>NC_139162.1:19798267-21034915 GCF_964270905.1 Leucopleurus acutus
CCCATATGTGGTTTGAACTGCTCACTCCCCAGGGAGGATCTCTGAGCCTGTGTAATCCCCCTCCTCTTCTGTGTCCCCTCCCAGGGGTATAGGTCCCAACCTGTTCGCTTCTCTTCCCTTCTACCCAACTCTGTATGGATCTATCTTTACAGCTTTGGTTGTGTAAGTCTTTGTGCCAGTGTCCAACTTGTTTTCAGTGAGAATTGCTCCACCTGTAGATGTAGGTTTGATGTATTCCTAGGGGAGGTGAGCTCAGCGTCCTCCTCCTCTGCCATCTTCATCTCCTTCCAGGCACTTGTGCTTTAGTTATGTTTTCAAGTACTAAGAAATCAGGTTCTTTTTATGTTGACCTTGAAAATCTTATTTTTTGCTTGGTCTGGATTTCCTGACATTTTGACACCAGGAGAGCAAGACGACCTCCAGAGGTTTCTAACTGTTTTGTGCCAATGCCTCTTGCTTTCTATTTCCTGTCTGTGCAGAGACCCTGGAGAGTGATATGTCTGTTTTCCCCTGTTCTTGAAATGTATAGAAATGTAACATGAAAATGTCAATGTGAACAAAATGCAGCCTTTTCTTTTCCAGTCTCTCGTTTTCCTTTGGCCCCTTTGCCTGGTCGGTGTTGACAGCTGGTATCACCCACGCTTCTGTTCCCCCAAACCCTCCGTGCCCTGCGAACACCTCCAGAGGCCCCGCTCCAGCCTCGCCCTCTGCGCCAAAACCTTCGGCTACTCTTATTGAATGAAAAAGATAACGTTTACGTCAACTTTAAGCTTTTAAAATTCATTTAAGGAGAAACTTCCTTTCCAAGCAAAGGTAGAGTCGTTGAAATGGAAAAGAAGACCATTCTAGAGAAAAGACAAGTTAGACAGTGGAAACATGTTTTGCGGTAAGATACACAGCCACTTCCGACCCCAGGCGCCTCGGCCTCACTTCTTACCGCCACCTTTGCCGCCCTTGGCAGGTGGCGGTACCGCTGCCCTCCCCTTGCCTGCTTCCTCTGGTTTTTCTCCTTCCTTTGGCTTTTTGCCCTTTTTATCCTTTCGTGGAAGAATCCGCACACGCGCTTTGACCTTCTTGCCTTTGAAGTGTGTCATTTGAAGACAAACATCTATTAAAGCAACAAGTGCAGCCACACCGATAAGGATCTGGGAAACAAAAGAATCCTCGTTACTTGTGCTTTTCCTTCCAAAGCTGTCACAGTTCCTTCCCGGCTCGTGATTGTCCGTAGGTGCTGTTTAACCCCTTCCCTTGACCCCTCAACCTGCCAGACCCCAGAGAGACTTTGGGTTTGCCCCTCCCCTGGCCTCAGCTCCCCGATTCTGATCCCCATCCCTGTAGCCGGTCACCTCACCACATTTTCTTTCTCTCTTTGGACCCCGCCCGGGTGGGGCCCTTCGCTCTGGGGCCGGCAGGCAAGCTTCTGGGGGGAAGCTCTTAGCTGGGTGGGCTCCCTGGACATCATCTTCCTTTCAATGGCTTCTCCCCCGGAAACGTTGACCCAAGTTACCTTTAAACTTTGCTTGGATCCTAAGATTTTGTGAAAAGAGACCCGTTTCCTTAGGGGGAAATAACCATTCTCCAAATGAGGTGATTTCTGAACAAGTAAACAGCCCAACATGAAAGACTCACCACACCATAAATGTAGTGCATTGGCATGGTTTGCCGAGTTTTCACGGCAGAGAGGGCGGCCCCCACGAGGAAAGCACTGGAGGACAGGTCGTTGAGAAGGTCCTGAAAGCATGGGAGAGATGAGTCGGCCTTAGAGCCGAGGCCCCGTCAACACCAGACCTGGCCTAGCTTCCTCCAAAGGGAATGGTTTTCAAACTTCTGCCTGATTTAAAAAATATATATAGGAAGATGAATATTTACTGGGCTAGGTGGACATACCTGTGGCCTACCAGCTGGACTCTTTGAGTTGAGACACAAAATCCACAAAATCCAGGATGCTTAACTGCCTTTACGGGCTGCCTCGGCTACCATCCCGTCTGTGAAATCACACATTTGGTGGCTATGTTTTCCCCCCTTCCAGTGCCCACTTAAGTAAATGCATGGCTCTCCAACTAATCGATGTCCCGCTTGGGTACCACCTCACAGCATCTTTCTACTCTGAAGGCCAGCTCCTCTTTCTGAATCCAGGGTGGGCTGTGTTGCTGGCAGGAGGTTCTGTTGGACTCTGGTCCTTCACTGGGAGCCTGGCAGCTGCCTCTTCCCCCCCTACTCATCCCTTCCCCCACCTTACTTCTTAGACACCGACCCCCCCTCCCCCCCCCACCCCGCCTTTGCAAGGCCACGTCACTTCCTCCATCATCCACTCTCCTTCCCGTCCCTTGCGGCCACAGTCCTGCCCTAGCTCCATATTTGTTTCCCTTACCCTATACTGACAAGGTCCAGATGTTCCCAGACTGGGCAAAAGGGCTGCCTCCCATGCTGCCTTCCTCTCAAGTACCACCCACTGTCACTCCCTGGCACAGCCAAACTTAACTCAAAGTTGTCCAAACCATGGCCACAGCAAGCCGGCTTCCTCCCCCATCACTCCTGGGGTGATGCTGGCCCAGAGCTTGCGCATCCTCTTAATCCCATGGGCAGCAGCTGACCCTGCAGTGCTGGGTGACGCCCATCTTTCCCCTTGCTTTCTCTGATGCCATTTTCTGGGGTTGTACTTCCCTGGCCACTTTGTCTCAGGCCTTTTCTTTTCCTCCTCGTTCTGGATTTTAACACACTTCAAACATACAGAAAATAATAGAACATCCCATCCCCAATCCCACCTCCACCAGCCGTGACCCACTGAGATTAAACAGATGTTAATGTCTTGCAATATTTGCCTCAGGGCTCTCAAAACAAAAACAAACCATAAACAGAAAAACTTTGTGGAATGAGCTACAGTCTTACCATTCCATCCCTTTCCCTGTCTTCTGCATGTGTTCCAAGTCTATGGGTAGTCTTCCCAAGTGCACAGTAGTATTTTCCTCCATATTATATATTCATAAACAATATATACTATTTTGTGTTTCAAAAATTTAAATAAAAAGATATATCTTATAGCATGTGCTTTTTAAACTTAAAAACCTTTTTTTGAGATTTACCCATTTTGAGAAATATATGAGATTGAGATTAATGAGATTGAATTCATTGATTTTAGCTGATGTATGAATAAACCAAACTGGAGACGTTAGGGTGTTTCTCCCTTTTAGGAAATTATTATTGCCAGCTGTGCCTGCAGTGAGCACTCGTCTGTGCCTCCCATGCGCATCTTTTCCTTGTTGAGGTATTGCCAAGTTTCTCTCTAAAGGCCTTGTGCCAGTGTCCACTCATGCCCGCAAATGTGTAGGGGCTCCTCTTTCCCATGTCCTTGCCAAAGCCCAGGATTACCATGCTCATTTATTTCTGCCCATCTGGTGAGTTGAAATGGTACCTCACTGTTGTTTTAATTTTCTGATCGCTGGTTACTAATGAAGCATTTTTAAAAACATGTTTTAGGCAGTTGGGTTTCCTGTCTATTCATATCCCTTACCCCATTTTTCTATTGGCTTGTTTTAAAAATTTTGTTTATGATGTCTTCTGTTGTAAAGTTTTAATTTTAATGGTATGCATAGTTTCTCTTTCTTTCTCTTTCTCATGGTCCCAAGAACATTTATTAAATACTCCATTCAGCTGTGTTATGCCACCTCTGTCATATGCCAAGTTGCCATATGTATGTAGGTCTATTTCTGGGTTCTCTTTTTTATTCCTATATTAGTCTGCTCAGGCTGCCATAACAAAATGCCACAGACTGCGTGGCTTAAACAACAGACATTTATTTTCCCACAGTTCTGGAAGCCAGGAGTCCATGATCAAGGCACCAGCAAATTCAGTTTCTGGTGAGGACTCTCTTCCTGGTTTGCCTGGCTGCCTTCTCACCATTTTCTCATATGGCCTTTCCATGGAGAGGAGGTAGGGGGAGGGATAGGGGAGAGGAAGGGGGAGGGAGGTCTCTGTTGTCTTTTTTTATAGGGACATTAATCCTATCAGACCCTTAGGATCTCATTTAATCTTAATTACCACTCTGGAGGCCCCATATGCAAGTATAGCCACACTGGGGATTAGGATTTCAGCATATGAATTTTGGGGGTACACAAACATTCAGTCCATTAGTCTTTGTCAACCCCTGAGCTAGTACCAAAGCTTTATAGTAATTCCAATATGTCGTTGGGTGAGTCCATCCTTATAATTCTTTTCATTCTTCCATAAGAATTTTATTTATTTATTTTTAAAATACATTTATTTATTTATTTTTAGCTGTGTTGGGTCTTCGTTTCTGTGCGAGGGCTTTCTCTAGTTGTGGCAAGCGGGGGCCACTCTTCATCGCAGTGCGCGGGCCTCTCACTATGGCGGCCTCTCTTGTTGCGGAGCACAGGCTCCAGACGCGCAGGCTCAGTAGTTGTGGCTCACGGGTCCAGTTGCTCCACGGCATGTGGGATCTTCCCAGACCAGGGCTCGAACCCGTGTCCCCTGCATTGGCAGGCAGATTCTCAGCCACTGCGCCACCAGGGAAGCCCCATAAGAATTTTAGAATCACCTTGCAAAGTTCCACAAACAACCTCTGTTATAAAATTTCATTTAATGTGGAGATTGCTTTGGAATGAAATTGACATCTTTATGATAGTAGCTCTTCACATCTGTGAATGTGGTATATTTCTTCTCTTACTTAGATTTTTCTTCTATGTCCATTAACAAAATGTCATAATCTCTATGTAAAGTTTTACAATCTTTGAACGGGTGTATTCTCAGACACCTGTAGTTTCTGTTGCTGTTTTAAATGGTTTCTTTGAAAAGCCATATTTTCTCATTATTTGTTGCTGGTATTCAGGAACACTATTTTTGTTTTTTGTAACCTTGTGGAACTCAATCAGTTCTAGTAATTTGACTGTAGATTCTTAGATTCTCTGTGTAGAGAATCATATTATCAGTGAGTAATGCTAGTTTTTTTCTCCTTCCCAATCCATATACCCTTTGTTTTTCTTGTCACATTGTACTAAGATCTTTAGCACAATGTCAAATAGAAGTGGGGATAATAGGCATCTCTAAGGAAACGCTTCTAACATTTTACCATGAAATGCAATGTTCATTTTAGGTTTGGGTGGTTTTCTGTTATTAAGTTAAGGAGGTTCCCTTTTTTCCTAGTTTGCCAAGAGTCTTCCAAAAATTAGTATTGAATATTACTAAATAGTTTTCCTACAGCTTATGAGATGATTAAATGGTTTTCTCCTTTAAATAAAAGATGGTGAATTATGTTAACAGAATTTTGAGACAAAACCACCTTTACATTCCTTGCAGATGCCCTGCTTGATCCTGATGCATTGCTTGCTTATATATTGCTTGATTTAGTTTGCTAGTATTTTATTGAGAATTTTTATGGCTGTATTCAAATAATATAGGCCTATAGTTTACTTTCCTTATTATGTCTGGTTTTAAGATCAAAGCTTTACCAGATGGTACAACATATTATAACCCCCCCCCCTTTTTTTTTTAAGAGAAAAAGGGACAGACAAGTAGAACTGAATATGAATCTAGAAATGAACTGCATATGGGATTTTATTCTTTTATTTTTTTTTTTTGCCACACGACGTGGCATGGGGGATTTTAGTTCTCCAACCAGGGATCAAACCAGTGCCCCCTGCAGTGGAAGCGTGGATTCTTAACCACTGGACTGCCAAGGAAGTCCCACGTATGGGATATTAGCATTTAACAAAAATGCCATTTCAAATCAGTGGGGGGAAGTTGTACTAGTCAGTAAATGAATAAACTGAGTGATAGGGTGGAACAGCTGGAGAGCCATCGGGATACAAAGCTGGAGCCATGGTTCACACCATATACCAAAAGGACTCCAAATAAAAGATTTAAATGTAAAAAATGAAACAAGTGCCAGATGAAAACATGGATGAATTATTTTATACCCTGTTTTTCTATTTCTTTTTCAGTCAATTTTTGTACATCATATGTTCTTCTGGGATATTATCATATTATAATTTATTGGCATAAAAGTTCATATTTTCCCTGTGATCTTTAAAATGTCTTCTTTATACTAATATTTTTCTTTGTTCTCTTTTTTTCTTATGGTTTATCTACTCTATTAGTCTTTTCAAAGAACTAGATTTTGGTTTTGTTAGTCATCACTATGAATCTTTGTTTCCTATTTTATTAATTTTAACTCTTTGACATTGCTTTCTTAATTCCTTTTTTTGTTTTGTTTTGGTACCTCTTTTTAAAAAAATTTTATTTATTTTTTTATACAGCAGGTTCTTATTAGTTATCCATTTTAGACTTATTGGTGTATACATGTCAATCCCAATCTCCCAATTCATCCCACCACCATCACCACCCCAAGGCCCCTCCTCGTCCCACTTTCCCCCCTTGGTGTCCATACGTTTGTTCTCTACATCTGTGTCTCAATTTCTGCCCTGCAAACTGGTTCATCTGTACCATTTTTCTAGGTTCCACGTGTATGCGTTAATATACAATATTTGTTTTACTCTTTCTGACTTACTTCACTCTGTATGACAGTCTCTAGGTCCATCCACGTCTCTACAAATGACCCAATTTCGCTGTAATAAATTGGCTGAGTAATATTCCATTGTATATATGTGCCACATCTTCTTTATCCATTCGTCTGTCGATGGGCATTTAGGTTGCTTCCATGTCCTGGCTGTTGTAAATAGTGCTGCAGTGAACTTTGGGGTGCATGTGTCTTTTTGAATTATGGTTTTCTCTGGGTATATGCCCAGTAGTGGGATTGCTGGGTCATATGGTAATTCTATTTTTAGTTTTTCAAGGAACCTCCATACTGTTCTCCATAGTGGCTGTATCAATTTACATTCCCACCAACAGTGCGAGAGGGTTCCCTTTTCTCCACACCCTCTCCAGCATTTGTTGTTTGTAGATCTTCTGATGATGCCCATTCTGACTGGCGTGAGGTGATACCTCATTGTCGTTTTGACTTGCATTTCTCTAATAATTAGTTATGTTGAGCAGCTTTTCATGTGATTCTTGGCCATCTGTATGTCTTCTTTGGAGAAATGTCTATTTAGGTCTTCTGTCCATTTTTGGATTGGGTTGTTTTTTTTTTGATATTGAGTTGCATGAGCTGTTTATATATTTTGGAGATTAATCCTTTGTCAGTTGCTTCATTTGCAAATATTTTCTCCCATTCTGAGGGTTGTCTTTTCATCTTGTTTGTAGTTTCCTTTGCTTTGCAAAAGCTTTTAAGTTTCATTAGGTCCCATTTGTTTATTTTCGTTTTTATTTCCATTACTCTAGGAGGTGGATCAAAAAAGATCTTGCTGTGATTTATGTCAAAGAGTGTTCTTCCTATGTTTTCCTCTAAGAGTTTTATATTGTCCAGTCTTACATTTAGGTCTCTAATCCATTTTGAGTTTATTTTTGTGTATGGTGTTAGGGAGTGTTCTAATTTCATTCTTTTACATGTAGCTGTCCTGTTTTCCCAGCACCACTTATTGAAGAGACTGTCTTTTCTCCATTTTCAGGACTGGCATGTTGTCCTCTTTACAACTCTATCTCCACTCTGATAACCTCATCTTTACTTGACCATCTGCAAACAGCTTATTTCCAAATAAGGTCATATTCACAGATGCTGGCAGTCAGGACATCAACATATTTGGGGGGTACATAATTCAACTCATAACAGATAGCAAGTTTAAAAGATAGACTTCTTGGTGGACAGTTTGTTTTCCTTTAAGGACTTTAAGCATATCATTCCACTCCCTCAGGCCTCCATGGTGTCTGATGAGAAATTGGCTGTTAATCTTATCAAGTGTCCCTTGTACAAGATAAGTTGCTTCTCTCTTACAACTTTCAAGACTTTCTCCTTGTCTTTGTCTTTGGACAGTTATTATAATGTGTCTCAGTGTGGATCACTTTGAGTTTATTCTACTTGGTGTTTTTTTGGATGTGTAGACTCCTATCTTTTACCAAATTTGGAAAGTTTTTTGGCCATTATTTCTTTGAATATTCTTTCTGTTCCTTTCTCTCTCTCTTCTTTTGGGGCTCTGCCTATGTTAGTATGCTTGATGGTGTCTCATGGGTCTCTTAGGCTCTGTTCATTTTTTTCCTTCATTCTTTTTTTCTTTCTGTTCCTCAGACTGAATAATCTCAATTGACCTGTCTTCAGGTTCACTGATTCATTCTTCTGCCTGCTCAAATCTGCTGTTAAACAACTCTAGTGAATTTTTCACTTCAGTTATATTACTTTTCAGCTCCAGAATTTCTATTTGGTTTCTTTTTAAACTTCTCTTTACTGACATTCTGTATTTGTTCATGAATTGTTCTCCTGGTTTCCTTTAGTTCTTTGAGCATTTTAGAGACAGTTGATTTAAAGTCTTTGTCCAGTAAGTCTAATATCTGGGCTTCCTCAAGGACAGTCTCTATTAACAATTTTTTCCTGTGAATGGGCCATACTTCTTTCTTTGTGTGCCTTATAATTCTTTGAAAACTGTACATTTTGAATATTATAATATAGTTACTCTGGAAATCATATTGCCTCTCCTCCCCAGAGTTTGTTGTTGTTGCTTGTTGTGAGTTAAAGTCATTTGTATGTTTAATGATTTTTCCTAAACTATGTTTTGAAAGACTATTCTTTCTCTTGTGTGGCCAGTGAAGTCTTTGTTTTTCACTAGCTTAATGGTCAGGTAGTGATTTGACAGAGATTTCCTTAAATATTTGGAAACAAGTCTTTGCAGATTGCCTTTGTGTTGGGGCACTCCTTCAACACCTCTCCAGGATGTTTAGAGCTCTTAGTTTTTACTTGCTGCTTGTGCAGGGCCTAAAGGTCAGCCAAAGGTGAAAGCTTAGGGTTTTTTTCTGGGCATGTGTCCAGCTCTGGCCATGTGCAGTCCTTCTAGATTCCCTGGTATAGGTGGGAGCTTTTCAAAGCTCTTATTCTCCCAAGCATCTGCTTCCCAAACTTCTGGTCTGTCTACTGCTTGGGAAACCTTGCCCCGGGTGGCTATGGTTAGTATATACGTCTTTAAATTCTTTAACAAATGCTATCTAGGAGACTGCTTCAGCCCTGAGAAAACTCTGAGGCAGGTAAAACAAAGGCAAGTCCCTGGCTAATCCCTCAGGGAGCCACCAGACAGGTCAAGCACACAACTCTAATTCTTTGGGAACAAGGTTTTTTTTGTGTTTTTTTGCGGTACGTGGGCCTCTCACTGCTGTGGCCTCTCCCGTTGTGGAGCACAGGCTCCGGACGTGCAGGCTCAGCGGCCATGGTTCACGGGCCCAGCTGCTCCGTGGCATGCGGGATCTTCCCGGACCAGGGAATGAACCCGTGTCCCCTGCATCGGCAGGCGGACTCTCAACCACTGCGCCACCAGGGAAGCCCAGGAACAAGGTTTTTATTGTTCCGTCTGCCACCAGCAAGGAATGTGGCCAGGAATGTGGGCTGTCTTCATGGCCACTGACCAGCTGGGGATTAAGGGATGGCAGGCAGGTTAAGTAAAATGCTACAACATTCTCTTACCAAAATTCAACAGCCTCTTTCTTCATTGAGCATTCTCCTGTTTAATTTTGTTTTGAATTAGATTCCAGAGTTCTGAAAAAGTCGATTCTGACAGTTTTTGAGAACCTAATCATTGCTTTAGTGGAAGGACAGAGATTTGGAGTTCCCTACTCTGCCATTTTTAGTGATGTCACTCTTATTAAATCTGGCAGGTTCTCAGTCACTATCACTTTGAATATTTCTTCTCTATTATCTTGAGTGTCTTCTTCTGGAACTCCTATTAGGCTTATGATGAACTTTCTCATTCCATATTCTATGTTTCAACTTCTCTCTTTCATATTTTCTCTTTTTATCTGTCAGTACTATAATCTGGGTAATTTCCCCACATCCTTCAGCTCATTACTTCCCCAGCTTTTGTCTGATATGCTTTTTAACCCATTTATTGACATTTTTATTTCAATAACTATATGTTCAATTCTAGACATTATATCTTGTACTTAAAAAAAAATCTGTCTGTTCCATCCTAATAATGTCTTATTCTTTTCTTAGGGCTTTTATTTATGTCTTTATAATTTAAGTGTATTTTAAATTATTTTCAGACAGTTCTTTTATTATCTCATATTCTCAGGGTTCTAATCCTCCCATTTCTTGTTTTTGCTGGTTCTTGATTCTCAGTCCTGGGGATTTAAAAATCAGGTGTTTTGTAGTTTTGAACTGTGAGTTGATTTTTGTACACCCCCCCCCATATCTGTCCTGTGAGAATCTCTTTATGCTTTGATTATGATTTTGCATTTGTTTTTCAGGAGTCCCATGGATTTCTTCAGAATACCATCAAATTGGGATCGATTTTTATGCCAGTTCCCAGGCACTACATTTTCTAAGCTGCATGAAGGTTTCTAGGCTGAAGGTAGGAAAAACTTATACCAAATCTGTACAAAGTGTAGGCTCAAGGTTCGTATTTCTCAAGGTGGTCTTTTTTGCTTTTCCCCACTCAAAACTCGGGCAGAGATGAACATGCTTTCTTGTTCGTCTGTGTGGGTGAAAGGTATCGTCTCTGTCTTTTCCCTTAGGGTGCAGTCTTTGCAGGGTGCTGGCCTTATGCAGGATTCTCAGTTCTAAATTCCCACTTTGCTTGGGACCAAGGCCTCAAGTCCTAACTTGAAAGTATATGAGAATCCATATTCTAGGTTCCTGGGCTAATATCTCGTGGGTCATTTCCACCCACACTGAAGCAGCTGATTTGTCACTGCTCCTGTTTTCCATTTCTAGCACCTCTGTGTTTCCTCTTCTTTTTTTTGCCAGCTCAGCCATTCAGTTAAAGCAATAGTGTTTACATTTCCCCTGGTAGTTTTAGGTAAGTACAGCAGGAGGATTTTCAGGGTTCAGTGATTTTTCATCTTGCTGGAACTAAAAGTATCTTCTCAAGCACCTTGGCTGGGAATGTGTCCTCTGCCTGTCCCTTTACTTTGTCCTCTGCGTATCCATCTCCCAAGAGTCTTATATGGCCCTCTTTTCCTTTCTCCTGATACTGGGAGTCCTCATCTACCCCCCTGAGACCTATGGATCCCTGGACCCTAATAACTTTTAATAAGTAGGCAGGACACAGTGTAGTTAGGGACTTAAGACTCTACTGATAAAGCTGGGTTTGAATCCCTTTTCTGCCACTTACTGCCTGATTTACCTGGGGGCAAGTTACTTAGCCATTCTGAACCCATTTCATGTGTAAAGTGAGTGAAACAGTGAGCATAGGCTCTGGAGACATGCTGTGAATGTGCAATGAACAAGGGACCTTGGGTTAGTTGGGAGTTAGGTAGGTAAGCTTTGTGATTACAGAGGTAATGGGCAGGGATTCAAGTCCATGAGTCTTCAGGCACAGCAGCTGGGGCTTTACTTTTACTCCTGAGGAACAATCTCACACAAGATTATTACTGTCTTCATGTTACAGATGAGGAAACAGAGTCTGGGAGTGGGTGGTAACTTGCCCAGCTCAGTTCCATTCCAGTGGATGACTGCTTTGGGCTGAACATCCTTCTGGGCTTAACATCCCTTGCAGGGATAGTCACTGGAGATCTGAGGCTGCTTTAGATGTGACTTTTTTTTTTTAATTCTCATTTTATATTACTGATTTTTTTCTTTGAATTCTGGGGATGGGGTACCGTCAGAGTGGTCTTTCCAGTCAAGTGTGAGCTGGCACAGGGGATGGAAGGAACCGCTGGTTGCTACACCTCCCCTGCTCCCAAGGAGAGCAAAGCCTCAGGAAGGCAAAGACTCCTTCCTTTGACCACCAGGTAGGAAAGAGGTCCTCCACCCCCAAGTTGGGCTTTCTGGAAGCCTTTTCTACCTAACTTCAGCTGCCCCTGCTCTGGCCCCACTGGAAGGTCTGAGCCCATGCCCGGAGCACAAATAAGGGAGATGAGGCCTATCTCTCTGTTCAGTCGCTTTCCAGGTGCCAGGATATACGCGTGAACGCACACCAGGCTCAGGCACTCCCCACCGCCCCTCACTTACAGAAATGGGCCACAGGATGAAGAACGTGTATCTCTGGATGGCGAAGGTGTAGATAATGATGAAGAAGATTAAGATGGACAACTCCATGGTGATGATGAGTGTCACGTGGGGGTGCACAGTGGTCCCCTTGAACATCATCAGTGAACCTATTAGGCAGCCCTGCCGGGAGACATGCCCTTTGAGCCACGGCAGAGGGCTCGGGCCAGAGGAGGCCTCGGGGAGCCCGCTCCTCCCTCTGCCCGTCTTTGGGCACTCCCTACCCCCCCCCAGCCCCACCCAGGGATACGGGCCCACTTACCAAGATAATGAGCTTGACCTCAGCGTACCCATTAAGCCAGAACTCTCTATTGCTGTTCTTGACTTCCAACTTGTAACGGCGACACCACCCCTTCCACCTTCCCACTTCATCGCCCGGAGGAGGGGCCGCCCCCGGCGCGGCTGCGGCTGCGGCTGCGGCTGCGGCTGCGGTGGCCCCGGGTTTGCCCTTTTTGCCTTTGTCAGCCATCTTGCCGCGGAGTTCTCAGCTTCTCACGGCCTGCCCAATTTTTGCTGTTCCCGGCCAGGCCTGGCCTTTGAGCGAGCCGAATGCCCACCGACCTGCTTGGAGGCCGCGCTCAGCCAACGGCCGGGAACGACGAGCGAAGGCCAGCGCTTAGCGCCCTCTCGACGCGCACCTAGTCTCTGCACGCGAGTCCCCTCCGCCCAGCCGCGCCCCCGCGCCCGGCAGCAAGCGCCTCGAGTGTCCGCGGCCGCCCAGACCCTGCGCGGGAGCCCCCGCCCCCACGCCGGCTCCGGTGGTGGTCCCGCCTCCACGCGGAGCGCTCCCCACGCGGAGCGCTCCCCACGCGAGGCCTCTGGGGGTGCCGGGGGCTGTAGCCGCTGCTCCCGCCTTCGGGTCGGGTTGGCTGAAACTGTGGCCGCCTGGGGCAGTCGCGCCCAGAGCCCCGAGGGCGCATTGGCACTCGTTTGAAAATGTAACGCGACTTTTACACAAGGCAGCACGAGCAAGCAGAAGTGTTCCGGGTTTAGCAGCCCTGATTTTACGATCACATGTGGGCTGAAATGGGTGACAGCGTGCGAACTCAGCGGCGGGAGGGAGAAGACGATGGTGCTTGCGAAGGTGCCCGCGACGGTGCCCGAGAGGGTGCTTCCGAGGGTGGCTCCGACAGGCCGCGTTGCTTCATGGTTGCCCTTGTAGGTGCCCTTGGGCTTCCCCTTGGGGGTACCCTTGTGGGTGAGATGGGTTCCTGGGTGGGGGAGGCACCGGTTTTGGTTTCGATTCCCAGAGCTTTTTTCATGGTATTCCTCATCGTCTTGGTGACCACAGTCGCATCGATGAGACACACGATTGCCGCTGTGAGACACAGGGACTGTGAGACACAAGACCATATGCGGGAAGGAAAGGCGGGGTTATTCTGCAGCTTCTTAGCAGCCTGTCCTCCCTATCCGGGCGGCGGGCGTGCAGCCTCCTGTCCCCCTTTGACCCTCCACTACCTTCCTGGTGTCTGCCCAGGCGGCTGCTGCAGCCCATTCTGGCATTCCCAGAGAAAGGGTTTTTGGAAATAGGCTTTTCTGCCAGTGACGGCCTTGCCTAAGGTCTGAGGCACCAGGACGAGAGTAGGGCACTGATCCTAGGAGGCTCCGGGTGGCTGTGGGCCTCCCGAGAAGGCCCCTCAGTGGAAAGGACTCTTGGGCTATGTTTGAAAAGGCAGGAAGGAGTTTCCAAGGGGACCAACTGGGAGGAGAACTCCAGGTACTGGACAGGGGTCTCCAAGGAATCTGGTGTGGCTGAGACGTATGGAGCCGGTGAGGGTGGGGGCAGAGTTGAGGCTGGGGAGGTGCAGGATCTGAGACTTCATCAAGAGGGGAGGGGAGGTTCCCGATTCAGAAAGCCCACTTGTCGCAAGATGAATGGAAAGCGAACCAGGCTGGCGGCAGGGAGACCAGTGGAGGGTGGTAGGAGCCCCTGCCATCCAGGTAAGGATTGATGGAGACCAGGGCGTGGGAGCTCCTGGCAGGTAGGAGAAGGCTTGGTGGCTGAGTTAGCAGATGGGGGTCAGCGGGCTACAGCACACTAGATTCCAAGTGCTCCCCAGCTCCTGTCTACCTTGTATGTTTCTCTTTACTGTCACTTAATCCCTGGCTGCCTTCATGAACTTTTCCCAGATAGGTCTTGCTCTAGCTAATCTGTGAGCTCCCTAAGGGGGAAGGGACTCTATCTCCAACACTGAGCTCAGGCGCAGTCCAATGGGATCGACAAACATTTACTGATCATAGAATGAATTCAAAGAACTTAAACTTTTTTTTTTCTGGATTAATTTCTGTTCCCATAGCTTAACTTCTTGAATCAAAGTCTCACCACCCCGTTCCACACCCCCTATCTTCCAAGCATTTAATCTGCCATTTCTTGTGGTCTTCATATGATGAGGATTTGTCCCAGCCTTGTGAGCCCGGGTAAGGTATTTAACCTCAGTTCCCATATCTGTAAAAATGAGAGTTATAGAGATTAAAACAGAACGTGCCTAGCCTGGTGTGGGAACTTCTTTTCCTTCCTCAACCAGGCTGAGTCACTCACTTTTGACAATGCACTTTTTCTTTTCTACAATCATTTTTTTTTCTTGTGATTTAAAGTATGATTTTCTAGTCCAGAAAAGTCAAAGTCCTACTTATAGATAAAAAGAACATCTTGTTGCAACATTTAAAAAAATAGTGTGTATGATTTTCAAAAGAGATTCTGTAGATTTGTTTTCGTACCTATTTGGAGAATGAGCTTAGAGTTTGTGCAACCTCAAATCTTCTGAAGAAGTCAGCACAAGAAAGAGAAAGGGTGGTGGCGATGGTGTTCTATAAATGAAATAATGATAGTCTGCCAGTTTCCCTTTTCCAAAGAGTCTTGAAATACTGATCTTAAATGGAGTCATGAAGGCCTCTACTTACCCCTCCAACGTAGAATAAATGACTTCTTTCCTTTTCTTCCATTGCCAAGACGGCAACTACGAAAAGGAACACAGCAGTAATGAAACTGTTGATAAGATCCTGCAATACAGAATTGAAAATTGTCAACTTCACATGAAAATGTAATTTCATAAAATATTTAAATTGGTCAGTTACCCATCTAAGGATGGATGCCTTTTAAAAACTTTCCCTTTGAGGAACCCTCCTGCACTGTTGGTGGGAATGTAAATTGGTACAGCCACTATGGAGAACAGTATGGAGGTTCCTTAAAAAACTAAAAATAGAACTACCATATGACCCAGCAATCCCACTACTGGGCATATACCCTGAGAAAACCATCATTCAAAAAGAGTCATGCACCACAATGTCCATTGCAGCACTATTTACAATAGCCAGGACATGGAAGCAACCTAAATGCCCATCAACAGACGAATGGATAAAGAAGCTGTGGTACATATATACAATGGTATATTACTCAGCCATAAAAAGGAACGAAATTGGGTCATTTGTAGAGACGTGGTTGGACCTAGAGACTGTCATACAGAGTGAAGTAAGTCAGAAAGAGAAAAACAAATACCATATGCTAACACATATGTATAGAATCTAAAAAAAAAAAAAAAGGTTCTGATGAACCTGGTTGCAGGGCAGGAATAAAGAGGTAGACACAGAGAATGGACTTGAGGACTTGGGGTGGGAGGGGGGCGAAGTGAGAGTGGCATCGACATATATACACTACCAAATGTAAAATAGATAGCTAGTGGGAAGCAGCAGCATAGCACAGGGAGATTCTGTGCTTTGCAACGACCTACAGGGGTGGGATAGGGAGGATGGGAGGGAGGCTCAAGAGGGAGGGGATATGAGGACAAGTGTATGCATATGGCTGATTTGCTTTGTTGTGCAACAGAAACTAACACAGTATTGTGAAGCAATTATACTCCAATAAAGATCTATTAAAAAACAAAAAAAAATCCAAAATAAACTTTCCATTTGATTAATATTAAGAGGAACTCTCAGCAGCATAATTCTTATATCTTCCAGAGACATGAGTTTATGTGATTATAAGGTTCTGGATAGGATCGTCAGTAGAAATGGGTTTAACTTCATTAAAGAACACTCTTAAAAAAAAAAAAGCTGACAACTTTTCCATCAGACTTTTTAAAGGTCATAGGAAAATGGGCAAGGATAAAACCTAGAGGTCTAGGGGCCTCACCCATATTGACCCTCCATAAATATGATCTTATTGAAGTTTTGTATTTTAAATTAATGTAAATTCTGCATTCTATTCCATAATACATTTGTTTTAATATAGAAATAAAAATTTAGATGAACACTTTACTGATTTAATTCTACTTCCAAATCTGCAAATCAGTAGAACTGTTACTTTGGAAGTTGGATCATATTTATTCTTTAGGGTCCCACATCCCAAGAAGCAGGAACCCATCTGAGGAGCTAGCCTGATGTTCTGGAGTGAAAATGACTTTCTCTCTTTCCTAAACCGGCCAGAATTGAGTCTGCCTTGACATCTATAGGCTATCTGTGTCCTTCTTTTTGGACATTGATACTGGGTTCTTCAAATGCTGGCCCAATCTGTTTCTTCATGTGCTAAATAAAGGATGAGGATGAGTGGGAGGGGGCACACTCCTGAGGATAAGCACAGCCTGGGCTTTGGTAGCACAGTGATAATGAAAGAGAAGGTTCTCACTGAGTCAGCGGCACCAGCATTGGAGGATGAGTAAAACCCCGGGGTCCTTTAACCTCCATACGGCCCAGGTAACTAATCTGAACGTTTTAAGTTTTTACGTCTTGGTGGCATGACTTGGTAGTGTCAGCTTGGCTGGTGCACTTGCCCAAACACAGCGAAGAGCCCTGCTGTCTGATCATAATGGGTCTAAGTGGAGCTCCTCAGCGTGCCGAGTGTTTCCCCTCTCATTACCTCATTTAACCCTCACAAACACCCTCCAAAGTCAGTATGGCTAGGATCCCCATTTTAAGAACATGTAACAGAGGCTTAGAGAAGTTCATTAAATTGACTATGATTGAATATCTGGCAAGGAGTGGAGTCAGAACTCAACTCACTATTGCCTCCCATCAGGGACACCCAAATAAGGAGGAAATGATCTATCACCCAAGGTTGGCAGTGCAGCACCCATCTTTGGCATTTTCTGTGGAATGGGTAATGGAGGGTCAAAATGGTATGGGACAAATAAGGACAAATAATTGGCCTGCCAAGTCCTAGATGTATGACCTGGGGCGTGTTTTATCACCCCTCTGTGCCAACAGGCTAGGATCTTAGTTCCCTGACCAGTGAATGAATGTGTGCCCCCTGCAGTGGAAGTGCGGAGTCTTAACCACTGGACCACCAGGGAGTTCCCCCAACAGGCTTTTTTTTTTAAACATCTTTATTGGAGTATAATTGCTTTACAATGGTGTGTTAGTTTCTGCTTTACAACAAAATGAATCAGTTATATATATATATATATATATGTTCCCATATCTCTTCCCTCTTGCATCTCCCTCCCTCCCACCCTCCCTATCCCACCCCTCCAGGCGGTCACAAAGCACGGAGCTGATCTCCCTGTGCTATGCGTCTGCTTCCCACTAGCTATCTACCTTATGTTTGGTAGTGTATATATGTCCATGCCTCTCTCTCACTTTGTCACAGCTTACCCTTCCCCCTCCCCATATCCTCAAGTCCATTCTCTAGTAGGTCTGTGTCTTTATTCCTGTCTTACCCCTAGGTTCTTCATGACATTTTTTTCCTTAAATTCCATATATATGTGTTAGCATACAGTATTTGTCTCTCTCTTTCTGACTTACTTCACTCTGTATGACAGACTCTAGGTCTATCCACCTCATTACAAATAGCTCAATTTCGTTTCTTTTTATGGCTGAGTAATATTCCATTGTACATATGTGCCACATCTTCTTTATCCATTCACCCGATGATGGACACTTCGGTTGTTTCCATCTCCGGGCTATTGTAAATAGAGCTGCAGTGAACATTGTGGTACATGACTCTTTTTGAATTATGGTTTTCTCAGGGTATATGCCCGGTAGTGGGATTGCTGGGTCGTATGGTAGTTCTATTTGTAGTTTTTAAGGAACTTGCATACTGTTCTCCGTAGTGGCTGTATCAATTTACATTCCCACCAGCAGTGCAAGAGCGTTCCCTTTTCTCCACACCCTCTCCAGCATTTATTGTTTCTAGATTTTTTGATTATGGCCATTCTGACTGGTGTGAGATGATATCTCATTGTAGTTTTGATTTGCATTTCTCTAATGATTGGTGATGTTGAGCATTCTTTCATGTGTTTGTTGGCAGTCTGTATATCTTCTTTGGAGAGATGTCTGTTTAGGTCTTCTGCCCATTTTTGGATTGGGTTGTTTGTTTTTTTGTTATTAAGCTGCATGAGCTGCTTATAAATTTTGGAGATTAATCCTTTGTCAGTTGGTTCATTTGCAAATATTTTCTCCCATTCTGAGGGTTGTCTTTTGGTCTTGTTTATGGTTTCCTTTGCTGTGCAAAAGCTTTGAAGTTTCATTAGGTCCCATTTGTTTATTTTTGTTTTTATTTCCATTTCTCTAGGAGGTGGGTCAAAAAGGATCTTGCTGTGATTTATGTCATAGAGTGTCCTGCCTATGTTTTCCCCTAAGAGTTTGATGGTTTCTGGCCTTACATTTAGGTCTTTAATCCATTTTGAGCTTATTTTTGTGTATGGTGTTAGGGAGTGAGGCTAATTTTTAATATGGGGATAATGATTGGGATTCATTGCGTTCATCTGAGGATTAAATGGCACAATGAATCTGAAAGCATCACATGAGGTGTAGTGGGAATGCATCAAAGTGTAGATTCCTGATATCTGCCTTCAAGATAGTAAACTTTTCTGTGAACTTCTGGTGTTCTTCCTGTTGAGACTGTTGAGCAAGGAGCCCTGTTGTGGAATGGGACTTGCCTCTTGGAGAGGCACTAATGTCTGTTATTTGGGCGCCTGGTGAGTAACACTGGAGGGGACACGTGGTGCAGGGCTGGTGAGGGTTGGAAGTCAGCTCCAGTTGGGTTCTGTAGGCTGAGTGAGAGGTCTGCCCACACTGGGGCAGGTACAATGGTTTTCAGCTTTGCAGGAAGCGTAGGATCTGAGGATTGTGTAAACCAAGATATCAAAAAATGTGAACAAGGACCCAAGCGGAGTGTAAACTTATAAAATTAAAAATTAACTAACTGCAGTCTAGATCATTGAGAATTTGGACGAATGCACACTAATAATGGTAACAGTAACAAAACAAATGCAGACTCGGTCTCCCTAGCCAATTGTTGACTCCCTGTCAGAATTCCATCTCCTCGCTGGACTATTGGACATTATAGTTTACTGTGGTCCTTACTTGCAAGGAAGTGCTCTTCTGAACTGTCCCTTGGAAGTAATGCTTTCTTCGTACCTAACATTTCTATTGTAGCTCACATATCTTGAGCACTTACTATCTGTCACATACGGTGCCAAGGTGTTCATATGTGATCTCATTTGATTCTCACAACAAACTCTCATTATCCCCAATTTACAGATGGGTAAGCAACTTGCCTGGGGTTGCTCAGCCAGTAAGTGGCTATGACCCTCCTCAGTCTGACTTGAGAGCCCAAGGGTCTTCTCCTGACTAACACCCCCTCCCTTTTGCCTTAGACACAGACCCTCTTGTTGGCTTCATCTTTGACAAAGAGAAAGATACGTTCTCCCAGATGGGTAAAACTACAGCTGAGTCTTGCCATGTGCAAAAGCACTTCTGGTTTCCCCATAAATGTCATCCTTACTCATCATCTTTTTCTTTCTCCTTTTGACTAAATACCTTATTGACTCAAGTACCTGCCTCTGACACAGTGAGAGATGGGTTTGTGACTTGACTATTATTTTTTTATAAAGCCCCCAAACCGTTCCCTGAGATAAACAAAATTGTATAGAATTAAAATTGGGAAAGAAAAAGATGCTTTGAGGGTGAATGCTTTTTTTTATTTTTTTAAATCATTGAATATTAGGAAGAAGTCAAACCTTTACACTTTGTTTCACAAAATGTGGTATTTGTAAGAAGGATGTATATACAATAAACATTATGTGGTATTTGTGCCTTGGGGTTCTCCAAACACATGGCAGAACCTGATCAGTCATCACCAGAATCTGAAGGGGACATTCTGAAGCTGATACCTTTTACTTGTAAATGTAAAGATATTGCTGGTAGTCTTGGAACCATCCCTTCAATAGAGTTCTAGTTAAATATGTTTATTATGTTCTTTCTTCTAGATTGCTTTCTATTGGAAAAGACATCAGCTTGACCAGAACTCAGTTTCTCGGACTGTATGGGGAAATACCTTCTTTACAGTGTAGAAGTGTTGAAAATATGGGCTATTCAGAAGACAATAATTATACTTCATACTTTTCTTGGGTACGCTGGTGACATAAGACTAGGGTGGGTAAAGTTGATAATGAAATCTAGCAATGAAGACAGTGACCCCACCACAGGTGGGGTGAGGAAAGCTGGCCACACCCTGGAGGACAGAAACAAGAAAAAGGCAGGGGCTTTGTATCACACTCTGGGCTCCCATAGCTACCCAAAGAAAAGAGGATGCTCTCCCCCAAGGACAGAGGTAGCAAAAGGGGGCCTGGCTTTACCAGAGTCGCCCAGAGGCCTGCAGCTCTCCACAAGCTGGCCTGAGCTGCCCGTGACTGGGAACAGCTCCTCTCGCAGCACCTGCTTCATGCTTAGGAGACCCTGGCTCCCCCTGGACCCTCCAGCAAAGCACGGGGCCTTGAGGCTCTCTCCAGCTCTCCAGCTTTATGGCCATGGGCCTTTGGAGGGCTCCGGTCCTCCTGACCACAGCTGCTGACCTTGGTGCAGCCCTCAGTCGCCGACCCCCAAAGGCTTGTACCCTGCCCTCCACTCCAGGAAAATCAGTTCACCGTTCGTCGCACATTTTAAGGAAACCATGAGAAAATGGGAGCGGATTCAGAGAAGGTAAGATTTTGAGAACGTGAGGGAGACAAAGATGTAGGGAGGGTGAAGATAAACCAGCACAAGGCTATAGGGCATAAAGTCTGGAAAGAGTCTGGGCTTTAGAGTCAGACAGACCTGGGCTCAAATCTGAGTTTCCATGTGCCTAGATACAACCACGGGCAACACAGTCTCTTTAATCCAATTTTCTCATCTGTTAAAGGGGGAGTGGGGGACGACCACAACCTCACTGGGTTGTTGTGAGGATTAAATGAGGTAATCTATATGAAGAAGTACCTGGTGTGTGGCATGTGCTCAAAAACAGTTATTTTACCTTCCGCTCTTGAAAACTTCCATGGACAGAGATTTTAGTTTCCGCTCAGAAACCTCTCCGTGGTTGTAGCTCTCCAGAACTGAGAGGGTCTTCCACGTGTCCAATTAAAGCTGCTCAGAGATTGCTTCCTGTGCTTTCTGCTGCTGAGAGAGCTCAGCAGCCTTTCCAGAAAATCCCTCAGACGCTTGGAGAAAGTATTTTGAGTTTTAGTTCAATAGCAACCCATCCTACCTTAACAGTTTAAAAAAAGGTACCATAAAAATGTATGATGTGGAAGAGGCATGGGCTCGGAGTTAGGATGGTTCACGGTGCAAAAGATAAAAGGGTAAAAGCCACCCAACTGCCTCAGGGGGTCCGACCCACACTTTGTAGCGAATATATTTACTTTGTGGCAAGCCTTTTGTGATCTTTGCTTTAAACACATTTAAATGTTACAGGACCCCTATAGATAGCTCTTATCATCACGCTTTTCCTTCTCTGAATTTCCCAGATGGGGAAACTGAGGCTAAAGTTCTCACAGCTAGTAAGGTGGCAGGGCCAGGAACAGGGCCCATGTCTGTATCTGGACAAAACTATGCTTCCTGTCCAGTCTGTGAGGATACAGAGCCTCAGAGTCCGGAATGAGAAGGATTTTTCTGTGACCTGAGGAATTAGCTTTGGGAATTTTTCAGTTGGTAAAGAGTATGAAATTCTGGAAAAAGCTATTGAAGAAGGCCATGCAGTGTCTTTTCCTGAATACTCCACCATACGGCACCCCTTTGGAAAAGCTGGACCCTTGACACATGAGAAGTTTGACTCTTGCACTCCTTCAGGGCACACGTGACAGTTTTCTGCCACTTAGCCATGTTGTAGAAACATGCTTTTTTGGAGGGACGTTTGTAATCTGTTAGAGAGGGTGCTGTTTGACAAGTAGAAGAAGCGCGTGCCGTTTTACAAGCAATATACTACTGAATACACTGAGTAAAATTTTCTTTAGGACCAGCTGAAAACTACCACGTGTTTAGGGCCGTAATGAGATGGAAGCAGGTGTGTGTGTTGGTTGTCCTATAGATGGAGGGGTTCAAGGAATCTTTCTGAGCTTTAGGCTAGTTTCCTCTCTGGGATTAGGGTGACACTCTGTCATAGCTCAGCTATGTCCTTGTCCAGAGAGATCTCTCTGTTGTGCTCCCTTGAAGAGAGCCTTTACTGTGGGGCTGAGGGCAAAGCTTATATGAAAATTATGAAAATGAACACTTACAAGTAAGGGCCAATGTAAATAAGTCATCGAGTGGTGAAGGGTTAGCATATATATTAGAATGAAAAAAAAGAACTATGCAGGTTTCCAGGACTGTGATTGCTATATAGGACTCCTGGGCTTCAGCAATGATGAAACAAACTAGTGCCCCTATGAGAAGGCCCTGCAGTAAAAGAAACAGGATTTGTTTTAATGCAAATGAGCTATTAAAAAACAAAATAAAATAAATGATCAGACTGTAAATCTGATTATATTGCAATTGCCTGTATTGTTTTGCACATATATATTATTTTAAAAATTCCTTACATGTTTAAGAAATGAAATAACACAGACAAAAATTGCACACAGTACAGAAGCTTCTTTCTCCTCCCTCATCCCAACCCTAGTCTATCTCCTTAAAAGTAATCACTGTTAACAGTGTATATTTCATACCGGAAAGAATTGTGTATATACAGGTCAAGTAAAGTAAATACATATTGATTTTGATAGAAAGAGTGAGGTAGAGTCCCAGCTTTCTTTCTTTCTGAACAGCTGTTGATTATCCCAACATCATTTATTGGGAAACACCACTGATCTGAAATCCAACCCTTATCATATACTAAATTTTCGTGTGTATTCGGGATGCTTTTGAAACTCTTCTATTGAGTTTCTGATTTCTTTTCTAGTACTTCTGAAATTACAAGCAACTCATTTTATGTTGTATTATTGTCTGACTTAGTCCCCCTTTCGGTACTCATTCTCAGGTTGTTTATGTTTCTCATTTTTGTCTTGGTCAAGTTCCCGAAGCTAAGCCTGTTGGTATTTTAATTGGGATTTCCTTTCACTTATAATATGGAAAGATTACAAAATTTAGTCTTAACTCTTTAAGAACAAAGTATATCTTTCCGGTTATTTTCGTGGTTTTTAAAATATCTCTCAATAGAGTTCTAAAGTTTTCTTCATATAGGTCTTTCAAATTTATTTCATTTAATCTTAGATATTTTGTCATCTTGATTGCTATTGCAAAGAGAAATATTTTCTTCTATTTTAAGTTCTTGTTTGCTCATTGCTACTAATGAGTTAGTAGAATTTATCTTGTTCTAAATTGTTTCCCAGTTGCTTTTATTTTTTAGATCTTTGATCATATCAGCTGTAAGAAATGATATATTTTGCCTCTGCTTTTCAAATAGTCATACTTATTCCTTTTTCCTGTCTGATTGTGGTGACTAGTGGGCATCCTCTTTGTTCCTCATTCTAATGGGAATACTTCTGAGGTTTAATTATATATGATGCTGACTTTCGGGTTTATTTTTATAATGTCAGTGAAATATCTGTGTATTCCTATTTAACTGGTCTCTCTCTTCTTCCCTTGTTCACTTTTTTTTTCACTCAGAGATGAAAGTTGAATTTTGTCAAATGTGTTCTGTACCCTATTTGATAGTGTCCTAATTTTTTCTTCTTTTACTTATGGTGGATTAGTTTAATAGAGTCCTAATATTGAATCATCCTTATGTTTCTTCTTCATGGTGTGTTTTGAAGAAGCACTGATGAGCATTTTCTGTTAATATATTAATACTGCTGCTTTGATACAAGTGAGATTTCTATTTAGTTTTCTTTTTCTGAACTTGGTCAGGTTTTGATATCAGTGTTACACTGACTTTGTAAAAATAGCTCAGAAATGTTTCTTCTTTCTCTATTCTTTGAAAAAGTTTAAATAGTATCAGAATTGCATCCCATGAAGGTTTGAAAAGAGTTAACCTGTGAAAAAGTCTGGGCCTGACACATTTCTGAAAGATACTCTCATTCCCCAGCCCCCCCTCCACCCCCCCCCCCCCCCCCCCCCCCGGTGCTTATATTGGTCTGTTCAGGTTTTTCTCTGTTCTGGGATCAGTTTTGGTAATTTATAGTTTCCCAGAAAATCAACTCTTTGATCCAATTATTCACATTTATTTGTTTTGCAAAGTGCTCCTGTGAATCCTTTCAGTTTCTTCGGGGTTTGCATTATTTTCCCTTTCTGGTTTCTAACTTTAAATATACGTCCTCTTTTACCCCATTTTTTCCTGTTATATTGGCCAGTGGTTTATCAACTTTATTGGTCAAGTCTATTATTCTTGTTTGCTAATGTACACATTTCTGTTATTATCTCCATTGCTTCCCTAGTTCCCTTTGTGAGGGGAAACCTGAGGAATATAAAAGTGAGGGGTGGAGGGAAGCGTGCCAAATTTAGTAGCAAGGGTAGAGTGTGTGGGAGGAGCAAAGGGAGAGGAGGAAGAAAGGGGAGGCGAAACAATGTGGACCGGCAAAGGGAATTAGGGAAGTTTCCCCCAGGTGGCGCCCCTGGGAATCACTCACTCCCTGAGGCCGAAGCCGGCCTGCATCCGCCCTTGCATCCGCCCTTGCATCCGCCCAGAGGGCAATCAGCTCTCTCTGCTCACCAGCCTAATGATCTTCAAGATTCTTGTGGGCAAGAAGAGAAATCGCTTGAGGCCGTCCCTGAATTTGGGCGGGAGTTTGGCGCGGCCCTCAGCACGCTTTTGTATGGCCTTCTTCTCTCGCTGGCTGGGGATCGCGGGTTGTGCAGTGGGCTTGAGTGTGGGTGCAGTGCGCCCCCGGGATGCTGAGGGCGCCGCGCTTGTGTCCCGCACCGAGCTTGTGGATGGCGCCGAGCGCTCGGGATGCGCCGCACGGGCGACGTTTAGTGAGCGGGAGGGACGCCCCCCGGATTTCGAGTCCCCCGAACGTGCGTTGTCGTCTTCAGGATTCATGGTGGACCCCCGGGCCTGGTGGTGTCTGACGGGCCCCTCGGCTCTGAGCCTGCACGGCGGCGGCCGGCTCTCCCCGGGGAGCCAGCGTCGCGCCCCAGCGGCTGCCGGCCGCCTCTCCCTCGCGCGCACTCAGCTCTGGCTGCCGGCAGACAAACCAAGCCCTTCAGCCGCCCTCGTAGCCACTGGGATGCGACGCCGCTGCCTAGCCTGGGCACTCAAGGTCCCCTCAACGCCACCACCTCCGTGCTGCCAGCCAGCCGGGGAGCGGGCTCTGAAGACCATTTCGGGCGCTCCCGGCGCTTTCTCCTCTGCCTCCCGGGCCCAGGAACAGGAAAACCAGATCCCATAAGATTGAGGCGCTCGAGCGCTCCCTTGAAAGTTCAGCGCTGGGCCCACAGCTCCTAAATCTCTTCTTCCAGCTCCCATATAGAGATTAAAATGAGAACTGCAGAAAATATGTGTTAGAATAAAGAGATATGTTTAATAATTAGCATCAACTAAAAAGGAATATAAATTTACAAAACTTATAGTTTGTCATGAACAGCACTTTTCTGATAAGGACCACTTGGATTAAACAGCAGCTTCCGGTAAATGAGGGCCCCGTCGGCAATAGAGAGCACCGAGGCCACGAGTCCAAACACCTGAAACAAAGACACAGTGTCACTGCTGTGGCCATGGTCACACAGGTTTTAAGTGGTCTGCCCACCGGCTTCCTCTCCTGCGAGGGCACCAGGATTGCTCCCTACGCTGTCACCTAATACTAAAATGGGAAGAGACTTCAGAGATCATTTTATTCTCATTCCCAAGTTTTCCCAGTACCTTCCTAGAGAAAGGGAAAGGTAATTTAAGTGAGCAGAAACAATACTGAGGTGGTGTGGGCTCTGAAACCAATACTTGTCTGGATCTCTTGACATGCTCCTGGATATACTGTTTAAAGCCCTGCCGATGATACTTAGTTACTAATCAACATTTCTATACCCAATGATCAACTGTTTGACTTTCCTATTGCAAACTGTACTGGGGAAAAGGTCAGGTTAACACCAGCTCAAGCTTTAACCATGGTGACAGTAGCTGTGATAAGAGATTTGGAGAAATGGAGTGATAAGATGACCCAAAGTGAACTCTCAAAGGCCGGGCTACATCCACTTAAGGGGTGGGATTCTAAATAGGCCTCAGGAAAACAAAACTGAAGTAAAGGGAATAAACTAGAACATGGTCTTTAGGTACTCTGATGGCTGTTTGAGAACTGGTGCCGGGGCTGGAGAAACGGGATGTCAGTGTTATTTCACCAGCTCCATCCAACTGCCAAGAAATCTGGCTTTCTGGCTTCAGACACTGTTCCTTTTCCATCCTGAATCTCAAACGCAGCTTCCTAGGTTCTGACCACGCTACATACCTCCTACTGGTGCTTTCATGACTCTGGTACACAGCATGTTGCTGGTTCCTCCACCTGGAACCATCCCCGTTTCCTCCCCTTTAGTTCTGGCAAACCACAATTCCACTGCTGGAGAGAGGTGGCTGCTTCCTCTTCTCTGTGCCCCACAGTACTCTGTTAACAGCTCAGACACAGCTGCTTGCGCTTTTGTCTCCTGTACTAGGCTCTAAGCAACTTGAGGATAGGGCTTACATTCTAGTCCAGAGCTGTCTAAACGAAATATAATGTGAGTCACCAATGTAAGCCACATGATTCACTTAAAATTTTCTGATTGCCACATTAAAAAGTAAAGAAAAAAACAAGTGAAATTAATTTTAATAATATATTTTATTCAGCCTGATACATCCAAAAGAATGTAATTTTAACATGTCATCAATATAATAAAATTATAAATTCTACACTCTTTTGGGGGTAGCAAGTCTTTGAAATCCAGTGTGTAGTTTACACTTACAGCTCATCTCAGTTCAGACCAGCCGCATTTCCAGCGCCCAATAGCCACCTGTGGCTTGTGGCTCTATACTTTGTCAGCACCTACCGAAGTGCACTTAAAGAATGAATCAATGAGTGAATGAGTAAATAAGTGAGTGAAAGTAAACCCTATGCCTCATCCCTCTTTCTCCATAATTATCTTTAAAGACAACTAGGAGAGATTGCTATTACAGCACTCTGTCATTTCTAGAGTAATTCCCATCCCTCATGAAGTTGCTTTGGGCCTAATGAAGGAGTTGAAAAGCCATGGGTTCTGACATATGTGGCCAGTTCTCCTAAGTGGCCCATACTATGAAAAGACAAGGAAGTAGGAGGGAGATTTATTTAAGAAGAACTTGATAATTCACTTCTCTAGATCAGAACCTAGAAAA
The DNA here is from genome assembly GCF_964270905.1 of Leucopleurus acutus. Classification (NCBI taxonomy): domain Eukaryota; kingdom Metazoa; phylum Chordata; class Mammalia; order Artiodactyla; family Delphinidae; genus Leucopleurus; species Leucopleurus acutus. Next base: position 19,825,804 of record NC_139162.1, read on the forward strand.
GCCAAATGATTTTGAACCCCCTGTAAGAAATCTAAAAAGAATATCAGATGGAACTGTAACTAAATTACTTGACTCTTCGTTTGTTTGGGCTTGCCTTCCAAATTAAACTTATTTGCTTCTCTTCAAGCAGTGTTCAAAATAATCCTTCAGTTACAAGGCTTCCTACCACCATTCCCTTACGATGACACATCTTCTATTAAATTCCATCTGAAGCAGGATCTGGACAAGAAGTAACTGAGCTCAGAACAGTCTGTCTCACATTAGCAAGTGGGATGTATCCTCTTCTTGAAAAGGGAGAGCTCTGAAATCCATCCATGGTTTGTTTCATTCTTGACATCAGGTTTCTGAGAGTTTAGTACTGTAACTGATTCCAGTAGCTTTTCTCAGTCTAGTCTAGCCCTACCTACCTATGAGAAATATGGAGGAATCTCTTTATTTGGTTAACTTCAATTTTAGCGTGAAATCATCTTCCTTGACGTTAATCAGGGCACGTGTTCACACACAGAAGTATTAAGCCATTAGGTACTGTGTACTGGTATAGAAGCCTCAAGGATGAATACAGTCTAGCTTTCTGTTCTTGTATTTATTCTTCAAGTACATTTGAATTCTGATCGAACCTGAAGGAAGAAACCAGAAAGACCTCCACTTACCCCTCCAAGGACTATGTATGTTGTGGTTTCTGGGATCAGTGCCAACACAGATATAACTATCATGAATACTGCTGTAACCACTGAGTTGATAATATCCTGAAAACACAGAATAGAAAGGTCAGCTTTACATGAAGATCACCAACAAAATGAATCAGCTCCCTAAAGATTTCGAAAGTTCCATTTTATTAAACAAATTTATTTAGTTTAAATAGTTTTATTTAGTTTTAGGAAGTCAAACTGCTGCAGTAAAATATCACATATATTGTATTTGGCCTGTAATGATGCCTAATGGGTCTCTTATCCTATGATACACCAATCATTTAACTCCTTAACAGGCTTATGTCTTTTTTATTTAAATGTAGTTGGAGAGAGAACTCATCTGGTTAGGAGTGGATGACGTATTATGCGGAACGTTTAAAGTAGAATGGTACACTGGGAAGTCAGGATGCTGAATTTTAATAATATAAGAGAAAGTGTGGAGTGCTCTACACCATACAATAAACAACTTTATAATGTTACTCCAAATGCAATTAATAAAACTTAGAGCTGGAGAAAGTGGTAATTTTCGGGAAAAAGCTCCCACGTATCTGTATGCAACAGCTGGCCAATTATGCAATTATTTTTTGATGATGTAGCTCATTCATTTAATAATTTCCTGAAATGAAGCATTTTCATTCTGAACTGTGGCTTTAAGAGGTGCAGCTTACATTTTGAATGGATGTGAACTGTGGGAAAGTTAAATTGTCTTTATTCTGGAAAGGTTTATGTATATTTGCAGATAACGGTAGCAAGAAGGAATTGTTAACACAGAAATATCAAACTTCAAAACTCTGGTAACTTAGGAAAGCGGTTATTACAAAGAAAATAGGAAGAGGTTCAACAGGGACAGGGTAAGATTAGATACATTTAGGCAGAAAAAAAAGTCCTCATTTGCAGGAGATAGTGAGTTCTAGGTTAATGCTCCTCTGTGCTGGGTATTTTTCTCTGCTTCAAGGCAATAGACCACACCTCTGCTTCAGACAGGCAGCCTTGCCTCCTGTTAGTAATTTGGCTAAGTGTATGTGAATGGCTTCAGATAAAAATGGTGTTCTAGGGAGTGCAGAGAATCACGGGGCGGGGGGGAACAAAAAGGATGCACCTGCCCCAGAACATCAGTGATCCTTAATGGTGGTTTAAAGCATTGCTTTTCTTTTAAAACCAAACATCAGTATGCCATGGAGTAGAATATAAATTTAATTACAAAAATGGAGATTTCACAGAAATTTTGAGCCTGTACTTCCATATCACCACAAAGCCCTGGGTTGGCTCACTTTGTGTGTTTTCTGTCCCTGGAGCACTTGAGGGGAATAGTCAGAGGAATCCTGCTCTACAAACTGTGTTAGTTACTGCAACTTTGGGACAATGACACATCTGTGTGCAGATGACCAAGCTCTTTCCCAATCAGTGAAGACAGTGGCCATCAGATAGAAGTATTTACAGGTTACCTTTTCCCCACCTACAGATTAATTGGAATCTTCAGGCATCTTTGTGTCCTTCACTTTTGTTATAGTGAAAGAGCCACAGACAACTTCTCCAGCTGTGCTCTGGCCCCATTCCCATCAACCACTCTGCTGGGACCTCACTGTTTATTACCCTCCTTTGTCCCTGGCCAGGTTTCCTCAACTCAGTGGTGGCCCCTCTAGTTACAGCTGTGTCCTTCCCTGCTCAGTCTAACAATCCCACTGCTTTGCTGTCACCTGTCCATTCAAGGCAAACCACTCTGGGAAAGGCCACTGGGGGCCTCTATTAATACAGTCAGTAAATATAGATTTTTTTTTTTTCTGGGCTTTCTTCCTTTACCTGTGACATTATTCACCCCTTCTTTCTTCTTGAAATGCTCTCTTCTCTTGGCTTCTGGGACATGGGTCTCCCTTGGGTCCTCTCCTGTCCTTCTCAGGCCACTCCTCCTTTCCACGCCAGATGTTGGTATTTCCCAGTCTTGCCTTATCGTCCTCTACTCTCCCTCCGAGCCATTCTCCCAGAGCTCATCTACCATCACGAGGTGATGACTCCCAAAGCTGCAGCTCTGACTTCTCTCCCCTAAGCTTCAGACCTGAACGTTTCCATCTGAATGCCCCATAAGCAACTAAAACCTTCTATGTCTCAAACTGAACTCGTTACATACCACTCGCCTTGGCCCTTCCTTAAAGCTGTCCTTCCTCCTATACTTCCTGTCTCATTACCCTCTTAAGACAGTTCTTTAAATGGCAGCTATCCTTGATTTTCCTGTTACCCAGGCCTATCAGTTTTCATCAACACTTTTTCTCACCAGCTACCGTTTTAACCTTAATTTAGGCCTTTCTCATTTCCATGTCTGGATTAGGATAAGAGACTTTTAAGCGGTCTCTGAGACCTAACTCTAGTTTTGCTCCTCTTCAAGCCATTATCGACACTGCCACCAGCGATCTCCTCAGATATGAGCTAATCATGTCACTCTCCTACTTAAAAACCTCCCAAAGCTTCCAGTAGCCTTTGGATTAAAACTCAGGGCATTCAAAGCCTTGCATGCTCTGACCTCCTACTGCCTTTCAAACCTCCACTCTTGCCCCTCTCTTCTTCACAGCCACTCAGAACTCCTGCAGGTCCTTGAGGGTCCAGCTCTTTCTCCCCGTAGACCCTCACACACACTGCTCCCTGTACTGGGAAAGCTCTCTCAGCCCCATATCAGTTGGCTAACTACTTTTCATCCTCCAGCCCTCAACGCAGGCGTAGTTTTCCTCAGGCAAGCCTGTTATGACTTGGTCCCCTTCCCTTCCACACCATCCGGGTATACACCTGTCACAGCACCTGTTATACCGGATTGCTCACCTATCTTACTTTCTGGCTACATTGAAAGTTTCTCAGGTGCAAGATTTGTGTCTTGTTTTATCCAAGAAGCTAGTATAGAATCTGGGGTTAGCAGCTACTTAATATTTGTTGAATAAATGATTTCATGAGATCAAGAGCAGAGAGGAATCTGGGTTTCATGATGGAGTAATAACTTAGTTGACCAATATAGCACCATTTCTAAGAGTACAGTATCAGCCAGGTGTGAGCCTCAGAGATTTGGAGACATGCTATACATAGGCCACGCTCCTTCTCAGTGTGTTCTGTTAACTTTGGGACTCCAAGTTTATTACTGGGATGTGTAAGAAGCTGCAGAGAATTACTACAGTTTGAGGAAAAAATAAATGCTAAAATGTGTTAGTTTCATTAACTTTGGAAAAGCGGAGTGTGAAGAGCAACTATGCGACTTTTTGGGCACAAGATTAACAGGATGTGGACCATGTTCATCATCTCCTTGAAGAAATCCTCGGGACAACTTAGCTTCGTCCTTTCTGCCACTAAATGGTATTACATACCCTGAGGGCCAACTGAGGAAGGCTTTGTAGTCTCTTGTCCCAGACCTTATACTTCAGTCAGGTCCAGCTCCAAAGTGTAGATCAAGGAGGATTTTGGAGAGGCGCCATGAAGATCCTGTCTATTTCCCAGCCTTCCACTCTGGGGACTTGCTCAGCTTGTGATCAGTCTGCAATGCTCATCGTTGGTCTTCAAAAGTGGTTCCAGGAGGCACCACGTTAAGGGATGCTTATGGTTTGAGAATAGCTCTAAAGTCCTCTCTTCTTAATACGGGTTTTATCAGCTTGGATATCAGCACTCTGGAATCCAAGAGGATGAGACAAGTGCTTTCACCAGTCCAGCCAAAGGGTGGAAGGGCAGCAGGGGTCTCAGAAAGGAGACCTATGGACATAGAATTCTGGGGATAAGACTTGAAAGAGGAGCAGTGAAGTCACTCAGTCCTTCCTAGAACCAGCTTATGGTCCAGGCTGAAGGGCCAAGTATCCCTTAGTTAGTATCTTCAACTTGCCTATTTTGAAAGTTTCCAGGCCATCTGGGCATTCCACTGGGCAGTTATTCCTAATGCTGTGAGTATGGCAGGTAAAGTCCATATGCTACTAAATAAGGTTCTACAAGATGAGTTAAAAATTATGTGGCATTAATGATTACAGACATTTTGAAGTAAGAAAATGTTGTGTTTTATTTGGCCTCTAAATTATTTTGATTTTCCATTTAGTGATCAGGGATGTGTAAGATGTAGATACTTGTGTATCTGTCTCCATTTCTATTCCCCAATTTTGAGGTCATATCAACGTGCATTTAAAAAGGAGGTAAAGATTAAGAATGCCATATAATTTCATTAACCATGATCTTGAATTTAAATTTCTTTTGAAGACCTACACCTACGTGAATTCTCCTTAGAAAGAAAGGTCTGAAATGTCAGCCACATCTACTGATAGATAGAGCTCAGAGGAGAATTTATGCTCCGTGGCTACCCTGGTTCCCTGAGAATCTCCCCAGAGCACATTAGCAGTGGGTAGAGTTCCTCCTTCCTAAGCCTGTCAGAGATTCCTTAAAGGCTTAAGAAAACTAAAGAACAGAGTTTATTAAAATGTCTTTCTATGGCAGGAAAAAGTAGTTAACTTTAACAGTGAAACTGAACACTTACAAGCAAAGGCCAAAATATACAGTCAATTAATTGATCAAGTCTGAGTATATATAAAACTATGAAAAAGAAAGTAACAGTGACTTCAAATCCAGTGACAACAATGTATGGCTCTGGGGCTTGTGCGATGATAAAAAGGGTCATAGATGTCACAGTTAGCGCCTATAGGAAAAAAAAAACATGATTTATTCAGTGATTATTGAATACAAGTTTAAGCTGTAAAAATGATCATTTCTAAAATAACGAAATAAATGGGTTTCTTCCATATACACACACATCTAAAAGAGGAAGACTAAAATGTATGGATGTTGACGTCTCTTTGTGTTTTAGAGAACTAGGTATCCCTCTCTGTTTTAAGTCTATTACTCCGCTTGTATACCTAATACCATCACTTCCCACATCTGTTCCCTTGATCTTTTTCCACTAAATATCTCCTTTTCCCTCTCGTACCTTCAATCTCTCCTCCTCCACTAGTTCCTTTCCTCATCATCCTCTAAACATATCTAAGGTTATCTTCTCTTAAAACACACATACCTTCCTTTCACCCTGCTCCCCACAGAAATTCCCATTTTCTACTTCGCCCTGTAATGCTTCTCCAAAAAGTCTGTATACTGGCTGATATAATTCCTTATCATCCACTCATCACTCCTTAACTCTTACCAATCTGGAATCTGCTGTCAAATTTAAACTTAGAATGTTGCCATGAAAAATACTGGGGAGGAAAGTTGAAAACAAATTGTCAGAGAAAAACAATTCTCTAAAGAATCCTGTGAGGAAGCAAAGGAAAAAAAAAAAAACCCAACAATTCTGATGCTTCACTTTTTAACACACTTCCTCTTATCTAAACATAATGCAATCAGAATTAACAAAAACTTAAGTGGAAAAAAAACCCTTGAAGATTATTAATCTAATCCAATCTCCTCATTTCCAAATGAAGATATAGAAAACAGAAATGAAAAGTGACTTAAAGGAAAAAATAAGCTGGGGGTCTGTCAATGTCGTGATGTTCTTAGGAGATACAGCTCTATCCAAAGTCTCTGTGTTCTTGGAAAATGGTTTTGTCAAGAGTCTTCCCTGGCTAGACTTTTATGATCAGTCTGTCAGCATCCACATTCTCTTTTTAACCTTAGATCTATATAGGCTACTTATTCATAATTCTTTCAATTACTTTATTAGTATAAAAGTAGCTTACCTTTAAACTTCTAAATTGGTTAGTTTGCTTACACAGTAAATATAACTAGTTACTAAATAACTCATTCTTTATAATTAATATAATTACCATCAGCAACATGTCATCTCAAATCACTTCATTTACTTTACTGAACCAGGGTCTTGAGTTCATGGGTTATGAAATCAAGGGTCACTTTTTCAGTCCCCATCTTCTGTAACCTTGGAATTTGGCACTGGTGATCAATCCATTTTCTTAACAGCTCCCACGATTTCAGTCACACTGGGTTCTCCCCTAATCCATACTAACAGCTCATATCTTTCCTAACTCCTGGCTTTTGTTTTCAGTTAGCTTTTAAATATTCCACTAATACCTCAAACATTTCTTCACCACTCTATGTAGACTGCTTTTGCCAAGATCATCAATGATTGCAAAATTACTAAATTTAACAAACATTTTTCAATCCTTATCCTACTAGACCCCCATGACTTATTTGCCATTGGCTTTTTCCTACTTTTCTACTCCTTGGCTCCCATGTCACCTTTTCTAGTTCTTATACCTCTGAAACTATTCTCTTGGTGGGTTTCCTTTTGCCCATCTCTTTAAAATGATGGCATTCCTTTAGATTCTGTCCACAACCCACTCAACAAATCTGGGTCTCTGTCCCAGGTCTATCCTCAACGTCTCACACATAAATAGCCATTTAGAATCTTTAATTCACCGTGTGCAAAACTGTCACCTTGCTCCTTCCTCCTGTATTCACTATCTTAATTGGTGATATGACCATCTATCTTTTCACCTGCCCCTGGAAACCTAAGATCACCGCTCCAACTTACTCCTTACAACTGACCAATCATCGGGTCCTGCTGACTTAATGCTTAAGCATTTTGGGAATCCACTTTGTCCCTAAAACCACTGCCCTTCAGTATCTTTTCCTTGAATTACCATGACAAAGATGTTACAGTAAAATTTCTAAAATAAAAATGTGTGCAATTCTTCACCTATTTAAAACCCTTCAATGGCTCCCCATGGTTTTTAGAATAGAGCCTACCTTCACCATGGTATTCAAAGTCTTCCATGACTCAGCTCCTGTCTACTTCTCTAACAAAGAGTTGTTCACAATTTATCCACAGGATAATTCCAATGCTCAATTTTCAGTCCTCATCTTACTTGAACTATCATCAGTATTTGACACAGTTGATCATTCCGTCGAGAGAGTTTTCATTTGGCTTCTAGGACACCATACTTTTAGTTTCTCCTGCCTCCCTAATTGTGCTTTCTCATTCTTCTTTGCTGATTCCTCCTTCTCTCTCCAATCTCTCTTTTTTTTAATTAATTAATTTATATTTTTGGCTGCGCGCGGGCTTTCTCTAGTTATAGTGAGCGGGGGCTACTCTTCGTTTCGGTGTCTGGGCTTCTCATTGCGGTGGCTTCTCTTGTTGTGGAGCACAGGCTCTAGGCACGCGGGCTTCAGTAGTTGTGGCACGTGGGCTCAGTAGTTGTGGCTCACGGGCTTAGTTGCTCCGTGGCATGTGGGATCTTCCCGGACTAGGGCTCGAACCCGTGTCCCCTGCATTGGCAGGCGGATTCTTAACCACTGCGCCACGAGGGAAGTCCCTCCCCAATCTCTTAATGTTGAAGTGTTCTGGGGCTCCATCCATGGTCCTCTTCTCCACTCTATGTACACTCATCTCTTGATGATCTCATCAGTCTTGTGACTTTAAGTACTTCTATTTCTGCAGTGCCAATCTCTCTCCTAAAATCCAGTCTTGTATATTCCAAATGCCTGTTCAGTATTGCCACTTGAATGTCTAATAGACATCTCTAAAGTGAAATCCAAAATTGAACTTCGGATCCTCTGCCTACATTTACTTCACCCACAGGCTTTCAGTGGATGGCAACTCCATTCTTCCAGCTACTTAGGCCAAAAACTTTGGAGTGATGTTGGACTCCTCCCTCTCCACACCACATCTGGTTCATCAGCAAATCTTGTTGGGGTTACTTTCAAAATATATCCGAAATGTGATCATTTCTTATAGCCTACTCCACTAACAGCCTGGTCTGAGCCGCTATCATCTCTTGCCCAGATTACTGCAATAGCCCCAACTCATCTCCTTTTTTTCTACCCTTGCCTCTGCAGGAATCCTCCTGTCCCCACCAGCCCCCACCTCCCAATCTGTTGTCAACATATCAGCTGGTGTAGTTTTTAAAAATGTTAGTCAGATCATATACAACTTTACTCAAAACCTTCTTCATCTCCCACTGTGCCCCTATGTCAGTCCACTCCCGCTATACTGGTTTCCTTGCTTTTCCTTGAACCCTTCAGGTACACTCCTGCCATAGGGTCATTGTACTGGATTTTCCTTTGCCTAAAACACTCTTCCTTCAGATATTCATAGCTTAACTCCCTCATCTCACTCAACGCTTTGCTCAGAAGTCACCTCAACAAGGCCTAACTTGACCATTCTATTCCTGCAATCTTCCTCTCCAACCCTACCTTCCCTTACACTCTCTTAGCTGGCTTTAGTTTTCTTTGTTCCACAGCACTTACTCCCTTCTAGAATATTACACCATTTATTTATTTATTGTGTTTATTGTTTGTCTTCCCTGCCCTCCCACCCCAATATGTAAACTCCATGTGGACAGGGATCTTTGCTTTGTCCCCTGATATCTCCCAAGAGCCTGGAACAGTGCCTGGCACATGGCAGGCTTTCAATAAATATCTGTTGGCTGAAAAAAATAAGGTAAAACTCAACTTCTTATGGTTTGCTCATAAATCATGCTGGTTTTTTTTTTTTTTTTTTTTGCCTCCACGCCTTTGCTCAGGTGGCTGTCCCTTAAACCCTACCCAATGTCCCCCTAGGACGTTTCCTGACACCTCCTTGGTTAGATGCCTCACTCTGTGCTCTAACTTCATCCTGTCACACATCACAGCTATCTGCTTGTGTGCCTCTCTCTGACTAAACTGAAGGACTCCATAGTCAGGGACTTTTGTCTTGGGTGTCTTTGTTGTTTCAAGTCCTAACTCAGGGCTGGGAATACATTAAGTATTCAAAGTTTTGTTTTTTTGTTGAGGGAATTAATATATCAAAAATGAAACCTTTCTGGAGACTATAAAACCAGAAATAGAGGAATGATAAATGTGTTTCATTCACACTATAGAATACTTTGAAGCATATACAAATGATAATAAAGATTTATAATTATATTTAAAAAAATGGAAACTTTCTCACAAAATCCCATTTCTCCTCCAGTGTTCCAAAGCTTTCAGTACCTGGCATAAAACCCCAGACCCTCAGGTCACTTCTTTCCTGATTATTTACTTCCAACCCAAGCTAATCTCTCCGTTTTCTGAACTCCAGAGTAGTTTTCTAAACTTCTTTCATGCATTCTGACTTGCATTACGTCATAGTTATTTCTCAGAATCACAGACTTTGGTGTGAGAAGGACCTTGCGTGCAGTTTGTTCTGCCCACTCACCTGAAGCTGAAATCGCCATCACAACATGCGAAGTGCTCATCTGCGCCTGCTACCTTTTCTGTCTGGGAATGTACTGCCTTCCCAAGTGGCCACTTAATTTTGGCAACTTTCCCAATAAAAGATTCTTCCTCATAATAAGCAGGAATGTTTCCCTGTAACCTCTAACTTTCCACCTCCTCTCCTTATATGTCGCCTCTTTAAATTTTAAGAATTATTTTTTTCCTTCCCCTTTTCTCTTCTTGAATTCCTTCAACATATTCTCTTATGATAATTTCCTCTTCTCTAACTAGCCAGGTCGCCTTCCTCCAAATGACGATTCATTCTCTCCCAACCTCTGCCAGAACTGGCTGCAATGCTCCTGGCATGTCTGACACCCCAGGAACCAGGAGTTCCACCGTCCTTGCTCTGGACTATATCAGCCTTGAGCTCACTCACATCAAAACTGCTGAGTTCTAGCAAGTAAACACAGCATCCACTGAAACCCCTCGGTGCTTTTGTTTTTGTTTTTAATCTTGTTGGCATCTGAGTGGTACAACTGCAGCTACCTCCCCTGGTAACCTGGGTACCTGGTTTGTGGGTCCAAGTGTGGGCCATTCATGTAGGTGTGCGGATTTTGCTTTATGAGTGAGTCCGTAAAGCCCCTGATAGGGGAGGACAACGCCCTATTTCTCTCCTCCTACCCTCAGGGTGCAGAGCGAAATGCCTTGCCTCTAGGAAGGCCTTGACAGAGGTTCAACAAGGTTGAAAGAGAGGACAGGGTATCGGCTTCATGCTTTGCAGCCCTACCTCCCTGCGGGGGAGCGCGCTGGGACACCGTCCCTCACCCCGAGGCCCCGCCCTCACCAGCCGCAGCATCTTCACGTGGCCATTCACGCTGAAGCAGAAGGGGCGGTGCCTCGGTTTCAGCTTCAACGTCGGCATCTCGCCTAAAGACCCAGCAGCAGCACTTCTCCGTCAGTTCCCCTCCTCAGCGGACAGCTCTGCCAGGCCTCACGCCGCAGCTGCAACGGCCACTGTGGCCTCGAGCCGCTCTTGAAGGCGGCCCGCCGTCGCGGCGCGCATGCGCAGTTCACCTCGGCCCGCACTTGGGTACATGCGGCAGCCACCCTGACCCTGTCCGCCGGCACCTACTGGTGGCCCCCGGTATGCGGAAAGCCAGGGTTCGCGCGCAGCGTTTCCTCAGACCTAGAGGGGAGCCAAGCAGGCCAGCTTCTCCCCACCCCCTAGTTGTCTGTCCAGTGGGAACGTTGGTCGTGCCTTTGTTAAAAGATAAATTGAGGCATATTAAAAATTTTAAGATTTTATTTGAACAAAAATGGATTCAAATCGGGTGGCATCTGAAGTTGAATCCGGCCTCTGTACCCTGCCACCGAATTAATCTCGGAGACAGAGTTTTGGGTGAAGTAGAAAAGTTTTATTGCTTTGCCAGGCAAAGGGGGCCACAGCTCGCTGATGCCCTCAAAACTGTGTGTCCCAACTTGGAGAGGTTAGTCAGAAGGTTTACAGTAATTGTTCAAAGAGGGCGTGATCAGCTCCTGGACATTCTTCTGATTGGTTGGTGGTAAGTGGGAGTCAGCACCATCAACCTTCTGGTTCCAAGGTGTCTGGGGTCTGCGTGCTTGTGGGCAGCATACCGTCCTTAACCATTGACTTCTCCCATCTGATGGGGGTTTCAGTATCTGCAAAACAGCTCAAAGATACTGTCGTGTATATCGCTTGATGGGGAGCCAGGACTTTGCCCCAAGTCTGCACTATTGTTTCTCTCTCCCTCTCTCTTTTTTTTTAATTGTCTCTCTCTCTCTCTCTTTTTCTTTTATTGTTTCTCTTGACTGTTTGTTTCTCCTTTGTCTTGCATCCCCTCCCTTCCCTAATTAGCAGCTGCTTGAATATGCCAGATGGAATTTAGGGAAGGTCATAGAGGCTGAATGAAGCCTATTTCCTGTAATCAAAGAGATGGGGCACATAGAAAGGCTTTTGTGCCCAGGAGCCCCACAGGATCCTGCTAAGTATCACACCCAATCTAACATAGAAAGGAGCTCTGAAGATCTGTACAAAATGAAAGACTTTTATAGGCAGAAGGGAGCGAGAACAAGGAAGTTGGTTATTGCAAGGTTACTTTTCTTTAGGGCATGCCAGGGGGTCTATCAGGCAGGTCACCTAACTAGTGCTGATCAGACGAAGCCTGATTGACTGGAGAGCCAAAACTATAATTAAGCCTTGGTTTGGTGAATGGGGCTTAGCATAAGCGACTCCATTTGGGGCCTGTTCTCGTTTTTTTTTAAAATAACTTCCTGAGGGATCTAATATATTTACAGTCCAGACCCTGGAAATGTCAAAGTTCAGAGGAAAGAGTGCTGGCTGTGAAGCAAGATAGATGAGCTTGAATTCCAGCTCCACCCCTTAATGAATGCTTCTGATCACTTTTTACGAGTTACCTAAGTTTCCAAGGATCAGCTAAGCCCGGAGAATGGGATTGACAATATCCACCTATACGGTTGTTGGGAAGAATAAATGACACCTTGCGTGCCAGGTGCCTGGATACAACAGATGCTCAATTAACTAATCTCCAATAGTTAATTAACCAATCAGTCGCTGGTGTTATTGGCCACCCATGCCCCGAGTCTTGCCAAATCATGGGTTCATTCTAACAGCGTCTCGTTGGCGGGAAGATTTCCAGGCTGCAAAGGGCGAACCCCTCACCTTCTCGGAGAGAGGGTGAAATGAGACGGGGTCTCTTTAAGAGCCGGCAGGGCGGGGCGGGCGCGGGGCTGGAGGCGGTGCGCGGAGGCGGGCCCGGTCGCTGGGCCGCGCTTTCGCCGACGTGCGCCGGAAGGAAGGTCAAGCCCGGTGGATTCGCCCGCGGGGCAATGCTGCTGCGGACGCTGCGGAGCTGGGCTTCCTGGGCGCTGCGCCGCGACAGGCCCGGGAGCCCCGCCTCCAGCCCGGGGCTGCCAAGGGCGCAGCGTGGGGCCTGGCCTCGGGGTAACGCGTCTCTCCGTTCCCTTTGCTGGCGTCCCGGAGGCGGCCCTCAGCCCCACTCCGCGCCCTCAGCTCGCGGAACCTGCCTGAACCCGAAACCCCTTCTCCGAGGCGCCGGGATTTCCTCGGTCGGCCTGGGGGGAGGGGCGGGGCGGTCGCTGGCTGGTGTCCCAGACGCCAGCCGGCAGGGAGCGGGTGGGGCCTTGGGGCTCCGGGCCCAGCTCTTGTTCGGAGCTGGGGAGCCCGCTAAAGAGCGGAAATAACCCCCCTCCCCCACGGTTCCTGGGCCCATTCTTTGGGCCTTGGGGGAGATGCCGGCGAGCGGTGGATGGGTTAGGCTCGGTGCGCTGTTTCTCCCGCTGGGAGTGGAGATCCTCCCCTTCAGAAGTGAGAGCCCCTGTTGTGGCCAAGTTCTGGCGTTCTTTGGCCTCGGGGTGTTCAGTGGCACCTGAGAACCCCTGTGGGGTGGGTGGGCCGTGATGTCAGCCCCGGGCCTGCAGGAGAAGCCTGAGTCCTGTGCTGAAACCCACCCCTGGGTTTCAGTGGCCCACCCGCCAACCACTCTTTCCCCGGAGCTACGAGTGGAGGTAACTCTGCGTTTTAACTAGCTGGACACCCATCAGTGAGGATCATAAATATAAAATGTGTGGAAAATGGAAAGCAGAATATACTAAGTGACCAAAACTGAGCACAGCTGGGGCCCTGACGTGCCAACAGGACCCCGGCGGCAGTTTCAGTGTCACACAGGTAGATTGCAGTGGTAGGCCTGCCTCCGTCCACCTAGGGAGGGTCCCAGGTGTCACTGGAAAACATTTTTAGGCCAGGGATCAAGCATAAAAATTACTGTTTTTGTCGTGGTTTAGAAAATTAGGACAAAGAAGAGTAAGCTATTTTTTAAATTTTTTGAAAAATTTCTTTATTTATTTATTTTTGGCTGTGTTGGGTCTTCGTTTCTGTGCGAGGGCTTTCCCTGGTTGTGGCAAGTGGGGGCCACTCTTCATCGCGGTGCGCGGGCCTCTCACTGTCGCAACCTCTCGTTGCGGAGCACAAGCTCCAGACGCGCAAGCTCAGTAGTTGTGGCTCACAGGCCTAGTTGCTCCGCGGCATGTGGGATCCTCCCAGACCAGGGCCCGAACCTGTGTTCCCTGCATTGGCAGGCAGATTCTCAACTACTGCGCCACCAGGGAAGCCCAAGAGTGGGCTATTTAAAACTAAGTTAAAAAATTGATTTCCTTTCTTTTCTAGATAAAGGTAGAGAAAATGAAAAAGAGAAAAAATCAGTGGTAAGTCTCCCTCTTATGTGTACTCTTTCCAGTGTAGGATTATATATGTGTAATAAACACACACGCATAATACACACATGTTTTGAGGAGGGGAGTGAAGTTTTTTTTAACTATGTGCACATAGTTATAAAAACGAATACAAGAGGATCTCCAGGGATAAGGAAGTCTGTCTCCCCTCCTGGGCCCCAGACTCCCTCCCCAGAGACCACCTCTGTTACTAGTTTCTGGTATGTCCTACCTGAGAATCTACACAGGTGGGAGAATACATGTATTCATAGCCTTTAGGTGGATTTGGACTATTAGCTTGATGAATGATTACAAAGAGATTTGAAAAGTGGAAGTTTAGTTTGACTGGGTTTGTGGGTGGCAGCCTGGCTGTGAGGGCAGGTCTGCTGACCGCTGCCCCCAGAATACCAATGCTGAGACTGGTGGGTGGGGGAGGGATAACAGAGAATTCATGGGGGTCCACAGACAAGGGTTCCACCAGTGCAGTGACTTGGAGGTGCTAGCTCTGGGGTGGGACTGTGGCTGGTGTGAGGTTGAAGGTCAAAGGAGGGTCAAACTGGACATGCCCATGGGATGTTAAAGACTTTAGCAGGCTGCGGTGGGGAGCAGTATCTCGGTCACCGTTGATCCAGAGGCTCAGTTCCTTAAGGGAGCTACAAGTTGGTAGATATGGCTGGAAAGGGATTTGCTTGGAGGGTGTGGGCAGGAGTACCTTGGCTGGGATATGCAGAAGGCGGAAGGTGTGGGGAGGCCCCCTGGGGTATTTGGGGTGATGGAGAGGGCCTGGGAAGGAGTGAAGTCACACGGAGAGGACTGGTGATGAAAACGCTTGAGATTTATGGAAGTTTGGTGAAACTAGAGGTGGGGTGGGGTATGGCATAGGCATCATAGCAGGGGGAAGGGGTTGGTAAGTTGAGCTGGATGGGAACTGATGCAGTATTGTACTATTAATTATTAAGCTAGCATTGTTGTGAGCCGGGCCTGTCCTAGGTGCTTTCTGGGTGTGGTCTGTTATCCCCCAGACACACAGTAGGTGGTCCATGGGAAGTGATGTGGAGCCTGCGTTCAGGCCCAGGGCTGCTCTTAGTCATTCAAATCCTCTGAGTTCCTGTGTGGACCTGGGGACCTGGGAATCCAACAGCCCCTGTTGTTAGTGAGCCTGTGGTTGGATGGGGGGGATGGCAGTGAATAAGACAATGGTGGATCTGGAACAACAGGGAGTCGGGGCAGGGCTTCTAGAGGATGATGACTGAGGGGAGACTTGAGGCCTCCTGGGAGAAGGAGGAGAGGGCGAAGCAGGAGTGTTGGAGCAGAGGGAACTGCAGGGGTAAGTCACAGAGGGATGAGAGAGTGAGGCTTGTGGCCAGTCCCAGAGAGGTGGCTGGGGAGGGCCTGGGGGTCAGGAAACAGGACCGGAGACAGATCCCAGCTCCCAGAGCCACTGAAAGACTTTACCCGCTGTGATCTGGTTTGCGTCTCAGGAAGAGGTGGTGGACCATGGATAGGGGATGAGGGACCTGGCCGGGCTGGACTGGAGGGGGAGAGGCCAGCAGGGAGGCTGCTCCCACAAGGAGGGTTAGAGACCTTAACTAGGGGCCAAGGAGACAGGCCAGGTTCTGCAGGTGAGTAGGAAGTGGGGCCCAGAAGTATTGCTGAGTTGCTGGGTGAGGAGAGAAGATATCCAGGGCCTTGAGGGTGTCTGGGTGGATGGTGCAGCCTTTCCTGAGGACAGGAACGGGAAGAGAAGCCATATGTGGGTGTTGGGGGGTGATAAATTGAGGTGCCCATGGGACATCCCATGGGATTGGACAGGACAGGGAATATCTGGGCTGAGCTGCAGCTGCGAAGTGAGTCACCACCACAGAATTACAAAATAAATTCCAAAGTCGGGTTAAAAAGAAATGACTGATGTTTTCAGGTGAACAAAGTTGGAACAGACATTTCCTGAGTGAATTTATTAATGGCTAATAAACATAAGAAAGTGCTCAACCTCCCTAACAGAGAAAGAATGCTTTGGGAGATGGAGTGATGAAAGCTGTGGATCAGACCTCAGACCTGGTTCCAGTCCCAGCTCTGCTCTTGGGGGTGGATAAGTCCTTAACCTCTTAGAGCCTCAGTTTCCCCATCTGTGCAAATATTCATAGCTGTGATTGTTGTGAGGATCAATGTGACAATGTTTGCAAAGTACAGAACCCACAGGGGCTAATTTTATAGACATTATTATTATTAACAATGAAATTAATGAAGATTTAGGATGGGATATGCCCAGCATTGGCACAGTATGTTAATAGGCTCACTCTCATCCTTCTAAAAGGGGTGTGAATTGGGTCAGCATTTTGGAGGGTAATTTGGCATCATGCATCAACAGCTGTAAAAACTCACTTATCCTTTGATGCACTGATTATATTTCTAGAAGTCTGTTGAAGGGGATAATCAGAGCCAATGACAAGGATTTATGTACAGGAATGTTCACCACAGCACAGCTTATCATATCAAAAAAATGGGCGTCACAACACAGTTTTATAATAAAAGTAACTGGACAGAATGTAACATCCAACAGTAGGGATTTCAATAACACGTTCCTTGCAATGAACAGGAAAGAAACAGTCTGTGCAGAATGATGTCTAGGTTGAGCTCTTTTTAAATATCTAGGAAAAGTTGTTTCCTTTAAAGAACAACAATAAAAATAAAATCCACTGGTGCCCTGACGGGGTCTCCCTTTTGCACATTCACTGTGTTTTCTTGTGCTGAAGGAGTAAGCTGACAGGGAGCCCGGATTGGAGGGCCAGGCCTCTGTTGGAACTGCGATTGTCCGTCCAGCTCTCCTAGGTAGCCGTTAGGATCAAGGCAGGAGGAAATCTTTGCAGCCAACTGAGAGAGAGTCCAGTTGCTGACGAGAGTTTGTAGAGGTGAGGCAAGGTGAGACAGCCCACCGTGCCCCTGTGTTTTATGCAGGGTGTGACTGAGGCTCCACTGGGGTCGTGAGAAGGGAGTTGCCAGGCCTAGGTGTGAATTCTAGCTCTTTCCCCCGCCAACCCTGGCACCTGGGGCAAGTCACTTAAGTGGCCCACGTTTCTCTGTGGGTGCTTCCAACCTGGGTGTAAAGGTCACTGTGCAGCAGGACAGGTCCCCTCTGGCTGTGTGTACCCCAGGGGACATGTAATATGTGTTGTCAAGGGCAAGTTTGTCTTCTCACATATGTGGAAATGCCCATTTCCTCTCGTGGTCTGATGGAACCAAAGCCATTTGGCCCGTGTCACCAGCAGTCCTGGCTGAGCAGCGTTTTGTCAGAATTGCTGGGCAGCAGATTCAAGGGTCCCAACCCAGAGTCTGATTGAGAGGGTCTGGGTGCTCCGCTGGTGCTTCTGGAGCAGGGTGTCTGTGGACCACTCGTTGAGAAACCCTGCCGTGGGTCCGTGGTACTCAGCTTCCTCCATGTTGAAATCACCTGGAGAGCTTTCCAAGGTACTGAGGCCTGAGTCCCACCCTGAGATCATGCCAGAATTGGCCTGGGTTGTGGCTTCCTTTTGTGGATTCTTAAAAGTTCCCAGGTGATTGTAGCACATACGTAAGACTGAGAACCACAGCTTCAGTTGCTTTCTTTCCCTGCAGTGGGGAACTTGTAGGAGGCTCCTTGTCTTTCTTATGGGTAGACTCCTCCCACCAGTGCCAAGACAGCCCCTTCCCCCCAGTACACTTAGTGTGAGCAGAGTGAACGTTCAAGCTCTACTCCTTGCCTTATGCCCTTCTAGACCTCATTTTTCTCTTCTGTGAAAATGTTAGAACCCGCTTCTCAGGTTCTGGCAAGGTTAAGTGCAGGATTGGTGTATGTTGCCCATCTTAGTCCTTTTCTCCCGTCCTCATACCTTCCAGTCCACGGCCAAGCATGTTTTTCTGCACAGAGCAATGCATTAGGTTCTAGGTAACGTACACACGCTTCCCATCCTTAAAGCCATTAGGTTCTGGTGAAGGAGGCAGGACATTTAGGCCTAAAATCTAATCGTCTGAGGAGTTGAGCTAGGGAAGGGCAGAGCTAGCGCGGCCGAGGGCAAGCTGTGTGGGGTCTAGGGGTTGACCTCAGGGAGTGTCTGTACCGGAGGGCAGTGGCCTGGTGGCCAGCAGCGGTGGGCCTGGAGCCTGCCACTGAGGGGAAGGATCGGGTGGTTGCTATTACTAACAACAGGACCCTGGGGGTTTCCTCCAGAGGGATTTTCGTGTACACACTGGAGTCTTGGGCTGAACCAATTACGCTGTTCACCTGAGCCCTTCCCTAGAACTTCTTCCTGGTATTCCCCCAGGCACTCGATTTCTGATCCTAACATGCGTTTGTCTTTTGCTAGATATGTGTCGAGGGCAATATTGCAAGCGGGAAGACAACGTGCCTGGAGTTCTTCTCCAACACAGCTGACATCGAGGTACAGCTTCCACGCCAGGTTTGAAGGAAGCTGCAAAAGCTTGGTGCATTTATAAAGGGTGCAAACCGGACCTGCCCTATAGAAATGTTGCTGGGGGAATGCGTCCTGTGTGAGAGGAGGGAGAGGCCCCTTGGAAGCTTGTGCCTGGTTTTCCCCCAGGTTTTGCTCCACACACCCTTCTCCTTGGCTGATTCTGCTCTGTCACCTCTCACTGTAATAAATCTTAGCTATGAGTATGACTATATGCTGTATCCTGTGAGTCCTCCTAGTGACTCCTCAGACCCGGGGAGGCGGGCGTCTGGGGGACTCCCGACACACCTGTCCTGAGCTGTGTAACTCTCGCTGACACTTTAGAAGCACGTGTATTCTCACTGAACACCTTGGAGCCAATGTACAACAACAATACCGTCAGCAAGGAGAGTGAACAGCTAATGAGGGTAATACTCTATGTCAGGCACTGTGTTGAGGCATCGTTATATTATCTAATTGATTTCATTCTTACAGGAGTAGTCTCTATGAGACAGGTCCTGTTATTACTTCAGTTGCAGAGGAGGAAGCTGAGGCTCAGTGAGGTGACATGGCTTGGCCAGGGTCGCATGGCTAGTGCGTGTGATGCCATGTCCCAGCCCAGGCTGTCTGCTCTGGGGGCCATGCCCTTGTTTGCCTCTATAGTATGCAGAGCTTTTTTGGCTTTAGGAAAACCACCCAGCCTTCAGATCTCAGCTCTGCTCTCTGACCTCCCCAGCTAGGTTACCCTCCATGGTGTAGGTTCTTCTGGCTCCTCTGTATCCTTTTTGTTTTGTTTTGTCTTGTTTATTGTTTTTTGGTTTTTTTTGTGGTACATGGGCCTCTCATTGTTGTGGCCTCTCCCGTTGTGGAGCACAGGCTCCGGACGTGCAGGCTCAGCAGCCATGGCTCACAGGCCTAGCCGCTCCGCGGCATGTGGGATCTTCCCAGACCGGGGCACAACCCCGTGTCCCCTGCATCAGCAGGTGGACTCTCAACCACTGCGCCACCAGGGAAGCCCTGTATCCTTATTTTGTACTACTTCTTGGGGTTTGAAAATATGTGTTGCTTTCTGTGATGACCTGATTAATGTCTGCTTCCCCAGTAAGTTTAAAGTTGAAAGCATGAAAGCAGGGCTGGGGTGGTTTTTCTCTTGCTGAATCCTTGGCACCCGGCACAGTGGGTGCTCAGTATTTGTTGAGTGACAGTGCCACAGATGGGGCACAGGTCAAGGCTGCCTGTGTCCCAGCCTCTGGTGGGCCTGAGTGGTACAGCATATGCTACTCAGGGGACAGGACCAGAGTGCTGAAGACCCAGAAGAAGGAGAGGGAGGTTGGAAGGAACAGGGAATGATTCACAGAGGAAGGGATATTTGAACTGGATTCTGAAGGATGTATAGGAGTTTTCCATGTAATGAAAGTTGAGGTGAAATGAGGTGAGGTGGGCATACTGCGCAGAACAACAGCATGAGCAAAGGCACAGAGGGGTAAAAGGTGGGGGGAGGTTACTCTTCAAGGGTCCCATGCATTGCTTTCCTTTGGTCTCTTGTGACCTGTGGCACCTACTCACATGGACTTGAAGGTCCACAGAGGGATCCGGATATTCTCAAAATCTTGGCCCCAAGAGCACCATTTACTTATTTATTTATTTTGGCTATGCAGGGTCTTAGTTGCGTCAGGCGGACTTCTTAGTGGCGGCATGCATGCGGGATCTAGTTCCCCCACCAGGGATCGATCCCGAACCCACTGCATTGCAAGCACAGAGTCTTACCCACTGGACCACCAGGGAAGTCCCAAGGGCACCATTTAAATCCTTTCCGGCACACACCTGCACAGCTTAGGGAGGCTACTAAAGAAACAGGACTCTTTGCCGTCAGTGTGCCCAACACAGAGATCAGAGGGAGGAAAGGGAGGCGGAGCATACTGCCAAGGTCGCTGGAGAGCCCCCAGGCCGGAAGCTGGGTGCAAGCTGCAGCCTGAAGTGCGAGAAGCAGCCTCCCTCGTGGCTTCTCTCACCTCCCTGCCTTCCTGATGTGCTGGGCAGTAAGGGGCAGGGTGGAACACGTGGAGGGGGGATTGGGAGAACCCACTTGCCCTCGGGAGCTCCTGTGGCAGCAGGAGAAGTGGCGTGTGCATATGCTCATATACAGGGGTGGGCAGAGTGGTTCTCAAGTCATTTCTCGAAGCTGCGCCTGGAGCCACATCTGCATGGAGTTGTGGCCTCGCAGGGAGGGTTGCTCCACTATTTTGGCCCACTCTGGGCGCCCAAATCTTGACTCTCTCCCCGATCCCACCCCTAACACGAGCTTTCACAGAGCTCAGAACTGAGGAGCAGCAGCTCTCTGATGTTTTCCTTCCTGACAGGTGTTAACGGAGCCCGTGCCCAAGTGGAGAAATGTCCGAGGCCATAATCCTCTGGTGAGTGTGGTGTTCTATGCGTGAACCGCCAGCTGCCCCTTAAGTGTGCAGGAGCAGCGCTGCTGGTGCCTGAGCCTGCACCCTGTCCAGGCGTGTCCTTGCTCTTCGCTGGGTGGTGGGGGAGAGGGAGGGGACAAAGGGAAAATGGCGGCATGTCGATGGTCTGAGGTCAAGGTTCTTTGAGGCCTGGCTGGGCATGTAAGGAGCCCAGGGACCTCCTGTCAGCTATCCCAAACTATCCCAAGTGGTCGGCCCCAGCTACCGGGGGGTCTTTCTCCTGCTGCTCATTCTTACCCCACCCTCCCCTAGAAGAAACCCAGGTCTCCTCAGGCCTAGCCCCCCAGGACCTGTCCCTAAGTAACTAGCTTCCTTGGTAAACCTCTGATTGGGGTTTGCACTTGCCAATGCCCAGGGGCTGCCTCAGGCTCACCCTGAAGCTACCAGTCTGCTTTCCCAAGGGTGGACCTAGCAAGTAGGGGCTGTAATGTGCCTGTGCCCCTCCCACCTCCTTCCCGTTCAGAAGGCTCAACTCTGGCTGCTTGAAAGAGGTGGGTGGAGTCTGGGTCCTGTAAGAGTGAGCTCAAGAAAGGGATGCTGGTTCTGGGCTCCTGTCCCATGATGGAGGAACGATTAGTTTCGTTTTTCGGGTAAGGAAACCATGGCTGAAATAGGTTGCCCAAGGTCACACAGCTGGTAAATGACAGATCTAGGTTTGAACCTTGGACTAGGGGGAGCCTGTGCTGTCCCGTCATTTCTAGCAACACAAATGGCATCTCCTTGTGTGGGTCTTTAGACTCTGAGTTCCAGTAAGGGCAGGGACTGTGTCTAATTTGGCTCACCGTTTTTTGCTAGAACATAGCACAGTGCTGAGCACTTAGTAGGTGCTTGTTCACTGATTGATTCAGCCAGTATTCATTGCATGCCTGCCATGTGCCAGACACTATTCTAGACGCTGGGGCGGTGAGCACCTCGAAGCTTCTGCTCTGCTGGCCCTAATATCCCAGTGTGGGGAGGCAGAAGGCAATTAAAAAGTGTGTGAAATGGCCGGTGGTGACAGGAGCCAAGAAGGCATCTAAAGCAGGTAGAAGGCTATTATTTAAATAAGGCAAAACCTCTCAGAGCTTTCGAATAAAGAATCCCAGAGACCGGAAAAGAGTTTCACCTCTCAGCAAGGGGGAGAGGATGGAATGCCAGTCGTGGGCATACAAAGAAGCTCAGAAACATTCCTGTCTTCTAGGAAACCGAGAGGAACCAGGGCTGGATTGTTATGTAAGACAACTAGAGTTGCAGACGTTAGGGGTTAGAGGTGACATTCACAGGACCCAGTCCCAGTCTCAGAAGTCTGAGTATCCGTGGCACAAAGAGCATTGCCAATGACAGTTTTATAATAAAACAATAGAATTAGATATTTTTACACAAGTTTCCACTCTAGACAGAGGAGCAAGATTGATAGTTTTGTGAAAAGTCTCAGGTCATCACTTTATCTGAATCGGTTTCCTGATGCAGAAAGGTCTTTTTTTCTGCAGCTGTCAGGCAAGAGGGAGTGTTCCTCCTAACTTTTCTGAGATTCTTTCACCCGCAGTTAGGAGTTAGCAGTTTTCAATGCAGAGCACCAGAGTTTCATTAGTTAGCACCAAGAGAAAAAGAAGCAAAAATGTGGAAAAGAGCAGAATAGGATTTTTTTTTTTTTTTTTTTTTTTTTTTTGCGGTACGCGGGCCTCTCACTGCTGTGGCCTCTCCCGTTGCGGAGCACAGGCTCCGGATGCGCAGGCTCAGTGGCGCAGCCGCTCCGCGGCATGTGGGATCTTCCCGGACCGGGGCACGAACCTGTGTCCCCTGCCTGCATTGGCAGGCGGACTCTCCGCCACTGTCCCACCAGGGAAGCCCCAGAATAGGATTATTAGCAAGTGGAACATGGAGCAGGAAGTATTTTGTATCTACACGCAGTAGAGAGTGATTGAGGGGGTGGATTCTGTTTTAGAGAGGATGGTTGGGAAGGCATCTCTGACAAAGTGACATTTGAGCAGAAACCTAAACAAAGCTTGGGAGGGAGCAGTGCAGGTGTCTGGGGGAGAGTGTTCAGACAGAAGGCACAGCAGATGCAAAGGCCCTGAGTTGAAATCACACTTGGGTGTTTGGGTAACAGTAAGGAAGCTCATGTGGTTGGAAGCTCACAGAGCCAAAGGAAGAACGGTTGGAGACAAGAGAAGATGGAAGTGATTGTCTAGGGCCCTGTGGGCCTTGGTAAGGGCTTTGGATTTCATTGTGAATGCAGTGGGAAGCCAGGGAGAGTCCTGAACAGGGGAGTGATGATAACTGGCTCCTGTAGTATAACAGGCTCACTGGTTGCCGGATAGAGAGCAGGCTGTAGGGGCTCAGTGAACATGATTGAATGCCTGAATGATTGCTCCCTGGGACTTTATATAGGCTTCTATTATAGCTGTTCCCAGGCTGTCCTGTAACTGCTCCAGTGTCTGTCTCTGTCCACTCTGTGACCGGGCTGGGAGTCCTACAGATAGAGCACTGCATTCTCCCCTCTTTAGGGTCTGATGTACCAGGACGCCTGTCGATGGGGCCTCACGCTGCAGACATATGTGCAGCTCACCATGCTGGACCAGCACACTCGTCCCCAGGTACATTTCAGATGCTTGGTTTCAACCTTCTTTTTTTTTTTTTTTGTGGTACGCGGGCCTCTCACTGTTGTGGCCTCTCCCGTTGCGGAGCACAGGCTCCGGACGCGCAGGCTCAGCGGCCATGGCTCACGGGCCCAGCTGCTCTGCGGCATGTGGGATCTTCCCGGACCGGGGCACGAACCCGTGTCCCCTGCATTGGCAGGCGGACTCTCAACCACTGCGCCACCAGGGAAGCCCATGGTTTCAACCTTCTTAAACACAGTTTTCTTCAAATGAGTGGCATGTGGTTGCCAGGAAGGGAAACCTCACAAGGAAGCCCCACTGGGCCTTCAGAGCTGCTCAGCCTTCTCTGTCTCTGGGGTGAAGGTCTCTGTTCCTACAGCTCTCTGAGGACCAGCCTCCAGTGCCCCCACCCACCAACCTCAGCTAGTCAAGAACTTGCTATGATGCCATGTAAGCCTGAGTCTTCATGACCCGATCGCTCCTGGGCTCAACTCCCTTTAACTCAGCTCTTCTCAAAGTGTGGTCCCTGTACTAGGAGCAGCGGCAGCACCTGGAAACTTGTTAGGAATGCACATTTTCTGGCCCCATCATGGACCTGCTGAATCAGAAATTCTGAGGTGAGGCCCAGCAATCTGGGTTTTATCAAGCTCTCCAGGTGATTTTAACATATCCCTTATTTGTTTGCAAATTTGTTTGCATGAGAGCTGCTGATCTAACCTTCACAAGGCTTGTTCACATTCTCAGTTCAGGTTCTTGAGAGAAAGAATCTGATTGGCTCAGCTTGGGTCAGGTGTCCAGCCCTGGTCCAGTCAGGTATTGGGGCAGGTCACAAACACGGCCACTTAGGCCCCTTCCATCAGCAGGGTGTGAATAGGGGCAGAGTCTCTTAGAAGAAAGGCTGACTGAGAGATCTGATTGGCACCCGTGGTTCAGAATGGCAAGTACCACCTAAGAGACTGGCTTTGGAGGCTCTCCTTGAAGGAGACAGGAGATCCATCGGCCAGTTTCTCTGACACAGCCATTCAGTGGTTTGATGCAAGGCTGGGCACTTGCAGCCGTAGCTATCATTCTTCTACAAATCTGTCTCTTTTAATAATAGAAAAAGATATGAGCAGAACCATATAAATTTCTATCTCCCCAAAAATCTGTCTAAAAGATCCATGTCAGAGTATGGTCTGAGGTTGGCCTGCAACCTGCTTCTCCTGGGTGGGCACTCGATTGCAAATGTAAATTGTATCTAGTATATCTGAATATAACGGGCTGTGTGTGTGTTCCTCTGTTTAAGGAAATCTATCAGGAAGGAGGCAGAGAAAGAGAGATGGACAGACTAGGAAAGAGGAAGAGAAGGAGAGAGGGATAAATGGGGAACTAGCAAAAGATGGGCAGCAGAGAGTCATAAGTAAGGAGAGGACTGAAAAACAGAAAAGAAGGCAGATGGACAGATAGACAAATAGGAGAGTCAGGAAATTCCTGGGTTATGGCTTTAAATCAGCCTCCGATTTGCTGGTCCAGGCCCCATTGGATGCTGTGGGCCAGGCTGAGTGAGAGCAGTGTTTGTCCACTTGGTGTCAAGAGTAAGAGCACCTCCGGCTTCCCAATGGGACACTGGACAAAGGGAAAGGCCTTCTGTGGAGGGTGTGTGCATGCTGGCAGAGAGGGGCCATGTCAGTGTCGTCCTCCCTCTTCCTGGGCACAGTCCTTTCCAGTTTTGAAGGGCTGCAGTGATCCCCAGCCAGCCCTGTGAGGAGGCGGCGAGGTTGGCAGGCATGCTGGTGGGGTTCCATAAAGCCACAGCCCAGCTCTCTCGGAGCTGTGCCTCCGCTTAAGCAAATGCATCCTATTTAGGTCCATGATAATCACCACGCTTTGTGCTTGCCACCACTTTCCCGGGGGGCACTTGGCAGTTTTTCTAGCACTTCCCCAAACCCACAGTCCAGTGGAGCCTCACCCCTCCTGTGAAGGAGGCTGCTGCTGACAGGCCCTCCACCCGGCCTTGCTGCACTGACCACTGAGATTCAGGGTATGGTGTGGGGAGGGTCCAGGGCCCAGGGAGCCTAATGTGGGACACACGGTTCTCTGGTGTCCACCTCCCTCTCCTGAGGCTTCTCAATTCTTGTATTCAGCATAGACCATAGGCAGGGGGAGCAACAGGCATTCTTCAAGGCTTCCTGACCCCTTCCTCTTTGCCTGAGTTAGTGAATCACTTTTTGTTTTCTTGTAGACATTGCCTGTACGGTTGATGGAGCGGTCAATTCACAGCGCAAGATACGTTTTTGTAGAAAACTTGTATAGAAGGTACCGTAGTTTGCACAATCGATAATTTATTAAACCATTACATTTTTAGAAATGAAATTGAAACTTATTTATCTAATTGACACATACTGAGTACCTGCTGTGTTGCCACAGTAACACTGTGTAACAACCAACCACAAGGCCTCAGTGACAGACAGCTCTCCGCGCTGATGGCTCGGCTGTCCAGGGCGGCCGGCCCGGCGGCTCTGCTGACCTTGGCTGGCTCAATGATATGTCCAGGGGTTGGCTGGTCTGGGGTGGCCCAGTGAGGGTGACTGGGGTGACTCATCTCTCATCTGCTTGCTGATCCTCCTTCTGGGACCGGCAAGCTGGCCTGGGCATTCACATCTCATGGCTATGGCAGATCAAAAGCACCGTAGTTCTTTTCAGGTCTCTGCTTCACGTTCGCTAACATCCATTGGCCAGAGCAGGTCACACCAGCCCACCCCAGTCTGAGAGGGGGCAGGGCCCTGTGGGTTACATGGCAAAGTGGGAGGAGACAGGGAGGGGTGAAGATTCAGAGCGACTAGAGCCATCAGTCCAGCAGTGTGCATGCTATTTGTTGTGGTTTCACTCACAGCTGTCTTCTGCCCTCATGGGAGCAGACTCTGTCACACAGACCTAGCTGGGGGGGCTTCTGGTGGCCCTCAGTGCTGTGGCCTCAGAGGTGTGGGGTCCTCCACTCCTGCGCTCAGTTGACTGTTGATGTTTGGGGGTCTTGGGGAATGGGCTGCAGCTTCTCTGCGTCTCCCTTCTCGGTAGCTTTGAGCTTCACTCCCTCACAGAGCTGGTCCTGTTATCTGCCTTCCACTCTCTACACCCTGCCTCCCTGTTCCCTCCCATCTGCAGCTGTGGTCCCAGCCTCCCTGTCTAGGTGGGTTGAGCCTCTCATTCTTTTTTTTTCTGTTATTTATTTTTGGCTGCGTTGGGTCTTCGCTGTTGTGCGTGGACTTTCTCTAGTTGTGGCGAGCGGGGGCTACTCTTAGTTGCAGTGTGTGGGCTTCTCATTGCGGTGGCTTCTCTTTGTTGTGGAGCACCGGCTCTAGGGTGCACGGGCTTTAGTAGTTGTGGCTCGCGGGCTCTAGAACTCAGGCTCAGTAGTTGTGGCGCACAGGCTTAGTTGCTCCGTGGCACGTGGGATCTTCCCGGACCAAGGCTCAAACCCACGTCCCCTGCCTTGGCAGGTGGATTCTTAACCACTACGCCACCAGGGAAGCCCCTCTTGTTACTCTTAATTACTTCTTTCTGTTGGTTTTCTTCGTGGTATTCAAGACAACTTCTAATTAGGTTGAACCGTATGAAATTATTAGCACTTGACCAATTTTGACCTACAAAAATGGCAGTTCTGGGCTTCCCAAAGGGGGGGCCCAGGGGGGCCAGGCCATCCGCCACTTTGGTTTCAGGGAGATGAGAGAAGGCAGTGCTCCTCAAACCCTTTCCCTGAAGTCTCCAAAGGCAGAGAAACGCTCACCCAGGCGGCCGCTTCCCTGCAGGTTTTCCCAGCCTGCGTACCCGAAGCAGCCGGCTAACTAACTGGAAATTTCTTTGAAGACTTCTCTTCGAAGTCTTTGCATTCTATCCCATAACATATCCCTGTGATTGTAACAACTGGTGTGCTCAGCATGTGGCTGGGAGTCCCCCTCACTCAGCCACACTCCCCAGAGAGCCCGAGTTTGGGCGGCAGAGATCCAAGGGCAGGAACACCAAGAGGCACCTTCCCAGTGCAGGCCATTCACTTGTGGGACTGGTCCAGCTTACCTGAGAGTAGGCACGGCTCATGTGGTTGAGGGGCAGGGCAGGGACCCGTGGGCAGGAGCTGCAGTCGTTGTCCTTCCGTTTGAGCCCTCCAGGCAGCACTGAGCTGGGCACTGTTGACCACATTTGGCAGACCAGGAGCCACGTGGGGTTCGAAGGCCTTGCTCCTTCCTGGTTGGGCAGGAAACTGACCGGGGGGCTGACCTGCACCCTGCTCTGTGGGGCAGCAGTGAAGGAGGAAGTGGTGAGACATCTAGATTTCTCTCTGTAAGGCCAGAGGCTTCAGGCCCAGGGGAGTTCCCAGTGTGCTGGCTCCGGGGGACCAGGCCTCTGCCCCTTTCCACCCAGGCCCTACACTCAGCTTCTCCCACAGACTCCGTGCATCTTGTTAATGCACCCATGCTGCTTCCAGAGTGGGGCCCGAGAGCCTGCATTTGTAGCAGAAAAGCACCCTGGGTAGCTATCATCCTGCTGGTTGACGTCACACTTGGAGGGGCAGCCTCCGAAGAAGGCAGCAGCCAGGTGGCCCGCAAGGGGCCGTCTGTGCCAATCATGGTCCTTTCCCCTGGGAGTTTTGCCCTGTGGCTTCCTTGGGGCCTCACCTGGGCCTTAGGGGTCGTTGAAAGCAAGACCTGCGGGCTGTCTTTGTGGGGGTCAGTGGGGCAGGTGGCCAGCCAGAGTGAAAGTTCTTCGTGGAGCAGGATTTCCTCAGCTTCCTGCACCACCTGCAGTTTCTTCATTTCACATTTGTGGCTTCAGATTTTGGTTGTTGGGGGTTTTGTTGTATTACCTTTGTTTTCAGGGTCTCTGGGTGTATTCCTCGGTCAGGAGTGAGGCAGCTGTAGGCCAAAGGTTTTCTTTTTGGAGGCACAGTAAACGGTATTTCTAGCCAGAGCTAAAGAAGTGACAGGTGGGAGGAAGGGTAGGATGTGGGCTTTCTTCTTGGTCACTTTCATTAGAAACCCAGCTTCTCTCCATGCAGTGGGCCTCCCACAGTGAAGTGGTGCTGCGAAAGTAGATGTTTCCATGCCCCCCAAATACAGATTACCATCATTTTGAGCCTAAACCACATGACGCCTAGAACTGGGTTTGGCTGGATCCTTTGCTCATAGCCAGAATAGGATGTTTTGGTTCCCAAAACTTCCCCTGTGGAAGTTCAGCTGGGTACTGGGAACCACAAGACGGCTTGTGTGGGGACAGCCCTTACACAAGGCAGGGGGTGCATGGTTGCTGCCCCTTCAGCCTTGGGGTTGGTCCTTCTCTCTTTCACAGAAGCCCTTGCAGCCTTGGCTTGGAATCTGGAGGGACTGGGATGGAAGGAAGTACGGTAGGCGTGGCTTTGCTGTCTGCAGTTGTAGGCTCGGGTGCCCAGAAAAGTCCACATTCTGCAATTCTGCACCCCCCAAAGCCAGATTTCTGGAAGGGCTTTCTTGCCTTTTGGGCCTTGGACAAGTGAGGAGCTACTCCAGGGAGAGACCCGCCTCTTCCGCCCGCATCCTCACCCCAGCGAGTTTGGGGTGGGCAGAACATACATGCAGTTATGCCACCAGGGGTTAATTGCCAACAAGGAAGATTCTGGTTCCACAGTCTCCTTAAAGACTTAAAGAACCTGAAGGACTTCTGAGGTGTGGGCACTGTGCTGGAATGAACAGCTGAAGGTGGCGAGAAAGACTCAGGCAGCTAAAGCGGCCACACAGGCCACTGTGTGGCCCGACCCTGTGGGCTAATTGAACACAAAGGTTTCACAGGATTGCCTGGTTGGTGTTTTCTAAGAACAGAAGGAAGGCAATTGCATGGGGCCCAGCTGGGGAAGTGACACACTGACTCACCTGGGGCTGTGGGTTGCCGACATCCATTAAGGCCCTGCGTTTGGAACAACAGGCGGGTCCTCCTGCTGCCCTGATGGGCCCTGGGACTTGGACTCCTCCTCACTCTAGGCCAGACTGGGGACTCACTGCCTGTGTCATGGGCCTGCGAGCGGTGGCTTTCCTCAGGCTGAGGCTAGAGAGACACTGGACGGGCCCAGGGGCAGCCCCCTCAGCTGACAGACAGGGCAGGTGGGGTTGGGGCACGTGGTGCAGCCAGGAGCGTATGGCTTTGGGGGCCGCCGAGGGCCAGGCTTCAGTCCCTGGCTCAGAGCTGGGCTGAGCTTCTCTGGGCCTCAGTTTTCCTCATCTATAACTTGGGGCTAAAATTGACCTCACAAGGTCTTGTGAGAAACAAAAGAATGTCATGTGCACAAGGAGGCTGGCATTTGAGTGTGTGATTTCAGTTTTAACCCGTGCTCTCTGGGCCTCGGGGAGGGCGGCAGCAAACCGTGCCAAACAAAACAGCAGGATTCGTGTGGACTCAGGACCTCAATTTTGCCCCCCTAGGATAAGGGGAAGGCACCATGAAACCCCCTCAGTCCACCGTTGGTTGGGTCTGCAGAGAGGTGCTGCCCTCTGTGTGTTCTGTGGAAATAAAAGCAGTGCCTTGGTGGTGGTGCTGGGCGCCCCATTCTCGAGGCAGACAAAGGAGGAGCCGGGCAGATTCCTAGGAGGAAAACTGCAGATACAGATAAAACAGCGCCCGCTGCCTGACATGCCTCAGAATCACGGAAGGCAGCTTCCGTTTCCTCACTCCGCTCAGCCGGTGGCCAGTTGTCCTGGACCCCCCAGCACATGGCTCCTGGCAGTCTTGGAAGGGTTTTCTGGAGGTCTGCCTGCTGACCCTGCCCTCAGGGAGGCTGCCCCGGAGCCGTCTAGAGGACCTCTAAGGAGAGCATCGGGAAGGGAGGACCTGCTTCCTCCCAGGTTTGCCTGGGCCAGGTGAGAATGGGAGGTTCCTGAGCCCCCCAGGAGGTGTCCTAAGACCATCTGGGGCCGATTTCCAGCAGAGCAGCGGCTCTCAGGCCCCAACGCTTTTTATGGTGTCGGTTGGTTTGGTTTTAGTTAACACTGTGCTACCTGTGTCCTGAATTGTGACTCAGTTCGGTGGCCACAGCTAAGGGTATCCTCCCAGCTCTGGGATTTGACAGAACCTCCCTTGAGCCTTACAGACACCGGTGAAGTCCTCAGGGGCAGTCTCACACCAGCTGTCCAGCGTCCATGACGTGGGAGGCTGTTGGGCAACTTTCCCTCCATGTGTGCTGCTCACTGGCCCACACCCTTGAGTTGCCAGTCTGTGCTGTGTGCCCAGGCTGCGTGTTTGGTGGAGTGAGTGGGGCTGATCAGCAGCTTCTTTTTGGCAAATCCTCATTCCCTCGGAGTCAGCTTTGTTCCAGAGAAGGAAAACATGTCAAGAAGAGTGGTTTGGTGTCTGAATATCAAATAATCTCAGCTGCAACTAACTGCAGCCCAGCTCAAAGTAGCCTGAACACTGAGGTTGTTACGGGCTGTCTTAACAGCAGGCTTTGGTGTTGGTTTCATTCGGTGGCCCTAGTGCTGTTTCTCTCTGTTTTCCTACTGTCTTGTTTGTGTCCTCAATATGATTCCCTCTTGGTGACACAATGCCTGTGGCAGAACCGGGCTTCTCATTGCTGGCCAGAGGGTGGATGTCTTGCCAGTGGCTCTCCTCTAAGCATGAGGAAGCATGGTTTCCATAAACTCCAGCAAACCTCCCTCATGTCTCACTGGTCAGGTTGGGCCCTTTGGCCTGGGCTGATCAACTCAGCCTGGCCAGCGGAGAGGACGTCCCTCAGACCAGTTGGTTTGCTCTGAAGCTTGGGCTGCTGTCAGGTTTCCCTGAACACTCAGGCCTGTGGGATGGACCCTGAATAGACCATGGGCTACTTTTAAGGAGGTAGGAGGAAAGAATTGGGGGATGGGCAACCGTATGAGCTGTGATCTCAAAGTTGTTACCTTTAGTATCTGAATTTTGGTCCCTTGTGCAATGTCCTGGGACTTCCTCCCTCTCCCCTCCCCTACAAAGCCTCCCCGACTTATTCATGGGGGCGGGTGCTGGTCCTCACACGTTAGTCTGCTCCGGTCTCCCTGCTGAAGTCTGATGCCTGAGACCCCTCAAGGCGCCGACAACTGCCCGTCGGCCCCTGCTGTTCTCCCGGGCACCCTGCATTTTCCTGCTGTTCTGCCAGGCACAGCTCTTCTGCGCTGAGGGCCTCTGGTGGTCTCAGGGACTAGGGGAGGATGTCCCCCTCCAGTCTGTGCCCCGCCCCATCGTTTGGCCCCCCAGCTTGTCATCTTCAGAGCGCCTTCCTCCACGCCCATCCTGCCCCCTCACCCAGGTGGGAGTCAGTTCACCACCCGTGGCGGGGGCAGCTGCAAACCACCCGCTCCACTGGCCTCTTTTCCCCGCCTCCCCTTCTTTAGTCAGCAGTCAGAAGACCCCCAGCTGCACACAGCTCAGGCACCTGCACTCGCCCGTAGCCCGCCTTGCCAAACCCAGTTCTGAGTGGATCCAAGATGATATTCAAGACGGGTGGAGGATGTTGAAAGGAATTCCTCTCCTGGGCCTTTGAGGGTCACCCCACAGCTGCCTGGTTTGTTTCCTCCAGCTGCTGCCCCTCCTCCGGCTCTTCCCTGCTCATTTCCTCCAGGGCAGAGGACAGACGCCAGGTCTCTCTCACTTGTGGGCTTCTTCTTCCTTTCTTTCTTTTTCAGTTATTACTTAAAGTATGTAGTAATTTTCCCCCCACCCCCACCCCGAATTGAGAACTAGTATGTTGTTAAATTTTGGAAAATACAGAAAGAGATAAAGAAAAAAATGTCTCCCATAGTCCTACAGTTCAGAGGAAAGCACTGTTAACCTTTTGGTGGTTTTCTTTCCAGTCTCCTTTCAAAATGTGTGGATGAATACTCTTGAAAGTATGGTTGGGTCGTGCTGTATGCACAGTTTTATATCCTCCTGTTTTCACTGAATAATGAGAATTTGATTGTGAGCATTTTCCACGTCATTAAATATTATTTTATAGCATCGTCTTTCAGTTGCTGTGTGGTTTTCTGTTAGATAGATGTACCATGATTTAGTTTTTCATTATTTTTTAAATAGTGCTACGGAGGGCATCCACGATTGTTTCCACAAAATAAATTTCTAGAGGTGAAATGGGTTTGCTGTTCCACCTCCCAGCCTGAGCGCTGTCTGTGTTCTCAGGGGACAGGCTTCACAGCCCCTTCCTTGGCTTGGAGTTCAAATCCCAAATGAATTCTCCCCTCGGGCAGTGCCAAGATACTTGCTGCATTATACCATCGACCGTCCCTGGGCAGCGGGAGGTCGGGAGGTTTCGGGTCCTTGTCATCACTACCCGCCCAGTATCATGTGATTACACTATGTCATGGTTCCCTTGGCAGTGCCCTTTCAATAAAAGCAGTGCCCAGATGTTTTGGGGGAACGGCACAGCCCAGGAACTTTCTCATGGGATAATAAAACCCTTATAACTCTCGTTCCAGTGGGAAGATGCCTGAAGTGGACTATGTGGTCCTGTCGGAATGGTTTGACTGGATTGTGAAGAACATCGACGTGTCCATTGACTTGATAGGTGAGACAGTCCCTCCCTGGCCTCCCTCCCCTGGGCCCAGCGAGGAGGTGGTTGGCTGGGCCTCAAGCAGCAGGGGCGGTGGGCAGGGCCCTCACCATAAGCAATTCTTCCCCTACCTTGACTCAGCCTTCTCCCAAAGGGCAGATAGAATCTGGGGCTTTTGGTCCCTCCTGGAGAAGCACCCTGGCCAGTTCGTCAAACTGCTTTCCATCGGTCCCTTGTGATATGATGGGTTTTTTCTAGTTTGTAAAGGAGGGAGGAGGGACAGAACCTGGACCGTTACTGAGACAGGCCGGGTGCCAGGCCCTGTGCTAAGCTCTGGCAATGTACGGAACCTGTTCAGCTTCACAGTGACCCTGTGGGGCTGGTGATGTGGAAAGAGAATGAAAGTCAGGATGAGGGTCAAGATGCCTGTTTGGCCACACAGCTGGTCTGCCTCTCCTGCTCGGGGCTGCTGGTAGACGTTTCTCTCCACGCCTTGCCCACACGCCTTCCTTCCCCCTACCCCTCACTTTCACTTCCAAGCCATGAACAGAGTAATTAAGGCCACATATCTGTTTTTTAAAATCTCAGTTTATCTCCAGACCACTCCTGAGACCTGTTACCAGAGGCTAAAGATGAGATGCAGGGAAGAGGAGAAGGTCATTCCACTGGTAAGAGCCCCTTTAACCCGGGGAAAGGTGCAACTTCATCCCATCCTGGCCCCACCCTCTGTGAGATCATTGTGCTGTTGTTTCAGGGAGAGAAACAGGAACTGAGCACGTTGGAGGGTGAACTCTGACTTCCTCTGAGCTGGAGACCCTGTGCGGTGTCCAGGTCTGCTTCACTTCCTGTGGCCCCAGACTCAGTGGTGGGCACCCCCGGGGCTCAGAGGCGTCCCTTCTCCTGTTCCCACCCAGGTGTCCCCAGGACTTGTTTGGTCCACCTCCTGAAAATTGCTTGCCTTTGTGCCGTCCCCTGGATCCTCGCTAGGACGTGCCCACTTGCTCGCTGTTGCATTGCCAGTGCTTGGCACAGTGCCTGGCTGGGAGGTGAAACTCACTAGTGTCTGCCCAGTGCCTCACCCTTCTGGGTTCTGGCTCAGGGCCACATTAGCTCTAGTCAGGGCTGTCTAACAGGCTTGGACTGCTCTCCTTGCCCTGGTCTCTCACTATCCGCATCCCCCTCAGAAATCCATCCTCCACACTGCTGCTTGGGTGATGTTCCCAGTACAGAACACCACGCATGCAGTCCCCTAACCCCACCCTCTTCAGTGCCTCACCACTGTCTAGGATAAAGTCCCCACTTGTAGCATGCCATCCGAGATCCTGCATGATTGGCTTCATCCCCTTCCACTCCCTGCCTTTCATGCTCTGGCCATAAAGAACTAGTTGTGGCTACACATGCTCGCTCTCTCTCTCTTCCCCTCTCTCCCCCTCCCCTCCCCACTCCCCTTTCCCCTTTCCCCTCTCCCTTTTCCCTTTCCCCCTCCCTTCTCCCCCCTCCCCTTTCCCCCTCCCCTCTCCCCTCTCCCCCCTCCCCTCTCCCCTCTCCCCCCTCCCCCCTCCCCTCTCCCCCCTCCCCTCTCCCCTCTCCCCCCTCCCCCCTCCCCTCTCCCCCCTCCCCTTTCCCCCTCCCCTCTCCCCACTCCCGCTCCCCCCTCCCCTCTCCCCTCTCCCCTCTCCCCTTTCCCCTCTCCCCTCTCCCCCCTCCCGCTCCCCCCACCCCTCACCAGGGAGTTACACAAATGTACCTTTGCCATAGTGGTTTGTTTTGCCTCAGGTGTCACCTCCTCCAAGAAGCTTTCTCTGACCTTCCCTCTATTGTGGTCCCCCAGCCTCTGTGCTTATTATGATCACAGCCATTAGGACAAATATTCTGAAACTATTTCTTTATGTGTTTGCTCCCCATCCCTCAGAAAACTACCATGAACTTTTTAAGATTAGATCTTATTCCCTCTGCGTCCCTAGAATGTGTCCCAGGCCTTGGCACCTAGGGGTTGCTCAGTTAATATTGATCGGAATGCCCCATGTGAATGCCACTGGAAGTACACAGACAGAGGCTGGGCAAGCATTTACTGGGATATCATGGGGGTCTGAGCCCAGGATGGGCTGGACTGGGGTCCTAGAAGGCCAGTCCAGCTCCTGAGGCCCACCCAGCCTTGTTTGCCCCCGGCACCAGCAAGGTGGATTCCAGCCATGAAGGCCCAGGCCTCGTTCTGCGCAGCTGCTTTGAGATCTGGAGACAGGAGTGATTAGAGGAAGGGTGAAATGGGGCGGGGCTGGACCAAGCTGGGATGGGGCACGGCAGCTCTGTGCAGTGACCCAGAGGTTTGGAAGAAGTGACGAATCTGGAGTCTGTCCAAGTCATTGTCGAGGACATTGTCTTAATGGTTTTGACAAGGCCTCCAGGGCAAGTCTCTTGTTGCCAAGGGAGAACTTGGTGGTGGATAAAGAGGCAGCAGTGTGGTTTACCCGAGAGCCTCAGGGCTGGGAGTAAATTGCTGCTTGAGGAGGTGTTTGCCTGTGGCCGAGAGCACCGGGGCCTGCTTGTGGGAGAGTGCCATCCAGTCCTACCGGTTGCACAGGCATGGATGCCCTAGGGGTGGGTCTGGGCCTCTTTTCCCTTGCGTTTCACCTTGTCCTCCTTCTGAAGTTTGCCCTTAAGCTTTCAAGGATCAATAGGTTACAAGTTGTCTGTTGGGGTGAGAGCAGCCAAGTGGGGCTCCTGGGCCAGTGAGGGTCATAGTCCTCTTGGTGGGAAGGACGGAGGGAGGGTTCAGAGGCTTCCCAGGCCCCTGTGAAGAAACAGAGGCCCTGCTGATGGAGAAGTGGCAGGAAACGAGAGCAGCCAGGTGGGAGGATATGTCCAAAGCGCCAGAGGAGCAGAGTGCGCTGGAGGGATGGGCAGGTGGCCAGAGGAATGCTTCTGCCTGTTGCGACACCTGGGCTGGCTGACAGAGTGCTTGGCCACGTTTCTCATTGTCCACCTGAGCCAGGTTGGCTGTTGCGGGTCCTTAGTCCAAGCCACTGCCCTGTGGTCATTGACATTCACCTAACCTGCCCCTGAGACCCCTGGAGCGGAGAGGTCTTCTCCCTGTGTGCTCCCGACAGCCCTTGCATTTTTACCCCCTCCGGCAGGAATACCTGGATGCCATTCACCACCTGTACGAGGAGTGGCTCATCAAAGGGAGCCTTTTCCCCGTGGCGGCCCCTGTTCTGGTAAGTCCCCCCAACAGGGCAGGAGACTTTTCTAGAAGGAGGAGCGACTCGGGGGATGTCGGCCACTCTGCAGCTGGAGAATTTGAAAGAAGGAAGCGGGGAGGGTGGAAGGGACTCTGTCTCACAGTCCCCGTTCTGGACTGAGCCTTAGTGAGCTGGAAAGACCTGAGAGAAGGTGACCTGTCCCAGTGTCATTACGTCGGTGGCACAGTAGCATCTCAGTTATCCAGCATTGTCAGCAAAGGAGAGTTCCAGATGGCTGGAGCCCCTGGACCTGGGTTTTGGCCTTAACCGCTTGGGGTGGTGGTCTTTCTGACATGCCCATCCCTTCTCCAGCGGGTGGCAGGCCCAAAGCCTCATTGCACCTTTTCTTGGTGACCCAGGGCATCTGAAGGAACGTCAGTTGCTGTTCTGGTCTGTCACACAATGATGCCCCCTTAGGAGGTGCTGAGGTGTGTAGGACTGTTTGCCCCAGACTACTAATGCCTTTGAATTCCCGTGTTTGCTTTTTACCCTCCTTTCTCCTGCTGGCACTCACCATTTCTAACTGTGTTGATGCTTCTGCCCCATCAGTGCTTCCCCACTTCCTTGTCCCCTCGTTTTCTGATTTGCGGCTGCCAACTTTCTTTAGGCAGGCCGTTGGGTCCCTCGGACTGTTAGGAACGTGTGTACAGTGTGGGATCTGAGGGAGGGCCTTGCACAAACTTGTGTGCATGGCCTTGGAGACATCTGTCTGAGCTGCTCAAACACTGTACTCATGGCTCTTCCAGGCAGTGAGGTTGCTGGAAAGTGAGATATTACTGTACTGGATTTTTAAAGAAAATTTATTTTTTTCCCCTCATTATAGAAAAATGGTTGATATCAAATGATGATAAAAAAATCATTCATGAGCTTGCCGCAGGGACAACTATCGTGGATTCTTAAGTGAAAATATAGTTGAGAATGTGGATTGACCTAGAAACGGGAGCTGTTTGGCCCTAACCTTCCCTTTTCTCTGCCTGTGACCTTGGGCTTCCCTGCCTCTCCCTGCCTCATCCTGCCTGCCCCTGTCTCTCTCTCTTCATCAGTGAAGGGAGGATGATGTTGAGGTCAGGGGCAGCCCTGTGACCTGTGTGTTTAATTTCCAGGTGATTGAGGCTGACCACGACATGGAGAAAATGTTAGAACTCTTTGAAGAAAACCGGCACCAAATACTAATTCCAGAGGATCGGAAGCTTGGTCCATAGGATGGGGAAGATCATGCCAGAGAAATGCCCGCTGCTGCCAAGTTAGCTCTCACGAGCAGTTTGGAACAATCCACTCTCGGGAGGGCTTTCTATCTGGGCACATTTGTCTTCCTAATGGTCTTCTCTCCTTTGCCAGTGTCTTTATCCTGGGATTCTGGCCCTCGTGGGTAAATGACATGATGGGACCAATGGGTTTGTCGTGGCCCTTTGGTGTCGCAGCCTTGCATTCCCCCGGTGCTTCTCCCGGTGGTTTCCCACCTCTGAATCCCTCTAAATTAGGGAAGAGCCACCTGACTGACCCTGGGCTCATGGTCTCTAGCCCTTCAGACCATCCTCGAGGGCGAGGTAGTGGTCTTACATCCCAGGTGAGGAAGTTGAAGCTCAGACTGGCTAAGGGACTCCCCGGGGTCACACTGCCAGTGACAGTGGAGTCAGCACCATTCAGACTTCTGGTGACTCCTAAACGATCAATCTCTTGCCCCAGGCTGCCTCATCTCAAGAGCCCTGCCTTCCCTGCTGGAGAGCCCCACACGTGTGTGGGAGTGTGTGTGTGTGTGTGGGGGGGGGGGGTAGCGGGGGCAGCGGTGCATGCAGCCAGCATCATCATTTTCTCCTTATTTGAGCAGCTCCTGAGGACAGTTAGCATTTCTAGACTTTCACAAAATTGTGTGGTATTTGGCTGGAGCCCAGCGTTCAGTGGTTCACTAGCGTGAGGCTGATGTGGTACTTAACCACCTCATCATCGGGACTTCCCTGTCCTTAGGAGAATCGTGGTTTGGCTCCTGAATGGTGCTCGGTCTCCTTGGTGACGAAGGTCCTGCTTGAGCTGCTGCCGATTCCCCGGCAGGGCAATGGCCTATGGCGCCAGGCTGGTGTGCCCAGTGCTGTTCTGGGCAAGGGGCTGCCAGCCTGGCTTCTGAGGCTCCCTTCCTCCATAGTGGCCTTGTGTGAGGAGCTTCACCCTTGGAATTCCTGGGAGTTTGTGGCCCAGGGGAGAGACACAGTGGCCTTACGTCTTTTTGAAATGTTTTTCCATCCAAAGGGACACCATGGGCCCTAGGGCATGAACCACCTTTATTAGTTCAGAGAATATCTTAGCTCCGCTCAGCTGTAACAATGCACTGAAGGCACGGCTGTCTCCTAAGTCAAGTAGGAAGCAAGAGAAAGGAAGAACATTCTCTTTGGGGACAGTCTGGGCAGGAAAGTTGGGGCTGGCAAGCAAAGGCTCTTGGACCACT
Organism: Leucopleurus acutus; assembly: GCF_964270905.1. NCBI lineage: Eukaryota > Metazoa > Chordata > Mammalia > Artiodactyla > Delphinidae > Leucopleurus > Leucopleurus acutus. The sequence goes on from NC_139162.1 coordinate 19,864,552, forward strand.
GGAGCTCCTGAATTTTGGAGGTGGGTGGAGAGAGCTTCCAGAAGGCTGTTGCAGACACGGGGAAGGGTTGATTATGAACTTGGGGAAACAGGCCTTGGCCTCTCCCGAGTGGTGGTTGGTGTACCTGAAGGTTGGAAGGCCTCATCCCAGCCTCTGTGTGAGTGTGGCACCTGTGCATGCAATTCTCTGACACTACATAGGTGACAGGTGCCCCGGGTGGCCTGGGCCCAGAGGCAGCGCTAGGAGGGCCGCACTCTGGCTTCCGGCCCTTTCTGGCTGGATTGACTCCTGGGCCGTGTGCACAGGGTGAGGGCGGCAGTCCGGTGGGGATGTGTCTCTCAGCCCAGATGTTGGTGATGGACCAGAAACCTGGGGGAGGCAGCGCCTCTGCTTCCAGGCATCTGAACATGCCAGGACCATCTTTGGGCCTTTGCAAACAGTCCAATTTCCCCTCAATTTGAGCATCTGTTTTGGGGGAAATGTGATTTAAAAAAAACAAAATCTTGCTCTGTGATAGCCAATAAATCCTTCACTTAAAACCTGGTGATAATTTTGGAGTGCTTCCTATGCCAGTGATTTTAGGCCCCTGCAGCATCCTTGTACCAGCAAGGTAATGTTTTAATTTTTAAACACTGTGTTCCTAACGGGATGTCCGGGTCCGTAAGAGCTCTCTGTCCTCCCACCCCGGCATCTTGGAGAGGATGCTGTATGTACCCACAGTGGCTGGGGCCTGTCACAAAAATCTCCCAGCCCAGAGATGTCACAGGAAATGGCTAGAGCCCAGCCCACCAAGGGTTGCTCTCCCCCATGTGGCAGGCAGGGCTGGTGGTGGCAGGGGTCACAGAGCAGTTATGAACACTGCTGAGAACCAGGGCAGGGAAAGGGCAGATGGCACGTGGTAGGCACGGGGCCCAGTTCCTCAAGCAGAGGGAGGCACTCCCCAGGGACTCCCAGGAATGGCCGTGAGGAGCGTGGCATGGCTTGGCAGGCCCTTGCTAAACGTGGGCCCTGGGAAGTGCTGTCACCCTGCTTGTTTTTCCTTTTCTTTTTCTCTTCCTGCCTCTTTTCTTCCTTTCCACCTGAGCCCCTCACCTAGATGAGAAGGGCCCCCCTGCCTGAGGAATGCATCAGTCAGAGACCCTTCCTGGGGCTCCCGCAGGCTCCCACCATCTGACCTGCGGAAGGAAGGATTGAGGTATTTATTGCTGTGAGAGCAGGTAGGAGATGTTTCCAAAACCTGTCTACCCCTGGGTGCTGTGGAATCCGCATCACCCTCATTTTCCTAGAGCCTGGGGCCAGATGGGGGAGCGCACTTCAAATGCTCACACATCTGCGGAATGAGTAACCTCACCCCCTTGGCCTCTTCACCCTGAAGTTATAGTTATTAAAATAATTGACAAGCTCTTGGAGACGTCAGCCCTCCACTGTTGAGAATCTAATAACAATAATATTGTGCCCAATGTCTCTGGGCTTTGACAGTGGATTACTTATTTACCAGAGGCCCCAGGGTCACTGGCACACGCTTTCTTTTCCTAATAACCCCAACCTTGTGGCTCCCCTAAGGCTGGGGTGAGCTCTGTGTTTCTCTGGTTTCTGTAAGATGGTGAACTTGGCAAAAGCTGTCATTAAACAGAAGCTAGGAGAAAGCCAAGCTTGTAGAATCAGAATGGGTATTGGCATTTACTGCTCTCTTCTTGAATTTCTGCATTTTTTGGCTTTTTCTTCTCCAAGACTGGGGTCTGTGGAACACAGGTGTCCTGGGAGATAGGAATAGGTGCTCTGAGAAAAGAGGGTTCCGTAGTCCAGAAAATTTGGGAAACACCACCTGGGTACTCTCTCTGAGATGCACAAGGTACATTAGCCTAGATAAAGTCAAGAAGTCCTGCAATAAAAACACCTTCTAAACTTTGTTTTAGCCAGGGACTCTCAAACTCACTTGACAGTAGGGCCTCCCATTTGGGGAGTATACATCAGCAATCTCCAGATGTGCTAATGTTCCTTGGAACACACATTGGGAAGCACTGTTTTAGGGGGCCTGCAGCTGCTGATGACTCCTGGTTCTGTGTCCTTTGGGATGCTCTAGCTCATGGTTCTCTAACTTCAGAGCATCTGAGTCCTCTGGTGGGCATGTTAAAACACAGACTGCAGGGCCTACCCCCAGAGTTTCTAATTCAGTAGATCTGGGATGGGTCTGAGAATTTGTCTTCTAATGACTTTCTAGGTGATGATGAGTCTGCTGGTCCAGGAACCACCGTTTGGGGACCACTTCTCTTAGCTTGATGTTTTCTAGAAGTGGACATCCAGGAGTTCCAAGAAAACTTGGCGTGTTTTTGAGTGTTGTCACCCCTCGTGAGTGTTGGCTGTCTTACCTGTTGAATGGCAGCATTGCTCACTTCCTAGGGCGGTGAGGATAACCAGCCTGGCATGTGGAAGGGGCCCAGAGCGGGACCAGTTGCTAAGTTTTAAATAAATATTACCTTTGGGGATCCAGATGTTGAAACATACTATAAAACTTCTATAATTGAAACAGTATGATACTGGTGCATGAATAGACAAGTAGACCAGTGGAATAGGATAGAGAGCCCGGAAATAGATCCAAGTACATGATAAAGGTGACATCTCAATGATTATTGGGGATAAAGATGGATTTTTAAATAAATGGTGCTGAGATGACTGAGTAGCCATTTGGAAAAAGATAAAAATAGATCCATATCTCACATCATACCCAAAAATAAATTCCAAGTGATTAGGGATCTAAAGGTAAAAAATGAAACCATGCAAGTACTAGAAGAATGAATTCTTCTTTAAAACCTTGATGTAGGGAAAACTTTGTAACTCTAATTCAAAATCTAGGAACAATAAAAGATTGATAAATCTGACTAAAAAATGTGTATGACAAAACTCATTTGGAAACAAAATCAAAAGGCAGTGGACAAAGTGGGAGAAAATATTCACAGTGTATATCACAAAGGGATAATATTTGTGAAGAATTCTTAAAAATGGACAAAGAACCAAAACTCTAATAGAAGAATGAGAAAAATATCCAAACAGAAAATTTACAAAAAAGATAATAAAAATGGCCCTTAAAGATATGAAAAATACCCAAATTCACTCAATTAGAGAAATGCAGATGCTATGATCTAAATATTTGTGTCTCCCCCAAATTCATATGTTGAAAACCTAATGTCCAAGGTGATGGCATGAGGAGGTGGGACCTTTGCAGGGGGGTGATTAGGTCATGAGGGTGGACCCCTCATGAATGGGATTAGTGCTCTGATAAAAGAGACCTTGCATAGCTCCCAAGCCCCTTCTACCATGTGAGGACACAGGGGGCAGTTGGCAGTCTGCAATCTGGAAGAGGGCCTTCACCAGAACCCAGCCATGCTGGCACCAGGATCTTGGACTTCCAGCCTCCAGAACCGTGAGATATAAATTTCTTTTGTTTGTAAGCCACCCAGTCTGCGGTATTTTGTTAACAGCAGCCCAAACAGACTAAGACAGCAAATAAAAGAACACTGAGATACTTACCAGACTGGCAAACACACAAACATATATATCGAAACATCCTGTTGTTGAGGCTGTGGGGAAACAGTCACTCTTACACGTTACTGGTGGGCATGCAAATTCGTTTACCCCTTCTGGAGGGAAATAGGATACCACCTGACACACTACATACATACTTACATCGCAATCCAGCAACCCCACTTCTAGGACATGAAGGTGTATATATGTACAAGGTTATTTATGGCAGCATTGTTTGTAATTGCAAAATAATTGAAAACAACCTAAATACCCATATACAAGAGAGTGGTTAAATAAACTATGGTACATCCACACAATGGAATAGTATATAGCTGTGAAGAAGAACGAGGAGGCTCTCTCTGTGAATGGATGTGGTATGATTTCCAGGACACACTGTTAAGGGAAGAAAACAGTGTCCAAATGAGTATCTGTAGTATGCTATAGGAAGTACAGGAAAGGCAACCCAGAAACTAAATAGATTGGTGGGAAAAGGCTGGAGAGAAGGGAAAAATGGGATCGGGGTTGCTGGGATGAGAGGGGAATACACTCCTGTGAATATATCATTTTGTATAACTCTAACCATAGTGATGTCTCACTTACCCCCCAAATAAATAAATAGTTAAGGTGGAGTAGGATGTAGGGGGAACAGAAGATGGAATACAAACAGATGAATCACAAGTAACAACCACACTGAAGGTGCTGGGAAGAAAAGAACTCACTGAAGTAACCTTGGAAAACAGTGTCTTGATTGGATACGAGAAGAGTAAAGGTAAAAATTATTTTACATAAATGCTGAAAGATAGTTATTAGAAGTTTTTCTTGCAGGGATATGTTTAGCAATTCTGAAACTATACCAGAATCAACCAATATATTAGAATTGAACAAATAAGTAAATAGTCTGTAGATTATGAGAGCTGGGTTTCTCACTATTAGAGAATTTGAGTTTGGTGTTCTCTTTTGGCTAGAGTGAGGTTAGACATTTTTGGCAAGATGCCACCATAAAAAAAAAAAGATGCTGTGTCTTCCCTCAGTGCATCTTATCAAAGGATGTATGATGTCCATGCATCTTATTACTGGTGATATTTACCTGCTCATCCCTGGAATAAACTACTAGGATCTCTGGTTCCTTGTATTGGAGAGTGAGTGATGTTTAGAGACCAAGATCTAAGTGCCAGGTGTAGTCATTGTTACTGGGTGTCTGCTTCTAAGCCCACTCTTGGGACAGAGTTAGGAAACGTGTATGTGTACTAACCCACTCATACACACACATAGCTATATTTCTGTATCTAACTATAATTTAAAAACCATGAGTTCATATTGATACCTCTGATTCTAATCCAACACCACAGAGTGAAAGTCATGATGGAACCTAGGTTTTAACAGGATCCTCTGGCAGCTGGATGGAGCTGACTGCAGGAGGATGAGGGCAGAGGCTGGGAGACCAGGAAGGGGGCTGGCGTCCTCCCAGGATCTGAGTGACAGGCCTTGGTAGCTCAGTCGAGGGGCTCAGGCCTCTGTGGAAGGAGGAGGGACGTGGTCAGATTTGGTCCTTGCTGTGACAGCTATAGTTGGATGAAGGATGTGAGAGAAAGAGAAATCAAAAATGATTCCTACCTTGGGCTCAGCTTTCAAGTAGATGGGGAACACTACGGGGCAGGAACACGGGGAGAACAAAAGTTCTGTTGTGGTTTGGGACTGAGCATGCTTATTATGTTAATGATCAGAAAATAACGCATAAAAAGTGGTCAGGGGCTGCAGGTCAGACCCAGGACTAGGTGCCCTGGTTGCCATGATTCCCAGGTCCGTACCCCCTCCCACCTCATCCCTTCTCCCGAGGCTCCTGACCCTCTCTGTCTCCAGCCCAGCCTGTTCCTGACGTTCTCCTTCCCCAGAATGGAGGCTTATGGCTAGGGTCTGCTCCGACCATCCCCGCCCCCCGGCCCCGCTTCACTGGCTCCAGACGCTGACAGCTTACCGGCCTGAGTGTCGACTGCTGTGTGCTGTGCTGAGTAATTGGCATGGGTGGGTGGGAGGAAGGGTGGATGGATGGATGGATGGATGACTGGCCAGTGCCTCTCTCTTCCCAGTGCAAAGTGCTTCCCGATTTGTCTTGAAAAGCCTGTGTAGGGCCTGGCCAATAGTCTGATTGGGAGGGAGGCGGGGCCAATGCCCCTTAAATCCTTCCCACCTGTGGTCCCCCTTGATGTAGGGACTGAAAATGGTGGGGTCATATGCTCAGCTCTGGGGACAGCAAAGCAGGCACCCACGTTTATTAAGCACCTGCTGTATGCCCAGAAGGGGCCTTTACCACCACCTTCAGAGGCAGGGGCCATCCTCCCCACTTCACAGATGCAAAGCCGAGGGACAGGCCCTGGGCAGGTGCCACCTGCCACCCTATAGAGAGGGTCTTGGCTTTCTCTTGGGGCCCTTATGAGGATTGCCCGTGTGTGTGTGTGTGTGTGTGTGTGTGTGTGTGTGTGTGTGTGTGTGTGTGTACGTTCCTGGACACACCCACTTGTGTGCAGGTGTGCATGCATGTGTGCATATGTGGGGGCAGGAGAGACTGGTGGAGGGGGCGCCCCCACTCCAGGCAGCCCAGATGATGGAGCCCCCAACCCTGGATGCAGAGCAGGCCATTGAGCTGACCCTGGGCTCCCAACTGTGGCCTTGCTCTGTCAACCTGAAGTTGGCTGAGAGAAGAGGGAGGCTGACAGAGGACCCTAAACAGATTAAGGGTATATTACACGTCTGGTTGTCTACACATCTCTCTTTTAATCTGCTCTGTGACAGGTGCCTTAAGGAGGCTGAGGGAAACTGCAATTCAGAGATGCAGGGTGACTTTCCCAAGGTCACACGCTGAGCTGGTATGTGAAGGGGACAGGAAGCCCCCCTGAGGTCAGCACTATGCACACCTCACCTCATTAACTCTTCTTAGCCTCCTGTGAGGTAGATCTGACACCACACCCACTTTGAGACGAGGAAACATGGCTCAGAGAGGTGCAGTGAGTGGCCCAAAGTCACACAGTCTATAGGTGGCAGTGCTGGGACCTGAGACCAGCTGGGAGTAGCAGGTTTGTCCCTGTGGCTGACAAGCTGTGGGTTTGGCTGCTGTCCCCACTGTGGTCCCAGATCCACCATCTCTCCAAGTGCCACCTTCCTGGCAGAAGAGCAATCGGCTTAGTCAGGTGTCTGCCCCTGTGCCACCCAGGGGTGACAATCTCAGCTGTTGCTCATGTGGCACCTGGCACCTCCAGCCCCTCCGGGGGGACGTAGTGAGCACTGGGGGGCTCTTGTACATGAGAGGGGGCCTGAGGAGAACTCCAGAACTGAGGGATTGTACCGTCTGGGCTGCCACCCTCACCGGCTGGCTCTGGCCTCATGAGAGGCTCTGATTGTCCGTTCTCCTCAACCCCTGGGCCAGGGGAGCCCCCGGGGTGGCCTGCTGGAGCTGGGGCTCTGAGGAGATGGGCGAGGTACTCACAGAGCTCACCCATCTCAGAGGAAGCATTCGGAGGGGCAGCTTCTGGACCAGGGGCGGCCACCTCCAGCTGTGCTTCTGGCTTTGGGTCCAAGGAATTCTCTGACAACTGGGGGCCTGGCACCAGGCAGAGCTGGCTGGGAATGGTGACCCCTTTGCTCTCAGGAGCTGCGCTGGGGACCAGGGGCTGCTCGCTGCTGCTACCTGTGGGGGCAGTTGCCTCCCCTGGCGGTGGGCTGGGCCCCAGGCCTGGGCTCTGGAGTCGCTGTCCCTTCAGGCTGCTCAGGGGATGGTCCCTGGGGAACAAGGGTGTCTGGTGCAGCACAAGGTCGCTGTAGCAGGTCAGGAACTCCTCACTGTCCGAGCGTGTGCTGGCGCGGCGCTGGGGCCCCAAGGAGACCGGGGGGCCAGTGAGGGGGCTGCCGGGGGCTACTGAGATCTCAGGCAGGCTAAAGACCACAGGCAGAGAGCGCTGACCATCAGGGCTTTCAGCCAGGGCCCTCTCAGTCCTCGCCCCTGCTGAGGGGCCTCGGCCTGACTGGGCCTCCTGCAGGCCCTTGTGGGTCTTCAGCAGCCCTCTCTCTGAGCTCGGCCTGCAGTGGGGCCCGTCCGCTTTCTCTCTGCCCGGCCCGAGGAGCTGCCTGCCTGAGGTTCCGAGAACGGCCTCACACATGACTCTCGTCAGGAAGATCTCAAACACCATCTGCTTGGTGTCCTCCTCGCTGCTGGCCTGGACCAGTGAAAACTCGGCCTCGGAGGTGGCCATGTAGCCCAGCCTGCCCAGAATGGTCTGCAGTGTGTGTTCAGAAAGCACAGGCCGCACCCAGTAGACAAAGTTCCCTGTGTATGTCTGGAACAAACAGGGTTGTTTGTTAGAGGGGGACACGTCTCAGCAGAGTGGCAGAGAGGGGCCAGGCAGGACCAAGGGCTGATGTCCAGGGCACAGAGGCTCCTGAGAAGCAGGTGGGCCAGGGCATGGGGCCAAATGGAAACCTGGCCCACAGTCATGTCACCCCTGTCCCATTTTATAGAAGGGCACACTGAGGCCAGAGGCAGGACTTTTGTCTCGAGTCACACAGCAGGAGAATGACTGAGCCAGCTGGTATGCTGGCTTCCAGCCCAATAATCCTGGCCTGGAGCTGGAAGAGATTAAACCTTTCCAGTGGCTTTCCACAGCCAAAATCTTTCCCTTGTTTCTTGTGAGCTCCTTGGTGCTGTCTCTTTAGAGAAGCAGTACAGCCTAGTGGTTAGGAGCTGCACTGCCTGAGTTCGACTCCTGTCTGGGTTGCTTATTATCTGGTGACCGCAGGTAAGTTGCATTAACCTCTTTTAGCCCTCAGTTTCTACATCTGTAAAATGGGACCAAAGTCAGTGGGCATGACAGACGACACACTGTTCCCCCTCTCAGAGGCACAGCCCTGGTCCCTCCCCGAGACCCAGAGGCACAGCCCTGGTCCCTCCCTGAGACCCAGAGGCACAGCCCTTGTCCCTCCCCGAGACCCCCTCTCTCCAGGACATGGCGGTGCCTACCTTCAGGGACCTGATTTCCTTCCTCCAGGGAAACAGGAGCAGGTTGACGGAGATCAGCTCTAGGAACTCCAGTGCCCGCACCAGTTTGCAGCAGATGTGCTGGGCAGAGCTGGGAGCCCCCTGGGAGTGAGTGGTCCCCAGATCAGGGGCCACATCCTCAGGCAGATAGAGCTGAGGAGGGACCCCTGTGACCAGCAGCCGCTGGGCCCTGCAGGTGAGAGCTGCTTGCCTGCAGACCCCGAGCCGGCCCTCCCCTGCCCTGTCCAGGTAGTAGCTGATGAGGTCATCCAGGAGGGTCTCAAGAGCATCCTCGTCTGGGCCTGGGGGTCGGGGCCAGCTCATGGCGGCTCTGAGAGACTGGATGTGGACAAGAGTCCGGTGGGCCTCCCAGGCCAGGCCCAGGCTGGCCTGCCTCTGTCCTGCCCCACAGCTCAATCAGGAAGCCGAGGAGGAAGTTGTGTTAGCAAAAGAGAAAGCTGTGTACGGTGTGGCCTGCCACAGCTTGTCACTCTGGGGCTGTGTTCATCTCCTCCCAGTGGAGCAGAGCTGAGGTCAGTCTGGGTTCTCGCCTTGACCCAAGGGCAAGTGGGAAAGCACAGCAGCACCTGCATCCTTCCACACCCCCTCTGCAGCGGTCGCAGCCCTGCTGCCCGGCACCCTCAGCCCACCCTGATGTCACCTGCGAAGGCTCCTGACGCCTCCTGCTTGAGAGCCTTCGTTGGCTGGTGTGCGGGCTGCAAGTGCCAGGGAGTTAACACCCAGGGGCAGCCCTCAGCCCACCAAGGAGGGTCAGTGGGTAGAAACCCCAGCTTCCTGTCCTTGGTGGGACGCTCTGAGGTGTGTTCTACTCTATCTTTTAGAGGGTCCCCAGTGGATCGCCCCGGTTGCCCACAGCAATAACCTGCTCACTGATGCATCTGTGTTGACTCTTCTCCCTCCCCCTCTTAATTCCTGACTCCTTCACTGTGCTTCCTGGGATCACCTCCCACAAAGACTATTTATACCCAGATCTTGAGTCAGGGACAGCTTTTGGAGGAATTGAGATGGGTACAGTCACCTATGCACTCTGCCATCAAGCCTTCCCTCCCTCCACTGCCCCCTCCCCCTCTCCCTCTCTCCCATTCTCCCTTCCTTCCATTCACCCACTACTTAATTCAGTGATGATTCACTCATTCATTCAGCCACTCAGTGACTCACTCGTTCCACGTGGGTCAGCATTTCTCAAAGTGTGCTCCACCGAGGAGCACTTGTTTGGGGCTTTTATCAGTCTTATGTGAGTGAAGATTTCCTGTGGCCAAATGCATTGGGAACCACTGGATTAAGTAAGGTCTCTAGGCTTCTTGGCTTTAGGACCTCTCATGTGGGAGCTCACTGGGGCTGTGAGTTTCTAGGAGGGGGCAGCCTGCGCTCTGTTTCCCAACTTCTTGGACCTGGGTCCTTTCAATGTTCTCATATGGTGCTTGCGGCAGTGTCGTCCCTGAGCAGGTGGCCTGGCCCGTTCCACACCAGCCCGGGGGCTTCAGAGGCAGATGAGACAAAGCACCTGCCCTCGGTGGCTCACAGTCTGGAGAGCCCAGTTGGGGGGTGTGTGTGTGTGTGTGTGCAGGAGCTGGCTGTGACCTTGTAGCAACACAGCCCAGGAAGACTTGGTTCTTGACCATCCTTTGCTTTCTGTGAGACTCTGCTGGCCTCCTGCCCCTCCAATCATCAGGAAGGGCATCTGCCCGGTGCTTGGCCTTGGAGCGGCCTCAGACCTGGGCTCACCACACCTGGGGTCTGTTTGCTTCCTGCCCCCGACTCCCTGCCCCCTGCAGTCTTTTCCGAGCTCTGTGGCCAGGGCGGTTCCTACCCCTCTGGTTGGGAACTTACTTCCTCATGGGAGTGCTACTTGGAAATGGGTCTCCCAGTGAGTAGCAACTCTCCCTCTGGAGGCTGGTCTAGGTTAGTCATTTTTTAGGTCCAGTGGTGGGGATGCTACTCTTTCACACACATTAGTTCATCTGATCCTGAACCTCAGCAAGTTTAGGTAACTAGTCCAAGGTCACATGTGACCACCCTTCTGGGTAGGAGACTTAGGTCAGGGCTGTGCAGGCCAAGGTGGGTGGGAGCATGCTGGTGGTCGTTTGTCATCCTGACAGCCTGGGGCCAAAGAGAGCCAGAGAGGCCCTTGTCCATCACTAGGCCAAATCCCCTTTCCTCCCATTTTATGAATGAGGAGACTGAGGCAGGGAGGGTAAGAGCTGGGATTAAAACCCAAGTATATTAGTTTCTTATTGCTGCTGTAACAAATTACTGCAAATTTAATGGCTTAAAACAACACAAATTTATTATCTTATAATTCTAGAGGTGAGAAGCCCAAAATCAGTCTCATTGGGCTGCTTCCTTTTGGAGGTTCTAGGGGAGAATCCGTTTCCTCGCTTTTTCCAGTTTCTGGAGGCTACCTGCATTCCCTGGCTGTGGCCCCTTCCTCCATCTTCAAAGTCAGCAGTATAGCATCTTGAAATCTCTCACTTCTCTCTTCATTCTGCTTCAGTTTATCACATCTTCTCTATGACCCTGTGGCTTCCCTCTCATAAGAACCCTTGTGATTACACTGGGCCCACCTGGACAATCCAGGATAATTGCCTCATCTCAAGGTCCTTAATCACACTTGCAACGTCCCTTTGCCATGGAAGGTAACATATTCACTGGTTCTGGGGAACAGGACCTGGACATCTTTGGGGGGCCATTATTCAACTTACTACACCAAGTCTATCTGATACCCAGGGCCATGCTTTTTCCATAATACCAAAGATTTGTAAGATCACCGAATAGAAGTGGCAGGTTTGGGGATGGGTCCCAGGCCACTGAATTATCTTGAAGGGCTGGTCACCAGACAATGGAATCGGGTCCGGGGGAGGTTTAAAACAAAAGGGTTTTAATTTTCTCTTTCTCTGTCTCTCTCCTTGGCCTCATTTGCTCTCTGAGGAGGGGCCTGGAGATGTTAAACCAAAGTTTAACAAACTGGTACACACAATTTAACCCCCCCCCCCATGTGATTCTCCTGTTGCTTTTGGTTACCTATGATTTAAACACTTCACTCATTCTGGACATCTTAATCCTCGGCTCTTGGGAACCCCGTCATGTCTGTGAACTGCCTTCCACCCCAGTCTCTCCAGGGTGGTCCAAGATCATGGGGGGAGAGCTCTGGCAGGTTGCCTGGATCCATTCCCCTCCCTGCCCTCTCGCAGGTGGGTCAGCCCTGCTTCTCCAATGCCAGCTTCCTCCCCCCATTGGACCACTGCTTCTCTTGAACTGTGGGATTTAGTGTTAATCGCATTATTCACACTTTCTGGGCCCTCAGGGGAGTGAGTGCCTTAGTGAGAACCTGCTTTCTCTGCCTGCTAGGGTGACTTGCTTTGGGGACAACGCAGGGGGCAGAGGGAGGAGAGGGGATGCTGGAGATCTGTGGCGGGTGCTTTGACTTAGGATAGGCTGATGGGGGATGGGGTCCTGAGGCCCAGAGAAGGAAAGGGCCTGGTTCAAGGTCACAGGAGTCGGGCTGGTGGGGATGCGTAGCTGTGGTCTGGCTGAGGCTGTGACCACAGGGCCTGAGGCCCTGCAGACCTGGGATTCCTTGGAGAGATGCTGAGCGGGCACAGCTGGGCTGCAACCCTGGGGGCAAAGGCATGCCCCGCCCCCTCCCTGCTCAGAGGCACCAGGCCTGCCCCAGGCAATTGGTCCTACTTGAGAGAGTTCACCTGGGCTTGGGGAGGGGCGCTGTGAGGTCGAGCAGAGCAGAGCCCGGACAGAGGATTTGCTCTCTCAGATGATAACGCTGCCTGTGCTTCCATTGCTCATGCCCCCAGCCTAGTCAGTCTTTGGGGGACACCGATGATGACGCCTGAGCGTGAGTATGGGTGCCCTTGGGGTGTGCATGTGGGACCCCTGAGTGTGTGAGCGCTGAGTGTGAGGGGCACAGTGTGTGTGCAATGAAGCCATCTGAGCCAACGCATACAGACCTCAGGTGGTGTGAGCTGCGTGATGCTGCATACGGGTGTGCGCCCGAGGGTCTCTCTAGGAAGTTGGTCTGAGAGACCCCTGTGTGTATACGTGGGTGGGCTTGGCTGGTGCAAGCCAGTGGGTGTTCTGGCAGGAGGCTCTGGACGGCCGTGCTTGGCATCAACCCTCGTTCCTCCCTCCCTCGTGTGATTCTGCTGCTCATGTGTGGCAGGTGCTGTGGGTGCCCTGTCTGGAGGCCGTGCTTACTTGTCCGGCGCATCTTGTGCTGACCGTGGCGGTGGCCTCATCAGCAAGCAGCTGCAGCTTCCCTGTCTGAAGACTTTCTTTGACCAGAGGTGCCTGCTCAGCGCACGAGGGGCAGGGATTAACGTTCACTGAAGAACAGCCTCAGACAGTGACCCTTGAGAGTCTGAGAGCCGCGCGTGAGTAATCCATTTCCCTCTCTGTCAGCTGACTAACTTTAAGGCGAGCTCCTCGGAGTTGCCAAGGGGATGGAGCTCAGTTGCCCACAGTGGTGACCAGCATGATGACACCCTGCATGGGCTTCCTTCCTTTCCTGGTTTCACTGCCCACTCTGTGGTGGTACTCCCGGGGTCACCTTCCTCATCAGCCCCTTGCGTCCACATCCCGTCCCAGGGCCTGGTCCTGCCCCTCCTCCCGTTCCCACCATCCTGGGAATTTGACTTCACTTCCCATCTCCATGGGGCCCGGGGTGCTCTCCTTGGCCTGACCCCGCAGGCCCCTGGCAGAGGGAGGCAGCCAGTCTCCTTGTAGGAGTGTGCACAAGGACCTTGGATGTGGCACCATATGTGGACACAAGGCACGTTGTGGATGGAGGAGGTGGAAAACACCGAGCTCGATAGTGCCTTGGGCCAGGGGGATCCTGAGTGTATTTGCTGTTGGAACTGGGTGTCAGCGTGGCGTGGTTCTGATTGGGGTCACCACGGGCACCACGTGGCCTGGGCACCATCACCATGAAGGCTGCTACATTCATTCCCAGGAGCAGGGGTCTCAGAGCACAGAGGTGGCACCTGAGCCGTACACGGTGGTGTCTAGAAGGACAGGGGGGTGATTATTTTGCACACAGCAAGGGGCATTTAGGTGTCTGGCTGTGGCCAGAGAGATGTGGAGGCAGGAGTGATTCCTGAAAATGGGGTACTTGAATGATTTAAACCTCATGGAACATCCCAAGGGTGGAGGACAAGCCCAGAACCAAAACAAGTTCTGTCTTCAATAATGAGTGTCCGCAGGCAGTGGGTTAGAAAGTGGAAGGAGTTTCAGGGGCTGACTCATTTGCTTTGAACAGTGACGGGAGGCAGCCAGCAGGTGGCAGTGTGGGCTTGCAGTGAGGCTGGTGGGACAGGGCTGTACCTTACTTCAGGATCGCACCCCACTTTTAGGGCACTTGGGGTTTAGGACTATGCTAGTGGACTCTGCCTGAATTCGAGTGGGAGGGAATAGTGACAGAAGAAGGGAACCGGCCTCTGTCGCCCAAGGGATCAACGACCAAAGCCAAGGTCTTATGGAAAGCAGAGGCAGGAAGAGAATTTCTGCAGAGGGGGAGAAAACAACTCATTTCAGTCTAATTACCCGCCCACCCCTTCCTGGCAGTCAAAGCCATCAGGGTGTGGAGAGCCAACTGCTGTCGAAGTGCAGTCCCCGGTGTTCCTGGAGTCCTGAAGTTTATGGCCTGTCTTGGTGGCAGTTACACTGGCCAAGTCTTGGAGAAATGATGCCATGTTTTAGAGAGGTTAAAAAAAAATTAACTCGTGTAAGTCACTAGCTTCGCAAATATCCGCGTCACTAGGAGAGTGAAAAGGCTTCAATGGCTGCTGATTTTGAGATCAGTAACACATTTTCCGTTTGCCGCTATTTACCATTTCCCTTCCTTACAAGTTTCAGATGGTGCCAGCCGCACCATGGGCTCCTTGATCGTATTACTTCTTGCAACGTTTGTTACTGATATATTTATTTTGAACACAGAAAAGATACATTGTTGCTTATTTAGCGCTTAATCCAGGAATAAGAAAAGCTGTTCAGCTCCATCCCTCAAACACTGATGAGCATGTGGGGATTTTTATCTTTTCCGCGCCCACCCCCTCCCCCCCCAGCACTCTCTAGGGTTGCAGAAGCAGGATGCGTTTCTTAAAAGAGTCTCATCCCTGGAGTGCATTTTAAAGGCTATACAGTACAATAGACAGATATTTTTTGCCTAGAAAACAGTACACCACAAAGGTGGACAGAACTGCTTGTAAACAAGGTCCCTCCCTGGGGCGGAGTCGGGGGCTCCAGGATGCTACAGAACCTCTGGGTGGATTCCTTTCAGTTCTGCACCAGAAGAAATTCTATTTCTACAGAAAATAAAATTCACGATTGCCTTCCTTGCCCCCTCTCTTCAGAAAGGGATTACTAAATTGTCTTAGCCCTTTGTTGGAGGAATTGAAATGTGGGGGAGAGGATGGTTGGAGGTGCTGTTGTTTAAGGAGGGGGTGAGGAGGGAGGCAGGGTGGATTTGAGCACTCTCTGCCGCTGGTGACGCCGGCAGGGACACTCTTCACAGATGCTGGGCTGCCGCCCTCTGGCAGGCTGGGTCTTCAGGAATTAGCTCTGTTACTTGCATGGTCTCTGATGGAAATTGCTGGGATTCAGGGGCCAAGATCTGAGTCTCTACCACCAGGCCCACATATCCCCTTCTGTGGTACCCCCGGCAGCAAGGCCAAAATGTAGCCACTGGTGCTTTTGCAGTGGCATAGTGGGGCCCACATCCCCTTCATTTCGTCTCCTCAAACACCATGGAGGGCAGGACCGGAATGTGTTGGCTCACAATTCCCCACTAAGCGCCACCGCCCAGGAGCACAGCACTGCTTCTGGGGTCTGACTCCAGCCCACTCAAGCTTAGGCCGTAATGGTCGGCTGGGCATGTACTTAGCGAGGGGCTGCTCCTCTCCTCAGAACCGTACCCGGCAGCCCTCCATCTTCTTTGAAGACCCTCAGTCCTGGGCAGTGGCTGGACTGACGTGGGCACAGCTGTGACCCATTACCACCACCGCATGCCCACCAAGGGCCCTGCCCATCACCCGTGGCTTGGGGTGGGGGCTTCGGAGATGATTCCGCTAGCACCACCAGACTGAGGGCACTGGGCGAGGGATGGGCAAGGCGGGCTGCGAGGGTCTCCAGGTTGTGCCTGAGCCCCCAGACCCGGGTCCCTTACCCTATAAGTGGCAGGGTGTTGACGTTGTGGCTCTTCTGCCCTGGGGTTGGGAGAGGGGGACAGTGCGGAGCTGAGCCTCACTGAGGCCTGTCCTGCCAGCCGGGAGGGCCAGCTGCTCTGGGGTGGGGTCGGGGCAGGCAGCTACCTGGGACGGTTGAGCAGTTTTTGGAGGCAGAATCAGCGTTTGGGCACAGCCTGCCTGGTGCGGGCAGGGCAGACAGGCCGGTGGAGAGGGCGGGACGAGCCCTGGTCCCTTCTCCACCTCTCTTCTCCCTGCATTGGCTACAGAGGCATCACTGACAGGCTGGGGAGGAGACTGGAAGGTCGGGAGAGCTTCCTTTATAATGAAACCTTCGCGGATGGGATTGTGTGTGTGTGTGGGGGGGGGGGGCCTATGTGTGTGCATGTCTGCACACGTGTGGGGCGTCTGGATGTGTGTGTGCACATGGGTGCATCAGTGTGTGCGTGTGTCCAAGTTGTGTGTACATGTGGGAGTGCCATGTGTGCACATCTGTGTGCGCTTCTCTGTGTGTATGTGTGTGTGTGTGCGTGCGTGCGTGTGTGTGCGTGCGTGCCCCTGCGTGCCTGAAAGGTGTGGCCCAGCTCTGAGGGGCTGGCAGGACCGGCCGCTGGGTCCCTCACATAATCCTCTCTGGGCCTGAGGCTGGGGCCCGGGTTGGGGTGGGCGAGTCCTGGGAGCTCCTCGGCCCTGGTTCTGGTCCCGGCAGTGGCAGCAGGCCCGATGGGGGGGGACTGGCCCCACACACGGCCTCATAAGGCGGCAGGGTGTCCACGGAAATGGTGCGGAAGCCACTCTGGCCCTGCGGTCTCTGTGCCTGCTGGTGTTGGCCAGGGCTGCGGCCACTGCCCGCATCCAGGGCGCGGTCCAGCACAGGGCAGGAGTCGGTCAGCGAGTAGGGGGGTGGGGCGTCTGTGGGGACGTACAGCTGAGTGGCCCCCGGCCCCACACACTCCTCGTAACTGCAAGAGAAGAGGCTCCCTCAGGGCCCTGTGCAAGCCGGCCTCAGTGGTGGGTGGCGGGGTCGCCCCCGAGGGCCGGGGGCCTAGCCGCAGCGACAATCTGCCCCGGCATGGACCAGGTCAGGCCTTTGTCACACTGACTCCGATGAAACCCCTCTACTCCCTGGGGAGGGGCACCCCAGAACCACCGAGACCTGGATTCTGGCCCTGACTCAGCCCCAGTGTTCCGTGTGAACGTGAGTGAGCGAGCCACCAAATTCTGGGTCTCAGATCGCTCAGAACTGTAGCCGCTGCTGCTGGAGCATCTGCAGGCTGGCCACCGAGCGTGGGTCATGCTGGTGGGAGCAGCCTCAGGCTGCCAGACACTTCTGGGTCTCAACTCACCCCAAAGTGGCCCTTCCAGGGCTAGGAAGGTGTCCCTGGGGCCCATGGTTGCAGGGTGAAAAAGCACCCACCTGCAGGCAAAGTTCATACCTCCCAGTGCCCCTGGGGGCAGAGGGTAGAGGGTGATAGAGAGGATGGGGCTGTTTGTGGGGCCCAGGTGGTCTCCTGGTGGGGAAGTGATAGAGGCCCAGACTCCTCTTTTCATGTACAAACTGGTGGCGATATGCCTGAGGGTGGCTGGCAGGACAGGATAGGACTCAAAGGCTCCCCAGGGAAGAATCCCCCCCATGGGACAGGGCCACCTGCTGGCCACGAGTGCAGTCTGGACACAATTATGCCTATCCCAGTGGATGTGATTTGGGCTTCGGGGGCACAAACTAAGGGGCTGGGGCCTGGACCTTCCACCTCACCTCTTCACCCAGCCTGAAGGAGCTGAACGTTTCTTCCTTTTTCCTTTTCGAGTGTCTCTCAGGGACATCTGCTGAGTCACGCCCCACCTTACAGGGACCAGCTTGGTCAGGAGGGTGAGGAGATGTTTTCTGCCTTTATGCCATCTGGGGTGTTGCTGTTTCCCATGGGGGCTGGAGATTCTTGCCCAGAGCCCTGCCCTCTCAGGCCTCCTTACCCCGGTGGAGAATCTGGGTACAGCTCTCGGAGCACCGTGACATCCACGTCCCCATCAGAGCTGAGGTCCAAGGGTGGAGGCCAGTCCTCGGCGGGGCTGCAGATGTAGCGTGTCCTGTGGCTCGAGCGGCTATACATGGGCCTGTCGGACACTGCAGGGAACGGACATTCAGCCTGGGCCTCAGGCTGGTGCCAGGGAGGGTCCTCACATGTCTGCCTGAGGCCACTGAGATTCTGTTCTCTCCGACTCACCATCCTGCCCCTTACCAACCAGGGCTGCTTTCATTCCGTCAGCAACAGCCCCAGAATGTGAGCGCCAGTGCCCTGCTGGGCATGGGGGTCACAGGGAGCAGAGCTGGCCCTGCCCTGGTGGGGCTCCCAGGGTAGTGAGCAGCCTGTCCTGCGGACAGCCTGGTAGTGGGCAGCATGTCACAAGCTTTGATAGATGTTGTACTGGGGCTGTGGGAGCAGAGACGGGCCTGACCCAGCTTGGAGGTCAGGGAAGGCTTCCTGGGGGGAAGGGCTCCCAGAGCTGAATCTTGTCTAGAAATCAGCCAGGGGAAGAGGGGCAGGCCTGGCAGAGGGAACAGAACAGCTTGAGCCAAGAGGGGGAGTTGTGAAAGAAGACTGTAGTGTGAACGGGAAGCTTTGAGCTGTGGAGAAGGGCTGGGGCACAAAAAATGGGGAGGAAGTGTCAGGGAATGAGGACAGCAGCGGTCTCTGGGGTCAGGCCTCCGTCCCTTTAGGTATCCCAGGGAGAAAAGGGGTTTCTCTGATGACTACATATACTACACTCTCTTCTGGTTTTTTTTGTTTGTTCTTGTTTTTGTTTTTATCACATAGTACATCAAAGGCTCTGAAATGTCCCACAGCTGAGAAACACATTTAACTGTGCTTGTGCAGCATTTGGCCACGGAATCTTATTTTCTGAGACCTAGTAACACTGCTTAGGAAATGCCGATGGAGTACAATCTTCTCATTCTACAGCTGGGGTTCAGAGAGGCTCAGTGTCTTGCTGGAGGCCACACAGCAAATTATTGGTTGGGCCGAGGGTGGCTGGATGTCCCAGCTCCTCCGCCTCCCAGTTTCTGACAGATCTGGTAGAGGGGTGGGCCGGGGGGGGGGTGGGCGGACAGTGGGAACTGCAAAGATAACTGGTTGAGACACGAGGTCTCCTCACCTCCAACGGGCTCCCAGGTGGCTCAGAGGGCAGGGCGTAACGTCAGGGGCGGGGCTTGTCTGTCTGGGGTGGGGCTCATGACCTTTCTTTGAGGTCAGCAGCACTGTTGCAGTTGCCCTTTCCATTCTACAGCCAGAGGCTCAGGGTCACATTGCTGGTAGGATGTGGAGCTGGAATTCATGCATAGTCTGTAGACCCCAAAGATTGCTCTTTCTACTCCCCAAATCTCTTTTTCTCAGGTCGATACAACAATGAATGGAAAAAATCTGGATATGAAACACTATTTGCAGGTGCAGTCCCAGGGTTATCTATGGACCTCGAGAAAGCTCTCGGAAGAAAATATTCCAAACATAGTAACAGCGGCTCTGTCTGGAGGACAGGATCAGAACCCTTATTTTCTTCTTTATATTTTCTGTATTTTAAAGGTTTTCCACAGTGAACACATATTACTTTTCTACTAGGAAAAAGGAACCCAATAACATGCTGTAAGAAGGAGCTGAAATGAAATTTGTTTCCTTTTAGGGCACCAGTGGAAGGATGAGAATTTTGGGAAGAAATTGGGGAAGAAACTCAGGAGAGAGGAAGACATGAAATAAGTGCGTGAGGACAGAAGTGGAACCGAGGCCACTGGGCTCTGGTGCCGGGATCCCGTCCCTGCCAGCGTTGCTGCGGGGAGGGTCCCACTCACAGTGCGAGTGGCGGGGGGCGCTATGGCTGTCCAGACCTCGGGAAGGTAAGTAGCCTTCCTGGTGGGCAGGTCTGAGAGCTGACCAGGCCGAACCACTCTGCTGTTCACCTCTCTCCCTGGGTTGCTTTTCTTGGGCCCCCCAGAGGCTGAGCGTCTCAGGGAGACTGAGGCTTCCCTGAGGCACTCACTTAGCCCAGACCCCAATCCTGAGATGACCCAGGTCAATCCCAGACATCCAGCTGGGTGGAGGTCCTGAGGAACAGCTGGAAAGAACCCCCTCCCCACACACACACCCTGTTTGAACTCCCCAAATTCCTTTCTTATCTCCTTTCCTTTCCTGTCTTCAACATCAGCACAGACCCAAATGGTCCAGGGAGGCCCAAATCTCCCTCTTCCCTTATTTGCCCAAGTTAAGATATACTTTGGTTCATTATTCAGCCCAAATCCGAGGTTAACAACTTTGACAGGCCCGGGAGAGGGGGGAGGAGGAATTGGCGTCCATGAGCACCTCTGTGCTCTAGCCCCACGATCTCATTCACCCTCAACAATTTGTGGGAGGGGGAGAGTGGCTACTCCCTTCCCTCAGAGGACGAATCGGATATAAAGCCGCTGCTCGAAAGCCCGGGCAAGCGGAAGGGGACCAGATCTGTCTCCTAAAGCTCAAGGTATTTCCATCTTATGGAAGGAGAATTTCCCTTCCTCCCTCCCTTCCTCCCTCCCTCCCTCCCTTCCTCCCTCCCTCCCTCCCTCCCTCCCTCCCTTCCTCCCTTCCTCCCTCCCTCCCTCCCTCCCTTCCTTCCTTCCTTCCTTGGTCTTTCTGTCTGTCTCACTCACTCACTCCTTCATTCATTCTCAAACATTCGTTGGCTCCTCTCTCTGCACCTGACCAGCCTACAGCAGGGCCCTGTGGGCAGACAGAGGAGGACCAACTTTGTCCTGAGGGCAGTGGGGGGCCACTGAGTCGTGTTGAGTAGAGTCATTTCAGTCATGTTGGCTGTCTTGTGGAGAATGCCTTGGAGGTGCCAGGCCGGTGGCTGGCAGGTGTGGAGGTTGCAGCATTAGTGAAGTGGCCCTGGAGTAGGTATTCTCGGGGTGGTAGGGAGAGATCATGAAAATAGTTAACATTTACTGAGCACTTACTCATAAGCCAGGTACTGTGCTAATTTAGTCCTGACAATAACTTTTCGGGGTGGGTCCCCATGTACCCATTGTACAGATGACTCACAGAGGTTAAGCAACTTTCCTGAGGTTGTGCAGTAGAAGTGGAAGATTAAGGCTGTTTTGGACCCCCTGGGTCTGAGGTGCCTCTGAGACTTCAGGGGCCGGTGTCTCGGGGACGTCTGGGTGAGGGTGGTGGGTGGTGCCTGGAGCTGTCAGGTGGATGAGATGGGCATGGGTACAGATGGGGTGGGTACAGAGAGAGGACCCAGGGCCCAGGGTTGGGCTCTGAGGGACCTTAATATTCCTTTCCTCAGAGAATAGGAATCCACCAGGAAGTCTGAGAAGGAGCGGCCAGAGCGGTGGGAGGGAGCCCGGGAGGGGCTGAGTCACTGGAGCGGGGGGAGGGCATCTGAAGGACAGAGGGTCCCCGGGCCAGTAGGGTGGTGTTTGCTGGTGCTCTGCTGCTTTCAGGTCCCCTCTTCCCTGGCTTCTTTCCAAGGCTCCTTGCAGCCCCTGTGCACCCCCTGAAGGCTAGAAGGTGGTGTAGGGGCATCAGCACCTCCAGGCTCCCTGCTGAGGCCCCAAGGAGGTGCCAAAGCCAGAGCTGAGAATAGAAGTGGGCAGAGAGGCGGGAGCCCCACAGAGGGGTCTCCACGGTAACAGGGCTGCAGGGCTGCTGTGAGTCATCGGAGCGGGGGCTGGGTAAGCAAAGGCTTGACCCCAGACTTGGCCTGGCTGTGGCCTGCTGTCACCCCACCTGCTCTGATGTCAGGGACAGGGCCTTGCTCATGTGGCACAGGCCCTGTGGCTCCACCACAGACTCAGGATGGACTGGCCTGCCCCTAGGTCCGTCTCTCTCCTCAAGGCCAAGGTTGACCTCTCAACCTTAATGTAGGGAACCCCTGTGGGCATCTCTCCTAGGCTCTAAGTACAAGGCGCAGGCTCGGGGGCACTCAGGCCATTCAACAAGTCCCTCCAGCTTCCCAGTCTTTAAAATGGGCTAACACAGCTCTTGCTGTGAGGATGAAATGAAGTGGTTCCTTCCCTTGCCTGCGGAGTACTTCTTCTGGGCCAGGTCCTGTTCTGGGCTGTGAGCTCGACTCTCGGAGAGCTACATGCAGCTCCTGCTTTCACCGATGCAACACAGCCATCCTGTGTCGGGGTACTGATGGCAGTGTGGGTACGATGCTAAGGAAGTACAGGGAATGGGGGTCAACCCTGCCTGGGGGGTGGTTGAGGAGGGGCCAGAGAAACTTGCAAAAGGAGGTGGTATTTGAGCCAGGTCTGGCAGGACAAGTAGGCTTTTGTCAGGTGGGGAAGTATGGGGAATGGCATTCTGGGCACGGGGAAGAGCATATGCAAAGGTGCAGAGGCAGAAAGCAGCATGGAAGAGGTGCCTGGGGAGGGGCAGGAGTGGAGAGCATGGGTCCAGTTATGTGAGGTGGGCGTGCTGGCCGTCCTGCGGTGGGGGGAGGTCGAGGGTGGTACCTGGGCTCCTGGTTGGGGGTGGGCCTGCTCTGAGCAGGAGCCCTGTACTCTCCGGGGGTCAGGCTGGTGATACAAGGGTAGGAACAGGCAGGCCTGGTCTCACAGTGGCCAGGGCTAGGGAGGGAGCACCACACCCTCCCTTTGGCAGACAACTGGGCTTCTTATGCCCCTGAGACATGGTGAGTGCCTCTGAGCTCTTCCTGATTACTTATGACCTCGAGGATGCCTCCTCTGACCACCCTGTGCCACCCATGGCAGAGCCACCACCTCCCTGATGCCTCCTGGGCTAAGGGGCCCCAGGGCCCGGGGTGGGCGGCAGCTCACCGTAGCCGTGCTCGTACTCTCGGTGGCGGCGGCGGCGGCGGCGATGGTGGTGGTGGTGGTGGCGGCGATGGCGGTGGCGGTGCCGCTGGAGCCGGGCTTGCCTGTCCCTGCGGATGCTGCCCACGATGATGGTGATGCAGGAGAGGATGATGACCACGCCTATGACTGCGCTTGCCACCAGCACAGGAGACACGAGCAGATGGCTGTGCTCTGAGCTCTCTGAGAACGTTGGGTAGAAGTAGCTGGTGCGGTTGTATCGAGCTACTGTGGACAGAGAGAGAGAGGACGCTGAGCCGGGGCACGGACCCTGCCCCACACCTTCCTCCTCCCTCCCTGCTGCCCTGTGAGTTATTCATCCCTAAATAAATGGAGGATATTCAGGCGCTGCTCCCCTCCTCCCCGCAGGAGCCTCTGCTAGTGAGGGCTGACCTCCTCTCGCCTCTCCTCTGAAGCCTCTGGCCTAGGAGCTCAACCAACTCACAGAAAGGAAAAAGGAAGCTCAGAGAGGGCAGTGGACTTGCTCAAGGTCACACAGCAAATTAGCGGCAGAGCTGAGGCTTGAACCCACTGAACCTGACTCGGTGCTAGACAAGGACTCTATTCCACCAAGACATGAGGTTGGAAGGTCAGCATGACTTTACCAAAGACTTGGGAAGGCATGGGGGATACACAGGGGTCAGAGTATGAGGACCAGATGTGCTGGCCTCCAACACTGGCCTCCTGCCTCAGGGGCGAAACCTACCTAGGGGACTCCAGGGAAATCGGGCAGGCCTGGGGTTAAGAGCACTAACTGACCCAGACATGACAGTGGGTTGGATCAGACCAGGGAAGGCTTCCCAGAGGAGGTGAAGCTAGGAGGTATTCCAGGCAGGGGAAGAACAAGGGTAAAGGTGCAGAGAGGTGGGAAGGGGCTTCTA
Organism: Leucopleurus acutus; assembly: GCF_964270905.1. Classification (NCBI taxonomy): domain Eukaryota; kingdom Metazoa; phylum Chordata; class Mammalia; order Artiodactyla; family Delphinidae; genus Leucopleurus; species Leucopleurus acutus. The sequence continues at coordinate 19,888,042 of NC_139162.1, forward strand.
GGAAGGGGTGTGGTATGGTGGGTCCCTGAGAACCCTACTAAAGGAAGCTTCTGGGGCCCACAATGGCTTTGTCCTCCCATAAGATAAGATGATGGAGCCCTGGGGGCTGGGGTCCCAGGGAAGGGTTGGAATCAGCCAGGACCATCCATGGGCACTCGCTGCCTCGCTCAGGGAGAGCCAGCACCACATTAGGGAGCGTCCGTGACTGCCCCTTAATTCCCTCCCACTCAGCTGGGCAGGGATGTGGTTTTCCCCTTTTATAGATGTGTGGACTGACGCTCGGCTCCAGCCCACGGTCACTCAGTCACTCTGTGGTTGAGCCAAGTGAGAACTCAGGCCCAAGCTTCAAAGTCCCGAGCTCACTCTCCACTGTTCCCTGCCCCAGGCGTGAGCCCTTCCTGAGGGTGCAGGTCCCATCTCTGGACAGCCGTACGGAGCCAGCTTCAGATACTCAGCGAGCCACAGGGCAAGCTTTCCTGGGCCCTGTTCTGAAAGCGGTCCCCCTGTCTGTCCTCCCAGAGCCTGTGTCCCAGTCCCTGTTCTGCACTTGTCGCATATGATTATGCACGGTTTCCAGGGCTTGTGTCTGATCGCTTTCTGTGTCCTCAAGCTCAGCACTGGGCCTGGGCTCACCAAAGGTGCCCAAGCCACGTACTGAGTGAGTGGCTGCAGCCTTGAGACCAGATGGGGAAGTGGCAGGGAGGCCCTGAGCTTCCTCAGGGGAATGAGGTCTCTGTCTTGAGTGGTAATCAAGCGGAGTGTGGATGGTTACCTCCCTGGGTAGTTGTAGGAGGGCTTTGTTCCCAGGTGAGGGCATGGACTTATGCAAATCAGAAGGTAGAAACTCAACTGTGGCCTCCTGTACCTTCCCATCCCTTCCCAGCACCATCTCCAGAAGCCTCTCCCACACTCAGCCCATGTCAGGGACAGGTAGGTGAAGCATGAACTTGGGGCCTTTGCCTGAGCTATGAACACGCCCGCCAGCAGTTCCGGCCCATGCTGGTGGCTCCTGCAGCCTACTGACCTTCATTAGGAGGGGCTGGCCTCGAGGCCCTACTGCCTGGGCCAGAATGTCATCCTAGCCTGAGAGCCAAGCCTTTGCTCGCTGAAGTTCATTGGAAGCTGCTCCCCTGCAGGTGCCTTCCCTGGGGAGAGGGAGCTGCCCTTGGGCTTTGGCTGAGTGTGTGTGCTCCCTGGCCCTCTAACATGAAAATGCCAGCATAAGCAGATTTCTGGGATTCTTTGAGGGCCAAACACAGACCACTGTTTTGAGAGCCCCCACTATGTGTAGGTTGTGGTGAGAGCTCACTTCATCCCTGAAGCTATGTTCTCCCCATTTTATAGGTGAGAATACTGAGGCTCAAAGGTATTAAGTAACCCACCACAATCATATATAGCCAGTATATGGCTAACTCAGAGTCATTCTCTTCCTGTTTGGCCCAGGAGGCAGCCGCAGCATCCTTTTCAACACAGTACTTCACACAGTGATTACCCTGGTCAGGAGACAAGCTTTTGGCCACCACTCATCTAGTCCGCCGTGCTTTCACTCCTGAGCCAATGACCGGGCTTTGGCTTGGACTAGAGCTGAGCCAGTGATCATTCTGCTACCGTATTCTCTCTGATAAAGTACAAGCCAGCTGGCCATCCAACCAATGTCACCCTCTTCCTCTCACCTTTGAAGCCAATGGCAGGGCTTGGGAATGTCAGAGACAGCAGCCCTCCTTGGGGACAGTAGGAGTGTATGGGGTCCACACTGCTCTCAACTGTCCTGTTCAGTCTGTTCCAGCTGCTGCGATGGTTTGGGATGTACTGGTCACCCCACGGTCCAAGGCAGATGTGCTACCAGAAAGCTGGCCATGGCAAGGCTGGAGGTGCCCAGAATGAGAACCTAGGGTTGGATTTGTGTGTGCATGCCTGCCCTGCTCAGCACGCAGAAACTGCTGCGGAGGTGCCAGTCCCATGGCGTCACCCTGAAGACGCCTCTCCCTCTCCCTGCCTCAGCAGCAAATGAGAACCTCGCTCTCGTGGCAGTGCCAGGCTCATCACCAGCCAGGTGTGGAGATGGCAACACCCATGCCTGCAGATGGAGCCAGTTGGCGCAGGCGTCCGCCTGCATGGCCAGGGGGAAGTTAATCTTCCAGTCCCTGCGACCGGCGGAGGTAGGTGCTGCTTTAAATTATGAGGGAAACTTCCAATTTCCAAATTCAGGGTCCACTTCATCAACAAGATAAAAATGACTGCAGAGAAACAACATGATGCTAGCCCCCTTTCCCACTGCTCTGCCTCGCTCTCCCCCTGCACCAGCTGTGGAAAGGACAGAGGGTAAGGCAAGCTTTGCCCCTATCCTAGACTTTCTTCCCAAGCAGCTTCTACAAAGGTGCTGATGATCAAGAGGAAATTGTACCTCAAGATACTAGGTCATCCCTGAGATGCGGCCCTCCCTCCACATACAGCATGAGTAGCTATCATCTCCTGGACACCTACTGTGTGTCATTCACCATGCTTGGTACTTTTCATGCTCTGTGTTATTTAATTCTTATGATGGTCCACGATGGGATCTCCAGTTAACAGGTGGAGAAACTGGGCTTCAGACAGGTTATTTGTCCAATGTCACTCAGCCCACAGAGGGACCCGGGTCAGTGGGCAGCCAAAGCCCCATGCTGTTAGCCAAGATGCTACTCTGTGGCTACCAGGCACTGTGCACTGGCGCTCATGTTTCTGGGATCTTGCTAAAGTAAAATTTTTCTCTCCCTAAAACGGTGCTTTGCTTTTTCTGGGCCACCTTAACATGTAGTCAAAGTAGGCCATGACCTACGTCTTATTCAGGGTGAAGGTATATCATCAGCTGAAAGAACACTGCTGAGTATTGAAGGGCTGGCAGGGCCCCGCCATGAAGGTCAAATCAAGAGACTGTCTTTTATCTCAAGGGTAGAGAGGAGACACGAAGGGGCGCGGTCACAGTGTTTTAAGAGCGCCCTCTGGCTGCAGAACTGGACGCAGGGTGGGGGGGCACCAGCGAGTAGGCTGCTGTGAGGATCCATGTGAGCGTGGAGCGTGGAGGGTGGAGGTTGGAGCGTGGAGGGTGGAGCAGGGAGCGTGGAGGGTGGAGCGAGGAGCGTGGAGGGTGGAGCAGGGAGCGTGGAGGGTGGAGCGTGGAGGGTGGAGCGTGGAGGGTGGAGCAGGGAGCGTGGAGGGTGGAGCGTGGAACGTGGAGGGTGGAGCAGGGAGCGTGGAGGGTGGAGCGAGGAGCGTGGAGGGTGGAGCGTGGCGCGTGGAGGGTGGAGCGAGGAACGTGGAGGGTGGAGCGTGGAGGGTGGAGTGAGGAGCGTGGGGGGTGGAGCGAGGAGCGTGGAGGGTGGAGCGTGGAGGGTGGAGGGTGGAGCGTGGAGGGTGGAGCGAGGAGCGTGGGGCGTGGAGGGTGGAGCGTGGAGCGTGGAACGTGGAGGGTGGAGCGTGGCGCGTGGAGGGTGGAGCGAGGAACGTGGAGGGTGGAGCGAGGAGCGTGGAGGGTGGAGCGAGGAGCGTGGAGGGTGGAGCAGGGAGCGTGAAGGGTGGAGCGTGGAGGGTGGAGCAGGGAGCGTGGAGGGTGGAGTAGGAAGCGTGGAGGGTGGAACGTGGAGGGTGGAGCAGGGAGCGTGGAAGGTAGAGCGTGGAGGGTGGAGCAGGGAGGGTGGAGCGTGGAACGTGGAGGGTGGAGCAGGGAGCGTGGAGGGTGGAGCGTGGAGGGTGGAGCGTGGCGCGTGGAGGGTGGAGCGAGGAGCGTGGAGGGTGGGGCGAGGGGCGTGGAGGGTGGAGCAGGGAGCGTGGAGGGTGGAGCAGGAAGCGTGGAGGGTGGAACGTGGAGGGTGGAACGTGGAGGGTGGAGGGTGGAGCAGAGAGCGTGGAGGGTGGAGCGTGGAGGGTGGAGTGTGGAGGGTGGAGCAGGGAGCGTGGAGGGTGGAGCGTGGAGGGTGGAGCAGGGAGCGTGGAGGGTGGAGCGTGGAGGGTGGAGCAGGGAGCGTGGAGGGTGGAGCGTGGAGGGTGGAGGGTGGAGCGTGGAGGGTGGAGCAGGGAGCGTGGAGGGTGGAGCGTGGAGGGTGGAGCAGGGAGCGTGGAGGGTGGAACGTGGAGGGTGGAGCAGAGAGCGTGGAAGGTGGAGCGTGGAGGGTGGAGCGAGGGGCGTGGAGGGTGGAGCAGGGAGCGTGGAGGGTGGAGCAGGGAGCGTGGAGGGTGGAACGTGGAGGGTGCAGCAGGGAGCGTGGAAGGTGGAGCGTGGAGGGTGGAGCGAGGGGCGTGGAGGGTGGAGCAGAGAGCGTGGAGCGTGGAGGGTGGAGCGTGGAGGGTGGAGCAGGGAGCGTGGAGAGTGGAGCAGGGAGCGTGGAGGGTGGAGCGTGGAGGGTGGAGCAGGGAGCGTGGAGGGTGGAGCGGGGAGCGTGGAGGGTGGAGCAGGGAGCGTGGCGCATGGAGGGTGGAGGGTGGAGCGTGGAGGGTGGAGCAGGGAGAGTGGAGGGTGGAGGGTGGAACGTGGAGCGTGGAGGGTGGAGCAGGGAGCGTGGGGGGTGGAGCGAGGAGCGTGGAGCGTGGAGGGTGGAGCGTGGAGGGTGGAGCGTGGAGCGTGAAGGGTGGAACGTGGAGCGTGGGGGGTGGAGCGAGGAGGGTGGAGGGCGGAGCGTGGAGCGTGGAGCGTGGGGGAAGCCCGCAAGCCCGCACTTGGAGCGTGGAGCCGGGCTCAGCTGAACGCCTTTGATGGCAGCTGCTCCTGAGGAGAGTTCCTCCACCTTGCCAAGCTGACGTCCTTTGAGCAGGCCTCAGCGACAACCCTGGTGCTCTCCCCACTCTGTAGATGGGGTCCCAAGGTCCCCTTCGGGGCTGTGCCAGGCAGAAGCCAGTTCTCGCGCCTCCAGACCTCTGCTCCAGGCTGGGACTGGGAACCACAGGTGGGTCAGAGGCCCTGCATGACCGCGGCCTGGGTGTGGGGCCAGGTCTGGCGCTTGCCCCCTCTCTGTGCGGAACCATCGTCACCCGCATTTATAGGACACTGAGTCTTGGTGAGCTGAAGTTTGCCCACCTAGTTTTGTGGCAGAGCTGGGATTTGAACCCAGGTGTGTCTGATAATCCATGCACTAGGGCCCAGAGCAGGGGAAGAGAGTTGGGTGCGGTGGAGGTGGAGGCAGGAGAACGGGTCTCCGTTCCTGGTTCTACCACTCACTCGCTGTAGAGTGGGTTTGTCCTCTGCCCACTCTGGACTTGGTCGCTATCCGCCTGAAAGACGCTTATTCTTGAGCCGTTTTAACTGCAGGGTGGGTGAAGGGGTCTGAAAGGGTGGGGAGGAGGTGGGAGCCAGGTGAACACAATGGGCGAGGCAATGAGATCCAGGCTTGCGTCGGGGGATGGGGTCAGGGCTGGCTGCAGGCTGGGAAACAGTGGGGAACGTGCAGGGCAGGGAAGCTGAAGCAGACCATCACTGCTGACTCCTTGCTGAGTGTAGTGTGTGGGCAGCTGTGCAGTCACTCTGTCTGGGTTCAGGCAAGTGCTCTTTGCAGGCTGAAGCCACCTGGGAGCACTGACAAAGAAAGGGCACCGACAGTGGAGGTGCTGAGCCAGCATCTTTAGGCCTCCAGACCTGCCCACACCTTCGGAGACGCTGGCTAGAGGGAGAAGGGGGCGCCAAGGACTGAGATCTGACTGATGGTTCCTGTCACCAAAAATTCTGAAGACATTTGTCATAGGTCCACTTGCCTGGCAAGTCTGGCCTCAGTAGTTCATCTCTTTCTCCACTGCTGAAGCCACTAGGGTGAGGCCTTGAGGTCGTTGGAGGGAATCTGGGGAACAGGATTCAGGCACCGTCTTCCCTCTGCTCACCAATGGCTGGTCTCAGCCTCCCGGCAGGGATTGGGACAGGAGCCGTGGCAGGGCAGGCTCACTTGCTTGGGCACTTCTGAGTCCCTTCCCCTTCTGTTTTGGGCAGCCTCTTAGCCCACTTGGTGATATCACCTCGTTACCAGGAGACTGTGATGGAGAGAGAGTACTGGGAACAGGTCAGGGACATATCCACACAGAGGGGCTGGGTCTCGAAGGATGAACCAGCAGAGCAAGATCAGGGGAGGGAGGAAGGGGCCTGAGCGGGAGTACAGAGGGTAAGGTCCCAACAGAGCTCAGGAAAGGAGGAGGTGCTCCTGGGGTGAGGCTGTGGGATGTCCCCTGAACATTGGGATATGGGGATGAGGAAGAGGCTGCTTGGCGTTCAGTATTCTTCTTACAATGGGACGTAGCTCTAGAAGAGGTCAGCTAATGGTATGTCAAGGCCCTGACACGTTTTACTTGGCCATTTGTGGCATTACAGGTGGGGCAGGTTATAGTGAAAACGAGGATTGGAATGTGAAGTCATCCACCTATTAATCAGTCCTCCATAAATTCACTCACCCTCCTAATGTATTTATCTACCTAGGCGTCTATTCAGGATCCACTCGATCAGCCATGCATCCATCCATATATTCAGTCATCCGTCCATCTACCCACCCATCCATCCACTCACCAATACTCACTAAGTGCTTATTCTGTGCCTGGACACATGCTAGGCACTAGGAACATGTATATGAATCCACTAAAATGAACCTCTCAAACCGTGGAAAGCAAGAGTTCCCACACAGGTGCCCCAGTGCTGAGAGGGAAAGTCTTGGTACACCATGGAGTTCTCTGCTCTCACGTCATGCAGAGTAGCTCTCCTTCCCTCTGTTTTACACATCAGAGTTAATAGGAGAGTGCTCCATTGCCAAGTGGAAGATTTTCAGCCACTGCATTAAAATATAACTGGAAAAATATAAGTGACCACCCACAGGCCTTTCATGATTCTATAAATATAAGACGAAAGTGATTTATTCCACTATTGAGATAGATTCTGCCACTTAAATAAACTCACCAAAATTAACTCGATTATAGCAATTCAATGTCAAACAGTATCAACTGAGTATAATACGTCTTGTGATGATATAGGAAAACTGATTTGGGAACCTAGGCCTCATGTTCAATGAGGGGACCTAAGACAGACTTTCTTCAAATAATAAGTAAAAAGCCCCACCGTATTCCTTTTCAGTTCGAAAAATGCAAGTCTTAGTAGCAGCTGACAGGAATTGTGTGATATTTACCCGGGCTGCCTTTGATGATGACTCACGTTACCAGTGCCTTTGCTATTTCTGATTACCTATGTTTCAGTACTAGTGTCACTTTAGTGCTTGAATCCTATAAAGATTTTTGCAGTGGAAGTATAGTTCTTGGTTACCTACTACACTTAGAAACAGGTCCTCATTCTGTTTTTATAATATGTTTTTTGCATTCTACTCTAAATCAAAGCCAGTGTTGAACAAAGAGATGATGCTGTGCGCGTTTCTCTCGTGTGTGTGTTTCATCAGCTCGCCTTCCCCATGGCTCTTGTAATAAGGCAGTGGTGTATAGCTGGGCCTTTCATTCTTGTGCATTTAAAAATAAATGTCACTGCAGGAGAAATGCTGGCTCTGCTAGGATTGAGCAGAAATTGATTTTGAAATGATAGTAAACGGTTGTTAAACCAGACACTGAACTTCACCCGCTATGGTGGTTACATTACTTAGTTCAGTGTTTTTAATGCTCAATGTAATTCCTATTTTAAAAGAATTTAAGGAACAACCCACAGGTTTCTGAATATACAAACTCAGAAATAATATACTCTCTGGGAATCTGATAGTCATGTCATTTTAGATAACTGGATTTTACACTTGGTAGATACGCCAGTGCACTAATGTCACTCAGGTGTAATTGATCATCCTGTTCGCTCGCACGGATGAGGAGAGCCACTGTGCCCCAGTGCTATGATTCTTATTGTTTAGACAGTGTTGGTGACATACTGTGCATGTGTAGTAGCCACGTGTACTATAACAGTACTTAAGCTATTGGGATCACTGTCAGTATTTTAGTGTTGCAGGTACTTTTTTATCTTGAAAAAAATGAGAGATTTTAAAAAAAGTTTAAATTGTTTCACGAGCAGTCCTTTAAGTTTCATTTAACCTAAACCCTGAAATTTCAGTAATAGACAAAAACCCTTTAACAAGGCTGCCGTCCAACTTAAAAGGTGCCCACCTCGGCTTTCACATTTGTAGAAATGTATTCTTTGAAGTGCAGCAATAGAATCCTCTGCTCCTAAGGAGTACAAGAGGGTGTCCCCTAACTGTGCTCCATATCGTTTTACTTTCTGTAAATTTTGAAGTTAAATATGCATAAAGCAAATTATATACAAGAATAGATAGTCTATATATAAAAGTTTAAGAACATCTGTGAATCCAAAGACATGATTATAAGAGTCAAAAAGCAGTCCACAAAGAGGGAGAAGATTTTTGCAATATATCCAACACAGGACTGGTAGTCAGAATATATAAAGAACTCCTAGAAATCAGTAATAAAAAGACCCAATGAAAAAGTGGGCAAAAGGCTTAAACAATCACTTCACAAAAGAGGATATCCAAAGTGTTAAATACACTGTACTTAATCACCAGAGAAATTCAAATGAAACCACAAGGTAATATCTCTACTGTCTAGCCGAATGGCTAAAGTGAAAAAATCCAGACGACGCCAAGCATTGGTGAGGATGTAGGGCAACTAGAGCTATCACGTATTGATGTTAGGAGTGTGGATTGGTACAGCCGCTCTGGAAAACTGTTTAGCTCTATCTATTAAAGCCAAACACATGCATGTCCCATAACCCAGAAATTCCACTCCTGGGCGGAATGAATCCTCCAACAGAAATGCATCAGTATGTTCACCAAAAGTCACGTACTAGAACAGTGCTGTCCAGTGTGGTAGCCACTAGCCGCATGTAGCTACTTAAATTAATGAAAATTAAATTAAAATTCAGTTCCTCAAAATTGAAGGTGATTCAAAGAAATAGAAAGCTATCCCATGCTCCTAGATTGGAAGAATTAGTGTTATTAAAATGTCATACTATCCAAAGAAATCTATAGATTTAATGCAATCCCTATCAAAATACCCAGGACATTTTTCACAGAGCTAGAACAAATAATCCTGAAACTTCTGCGGAGCCATAAAAGACCCCAAATTGCCACAGCAGTCCTGAGAAAAAAGAACAAAACTGGCAGATACACACACTACTATATCTAAGATAGATAACCAACAAGGACCTACTGTATAGCACAGGGAGCTCTATTCAGTGCTCTGTGGTGACCTATATGAGAAAAGAATCGAAAAAAGAATGAATATATGTATAGATATATAATTGAATCACTTTGCTGTACACCTGAAACTAACACAACATTGTAAATCAACTACACTCCAATAAAATTAAATACAAACAAACAAAAAACCACCAAAAAACAAAGCTGGAGGTATAACCCTGCCAAATTCCAGACTATACTACAAAGTTACAGTAATAAAAAACAGCATGGTATTGGCACAAAAACAGGCACATAGATCAATGGAACAGAAAAGAGAACCTGGAAATAAACCCACACATCTGTGGTTAATCAATCTATGACGAAAGGGGCAAGAATACACAATGGAGAAGAGACAGCGTCTTTAACAAGTGGTGCTGGGAAAACTGGACAGCCACATATAAAACAATGAGATTAGAACATTCCCTCACACTATATACTACAAAAATAAACTTTAAAAGGGTTTAAAGACCTAAATGTAAGACATGAAACCATAAAACTCTAGGAGAGAACATAGGCAGGACACTCTTTGACATAATTTGGAGCAATATTTCCTTGGATCAGTTTCCTAAGGCAAAAGACATAAAAACAAATTAAACAAATGGGACCTAATTAAACTTAAAAGCTTTTGTACAGCAAAAGAAACCATCAACAAATGAAAAGACAACCTACAGGATGGGAGAAAATATTGGAAAATGATGATACCAACAAGGGATTAATGTCCAAAATATACTAACAGCTCATACTGCTCAATATTAAAAAAAAATCCAGTCAAAAAATGGGCAGAAGACTTGAATAGACGTTTTTTCCAAAGAAGACATAGAAATGGCTAACAGACACAAGAAAAGATGCCCAACATCACTAATTATTACAGAAATGCAAATCAAAACCACAATGAGGTATCACCTCACACCTGTCAGAATGGCTGTCATCAAAAGGACCACAAATAACAAATGTTGGAGAGGATGTGGAGAAAAGGGAACCCATGTACACTGTTGCTGGGAATGTAAGTTGGTGCAGTCACTATGGAAAACAGTATGATGTTCCTTAAAAAACTGAAAATAGAACTACCATATAATCCAGCAATTCCACTCCTGAGTATATATCTGGAAAAAATGAAAACACTAATTCAAAAAGATTTATGCACCCCAGTGTTCGTAGCAGCACTATTTATAATAGCCAAGACATGGAAGCAACCCAAGGTGCCCATCAACAGACAATTGGATTAAGAAGATGTGGTATATATATACAATGGAATATTACTCTGCCATAAAAAGAATGAAATACTGCCATTTGTAACAATGTGGATGGACCTAGAGAATATTATGCTTAGCGAAATAAGTAAGACAGAGAAAGACAAATACTATATGATATCACTTATATGTATAATCTAAAAAATAAATGAATGTATATGCAAAATACACTCACAGATATAGAAAACAAATGTGGTTATCAAAGGGGAGAAGGAAGGGGAGAGGGACAAATTAGGGATATGGGATTAACAGATACAAACTACTATACATAAAATAGATGAGCAACAAGGATATACTGTATGACACAAGGAATTATACTTATCTGGTAATAACCTATAATGCAAAAATACTGAATCACTATGCTGTACACCTGAAACTAATACAATATTGTAAATCAAGTATACTTAAACTAAAAAATTTCAGTTCCTCATTTGCACTAGCTACATTTCAAGGGCTCAATAGCTGCACATGGGTCATGGCTATCATATTGGGCAGTGAAGATACAGAACATTTTCATTGTTGCAGAAAGCTCTGTTGGACAGCACTCTACTAGAATGTTCACTATTCATTCATAGCCCCAAACTGAAGACTACTCAGATGTCCATTAAAGTAGAATGGATAAGTTATTTGTGGTATATTGACACAATGAAATACTATACGGTGATGAGAATAAGTGATCTACAATTATATACAATACTGTGGTTGAATCTCACAGTGGAATGTTGATCAAAAGAAGCCAGAAACAAAAGAGAACATCCTGTATGATTCCAAATGTATAAAGGTCAAAAACAGGCAAAACTAATTTATGGCGACAGAAGTCAAGACAGTAGTTGACCTGGGTATGGGGTAGTGACTGGAAGAGCACACGGTAGATGTTCTGGGATGCAGCTTATGATGTGTTTCTTGATCTGAGTGTGCTTAGTTTGTGAAGATTCATTGAGTTGTACACTAACGATTTGTGCCCCTTCCTGCATGTATGTTTTATACAGTGGTGCGCTGGCAAACCAGCTTTCCAGGAAAAAAAAAAAAAAGAAAGAAAAATCCCTGATTTGTAGTGTTGGTTGCCAATTTCCATGGTGTAAATACTCCCATCATGATGGATTTCAGGCTGGCTACCAATGATTAAACGGGTCATGAATCTCCTGAATATTTAAGTATTCACTCTTGTGAGCTGGTATCTCTACTAAACAAACAAAAAACCAACCCCAGAGAATCCCCAGAAAAGGAATTCCTCAGTTCAGTTCTCACTCCTAACTTTCACAGGTCCTCCTGGAGTCTTGGGGACCAGAGGGGAAGGACTGAGTAGGCAGGAGGGAAAGGGTTTGCTAGTCTGACTGTCCACTGCCTCCATGTTAGACTGAGGGGGGACTATGTTCTAACAACCTTTGTCCTTTTAAAGACTGGCTTGGTAAGCCAGTCCTGGTATTACCATGCCCTCAGTATGATTGGCTTAGGGGTAGACATGTGACTAAATTCTGGCCAATAAGACATGGGGGTGGTGTGCTGGGGAACTTCTGGGAAAAGTTGTGTCACTGCCTGGGTTGATGGGGCCATCTTTTTTTTTTTTAATATTTATTTATTTGGCTGTGCTGGGTCTTAGTTGCGGCAGACAGGATCTTTGTTGCTGCATGCGGGATCTTTAGTTGTGGTATGTGAACTCTTAGTTGCTGCATGTAGGATCTAGTTCCCAGGGATTGAACCCAGATTCCCTGCATTGGGAACGCGGAGTTTTAGCCACTGGACCACCAGGGAAGTCCCTGATGGGGATCATCTTGCAATGCAGAAAATGTTGGTGTAAGAAGATGGAAAGAACCTGGGTCCTTAATGATGTCCATCCTTGACCACTGAAATTGAGAACCCTAACGCTGTTCCGTCTCAGGACTTCCCTCCCTGTGCGGAAACAATAAATGTCTTTATTGTTAAAAAAACAAAAAGACGTGGCTTTTGTCACAGTTTCGCTTTCAAAAGAGGGCTGCTCTTTTTCTGCATCTTCACTGAGAACAGGGGAGCAGGCTCCATGTGGAAGGAGCACTTTATGTGGAGTCAGGCTGGGAGCATCAAAGTTTCAGCCACAAACACGCTGGGTGACCTGGTCCAGTCCCCAATCTGCATCTCAGTTTCTCCACCTCTGGTGTGGGGCAGTTGGGGCAGAGTCCCAGGGTAAGTCCTAAAGGGTCAGCAAAGGACCTCTTACATCCAATCTACAAGGTAGAGAGAACACATTTTCTTGCATTGTCCCATTGTGTGCCTGTGATAGGATCCGGTGAACGGCTGGCATCTGGCTGGCCCCTGATTAGAGCCTGTCAGATGAAGGTGGCCAAGCATGCCATGCTGTGTTTCAACACTAGCCTGGGGCTGGCTGGGAAGGGAGAGGGAACACGTGATCTCCCCTTGGAACGGTCTTGGGAGGACCCTGCAGGGAAGACCGAGTGAGTTCTGCAGCTCTCGTTGTGGGATGCAAGAGCCAGAGGTGAAAGATAGAACAAACTCTTACTGAGCATCTATGTGCTCACCAAACTCTCAGTCATCCTGGAAACTGGGTCTCATAATCCCATTTCATAGCTGAATAAACGGAGGCTTGGATGATTTAAATACATTTGCTTCAATGGTTTTTTGAACCTGCGTCTTTCAGCTCTTGCTGTTTTTACTGTATTAGACTACATCCCCAGCCTTAGCCACATTCCTAGGGGAGAGAAACATCATCCAGTGGCTGAAGGCCCTGGCGGATGGGCAGAGGAAAGCTCTGGAATGACTCTCTCGAGCAAGGCCTGGAGGTCACCTATGGACACGTAGGTTGGGTGGGGTCAGGTGGGAAGAGGGAGCAGCCCTTAGAAGCTGATGGTTTGGGGGCTAATGGAGGATACGGTTCTTAAATGCAGAGAGAAGCAAATAGAAGGAACTCTAGGAGGTGAAAATGTATCAAGCTCTCAGAGGGAGTAGCGTGGCCAGTGCCCTGGGCTTGGGCCTGGAAGCCCTGCTTTTGAAACCTGTCTCCTCCGTCGGTAGCCCCTGGGTCCATGGGGCATGTGACTTCTCTCTTGGGGCCTCTCTCTCCTGTCTGGGAAGTGTGCAGGCCTGCACACTTCTGTGGTGACATCACAGAGGAAGACCAGCCTTTCCTAATCACCCTGGGCACAGTTCCAGGTGCAGGATGGGTAGCCAATCTAGGGTAGCCCTTGGCAGAGAAATGGCAGTGTCCTTACACATCGCTGTTTGCAGGTCAGTCCTCTCCAGTGTACTTGACTTTGGGGTGCCGTGGGTGACAACTCTGGGGGTCATGCTTTCCTTGGCAAGATTTCTAGATACAGAAACTAACCCAAGACTCAGTCTCTAGATCCTTCCCTTTTCCACGCTCCCAGGGTTGTGGCAGAATAGGCCGGAGGGGGACAAGAGGGGGGCAAAGAGGCCAGTTAGTCCAGTTAGGACAGTGGTACAGGTGATGACGATGATGTCTTTGGTCCTGGGGCTTAGAGGTGGAATTGGCAAGACGGGGTCAGATTTGAAAGTGAAACTGTTAGGATTTTCAGATTAATTGGTTTGGGGGTAGATGAGAAGGAGAGCAGTAAAAACTGAGAAAGTTTGGGGCTTGAGCAGATGGAAGGACTGAGCTGCCATTTCCTGAGATGGGGAAGATGACGGGCAGCTTGGGTGGGGTCTTTGAGTCAAGATGTAAGGTTTTGACATGTTCTATCTGAGATAAGCTGTAGACACCCGAGTGGACATCCGAGTGGAGATATGGGGTGGACAGTTGTATATCTGAGTCTGGAGTTCAGGGAGAGTCTGGAGCTGGAGATGTGAATTTGGGGACCGTCAGTGTATGGAAGCTGCTCAGTACCATGAGGTGGATGAGGTCACCCAGGGAGCCCACTGCCAGGGGACGGGGAAGTGCAGAAACTCTGCCAGCAAGGAGTGCTCTGCAAAAGCTGGGGATACTGCTACTGTTATTAGTACTACATGAAGCACTCAAGCTGAGGTTGATGCCCTCTTGCCAAGGACTCTAATATAAAATGATCGTGCATTTAAAACTGAGATTAGCTATCAGATGCTGAGCTCGACCAGAGAACTCTGAGGAGGGGCAGCCAGGGTGTTTATGGGGTTGCAGAATGGACTCTCCATTCGAGGGGTGGGGGTGAAGGAGCAGACTTGACTCTACCCTTTTTGTCCAGCTGCAGATTATCCAAAATTGAGTCCTGGAAAGACTCACCTGGGGTGTATCCCTGACCCCCACCATTTTCCAGCTGTGTCACCTAGACTAGCTTCTTCACGTCCTTGAGCTTCAGTTTCCTCAGGCCTGAAATGGCCACACTGACCCCTCCTGTGCAGCGTCGCTTCTAGGAAGCAAGAAGGCCACATAAAGAAATGATCGTAAGGCCTTGTAAGCCCTTTATCTGTGGTACCTCATTTGATCCTCAGAGCAGCCCTCTTGAGGTGGACAGTCCTTTCAACTTCCAGTTTACAGATGAGGAAACTGAGGCTCAGAGAGACCTGGCCAGCCGAAGTCACTCCTTCTATTCCCTTGCCCGTTCCAAAATCAGACCTCAGCAGGGAATGGACAAAGGTTTCATCTCACAGGCTAATGATTATTGGGTAGTGCCTGCATGTGTTCAGAGGGAGTCTGAGGTTGCATTCGGGCTCAGTGGGAAAGAGCACTGCAGTTGATTAGCAATGTCTGCTCTGGGCAGAGAAGTGGTAAATTGCAGAGTGTGCCCCATCATTTGCCCTCCTAGCTTTCAAGTCCTTCCTTCTGTTGACAGCGAAGTCTCTGCAGAGGTAACAGTTACAATGAGCAGAGCAGAAAACAGGAGTGTCCGGTCCAAACCCCGGATTCATCTCCAAAGTCCCCATCTCTCCTCATTTCCCGCATTCTGTTACCAAAGACTTGGGTCATATTA
Organism: Leucopleurus acutus; assembly: GCF_964270905.1. Taxonomy (NCBI): domain Eukaryota; kingdom Metazoa; phylum Chordata; class Mammalia; order Artiodactyla; family Delphinidae; genus Leucopleurus; species Leucopleurus acutus. The sequence continues at coordinate 19,903,363 of NC_139162.1, forward strand.
AGCTGTGTAGAGAGAGGGTGGCCAAAAGGCAAGATTTTCAAGTTTCTTGAGCATCTCTCGGTGCCTGGCACCGAGCTAGCTGCTCCTTGTGGCACACCACATCTGGGCATCAAAGCAAAAGGCTACTATGACTACTTCCATTTTACAGGTGAGCAAATTGAGGTTTCTAGACATTAAGTAGCTTGCTCCGGATCACACAGCTGTTCGTGTCAGTGCCACGTTGCACTCGAACTCAGGCACTGTCTATCACATCACACCAACGCTGAGGGAGAGTCAAGCCCATCCAGAGACTTTTGCAGGCTGCGATTCCTTCCAGCCCTGTGGGCAGCCTGTGAGCTTAGCAGAGACAAGCCCCACCTGATTTCTCTGTGGCTCTCTATCCTGCTTGGCTACAGGCTCAGTCTCCCCTGCGGCCCCGAAGCCCCTCCTCCCCCAGATCCGTCCGTTGAGGCCACCTCCACCTCACAGGGAGCTCTGTGGAGCTGCCATGTGCTGGTGGCGAAGAAGAGGTTGTGAAGCATCTGTTCTTGGAGCCTGGGTCCTGGGGGAATCCTGGGCTGCCCTGCCCAGCTGGGGCCAGATGGAGGAGGCTCCCACGCCTCCAGCCTCTCTGAGGAGCCAGGCTGGTCCTCCTCACTCAGTGCTTAGGGCTGGAAATGGCTCACAGGCCTGCACTTGCAGGGAGACGACCAGACTTCCCTCCTGCAGCCTTGTGGCCAGAACCCTCAGGGCTTCCCCTCCCCTGTTCTTGCTGCCTCTCCCTGCCCTAGTCTTTTTATCTGCTTGACTGGGCGGAGGGGCATGGAGGTCTGCCGGGGCTGTCTCTGCGAGGGGCTGAGATGAGCTGAGATGCTCGGAAGGTAAGATGGGGCCGGGGATGTGGTAGGACCTGGGAGGAGTGGGCCCAGCCTGGTCTGCTTCATGGCTGCCCAGCTCCTGAGAGGCCAGTGGATGGTCCCACTTCACCCAGTGTCTGAATCTGTGGGTACTGGGCAGACGCCTGCCCATCGCCCTACTCCTCCCTGCCCTGGATCCACGTTCCCTGCTGACTCTCCCTGACCTCCTGAACTCTCACTCCTAGGAGATGGGTCTTGCTTGGGAAACTCTAGGGCTTGTTTTTCCTTCTGGGGACTTTCTCTTTTGCCCTTCTTGGTCGGCAGGGTGTGGGGGTGTGGAAACCTAAACAGGAACAAGCTGTGATTCCTATCCTAAGTTTTCCAGGTTTTAATGGTCTTTGGCATCTTTGCATGTACTGAGCAAGATGATTTTGTGAGCTAAGAAAGTTCAAGGATTCCCTGGTAGGTGTCTAAATTCACAGAGCGGGAAAGGAGGTGCTAAAAGAAGAGGGTGTGTGTCCGTGGCAGGGCCCTCTTTGGACTTCCGGCTTCATCCCTCATTGCTCCGGGTCAGGTGTATGTGGATGTCTGGGGCCCTTGTGGTTCTGCATCCCTTCCAGAAGCCGCGTGAAGGCCTCTGGTCTGCGAGCCCAGGAGGCCGCCCATAAGACATCTGCTTCACCTCGATTTGCTCACTTGTCTGGTTGTTCCATAAACATCTACTGAGGCAGCAACTTCCAGGTGGGGTCTGAGGAGGGGCCCGGATGGGGGGGGAGTCAGAAGGGAGATCTGTTGACCCAGTTTGGAAACCCCGGGGTCTCCTTGGGCAGTTGGCAATGATAGGTGTGCTGGAGGAGAATTGACGGTCACTCCCAGATTTCTGGCCTGAAGAACTGAGTGGTGGTGATGGTGGTGGTGATGGTGGTATCCTAAACCAAGACAGCAAAATCAAGCAAGCCAGCGTGGAGGGGAAGACAAGGAGTTCAGTCTGGGACAGGCTGTATTTGAGCAGTGGAGACGGGGGCTGCCCAGGGGAGCCAGGCAGCAGAAGGCAGAAGGAATCAGAAGCTCAGGCAGAACTGGGCTGGGAGAGAGCTGGGAAGCTGCCGGCCTAGACGCTGCGGTTGAGAGCAGAGTGAGGATGAAATGGTCTGAAGTGTTTGGGGCGAGAAGGCCAGCAGGATTGGAGTCTTGGGGGACCCAGCATCCCAGGGCAGGTGCGGGAAGAATCCACCCACCTCCAGCACCAAAGGAGACCAGGAATGGATGGTCAGAGCCCAGGGAGCCAGAGGGGCTGGAGGAGGACCTGAGGGCTCAGAGTCAGGAACTCCTCAGTAGAGGAGTTACCTAGAAGACTGATGTGACCAACAGCGTCAGATGCAGCTGAGAACTGGAAACTCTGGGATGGACTTAGTGACACAGATGCTGATGTGGTGTTGGTGTGGGGTTGGAGGAGCCAGATTGAAGCAGACTAAGGGTGCTGAAAGGGGTGCTGTGAGCACTTCTTAAACAAATGCAGAGAAAAGGTAAAGAGTCTGATTGGACAACATGAGGAGAAGAATCCGGCAGAGAAGGGGAGAGATGATGGAGGAAGGGGTGGGCCTGGACAACCCCATGGGACCCAACTTGCCGTTGCCTGGGACACCCTTCTCCAATTGAAATCTGAATAGACCCCAACCTGTAGATGTTAGCAGAGCTGCTCTGGCTGAAGCAGTGGGTGGTGGGGCTCCTGGGTTCTGCCTGCCTGGGCTCCCCTCATCCTCCAAGGAGCCTCACAGTTGCCCTGAGCTCCTGGAACCCACTGGCCTCAGTCCCCTTCATTTTAGAGATGAGGACGGGCTGGTCAAAGCCACAGAGAGAATCTGGTGGCAGAGTCAGGAGCTTCAGCTTCTCCCCCTCCAGCACCTCATCCACAGTGTCTGACTGTGCATTTATTCATTCAACAAACATTGAGTGCCCACTGCATGCTCGGCGCTGGGCCTGTCGGTGTGGGGCGGGGCGGTGAGGGGGGGAGGGGAATTCAGAGACGCGCAGGAACTGCTTCTGACCAGCCCAGCATACCCATGACCATGCCATGGAGTCCTCAGGAGCTGGATGCACAAAGCCCTGTCCTGGGCTGTCGGCCCCGATTAGTGCAGATGGGCGGGGCTCCGAAGGGCCTGGCTTGAGCCCAGAAGGTTCTGGAAAGCCCTCCGCACTCAGCAGCCCCAGCCTTCTCCACTGCCGGCTGCTCCCAGGAGTGAGGGCACAGCCACCCTGACCCTCTGTGGGGCAGGTGTCCCTGGGCTCCGACCCGCTCCCCCTGTGGCTTTGCCACCTGATTATGCCACAACAGCAGCCATGGTGACAACAGTAACAATAATTCATTGAGCTTGTCCTACCTATCAGAAAGCTTATCACTCCTGACCTATGCCCTCCTCGGTACCCACGGCAGCCAGCAGCCAGGCTGGGCTCCCCCGCCCCCTGAACACCACTCTGCACAGTGAACCCATTGCCACCTTGCCCTCCCCGGCCCACCTGGGGATGATCACTCCCAGACGGGGGGCCAGCTCTCCCCACCCCGGCTACAGCAGCCCTTTGGTGTTCAAACAATTGACAGTTGGGATTTCGACTATATGCAAGAGAGGCCCCCAACCCCACGATTTGGGACACGTAACCAATGGCGCAAATTTGAACAGACACTGGTGCGCGGGCCGAAGGGAGATGACAAGTAGAGGGGGGCTAAGGTGGGGCCCTGAACTCACACAGGCTCACAGTCCCGCCTCACCACGGAGAAGGGATGGGGAGGTTACGCACGTCCTCCCAAACTGCAGCAAATGATGGTGGCTTGAGGGGGTTCAGGGGACATCATGGGAGGAAGCAGGTGGCTGCCAGGGGGAGAGGTGAAGGCGACTCTGGGGTAAGGGTGGCAGCATGAGTCGGTGAAGGCGGGGCTGATGACGACTAGGGGAGTGAGCTCTAGGGGCTGCGACCTTGAGCCCCGGGGTACACCTGGTTGTGTCCATCGTCTAGACGCGTGGGCATCAGGGAGCCATGAGAAGAATGTTACGGGCAAAATCGTCTATGGCTTCATTAGATGGAAATGAATTAGTAAATGAGGGGCTGCATGGTGGGGCTACTCCAGGAAGGGTTTTCTAGGACACTGAACTCCAAGGAGTGTGTTCTGTGGAACACCGATCCCGTGAGACATTCCTTGTGGTCAGCTAGATTTGGGAAGATCACTGGGCTTTCTCTTTCCTGTGGAGCCTCACAACACAGCACCATATTAAAGGCTCTGAAAAGTCCAGCAAAATCTACTTGACTTGTCTCACTCAGTGTTTCCCACACTCACTTGACCATGGAATTAAAAAAATAGTAACCCCATTAACATCCCTTGGAGGAACCCTGAACCACACTTTGGGAAGTGCTCATACAGAGGGATTTGCAAAGTGAGATGTCAGGAGTCTTCTGTGTTGCCCTCCCCCCACCCGTCATACCACATCACACCCTGATCAGACCCCTGGAGCTCTCTGGCCAAACATCCTAGAGACAATTTCTGCAGTCCTGACTCTGCCCTCACCTGGCCCTGGTCCATGGGAAGATGTGGGGAGGAGACTTACAGGGGCAGGGGCGTTTGAAGGACATGTAATCCTTGGAGCAGAACAGCGGAGCCAGCCTGCCCACGTGCACAGCTCTGATTTCTCGCAGGGAAGGACCCTCCGCTCACCTGCAGAGACACAAACAGGCAGGTGATGGGGGCGTCCATACAGCACCTACTGACCCTGCAGGGCGCTCGTGTACCCTGGGCTGTCAACCTCTGGGGAGAGGATGGTGACTTTGAGAGCATGGGCCTAGTCTGAGTGGGGGCCTGGAGGGCTCTGGGCTGCAGAATATGGGGGTTCTGGGCAGGGGTGGCACAAATGTGTGCTAGGTTCTCAGTAGTCAGTGGAAGGGGGGAATCTCTCTCTTGGGTGGACCCTTGAGAATCTTGTAACTGTCAGGGCTGGAAAGACCCTTAGAGATCAGTTCAATGTCCTCATTTCACAGAAGGGGAAACTGAGAACTGGAGAGGGTGAGGGACTAGTTTAAGGTCCCATAGCTGGCTTTGGAAGGGAATTCATAGATGCCTAGCTCAGACCTTATCATCATCATCATCATCATCATCATCATCATCATCATCATCACCACAACAGTTTTAAGAGGAACATGCTCTGCTCTTTTCATTCTCATTTTATAAATAAGGCAGTTGAGGCTCAGAGAGGCTATGAAGCTTTCCAGGGTCACACAGCTTCTAATTACAGGCTGGGACTAGAACCCAGGTCTGTTTGACTCCAAAGCCCACACTGTCAGCCAGCACACTCCCTTAAAAGGCACCTAATATATTAAATTACCAATTCAGAAATAAGAACCTAGAGAATGAAACTGTCTCTTCCCCAATTCCCCCTGTACCCCCAAGTGAACACCCAGGTGTCAGGATGTCTGCGCAGCAAAGGACTGCCAGGTCACTCTAACACCCATTTGCAATGGAGGAGACATTTTCAGAAAGTAATCCATCTTCCCATGCTGCTGGAGATCTGAGTTGATTCAGTCTCTCCTGGTATGTCCCCAGGTGACAGGAGGCTATGGGAATATTAGGGCGTTACAGTTCTTATTTCTAGGGAGTGCGGTCACTTCACGTGCAGAAGCCAAACTGCACCTTTGGATAGATATGGAGCTGAGCAGGTACTTGCAGGGGAAGCTGTCAGTCATAAGCCAATGGGAGAAGAGCCTGGCCCTTCTAGGTCCCAGGGGACATTCGGCTTCCCTGATCCTGGGGATGATATCACTGTGGACAGAACTTTTCTGTAAGAGGCGGGTCCAGAGGTCCCACCCTTTTCTCCTCCAGGTATCCCTTTTATCATATATTTTTTTCCTCCAAATGGGTCCTCTGTTTTGACGGGGCCAATTGGCCAAACTACAATAACTGATTATTCTATTTAACAAACAAATCAAACACCTATCTTTGGAGAGCCTGAGCTCAGAAGTCCGATTCCTGAGTGCTAATATCAACTCTGCCACTTCTGGCAGTGTGACTTTGGACAAAGCACTTCACCTCTCTGAGGTGCAGTGTCTTCCTGGGGAAAGCAGGGTAAGGACACTTAACCTGCCGTGAGGACGGGGGTTATGTACGGAAAGCCCATGGCAGGAGTGTGTGGCTGCAAAACGTTCATTCTGCTGCCTGAGGGGGGTGGGAGAGAGGGGGCCATGACTGCTGCTGACCTGGGAATCCCTCTTCAGGTGGCTTCTTGCAGCTCAGCCTGTCCTGGTGTGAACCCCAGGCTGGCCTGACACCCACTCCCAGTCCCCATAGAAACCCAGTCAAGAGTTCAGATGGGGGAAGTGAAGGTAGGATGTGATCTCCCCAGGCCTGGTAGAACCGGCGTGGCAGGCTGCTTGGGGAACTGTGATTTCACACCAGAAAACTCACAGAGCATCTCAGGGCCTGGGATCTGTGCTTTCTAAAATTACATGTGTGTACGTGTGTCTGTGTTCATTTCTGCGGGTGTGCTGGTGTGCACTGTGGCCGCGTGCGAGTCTGGCGGAGGATGTAAGTGGGCTGACAGGTCATCTCTTGTGCTTCTTCCAGAGTGGTCTTTCTTAAAGGCAAAATGGATTATGTCACTTGATGAAAAGTCTTCCACAGCCTCCCGTGCCCTCAGGAAAATGTCCTGGCTTCTGCGCGAACCTCCACAGTTCCAGGGCTGTTTCCCTCTCTAGTGAGTTGGCATAGTGTGGGCGCTTAGTAAATGCACGGTGAATGTACACTTACTGTAAGGCTATCCTGGTGGCACCTGATGCCATGGAGGGTGCTGACCAGCTCCAACACTTCAAGCAGTTGTCCCCAAGGTCCTGCTTCTCCTAGAGGCCCCCTGTACCCCCTCTTTCCTCCCACTGGGCCTTGTGACACTGAGATGAAGGCTGGGGTTTTGTAGGGTGTGGGGAGGTGAGAGATGACTTCCCAGGGAAGGGGGCACCAAAAGCCCTTGCGTTACGTATCGTTTTCCATGGTCAGTTTGGGTGTTTGGTGGACAGCGTGTTAGGTTCCCAGGTGAACAGGAGGCTGGCAAGGGGCCAGCAGGTTTGGCCATGGGTCAGGTAGACATTTCCGTATGTGGAGATGTTCTGGGCACGCCGGCTTTCAGGGTGGCTCACGTTCACCAAACACCTGCGTGTGCCAGTTAAGATCACCAAAATTACTGCAACAGGTGCCCCGAAGTGGGTGACAGTTTCATTTTGCAAATGAGAAAACTCATAGGCTCCGTGACATAATAACCCACCCGAAGTCACCCAGAGAGAAGAGGTAGAGGAAGAGCAATGCAGGGACGGAATCTGTCACCGTCCCCCCCCCCCCCCGTGCCCCTTGGTTACTGCAGAGCCACCCCACAGAGATCTGACACCAGGTCACGTCTCCCCCCCACGCCCGCCTCACTCAGCACCCAGCATCTGAGGCGAGGCGTGTCCCTGCCTCTGACTCATCTCCGACTGGATTGTCTGGCTGGAAACCGGAGGGCGGGCCGGCGGGCTGCGGTACTCCAGGTTCTGAAGTGGCTGAATGGTGGGCGGCGAGTCCACGTCACTCCCACTTTGCTTCACGTCCCTGCTCCCGGAATACCTCCTTTCTGTAGCCACTGCGACACTCTGATCTCGATCAATGAGCCTGTGGTTAGTGGACTGGCGCCGTATCCCTGGCGGAGGCGGCCAGGTAACAGCGGGGACAGGACGGTCAGCGCATGCGCGGCAGAGGCACCCAGACTGGAGGGTTGAGCTTCATCGGGTCCACGGCAGACGGGGCAGGGCCGCGCAGGGGCTGGCCTCCGGGACGGGCCACGTCTATGCAGCGCCTGCTCAGCCCATTGGATCTCAAAACAAATCCCCATTTTACAGTTGACACAGAAAGGAGTCTCAGAAATGAGGGAGGCGGGTCTTTAGTCTGGGACCCAGCTGATGGTTTCCTTAATGGAGAAAAACATTCCTTGGCAAGTGCGGGTAGATGTCATTACAGGCATACCTCGGAGATATTGCGGTTTGGTGGTCGCGAGGCTCCAGACCACCGCAATACAGCGAGTCACGATTTTTTTGGTGTCCCAGTGCATATCAAAGTTAGGTGCACCCTATACTGTAGTCTGTTAGGTTTGCAGTAGACATTTTTTCAAAAAAACAATGTACATACCTTAATTTAAAAATACTTTATTGGGACTTCCCTGCCGGCCCAGTTAAGACTCCCTGTTCCCAATGCAGGGGGCTTGGGTTCGAACCCTGGTCTGGGAACTAAGATCCCCTATGCCGCATGGCGTGGCCAAAAAAAAAAAAAAGAAAAAAAAACTTTATTGCTAAAAAACGCTAACCATCATCTGAGCCTTCAGTGAGCGGTAATCTTTTTGTGACAGTAACATCAAAAATCACTGGTCACCAAAAAAAAAAAAAAAAAAGGGCTTCCCTGGTGGCGCAGTGGTTGAGAGTCCGCCTGCCGATGCTAGGGGAAGCGGGTTCGTGCCCCGGTCCGGGAAGGTCCCACATGCCGCAGAGCGGCTGGGCCCGTGAGCCATGGCTGCTGAGCCTGCGCGTCCAGAGCCTGTGCTCCACAACGGGAGAGGCCACAACAGTGAGAGGCCCGCGTACAGCAAAAAAAAAAAAAAAAAAAAATCACTGGTCACAGATCACCACAGCAAATACAACAGCAATGAAAAAGTTTGAAATGTTGTGAGAATCACCAAAATGTGACATACGGGACATGAAGTGGGCAAATACAGTTGGAAAAATGGCATGGATAAGACTTGCTTGACGCAAGGTTGCTCCAAAACTTCAGTTGGTAAAAACAAGCAGTATCTATGAAGAGCAATAAAACGAGGTATGCCTGTAAACGTTTGTCATGTGATTAAATGAAGAAGCAAATGAAAAAGAGTGAGAGGACGGTGGCAGAGAGGCTGGCAGAGGACACGGAGGTTTGCAAACAAGTAACTTGGTCCTGATGTTAGAAAAGGGATCCAAGCGTGTGACAGCCTCTGCAGCAAGGAGGCCTTCTGTCCCCATGCAACATCTGGCCACCCACCCACTACACTGGGTGGGTCAGGAAATGCGTGGAGGTTACTGGGTCTTCAGGTTGCCTTGATTTACCTGGAGTAGTCCTCTACTGGACCAGCTGCCTTCCCCGCTGCCACCAAGGCCCAACTTCTAAGACTTGACATACTGACTAACTACATAAACCGGTCCATCTGCAAATCAGCAAATAGGTCCTGACCAAGGGTATAGAGAAGCCTGATTCAGGGCCCAGAAAACACCAAAGAGGGCATAGAAAAGTATTATTACAGTGGTGAAACATGGGATGCGACCCCAGTGTCCAATAAGAGAGGAGAGGCTGAGAAAAGTTTGGCATACGCTTATAATGGAATATTGTATACCCATGGAATCATGTTTTTAAAGAAATTTTAATAACAGAAAAGACTTTCAGTATACTGTTAAGAGGGGGGGAAAACCCCACCAGGTAAGCAGGTTCTAGAACTCTGCCTACAATATGATCCTTATTTTGTAAGGGAAAAAAAAAAAAAAACTAGAGAAAATATTCACACATAGAAAAAGATGAAAAGGAAATAGACTAAAATACCCACAGTCACGAACTCTCTGGGCAGTGGTGGGATGGAGGAGGCTTTTTATGTTCTTTTATTTTTTAAGAATGATTTTCCAAATTTTCTTCAATGAACATGTATTACTTTTATAATCTGAAAAATCATTAAAATGAAGATTTGAAAACACGTTTTATGCTAACAAAATAAAGAATAACTGAATAAATCAGTGACAGTTAACTCATTGGAAGTTTTAAGCGCTAATGTAGTTGCCTTTGAACGTGCCATTTTTTTATTGCCAAAATTTAAAAAAGTTAACTTGTCTTTGAACTTACTGATAAGGAGCTTTATTAACATGTTAGGAAAATAATCTCCACTGGTTTTAACCTTCATCACATTTTCCCTGGCGCTTGAGCAGGTCCTATTTGCCAGATTTTTGAGAGAACAGTTTCTGCCGTGAACCTTAAGGTTTATCTTCAGGCAAACTAGACACCTGGCAATAATAATAACAATAATAGACCTTATGTTTGTAAAACACTTTATACTTTGCAAAGCATACGAAGTGCTGGTTATTGTTCTAGTCCCTGGGGATATGAGAGTGAGCGAAATGGTTAAAAGTCCCTGCCTTTGGGGAGTTTACATTATATTGATGAGGGCAGACAATAAACAAATGAGTAAGATATATAAATGTTGGGGGTGATAAGCGCTATGGAGAAAAATGGAGAGAAGAGAGATAGGGAATAAATGCGGGGGGAACTGCTCTTTTAAATCAGTTTGATACTGTTTGAATAGAAAAAAAATGAAGATGTCTCTAAAAATTCTATAGCCCATGGGCAATTAACACATAAAGATACAATGATTGAAGATCTCCATTGAGGAAGCATTCCATTAACTAATTACATATCGTCTAAGATGCAATGTGCTAATTATCAATTTTACAAACTCATAAAATTATGATGAGTCATAGTGATGTTTTAAGTTTTCTATACTTAGCAAAGTTAGTCCTTAACCTTTCTAAGCCTCAGTGTTCTCATCTATAAAATAGGGGCAGTTATAGTACTTAGATCAGAGGGCTGTCCTCAGACTCCAGAGAGAAAATACTTATGCTTGGGAAAGAGCATGCATTCAGTGCATGTTCACAATGCAGACATAGCAAGGCCATTGCGAGGGGTCCATGCGTCCCTGCCACGTGTTTCCTGTATATTGTTTCTCCAGTCCTCGCAACTATACTGGGAGATGTAGACTATTTGTTCCCCTTTTCAAGAGGAAATTGAGGCTCTGAAAGGTCAATCTCCTGCCCAGAGTCACAAGCCATAAACCCAGGCAGTCCAGCTCCAAGAAGCCGTGCTCTCAGCCACAACTGTACTTTGTGCCAGGGGGACTCAGAAGCCCTCCTGGCTTCAGTTTCTCTCTTCAGGAGGCTGAGAGCTGGCTGCCACCTTCTCGTCCCTTACCCTGTGCTGTGAGCACTTCCAGGGCAAAGGCTTCAGGTAACAGGCGTCTGAGTGTGTCTAACTGATTATTCCCCAAGACTGAAAGAGGTGCCCGTATCCCCATCACGTTGCTGCCTGGCTGTACTCCACTCTGTGAACCAGGTGACACAAACCTCCTAAATTAGTTTCTGATTAACTCCTTTGGGAAGAAGAGGTGAGGATTATGGAAGATGCTGGGATGTGACTCCCTGGTGGGTGAATGGGGGAGGGGTGGGAGTAGGCTACAGAGGAAGAAGACGACAGGGGGGTTTTTGTGTAGAAACAGCCCCCAGGAGGCAGCCCATTCTGCCTGTCTCACTAGGTCCTCACCAGGCAGCATGTGGACAGACCCCCCACATCCCCCCGTTCTCACAGCTGGGGCACAGGTGAGCAGGACTAACACGGGTGTCCACAAGCTGGACACTTGTTTTCTTCCCAACGATGCTCCTGGTTACCTACACCCTCCATGCCACCCCAAGGATTCCAGCATCCTCTCCCAGGCCTTGGGCCTCATTGGTTCTGCTCTGGGTCTGAAGCCCCAGCTGCACAGACTGGGCAGATCTCTTCCTGGGGCCCTTCCAGCTCTGAACTTCTAACCTCTCAGTCAGCCACGGGCTTCATTTCCTCTCCAAGGGTTATCATTTCTGGTGCCTCGTGGCTCAGTCGCCTGGATGAACACGCCACGGTCAGCGCAGGTTCAGGGTTGGGACCCCTCCGACTTCCCGCTGTCTCCTTGCCCTGGTGGCTGCTCCCCCTGCGGCTCTTCACTGCCTGTCTGAACTGTCACCACTGGAACACCCAAGCCACCTGACTGTCTACTGTCTGATTGCTCCGCAGGGAAAGCAGTCCTCCCCAGGCCCCGGTCCCCGGAGTGGAGGGAGGTGTGAATTCCCTCGCACAGAGTGTGAGCAGCGGACATCAGTCAAGGGCAGAAGAAAGAGCTGATCAGATACGGTCATTCCCAACCTGGATGGAGATGACAGGTAGGGAGGCGAGCACCGCTGGGAAGCAGATCGCCCAGGGAGGAGGGAACAGCTGAGAAAGGGCAGGCCCTAAAGAGAGGGATTTGCACTGCAGTTAGATGTCAACAAGCCCTTGGGGGATTCAAAGGCCTCCTTGCAGGGGGGCCTGGGGGGTTGGGAGGGGGTCGTGTTGCCGCCACCTCAGGGCAACTCGCTCTGTCTCAGCACCCACTGGTGCTGCATGCTTCACAGAACGACACCTGTGGTCAACCTGAATTGAGTGAGGGCTGAGTGCCAAGCACCATGCTAGGCCCCCTACAAGCATCACCTCACCTCCCAACCCATCTTCCCCATGTTTCAGATGGGGAAACTGAGGCTCAGAGAGGTTAAGTATCTTGCCTAACATCACACGGCTAGGAAGTCTTCCAAGCCCACCCTCTGGTTCCAAAGCCCTTAAACACTCTGCTCACCACAGAATCCTACCTACTTGTCCGCAGAGGCAATTGAGGCACAGGGAGGTGAAGCCACTTGTTCCAGTAGAGCAGTCAGGATGTTTGAGGAGAGTCAGGAGGGGCTTGCGCAAGGCAGGTGCCCATGGACTGTGTGAATCAAGACCAAGGACCAAGCTCCTGGAGCCCCCGCCGCTCACACCTGTCACTGGTGCCCTCCCCTTCCCAGCCTGGGCCTGGCCATCTCCGCTGGCACGGCGCGTGGGATCAGGAGGGCAGCCCTGGGTCCTCCGCGCGCCAGCCTCAGGACCACCGGGCCGATGGGGAGAGGGGGAGGGTCGTGCGAGTCTGCCGTGGGTCTGGTGGGCACTACCCAACTTCCGAGAGCGATTAGGGAGAGGCGGCTGTACCGCTTGGCGCTGCGCAGCCAGCCAGAGCAGCCGCCTCGGACTCAGCCTCGAGTCCCGCTTACCGCGCCAGGGAAAGTCGGCCCCGGAGCTGGAGAAGGTGCGGCGGGGACACCACCTCTCCCACCGATGGTGCTGAGACAGGCCAGCGTGGTAGGCATCGAAGCGGGGGCATGGCCCTGGTGGCCCGCCCGTCGGAGGGTCAAACTTCCCGGCTCGAGGGGCGGGGGTGGGTTCTAGCTTCAAACTCCACAAAGCCCAGAGCCCCTTTCCTCTCCTACCCCGACGAAAAGTGCGTCCTAGTTTACCCTTCTTGGGTGGGTTGTTCAGGGGTCCGCGAAACAGAGGGCGCGGGGTCGTGAAGACTGTCTTATGCTCCCTCCGTGGGGTGGATGTTTGTTTGGGACTCAAGTCGGGCAAGAACCGGGAGACCTCTCCGTCCCTGCGGCCCGATGGCATGCTCAGGGGCAGCCACGGCCCGCGCGAGTCCCGGTGGCCCGCCCGGGGGCGCGGGGGTCGGGGCCGGGGTCCGCGGGGGAGCGGGGATCCTGTTCGGAGCGCGCTGCGGATCCGCCGCGGACCGCGCTGAGCGACCCCGGGTGTGTGCTTGCGCCGGGGCCGCAGCCGAGCGCGGGGGAGGGGGCCGGGACCCCCTCCCTGCCCCTCCCCAGCGCCGCCCCCGGCCCCACGCCCCTTACTCGGCTTGGCTGCCTCGCTCCGCTCCGTGCGCCGCACTGCCGGCTCCAGCTTCGGCTCCAGCTCAGGTTCCCGCTCTGGCTCCGCTCCCGCTCCGGTTCCCGCTTGGATGCCGCTGCGCTCGGGCTCGGGCTCCGGCGTCGCGGGGGGCGCGCCGCTCCGCCTCGGCCTGCTCGGCGCGCAGGGGCGTGGCGTGGCGGGGCCCTGCCGAGCCCACCCGGGGCCCGAGATCCCCGGCCGAGGCGGCGGCGGTGGCGGCGGCTTCCCGGCTTCCCGGCTTCCCGGCTTCCCGGCTTCCCGGCTTCCCGGCTTCCCGGCCCTGCCTCAGCCCCGCCCGGCCGCCCGCCCGCCCAGCACCGCCGCCCACGCCACGGCCGCCCGCTCCCGCCGCCCTGCGCCGCGGCTCCGGGGCCTCAGCAGCGCTGGGCCGCCGCCCGGGTCATTCCTGAGCTGGGGGGACGCGGCGGAGGGGGAGGGCCGAGCCGCGCCCCTCTGCGCACTGCCAGCCCGACACCCACACAGCGGCAGGCGGGGCGGCGCGGCGAGGAGGCCGAGAGATGCAGGGAGGCCGGCGTGCCAGCCAGACGTGTGAGGACAGACGGACAGGCGTGTGTAGAGAGTGACATACAGATAGGCGGGAGCAGAGGCGCAGACTCAGACATGTGCAGAGAAGGGCAGACAAACGATACGTGCAGGGCAGGACAGCCAGACAGGTTGTTCAGAGGCAAGCCTGGGCATCCGGGCAGGGGACCCCTGTCACGGCCACTGGGAGGGGCAGACGAGCCTGGCAGAGCCTCCTGCTCCCAGTTGCCGCGCGGTGAGTTCTAGGGTGTTCAGGGATGTCAGCTAGGCCCGGCTGAAGCCTTCGTCTCCTGAGGGACCAGCTTGCCTATTTCCTTTACTCCTGGCCTGATCCTATGCCCTCTGTATCCCCCTATCCCCAAACCTTGGGCATAGAGCTTGACCCTGGCAGATGCATGCCTGCCTCAAGGGGTGCCTGGCTCAGGGAGGGGCTCCTGGCTTACGGACCTGCCCTGTCCCCACTCTACTTTGGGGCCTTGGACAAGCCCAGCTCCATCCGCCAGACCTCCCTTTCTTTATTACACTAGAGCTCCGGTTTATTGCGCTCTTGCTAGTCCTGGTGCTTTCCAGTTATTTGTGGAATCATTTATTTAATCTCCCCTACTTAACTGGGAGTCCCAGGAGGGAGACCCTTGGGGGCCTGCACAGAGCATGCGCTCTAAATTTGATGAATGAATTGATGAAATACTTTGTTGATAGTTCTCCTAACCCCCATTTTGTCGATGGCAGCTAATAGGTGGTTGTCAGAAATAAAACATGAGGATAAGGAGCTGCACATACTGATGATAAAACTTGGGGAAGGGGAGGAGCCATAGGGATGGCGTGGAAGAGAAGCCAGGCAGACAGTGGCACTGCAGGGAGGGTGGGAGCAGAGCAGGCTCTGGTGGAGAAAACAAACCTCACTCCAGCCCACCTCTGACAGTCACCATGTCTTGGGCTTCCCTGGGTGGAGACAGAGAGACCTGCATGGTCTAGAGCCTTGGTGGGTAAGGACACTTTCCAGCCCCCTTTGGCAACTGTTCATTCTGGGCTCTGCCTCCTGCACTGCCTACCCCATCCCCCAGACTGAGGGGGGTGGAGGGGCCCAGGCTGAGGGATTCCAGCTCCATCTGGGGCCATCGGGAGGCATGTGTGCTATGTGGGGCATGGGGCCAGAATAAAGGGAAACATTTCTGAGTCCTAAGAAATGGAACCTGAGGGGCCCTTTGTCCAACCCCATGCGTTTATTTTATGGATGAAAAAATAAAGGACTGGAGAAAGCAGGGGCAGGCCAGGGCTAGGCAGCTAGGATTGCAGGCTCTAGGACTCCCAGGCCAGGGCTGTGCCCCCCTGTGCAACCCTCCTAAAAGTGACCTTGACCTTCCTAAGCAGACCCCTGCTGATCTGTGCAGGATGGATATACTGGTTGTTGAGTGGTTTTACCTGAAGTCTGTCCCCTTTGGCAAGACCGTGTGTCTGTGTATTTTGTGGCGCGGCCTTGTGGAAGGCTCTAGCTGATGAAGAGCTCATTCCCCTCTACCCTCTGTTTGAGCATCGCAGGGCTGGCAAATCTGGCTTGTTCTTCACACTGGAGCCCGGAATGGGAACTGGTTTCCACTGGGCATGGTGGTGTTGGGGTCTAGGTTTGGGGAGTTGGCTTATATTGATTTGCCTGTCTGTACATCCATAAACAGGACACTGGAGAAACATAAAAAGGTGAGAAAAGAACAGCAAAGCTGGTCACTGTTAATGTTGAGGTTTCTTTTTCTTTCTTTTCAATCTCACATCTCTACGAGTGTCCCTAATGGAGTGAGCTTGCTAACTCTCTCCTCTTCTGTGTCACACTTCTCATGGCTTGCATGAGATGGCTGTACTGTATTTTATTTAACCAGTTCTCTACTGCTGGGCATTCAGTTTTGAGTTTTTCACACTTCTAGACAGCACCACAGTGAACATCCTCATGGGTAAGTTTGTGCATGCCTGTGATTATTCTTGATTCCGGTGGGTACGTCCATATAGTTTTGAAGCTTTCTTCTGTATGGGGTCAGACTTGCAGGAGGGACATTTCCAGGGAAGCACAGTGATATTTAGCGTCTGCTACACCAAAGGGCGGGGTAGGGAGGCTGGAGGGAGGAGCCTGGGAGAGGTTACGCAGTGCCATCTGAGGACAGTGAGATGCCAGGCTGTGGGGACCTGCCCTAGAGTGTGCTCTGTAATACCCCGTCACTCATAGGTGTGGTCAACTTATCAAGCCTATTGTTGGGGGGAATCTTCTGATACTAAGGGTGGAAGAGGGAAGGAGGAAGGGCCGTCAGCATGGTCTGGCCTCTGGGTGGGATATCTGTCTAAAAAACCCACCACAGGGAATTCCCTGGCGGTCCAGTGATTAGGACTCTGCGCTTTCACTACCAAGGGTGCAGGTTCAGTCCCTGGTTGGGGAACTAAGATCCCGCAAGCCGCGCGGCAATCAGACAATCCCATCACACCCTTCAGGAAGGTTACCTTGTACTAGTATATCCCTTATACAGAATTATGTCAAAAGCATCTTCCCAGCCTTGAATTACGTTACAGAGGGCCCGGCTCTCCAGATTGCCTTGGCTTTGGGGGTGGGGAGTACACCATGCTCTAAAAAGAGAACGAGGTGAGGGAGGAAAACCTAACCCACCAGCTTTAAAAAGATTTTTCCTCTTTCCCTCTGATTTTTGCTAATGGTCCCCTTGAACATGTTAAGGGTGATGAAGGAAGAGAAGAGGGCTTGGTTCTTGCTTGGTGGCAGGTGGGGTCAGGGACCAGAGCCCTCCCAAGGCCAACAAGCTCTGAGGTGGTGCTGAAGTAGCGAGAGGAAGCTGGGGGCAGGGAAGCACCTGTAGAACCTGAGGCAGCCCCTTCTGGAGTTGCTCTCTGCTGAGAGCACGGAGGGTTTCGTGCTCTCATCCCACTTTACGGATGAGGAGACTGAGACCCACCGAATTTAAGTGACTTTCCAGAGATTCACACCTGGTTAAGCCACTCCAGGTGAGATGATGAAACACTTTTAAAACAGGCAGAAAAGATTACCAGGTGTCCTTCGAATTGACGATTCGGTGTTACCCGGCACATGGTTGTCTGTTTCTGTAGGAGTTTGTAGCTTTCATGGTCTCTAAGCTGTTTTATTAGTTTGGAAGTTGTAGAAAACTGCGATGGGAAATTGTTCTTGTCCATTAAGATGCAAATGCACTTTATCAGGTGAAGTCAGTTGAGATCTTGTAGCGAGGGGGCTAAAAGCTATACTTGTGGCTGTGCTTCGGATTCTCCTTTAAATTGTGTATAACGTCTTGTTTTTCCCTAAGTAATTAATCTGTTTGTATAACATTCATGATTTTATCCTTTAAAAAAATGTGTCTTTTAACAGTAGTAAGCTGGGGACTGCATCCACATGGGTCTGTTTTACATCAGACCTTAGCCTTTCATTGGAGGCATCAGGCCCAAGGCCCTCAGAAGAGACGGAGATGAGTGCGGGCTGGGTCAGTCCTAGAGGGCTTTCTGGAAGACGGAGAGGGTGGGGTTTGAGGGGTGGGGAAGGATTTAGAGAGGGATACCTGAAGACAGAAGGCTTTCCAGGATGGAGGGCGGGGCCTGGGGTGGAGAAGGAGTATGGAGGCTGGTGAAGAGGCCTGTCTGGATGAAGGGTGGGCTCTGGGGTGCCAGGTGCCAGACGGAGGATGGAGGTGGGATTCCAGGTAGAGGAGACTGTACCTGATGCTGTAGGCAGCGGGGAGCCCCCATAGGCTCTTGAGGGAGGAGGGGACTTAAAGAAATGGATCTGTTAAGAAGGCTGGTCTCTGGGTTCCTAAACCCTTCTGGGCACTGAATAGGCCCCGAACACCCTTTCTCCCGGGTGGAGGGCTGGGGCAGGCTGCCGCTCGCTGTCTCCTGTTAGGAGGGAAGCCACCCTTCCAGGGCCCTGAGAGAAGGTCCCCGGGTAATGAGTGTGAAAGTCAGCCCCTCCTCTCTTATCCGCCGAGGCCCATCTCGGGGAGCCTATTTCTGGGCCTGCTTGAAGATTTGTACTCCGGGTAGAGCTCATTTCAGGGTCAGCTGGCTGCGGGGTGAGCAGGGTCTGCACGCACACCTTTCTGCTGCTGTTCCCAGCCAGTCATGACACGTCCTCCCAGTGACCATACCCTCTGTCAGCCACTCTGCGTGCATTATTCAATTCCGTCCTTACGGTATCCTGTGGAGGGGGACGATATTTTCTCCATTTTTTTTTTAATCGTGCAGGAAGGAGGTTTATGGAGGCTGAGTAACTTGTTCAAGTTCACATGGCTAATTAGGGGCAGAACCCAGATTTGCACCCAAGCCTGCTTGACCCCAAAACAAAGCCAACATGGTCACGGTCTCTCCTTTGTGGGGCTTACTGCTTAGCGGCGGTGACAGACGTTCACCACGGAGTGACAGAGATAAATGTCAAGTTGCCGCGATGAGACGTGCCGCAAGTTTGGGAAGCATGTGAGTGAATGTTTCGGGAGGTCTGACCTCGTCAGGGTGTGGGACGAGGCGGGAGAAGTGGGCAGGGGACAGGACTGCTTTCGATCCTGAGAGCAGTGGAAGGCATGAGAATGTTTTAAACAATACTGGAGGAGTGGTGGTGGCATCATCAGACCTACGTTTGTTTTTTGGGTTTTTTTGGCTGCGTGACATGTGGGATCTTCGTTTGCCCACCTGAGATCGAACCCGCGTCCCCTGCATTGGAAGCGCGGAATCCTAATCACTGGACCACCAGTGAAGTCCCCAGACCTGCGTCTTGAGAAGATTGCTTTATTGGTAGTGGGGAGTTAGTTGGGGGCAAGACAGAATGGAGGCAGGGAGGCTGAGAGGTGGTGAGCACACTAGCCCGGGAGGGAAGTGATGGTGGCCCTGGAGCTGGAGAGAGATGAACAGGTTAGAGGTAGATGTTGAAGGTAAAATCAATAAGACGTGGTGATGTCTTGGGTATGGGCGTGGCAGGAGTGGATGGAATCAGGGATGATGCCTAGATTTCTGGTTGGTGCAGCGGGATGGACAGTGTTGCTGTTCACTGAGGAGAAGAACACTGGGAGGGAATCAAGTTTGGGGAAGAAGATTGTGAGTGTGATCTTATACATGTTAAATTTCGGGAGTCACTGGCAGGCAGCAGAACTGTGAGAGGAGTCCAGGCTGCAAAGACAACCTAAGGACTGAACCCTAGGCTTAGACATGCAGGCATCGGAATTGACTGATCCATCCATTTATCCATCTATCTGTCCACTCATCCATCCTCCCATGAATTCACATACCTTTCTCCCATCCTCCTGTCATCTGTCTATTTATCCACTCATTCACCCATCTGTCCTCCCACTAAGTCACCTATCCCAACTCCTGTCTTCCAGTCCGCCATCCATCCATCCATTCATCCATCCATCCATCCATCCATCCCCTTGAACATGTCTCGGTAGTGTTAAAGGGGGATGAAGAAAGACGTTCATGCTTGGTGGGGTGTGGGGACAGTGGCAGGGCCCTCCTAAGACCAACAAGCTCAGAGGTGGTTCTGAAGTAGAGGGAAGAAGCTCAGCAGGTGGGGAAGCATCTGTAAAACCTGAAGCAGCACCTTCCGGAGCTGCTGTCTGCTGAGAGCTTGAAGGGTTTTTGCTCTCATCCCACTTTGCAGATGAGGAGATTGAGGCCTTCTGAATTTAAGTGGCCTTTCAGAGATGCACACCTGGTTAAGCCATGCCAGGGAAGATGATGAGACACTTTAAAACAGGCAGAAAAGATTATCAGGTGTCCTTCTAATTATCTATTAGGTGTTACTTGGCACATGGATGTCTGTTTCTATAGGAGTTTGTAGCTTACATGGTCTCTAAGCTGTTTTATTATTTTGGAAGTTGTTGAAAACTGATTGTGATGGAAACTGTTCTTGTCCATTGAGATGCAAATGCATTTTATCAGATGAGGTCGATTGATACCTTGTTGGAGGTGAATGGGCTAAAAGCTGTACTTGTGGCTACATTTTGGCTTCTACTTTGGATTGTGTATAACATTCTATTGGCTCCCTCATTAGTTAATGAGTTAAATAAAATCGTTGACATCCATCCATCCATCCATCCATCCATCCATCCATCCATCCATCCGTCTAACCTTCTTTTCATCTATCTACCTCCATATCCTCCCACAATCCACTTATTCTTCCTCCTATCCATTTACCCATCCATTTATCCATACAAACTCCCATTTATTCACCCATCTACTTATCTATTTACCCCATTTGCATGCATCCATTCACACATCCCAAACATACTTACTGATACCTACTACAGGCCCAGCACTCTGCTGTGTACTGGTGAAAAAAATGATGTAGAAAACCAGGTCTCTGCTCTTAAGGAGCCCACAGTCTGTCAGGAAAGGCAGATGTATAAACCAATGGTCACAGAACAATTTATTTTCTTTGCTAAACGTGCACAGATTAAGGACACTTAACCCAATCTGAGGAGGTTAGAAAAACCTGCTTTGAGGTTGTGCTCCTTGAATTGAGCTTAAAGTTTAATTAAAATTTCGCCAGATGGACAGGACTGGGTGATGTTCCAGGGGAGAGAATAGCTTGTGTGTACGATGGCTGTGTAGCTGTCGAGAGACCAAGGTGATTCCAGGGACCCAGGTAATTTGGAATATTGGGAGTTGAGTGTGAATGAGTGGTGTGTTATGAGAGAAGATTGGAAGGAAGGTCTGGAGTGTTTTCCACAGCAGCAATTGATTCTCCAACTCTCCAGACATCAAGTGGGTGTCCAACAACTCGATTCAGTTCTGCAACTCCCCAGTTAGCACACATGCCACAGCTTAAGGGCGCAGCACCACGACTGCCCCCCACTTTAGGCATCAGCTGCAGAACTACCCTTTGATTATAAGGAGAAAGTTCCCTTGATCTCCTTCTTGGGTTCAACAGTGTGCTAGAATGGCTTGCAGAACTCAGGGAAACACTTTACTTATGTTTACCAGTTTCTTACAAAAAATACAACCCAGGAACAGCCAGAGGGGAGAGATGTACAGGGCAAAGTGTGAGGGTGTGGAGTGGTGTGTGAAGCCTCTGTGACCTCTCTGGGGGTACCACCCTCCCTGCACCTCGATGTGTTTGCCCACCAGGAAGCTCAACAAGTCTCATTGTTCAGGAGTTTTTATACAGCTTCATCTCCAGCCCCCATCGGCTCCATCCCCTTTCTGTAGGTCAGTGGGTAGGGCTGAAAGTTCCAACCCTGTAATCACTTGGTATTTCTGGTGACCCTTGCCATCCTGAGGCTGTGTGTGGGCCCCCCACGCCATTAGCATAAACTCAGGTGTGATCAAAGGGCTTGGTATGATTAACAAAAGACACTCCTGTCACTTAGGAAATTTCAAGAGTCTTAGAAGCTCTATACAAAAACCAAATATTGTGACAAAAGATGCCCCTATCACTCTTCACACTTAGGAAATTATGTGGGTTTTATTTGCTCTGTGTGAGGAACCTAGGACAGACAAAATATATTTCTAATTGTATTGCAGCAGGTCATAAAGGCCTTGAATGACAGACTAATGCCTTGAATAACAGGCTGAGGACCTTGGGGGCCACATAAGAGCTTTAAGAAGAGAGTGATATGGTCAGGTATGTGTTTTAAAAAGGTCTCTCTGGCTATCTTGTGGAAGATGGGGTTGGCTGTGTGTGTGCAGAGGGGATCAAGTGGTCCAGTCTCTGTAGAATGAGGACTTTGCCAATGATGTGCTCTTGATCTAGGCCCTGGGGTTGGCCTAACCCCCAGGTTTAGCCTGGGCCCAAACCCAGTTCTCATTCCACTTACCCTGCCAAGGCTGAAGTTAAGGCAGCCTGGCTGAGGGTTGTGGTACGACGAAGATTTAGGGGTTCTCCATTTTCCAGGGTGGCATGCAGTACCCCTCACCAAAGTCTTCAGTCTTGCTGTGGTCCATCTCCAGCTTTAGGACTGCTGTGGACTTTTGTGAACTGTTCACTGGTTTGTCTGTCAAACTGGGAAGGATCTCAGTTCCATGCCCCACTCTTCTGCGTCTACAGTTTGCATCCACAAAACCCATTAACTTCCCATCAGTCACCCCGTGATGTTTCCCCTGGCCCCGTGAAATCTCCATCCCACCAGGCTTGCTAGTGACACCTGACAGTGTTTATCCCAGGTGGAGCTGCTACAGGGAGTTAGACATGGCTCCAGCCCTCAAAAAGCTTGCAAAAGGGGTGAAAGATTGATCTGGGGCCCCATTGATCTGGACTGAGAAACCCCAGCATGTGGAATAGGAAACAGCTCAGGCTGCAGAGTTAGGTGAACTTGGGTTCGTGTGTTTCCTCTACCACTCACTGAATTGTGCCCTTAGGGAAGTCACTTCACTTCCTCTGAGCTTCAATTCCTTCATATGTAGAAAGGGAATAATAATATTTACCTACCTTAGTTTAGATTTTTTTTGGTAGCAACTAATGGGCGCCAACTTGAACCATTTTAAGCAAAAAGGAAAATTTACTAGAACCTAAGTCTGGGCTTTTTGAGGTCCTGGAGTGGGGAACAGAGAAGTAGATGGGAACCCAGGCAGGACTTTGCCTCTTGTCTCTGCATCTCTCTGTTCAGTCTCCTAATTTTCTCACCCTGCAGACCCTCTCTCTCCATTACTCCAAAAAAGTCCACCCTGCAGCTTAGGAGTGAGTTCACAGTAGCTCATTTTAACCAAAAGCAGACCTGACTGACTGTCTTTCAGGCGTAAGTCCAGATTCCCAAGAGAAAATCGGCTGAGTTGCATTCGGTTTTCACGTTTGATCCAATCAACTGTGACGAGGTTGGGGGTGGAGGGCATATAGCACGATGTGGCATCTATTGGATGTATGCATAAGCAGGGGGTAGTTTTTGTTTATTGAGGTATAGTTGATTTACAGGTGTACAACATAGTGATTCAAATTTTTCATAGGTTATACTCCATTTACAGTTATAAAAATTGGCTGTATTACCTGTGCTGTACAATATATCCTTGTATCTTATTTATTTTATACATAGTAGTTTGTACCTATTAATCCCCTACCCCTGTCTTGCCCCTCCCCGCTTCCCTCTCCCCACTAGTAACCACTAGTTTGTTCTCAATTATCTGTGAGTCTGTGTTTTGTTATATTCTTTTATTTGTTTTTTTTTTAAATTTTAAGATTCCACAAATAAATGATAACACACAGTATTTTTCTTTCTCTGTCTGACTTACTTTACTAAACACAGTATCCTCCAGGTCTGTCCATGCTGTTGCAAATGGCAGAATTTCATTTCTTTTCCCCATTGTATACTTTTGCCTCCTTTGTCATAGATTAATTGACCATAAGTGCATGGGTTTATTTCTGGGCTCTCTATTCTGCTCCATTAATCTATGTGTCTGTTTCTTGTGTCCTACCATACTGTTTTGATTACTGTAGTATAGTCTGAAGCCAGGGAGTGTGATACTTCCAGCTCTCTTCTTCTTCCTCAAGATTGTTTTGGCTATTTGGGGTCTTTTGTGGTTCTATATATAAAATTTATTTATATATAAATTTTAGGATTATTTGTTCTACTTCTGTGAAAAAGGCCATTGGTATTTTGATAGAGATTGCATTGAATCTGTAAATTGCCTTGGGTAATATGGTCATTTTAACAATATTAATTCTTCCAATCCATGAATATGGTATATCTTTCCATCCATTTGTGTAGTTTTCAATTTCTTTCCTCAGTGTCTTATAGTTTCTGAGTACATGTGTTTTACCTTTTTAGTTATATTTATTCCTAGCTATTTTATTCTTTTTTATGTGCTCCTATGTTAGATGCATATATATTTACAATTGTTATATCTTCTTCTTGGAGTGATCCTTGGATCATTATGTAATGTCCTTCTTTGTCTCTTGTTACAGTCTTTGTTTTAAAGTATATTTTGTCTGATATAAATATTGCTACCCTGGCTTTCTTTTGATTTACATTTGCATGGAATACCTTTTTTCATTCTCTCACTTTGTCTGTGTGTATCTTTAGATCTGAAGTGAGTCTCTTATAAGCAGCATATATATGGGTCTTGTTTTTGTATCCGTCCACCCAACCTGTGTCTTTTGATTAGAGCATTTAGCCCATTTACATTTAAAGTAATTATTGATGAGTATGTTCTTATTGCCATTTTGTTCACTGTTTTGGGCTTGTTTTTATAGTTCTTTTTTGTTCCTTTTTTCTTCTTTTGTTCTCTTTCCTTGTGATTTGATGCCTACCTGTAGTGTTATGTTTGGATTCCTTTCTCTTTTTTGTGTATGTATCTATTATAGACTTTTGGTTTGTGCTTACTGTGAGGTCAGGCTGTCTATCTATCTGTCTATCTATCTATGATTATTTTAAGTGGCTGATCTCTTAATTTCAAACACATTTTAACAACCCTGAAGTTTTACTGCCCTCCCCTCGTGATTACTGGTTTTGACATGGTATTTTCCATCCTTTTGTCTTGTGTGTCCTTCAGCTGATTATTGTGGATATAGGTGACTTTACTGCTTTTGTCTTTCAACCTTCCTACTAGCTTTGTGCATGTGGTTGATTTACTACCTTTACCGTATATTTGCCTTTACCACTGAGCTTTTTCCTTTTATAATTTCCATGTTTCTGGCTGTGGCCTTTTCTTTTTTGCTTAGAGAAGTCCCTTTAACATTTCTTGTAAAGCTGGTTTGGTGGTGCTGAACTCTTTTAGCTTTTGCTTGTAGGTAAAACTTTTGATCTCTCCCTCATATCTGAATGAAAGCTGTGCTGGGTAGAGTATTCTTGGTTGTAGGTTTTTCCCTTTTCACCACTTTAAATATATCATGCCACTCCCTTCTGGCCTTCAAAGTTTCTGCTGAAAAGTCAGCTGATAGCCTCATGGGAGGCCCCTTGTATGTACCTTGTTGCTTTTCCCTTGCTGCTTTTAATATTCTCTCTTTTTAAAATTTTTTTTGCCATTTTAATTACAATGTGTCTTGTTGTGGTCTTCTTTGGGTTGGCCCTGTTTGGGATGCTGTGCTTCCTGGACTTGGACGTCTGTTTCCTTTCCTACATTAGGGAAGTTTCCAGCTATTATGTCTTCAGATATGTTCCCTGCACCTTTCTCTCTCTCTTCTCTTTCGGGACTCCGTAATGAGAGTGTTAGCATGCTTTATGTTGTCCCAGAGGTCTCTTAAACTGTCCTCATTTATTTTTATTCTTTTTTCTGTTCAGCGGCAGTGATTTCCACCACTCTGTCTTCCAGCTAACTGATCTATTCTTCTGTATCATTTAATCTACTGTTGATTCCTACTAGTGTATTTTTCATTTTAGTTGTTATATTCTTCATTTCTGTTTGGTTCTTCTTTATATTTTCTAATTCTTTGTTAAAAACTTCTAGCTTCTCACTCTGTTTATCCATTCTTCTCCTGAGTTCTTTGACCGTCTTTATGATCATGACTTTGAACTCTTTATTGGGCAGGTTGCCTATTTCCACTCCACTTGGTTCTTCTCTTGAGGTTTTATTTTGTTCCTTCATTTGGAACGTGATCCTCCGTCACCTCGTGTTGCCTCATTTGCTGTTTTTGTTTCTGTGTATCTCGTAGTTGGTTACATCTCCTGACCTTGGAGAAGTGGCCTTTTGTACCACACATCCTGTGCATCCCAGCAGCACACTCCTGTCACCAGCGCTCTGTGCTCTAGGTGTGCCCCCTATTTGGATAGTGTGGGTCCTTCTGTTGTGGCAGGCTGACAACTGTGGGTGGTCTGGTAGGCACGGCTGGTCCCCAGTCTGGTTGGTTGCCAGGCCCTGTCTTAAGCAGGGGGTAATTTTCAGAGAAAGTGGGGACCTGTGAGGTGGGCAACACTCCCAAAGTGGTCTCCTATGTTATCTCAGGTTTGTTGAGAAGACTGAATAGGATAATGAATATAAACATTTGGCACAGTTTCTGGTATATACTTTGGGCTCTATAAGTGGTATCTGCTATTATTCATTCATTGACTTATTTAATAAGCACTTTTTTTTTTTAAATTTCAAGCATGGACATGTGTTACTTTTTAAAAAAAATTAATTAATTAATTTATTTTTGGCTGCCTTGTGTCTTTGTTGCTACTCACGGGCTTTCTCTAGTTGCAGTGAGTGGGGGCCACTCTTCGTCACCGTGTGTGGGCTTCTCATTGCAGTGGCTTCTCTTATTGCAGAGCACGGGCTCTGGGCGCATGGGCTTCAGTAGTTGTGGCTCACGGGCTCTAGAGCGCAGGCTCAGCAGTTGTGGCGCACAGACTTAGTCGCTCGGAGGCATGTGGGATCCTTCCAGACCAGGGCTCAAACCCGTGTCCCCTGCATTGACAGGCGGATTCCTAACCACTGCGCCACCAGAGAAGCCCCTTATAAGCACTTTTTAGTGTATGGTTTGTATTAGATCCTACACTAGGTGCTGAGGGCAAAGCCATAAGTTGTTGCTGGGGTTTTTGTCAGGATTGAAAGAAATAGTACAAAGTGTTTAGTACAGTTCCTGACACAGAGTAAAGTTTCAGTAAATGTTGTCTGTAAATGTTGAATGTCTAATTGCAAAAGAGTGAAAAAAATTCTTTTTTTTTCCTATATGTTTTTTGGTCCCTTGGCCATAGGACTAAGACATGTTTCATTACAAAAATGGATTTTAGTGATCAAAATAATGTCAGCCGCCAGACTGACAGTTTTGAGATGCTGTGTTTAAGTCAAATTTAGGAAAAGTTTAGGAAAATGACATTGGCATCTTCCAAACTCAAGCACTTAAACAAATCATTAAGAGTTAACTCAGTTAAAAATACCCATGTGCAACCTGTGATTGTCTTTATCTTCCTGACCAAGGATGGATGGACCTGCCCATCTGCAGGAGACTAAATTGTGGTATAGCCACACGACAGAATTCAGCAATGAAGATGAACATGCTACGGCCACAAGCAATGTATGGGCAACTCACAAACACAGGGTTGAGCAAAGGAAGCCAGACACTGAATGATTCTATTTATGTAACTTTCCGAAACAGGAAAAGCACATCTATGGTATTAGAAGTCTGGGCAGTGTTTGCCCTTGGCAAGGTGTTGGCTGGGAGGGGCTTTAGGCATGTTGGTGATGTTGTTTCTTGATCTGAGTGCTGGGTACACAGGTGTATTTTGTAAAATCTTACTGAACAGCACACTTAACGTGCATTTTAATGTATATATGATCTAGTTTGATAAAGTTTTAAAAACAGAAGAAAGAGTGCCTCATCTTTATGCACCTGCCCAGCCGAGGCAGGTGAGGCAGGCTCCCCGCTTGGTGACTGAGAAGGAATTAGATTTCTAGGCAGAGGGGGCAAAGGGAAAGGAACTCATATTTATTCAGTCCATGGGAGAACCTGGTTTCGAGGCTCAGTAACAAACATAGTTTCACTTCTTCTGAGCAATAATTTCTTTCTTTTTACTTATTGAAAAATATCTCTTGAATATTCTGTAGAGGGTGCTTCCCTCTACAGTGGCTGCTACTGAAAGTCAGTTTTGGACTCCACCTCTTACAAGTGCAGGAATTGTATCTTTCATTGTCATCCTGAGATTTTTCTTTTATTTCTTATCTTTATTTTTCCTTTGTCCCAATTCATTCACTTATTTTAAAAAAGTTGAGATGTGTGTATATTTCCTTTGCCCCTAGTTACTCACTTATTAGAGAAAACATGATAGTATGTGTGTGTCTTTAAGTGGCTTTGATTCTTTTTGGAGGAACATGGTGTACGAATAAACAAAACAGTGCAGAAAACATTTATAGCAGCCTTAGGTGTGTTGGGTATTTCCACCATTTATTTCAGGGGATGTTACGGGGGAAGGGTGTGGTTTGGAGGGGCTGGCCTGGTACACAGTAGGTGCCCAATGCACTTGTGGGGCATTGGCCAGTGAGGGATGGGGATGGAACACAGAGGATCGCATGAGGGCTCTGCTTTCTCCAAGTACCAGAAAGCAGAGAGAAATTCACTCTGGTCTGGGTCAGGAGCTTTGGGCTTGGAGCCAGAAAATCTGGGTTCAATTCTCCTCTTTTTCACCCGCTGTGAGTCCTGGGACGAATCCCTTGTCCTTTAAGAACCTTGGTCCAGCAGAAGGGTCTCCATCAGGTACCACCTGGGGCCTGGGTCTTCTGTCCAGCATCTTCAGACTGTGGCCCCCTCCCCTGGAGCATCTGTTGAGTATGAAGGGGACTCTTTTTTTAAATTGAAGTATAGTTGATTTACCAAGTTGTGTTAATTACTGATATATATATATATTCAGTTATACATATGTATGATTCAGTTATACACATATATGTGATTCAGTTACACACATATATATATATATAGTGATTCAGTTATATATATATGTAAAGTGGCTCAGTTATACATCTATATCTTCTATTTTTAATATTCTTTTCCATTATGGTTTATTATAAGATATTGAAGATAGTTCTCGGTGCTGTACAGCAGGACCTTGTTGTTTATCTATTCTATATATAAAAGCTTATATCTGCTAACCTCAACCCTCCCCCAACTCCACTCCCCCTTGGCAACCACCAGTCTCTTCTCTGTGCCTGTGATTCTGTTTCTGTTTCATAGATAGGTTAATTTGTGTCATATTTTAGATTCCACATATAAGTGATATCATATGGTACTTGTCTTTCTCTTACTTCACTTAGTATGATAATCTCCAGTTGAATCCATATTGCTGCAAATGGCATTATTTCATTCCTTTTTATGGCTGAGTAGTATTCCATTGTATATATGTACCACATCTTCTTTATCCATTCATCTGTCGACAAACTTTTAGGTTGTTTCCATTTCTTTAAAAAAATTTTTTTTCTTTTTTGGCTGTGTTGGGTTTTCGTTGCTGCATGCAGCCTTTCTCTAGTTGCATTGAGCAGGAGCTACTCTTCATTGTGGTGCGTGGGCTTCTCATTGCAGTGGCTTCTCTTGTTTCAGAGCACGGGCTCTAGGTGCACTGGCTTCAGTAGTTGTGGCACACGGGCTTAGTTGCTCTGCGGCATGTGGGATCTTCCCGGACCAGGGATCGAACCTGTGTCCCCTGCATTGGCAGGCGGATTCTTAACCACTGCGCCACCAGGGAAGTCCCTGCATGTCTTGATTATTGTGAATAGTGCTGCTGTGAACACAGTGGTGCATGTATCTTTTTGAATTAGAGTTTTGTCCAGGTATATTGCCCAGGAGTGGGATTGTTGGATCATATGGTAATTCTTTTTTTTCCCCAAGATTTATTTATTTATTATTTATTTATTTAATTTATTTTTGGCTGCGTCAGGTCTTAGTTGCAGCACGCGGGATCTTTGTTGAGGCATGCGGGATCTTTCGTTGTGGCACGTGGGCTTCTCTCTAGTTGTGGCACGTGGGCTCCAGGGCGTGTGGGCTCTGTAGTTTGCAGCACGTGAGCTCTCTCGTTGAGGCGCACGAGCTCAGTAGTTGTGGCGTGCGGGCTTAGTTGCCTGGCGGCATGTGGGATCTCAGTTCCCTGGCCAGGGATCGAATCCGTGTCCCCTGCACTGTAAGGCAGATTCTTTACCACTGGACCACCAGGGAAGTCCCTGGTAATTCTTATTTTTAGTTTTTTAAGGAACCCCCATACTGTTTTCCACAGTGGCTGCACCAACGTACATTCCCGTCAACAGTGTAGGAGGGTTCTGAAGGGGACTCTTAACCCTGCCTCTCCTTTCTGTCCTGGTCCTCTCCACCAGAGTTCCTGGGGACTCTTGGTAACTTGGGAACATTCTCATGCCACCTGCTCACATCCACAAATTTCAAAAGAACAGGAGATCCCAGAACCCGACAAGATGGCTGTGGGGAGTTTCACTGCCCCCTGCATCTGCTCCTCTTAAAGTAGGCTTAGCAGCTCAGGAACCTAGGAGAGCTGGAACCTGGACTGGCAGAGACAGATGGGCCCCTTTTTTGCCATCCCTTAGGAGGCAGTTTGTCTGCTGTTTGTTTTGAGCTGACCAGGGTGGACTTGAAATGCTGCTGGGAGAACTTGTCCCTGAGAAGTATGTTAATCATGTCACCTGAATGCAGTACAGAACAGTTTACACCCCCAGCCTGGAGTAGCTGAGCCTTTGCACTTGGGAAGAGGCAGCGCAGCGGTCCTGCAGAGTCTTGTGAATTTGACCCTGTGGGGAATAAGCTGTTTCTCAGCATCTCTGTTTGGACTGTCACCTTGTTCATTTTCACTGGCATACAACGTGCTACAAGCATCCCGCTCCCCTAAAGCACGGCACAGGCTGCCCTCAATGTAACCTTTTCTCAGCTCAGTCTGGAAGAAAGGACACCCTTCCACTGCAGCCTTGGCACTGCCTTAAATCAAGCCACACCCTTTAATAGTTACCCGTTGCTACACGGTTAGGTCCACACTGGAAAGGACAGTCAGGGTCCTTTCTGATCTTGTCCCTGCCCACCTCTCTAGGTTCTATTCCAGTCACTCTCCCTCTCACCCCTTGGGCTCCAGCCATCTCTAACATCCAAATGCCCCCTTCTTCAGCCGCTTCTCTGACCTTGTTTTCCCTTAGGTTGAATTAATATCTCCTTCATCTGGGGCCCCATGATACACTTCACATTTCAAAATGATAGAAATTGCATAAGATTTTTTTGTGTGTTTGTGCATACATGCCTCCCTATTTGTGAGCCTTTGGAGGGGAAGAACAGAGTCTTATTCATCACTGTGGCCCCAGCTCAGGGTCTGGCACAGGGCTCCATAAACATTTGTTGCACTAGTGGAGTTAGATCATAAAGACACCAGCGACTGTGCTGGAACAGGGGGCTGCCTCTGGAGGGCCCCATCTGCCCTTGTGGTGTTCTAGTTCTTTCTCCCTCCCTGCCCCTTCTCAGTGTGTTACTTCTAGCTGTCCTCCTCCTTCCATTTGATACTTAAAAGCTTCACAGAAGAACTGTAGGTTTCTTGAGAGAACAGTATCCATGGCTGCTAAATAAATAAGCTACATTCACCAACAATTCAGCAAAACCACGTTTGGTGAGAATGACTGACTGCATTCTTACCAGGACACTGCTGGCTGCATAGCAGTCCTTGAGAAGACAAAACACTCTTTTTATTTTAAAAGAATTTTAGAAGAATTGCAAAAATGGAGCTCACGTATATCCTTCACCCAGCTTCCCCTAATGATAGCGACTTATATAACTGTAGTACAATGATCAAAACCAGGAAATTAACAATTGGTACAATATTGTTATTGTATCCTATGTGAAGTTCACTAGTTTTTACCTAATGTTCCTTTTCTGTTTCAAGATCTGCTTTAGGATCCCACCTTGCTTATGGTTGTGTCTCCTCAGATTCTTCCAGTCTGTAACAGTTCCTGATTCTTTCCTTGCTTTCGTGAACTTGACATCTCTGATGAGTATTGCTCAGTTACATAGAAGTTTTTTATTTGCTTCTGGTTCCTGGTTGGTTTCCAGGTGATTGAGGTTCCTGGAGGTGTTGTCTTTAGGGTTAGTTCTGGATAAGTGCTTCTTCTTCCTTTCCCTTCTCATTCTGCTTGATTCCCTTGGGATTCTCTGGAGCAGGAGTCAGAGGAGGGCGGCATTCTGTGGAGGTGATTAGCGTCACAGTGAGCGCTCCCGATCACATCTGCAGTCAGTTATACAATTAGCCGAGCACAGTGACCTTGCGATGGTCCAGATTCCTTCTTGCTTCTCCTCCTTTTCTGCATATCTTACTTTGCTCCTCCCCTCTCCCAGTTGTCCCTTGTTGGTAATCGATTAGAGGATGCTTCAGGACTGGCACCCCAGTGCACACACTTTCCTGGAGTTACACTCTCTGGGACATCTCTGCCAGGTCTGCTGGGGGGACTGGGTGGTGTATTTGGGAAGTGGGACCGTGTGCTGAGCCTTACGGCCCCCCTGCACTCATCAGTGATGGGGTCATGTGGCCCTTGAGGTTAGGGACAGGAGCAGAGGCCTGGGAGAGGAGTCAGCTGTGGTAACAAAGTGTCAGTCAGCTCAGCCCCATTACATTCAGTCACTCATCCTCTGATGGGAAGCCTGGGCTTTCTGAGGGATGATGTAAGAACATGCTAGAACCCAGTCCCTTAATTCATTCATTCAGCTATTCATTCACACATTTATTTGACCAGAGTAAGGCCTGGTTGGTTATTATTATTGTTTTTGTTGTTGCTGTCATTATTATTAAGTACTAGGAATGAGACTTCCCTGGCGGTCCAGTGCTTAAGACTCTGCACTTCCACTACAGGGCGCACGGGTTCGATCCCTGGTCGGGGAACTAAGATCCTGTATGCTGCATGGCGCGGCCAAAAAGAAAAAAAAAGTCCTAGGTATGAGGACATAGGGATGAATGTGACTCAAGCCCAGCCCTCAGAGTGCTCAGAGAGAGAGAGAGAGAGAGCGAGCGAGCGAGCTTGGAAGACCTCAGCACCATGTGACAAGGGCTCTGTTGAAGGGATGTGTTAAGTTTGTGGGAGCAAGGGAGAGGAAGTGACTTAATTGTGACAGGGATGTGCAGGGGATGGGGCAGCTGATGCTGAAGGATTTGGAACAGTTAGGCCGGCAAACTGGGAAGGGGCTGATGTTCCAGGTAGGGGAACAGCTTGCGCAAAGGCCTGGAGTGCGGAAAGTCTGTGGCTAGCTGAAGGGATAGAAAACTCTCCACACCTTTACTCCTTCATTTATTCATCCACTCGTTTGTTCTGGGCCAGGCTTTGCTGGGAACAGGGCCACCAAGTTGTTCTGGGCCAGGCTCTGCTGGGAACAGGGCCACCAAGGTGAGGCAGACCTGGCCCTGCCTAAGGGTCTCATGGTCGGGGGGAGTCATACAATTATTATGAGAGCAGAAATATACGTAGATGCCTTAGGGAGGATAGAGAGATGGGCAGGCAAGCTTTCTTTGAGGAGGATATCTCTGAGGTTTGATTTGAGGAGTAGCTGGGCAAGTGAAGAAGCAGAGATGGTCATTTTTTACAGAGAGAGAGTAGCATGTGCAAAGGCCCAGGGGTCATCTGTTTTTTCATTCACTTATTTGTTCATTCTACAGATATGTATTGAGTGCCAGCCCTGTGTCTGTACTATGCATAGAGGTTACAAAGTGAACAATTATGAAGCTTACATGGAGAGTTTTACTCACCTTAGGCTAAATTATGCTTTGGTGACAACCTGAAAATCTCAGTGGCTTACAACAGGGAAGGTTTATTTTTCACTCAAGTTATGTGTTCATCGCTGGTGGCAGGGAGAAGAGAGGTAGTGGAACCATGAGCTGGCTCTTAAGGTTTCAGCTCCAAAGTGGCAAGTGTCTCTTGCATTCGTATTTTATTTGAGAAAGTGCATCACCTGGCCAAGTTTGACATCAGCGGGTTAGGGAATGTGTAATCCTCCCACAGAGAAGGGCAGTGCATATTTTGACCAGTAAGACAACCTACCAAATGTCTGAGGAAAGGTAGCTTAATATGACTGGAGGCTGGAGACAGGAAGAGCAATTGGGAAATTTTGGAAATACCATAGTAGAGAGAATGAAGAGGGCCCCAACTAAGGTTGGAACAGTAAGAGGAGAGGAGGAGAGGGCTTCAAGAAATGGCAGGAGTAGAATGAAGGGAATTTGGCACATTGTTCAACAGATAACTTAGAGAGAAAGAAGGAACGAGTAAGTGTGTGTGCCTGGACCTTGCACACCAG
The DNA here is from genome assembly GCF_964270905.1 of Leucopleurus acutus. Lineage (NCBI taxonomy): Eukaryota > Metazoa > Chordata > Mammalia > Artiodactyla > Delphinidae > Leucopleurus > Leucopleurus acutus. The sequence continues at coordinate 19,936,985 of NC_139162.1, forward strand.
TGAAGTAACCAATAAATCGATCACTTATAAAGTGAGACAGACCTTGATCAAATATCTCTCCATTAAAAAAATTGTTGATAATTAAAAAAATTTGGGGGGGGCTTCCCTGGTGGTGCAGTGGTTGAGAGTCCACCTGCCGATGCAGGGGACACGGGTTCGTGTCCCGGTCCGGGAAGATCCCACATGCCACGGAGCAGCTAGGCCTGTGAGCCATGGCCGCTGAGCCTGCGCGTCCGGAGCCTGTGCTCCGCAACAGGACAGGCCACAACAGTGAGAGGCCCGTGTACCGCAAAAAAAAAAAAAAACTAAAAAAATAAAAATAAAAATAAAATAAAATATTTGCATACAGTAACATTCACTTTTTTGGAGTATAGTTCTATGATTTTGACAAATGCACATTGTGTAGCCGCTACCACAATTAAGATACTGAAAAGTCTCTCTCATGCAGCTTCTCTTTGTTAATCAAACCGTCCCTTCTCCCCTACTCCTGGAAACCCTGATCTATTTTCTGCTGCTGTAGTTTTGCCTTTTTCAGAATGTTGTATAAATGGAATCATACAGTATGTAGTCTTTTAAATCTATTCTCTTCCACTTAGTGTAATGCATTTGAGATTCACTCAAGTTGTCGCATGTATCAGTGTTTCTATTAGTCAATAGTATTTAATTGTATGGCTGTACCATGTGCATGGTTTCAAAAAAAAAAAGCCCCTGGTCACATTTTGTTATTCTCTACATTCTGCAAAATGGTGGCTGCTTTATGTGATGCCCCAGGCAGAGTTTTTTCTGTTTCTTGCCGAGCACCCTATGCCTGTAGGTCTCCCTCTGCTCAGTCAGGAAAATCCTTCTCTGGTTCCCTGGGCTCAAAGGTAGAATTTCGTTTTCTTCCTTTGATGTAAAGACTCACTTCCTGCTCAGAGTCCCATATGAAAACAAAACCCCTTTGCGCAGCTTCCTGTGTAACATCATCAAACATCCCACCAGCAACCGTTACTCAGGAGCATCAGAGGTTAACGGCACTTCCTACACCTTATGCTACAAAAGCACATTGCAAAGTTCTGTGAAGTCCCTGAGAGTTGGTGGACGCTCAGCTTTCCGAGACATCCCCAGATGGTCTCTGGATGGACTATGGGAAATTGGTCTCAGCTTTTTCTCTTATATGTTTGAGTAATGTAGTATAAGAGTAATGTAGGATATTTTTCTTTTTAAAATTAATTAATTAATTTTGGCTGCATTAGGTCTTCGTTGCTGAGCACGGGCTTTTCTCTAGTCGTGAGTGGGAGCTACTCTTCGTTGCGGTGCATGGGCCTCTCACTGCAGTGACTTCTCTTGTTGCAGAGCACAGGCTCTAGGCGTGTGGGCTTCAGTAGTTGTGGCACGTGGCCTCAGTAGTTGTGGCTCGTGGGCTCTAGAGCACAGGTTCAGTAGTTGTGATGTATGGGCGGGCTTAGTTGTTCCATGGCATGTGGGATCTTCCCTGACCAGGGCTCGAACTCGTGTCTGCTGCATTGGCAGGTGGATTCTTAACTACTGCGCCACCAGGGAAGTCCCTAGGATATTTCTGTGCATTGCAGAATCCTATGGGGTCAGTTGGCTGGAAAACCAGGTTTTCCTCATCCCATGGACTATAATAGTTCTGATCCAGAAAGTTGCTGGAAATCTGGGGTTCAAAAACTCCAAAGGCTAAGAGATGAAGATCCCACAGGACCAAGTTCAAAGGAATGATTTTTAAAAAAACAACAACTTGTTTTGCTGGGTTCAAAAGCAATTAGTTAATTTTAAAAAAGTATCTGTTGCATTAATAGATAGTAAACCAAAAACCTTTTTTTTTAAAAAACAAAAACTTTAAATGATATGTGGGGACAAACTTTGCTTATCAAATTTACTGTTTTTCAATGAGAAGGAAGTGTTTACAAGTTAACATTAAAATAACATTCTTTTCTGATTATAAACATAATGCATGCTGATTATTGAAAATTTGGGAAACACAGAATTAAAAAGAAAAGTTATTCATAATTCCCAAGCCTGGAGATGGATATCTGCTAGAAAAAGTTGAGATCTGACTGTAAATAATGCATTGAGTTCAGCTTTTTTGTTTGACCTTGAGATCAACTCAAGATCACCTTGTCACGGCTTAATGGCTGCCAGTGTTGTTTTATGGATCCTGCCATATTTTACCTTACGAGTCTTTTATTATTGGGCATTTCTGTTGTTTCCTATTTTTTGATTTGTATATACCTGAAATTAACACTGTGGCAGATACATGCTGTACTTGTTTCTTAGGCTATGTCCTTAGAAGGTGAATTGCTGGGTGGTCTGGAGTTTTGGTTGTGAAGATCAGAGATTCAACCTATCATTTCGAAGACAGTAGAATTTATGGTAAGGATTCTTGACCTGGGCGATGCCTGGAACCAGGGTGCTCAAGGATGGCTGCTCTTTCTGGCCCGGAGCCGATGCTCCAGGATTGGCTTGGCGAAAGCAGGGTGTAGCAGAGCAGGAGGGCTGAGTGTGGACACTGAGGCAGGGGCCCCTGGTGCGGGAAAGGATAATGGGGTGCACATGCCCAGGGATCCCACAGCCAGGGCCAGCTGCTCCCTCTAGTTGAGATTCTGTTGTCATCAGTGCTGCTGGAGGCCACAGGTACCTATGGGGAACTAGGTACCTGCCTTTCTTTTCCCCATCAGAGACTGGCAGGAGGGGAGGTGCAGAGTGAGTTGTGGGGCCAGACCCCATGGTTGCCTCTCTGATCTGGGTTCTGCCAAGGTCCAGGCCCCTTGGAACCTGAGGTCTGTGTCAGGATACCGTGGTGTTCCATCCCCGGGATGCTATCGAGTCCTGAGCACGTGTTGAGGCCGTGCACCCCCTAGTGGTCATTTTCTCCATGACTAGCACAATGGGCGTGGAAGATGTTTCTTGGTCCAGCCTCCAAGCCCCCAGGTCTGAGGAGGTCTCCCGCAGATCCACATTTTCCTGGGAGCCAGGAGGCGGGTGCTACTCCCAACTCTCTCTTTAGCTCGCTGTGTGACTCTGGCCACTTTTTATTGCACAGAGCCTCAAGGTCAGCCAGAGAAGAGAGCTTAGGGCCTTCCCAGAAAGGCAGAGTTCCAGAAAGATCCCTTTCTGGGTCTCACTTTAGTCATCTGTGAAATGAGGAAGGTCATGCTGGCTTCATAGGTTTGAACTGGGGAAGGGCTCAGAGCCTTTGCGGCTCCTGCCCACTTTGGCCAGGTGGGGGGCCCATGGACCGAGCAGGTATGTGCAGCGTGGTAAGCAGATTCCAGGGAGCACTGGGTTTGTGCCCTTTCCTGGTGTCCACTAAAGGTTCCAAACTGAGAGGTGAGCCCTTAGCTGTCATGAGGATCACTCTTCCCGCCTCAGGGTAAATAGGAGTCAGAGAAGATGTGGCCAGGGTGGTGAAGTGCTCAGAGCTGGGCCCCTCTGGGAGGGTTGGAGGGAGAGGGACTGCCTGATTTGGGACTGCCTGGGAGGCTTCTTGGAGGAGGAAGTAGTGAAGAGATCCCATGGGCTCCAGGGATTGGAAAACTGTGAGTTCAGAGGGCAGGCACTTCAGACAAGTAGGAAAATAGAACACAAAAACCATCCTGAGGGGGTGACATCAGCAGAAATGGCAGAATAAGGAAATCCTCTCTTCCATAAAAGCAATGAGAACACTGGAAAAAAAATATCAAAATCAACTTTTTCAGAACTCTGGAAATTAAGCAAAGGCTTGAAACAATCCAAGGAGTATTCATTAGAAACAATCAGCTAAATCTTGGTAAGAATAGTGAACTTTGTAGTGTTTTAACTTTCCATAGTCCCATTCCCCTCTCTCCAGTCCTGTAGTAGCCTTGAAACCCAGTAGCTCCACAATTAACAGTGAAAACCAGCAGCCTGGAAGCCATTGGAAGGGGCAGAACAGAATTGCAACTCCTCCAAAGCTCAGTTTCCCAGGTAACTGCCCTCATTTGACCCATCTGGTGGTTCCCTAGATGACCTCCCTTGAAAGGTTGTGTTTATTTGACCTGGCTTGAAGCTTGCTTAATGCAAGCAAGCCTTTTTTCCTGGGGGCATTTGTTGAAAATAATCAATGGCAATCATTTAACATCACAGTTGCCTGAGGCAATGATAACAACTAGGGCAAACAAGGAGCTAACCAAAAGTCTTAAAGGAAGAGTTAGGGCATGAGCTGTCCACAGAGGGCTTTGAAAAACTTTGGCATATTCCTGGGAATCTAAAAGGCCACTCACATGTGCACGGATGTGCACATTCTCAGAGAAGACCTGGGAAGGCCCTAAGCTCTCACCTCTGACTGACCTGGAGGCTCTGTGCAACAAAAAGTTAAGGCTAAGGCAGATTTGTAGACTGCCTGCCTGAGTATCAGAGGAGTTCCCCAAAATACAGAACTCCTTGGCAAATGCTGAGAGACTTATTCATTCCAGGCATTTAAGGGACTCTGTCCAATTGCTAACTGACCACTACCAAACAGAGACTTCAGTGACCGCACACAACAGAGAGTACAAACTTTACAGCATTAGTTTAGGAAAGTCACTAAACAAACTGCAGAAGCAACAAAACCCAGCAACAACAGACTCTGGGGGTCAGGGATCTGGTTTCTGCAGTTGCCATATTGTATTATTGAAATATCCAATTTTCTATAGAAATTACGAGACATGCCAAGAAATAAGAAAGAATGGCCCATTCACAAGAAAACAAGCATTCAATAGAAATTATCCCTAAAGAAACCCAAAGGTTGGACTTACTAGACAAATACTTTAAGCCAGTTATTTAAAATCTTTTCAAAGAACTAAAGGAAACCATGTCTAAAGAATGAAAGAGAAGTATGAGAGTGGTGTGTCAACAAATAGAGAATATCAATAAAGAGGTATAAAAAAGAACCAAATAGAAATTCTGGAGTTGAAAGTACAATAAGTGAAAGGAAAATACATTAGAAGACCTCAAGAGCAAATGTGAGTTAGCTGAAGAAAGGGTCCGCAAACTTGAAGATAGGTTTAATTGAGATAATCTAGTCTGAGGAGCAGAAAAAGAAAATTAATAGAGCCTTAGCTACCCATTGGACATTAGCAAGCATCCTAATACATGCATAATGAGAGTCCCAGAGGAAAGGAGAGAGAGAAAGAGACAGAATATTTGAAGAAATAATGGTCCCAAACTTCCCAAATTTGATAAGAATATTAATCTACACATCTAAAAAGTTCAATGAACTCCTAAGATCAACTCTAGACACATCATAATGAGACTGTTGAAAATCACAGACAGAGGGAATATTGAAAGCAGCAAGAGAGAAACAGCTTATCACATAAAACGTTTCCTCAATAAGATTAACACTCAGTTTCTCATCAGAAGCCAGGGAGGCCAGAAGGCAGTGGGATGACATGCAAAGGGCTGAAAGAAAAAGCCTATCAACCAGTAATTCCATACCTGGCAAAACTATCCAGCAAAAAATAAAGGTGAAATCAAGACTTCCCAGATAAAATAGATTCCTCACTAGCAGACCTTCCCTACAAAAAATACTAAAGGGATCGTTCAGGCTGAAATGAAAGAAAATAGACAGTAACTTGAATCCACATGAAGAAATAAAGATCAGCGATAAAGGTAACTGTATAGGTAAATATAAAAGACAGTATAGGGCTCCCCTGGTGGTGCAGTGGTTAAGAATCTGCCTGCCAATGCAGGGGACATGGGTTTGTTTGAGCCCTGGTCCAGGAAGATCCCACATGCCGTGGAGCAACTAAGCCCGTGCACCACAACTACTGAGCTCGTGCTCTAGAGCCCGCGAGCCACAACTACTGAAGCTCGCGCGCCTAGAGCCCGTGCTCTGCAACAAGAGAAGCCACCGCAGTGAGAAGCCCGCACACTGCAATGAAGAAGAGCCCCTACTCGCCGCAACTAGAGAAAGCACACACGCAGCAACGAAGACCCAATGCAGCCAAAAATAAATAAATAAAATAAATACATTTATAAAAAAAGGCAGTATATATATATAGTTTGTAACTCTTTTTTCCCTCCTATATGATTTAAAAGACAACTGCATAAAGCAATAATTATAAATCTATGTTGATGGGCATACGATGTATAAAAATGTAATATGTACAACAGCGATAGCACAAAGGAGCGGGGAGGGAGGGGATCTATTAGGGGCAAAGTTTTGTACACTACTTAAATTAAGTTGGTACAAATTCTAACTGGATTGTTATAAGTTAAGATTTTAAGTATAATCCTTAGGAGAACCACTAAGAAAAAAACATAAAATATAGTCAAAGAAACGTCAAGAGAATTAAAATGGTACACTATAAAATATCTATTTAACATAAACACGGCAATAATGGGGTAATAGAGGAACAAAAAAGACATAAGCCAAAGAATACAAATAGGAAAATGACAGGCATAAACCCTACCTTGTTGGTAATTACATTAAATGTAAAAGGATTAAAGATTGCAGTCAAAGAGAGATTGGTAGAATGGATAAACTGCCCTGATCCAACTATATTTTGTTCACAGAAGACACACTTTCTATTAAAAGACACAAATAGGTTGAAAAGAAAAGGATAGAAAAAGATATACCATGTAAACAGTAACCAAAAGAGAGCTGGAGTGACTATACTAATATCAGACAAAATAGACTTTAAGATAAAAATTGTGACTAGATGTAAAGAGGTACATTTGATAATGCTCAAAGGGTCAATCCATCAGGAAGATATAACAATTATAAGATTATATGCCCGTAACAACAGAGACTCAAAATGTATGAAGCAAAATCTGACAAGAGTTGAAGGGAGGAATATACAATTCAACAGTAATAGCTGGAGATTTTAGCATTAGACTTTCAATAATTGATAGACTAACTAGACAGAAGATCAGTGTGGAAATAAAAGTCTTGAACAACACTAACATACCACTATAGAACACTCCATCACAACAGTAGAATACATATTCCTCTCTAGTGCATGTGGAACATTCTTCAGGGTAAAACATATGTTAGGGTATAAAACTAGTATCAGTAAAGTTACAAGGATTTAAATCATAAAACTTACGTTCTCTGACCACAGTGGAATGAAATTAGAAATCAGTAATGGAAGGAAATTGGGAAAATTCACAGATGTTTGGAAATTAAACAATACATTTCAAATAACCAATGGATCAAAAAAGAAATCCCAATGAAATTAGAGCAAAATTGGAATTAAGACAAATTGCCCCCTGAGAGCTCCAGGAACGTGTGCGTCCAGAGCACAGTTTGCAAAATCTCATCCCTGGGAGACACACAGCCCAGGAAATCCTGCAGGAGATGAAGGAGCGGGGGCCTTGCTGCAGTGAGCTTCATCTCCCACCTACCCAATTCAAGTCCTAAGTCTGGCAAAGAGGCTTCCTGTTCTCATTTTCGATCGTGAGGTTTTCCAGGCAGGACCCCAATGTTGGGGTCCACACACCCCACTAAATGCCAGCCGCTCAATCACTGTTGTCAACCAGCTAATTAGATTGATTTCCTCCCTCGCTGCTGATGTATATCACTCGTCTGGTTCATTTCTCAGTTGGAAAAGGTGTGGCAGCTCCAGCTTCCAGAGGCCCTGCCTGCTGTGTAGAGTCGGGGTGGGATTGGGGGCCACGTACAGAGGCTGAGGGAAGGCATGGGGCTCTGAGAGGAGATCGGGATGGACTAGGTGTCCCTCTGCTGCAATCACTTTCCTGCAGTGTGTTTCTGAAATCCTGACTGCAAATGTCGCCTTGCACCCTGGGTTCCTCTGATGGTGGTGGTGGTGTATGTGCTTGTGTTTCACATGAGCTCGCTCAGCTCTAGAAAGAGAAGTATTTCAAGATTTTTCTTTATTTAGTTATAAAAAAATACAGTATGTCCCATGCACCAGTGTAGCCAATATATATATAGTCATTATCACTAGAGCAATTACTACAATGATAGGAAATAGAAGGTTACAGGAATTTGTTTATCCAACTAAAAAACCTGAATTAAAATTGTTAACCTAAATAGCAACCTGCTTATTATGCAAAAACCCTTATTCTATATGTTTGTGAGAGCTAGAAATGTATAAGTATTATTAGTAAAAAAAAAAAAATATGAAAAACTCGTTATTGGTTAAAAATAAAAAGTCAGTGTTATCTACAGTCCCCTGAATTGAGGGGCCTTGCCCAGAGCAGGAACCTTGGTCCATGACAAATGGTGAGTCAGAGAGTTTGCCTCCTTCCCCGCACCCCCGTTGAGTGATGCCACTTCCCTAAGGTGTGTTTGCAGTGGAAAGTTCCGTACGTGGCTGAAAGTGGAAGAGGAACAGGTGACCACTGGGCCTGAGCAGGGGCCTTGCCTTCTGTAGGGATGGGGCCCTGCTGGGGTTCCCTGAGATGTGGCAACAACGAGGTGTAAAGGCAAATGGCACAGCTGTGTTGCGCAGTCATGTTTGGGTTTGGACTTTGGCCAGAGTTGATGTGGGTCACACCTTAAGTGCCTCTAAGTCGAGAGATCAAGAGTAGATGGAGAGAAAGAAAAAAGAAAGAGCATGAATGAGTGACCGGGCGAGGCAGGGAGAGGTCTTCTGCTCCGGGAACATCTGCCCTGCTTCCCAGGCAAAACTGGAGGGGTGTCGTGAGTGTCAAATTGGGGTCACAGCGACTCCTGGCCCTCTCTGGAGAGAGTGGGTGTGGAGGTGGCCCTCACCCTATGATCTGTGGTCTCGTTTGGTCTGCACTGTCCCTCCAGGATGAATTCACAGTTGCTTTAAAGTTCAACGAGCCATTTCCCTGACCTTGGATGAATTTTCAGTACCCAGTACAGCATAGTTACAGGCATGGCAGGCCAGCGAGGTCACCTCAAGACCCAAGGTCAGGAGATGTCAAGAGGCCCTTCCTCCCTTTTGACAGGCCTGGAGAGAGGCTGCAGAATGCTGGGGGTCTTGGGAGGGTGTGAGGAAGCTAAAGCAGGGCAGGCCTGGGGGGCGGGCCCAGTCTCCTGGGGGACCGGGCTACAGAGAGTCTCGCCCCACAGTCATGCCATCCAGCCCCTTGCCTCCAGGTGACAGGCACCAGGACCCCCCCCCCCCAGCTGCCCCCCCTAGGGGTTCAGGGACCTCAGGGGAAGACCTCCCCCTGGCAGTTGAGCATAATCTGCTTTGAGAAGACTGAGAAAGTCTTTGAGTTGAACCCGTAGTCGCAGGTGACAGGGTTATGTGGCTGTCTCAGCCCAGACAGAACACCAGCCTGGTGTTTTCCAGCGTTTTGGGAGTAGCCATCACTGAAATACGTTCCTGGACATTTCAGGGACTTGGATTTTGCCATCCAAGGTGGCGAGGTCTCTGGGGCCCATGAGGAAGGGCTGTTAGGCTGGGACATGAGTGCTGTGATTGGAGGGCTCAGTGCCCGTGTCCGACTAGCCTGAGCTACCCAGGCCCAGAGGCCCACGGTCCCCTAATACACCAGCTCCTCCCGGGGGTCCGAGCCATACAGCTCGGCCAGCATCTTGAACCTGGGCCCCCAGTCATTGAGAAAGTCATAATCAATGTCCGAGTCAGATGAATCGGTGCCCAGGGAGCTGAGGGACTCGGCGATGGACTCGGCGCCCTCGTAGCCATAGATGTGCAGCGTGTCGTAGGGTGGGCCGCCGCCGTCGTGGTCCGCCTCGTCCTTCTTCACCTCGATCATTGCGGCCATCTCCCCGGGCCCGTGCGCCCCGGGCGCGTGCCGCGGCGGCTTCTGCACCTGTGCGTAGAGGGACGGCCGCGTGTCCAGCGCCGGCCGCGGGGGCTTGGTCCCACCGTGGCGCACCGAGTTGAGCACCGACACGTCGTAGCTGGTGGTGTCCATCTCGCCGCCGCCCTCCTCGTCGTAGGTGACCAGCTGCTCGTGGATCTCCGGTACGCTCTTGCCGTGGGCGCGGGCCTGCTTCCGGAGCCGCCGCCGCAGGATGATGAGGAGGGTGATCACTGCGAACAAGCGAGCCAGAGCTGGTCAGCCATGGCCCAGCAGACCGGGGGACTCCCCCCAACACCCCGCCCCCACACCCCCCCCCCACACCCCCGCCTTGAGGTTTACCTGCACCCTACCCTCCTCCCTGGGAATCCCTGGGCCAGCCCAGCTCCCAGTGACAGCTGGGCCAACGCAGAAGTTTTGGTTTGGTCTAGACACCTGGTGGGTCCACCCTCACTCCCACCCAGAGTCATCTCCACCCCACCCCCACCCAGGATCCATCCTTGCTGGTGTCCTGGCCACAGTAGGGCGGGGGGGAGAGCAACAGAGCGGGCCTCCCTCAAGTTCATTCTCTCCTGCCACTCTCCTCCCCATCTACCCGCATCCTCAATTCCTCCCTCCTCTTAACCACTGTGGCAAATCCTTCTGTGTCTTGTCCAAAGGCCAGGAGGCCAGAGGTTGGGGCAGAGATGGGGAAAGGGATGGAGTTGGAATTTGGAGTGCAAAGATCCTGAGCCGTGATGATGACGATGATGACGATGATGGTGATGATGATGACGGTGACGATGATGATGATGATGGTGAAGATGATGATGGTGATGACGATGATGATGGTGATGATGGTGATGGTGATGATGATGATGATGATGATGATGATAATGATGGGTCATGGTGGTGCTGGTAGACATGACACCCATTGCAGTAGCAGCAGCTACTCTTGAGCACCTACTGTGTACATGCTGGCATGGTATTGGCACATTTTCATGTTCTTTTACTCAAAGTAGGTATTAATATCCCATTTTACATGAGCAAACCAAACTCAGAGCAGCTGAGTGACATGCCCAGAGTCCCATGATCAGGCAGCAGTGTGATGTTGGCCCTGCTCAAAGCTCTGAGGTGTGTGACTGCATGACGGTTGCCAACCCCTAGGAGGGGTGGACCACGTGGGGCAGAGAGCTCCTAGAAGTAGGCTCAGAGCATCCCTAGACTCTGTCGTTCTAGCCTCGAGTGACTTAACGAACTGTTCCGTACATAAGAAAAGCCAGGATGCCCTCTCTGAGCCTCTGTTTCCTTGCCTGTAAAATGGAAGTGATGACTCCTCTGCTCTGTTTATATTTGATAAGGTGGCTATGAGGTTAAGTGCAATTCTGTGTGTGGTGGTGATGCCAGTATATCATTATTACTAATTTTTATTGAGAGGAAAATCTGGGTCTGGACTCTTTGCCACGGAAGCCCCAGAAGTGGGAGCACTGCCAAAGGGCCTCTCAGGGAAGCCACTGGCAGGAAAGGCCTGGAGCAGATGATGTGGGTCCCTCACTGTGTCCCCCGGTCAGTCCTGTCACTGTAGTGCACAGGGTGACCTCTAACCACCCAAGGGCTTCCTCTGGAGGGCCAGCCCCTGCCCCAGGTGAAACGCAGAACTTACACCTCTGGGAGGAGCGCCACCATCAGCTGGTGGGCATCGTTGGAAAAACATGGGCTGTGAGTGCCGCCACCCAGTCTCCAGTGAGAAGCTCCAGTGTCCCATGGTGGCAGCTTGTGTAACAACTTGCCCTTGATTGGCTGCCTACCTTTCCAGTCTCACTCCCCCTCTTCCTTCTGGGGCTTCTTGGGAGTGCCTCTCACATAAACCCTGTGCACCCCAATCCTGGTCCCAGGGTCTGCTTCCTGGGGAGCCCAAAGTAAGGCAAGGCCTAAAGTGCTCCTAAAATTTCTGAGGCCCAAACAAGAGGAAAAGAGATGTCAAGTCTGGAGAAATCCTAAAAATAGAAAGAAAACCACTGGCGATAATCTAAACTAGAAATTTTAAACTTTCCGTTTCTCTCCAAAAGAAGAACTGGATCCTCTTTTTTCAAAGCAGGTGCGACTTGTGGGATCTTAGTTCCCTGACCAGGGATTGAACCCGGCCCCTCTGCAGTGAGAGCGAAGAGTCCTAACCATTGGACCGCCAGCGAATCCCCTCGGAAGAGGTTTTATGTAAATAAATGCCTAGAACAGTGCCTGGCACACAATAAGTGCTCAAAATATGTCAGTTGAATGAGTGAATGTTATATATAAAGTATTTTAAACTGGGGAAGGAGACTTGAGTCCCCCCCTGCTTCCCCCCCCTCCCCCGCCATCCCCACAGTTAGGCACCCAAGGAGGTGAAGCTTACACCTAGCACAGGCCTGCACTAGGGCCTGGAGGCAGGGCTGGGCCTGGATCCCTGGCCTCTTCCTTCTCCTGTGTAGCCCCCTCAATGTCCCCTCCCATCCTCCTGGGCACTGACCTGTGATGGTGAGGATGCAGAGGAAGATAGCTACCAGCGCCTGGATGCTGACGCCCACCTGGGCGGCCACCTCCTCACACAAGGTGAACTCGCCGCGTTCGTTGCACTTGCACACAGTCACATCCAGCATGCTGGTGCCTGTGAGGCTTGGCCTCCCGTTGTCCGAGATGAGCACGGGCAGGTGGTGGACCTTGGCGCGCTCTCGGTCAAAATACCCATACTTGACTGTGATGTTGGCCGTGTTATCTGGAAACACCAAGTCCTCGGAGTCAGGCTCTGCTGCCTGGAGTGCCCATCCTCTCATCCACACTGCCTGCCACCTCCAGGAAGCCCTTGTTAACTGCACCAGCCCATGTGCTGCCTGGGCTGTGTCTCTGCCCTTGGCACCCCCTGCCTCAGGTTTTAGCCATTTGAGCGCAGGTCTGTTCCTCCAGAGAGGGGATGTTTTGGGCAGCTGCTTCGACCTAGCCTCTAAGAAGGACTTGGCCAGAATGTAAAACCCTTGCTTTCTGTTTCTGTGGGCGAATGATATGCCTGACCCCTAACTCTACTTCAATAAAAGGTGACTGTCAGCTAATTAACGCATTGTTTCAAGCTTTGATGAGCAATCAGGGGGAAATAAAGTCTTAAAAAGTCTTTTAGCATCGGGCTAACTTCTAAGGCTGTTTTTGCTATCCCTGAAAATCCATTAGAAAGTAAAAACAATGCACAGTTCCCTGGGGCACTGAGGGGATGATTGCATATGTAATTGAGGATTCTCCAGTCAGGCTGGAATTGAGAATGCGCTTTGGCCCAAACATAGGCTCTCCCTCTCAGCTCCAATCAATCCTTGTACAGAATTCCCCAGGGAGATTTTTTAACATGCTGGTTTTTCAGGACCGCCCCCCTCCACTCCTCCTTCCTTTTCCCCCTCCCCTCTCCCGCCTTTCTGATTCAGTGGCTGGATAATCCGCCCTTTGTTGGCTCCTAGGAGATGATGATGGTTAGAGGGTCCAGGGACTCCCTGTTCCAGGGTTTACCTAGCCGTGCGGGGTTGGCACACTCAGAAAGCCAAAGGCAAAGGAGGCCATCTTTTAGATTTCAGATGGAAGCCAATTACATTTCATTATTAAGTAGCCATGTCTATTATAATTGAAAATAATAACAATATGGCCACTGACACTGTATGAGGGAAATTAGAGATTTCTCACTATACTCATTTAATATTGTAGCAGGACATTCATGTTCTAAGTGAATCTGAGATCAACAAGCTAGTCTCCTGGTCACATACGGGGTGTCTTTGGGTTGGTGTTTAAGCTTTCTTCTCCATTGCAGCCCTCCTCTGAGGCAGGATTGAGGTGGGCCCCGGGGATGGGGTGACACGTATTTTTTCCATATTATTTACTACTAAAGACAGCGGAATGTTGAATGGTCTGTCATTGACTGTCCGCGCATCGTAGCTACCATCCCCATCCCATAGGAGGCTCCTTAAGGACGAGTCTGTGGCTGATCCCCTGGGTCTGCCTCTCACTCTCAGGGACCCCACTCCCTGACCTTCCTCAAAGGTGGCAATGGCTGTTTCTATACAGGAATCCTCACCAACCACAGTGTTGCCAGCTGGGATGGGCAGGGATTCCACCCCATTCTGGGTGAAGGATTATTCTGTTTAGACCCAAGGGGGATTTTTTTGTGGTTTTCTCAGGAAGGTGCAGAAGCCATGGAAGCCTGTCTGCTTTTGGCTGGAATTCAGTCAACTCAGCACTGACACTCTCGGAAGCACATACTCATGAGAAACTCTGATTGGCCGCTACTGACATCACAGGGCTCTCTAGGCTGTGATTGGTGGACCAGATCCTGTCCCGAGGACACCTGCTGGTAAGTAGTCATGGTAGCCAAATTAAAACACTGTATCCTTGGCATTTTGGGTTTCAAATGTCCAGTTTTGCCTCTTTGGAAGCAACCTCAAAGTTCTATGTCATAGAGCAATTTGCAGTTGTGCTGAGCGCAGGAAGGAGTCTTTGGCTAGTTTGTGAACCAAGCTGTCTACACCGCATATCTGTTCTGTGCTCCTCAGTAACCTGAGCATCTTATGGGGAAGGGCAGGCCATGTGGACTTAGCAGTGTGCCAGGGTGGCTCTGACCATTGCACAGACCAGTTAGGTATGTGGTGGGAATTGTACAAAACCTCCTGTAACTCGAAAGCCCCACTGAGGGCCTGCCCCCAGTGCACTGGCTTGGTCCTTGACCCTGGCTTTTCAAGACTCAACCCCGTCCCTGAGCCCCCCAAGAGCCAGCCTGACTGCCTTGAGGCGCACCGTGATTATCCGTGAGGGTGAAGTTGCTGTCCTCAGTGCTCAGGGAAAACTTGAACTTCACATCTCGTGGTGTTATATCCTTGTCTATTGCCGAGATTTGCACGACCAGCTAGAGGGTGGAAGATGGGGGCCGGTCATTAGCGGTGTTGGGTTGGCCGGGGTTTCAGTGATGGGGAGGGACTTTGGGTTTAGACCTGACCGTGGCTGCCTCTCACCTGTAACACTAACCTAAATGGTCTCCACAGAGCCACTCTTTCTACCACCACCTCCCCGCCAATCTACTCACTACACGTTCTCTCTGAGCCTCAGTTTCACCCTCTGTGGGGATAATGTCACCTTTCCTCAAGGCTGTTGTACAAGTTACATTAAACTTAGTGAAATGCCGGCTGACCGTGGCTGGGAGGTGCTGCCCCTCGGCCTGCCCCAGGCGGACGCTGCCTTGCCCTCCCACCTGAGTTAGACTCACCTTGCCCTGGGCAGCGTTCTCACACACTTTGGGCTCGTAGGGCTTGGCAAACTCTGGGGCATTGTCGTTCTCATCCAAAACTTCGATGTGGACCTGCACAATGGATTCTTTGCCCGTGGGGGTCCCTGCAGGGGAAAGGACTCATCACTACAGTGGGTTCAGCAGGTACCAGCCCTGGGATTAGAATGTATATGGATGGGAGTCCTGGAGGGGTGCTCTTTTTGCAGGAAGAGGGGGTTATGGACATCTGGAAGGGAGGCCAGGGATGGCCTTCTGGTAGAAGGGAGTGGAAGAGGAAGGGGGTAAAGCTTCAAGCACAGGGATATTTGCTAAAGAATTAGTTGTAAGAATTGAAAAGGTGAACAACAGAAGTGTATTTTTAAAGGTTTTAATTAAATCAATTAAGTAATTATTAAATCAATTCAGCAATTTAAGCAATCAAACTAATTTAAATAAATTAATTATGAAATAATTGAAAAGGTAAACCATCTAAGTGAGATTGCATTAATAAATGACGTCAGTTTAAAAGAATGGACTATGTGGCTGTTTGCAATGCCCAGGTAAATTACATTTTAAAAATTACAGTCTTTTTAAAAAAAGATATTTTAGTACCATGAGAAAATGATTCTGGAATAAGGTTAAGTAAAAATGCAGGATATGATATTTATACAAGTATTATGATCTCACTTGTATAAAAATACATATCGTAAAAAGACCAGAGGAAATAAACTACAGTGCTAACAGTAATCATCTGTGTATGGTGGGAATATGAGGGTATAATTTTCTTCTCCTTTTTTATATTTTCCGTATTTTAAAATGGGCAGTAAACTATTACTATAAGATTTAAAAATTGTATGAGTGAGATTAGATGGGGAAGAAAGGGGCAAAGACTGATCTGGACAGTACGCAGGAGTCCATTGAAGCTGACCTGGCTGCCAGGTGGGGGACGTGCTGCCAGCAGGAAGCAGGGGCCCTTCAGGGTAGCACCGGTGGGGCCCTGGCCAAGTCACCCCCTTTCTGGGCCCTTGTGGCCTCTGTGTGAGGTGGGAATATTGATCCTTCTCCCAGAGGACAGTTGTGATTTTCTCATAGAGGCGAAGGGTAAATTCTGGAGAATCTCACAGTCTTGGAGTTGGAAACTGCTTCAGATTTTGAATTCAGCCCACTGACTGGCCCATAAACACCCTCCAAAGCAGCCTTTTCCAAATGACCACTATAATAAGAATCACATGGCACTCGTTCAGTGCACACTCCTTGGCCCCATTTCTGACGCACTGGACTAAAACCTCCAGGGAGGCATCTGAGAAGCTCTGTGGTTAAGAGGTGCCTCAGGTGATTCTCATCACAGGGACATCTGGCAGCCTGTTTTGGAACAGTGCTTCTTAAACTGTAGTGTGCATGAGATTCTGATTCAGTCTGGGGTTGGGGCCTGATGTTTTGCTCGTCTAACAAAGTCTCAGATGACGTGGATGCAGCTGGTCCATCCACACTTGGGGATGGAGGCGCTATAGCATCCCAGCCAAGTGGTGCATCAGCAGGTGCTTATAGGACCTCTGGAGACCCAAAATGATGGATTTTGACAATTTGAAAAGGAGAGGAGCCCAGGTCCCCTGGCAAATGGGGCCACTCACCACTAGAATCCAGCTCTTTGGCCTCCACTGTCAGGTTACACCAGGGGTAGACTTCTCTGTCCAGCTCCTTCTCATTGTAAATATTCCCCTGCTTGGTTATTCCGAAGAACTGGCCCTTGTCACTTGTCCTGCGGATGGAGTATCTGCCCACGGGAGAGAGTTTCAAGGTTTTCCGTTGTTCTTTGCTGAGTCCAAACTCCCCAGCAGGACAGAGGAGACCCTTCAGGATCTGTCCCTTGCATCCATCCCCCATCTTCCTCTCACTGCTCATTGCACTTGATCACCCAGAGGGAGTCAGAGTAGTGAGATAATCCCTTTGAGGTTGGCAGTGTTGCCATCACTGGGCTGAGGGTGGTACCTGAGACTCCATCAACAGCACTTTCACAGTTGAGGCAGGTGGCACTGTAATCAACTGTACCACAGCTTGGATTGGATTTTGTGATTAATGAAAAGATAGTTGGGCAAGAGCCAGGAAGAAGTAAAAAAAGGGGCTGGAAGAGGTACGAAGTGATTGAAAGGAAACTAAATTTGTGAAGTAAAAATTGGAAAAGTTCTTAAGGAAAAAGGCATGAAGAGAAGAAAAGAGAGATGAAAATATATAACGTTCCAAATATATATTTCTCTAATACTGAGGAAAATTCCAGAACAAAGAGAACAGAAGAAATAACAAAAGATATAATAGAAGAAAACTTCCTGATCTGAAGCAAGGCCCAAGTTTATAGAAGAGTCATTGATATCAGGCGTAATTTTAAAAAGAGATCAATATTTAGCTATATCCTGATGACACTTTTGAATTTCAGAGCTATATAAAGAAACCAAAAAGAGTCCAGACAGAAAAGATATGTCCTTATAAAGAAAGAGAAATCAGACTCACCCCAGACATTCTCACAAAGTTAAATGCTAGGACACACTGATAATATTTTTGATTTGTAAATATGCAAGGATTCAGGAAGTATATCATCCACAAGATGGGTCCTGAAAAAATTTTTTTTGAAAACTCACTTCATCTAACAAGTGTCTCAAAATAAAGTAGAAAAAAAATCTGGTTTGGGAGGAATTAAAATTAAACTATTGATATCTTTATCATATATAGGAAGGCAATGGTGTGTGTGTGTGTGTGTGTGTGTGTGTGTGTGTGTGTGTGTGTGTGAGTGTGAGTGACAGAGACAGAGACAGAGACAGACAGAGAGAGAGACAGAGATTTTTAACTAGAAAATATTGGTCCAGGAAAACATGTAAAATTTTACAGATAGAAGTAAATCTCACTGGTAGAAGTAAAAATGCATGTACTCCATCCAAATATCTACGAGAAAATAACACGAAAAAATAGACTCTACAACAAAGATGGAGGAAGAGAAAAAAGTAATTAAGTTTGAGAAATAGCAAATGTAAAACAAGATAAAAGAAGTAAGATCAAACATATCATTTACAATGAAAAATGTAAATAGGTTAAACACAAAGCATCTCAGTTTGGATTAAAAAGCAAAGCCATGAGGACACGGGGGGAAGGGGAAGCTGGGATGAAGAGAGAGTAGCGTGGACATATATACACTACCAAATGTAAAATGGATGGCTAGTGGGAAGCTGCTGCATAGCACAGGGAGATCAGCTCAATGCTTTGTGATGACCTAGAGGCGTGGGATAGGCGGGGTGGGAGGGAGACGCAAGAGGGAGGGGATATAAGGATATATGTATACGTATAGCTGATTCACTTTGTTGTACAGCAGAAACTAATACAACATTGTAAAGCAATTATACTCCAGTAAAGATGGGAAAAAAAAAAGCAAAGCCAATTACATTCCAGTTTCAAGAGACAACTTACTGCCCATGACCTAGAAAAAATTAAAAGTAAAGGTCGGAAAATTTATTTCAGGCAAACATGAGTAACATGAAAACAGGACAAACTTTACATCAGGCAACATGGAATTGAGGACAAAATGTCATAAGGATGAAAGTGACAAGTCATAATGAAGGTAAAATAATTATAAACCTTTGTTAACTGAATAGAAAAATTAAAATACATAAAGCAAAAGCTTAGATATTCCAGAAAAAAAATGGACAGAAAGACACACAAAGACAATTACATTACATCACAGAACAAGTTAAAGCAAAGCCAAAAAATGCCCGACTTTATTTAAGAGACTTTATTTAAGTCTTTTAAATAAACCATTGGATCAATGAAGAAGTAAAAATTATCATTATAGACCATTTAGAATAGAATGGCCATGAAAACAGTTGTCCTAAAACTTATGAGATGTGATCAAAATGGAGGTACACGTTTGTCTTTAACAGGAAGACCTGATAACAGAGAAACATTAACTCTCCCCAAATTGATGTATAAACACAATTCTCATTAGAATTCTGATGTTTTTTTAAAAACGGAAGAAGTTTATGGTTCACATGGAAGAATGAATGTTTGAGAATGCATTAAAGATATATAAAGTGAAAAAACACTTGAGGGAGGGACTTGCCGTATACATACCAAGTTTTAGTACCAAGGTGCAACAGTAAAACAGAATGGCTTTGCCACAGAACATAGGATTCAGAAGTAGATTCAGGGATATACGGGAGCTTGGAACTACATCTTTTGTCACAGAGGGGAGAGGAGAGGAGTCTAGTTCAGATAGAAGAACAAGTAGTGATGAAATGGGTATAATGTGATCCAAAAAAATTTTAAAACAATCAAATCCCCCAAACAAACAAAGGACAAATCCACCATAAATGTATGTAGATGTTTGTGTGGTCACGAAGAAAGGCATGATAGGACCACAGCACACCATGAACGTGAGTTGTCTGGAAATCAGGGTTATGATGTTTTCTTTATAGATCCTTGTGTTGTTTGATTGTGTGAAATAAACACTTTTTCCTTCTGTGTTTTTGGGAAGACAAATGTAATAAATCATGTTTAGTGAAGGGGTTTCATGGATGTCAAGTTGGCTGCTCTCTTGACTGTCGCATCTCCCCAGACGGGACCTGTGGGAGGCCGTACCTCCCCTTCAAGGTAAAGCAGACAACGGGAAGCTCTGATGGCCAGGACCATGCTGGCCTGGGCAGAGCAAGATTCCACCTGGCCACATGGGTCAGTGGAAGAGCTTGGGCTTCTTGTCGTGCCTCTGTGCATGTCCCATGTACCTTCCGGGAGAAGCCAGTTTCCCCCTCTGAGTCCTGGGCTCAGTCCAGCAGGCCTAAGAGCCTCAGTGCCTGGGTGGTGTCGTGATCACCACCATCGTCACGCCTTCCACCCGCCTTACCTGATGCTCCGCTTAGCGGCATCGGGGTCCACGGCCAGCACTGAGCCGATCAGAGGTTTCTTCTGGTTCTCCCGCAGTTGGAAGTGGTAAAAGGGCTGCTGGAAGGTGGGGGGCTCGTCCACATCTGTGACGTTGATGATGACACGGGCGATGTTCTTGGTGGAGGTGCTGCTCAGGTAGCGGAGGTCGATGGTGGGGTCCGTGGCCTCGATGGTGAAGCTGTATTGCCGGATGCGTTCATAGTCCAGGGGCTGCGAAGGGAAAACTGTGGTGAGCACTTGCTCCGAGCCAAGCATGGGGTTGTGATTTTCACAGCAACCCTGCGAGGTCACGCTGGGATGATCCCTTTTTACAGATGAGGGGCCTGTGGCCTGGCTGTCTTCAGCTGTCTCCCGTGTATCCTGACCGTGGCTCAGTTGCAGGTATTGAGGACAACCAGTGGGTCAGCCACAGTCTCGCTGTCAAGGGGACCACAGACTAGTGGTTCTGTCCCAGCTCCTTGAAGACATTCCTTTTCTTGTGCCTTTGCTCAAGTCTCTTCTCCTGCCCTTGCCCGCTTGGCACACTCCTATTCACCCCTCAGGAAGCCAATCTGAAGGTAATCAGATGCCCTCTCAGAACCCATTCCTGCCCCTCCCAACACAGGTAATTGCTCCCTGCCTGGGTGCCCTCTATGTCTGTGTGTCTGTCCTCCCTACTGGCTGAGAGCTTTGGTACCGTGGAGGCCGTCTGACTCCCCTGGGTATACCTAGTTCCCAGCACAGGGCTGGACCAGAGAAGGACTCGGGAGAGGTCTGCTGGAGGAATGGCCTGGCTCAGGCAGAGGGGTTCTGGAGTGCCCCCTTTCAGGCAGGTCATCACTGGCCTTGGCCTCCCAGTCCCCTGCATGGCCGTTCTGAAGCAGTTTGTGCCCCTGGCAGACCTTCCCTCCTCTTCTAGATTCAGCCAGTCCAGCTGCTTTCTCAGCAGCAGCCACGGCCAGTGGCCACCCCCTCCCCACGGCATTCACTATTTCCTTACATGCTGATGGCTTTCAGCTGCGAGCACTTGTAATCTTCCAGGGCTTTCCTGGCCCGTGCCCAGGGCAGATCAGAAAGTGCCAGGGAGGGGGCTTCCCTGCTGGTCCAGTGGTTACGAATCCTCCTTCCAATGCAGGGGACGCAGGTTTGATCCCTGGTCAGGGAACTAAGCTCCCACATGCCGCGGGGCAACTAAGCCCACGTGCCACAACTACTGATCTCCCGCTCTTCAACTAGAGAGCCTGTGCCGCAAACTACAGAGCCCACGCACTTAGGAACCCTCGCGCCACAGCTACAGAGCCCACGTGCCCTGGAGCCTGCACGCCACAACTAGAGAAGAGAAAACCCACACACCACAACTAGAGAGAAGCCCGCGGGCCACAATGAAGAGTCTGCATGCTGCAACTAAGACCTGATGTGGCCAAAAATAAATTAAATAAATAAATAAATCTTTTAAAAAAAAAAGAGGAAGAAAGTGCTGGGGAGTGGGCCCCCAGGAGCCCTCAGTCAGCCCACAGCTGCTGCGACTCTGAGGCATGTTCCACGCTGTCCCCCAGATGTCCCCAGCGGGACTGCACCCCACTCGCCCATGGCGTTCACCTGCTCATTGAGGAGCCTGTATTAGCTTTCCTCCTTTGCACATCTCACTGCTCCTGGGGCTTCCTGAGATCACTCCCCAAGTAAACTATTTACACCCAAATCCTTGCCTCGAGGTCTGCTTCCGGGGTAGCCCAGCCTAAGGCACTGACCCTTCTGTCCTGGCTCCCCTTCCCAGCGCCAGGGTCACAGTGTCCACGAGCACACGGCCAGCTCCAAACCGACCCAGAACGTGCACCTTTGGTGGCCTCTGATCCGGGAGCAACCCCTGGCTGAGTCCTGAGGAAGCCGGGAGCCCCCAACCCCGCATCTGATGTCACTGCCACGGGTCTGCGAACCTTCATGGGCTTGATGATGCCCTCGTTGCGGCTGGGGTCAGGCTCGATGGTGAAGGTGTCCCTGTACTCGCCCTGCACGATGCTGTACTTTGTCTTCCGGTTCTGGGGCTCGTCTGGGTCCTCCACAAACAGAGAGCCCAGGGGGCTGCCCACACGGATGTCTTCGGGCACAGAAAATATGTACCTGGCTGATGCAAAGAGGCGCCCCAAAGGGCACTGGGTTAATGAGATAGATGAGGCGATCGTCCCCATACTATCCCAATACATTTTGTTACAGGAAACGGGCACAATAAAATAGTAGTAGTAGTAGTAGTAGTAGTAATTCCTCTGGAACTTTGTGTCCCAAGGCAGAGAGGTTGTGCTCTGTCCTTCCATCCACCTGACAGGTAGTTATTAAGCATCTGCTGTATGTCAGGCACCTTGCTAGGGGACCTGTTAATTGACAATTGAGAGAGTCTCTGCCTTCAGGGAGCTTGTGCCGTGCACAAGGAGGCCACTTCAGGAGAACCCGCCTGTCCTTGGGGTGGCTGAGCCTCTGCGTGAGCCGTCAGCATTGGAGGTGCAAGTGATGAGTCAGCTGACTTTCCTCCCCAGCCCACCCAGGGTGTGTCAAAAGGGGAGAATCAGTCTGTGGATGGGTCAGAGCCCAGCCCTGGCTCTGGCTCTGGAGCTTTGCCGAACCCCTGTTCCCCAGCTCATGGGGATTTTCTAGCTGGGGTCTGGGTTTTCCTGAGCCCATGGGATCTGGGTGAAAGTGGTCCTATCTGGTAGTGGGACTCTGGGCACACGGTGGCACACGGCAGGGAGTGTGACTCCCTGCTGGCCTGTGAGGGCTCCGTGGCAGGGGCAGTTGGACAGCCTTGGGAACGTGTTCATAGATGGGGAACACCGGAAAGACACCCCTGACGTAGGCCCGCCCTGGGTTGGAGAGAGAGGTAGACAGATGCCAGGATCCTCTCTGAGAGCTCCCGGGTCACCGAGCCTGGAGTATCCCAACCCTCGCCCTGCCCGGGGCCCTAGGGGAGGGGCTCACACTGTGTGAAGATGGGGAAGTTGTCGTTGACGTCCTGCAGAGAGATCAGCACGGTGGCCGTGCCCGATTCCCCCCGGAGGCCCTGGGCATCTCGTGCTTCCACCACGATCTCGTACTTGGCCTGCTTCTCTCGGTCCAGGTTTTTGTTCGCTGTGACAATTAGTCCTGCAAAAAGTGTCACATCAGGAGCCGTGTTACTTGGGGAGCTTTTAAAAAATAGTGATGCCCGGCCGCTACCCATAGGGCACCTGGCTTCAGAGCTCCCCAGGTGATTTCACTGTGCAGCCAGGACTGAGAGCCAGGGGTGAACCACCTTCCACCTCCATGCCCTGCACTGCTAGGCCAAACGCTTTGGTCCAGTATTGGTCCCAGCCACCTGGAGCACTGGGTTGAGCAAGAACCTGCGGCCACATCTAGGCTCAGAGTGGGAAGAGTGCTGTGGGTTAGCGATGGCTGCCTTGGGGCCGCGTAGGTTGTGCTGTGTGTTTGCCATCACTCTGAAAGATGGCTTGCCTCAGGCCTGACCACCTGGACTTCTGTCTTGCTCCCAAGACTCAGTCCTTACAGTTTTTTGGGTCACGTGGAGTGGATAATGACGATGGGCCACGTGCTCATTAGGCGTTACCTAATTCAGACTTCACACCTACCGTACAAGGTGACTATAAGCTTCCCCAGTTTTGAGATTAGGGCCCTAGCTCTCACAGAGGTCAGTTGACTTGCCCAAGGTCATTAGAAGCAGTGAGGAGCAGAAATGGGTTCTGAAACCAGATCCATTTGATTCCATAGCTGGAGCTGCTAACCGGCATTCTCTTCCACCTCTCCTGTCAGTGCTTGGGTCCTGACTCTGTCCCCTGGACTTGAGTTCACGTCTCGGGCACCTGTCTGCCTCCTTCTGCCCTCACCAGCCACCTTGTCTTGACGTAGGGTACCGACTGCCTCCAAAGGGTGGTGTAGGTCAGTGGTCAGTGACACCTGGCAGACTGGGCTTCCCTCGGTGCCTGCACCTCCACCCCCTCCAAGCCAGTGCCGCCCCCGGGGGGGTTAGTCACACAGACCGGAACCGCGGATGCTGAAATGTTCTTCTCCCTTCAGGAGTTGGTACACGACAGAGGCGTGGTCTGCCACAGTGGGGTCATCTGCATCCATTGCTGTCAGCTGGATGACCGAGGTCCCTGTGGGGAGAGAACCCAGGGTTGCTGCTTTGCGATGGCCAGCCCCTCACCCCATTCCCAGATGAGGGCCGATGGGGCTCAGGCTGTTCCTGAACCCCCCTCCCCCAGGTCCTGAGGGAGAAAAGGCTGCTTTGTTTTCTGAGGAGCCTGCCTGGGGGCAAAGTGCTGGCAGTGGTGGAGGCCCAGCTCCGTCAAACATGAAGGGCAAAGAGAACTGGTGGTTTTCATTTATGGGGGAAATGAGGGAAGAGGGGAGTGGCTGAGGTCATGGGGAGAAACAGTAAGGGCTGCTTCTTCCTTCTGGAAGCATGAGAACAAGAGACTAGGAAGGGCCCCCGAAGGGCTGGGTTCACATCTCTTTCCCCTTGAGCTCCAGGCTCCCCATACTTGACAGGAAGGTCTGGTACTGAGACCTGGCGAGAGAGCCTGGACTAAGGGCTGGGGAAGGGAGCCCTTTTCTGGCACCCCCTGGAGGCTGGGGGTAGAATTGAGGAAGGAATAGTCTCCTCTGCAGGCCTGGGGTCCAGGCTGCTGACACACCTTGGGATGAGGTGTGTCCCTCTCCCGCCCCCCTCCACTCCTGTATGGACCCCAAAGGTGACTCCTTGTCTTGGTGGAAGAGTTGGCCTCCTTCATGTGCAAAGGCTACGCTCTTGGCGTGCCAGCCCTGAGAGTCAGAACAGTGGGTGGCGTCGGCTCCAAAGAGTAACAAGACGTGTGTGTGTGTGTGTGTGTGTGTGTGTGTGTGTGTGTGTGTGTGTGTGTGTGTGTGTGTGTGTGTGTGTGTGTGTGTGTGTGTGTGTGTGTGTGTGTGTGTGACGGTCAGGACTCCGTCTGGGGCCAGGTCAGAGCTTAGTCTTTAGGGACCAGAGTTCCTTTCGAGTCATATAAACTGGCAATATGGGCATCCCCATAGCGGCCCGGAACTCACTGAATCCTGCCCCAGGCAGTGAAGCTGCAGATGGGAGAGGGGCCTCCATGCCAGGGATGAGCGAGGGGAGAGGGAGACAGACAGACCGGGTGCGTACCTATCCCTGACATCTCGGGCACAGAGGCATTGAACACCCGGTGCGTGAACACAGGCCAGTTGTCATTGATATCGTGAACTTTGATGGTGAAGCTGGAAGGAGACTCCAGGTTCTTCTCAGTGTTCTTGTCCACCACGAGGGCGATGAGGTGGTACTCAGAGATCTTCTCCCTGTCCAGCCTCTCAAAGGCATACACGTCCCCTGTGCTCTCATCAACCTGGAAGACCTTGCCGGCAGACTCTCCTTTGAGCTGGTACTTGGTGTTCTTGCGGTTCACGCTTGATTTAATCTAGGAAAGGAGAGGCGCTGTGAACTGGAAATAGCAGTGGTGGCTGTGTGCATGTGAGTGTGTGCCCGTGTGAGTGTGCCGGGGCATGGCATTATTAAAAAAAATCAATTATATAAACTTACAATTAAATGAATCATATTGAAAACAGAGGTAGGGGCCTCCCTGGTGGCGCAGTGGTTGAGAGTCCGCCTGCTGATGCAGGGGACGCGGGTTCGTGCCCCGGTCTGGGAAGATCCCACATGCTGTGGAGCGGCTGGGCCCGTGAGCCATGGCCGCTGAGCCTGCGCGTCCGGAGCCTGTGCTCCGCAACGGGAGAGGCCACAACAAGTGAGAGACCCGCGTACCGCAAAAACAAACAAACAAAGGTAATGTACTATAAATCTATTGCTTCCTAATACTGTAATTTTACTACATTTTACTATGTTCTCTTGAGTTTTTTAAAAAACTTTTTTATTTTTTACATCTTTATTGGAGTACAATTGCTTTACAGTGATGTGTCAGTTTCTGCTTTATATCGAACTGAATCAGCTATACATATACATATATCCCCATATCTCCTCCCTCTTGTGTCTCCCACCCACCCTCCGTATTCCACCCCTGTTCTTGAGTTTTTATGTTGATCGTATTGAATGATGGAAATATTGGATAATGCAGTGTTAATGCACATCTGTTCCCAACTCTGCCTTCAGTGGCATCGAGTTGGTAGCTTGCAACAGACATGGTGAAAGTGTTTATACCAAGGAAATTGGCACATGCTACAAACAGGATCTTTTCCCCTCAAAAGCCAGTTGTCAACTGTTTATCAGCACACCACTGGTCTCAGTCGTTTAGTTTTGGAATGGTGCATAAAATGTTCTCTTTTTGGAGATTTACAACACACAGTTCTGCAGGAAAGAACTCTACAGAGCTTCGTTTAACTCAGGATTTCCTCTACTTGTTAGACCACTGAATCCTTTTCCTTTGTTACACATACTATTAGTGTCCTTAGGAATAAGACTTGGAAAATAATGTGTGTAAAGCAATTTGCACAGGCGCTCAATAAATGCGAGTTGTTATTCACACTAGATGCCTACATTAAAGGATATTAGAAGTTTAGAATTGCTGAACATTTCATTTATGGAATCTTGGAAGCAGAGGCTGTTAGGAACATAAGCTAATCATGTTTCATACATGTCTAATGGTCCTCCCATAGGTGGTTAGGATGTTCAAAAAATAGAGTTCAATAAAGTAAAAGAAAAAAACCAGATGCCTGCAAGGTGCCAGCCTGGGAGCATAAAGATAGTCCAGACCCCGCTCTTTCCCTCAGGGCCGGGTTTGAAGCAGCAGAGGCTGAGATTGTGAGGGAGGGCAGCATTTAAGGGTCAGTTGGAACAAGAGCCTTGAGTGAAGGTGTTGCATCAGAAAGGCTGGAGGAGAACCCGAGAGAGAGTGGGGTCTCAGGACAGAAGAGGGAGCATCAAGATGGGTGTGGTCAGGTCCCACGAGGTCTGGAAAGCATCCCTAGGCTTAGCAGCGGTGCAGTCATCGGAGCCCTTGGTGAGAGCAGCGTTAGGGGTGGTGGATCGAGAAGCCGGATGACAGGGCTTTATTATTATTATTATTATTTTTTTTTTTTGCGGTCCGCGGGCCTCTCACTGTTGTGGCCTCTCCCGTTGCGGAGCACAGGCTCTGGACGCGCAGGCTCAGCGGCCATGGCTCACGGGCCCAGCCGCTCCGCGGCATGTGGGATCTTCCCGGACCGGGGCACGAACCCGCGTCCCCTGCATCGGCAGGCGGACTCTCAACCACTGCGCCACCAGGGAAGCTCCCGCGTGACAGGGCTTTAGAGAAGAGTCTGGGAGGTGAGGAAGTGGGGACAGGGAGTGAGCCCTTGGTGGGCGGGGCGGGAGAGAGGTGAGGCTGTAGCTGGAGGTAGTGAAGAAGCATCCTGGAGCAGGGCTGCGGGTGTGCAGGGGCAGATGGTTCGTGGGGAGGTCCCGAAGCCCAGTGGCCGGGACATACGATGAACAGATGGGCAGGAGGCAAGAAGTGATGCGCCAGCGCCGGAACCTGTGACTTGGGCGGGAGGACAGTGGGGGTCAAGAAGGAGGGACAGTCTGGGGCCCTGTATGAGTTACTCAGGCTTAGGGTAGGATGGTCATTCCAAACCTGGTTCTGGTGGGTGCATTAGGATTCATGTGGGCAGGGGTAGCAAGGGGGCGTGAGTCAGCTTTGATCTGTCACTGGAATTCTGTCTGAGATTGCATTTGACTCACACCTAAACATCTTTGATAATTTCTCAGTATCATCAAATAACTAGTGTTAAGAAGACTTCATTTGGATATGAGTTTCTGTTTTCCTTCCCTCCAACTTTTCTCAAATAGACTTTATATTTTAGAACTGTTCCAGATTTATAGAAAAATTGAGGTGATAGTACAGAGAGTTCCCATACATCCTGTGCCCAATTTCCCTGTTATTAACACCTTACATTAGTATGATACATTTGTCGTAATTAATGCACCGATATTGATATATTATTATTAACTGAAGTTCATATTTTGTGCAGATTTCCGTAGTTTTTACCTAATGTCCTTTTTCTGTTTGAGGATCCCACCCAGGATGCCACATTACCTCTAGCTGTCATGTTCCTTTAAGTTACTCTTGGCGGGGACAGTTTCTCAGATTCTCCATGGTTCTTTTTTTTTTTTAATTGAAATATACTTTATTTACAATGTTGTGTTAGTTTCAAGCGTACAGTAAAGTGATTCAGTTATATATATATATATGTATATATATATATACAAATACACATATATATTCTTTTTCAGATTCTTTTCCATTATAAATTATTGCAAGATCCTGAGTATAGTTCTCTGTGATGTATGGTAGGCCCTTGTTGTTTGCCTAGTTTATATATAGTAGTGTGTAGATGTTAATCCCACTCCCCTCACTATCCTCTTTGGTAACCATAAGTTTGTTTTCTTTGTCCGTGAGGCTCTGCTTGTTCTCGACGACCGTGAGAGTTTTGAGGAGTGCTGGTTGGGTGTTTTGTAGGATGCCCCCTATTGGAATTTGTCCGATGTTTTCCTCACGATTAGACAGACTGAGGTTATAGGTTTGGGGGGGGGCCTCCCCTTTTTTAACTTATCCCTATATTTGGATATGACATCTTAATGCCAAAAGCTCTGCTGACCCCTGTCTGTGGATTCAGAAGGCCACTCCGCTCCCATTGTCCGGCAAACAGCTCTGTAAACAAAGGCTCCTGGCTCTGATCTTGGTAAACAGGGACTTCCTTCCCTCCGATGATGTCTTTGGAGCCAGGAGGAGATCCTTGGAGCCCTGTCCTTGCCTCTCCCAGACACCGTGCTTCTTCCCAGGGTGGGGACTGCACGGGACCCTCTGTCCCCACGCCAGGTGCCAAGTGCACGCTGTTGGCAGGGGACGGCAGGCCCGAGGCTCTTCGTGCTGCGCAGAGGCCTTCGGGCGAGCCGTCCGAGGCCCGCCGTGTCCGGGCTGGGCGGCACGCCGGCGGCCCTGCTTGCTGACTGTCCCTGACTCAGCCCGTGGGTATTCGTTGGGGGGCAGTCGTTCTCTCTGGAGGCTGATTCACGGCACGCTCACCCCCTTGGGAAGGAGCAGATGGGCCGATGGTATTTTCCTCTAGGGCACAGAGTTCACATCGGTGTTGGGAGTCAGGAACCCTGTGCTTTCCTAGGGCTCTATCCTGGTTTCACTGTGTGACCCTGGGCAAGCGCCTTCCCCTCTGAGTGGCCAGACTGAAGGATCTGAATTTCCCAGCCATTCTTGGTGGCCAGAGGAGGCCTGAGCACGGTGAGCAGTGGAGAGGGCCGTGGGCAGGGCTGTGAGTGTAGATTCCCCAGCTGGCTCCACCGCCAGCTGCCATGGCATTTCTGGTCCTGAGGCCAGACTTGACCCTTCCCCATCTAGGGGTCCTTTCTGGCCTGATTCTCTATAACCATAGGGCTCCCCCATCTCCAGCATGTGTGGGGTTCTTTGTCTGATACATGCTGCCCTTTTAGACCAGGGTGGGCAAACTGTTTCTGTAAAGGGCCAGATAGTAAAAATTTTCGACTTTGTGGATCATATGGTCTTTGGGACAATTACTCAAATCTGCCATTGTAGCATGAAAGCAACCACGACCATTTGTTAAGTGCACGGCGTGGCTCTGTTCCAATAAAACTTTATTTACAAAACCGCATGGCGGGGCAGTTCTACCAGCCCCTATTTATGTATTTATTTATTTAATTGAAGTATAGTTGATTTACAGTGTTGTGTTAGTTTCTTGTGTACAGCAAAGTGATGTATATGTGTGTGTGTGTATACATCTTTTCCATTATAGGTTATTACAACCTACGGAATATAGATCCCTGTGCTATGCAGTAGGTCCTTGTTGATTATCTGTTTTATATATAGTAGTATGTATACGTTAATCCCAAACTCCTAATTTATCCCTCCCCTGCTTTCCCCTTTGATAATCGTAAGTTTGTTTTCTATGTCTGTGAGTCTGTTTCTGTTTTGTAAATAAGTTCATTTGTATCATGTTTTTAGATTTGACATATAAGAGGTATCATATGATATTTGTCTTTCTCTGTCTGACTTACTTCACTTAGTATGATAACCTCTAGGTCCATCCATGTTGCTCTAAATGGCAAGATTTCATGCTTTTTTATGGCTGAGTAATATTCCATTATTTATAGGTACCACACCTTCTTTACGCATTCATCTGTTGGTGGACACTTAGGTTGCTTCCACGTCTTGGCTATTGTAAATAGTGCTGCTATGAACATTGGGGTTCGTGTATCTTTTTGAATTAGAATTTTCATATTTTCTGGATATATGCCCAGGAGTGGGATTGCTGGCTCATATGGTAGTTCTATTTTTAGTTTTTTAAGGAACCTTCATACTGTTTTCCATAGTGGCTGCACAAATTTACAATCCCACTGACAGTGTAGGAGGGTTCCCTTTTTTCCACTCCCTCTCCAGCATTTGTTATTTGTAGACTTTTTAATCATGGCCATTCTGACTGCTGTGAGGTGATACCTCATTGTGGTTTTGATTTGCATTTCTCTAATAGCGGTGTGGAGCATCTTTTCATGTGCTTGTTGGCCATCTGTATGGCTTCTTTGGAGAAGTGTTTGTTTAGGTCTTCTGCCCATTTTTGATTGGGTTGTTTGTTTTCTTGATACTGAGCTATATGAGCTGTTCATATATTTTGGAAATTAAGCCCTTGTCAGTCACATCGTTTGCAGATATTTTCTCCCAGTCTATAGGTTGTCTTTTTATTTGGTTTATGGTTTCCTTTGCTGTGCAAAAGCTTATAAGTTTGATTAGGTCCCGTTTGTTTATTTTTACTTTTATTTCTTTTGCCTTGGGAGACTGACCTAAGAAAACATTGCTGTGATTAATGTCAGAGAATGTTTTGCCTATGTTCTCTTCTAGGAGTTTTATGGTATCATGTCTTATATTTAAGTCTTTAAACCATTTTGAGTTTGTTTTTGTGTATGGTGTGAGGGAGTGTTCTAACTTCACTGATTTACATGTGGCCAGCCCCTGTTTTAGACCACAAGCTCCGTGAGGGTGTGGACCATGTCTGTCTTTGCCCCCTGACCATGTCCCAGAGCCCAGCCTTGTGCTTGGGAACATAATTCCTCTCACCGGTACACTGATCTTTCTTTAGCTGACCCTGCTTAGCTTCCAAGAAACTGACGTGGTGAGATTTTAAAGCACTGGAAAGGAATTTTTCTCCTCACTGAAAACTCTTGAAATACCTAATCCCCTAATCCGTCTCCCTGTCATTGTGTGTGAAATTCCACCACTAGAGCCATTCCTTTCTTTTTTTTTTTTTTTTGTGGTACACGGCCTCTCACTGTTGTGGCCTCTCCCGTTGCGGAGCACAGGCTCCGGACGCGCAGGCTCAGCGGCCATGGCTCACGGGCCCAGCCGCTCCGCGGCATGTGGGATCTTCCCGGACCGGGGCACGAACCTGTGTCCCCTGCCTGCATTGGCAGGCGGACTCTCAACCACTGCGTCACCAGGGAAGCCCCTAGAGCCATTCCTTTCAATTAGAGTGTACGGTTTTGACCTCAGCGACCTTCTGACACAGGAAGATAGTTCATTAGTCCCTCAGATTAGCTCCAAGCTCTAGGAAGGTGACTGAGGATGGACACGTTTTAAATGGGATGAAATGAGGGTTTAGAGTCGTAGTCACCGCCCTGGAGGGCAGGCTTGGGTCAAGTGCCTTGTTATGGGTGTCCTAGGATCTGGAGCTCATAACGCCCTAGATGCTAGGGCAAAACACCCTGAGAGACAGGGCTTTCTGAGGAGGTTCAAAGGCCTCGACTAGAGATGGCAAACCGTGGCCTGGACGATGAGCCGTGTCACCAGCACAGTCCTGTAGAAGTCTGCTCAGGTCTTCCAGACCTCTCAGATGCGCACAGTTAATGGCAGCCTTGGCGGGTCCTGCCCTGAGCCCTGAGCCCCCACGCTAGGCTGCCCTCCTTAGCTTGTGCACGGAGTGGCCCTTCTGCCAGTGATACTCACTCCATAGGCCAAAGTCTGTGAGAAAGATGAACCATTGTGCTCACCATTACTTCCACCACCACCACCACCACCTCCACCTCCACGATCATCATCGTCATCACCACCACCACCGCTGTTACCACCACCACCTTCTCCTTGGCTATCACCATAGTCACCACCACCATGACATCTGCCACCTCCACCATCTCTCCCACTATTACCATCACCCTCGCAACGATCATCCCCATCCCTGCAACCACCACAGCACCTGTCACTGCCTTTATCATCACCACCACCACGGCACGCCTCTCCCGCTCTGGGGCCTGAGACTTACCTTGCCCACATAGTGGGGCAGTGAGCCGTTTTTCTCTTCATCGATGTGCATCTGGTTCCAGATCCAGTCTCTCTTCTGGCGCCGGTGAATGGGCAGCGAGCTGGGGGGGTTGGGTTGGTCAGGGTTGACGGCCGCTGCAGCTAGCAGGCCCAGGCAGGTGCCCCCTGCAGCCAGCAGCATCACGAACACCTGCATCTTCCCGGGACGGACGGCTCTGAGGGACGAGGAGAGAGACCATCAGGGAATGTGGGGTGCGAGCATCTCCCGGGGAGCACTGAACTGTTTAACCCTTCATCCTTCACTCTCTGCTCAGACTAGCAGAACCACACCCTCTTCCTGCCCCCCGTGGAGCTCCTAGTCTGGGAGGGGAAGCCAGACACAGAAACAATTCCTACTTAAGGGTCACATGTGCTATTGGGCAAGCAAGCATGGACGACAGGGGAGGCTAGAGGAGAGCTGTAGGGAAGGTTTCCTGGAGGAGAGAGCAATGCTGATGTGGATGGTAGCTCCCAAAGCCTTGTGCGGTGGACACCCAGCTTGGATTTTACAGACGGGGAAACTGAGGCACAGAGAAGTTAAGTTCATGGTGGAGTAAATGGTGAGGCTGAGAATACAGCCCAGGTGTCTGACCTCAGCCGCTGACATTTATCAATAAGTGTCATCAATAAGTATAATAGGTACCAAAAAATAAACATCAATAACTATTGAATGCCTGACACTCTTCCAAGCACTTTATCTGTGTTATCACACTTAATCCTCCCAGTAAGCCAGAAGGTGGGTATAACTGGGGCCCTCACTTTATAGATGAGCAGAGGAAGAGAGAGGTTTAGTAACGGGAAGCCTCAGAGTCAAACTCAAACCAAGTCGGCCTGGCCCCAAAGTTCATGCTTCTTCCTACTGCCCTCTCTTGACCTAGCAGCTGCTGCGTGGTGGGATTTAAAGGCTCCTCTGAACAAACATGCCCCCCGGCTAGTCCGAGAGCCCCTGGGGCAGCGTTGCTTTGATGTTGTCTTCAGAAGGCTCTTAAGAAACCCAAATGTGGTGACCTAGAGGGCCAGGCCCTCACCAGACGCAACGCTCACAGTTGGTGATTAGCTTAGGAGCTGTCACGAGAACAGGGGTGGGATGGGGTGGTGGGTAGAGAGGCTGGGCTCGCAGGACCAGTTTCGTAGTTTGTGGGGCGTAGTATAGAATGGAAACATGGGGTCCTTTTCTCAAAAGTTACGAAGAATTTCAGGACAGAGACGGAAGAATGTGAAACCCAGCATGGGGTCCTTTTAAGCACAAGACGCCATGTGATTGCCCCCATGAAGGCAGCCCTTGGGACATGGGATCAACCTGGATGGGGATCTGGGGTCACCCAGAGATCAGGGCCCGGCTTCATCCTGAATTCCAGAAGGAAGAGGGCTTGTCTCACTGCCCCAGGGTGGGTGGAGGCTGTGACCTCGGCTGTCACTATGCCCTCTCAGCCCTTGACCCCATCAATCTACCCTTGCTGGTCCCTGTGTCACTGACCTGTGGCTCCTGGGATGGTTCAGAGGAAGAAGGCTGGTGGGTGGGAGTGGGAGTCAGAATCAGGGCTCCTGCCTGGAGAGAGGCAGGGGCCCACTGGGTGCTGGGTGGGAGGCCACCTCCCTGGCTGTCGCCCGCCCTGGCCGCGGGGAGAAGCTGGATTCTGCACAGCACAGGAGGTTTCTAAACTCTAGTAACATTTCCTCTGAGACACTGGCGCCAGGCTGTCCTCAGTGAGGGCCGGGGGTGTGTGTGCAGACTGGCCTCTGGGCCTGCTGACCTTAGCATCCAGCATCCCTGTGGCCCCCGGCTGCTGGCCCAGGCAGAAGTGGGCTCGCAGGGTTTGGCTGGGACAGAGCATTAGCCGGGCCTGGAACGCAGGTGCCATGTGCCTGGGAAGGCCTCCGGTCCCAGTTCCCTCAGTCCTCAATGAGGTGGTCAGACTGGAGGAGACCTGGTGCCCTTTGAGGTGGGCTGTGAAAAGGGCAGCTGCTCTGGGCCGGAGGAAGGCAGTGAACAAAGGCTCAGGGAGCTGAGAGTTCTGCCAGGAAGCTGGTCCTGACTCAGGGGAGGTGGCAGCTGTGACCCCTGGCCAGCCTCGCTGGGCTCAGGCCCGGTGGGTCATTTCCTTCTTTGCCTCGAAAGGAACTGCATGTCTTGCTCCCTTCTTCCTCCCTCAAGTGAGAAGTGACTCAAAAAATGAAAAAGTAAAACAAATAGAAGTGAAACTGAGAAACGGGGAGAGAGAAGTTCTCAAGCCCCTGGGCAGGACAAGATAGGAGGCCGCACCCTGAGCGGCTGCGTATTGAGCATCCACTGTGTGCTAGGCTTTGGGGTGCAGCAGTGAGCGGGACAGACAGGACCTGTCCCCGGGGAGTGCACGCTGTCGTGGGAACCCCAGGAAAATAAGTACATGGGGAAAAGCATCAGCTGCTGATGAGAGGCTCTCAGGGAATTACACTGGGGGACACAGCAGAGGGCGAGGGGGCAGCTGGCTGAGACTTCAAGGCCAGGGAGGCCTTTCAGAGAGATGATACTCATGCCAACCTCGGAGTGTCAGCCCTAGGAATGCCAGGGGAAGGGAGGGTATTCCAGGCAGAAGGATCAGCAAGTGCAAAGTCCCTGAGGTAGAAAAACGGTTCGTTTGTTTGAAGAGCCAAAAGAAGGCCCTTGGGTCAGATGAGCAATGGGGGCTCCAGAAGAGGGGACCAGGTCGGGGTGGTAGGCTGAGTGACAGCCCCCCAAAGGTGTCCACGTCTTCACCCCTGGAACCTGTGAATATTACCTTCCCTGGCAAAGGACTTTCAGCAGATAGGATTAAGTTAAGGATCTTGAAATAGGGAGATTATCCTGGACTATGTGGATAGACAGCGTCCTTAAAAGATGAAGGCAGGAGGGTCAGAATCAGGAGAAAGGAGACGTGATGATGGAAACAGAGGTTGGGGTGCTGCGGGGCCCCAGGCCAAGGAACGGGGGTGGCCTCTGGAAGTCAAAAAAGGCACGGAAATAGATTCTCCCCTAGAGGCTCTAGAAGGAAACAGTCCTGATTCTCACCCACCGAAACGCATTTCGGACTTCAGACCTCCAGAACTATAGTAACTAAATAAATCGGTGTTGTTTCACGCCAGCCACCTTTGGGGTGGTTTGTTGCAGCAGCTGGAGGAAACTAATGCAGTTGGGTTGCACAGGGCAGCCTAGAGAGAGCTTTTTCCTAAGCACGAGGGAAGGTGACATGATCTGATTTGAAGAGATCCCTGGCTGAGGTGAGGAGACGGGCTGGGAGAGAGGGGAGACCAGCAGGGGAGGTCACTGTCATCCAGGCGAGAGTTGATGGTGGCCCAGACCAGGTGTAGAGGTGCGTGGCCATGGGATGTGTTTTCCAGGTGGAGTTAACAGGACTTGCTGTGAATGGAATGTAGGGGGTGAGGGATGGAGAGGAATCTAGGATGGCTCTCGAGTCTTTGGCCTGAGCAGTTGGCGGGGGCAGGGCTTTGCTGAGGTTCGGAAGACGGGTAGTGGTACCAAAAGGTCTGTGTGGGCTGTGTCAGGTTGGAGTTGCTATGAAACGTCTCTGTGGCCATGGCCAGCAGCTGCCGGAGACCTGGCCTGGAGTGCGGGAGAAGGTGGGGCTGAGGCAGCTTACAGACGGTCCCTTCTCAGGGCTGGTGCTCAAACTGTGAGGCTGGAGCATGAAGGAGGGCAGGTAGCGAGGGAGGAGAAGCGGCCCAGGACAGCCCCATAGGTCTTTCCTCTTTCTCTGTCTCATGAACTTGTCATCCAGGATTAAGCCCAAATGTCCTCCTCTGGGGAGCCATCCCTGGTCCTCACCTTGCATCTCATGCATCCCTGGGCATCTTCCACTGCAGCACTGCCTGGGGCTGGTCCCAGGGTTGACACCCAGGTCCCATTGCTGGGCTCAAATCACAGCTTCCTTCCCTTCCTGGAGAATGGCTTTCTCCCTGCCCTGTCTACATCTTCCCTTTTCCCCAAGGCCCAGCCACACCTGACACATGGCTCTCTCCTCTTTGGGTTCACACAGAGCAGGGTGACGGCTGTGATTGCAGGGTCTGTGGTTTAGAGAACGTCAGTTGCGCTGCTTTGCCGCTCTGTGACTGTGCGCGAGACTCTTTGCCTCTCTGAGCCTCAGTCTCATCATCTGTACAATGGGAACACTAGTGTCTACCTCTCAGGGTTGTTTTCAGGCCTGAATTAAAAAAAAACATTTGTAACATGGCCAAAAAAGTAGCTAAGAATAAAACCAAGCATGTACGAATCCTCGCCGACACTCTGTTTTGCTCTACTGAGTAGTTAGCTTACCATTCTTGTTCCTGAACACCCAACCATCTGGTTGGGGGATTTGCAGGTCCCCACCCTGCTGAATCTACTCTCCCACCCCTCCCCTGACCTCTGCTCTGTATCAAGGGGACTGACCCTTGGCCTACAGGCGCGGGGTTCTGGTGTTTGGCCAATGGGGGCTCTAGCAGGCATCTGAGGATGGGAGGAGAAAAGTTGGGGTACTTCCTCCCTGCTGCTGTCTGCTCTGGTTCATTTGTACTGCTGTGGCTGCACCTCCCCATCCCGGTAGCTTCTATGGCTCCCATCCGTCCCTCACTGGGTTCGGGAAACACCCTTCCCTCCTCTTTGTCCCTTTGGTCCTGCGGTGGTCTGCTGCTGGTTTCTGCAGGACTCAGCATCCCGTTTGTTCCCTTGACTGAGCTCACAGCTCTGTAAGTGTTTCCTTCATAAAGTCTCTTCTTTGAAACGCCTCCTCAGTGGCACACTGAAACCTTATCTCACTTAAATCTTGCAAACTGCCAGGTAGTTGTCAGTGATCCCATTTTGCAGATGAGGCTCAGAGAGGTGGAGTGAGCCCTGCTGGGTCACACAGCGGCGAGTGGTTGAGCCAGGATTTGAACTTAGGCTGCCTTTCACCCCGGATAGTGCCTTTCCATCATGCGACTCTCTCTCTATTTCTGCGGTGACATTAACATGTAATAATAATAATAATGGTAGTAATAATAGTAATAATAAGCAGCTGTTCTCCATGTTTGGCTTGCATAGATGAAATCTCATTTAGTTTTCACACGTCCTCAGGATGTAGGAATTATCATCCCCATTTCACAGAGGAAGAAACTGAGGCTCAGACACAAACACCTCGTAAGTGGTAGATCTGGAACCCTCACCCAGATTTATCTTTTTCTAAATCCTGGGCTCCTTCTACACCCAATCTCAGAGGGTCCTGAGGGACTTTTCCATCTGAAAAGCCATGTTTATTTGTGTCTTTTGCCTTTTGTGTTAGAAATTTGTCCACATAAATGGGGGCCAAGAGGAAGGGTTTTATCGAAAAATAGTTCCTCCTCCTCCTGCTGTTGGAGAGGAAGTCAGCCGGCAGGATTTGCTGGACCCACAGCTGGAACAGAATTTCCCTTGGCCACACCTCTGGAGGTGTGATCAGAGCGCAGCTGGGGTCAGGTTTATTTTAGCCCTTTACTTTCCTATAAGTAGGAGTCTTGTCTCTTGGTTACTCTCACCACGTTTTTGGAGAGATCAGGCCGCTGCTGGTGGGTTTGCGGTACCACAGATGTGTAGTGGGCCTGAGGATCTTGGAATTGATTTCTGTGCTCAGAAATGCCCAGCTGAGTAGCCCTGGGGCCTTTCCTGACAGCAGACATGAGGGGGAGGGGATTCGCTCCACAGCTCAGACGTGCCTGCGGGGCACCCGGAGGCCAGGTGCTGGGCACCCGGAGGCCAGGTGCTGGCCCGTGTCCCTGTTACCCAGGATCCGTGATGATGCTTGGTTCCTGGGGCTGTGTTAGAGGCTTTCAGGGCAGCTCCAAATGGACGGATGGATGAGGGTGGGCCCTCTGTGCCCTCGGTCAGTCTGGGAAGGTCCAGGGAGCCCAAAATGAGAGGACAGAGTGTGGCCCAGGCCCCTGGTAATGGGCATGGAGCCCAGGAGAAGGGGCAGAGGAACCTCGGAGCATCTGGGGGATGGCTGGGCTCAGTCATGCCCGGATCAGAGGGCAAGGCCTTGGAGAACTCCTGGGTTTGGGTCTGTGTCTACAGTGGGTGGGACCGCTGAGCTCAGAACTAGATGCCTGGGTTGGGCCTGAGGACTGGCTCTGAAAGCTGAGCCAGGTTGGCGGGGGCTGGAGAGGTTGTGTGCCTCTGCTCCTCTCCAGTTCCCTGTCTGGGTCTCAAGGGTGCGGTCCAGTGGTTGGGACTCCACGCTTCCACTGCAGGGGGCGCCGGTTCAGTCCCTGGTTGGGGGAACTAGGATCTCGCATGCTGCGCAGTCCAGCCAAAATAAATAAATACATTTAAAAATTGAAAAAAAAAGGGGGGCTGTTGCTTGGTGAGCCTCGAAGAGGAGCCCCAGCCTGTGGGATGGTAACACCCACCAGGCCTGGTCACAGCTTCTGGCCTTTGCACTTGCCGTTCTCTCACCTCTGCCTGGACTTAGGTCACATGTCACCACTTCTCTGAAGCCCTCTCTAGAGCCTGGAGGTTATACAGTCATTCAACAAACATTTATTGAGCACCTACTATGTGCCAGGTACTGAACTACAAGTGGGGAGCCTACACAGGCTGCACCCTTGTGTAGAGACATTAACCACTTCATAAAAAACAGTTTCAAATTGTGGTGCTTTGATGGAGGCGTAGAGGAAGATGTGAGAGGGCAGAGAGGGGAGGACCCTGATTTCTCGGAGGGTCTCAGCCCAGCAGTGAATCCTGCCTCTCTCTGATCTGCTGTGAGACAGTAGGCAAAACTCCCTTTGGTCTGTTTCTCAGGACCCCCTCTGTCATTGGTGTTTGGCCTTTTCAAAGGGGCTGTGAGGTCCGCTCAGCTCTGTGCTCTTTAAAAGAAGGAGCCAGGGGGACCCAGAGGGAGATGGAAGGGGGGTGGGTTGGGGCTCCTCCTTTTGTAGTTAAATAGACGCTCGGAAGCCTGGACCAGCTGGGAGCCGCTCAGCGGGCAGCATGGCAAACGCTCCCGGCCGGGATGGTTCTGCCCCGACCCTGTTCAAGCCTTAGGTTTTAGGGGCTAAGTCTGGCGTTTATTGAGCAGACTGGAGGGCCGTTGGGGGTGGGGTAGAGGAAGACTCCAGGTCAGGGATACACACATGACATCCTCAGGCCACACGGACACACAAACGTGCTGCCTACACAAGCACACACCCCTGTCCCCCGAAGAGTCTCCTCTCTGCGGGGCTGGCCCCTCTCCCGCCCAGCACGCCCGCCAGCAGCTAGGACAAGACCTAGCAGCAGAGCCCAGCCCCAGGCAAAGCCGCGGAGGGTGGACTGGACGCTCAGTCCCAGCCCAGCCTCCTGCAGGCTCTGGGCTGCAGCCCAGAGGCCCTGGGTCAGGGATGAGGGGCCAGGAGGTGGGAGAAGAGGCCCAGAACCTTCAGGGGTGGGGGTGAGGGCGCTAGAGCCCCTGCCCCCTGTGTGGCCCTGGGCGGCTCTCCCACCGCCCTCCCACTCCACACCTCGAGCCTCAGTCTGGGGTCGAGGTTGGAGCCAGTGACCCCCAAACTCGTTCAGGAATCACCGGCATTGGGAGGATGAAGGGTGAGTCCCCAGGAGCTGTGGGGCCGGGCAGCTATGAGCTGGCCCCTTGGGGCTTTTTCCTGGTTTGGGGTTCAG
Organism: Leucopleurus acutus; assembly: GCF_964270905.1. Classification (NCBI taxonomy): domain Eukaryota; kingdom Metazoa; phylum Chordata; class Mammalia; order Artiodactyla; family Delphinidae; genus Leucopleurus; species Leucopleurus acutus. The sequence continues at coordinate 19,976,808 of NC_139162.1, forward strand.
TTCAGCCCTGTGACCTGCTCTTGCGGGTCCCAGACCCGATCATCTCCCCTCGGGTTCTGCCAACAGCCTCCCTCCCTCGGCTCCCCTCAGAGCTGCCCACGCTGCTCCCCTGCTGACCGCTCCTCCCTGGCTCCCCACACCCTGCAGGGTGAAGCCTAGCTCCTGAGCCAGCATTCAAGACCCAGCACGGAGTGTCTCTGCCCACCCCTCTGGCTCTCCTCTCCCTCACCTCCCTGCCCCACCCAGCCTCGAGGAGAACTGGACATTTATGGAATACACAGGCTGTTCCCTCTGCCCGAATGCCCTTCCTTGCTGTGGCCCCTGGGCGAATGCTCTGCTTCTCTTCAAGCCCCAGTCCATACCCCCCACAAGGTCTTCTGATTGGCTCCCGCTCCAGCGCAGCCTCTGCCTGCTGGCGCGAGTGTCTCTGACCAGGCATCCACTTCATCCTGGCAACCAGCGGCGTGAACTCAAGGCCCAGAGGACCTTGAGGTGTCCGTGTCCCTACTGCTGTCTGTCAGCCTGCCTCGGTCTCCAGCTCTGATCTTGCACTCCTTGCCTCCTTCCTCAGAGGATTTAAAACAAATCTGCACAGATCTGCCTACAACACCTTGGGTGGTCAGAGCACATACAGTGGTTGATAGAACTCAGAGAAGCTCCTCCTGTCACCATACAGCATCTCTAATGGCCCATCACTTTGTCAGGCACACCACCATTAGGATTTTGATCCTTTGAGGACAGTCAGATTATCCTTCTTATGGGTCCCTGATGAACATACACCCGTGTGCACGGGGCTTCCGAAGGTAGGGCTGACAAAACAGAGATCACGGGTTGCCATTCACATACTCACGGCAGACATCACTAATCAGTTACAGTGTTCGTTTCTCACCGAACTTGAACTCAGCCCCTGAATCCTCAATACAGTCTTTGAGCTAGATACAACCAATTCACCAGACCTAGTGTACGATTCGAAACAAATTTGTCCTGGGGGCTCTGGGTCATTCCCTTATCTCCTAATGGGGCAGCTCAAAGCTTGAAGGAGAGAAAACCCACCCTTGGGAGAGCCTTTTCCAGCCTCCTCTGGGCTTTCTGACTCGGCCTGGGGCTCTGAGGCAGTCATTGGCGGCAACAAGTCTCACACACTTGCCTGTTTGCTCATGAGCTGTGTGGCCTTAGGCCCATTCCTTGCCCTCTCTGAGCTCTAGCTTCCTCATCTCTAATGGAGGATCGAATGAGATCATGGGTACAAAGCCCAGCACACAGTAGGTGCTTAGTAAATGTGTGGGTGTCTCTACCCACTCAGCCTGGCCTGGCAGCTGTGGGCTTGACTGGCCGACTCACAGCTGACCTCATTTCCTGGTTCTGCCCTGGGCCCACCTCCTGCTCCTGTCTGTTCTCCTCTAGAAGGAAATCTCATTCACTGCCTTCCTGGCCCAGCCCCATGGGCCCTCCTTCCCCCTCCTCCCAGTGTCTGCTCCTGCCAGAATCTGATCGTTATGCTGTGGCAGACAATCTGGAGGTCCCTGAATGAGTTTAGAGACTATGTGGTCCATCCCTTGCCCTAGAGAAATTAGAAGACTGAAGCTCAGAGAGCAGACCCAAGACCTCCCAGCATCCTCTGGGGCTCCTGCTCTTCCTCCAGGGAGTCTTCTGTGATTTCTCCACCCAACATCAGCTTGGATCTGGGTTACGATGGGCTTGTCAGTATCTCTCCAGCCAGAAGCCAAGCTACTGAGGGCAGCAGTTGTCTCCTAGAACATTCCTCCCCCAGGACCATTGGGCTCCTGGCTCATCCTGGTGCCTGCTTCTGTGGCTTGAACTGTCAGGTTCAGTCCTCCCCGGCTTCTCCCCTCTCCAGGCTTCCCTATGGAGTGTGACAGGGCAGTGGGGTCAGAAGGGGCTGGCCTCATTCATATCCTGCTTTCACCTCATAGTAACTGTGCGACCTTGGACTGGCTGCCCAGCTTCTCTCAGACTCTGTGGTCGTGTCTGTCAAATGGGAATTCTTTTAGTAGCTTCAGGGATGCCGAGGGGGTGCAGAGAGGTGATGGAAGTAGTAAGGGATGGATCCCATGGGCAAGGGGCTCAAGATTTTTTTCCCTGAGCTAGTGGCCAGTGTGTCCACTGTGTATCCCCGAGGCAGCAGCAGAGCTGTGAGTCATCCAGCTATGGGAGAAAATAAGCATGGCCCCTCCAGCTTCCTGCTCCCATGTCCGGCCCTTGTTCAGCAGCACAATCGCTCAGGTCTAGACTGCAGGGTGGGCAGCTTAACCCCTGCAAGGCCAGTGGGCCCCTCGCCTACCCCCTCACCACTGGAAGCCAGAATTAGCAGGGCTGCCTGGGGGCGCAGAAGCTCCTGGGCCCCTTGATCACCTCCAGGCTGGCACCCACACATGGCTGGACTCAGGCCAGATGGGAGGGTCCCGCTGTTCCCCATCGCCTGACGATGAACCAAAATTCTCGGTCCTGCTACTTACTCATGGCCTTCTGCATCACTGGCCCTCCTGCCACTCCCTGCTCTGAAAACCTGGCTGCACTGGCCTCTCCAGGTCCAATGAGCTGCCCAGGCTCCCTGCCTCCCCTGGAATGCCCTTCGTCTCCTGTCAGGATCCTGTCTGCCCACCACCCATGGCAGAAATGTCCGTGGGGTGGGGGTGAGGAACAAGCACAGTGCTTGGCGTGGAGTAGCTGCCCAGAGAGCTCGCTGGAGGATGAGCTGACGCATCTCTCACCTACTGGGGACGGACCGACCTCAGGGGTCAAAACCTTTGTGACACTCAAGCCATGGTCAGCTCTGGGTGGCAGGTAAATTCAGCTGTGATTTCTCAAAGCTCCCCTCCTACGATCCGTTCCCGGTACCAAGTGTGTATATCGCTTCCTTTAATTGCCTCATGAAAAGACCCTTTCTTCCAGTTTACAGATGAGGAGGCTGGCACATGAGAAGCTGCATGGTTCTGGAAAGAGCCTGGGCTTTGGGGTACGAGTTCTTGCTCCAAATCTCAGTTGCCTCAACTGAGAAATGGAGAAAGGCTGTATCTAATTCATTGGCTTGCTGGTGATATAAAGTAGTGAGCTCCAGTGCTTCAGAACCTTCTGTAGACATCATTTCCAGCTCTCATGATGAACCGCAAAAAGAATCGCTATCTCCGTTGTTCAGAGAAGCAAACTGAGTTTGGGAGACACTGAGTAATTTTCCCAAAGTCACGCGGGAAGCGAGTGGTAGAGCTGGGATTTGTATCCAGGACGGCTCTCACCCTAGACCGCCTGCCTCCAAGTCTTTGGGGGGAACTTCTCTAAAATTATGAGGGCTGCTGGGTCCCTTGGGCCCCAATCTACGGGTACCTCGGTTTTGGGGGAGAAAAACTACAGCTTCCGCAGCTCGTAACCGGCCCCTACGGTGTCTGGGGAAGGAGGGGAGGGGATTCCACAGGTAGGGCCTCAGGTGCCCAGAGTCAAGCCTCAGCTTGCCTGTACTGAAAATGGGGGCAGTGGCTGACAGGGAGGGGCGAGGCTCCAAGCTCCCCTTCCAGGGCTCCTCTCCCAATCCCAGCACAGAGCCTTCGAGGGGATGGGATGATGTCATCCGTGGTAAATCCTCTCTCATGGGGGAAGGGGCACCACTCGGGTGCCAGTCCTCTGCCCCTGGCATGCTGGGCGACTCAGGCGGAATCCTGCCCTCTTAGCATCTGAGCCCAGCACCCACAGAAGCCAGTGGGCCCTTGAGTCTGGGAGTCTACCTGTGGGAGAGCCGAGCTCGCCCCTTCCCCGAGAACATCCCTTCGTGTCCGCGGCACCAGCCCCGGGCGCACCTTTCCCAGCTCTGTTGTGAGCCAGGAGACCCAGTCTACCCCGAGGAGTGGCGTTTCCCTGGGAGCCGATGATGACCATTCTACGCATGGGGAAGTCAGGGACCCTCACTCACCTTGCCTGTGGGCTGAGAGGTGTGTCCGTTCCGTCTGGCTGTCCGGCCGGGGCTGAGCGTGCCGTGGAACTGTGCAGAGCTCGGCCAACAGCCTCTGGAGGGGAGCCCCACCCGGCGGTGAGGGAGGCCTGGCCGCCGCCCCTTCAGGTTTTCCAGCTGGCCCTGGCCCATGTGCACCCCCCCACCCCCACCAAGGATGGTTTCCTGTTATTGTTCGTTTGTGAGGGCCGGGCTGGCTGCAGAGAGGCAGGCCCCGTGGTGGGCGGCCCCCTCGGCCCAGCTGGGCTGTCCCCATGGAGGCCTAGCCCTGGACTTGGCCGGGACGCTTAACTCGGGCCCCAACCCCAGGCCTCAGCTCTGGGGCTTTGAGCCCAGCACCTGCCGAGGGGCTTCGTTCATCTTCCTTGTGACCCCGAGGGCAGGTGCCGTCACCCCCACTTTATAGCTCATGACACTGAAACTCAGCAAGTTTAAGGTGCTTGTCTACTCAGCTGGGGCGTAGCACAGCCAGAAATCCAGCCTGGGTCACCCTGGGCCCAGAGCCAGATTTTCCCAGGTGACTCCATGACATGCTGGGGGAGGGGCAGACTTTGCAGTGGCTGGGGAGGCCTCAGGGGCCCCTGCGGTGGGGTGGGTAGGAGATGGGAACAGGCTGCAGCTCCTGGGTCTGCGAACTGGATTGACTTCCGGTGGGCGTGGGCCTGGCTTCCAGCTGTAAGGTGCCAGCCTGGGTGTTGGGGGTTAAGGGTGCGCCGTCTGGGTTTAGGAATATCAGGCAGAGCCAGGTGCCTGATGGGCCAGTCATGCACCTCCACCCCCGCCTCAGTTTCCTCTTCTGTAAAATGGGGATAATATAACCTCAGCCTCACATGGCTGTTGAGATAGACAAGAGTCCAAGAGGGGCGTGGAAGATGGGGAAGCTGAAGGCAGGACCAGGGACCGTTAGAGCCAAGAAGCTGTGGGCAGAAGCCGCTCAGAGTCTGTGAATCACGAGAGTTACAAGAGGAGGTTTTACAAACTGCAGATACCGGGGCCCCACCCCAGTCCAGCTGATTGGGAATCTCCCAGGGCAGGTAGTGGAAATCTTTGACTAGTTGCCCCTGTTTTTCCATGGATGGATGAATGGCTGGGAAGTCCCGAACTGGTCCTCTTATACAGCTGGGCAAACAGAGACCTGAGAGTGAGAGAGCCTTGCCCAGGGGCACTAAGTCAGTGGACGCTGGTGTGGAGATGGGGAACGGAGTGGGAGGGTATTTTGGGGGAGGGGAAGATAAAGATTTCCCTGTTCCAGGCATGTTGAGTTTGAGATGGCTCTTAGACACCCAAGTGGCCATGTCAGATTGGCAGCTGGAGATGGAGGTAGATAGTTGGATATAGGTGGATACAGTTGGGGACGGGGGTGGATTCAGTGGATACAGTGGGAGACAGGGTGGATACAGGTGGAGACACTCAGCCTGGAGGTGAGTTTGGAGCTGAGCCCTGCTGAGCCCAGCCTGGAGGAAGCCCTGAGCGTATGGCTGGCACCTGAGGCCTTGGCAGCGGACGAGCTTACAGGGAGGGAGGCCCCGGGCCTCTGAGATTTGCAGATTCCTTAGGAGAGAGCCCAGGGAGGAAGGAGGGAAGCCAGGGGTGTAGGCTGGGTCAGCCTGGGAAAGGTGAGCACTGAGACTTGACCACTGGATCTGGAAGTCGGAGGTCATTGATGGCTGTGACCAGAGCACGTTAAAGGGAAAGGAGTAGACATGAGGGACTGAGGGGGGTGGCGGCTGGTGCAGGGGGATCAGGAAATAGAGGCGTGTGATCCCGGCTCCTTCCCCCAGACTCGCAGTGAATGGAGCAGAGAGATGGGCGGCTTTTAGGTTTTGTTTTAAAGCAGTGCTGGCATGTTTGTGTGCTGAGGGGACTCCAGCAGCAGGGAAGGCAGACGACGCTGGAGGGAGGATGGTCCTGAGGCGGGCCTCTGCGCGGGAAGCCGCACATCACTGGCTGTTCGTGGAATGAACAAACAAAAGCTCAGCACTTTTTTCTCCAACAGGATTAACTCTGCCTTCTCCTGCCAGGGGGTGGGGTGGCCACAGAGAAGCCAGGACCAGCTCAGGGCTCCGTCCCTCGTGCCTCAGCCTGACTTCTCACACCCGCCTGTGCCGACTGCCTGCCCTTGTGGTCTGTGTGCCCGTGAGGTTGGGTCCAGGCCCGGGCATCACTTCCTGCTGGGTCTCAGACTCAGTCCTGGTGGCAGACAGGGATGGGGTTTGTCCTGGCACCATCCCTTTGTGATCTCAGTCTGGGAGGAAGTTGACTCTGCCCTGAAACCCCGCTGTTCCTGTCATTAGTAAACAAGGGGCTGGTCATCCGGGCGTGTGCCCCGGGGGTTGGGAATGGGGCCTCCACAGAGAGGTAGTCCAGGCCACGGAGGGAAGCTTGTGCCCCTGAGGATCCCTTCAGGGTCTCCTGCCCGATTTCTGCCACTGCCCAGCCCCGATTCCAACCCCTCTGGAGGCAGAGGAGGTGACGGGAGGACACAAGGCCAGGAAGGTACCATCAGGGGCAAAGGAGGCAGCCCGAGGGCCGGCAGGAAACGGGATGGTCTGCGGGACCTGATTAGTAGCTGGAGGGGGAAGTGACAATGGAGGCGGTGTGGGTGGGCTGGGGAGTGTGATAACAAGGCCTCTGCCGCACATAAGTTGACCAGGGAGGGGGCCCTACGACATCTTGCTGGGCGGGGTTCAGGCTTGGGGGTGGACAGACCCGGTGCAGGTTCTATGCCGGCTTATCACTGGCTGTGTGACCTGGAGCTTGCCGCGCTGAGCCCCTTTCCTCACCTGTGAAATGAGTCACCAGTTCAGACTTTGCAGGGCTGTTGGAGCAGCAGATGAGACAATGAAAATAAATGATCGTAACAGCACACATGCGTTGAATAGGTATTTCTCAAAGTGTGGTCCTCTGGCCACCTGTCTCAGAATCATCTGGGGAGCGTGTGTTGAAATGCAGATTCCTAGGCCCCAGCAGGGCGGCAGAGGCAGAATGGCTGGCAATGGAACCCTGAGACCTACACGTATGTAGCTCCTAGGCCATGTGTTTGCACGCTCACATTGGAGGACCCTGGCCTGGGAGCTCTCCCTCCGTGGGACACCCCTTTCAATCCTCAGGACAGCCCTGGGGGAGGGTTCTGTTGTTTTTCCCATTATACAGATGGGGAAACATAGCCTGGGAACTAAGTGCTCCCAAGATCACAGAGCTTGTCAGTGGTGGACTGGAAATTCCCAGCCAGGCCTCTGTGTCCAGAGGCCACCTCCTCACCCGCCGAGCTTTCCTGCCTGGCGCACAGCAGGGGCTTCTCAGCAAGCGATCCCGTTCCTTCTTCCCCACAGTGTGGGAGGCCTGAGGATGGCACAGGGAAGCCGGGCCGCCGGGTCTTTGCCCACACTCTTCCGCTCACTGGGCTGCTTCCTCTGCCCCCCTCACCTGCCTGCAGGGCCCCCATCCCCTGCTCCCCCCAGAGCTTGTCTCCTCCGCCCTCTCCTCTGCCATTCCGCTCCCTCCTCCGGGCCCCTGAAGCCTTTTACACAGACCCCCTTCACGGCCCACCACCTCGCTCATCTGCTTCTCTCTCTTCCCTGCACCTGGAGTGTGTCTCCTTTGCGTGTCTGTTCCTGGTGGGCGCACAGCACGGGGGGAGCGCTCCATAAACGTGGACTTGAAACCGTGGGCTCCTAGAAGGGCAGCCAGCCCACTGTGGATCCGATCTGCAACTTCTGCAGGGGGTGTGTGGGTGTGCAGGGCTCTTCACCCCTGCGCGGGGTGGCCCCGCACCTGTAGGCAAAGCCCTGGCAGAGAGCGTGAGCACAGCACATAGTGTCGCAGAACACGCAGGGATGTTAAGTGGGGATGCCCCTGTGGAAGTGCCTGGGATATACCCCGTGGTTCTGTCCATAGCTTGATTTGGTGGCTGAAATATTTTTCATCTCCTTCCTCTTTTCTCCAGATAATTGGTCGAAACCTGCAGTTGATGAGGAGTGTGGGTACCTGAGGCTCAGACTTTCCCTGGGCTGGGGGGACAGAGGGGACAGTTGAGTGCCCTGGGCTCCCAGGCTGCCCACTGGGGGCGGGCGTGGGGTGGGCAGGAGAGGGCTGTGTTACCCGTGAGCCTGAGTGCAGGGCGCTGTGTGAGTTTTAGACGAAAGGAAAGCACTTTGGCCTTTGGTGCAGCGGGGATTTGGGGAACGCCCCCTGGCTGTGGAGAGGGCAGTGAACACAACCTCCCGAGGAAACAGAAGTGGGGGGTCGGTGTAGGGTAGCCTGCAGGGGCTCAGGAGGGAGGAGGGACAGGGGAGGAGTCTCACCTTCAGCTGTGGCTCCGCGAGGAGCAGGGAGCGCTGCTCCAAGCAGGGGCTGGGCTGGGCTCACCTCTGGGCACTCACAGCTGAGCTCAGGGTGGGCCCAGAGCCGTGGTCATTGAACGAATGAATGAGCGAATGAGAGCATGGATGAGTGGGTGCATGAGTCGCCGGCACGTTGAGACAGACCCGGGCATGGGGCGAGTGTAGCTGTGGTCGGTGGTATATTCCAGCACATAGTGGGTCCTTTTCTCAGAGGCTTCAAGGAGGCACTGAATCAGTCAGTCAGCCTCTCAGCCCTGCTGGGGGCGGGAACCCAGGGAGGTGAAAGAGGCTGTCCCTTGATAAACTCTGAGACTGGGGTGGACTTAATTACAGTCACCAACCTATTATGTGTCTTTCCTGGCCCAGGCTCTGAGCCTTATTTTTTTATTTTTATTTTTTTTGCAGTACGCGGGCCTCTCACTGTTGTGGCTTCTCCCGTTGCGGAGCACAGGCTCCGGACGCGCAGGCTCAGTGGCCATGGCTCATTGGCCTAGCCGCTCTGCGGTATGTGGGATCTTCCCGGACCAGGGCACGAACCCGTGTCCCCAGCATCGGCAGGTGGACTCTCAACCACTGCGCCACCAGGGGAACCCTGAGCCTTATTTTTAATACGCAGGGCGACCTTGAGGGGGCGTATGGCCTTGCCCCTTTTACAGCACTGAGTAGCTAGCCCAGGGCGGCACTGCCCACCTCAAGCCGGGGCTCCCGCGAACGTGCTGAGCCCTGCTGAACACCCCAGGCCCACCTTAGGCTGAGCTGCTGCTGCCGCCTGCCTCCGGGCCTTTGCCTGTGCTGTCCTTGTGAAACAGGAGGGAAGGGGCCAGGGCACAACCTTTGAAAGGATGACATAGCCCAAGGACACGACATAAACTGTTTAGAACCAAATAGGTCCAAGGTGGCGGACAAGTTGACTTCCACTGACCTTGAGCCCTCAGTATATGCTCGTTGTAACACACCCACAGGCGCCATGACAGTTCCGTCCAAGGCTGACCATAAAGGTCAAAAAGTGGGCAGTGACCTAATTCCTGGAAATCCCCAACCCTTCCCCAAAATAGCTGCAATACTCCCACTCCTTAACCTATGAAAGTGCCCACCCCTATAAAAACTGAGATGGCCCACAGTCTGTGGAGTGTGTTTCTCTCTAAAGAAATCCGCTTCTTACCTACCACTTTGTCTCTCACTGAATTCTTTCTGCAATGAGACATCAAGAACCTGAGCTTCATTGAGTCCTGAGACCAGGTGGTGTGTGATCTCAGTTCAAAGAACATGGGTTCAAGTCCTAGTCTGGGTTTTGGCTGGGTTCGAGTCCCGGCCCTTGGGGCTCAAGTCACAACCCGAGTTGCACGATTTCCCTTGCACCCAGGATGCTCTTCCTTCCTACCTCTGTTAGCCCAACCCAGCACCACCCCTCCATCCAGCCCTGCTAAACTCCCATTCTGGAAAGCATCTTGCCCCTTGGAAAGATCCCATCTCACGTGTACCCCACTCATTCAGTTCCAAAGCCTACTGGGCTCCTCCCCTCTTATATAACGGTTCCTCACTACAGCCCTGACAAGTGTAGGTACTATTCATATTCCCATTTCCCTGATGAGGGAGCTGAGGCTCAGAGAAGCTGAGTAACTTGCCCAAGGTCACACAGCTCCTGAGCAGCGGAGCCAGGATTCCAACCCTCGTCTTCCAGTTCCCAGTTGAGTGCTCACTCTACATCATCATCCTACTCCAGGCAACATGTCATTGTTTGATAGTGTTTTGTGCTTGTTTATTATTTTAAAAAATACATTTCATGATGTGCAGGCGTTGTCTAGCTCTGAGGTGGGCATGGGGGACGCAGAGGTGACCGGGCTGGGTCCCCGCTTTCGATGTGTCAGACCACTGGTGGAGCCAGGTTGGCGACAGAGGTGTGTGCCTTGTGCTGGGGGTGCTTGGAGGAGGTAGCCTGGGGAGCTGCCAGAAGATGGGCAGGGCAAGAGGAAGGACTGGCCAGGAAGAGAGAACAGCAAGGTCAGAGGCACAGAGGCCTGTTTGGGAAGGAGAGGCCATTGCCTGGGTGGAAGCGTTGAGCTCCTGGGAGGGGGAAATCAGGGACTGGCTGGAGTGAAGCCAGGCGGCCGGGGCCTTTCAAGCCACACTGGGGACCCCGGGGGACCTCTCACCGGGCGGGCCCTGAGGAGCCCTGAATTTTAGGTGATTCGCCCCGTCCAGTCTGGTGGTCTCTGGCCAGGCTGGGGAGCCACAAGCTGTGGCTGTTGAGTGTACAGTTGCTGGAGCTGGACTAAGTGAGGCCTTTCCTTGGCCAGGAAGGGACCGATTGAACGGGGATTGAATTCCCGACAGTGAGAACAATACCTTATCTGCACAGCACTTTCCCAGATGTTTCTCACTTTTCTCCCACCACATCCGGGCAGGCTGTTAGGCAGCGGTGTTGGAGCTCGGGGCCGAGGGGTGCCCAGGAGCAGCCTGACGTGAGGGTGGAGATCCCGGGCACACCTGCTGCTTACTGTCCCGCTGATCCTGGACGCACCTTTGGTGCCTCAGTTTCCCGTTCTGTAAAATGGGAGTGATTGCGTGCCTTCCTCGTGGGGTTGCTGGAAGGAGTCATTGAGGAGGTTCAAGTAAAGTGCACAGAGCTGTCTCTGTCATACAGTAGCCACTCGATCAACGTTAGTCATGACAGTGACGCCACAGAGAGGTTGATGGTGGGGGGCGCACGTGTGAGGGTGTGAGCGCGGCCTCTGCATGTGCGCGGCGTTTGTTTGGCAGCCGTGTGGCGACACGTGCACGTGCCAGAGCTTGCGTGGACCATGTAAGACGCCCGCATTGATGTGACCATGTATGTGTGTGGGTGCACAGGTGGGCTGAGGGGTACAGCTGGGCCAGAGGAGGGCCAGGCCTGGGGGCAGCCCCTTTCTCCTCCATGATCTGGAATCATCTGTCTCTGTTACCCTGTTGACCAAGCCTTGTGCACCCTCATCTCCTGCAGAAGCCCAGAGAGGTCAAGGCCTTGCTCCAGGGTGGCCCAGCGAGCCGGGAGTGGCAGGATGGGACCAAGGGCCCTTCCTCCCTGATTGGAGGGCAAGCCTGAGTCTGGCAGAGAGCTTGCTACACGGAAGCCAGGACTTCCTACCTCTGGGCCCCGCGTTGCTTGCGTCCTGCATCGAGTGTCCCAGAGAACAATGGATCGGAGGCTTTGCCATCTGTGGGGCAGGAAGGTGGGTCAGGAGCCGCTTGATCCTGCCTCTTGATGGGGCAAACAGGGCTCTGGCCCTTCTCCAGGCCCCTCAGCTGTCTCCAGACCCTGCCCCCTGTGGCCTGTGAGGCAGATCTTCTGGGCACAGTCCAGCTCGGGGGTGGGGGGTCTGAGCTGGTCTTGGGGAAGGAAGCTGCCAGGGAGAACTCAGGGCAGACTGGGGGGAACTGATCACAGCTGGTGGAGGTCTTGGGGGTCCCCCAGCTTCATCCACCTGCCATGCCACTGAGAACCAGGAGGGAAACGAGAGACTCTACCCAGCCCAAGTCAACCCTCCCCAGCCCCGGGGCTCACGCTCACAGGCACGGGGCTGTCTCTGAGCCTGTTTACTCAGTTTACGTACAGTTGTAACAAGCCTGCGGGCAGGGAGGGCAGGGTGGGGCTGTGGCAATCCTGCCAGCGGAGAGGAGGAAACTGGGGGTCTATTTGTCTGTATGGACGGCTCTTCAAAGGCTTGGGCTGTTTCTGTACCCCCTTGTGTCTGAGAATCTGGCCATCATCAGGGATTCCCCTGCCTTGGGCTGAAGGACCACTTCTGAGAGCAGGTCCTCCCACTCTGTTTGTACTTCTGGGAAAGTTTCCTTCTGCTTTTGAGTCCTGGCTGTGGTCACTCACAGGAAACACACGGTGGTCGTTGGCTGGAGTGAGGGAAGACTGGGGTTAGGGTGGTGGGGTTTGGAGGGTTTAGACTCCCTTGGTGACAAGGGAGGCTCCCACCCTGTAGGCCAGCGCTGCAGGGCCTCAGCTCTGGGACTCCCTCACTCTGGGAGGGTCATGCATAGTCTCACCCCCCCACCCCCCCACCCCGTGTTTTCACTAGCCTGCTGTTTGGTGCCAGTTCCTGCCTGATGACCAACATCTTTTGCTCTTTGGGACAAGGTCCAAGTTCCTCAGCTGGGTATTCAAGGCCCTGCTGCCCGCTGCAGTCCTGCTTCTCACCCTTCAGCTCCAGCTGTGCTGGGGGAGTGAGTTGCCTACACGCACAGGGCTCTGTCGGGCCACAGGGCCTTTGCACGTGCCATCCTACTGCCTGGAATTCCACCTCCCAAAGAAACTCTAGTCCTTCCAGCTTCCTGAAGTTCAATCCAAATATCATCTTCTCCGTGACAAACAACAACAATAGAGTTACCTCTCTTAAAAAAAAAAAAAGCGTTATTGAGCTTTATTTATTTTTTAAAAGTTTTATTGAGGCATAATTGGTATACAATAAATTGCATATGTTTAAGGTATACAGTTTGACAGTATTTGACATACATATACATTTGTGAAAACATCACCACAATCAAAATATTGAACATATTTATCACCCCCCAAACTTGTCTTATGCCCCTTTGTATCCCCTGCCTATCTCCCCTCCCCAGGCAACTGACGATCTGGATTCTGTCAGTATAGATTTGTTGGGATTTTTCTAGAATTTTATATATGTAAGAACCTTTATTTAGTTTCTTTTTTTTTTTTAGTATATTCACAAAGTTGTGCATCAATCACCGTTATCTAATCCCAGAACATTTACATCACCCCAAAAGAAACCCAGTACCCCATGAGCAGTCACTTCCGGTTCTCTTCCGCCCCCAGCCCCTGGCAACCAGGAATCTTCTTTCTGTCTCTATGGATTTGCCTTTTCTGGACATCTTCTGTAAATGGAATCAAACAATATTTGGTCTTTTGTGACTGGATTCTGTCACTTAGCATAATGTTTTCAAGGTTCATCCATGCTGTGTATCTATCAGTACTTCATTATTCTTTTATGGCTGAGTAATATTCTAATGTGTAGATATTCCACATTTGTTTATCCTTTCATCAGTTGATGGACATTTGGGTTGTTTCTGCTCTTTGGATATTATGAATAAGACTGCTTGAACACTTGTTACAAGCTTTTGTGTAAAGATTAAAAAAAATTGAAGTACCGTTGATTTGCAATATTGTGTTAGTTTCAGGTGTACAGCAAAGTGATTTGGAGAGATATATATATATATACACACACACACACACATCCCTTCTTTTTTTAATCTGTTAATCCCATACTCCTACTTTATCCTCCCCCCCTTCCCCTTTGGTAACCATAAATTTGTTTCCTATGTCTGTGAGTCTGTTTCTGTTTTGTAAATACGTTCATTTGTACCATTTTTTAGATTCCACATATAAGTGATATCATATAATATTTGTCTTTCTCTGTCTGACTTACTTTACTTAGTGTGATAATCTCTAGGTCCATCCATGTCACTGCAAATGGCATTTCATTCTTTTTTATGGCTGAGTAATATTCCACTGTATATATGTACCACATCTTCTTTATCCATCTATTGATGGACGCTTAGGTTGCTTCCACGTCTTGGCTATTGTAAATAGTGCTGCTATGAACATTGGGGTGCATGTATCTTTTCAAGTTAGAGTTTTCGTCTTTTCTGGATAAAGGAGTGGGATTGCTGGCTTATGTTGTAACTTTGTTTTTAGTTTTTTAAGGAACCTCCATACTGTTTTCCATAGTGGCTGTACCAATTTACATTTCCACCAACAGTGTAGGAGGGTTCCCTTTTCTCCACACCCTCTCCAGCCTTTAGTACATGTAGACTTTTTGATGACGGCCATTCTGACAGGTGTGAGGTGCTACCTCATTGTAGTTTTGATTTGCACTTCTCTAATAATTAGCAATGTTGAACATCTTTTCATATGCCTGTTGGCCATCTGTATGGCTTCTTTGGAGAAATGTCTGTTTAGATCTTCTGCTGATTTTTTGATTGGATTGTTTGTTTTTTTGATATTGAGCTGTATGAGCTGTTTGTATATTTTGGAAATTAAGCCCTTGTCAGTTGCATTTTTTGCAGATTTTCTCCCAGTCTGTGGGCTGTCTCTTCCTTTTGTTTATAGTTTCCTTTGCTGTGCAGAAGCTTATAAGTTTGATTAGGTCCTTGTGTGAAGATGTTTTTAATTCTCTTGGGGTATGTATTTGGGAGTAGGATTGTTGGGTCATATGGTAACTCTAGATTTAATCTTTGAGGAATTGTCAAACTGTTTTCCGGAGCCACTCTACCATTCTACATTTCCACCAGCCATATACAAGGGCTCTAATTTCTCCACATTCTCACCAACACTTGTCAATGTTTGTCCTTTTGATTCTAGCTATTACCGTGAGTGTGAAGTGGTATCTCGTTCTGGTTTTGATTTGCATTTCCCAAATGACTAATATTTATTTATTTATTTATTTTATTATTATTATTTTTTTGCGGTACGCGGGCCTCTCACTGTGTGGCCTCTCCTGTTGCGGAGCACAGGCTCCGGACGCGCAGGCTCAGCGGCCATGGCTCACGGGCCCAGCCGCTCAGCGGCATGTGGGAATCTTCCCGGACCGGGGCACGAACCCGTGTCCCCTGCATCGGCAGGCAGACTCTCAACCACTGTGCCACCAGGGAAGCCCCCAAATGACTAATATTGTTGAGCATCTTTTCATTGGCTATTTGTATATCTTCTTTGGACAAGTGTCTATTCAAATCATTTGCCCATTTTTATTTGGGTTATTTGTCCTTTTTTTGCTTGTGTTGCAAGTTTTTTATATGTCTAGATATAAGTCCCTTATCAAATATGTGGTTTACAAATGTTCTATCCCATTCTCTGGGTTGTTTTTTTTACTTTCTTAATAGTGTCTTTTGAAATATAAAAGCTTTTAGTTATAATGAAGTCCAATTTATATATATATATATATATATATTTTTTTTTTTTTTCCATTTGTCTGTTGTGCTTTTGGTATCAAACCTCAGAAACCATTGCCTAATTCAAGGTCACGAAGATGAGCTGCCAGTTCTTGAGACTTACCCTGTGCCACGTATACATGACCTTCCCTCATCACATCCTGGCAAGGCAGGAATTTTCACTCCTGTTTTACAGACGTGAAATTGAGGCTCAATTCATTCCTGGGCATATAGCGAGTAGATGGCAGGGTGTCTGACTTCAAAACTGGGCCCAGATTGGTGCCAGGGTGACCCACAGATAGCCTGGAAGCATGGCAGTGGGTTAAGGAAAAGAGTAACAACAGTCACTGAAGGTTTCCTTTGTGCCAGGTGCGGTACTTGGCGCTTTATATGCGTTAGCTGACTCTCTCTCTCTCTCCATGGCAGAGGCTCTTAAAAGTATGTGACAAAGTGAGAGAGTGGCATGGACATATATACACTACCAAACGTAAGGTAGATAGCTAGTGGGAAGCAGCCGCATAGCACAGGGAGATCAGCTCGGTGGTTTGTGACCACCTAGACGGGTGGGATAGGGAGGGGGGAGGGGGGAGACGCAAGAGGGAAGAGATATGGGAACATATGTATAACTGATTCACTTTGTTACAAAGCAGAAACTAACACACCATTGTAAAGCAATTATACTACGATAAAGATGTTAAAAAAAAAAAAAAGTATGGCTCTGACCTGCAACATCAGCCGATTCTTGGGCCCCACCCCAAACTTGCTAAATTAGGAAGTCGGGGGGTAGGGCCCAGCAATCTGTGCTATTTAAGAGCATCGAGTGATTCTGATGCACGCAAGCGTGAGAACTGCCGCCCTAGAACAGTGCTTCTCTCCAGGCTGCACACTGCAATTACCTGGGGAGCTTTTGTTTTGTTTTGCTTCTTTCCTAAGTGCTAGGTTGAGGAGAGGCACACGTGGAGATTCTGATTTAACTGGTCTGCGTGGGGGCGAGACTTCGCTGGGTTTTAAAGCGCTCCAGGAGATCCGAATGTGCACCCGGGACTCTAATGACTGCCTTAGGAGCAGCTCCCACCACTAGCTCCATGTTATAGGTGCAGAAGCTCTGGGAGATTAATGGGCGTGTTCAAGGTTATATAGCCACGTAGCAGGAGGGGGAGCTGGAATTCAAAGCCCCTGCCTTTCCACTTCCTCTCCTTCCTCCCATTCTTTACTTTTTGCTTAATATAGATCCTGGGTGTTGTTTCCGCAAGCTGCTCTCTTTCGGAAAGTAACTGAGGCACGATATTGCCATCTAGTGGCCATTGATGAGAACTGACGAGCAGCTTCCGGACTTCCAATGACTGTTCTCAGGGGACACAGGTGGGAGGAGAGACGGTGACCATTCACGTTGCTTAGACAGACGTTTTTGGGAAGCGTGGGCCCATGTTTCCAAAAGATGTCTTTTGAGAGAAGGAGAGTGGCATGATGGCAGCTTTCATGTTTAAGCTCTGCTGATTAGAGGTCATTCACAAACCCCAGGAGGGGCTGGAGAGAGAGTCTCTTCTTGATCAAACTTGACTCAGGGTCTGTAACTTTCTCCTGGACCCATCTGTGTACTTCCTTGAAAAATCTAGTTTTAGCAAGAATGCTGCTAAGTCAGTTTAACCAGAGCTTGAAATCCGATATGGTTTCTCACCCTCCAGCATCCTCCAGGTGATGTCTGAGCTCCCTGGCCTGTCTTCAGCAAGAATCCTATTAGGTCAATTTAGCCAGAATTCCCCTTACCCCTGATGTTTCCTCTTAGTAATTTTCCATCCACTGACCCCCACTCATCCTGATCCTTGGCTATAAATTCCCACTTGCTAATGCTGTTCTCAGAGGTGGGCCCAATCCCCCTACCCCCCACCCCAAATCTTATTGCAGTGGTCCCTGTACCTATGGCAGTGGTCCTGAATACAGTCTGCCCTACCATCTTTAACAAGTACCATAAGTACATTTTTCCTTTAACACTGGGGAGGCTGGTTCCTAGGCAGGGCTGGAAGGGGAGGCAGCAAGGAATCTGAAATGATGGATACTCATTTGGGCAGGAAAGCTCGGCTCACCTCCACGTGGGCATTGATTCATTCCACAGAGAGCCACTGTGGGTCAGGTCTGAGGTGGTGCTGGCTCTCAGACATCGGGGTGGGGGAAGCATAGAATATTTGGGGTACTCCGTCCCCTGTGGTCCCATCAGGTCTGTTCTTGGCCCTGGGGGGGGGGCTCCAGTGGAGGCAGGTGGGGTGGGGCACCTGAGGTGGCTGTGCTGGGGGGCAGCCCCTTGAAGCTGGTGCCCGGGGTCTAAATAGGCGCCCACAGAGATGAGTCAGACTCGATGGCAGCTGTGCGCTCTGCTCGCTCCTGTGGGATCAAACAAAGGGCCCCTAGGAAGTGCCTCAGAACCTCTTAGTTTCTGGCATGGCTGGGGTTCTCACCAGGGGCAGGGACGCTGAAAGAAATAAAGCATCCGAGGAAGGAGGGAGTGATTGCCTGTGGGGAGGGCACTCGTAGGAGGTACACATAATAGAAGATTTACCATCTTAACCGTTTTAAACTGTACAGTTCAGTGGCATTCAGTACATTCACACTGCTGTGCATTCACCACCACCCATCCACAGAACTCTATCCATCTTGCAAAACCAAGCTCTGTGCCCATTAAACAGTAGCTCCCCATTCTCCCCTCACCCAGCCCCTGGCAGCCACCATTCTCCTGTCTGTCCTTTTGATTTTGACCTACTCCAGGACCTCATGTGGGTGGAATCAAACAGTATTTGTCTCTTCGTGACCAGCTTATTTCACCTAGCATAGTGTCCTCCAGGCTCATCCATGTTGCAGCATGTGTCAGAATTTCATTCCTCTTCAGGCTGAAAAATATTCCATTGTACGCACGTACCACATTTTCTTACCTGTTCATCTGTCGATAGACACTTGGGTTGATTCTACCTTTTGGCTATTGTGCGTAGTACCGCTATGAGCATGAGGGTACAAATATGTGTTTGAGTTTCTACTTTTAATTCTTTTGGGTATAAACTCAGAAGTGGAATTTCTGGATCATGTGGTAATTATATTTTTAATTTTTTAGGGACCACCATACTGTTTCCCATACTGGCAGCACCATTTTACATTCCTTCCAATAATACACAAGTCTTCCAATTTCTCCATGTTCTCAAAAATTTGTTACTTTCTGTTTTTTTTATAGTAGCCATCTTAATGGGTATGCAGTGAGATATGTCATTGTGGTTTTGATTTACATATCTGAAATGACTAGTGACATTGAACATCTTTACATGTAGCTTGGAATTCTTTTATTTATGTATTTATTTTTTAAAAGCAGCTGCCATTTTCTTTTTTTTTAAGTTTATTTAATTTTTGGCTGTGTCGTGTCTTCATTGCTGCACGCGGGCTTTCTCTAGTGGTGGCGAGCGGGGGCTACTCTTCGTTGCGGTGCGCGGGCTTCTCACTGCAGTGGCTTCTCTTGTTGCGGAGCACGGGCTCTAGGCGCGCGGGATTCAGTAGTTGTGGCACGCGGGCTCAGTAGTTGTGGCTCTCGGGCTCTAGAGCGCAGGCTCGGTAGTTGTGGCGCACGGGCGTAGTTGCTCCGCGGCATGTGGGATCTTCCTGGACCAGGGCTCAAACCTGTGTCCCCTGCATTGGCAGGCGGACTCTTAACCACTGTGCTACCAGGGAATTCCTGGAGTTCTTTTATAAAATTAAATCTTAGTGGACAAAATGGATTTAAATACTACCTCCCATACTATTGGAAGGTAAACCATCTAGCCTGGAAGCTTACCATTAGATGTTATATATTTGCTTTTTCATGCAAATGCTATTTTATTATCTGTGTGTATCAACTTCATCTGATAAAAGGCTCCTTTACCCCTAAACACACATTTGTATCTCATGGAAAATAAAGGTTCTGTGGAACACGATTTGGGAAACACCGACCTAGAGGAAGGTCTACAGTGGTATGTCACAGGGCTCCATCCCAGGCCCATCTGGGTCAGCATTTTTTGTCAGTGACTTAGAAGAAGACATTGATTGTCTACTAATCAAAGCAGTGAGCTATTCAAACCCTGATGGGATGGAGAACGTGTTGGGTGATAGGGTTGGGAGCCAAAGACGTCTTAACAGGGTAAAGAAATGGTTCAAAATAACAATATGTGACGTTACAAAGATGAGTTCGAGGCCTCGCACCTGGGCTTAAAAAACAAATCAAGGGACTTCCCTCGTGGTCTGTTGGCTAAGACTCCACCCTCCCAATGCAGGGGCCCCAGGTTCGATCCCTGGTCAGGGAACTAGATCCCACATGCCGCAACAAAGATCCTGCACGCGGCAGTGAAGATCCTGTGTGCTGCAGCTAAGACCTGGTGCAGCCAAATAAATAAATAAATATTAAAAAACAGAAAAACAAATCAAGAGCAGCTGCCCAAAGACAAGGGAGACACATATGAGAGAAGCTGAGGACACTCAGTCAATAGGATAATAATATTAAAAGTAATGCTAGCATGAATTACCTTATGTGAGCTTTATAACAATGTATGATGTAGATACTACTAAATCATTCGGTGGGGAAACTGAGGCTCACAGAAGTGAAGTAGCTTACCTACGGTCACACAGCTTGCTGGTGACAGAACATTAATCAAGGACAAGATCCTTGCTAGATACACTCTGCTTGGAGTGCTGTTCTTATTCCTTTCAAGCAACCATAGGATGCTGGGGAACAGCAAGGGAAATGTAACCTACAGTAGATTAGGAGGCTGTAGAGGTAGTGAGCTCCCCGTCCCTGGGGGTGTTCAAGTGGAGGCTGGAAGTCTCTGGCAATGCTGTTGTGATGGGGATCCCAGCATCAGATGGTAACTAGGATAAATAAAATTGAAGGTCCCTCCTTTCCCTGCTATAAGTCAAGTTTATGATATGAGAGAACTCTATTTTTTTATGCACTGAATGCGTGCATTATTTATAATACTTTAGGGTTTCTCCTGTGACAAATACGCGTGCTGTATTTATTCCCAAGTTCTAGGACTTGTGACAAATTTTACATGACCATTTAGGGTTTACATCTTGGCTGATCATTAAGACATTTACGGTTATTGTACGTTTATATTTATGATGCGGGGCTAGTCATATTTATGATGTACTGGATGCCCAGCCATTGATCAGGATCCCAAGCTGAATACCTTACATCATTCCTGCGGGGAAACGTGTCCTGCTTTATGACAATTCATTTTATGATGTGGTTTCAGAAACTCAGCACATTTACTTTGGGGAAAAACCTCCCATCATCACTAGGTTCAGAGAAGACTCATATACTTAGAGGTGGACAAACCTAGTTTGCCATGTGGCTTGGGTGAGTTTCTCACCATTTCTGTGCCTCAGTGGCCTCGTTTAGGAATTGGAGGGGAGGAGACACGCCTTTCCCAGCATGACTGAGGCAGTATGTGTGGCAGTGCCCTGGTCAGTGACACATCTTCCCCTCTTTTGTCTTCCTTGGCGTTGGTGGCGCTGCCTTGGGAACCATGAGCCTTGAAGGCCGGCAGCTTGCCCATAGGGGCTCCAGCTTTTGGGATTATTCCCAGGAATCCCCTTGCCAAGCAGCATCTTTTCAGCAAACATGAGGATTTTGCTCAGGGCCTGCAAACTAAACTAGTTTCATCTTAAATAAAAGAAATCAATCCTTTCAGCTGAGCTGTTGTTACGACATTGATATGGCATAAATTTTGAGGCAGCCTGGCTAATAAATAAGCGGAAAGGCAATAAACATTAGGGAGAATTATCTGTGAGGCGATCTGGGCAGGCAGCTGGGGAGAGGGGTGATTCTCGCCTCCCTCGCCTGCCTCCCTTTCTGTTCCTGGCCTGAGACCCTTGTCAGTGGTAGGGTGGCCTGATGTGTATGGTGGATTTGCGGAGGTGAGGGAGGGTCTGGGGGACTCCCTGAGACTCTTGGTCTCCCAGCAAGTAAGGAGGGGCTGGTCCTCTTGCCCTTTAGTGGCCCCAGCCACTTAAATATGCATCTGGTCCCCAAGGTGTGTGACCATGGGCAGGTGAATTAACCTCTCTGTGCCTTGGTTATTTCACCTGGAAAACTGGGAACACCTTGGCAGGCATTGTGTGAGATGCAGGGACAGTGCCGCCCACAGTCAGCACGCCAGCATGTGTTAGCCATGGTTATCACAGAGGGTTCAAGCAGCTCTCTGCCAGGGGCTCAGCGCACAGTAGGCGCTTTGTGAATGGCAGGAATTACTATTCTGGAGGGTGCACTAATGAACTTTTGGGCCCCCACCCTTAAGTCCTGGACCCGTCCTTCTCCTACCATGCTTGTGTCCTGCTGTGAGCCCCACTGCGGCCCCAGCATGACCCATCATCACCTTCCTCGGTGCCTCTCGAATCACCGGATTCCCAGAATCAGAGTTGAGGGTCCTTGACCTCTGCTGGACGTACCTCCGGCCTCCCCCGCCTTCCCCTTCTGACCTCTCTGGGTTCTCTGGGTCACAGTCCCCACGTCGCGGGGTCGTAGCGGGGTCTCCAGCCAGCTCTGCAGCCTGGTTTGCCCGTCCGGAAGAGGATGCCCTCACCCAGATAATTGCATTTTTCATAGTGTGTTAGCAACTTAATTACCGGTTAATAGGAACCTCAAATAAATAACTCTTACCTACGTCTGCTGACTGGTAGGTGATGAGGAAGAAGCAAATGTGCATTTGAAAAGTAATACGTTTCCCCCAACATGATTTCTGTCTCCGGTCATAAATGTCAGAGATAAATGAATCTGTTTTATTAAGATTCAGCACGTTGGTGCAGGGAGGCATCTGCTCGGCCGTGAATCATGGAGCCCCCGGCCCCCCGGCTCCGTATTGTCGGCACCTGCCAGCATTGCCTTCCTGCAGAGTGCTGGGAGCTTTGAGGGGCTGGGCCAGCCCCCACCAACCAGGCCCCCCCACCAAACCCAGGCCCTTCCAAGTGTCCTACCTGTTGGTGCAGACGGCTTTGATGCCCCCGCATGACCTTCCCCAGGACCCCGACCATAGCTGCCCACCCCATCCCCGACTTCAGAGGGTGGCAATCTCAACTCCAAGCTGTGCAGCCTCTAGTGAATTGCTTGCACTCTCTGAGCCTCAGCTTTCTCAGCTATGAAGTGAGAACACTAAGGTTCAGGGCCAGTTTATTCATTCGACACAGTAACCTAGGGCCCAAGGTACTAATTGATGGGCTTTGGTGGACAAAATAATGGCCTCCCAAAGATGTCCACTTCTTAATCCCTGGAAACCGTGAAGATGATATGCTGCTACATGGCAAAGGGGAATTAAGGTTGCAGATGAATTAATGTTGCTAATCAGCTGACCTTGAAATGGAGAGATTAGTCTGGATTACCCTGGTAGGCCCACCGTGATGATAGAGGTCCTTCAGTGAGGCAGAGGGAGGCAGAGAGGGGGCACCAGAGGGATGCTACGCGAGAAGGACTCGAGCAGCTTTGAAGATGGAGGAAGGACCACAAGCCAAGGAATGTGGGTGGCCTCCAGGGGCTGGAAAAGGCAGGGAAACGAGTCTCCCCGGAGCCTCCTGTAAAGGCAGGCAACCCTGCCGACACCTTGAATTTAGCTCAGTGACACCTGTTTCAGATTTCTGACCTCCAGAACCGTAAGATAATAAATATATGGTTTTATTTATTTTTATTTTTTATTTTTTTTGCGGTACGTGGGCCTCTCACTGTTGTGGCCTCTCCTGCCGTGGAGCACAGGCTCCGGACGCGCAGGCTCAGCGGCCGTGGCTCACGGGCCCAGCCGCTCCGTGGCATGTGGGATCCTTCCGGACCGGGGCACGAACCCGTGTCCCCTGCATCGGCAGGCGGACTCTCAACCACTGCGCCACCAGGGAATCCCCAAATGTATGTTATTTTAAGCCACTATATTGATGGTAGCTTGTTATAGCAGCAGTAGGAAACAAATACAGGGGCCCACAACAACCTTCTAACTCCTTTTAAAATCAGAAGAAGAATGTAATCCAGGCTGGGCTATAATCCTCTTTATACCAGTGCAGTCATAACATATAACTTTTAATGATTTTTTTGATGGAGGAAGGTGCCCACAAAGGCGGAAGTGCTGCGGACCCGTGGAAGTCGAGTGCAGCCCTCATACTTCTTGCCTCTTTGCCTTGATGGGCTTAAATGAAAGAATGTTGGCAAAGCACCTCCTAGGCTGTGCTCCCACACAGTGGGACCCAGAAAAGGTGGTGGTAGTTGTTTTCGTGTTTGTGGTCCGTTTCTCTTCTGAGCCCTGAGGCTCCCGGTTGGGGGGCTGCACTGTCCTGAGGCTTGAAGCCCCCTGCTGGGCCCCCCTCATCTCCCGTCTGGACCTCACTGACTTTAGAGGCCCGTGAGGGCCCAGCCTTGGCTTGCTGTTTTGGCCTTTCCTCCTGGTCTCCCTGTGCCTGGATCCATTGCTGAGTCTCCTATAGTAATACAACAATCTGAGCACCTACTCTGTGCTTGGATTTGAGGATGGGGGTCTGGAAGCAGCACACCCACACGCATATCCCACCCCCTGCCGAATAGTAACATCTTGGAGTTTTTGCAACCACCAGAGGAGGCAGGTACCAGCATCTCGCCTGGAGTCTGCATGCCCCCATCCTTCCCGGCAGAATTTCCCTGATGTCCCCAATGTGAGAGTCACTGGGGGACTTGTGAAAAACACAGTGCCCGGTCCCACCCAGCCCCACTGCACCCCAACCTCCTGGGAGGGCCTGGGAGGCCACTCTATGGTTTCTAGGGGCCCAGGTGATTCTGTCCTCAGCCCAGAGACCCTGAGGTCACACTGATCACAGAGCTCAATTTGCAACAGCAAGGGAAGGGGGCAAACTGAAGGGGATGGACATGTGGACTGGGGTCCTTTCTGTGTGTCAGGGCTGGGCTAGGCACGGCCACATTTTGTCCCCATGGCCATCTTTCAAGTTGATAACAACCCCATTTTAGAGATGGGAGAAACTGAGGCCCAAGGAAGCAGCAGGAGAACTCAGGAGTCATGGTGATTGAATCAGGTGGGAGCAGACTGCAACATCCTGGGGCTGCTGGAGCTGCACCAGGACGTGGGGCCACACTGCAGGGGCCCTGCCTGGAGGTGGGGGTGGGAGGCTTCTCCTCCTGACACAGTCACAGAGATGCTTAACGTGACAGAGCCCACTTTCTCCCTCCTCCAGACCACGGTCCCCTAACGGGCTCTACCCAGGCTCTGCAGTTCAGCCCCAGCAGGGCTGTGTGTGTGTGTGAGTGTGTGTGTGAGAGAGAGAGAGAGAGAGAAAAGGAGAGAGAGATGAAGGGAGGGGGAGTGAGCCCCCTTCCAGCTGGGGTGCGGTCCATCCTGATTTGGAATGGTTCCTCACAAAGACCCCCTTTGTGAGACCTGCTGGGGCTCAGGTTCACGGCCCCTGGGAGGAGGGCATGGCAGGACCAGGTGGGCAGGAAGAGCGCCCCCTGCAGGGGCCAGCCCAGCAGGTGCAACACCAGCCCACTCCTACAGGGAGCCCTCTGGGCCTTGGCTCCCACAAACTCACCTGCTCCCCAGCCTGTTCCCTCCCTCTTAAAAAAAAATTATTGAAGCATAACATGCATACAGTAAAGGCCGCACATCTTAAATGTACAGCCCAATGAAAAAAAGATAATTCCAGTAGCTCAGAAATTCCCTCAGGTCCCTTCTAAGTCTGCATCCAACTCTGTCCCCACCAGAGGGAACCACTCGCCTGACTTCTCACTGCACAGAGTAGTGTTGCCAGTGGCTGAATTTTATAGAGTACTGCAGTACGTTCCCTTCTGTGCCTAGATTCTCTCACTCTGGATCATGCTTCTGACGTTTGTCCACATCGTTGTGTGTCAGCGGTTTATTTAATTGCTGAGTGATCTTCCATTGAATTCTACATGCAATGTGCCCCGTCTAGTCCTTCATGGGTGGATATTCGGGTCCTTTCCTGTTTGGGGCTATTGTGGAAAGTCAGGGCATTGCCTTGGCCTGAGTATTTTTGCAAATATTCGTGAGCTTCGGAAATTCCCCATCTCACACCCATCCTGACAGTCTCCTTCCTTCTCTTCTCCCTGCGACACCTGCTCAGCCACTGATGTTTTAGGAGGCTTTGACGGGCTCTTGGCTGTGCTGTGGGGACTTGCAGCTCACTGCAGGGGGGTCCAGAGATGGCTCTGACGTTTTCTTGGTCTGGCCAGGGTGCTGGACAGTTTCCCTTTGTCCCATCATTGCTGTCCTCTCCCGAGACTGTCTCCTACAGGCCACCTTTTAGCACCCGGGTGATGCCACCCCATCCTCTGCTGTCCCCTGCGCTGACTGGCTTTCAGCCAATCTGTAAGGCTGTTTGTGTGCTTCTCACCAGCCTTCGTGGGTGCTTGTCTTTGGAACTTGGAGGTTTGTCAGAGATAAAACAGGAAGGCCACTGCCTTCAGAGAAGGAGCTCTGCGTGAAGTCGGGGCACACTCTCCTGGCCGTCTTTCTGGAATGTTTTGGGTGTCGGCACTGCCGTCTGTGTTAACAAGCTTGTGTAGCCTTGAACGTTCTCCTCTGTGCATGTGTGTGTGTCCATGCTAGTCAGCTTGTGTGTGTTTGTGACTGTGTGTGTGCCAGCCAGTGCGTGTGTGTGAGTGTGTCAGTCTGCAGGTGTGCTGATGTGCGTGAGTGTGTGCCAGGCAGTGTATGCATTCCTATGTGTGAACGTGTGTTTACAGGTATTGTCATGAAGAAGTTTCTTTGGAGGAGTTCCCTGGTGGTCTAGTGGTTAGGATTCGGGGCTTTCACTGCTGTGGCCCGGGTTCAATCCCTGGTCGGGGAACTGAGATCCCGCAAGCTGCACGGCACAGCCAAAAAAAAGAGAAAGAAATTTCTTCGAATCCGTTTTCTTGTTTTAAAAGGATCCTTCCTGCCTCCGCTCTGTCTACTCTGGGCTCTTGGCCAGTACGAGCCAGCAGCCCGGGGACATGCTCCTTCTGCTGATGGAAGAGAAGGGCTGGGCTATGCCCTGGATATTCTGCCTTTGACCTCGGCATGGTCATGGGCGGAAGGGCACCTCAGCTCTGCTGTCTGAGAGGCTGTCAGGGCGGGAGCCTGAAGGGGTGGAGCTGGGCTTGGGAACAGCGGGATGAAGGCCTCTTCCTTAATGTCATGGGGCAATAAAGAACTTCAAAGAGATGGTGAAGGCTTATGGCCAGACATAGGTTTGAGCCCAAGTCTCAACATTTACTGGCTGTGCTGATGTTGCACCTCGCTGCGCCTCAGTTTCTCATCTGCTGAATGGGATAATGGGTTCCAGGTCAGAAAGAGGCAGAGAGTACCCCGAGAGGAGGCTGGAGAGAAGGTGGGGCTGGCTCACTGGGGCCTGCTGGCCCCCGTGGGAGCCGGACTTTCATCCCAACGGCAATGGGAAGCTGCCGGAGCAGCAGATTCCAGCAGGACTTTCTCTGATGGCGGAAATGTTCTGTATCCCAGTTGTCCATATATATGGTAGCCACGACCCATATGTGCCTGCCGAGTGCTCGAAGTGTGGCTGGTGCAGATGAGGAGCTGAAATTTTTGTTTTATTTAGTTTTATTTACTTTATTATTTTAAAATTTTATTTATTTATTATTTTTGGCTGCATTGGGTCTTTGTTGCTGCGTGCAGGCTTTCTCTAGTTGTGGAGAGCAGGGGCTACTGTTCGTTGCTGTGCACGGCCTTCTCATTGCGGTGTCTTCTCCTTTTGCAGGGCACGGGCTCTAGGCACTCGGGCTTCAGTAGTCCCGGCACGCGGACTCTAGAGCATAGGCTCAGTAGTTGTGGCGCACGGGCTTAGTTACTTCTCAGCATGTGGGATCTTCCCGGGCCAGGGCTCGAACCACTGTCGCGTGCACTGGCAGGTGGATTCTTAACCACTGCACCACCAGGGAGGTCTGATTTTAGTTACTTTAAATTTAAATTCCAACAGCTGGGACTAATGGCTGCTATATTGCATCTACCACTAGAGGGCAGCACTAGAGGATTTCAAGCAGAGAAAGCGGCACCATCCAATTTCCTGTAAACAGTAAAGCTTCCGGCAACTCTTTCTTTGCGCCTCCCCAGTTTTGTTTTGTTTTTCCTTTTCTTTCTCCCATGAACTCCAGTCCTGAGAGCTATTGACCTTCTTCACAGGGACACTGGAGGGCAGCAATGGGTGTAAAAGACCCGGCATTCCCTAAGTGCCCAGTGTATGGCTTCCTGGATCTCCTGCCAAAGTTTTGTTGTGACTAATGCCCAGCCTCAGGGGCAATGGCCCGAAGAGCCTTGTCTGCTGAGCTTTGTCTTCTTTGCCTGGGATGGGGAAGGGCGTGGGAGCGTATGGCGGCTCTGTAAGCACATACAGGTCCAAGACAAAAATCCTTGTTCCTTAGTCTCTGCAGAAGTCAGGCTCAGGGCTGCTCAGCCTGCTTTGTTCCAAAACCAAGTTCAGCGAGAAATAGAGGGGAAAGGCACAGCCTTGAACTTGGAGTCATGAGGCCCTGCTCGGCTGCCTGCCTGCCATGGAATCTTGGGCAAGTTGCTTAGCGATCTCTGGGCCTTAGTTTCCTCATCTGCCATCACAGTGATGATGACAGTACGCTTTCTCTTTGGACCCAGTGCGAGGGGCTTTTTTTTTTTATTATTATTAATTTTATTTATTTTTGGCTGCCTTGGGTCTTCATTGCTGTGCGCGGGCTTTCTCCAGTTGCGGCGAGCGGGGGCTACTCTTCGTTGCAGTGCACAGGCTTCATTGCGGTGGCTTCTCTTGTTGCAGAGCACGGGCTCCAGGCGTGCGGGCTTCGGTAGCTGTGGCACACAGGCTCAGTAGTTGTGGCTCACAGGCTCTAGAGCTCAGGCTCAGTAGCTGTGGCGCACGGGTTCAGTTGCTCCACGGCATATGGGATCCTCCCGGACCAGGGCTCCAACCCGTGTCCCCTGCATTGGCAGGCAGACTCTCAACCACTGCACCATCAGGGAAGCCCCAGTGCGAGGGGCTTTGTCCACACGACCTCGTCCTCCCCTTTTGGCTACTCAGTGGGGCTGGGATGACAATTCCCCCAATTTTCAGTTGAGACTACTGAGTCCCTCTCCGAGGAGGGGAGCTACCCAGATCACAAAGGCAGTGAGTGGCAGAGTCAGGATTTGAACCCAGGTCTGTCTAACTCCAAAGCCTGTGCTCTTCCCACCTTATCGCACCAGCTTGCATGGACAGGGGGCGGTGGAGTGTGGGGGGATGGAGATGCTGATGACGAGGTGGAGGAGGATACACCCTGAGTCTCCTCCAGCCACTGCCCAGGGACCTGAAACCCCTGGTCCTCAGTGTTCTCATCTTAAGAGTTAGGATAATTCTACAGTCAGACTCAAAAGCTTGTCATGAAGATGAAACAGGATTTTGACTGTGCACGTGTCTTGCACCATGGGTGTTGGTCAGGATGTAAAAAGCAATAAGCGTTCAGAACAAGAAGGCCCTTGAGGTTAGGGAAGCATCATGGGGAAGGCGGTACTGCAGCCTGGGAAGACCCTGGGGGGTGGGGGTGGGCGGCGGGGATCTAGCAGAGAGGACAGGAGGGGACGAGCGTTGTGGGATGAGGCGAGAGGACAGCAGGGTCGGGGAGCAGTCTCTGGAATATGGCAGGGGACCCTCGCAGTGGACACTGGGTGAGGCAGCATGTGGCAAGTGTGCAGCAAATATTTTGTCCTCCAGGCACCAGCCCCTTATTGTGGAAGAGAGGGGCAGAACCTCCCCGCCTCCCCACCCGCTAAAAAACCCCACAGAGGATGAACATTTATTTTTCACTCCAGTTTCAGGGGACACCACCCAGGGATCCACACACGCTGCTGGGGTGACCTCTCTGCTCTCTTCGGCATCTCCCAGGCTCTGTTCTTGGGTGTGGGGCCTCTGTCCTCTTCTCAGTGGTTCTGAAACCGTGCACCTCAGATTGGGACTTGAACCCATGCAGCTGGGGCCTGAACCAGCCAAAACCGACCGTCTTCCAACTGAGATCACACACCTGGTGTCATTAATGAAGCTCAGGTCCTTGACGTCTCATCTCAGAAAGAATTCAGTGAGAGACAAAGTGATAGGTAAGAAGTGGATTTATTTAGAGAGAGACACGCTCCACAGACAGACCGTGGGCCATCTCAGAAGGCGAGAGTGGCACCAGGGAATGGGGTTGTCCCAGTTTTTATAGCGGTAGGTAATTTCGTAGGCTAATGAGTGGGAGGAGTATTCCAGCATTTGGGGAAGGGGCGGGGATTTCCAGGAATTGGGCCACCGCCCACTTTTTGAACCTTCTGGTCGGCCTTGGAACTGTCATGGCGCCTGTGGGTGTGTCATTTAGCTTGCTGACGTGTTACAGTGAGTGTATACTGAGGCTCAAGGTCTAGTGGAAGTTGACTTGTCGGCCATCTTGGGCCTATTTGGTTCTAATCAGTTTATGTCATGTCCTCAGGCTACGTCATTCTTTTAAAGGTTGTGCCCTGCCCACTTCTCTCCTGTTTCAGTTCTGGTCTCTCCTGTCCCTCTGTCACCTCCATTCCCCTCTTCCTAAGGTCCCGCTTTCTCCTGAGTTGAGCCCCTGGGGGGTGGGGGGTGGGGAAGCCTTGATTCTGAGACGGAGGCGGAGCAGGGGGTGCCTCCTTCAGGGCCCAATATCTGCAAACCTCTCACACCCAGGGGGTTAACACACGGCTAGCATTTCTCCCAAGACTTGTACTAAAGAGGGTCCGCTCCCCCTTCCCCTTGAGTTATGGTAAAAAGGATTCTTGCTGTTAAGGGCACCTTGCAGTGGAGGGAGGGAGGAGCAGGGCCAGGCTGCAGGAAGGAGGATGGGTGACAAACTCCTTCCACCAGACAGGACTTGGTCAACTGTGTAATGGAGGATGGGGCAGAGAGCTTGTCTAACTGCCTGTGGAAAACGGGCTCCCTTCAGGCCCCCCGGGAGCCCATGTCCACCCTGGGACAGGCAGCCACAGCTCACTGCCCTCACCTGGGCTTTAGACGTCTGGCGCTTCTGAGACATCCTGGTGTCTGTCTGTCCGACACCTGCCCCGTGGGGGAGAGTTCATGCCCTCAGCCTAGCCACGAGCTCAGGGACAAGTCCATCACCCCTTCCTTGTGGGGAAAATGTGGCCCAGTGAGTCAGGGACCCCCACAGCTGCACAGCCGAGCTGGGACAGAGCCAGGCCTCCTGTCTGCTGTCCCTGTACCCACTCCCCTGCCCCGCCCATCCGTGTGCCCGTGGACTCTAATGACTTCTGCCAGGGCACCTGAGAGCTGCACTCGAACTAAAGTAACTGCCCCCGGGGAACAGGGTGAGCCCAGAGAGGTTGTGCAGGCTTGCCCAGGGTTGCACAGCCTGGAACACATCAGCTCTGGGCTTGGTGTTGAGGTCCTGGGACAGTGCCCTACCCCATCCCCTTCCCATCCCACGTAGGGTCTGTTCCCTCCTGGCTGGGTGGGTCTCTTTCTCGCCCTCTGTCTCTCCGAGGGCCCATTCTTGAGCTGCTGGAGGTTCTGGTCACTTACACCATCTCTTCTCATCTCTTTACACAGAAAAGAAAAGAAAGAAATTGTTTGGGGGACATGAATGCTGGTTTTATACCTTTAATCTCTCTGAACAATTTATACTTGCTTAAGAATTTGAAGAGGGAAAACAGTCACAGAGAGGTTTTTCTTTCCAAGAAATGATATTTTTCTCCACTCTCCTCTTTTTTTTTATGTAGGAGGGTGGGAGCTGGGAATTAATTTGTACTCAGAAAAGATAAGGGAAAGTTGCTGCCAGCTGCTAGGCAGTGCTCAGGTGTGGCCTTGAACTAGGGAACAGAATACTAGAGATACTGATTGATTCATTCATTCAAGTATTTATCCAGTGTCTCCCATGTGCCAGGTGGCATGAAAGATGCAACTTGGAGAGCAAAATGCAATCACAGTCTCTGCTGGGGCATTTTCTGTGTAAAAGCCAGACTTTTTTTTTTTTTTTCCCCCCAATCCATTTGTCACTCTGTTGCCAGAGGGCTTGTCCTGAAACACAAATACAATCACATCATGTGCTTGCTTAAAACCCTTCAGGGTCTCCCGTGTTCTTTTAGGTCAAGTACAAACTCCTCACCAGAGCCCGCCATACCCTGTGTGACCTTCCCTCCTGTCCCCTCCTCAGGTCATCACCCTCCCTGCCCTCCCCTCCGCCTCTAATGCATCCCCTCCCCCTCTAATGCATCCCCTCCCCCGCCACTCTTCCCATCCACCCTGACTATCCATACTAACAAACCCGGAATGGTCTACATTGTTCACCCCAGAGTTATGCATGTTAATGAATTCAAGATGCTCTGTTTTGCCCAACTCAGGACTATCTGTGCTAGAGATTCAAGATGCTCTCCACCAGCTCTGTCCAGTAGAAATACAACATGTGCCACATATTCAGAGTTCTCTCATAGCCCCATCCCCCCACATAAAAAGAAAGAGGTGAAATCAATTTTAATAATGTCTCTAACTCACTAGAGCAAAAATATTATCAACATGTAATCAATATAAAAATGATTAATGAGATAGTTTACCTTTTTCTGCATTACGTCTTTGAGATTTGGTGTGTATTTCATGCTTAGAGCACATCTCAATTCAGAGTTTAATATTTCATTGGAAATACTTGATTCGAATTGAGATTTCATAACATGTAAATTAAATTAAAATGAAATGAAATATTTAGCGCCTTAGCTTCGCTAGGCACCTTGCAGATGCCCGCTTGTCATGGGTGGCGAGTGGCCACCATTATGACTGAGCAGTTTTACACGCTCCTACCCAGGACTGTCCAGGCTTTCCTCCAGGAGAGGCTACGCCCTTGTTTCTCGGTAGCGGCTCTGTTGACTTTTTGGATGGATAAATACTTTGTTAGGGATGGGGGTGGCTGTCCTGTGCATTGTGGGATATTTAGCAGCGCCCCTGGCCTCTACCCACCTTGAGTTGTGACAGTAAAAAATGTCTCCAGACATTGACAAGGCCCCTTGAGGCAAAGTCACCCCCAATTGGGAACCACTAGTCTATCCTGTCTAACCTAGAACTGTCACATTCGGTGGTCTACACTGTTCCATCCAAAACTAGCCATGCCGTCAAATCCAGGAGAGCTAGCCTGTTTAGTTCAGAATTGTCCATGTTGGTCAGCCCTCGGCCTCCCCTGTTCTGTGTAGAACTCTTCACCCTGCTTAATAGGGAGGGATCTACACCAGAAGTCATGAATCGGTACCCCAAGGACAGAACCAGGCCTGCAGATTACAGATTATGTGGCTTACAGAAAGTTCAAAAATATTTTTGTGTTGTTTTTAATTTTATTGAAGTATATTTGATTTACAGTGTTGTGTTAATTTCTGCTGTACAGCAAAGTGATTCAGTTATACATATATGTATTCTTTTCCATATACTTTTCCGTTATGGTTTATCACAGGATACTGAATATAGCTCCCTGTGCTCTGCAGTAGGACGTTGCTGTTTATAAAAAGTTTAAGAATATTTGAATTAATTGCTAACCTTTTAACTTCAGGAGATGTCACGTAAAAGTCTGGATTTCTAGTTTGTCTGGAAAGCTCTGGTCTCACTGAGACCCCTTTCCCGTTTATCAGCTATCAGTTGGAACTGAGACCTGATCCCCCCAGGTGGGGTCCTGTGCCCTCTCCACTCTGTGCTCACGACGTCCCACTCCACTCACTGCATGTAACAGTGATACGCGCCTGAGCCCTCTGGGCCTTTGAGTCTGCGGCCCCAGGGCTACACGAGTCTGGATGCTGGTCAGTCCAGGCTGGTCTAGGAGAGAGGCCTCAAAGAGGCCTGCACGTTAGAATCAACCATGCAGCTTCTGAAATACAGTTGACCTTTGAACGACGTGGATTTGAACTGCACCATTCCACTTATACTCGAATTGTTTTCAGTAAGTACATACTACAGCACCACACGGTCAGTGGGTGGTTGAATCCACGGGTGTGGAATGGCTTACATGGAGGGCTGACTGGAAAGGTATACCTGGATTTTTGACTGCGTGAGGGGCCGGTGCCCCTAACCTTGTTTAAAGGTCAACTGCATGTGGATTCCCAGGCCCATCCCAGACTTTCTGAAGCAGGAACTGGGGTAGGGGTAGGGAGGCATGTGCAGTTTTTAAAAAGTTTCATAGTTGATTCTGGTGGTACGTTGATTTACATGTAATCAATATACAAATGTTTATGCTTGTCTGCATGGGCCACGCCCTGTAGACAGTCCACAGTGGCTGATCTCTCTGGAGTAATCCTGGGTCTCCAGCTGAGCTTTGTAGCTGCTCAGAGGCTTCTGGCACTGTTGTCCATCAAGGCACCCCCAGAGCTTAGACATCACTTTGCTGACCTGGAGGACTGCAGAGACCATACTTGGTGGATTGAATTGGGCAGACGGTCCCCCTCCCTCTCCCTTGTCTCTGAATCTAGCTCTGGTTGCACATTTGGGGGCTCATGGACCACGAGGCCGACTTAGATCCCCCCTGTGGTAGATATTGGGGTGCTTAGCCCGGTGCCCCCCTTCAGGGCTCACACACCCACCCCTCAGCTGCTGAGTGTATCCGGTTCCTGGCTGCATCACTTACTGGGCGTCGCCCTCAGCTGGTGGAAACTTCCTTGTGCAACGTTATGCTCCCCTGTGGCCCATACACGTGATATCAAGACCTGCCTCCTTGCCTCAGTTTGGAGCCTCCCCAGGTCCAAAGCTTTCGTAGGATCGGCTGAGGCCTCAGCTGCTGCATTTGTGGGTCAGCTTCTCCCTCCACCCAACCCTGCCTTCCCCTCTTCCCTTCAGGTATATCTACCAGAAACACTCCCCAGTAAACCTCCTGTGTGCAAAGATCCATCCCAGAGTTTCCCAGGGAAACTGCTCTGAGACACCCATCTCTTCGGCAGTTCTTTGCTAAGAACTGGCATCTTTTCAGCACCAAGAAAATCATCTTAGCACATCTGGGTCCTTTTATGATGCTGGAAATTCCATAGAAAAATGGGCTCTCCAGTTGTGGCTCGTGGCTAAGCGTCTGCTGTTGGCTGAGAAAGTCCCCAGATCGTTTGGATACTATTGCAGCCACCTCAGATGTTGACATAAAACAAGGAGAGGCATTGAGAAGTACATTTCATTTAAATAATCAAACCAAATCCAAATGCTTGTACACCACAGCTGTTCAAGAGGAAACTGTTCCAGCTCTCTGGTTTCCTCCAACTGTGGGCCTTCTGTCCTTTTCAAACCTGTGTTGTCGTCTGGTTTCACATAGATGTGCAAAACCCAGGTTTTGGCTTCCTAGTTGACCAGTCCAAGCTGGAAAGATGTGTCTTGTGGTCAGGTGAGCCCTTCCCCTTTCTCCCACACCAACCATCTGACTTATATTTCCAAAAAGCATGTCTGGTGTGGGCAGTCCACTGCTCGGGAGCTCCTGTGGGTGCCCCATCATCTTCAGAATAAAGTTCAAGTTCTTTGATATGGTATTCTGGGTCAGCCGTGAGCAGGTCCCTGTGTGATTCTCCTACTTCCTTTCAAGCTAGTTCTCAATACCCCAAACTCCAGCCAAACCAAATCACCTAAACTTTTCTTAAAGATTCCCTGCTTGTATGTGTCTTAGGTGTCAGTGGATGTGCTATTTCCTAGAAATCTCTCTGTACTTTGTGTGATTGGAGAACTTCTATTCATCTGTCAAAACCCACTTTGAATATCACCTCCTTCAGGAAGCCTACCCTCATTTCTCCAGACAGAATTAATCTCTGCCATCTATGGGCTTCCCCTGCATCAGCAGCCCTTTCTTAGCATTATCACTAGTCTCATGCCTCTGATGTCTGCTTTTTAATGGGGATGATGGATACCTGTCCAAGTTGACTAGTGGTAAGAGTCAGGGTCTACATGGTCAGTCCTGTTATCCCTTGGTTGGGAGTGGGCCCCATATCACAGTGGAGAGATTTAAAAGCTGAGAATTTGGAAGTTTTAAATGAAAAACTCACATCCTGCCCTAGGCACCTGTGGCTAAGAACTGTCCTAGATGTCTGTCTGGCTCTGGTCTAAATTCTGCTTTTCTGTTTGTCGCAGACGTTCTTGTTCTGGGATAGTGTTCCTACAACAGCAGAAAGCATCCAGAGATCTCTATTAAAATAGAATTTGAAGGATTCAGGAGACAGATTCCATGTCTCCCACCTTTCCACCAGTCTCTGCCAGACAGCTTCAAGGCAGTGAGGTATAGAGCAACCCCAGATGTTTACTTCCTTCTGTCCTTCCCGGGGAGTTGCTTTAGGCTCTCCCTGGCCTGGAGGCATGCAGTCTGATTAGGTTTCCTCTGTCCCATTCTAAGATCTTCCCCAAAGTATCTGCCTCTAAGGCAAATTTGGATCCGGACACCAGTGGCCTCCCAAGGCATGGAGGACATTCTGTGACCACTACGTCTTCTACCTTTTTATTTAACACGCACTTTACATGATGCTGACTCTGTGCCGGGCGCTTCTCTGAACACTTCACAGCTTGTAACGTATTGTTCTTGCTGGGGAAGCAGACTCTGAGTCAAAGACTTGAGTGCAGGATGGTCATGAAGGAGGAGGGGGTGTCTCGGGCTCAGCACCAGGGGAAGGAAGGGGTAAGAAGCAGGATTGGGCAGGGGGGGAGTTGAGCCGTGATGCAGTCCCAACAAAGAGCTCGGCCAGCCCCACAGGAAGCTCTGGAGCTGGGATGGTCCCCTGGAGCTGGCTAAGTGGGGACAAGGGCGCTGGGCCTTTATACCCCTACACTGATCAGTCATTAATGCAGGCTGCCCTTGGAGGAGATGTGACCTTGGGCGAGGCAGTTTTCTGCAGCTGAGGCAACCCCCCAAAGAGGGCTGACAGCTGGAGGCCGTCTTCTGGTGGAAATAAGGTTTTCATTTCTGAAGCAGGAGACACATCATAGCGTCCATCACCCACATATCACCTCATTTAATTCTCACAATAATCTAGTGAAACTGGTATTATTATTGTCCCCATTTTACAAATGAGAAAACTGAGACTTGGAGAAAGAAGTTAACATGCTTTGGGCGAGGCCACGTGGCTAGTGTGGGGCAGAGCTGCGATTCCAACCCAGGCCAACCAGCCCCCGGGGTCTCTGCTCCTGAACTGGGCTTTGTCTTACTTAATTTGCCCCAAGACCCCCTCAAGGTCATGACTTCCCAAAAAGGGGCCCTGGGAGTGTTTGCTAGAAGCTCCCTGAAGCTAACACAACATTGCAAATCAACTACACTCCAATAAAAATTAAAAAAAAAAGGATGAACTCCAAACACTTTAAAATCAGGCTTTTGATTAAAATTAAGTTGAGGCCAGAGGCTTCCAGCTTCAGGAGCAGATGCCTGGAGAGGACACAAGCACTTTTAAGGATGCAAAACCCTGAATTAGCCATTAGCCTTTATTTAGATAGACGAGAGAAGTGCAGCAAATATTTACATACCAGTTGCCACGGAATTCAAGCGAAAGCTGTATTTATTCTGTATCTTGTCATCATAAAGTTGATTTTCCTAAGTGCATTTCCTAAGGGGACGAGGAGTGTTCCTGAAATATTGAAAGGTTTATTTTCATAGTTCCAAGGACTGCTGACTTGTACATTTGAGACTGTGACTGCTTGTGATAGGAAACTAAATTTGTTAGAATGTTTGTAGAAAACTATGTTTGTTTACTTGAAGTTGTAAACTACGGTTTTTACAAGAGGTTGGCTTCGTTCACTAAGTCTTTGAAGGTGAGCCCACATGAGCCTCACAGATCGAATTCCACTGAGCCCAACAGGCACACAAAACGGTGCCCATTCTCAGTTAGGAACACAAATAAAGGCATTCTTCCTTCTGGAAAGATGATTTTGCAAGAAAAATAAGCGAGTGAAAACAGAAAACGTCAAAACACAGCACGGGACTCTAACGGAAAACTTGAAAACACGGCACAGAGCCTTGATTTGCTTTGAAAACTGTGAGAGGCCCCCGGGAATCGTGGTCTGTCTGTCTGACTGCCAACCTGCTCAGTCCGGGACCCCAGGACACACTCCACCCCAGTGTCTTGGTCCGTTCTGCTATTGAGGTGTTTCGTCTTGGGGTGACGTGGGGGTAAACTGTTGGCCTCCTAACCCCCAGGACTCAAAACGTGACCTTATTGGATATTACAGAGGGAATCAAGTTAACATGAGATCCTTAGGATGGGCCCTACTCCAGTATGACTTGTGTCCTTATAATATGGGGAAATTTGGACACCGACACACATAGCAGGAAACCTGTGAGAAGGGAGAAGACGGCCAATCTACAAGCCAAAGGAGAGAGGCCTGGAGCAGATCGATCCTTCCCAGTCCTTGGAAGGAACCAGCCCTGCCCACACCTTGATTTCAGACTTGCAGCCTCCAGAACCCTGGGACAGTCCACCTCCGTTGTTTAAACCTCCTGGTTGTGGTACTTCGTTACGGCAGCCTCAGCAAACTAATACTTTATCAGGGCTTTCCTGATTTCTCTCGTTTTAGTGAGGGTTTTGGCAACTACCTCATTCTTCGCATCCTGCCTGCACTGCTACAAAGGGGCAGAAATAACTTCCCAGTGAGGGTCCAAGCTGCCACAGGACTTTCCAGAAAGTCATACAATACTCCCACCTCCACCCCTGCTGTCCTGCATCGTTCAGAGGCAGCACCACTTGCGTGGCCACTGGGTAGCCCTGGACTCGTCCATGGGCGCTGCTGCCCCTCTCCTCCCCTAACCTGTTGGCCTCGCTGCCCCAGTGCCTGCTGTGGGCCATGAACCCTCGCCCTGTTCATTTTCACTGGCCTCGGTACCAGCCCGATACTCCTATTCAGATAGTGCCCTCTGCCCATGCCCTTTTGTCCCGGCCACCAAGACAGGCTGCTATGGCATCAGCCACACCACGCCGTAAGGACGCTCAGGGCCAGCACCTGTCGGGCTGCGATTCATTTCCCTTTCTAGGTTCTCGGTCTCCCTTGGGTGTCATTTTTTAAATGGAACTTGGCACTGGATTGGAGATAGCAAATCTGGGAGTGTGAAAAGAAATTTATTTTCCACTGGAGAGCCAGGGAAATGCTTTAAATATAAGCTGTGGGTGCAATTGCAGCGTTGGACATTGTAAGTGCCCCATGTGTGTGGAAATCTACGGGACCCAGTGTATGGTCCTGGCTGGTGTGCGTGAGCGCGGGTGCCTGCACCTGTCTGCAGAAGGTTGCATGTACCTAAGTGCCCATCTGTGTGTGAGGTGTGCACGGCGTCGTGTGTGCACATAGGTGGGACTGAGAACACGCGTGTGCACGTGGTTTGTCAGTATTTGCACGTGCGTGCAGGTGCATGGTCTGTGGGGCCGGGTCCGTAGCGGGAAGAAGTCAGAGTGGGACTGGTTTCCATGCAGGACCCCAGAGGAGATTTGCTGAGGGATAAGCGTCCCGCTCCCTCTGCCGCATGCTGCCCACGTCAGTTGGATGCCGGGTCTGTGTTTAGAGGCAGACGTGCCAACTTTCTCAGCCCCCTCAGTGGGCTGCGTCTGTCCTGCTTGCCTGGTCTCGAGCACACGGTCTTTGTTGCGAGCTTGGACACACAGGCAGCATTCTTCTGCCAGGAGCCTGGCTGCAAAGGCCCCCTCCACTTTGCATGGTCCATTCTAAGAGGTGGGGGCCATCCCAGCCCCACTCATGCCAGTCAGCTCCTGCCAGGCCATGCCCACCTGTCATTTAGGCCTGCTCTGGACATGGCCCAAGGCTGGCCTTTAGTTCTAGCGTTCCCTGGTCACTCTGATACTTGCCCTTTAGTTTAATTTAGCAGTGCAATATGCTGGGTGTCCCTCTGGGAACATTCACCCTCCCAGCCCTTCCAGTTTAGAGAGAAATGCTTTTGAAGTTACCTGGTGCTCTGCTAAGGAAGCCCTCAGTAAAGGTTGTCGATGTGGATCGAGGTCAGTGAGGTTACTCCACCTCCCTTCCTAGCTTTCACGTCTTCATTTTGGACTCATGGCTCTGCTCTCTCCCCTGGCTTCAGTACCACCTTCTCAACAGATGAGAAGCCCCCAAGCCCCATGGCACCCCACCAATGAGGTCAGCCTCCACCCTCACCCGTAGGGGGCGGTTTAGACTGGTTTCCATCAACTTGCATCCTGTGTTGAGTCTTGCCTCCCTTAGAAGTGCCAGTCCTCCAGGGCAGGGAGCCAGGCCTGTCTCCCCTGCTGCCTGTTCCCTCTCCTCAAAGGGACCCACAGGGGAGACCTAGGCAGGTGACAACCTATCGGGTGTGGCTCAGTGACCCTGCCCAGGTGGATTCAAGGACCAGGTAGGACCGGAGAGTCCTGGGTGCATTTCCCAGGACGTGCAGTGGAGTGGGAAAGGCACAGGACCGAGGAGCTGAGCTCAGGGATGCTCCATGGGGCAGAGTTGAGGGGTCTGAAGGGTTAAGGACCCCACAGATGGAACAGGTGATGGTCTCTCAAACGATGCACTCAGGTCGCAGGCAGGTGCACCGCCCGGAGCACCCATCTTATTCTGCACACCCTCTGGTCACTAAAGACCCAGCACCTACCTGGCCCTGCCTTCTGCCTCCTCCATCTTTGTCTCTCCTGAGTGCCCCGCACAGATCTGGACGTAAAGCAGGTTCTCCCTCTCTGTTTCCGTTTCACGCTCATCTTTTGTCACTTTCAGGTGCCTTTGGACAATAACCTTTGGTTCATAGTCAGTTGCTCCTCCCCACCACTTCTCCCTCTTGTAAAATAGTTGACTTCCTAGGGGGCAGAACCAGGAGCCAGGTTGTGGGGCTTTGTGGAAGATCATATGGTTCCAGTATAGGGTTGCCAGATTAAATACAGGATGCTCTTTTTACATTTGAATTTCAGATAAAGAACAAATAACATTTTTAGTTGTCACAATAGACTGAATGATTGTGTTCCCCTAAATTTCATTTGTTGAAGCCTGATCCCCAATGTGGTGGTGCTGGAAATTGTTAGGTCATGGGGGTGGGGCCCTCATGAATGGGATTAGTGCCCTTATAAAAGGGACCCCAGAGAGCTCCCTTGTCCCTTCCACCATGAGAGGACACAGAGAAGACTGGCCATGAACCAGGAAGTGAGCCTTCCCCAGACACTGAATCTGCTGGTGTCTTGCTGTTGGATGTCCCAGCCTCCAGAACTGAGAGAAATACGTGTTTATTGTTTAAGCCACCCAGTCTGTGGTACTTTGTTATAGCAGCCCAAATGGACTAAGGTGGAAATAAGTGTGTCCCATGCAATGTCTGGGACCAACCTACCATGAATTGTGTCTGTCCCCAAAATATGCCCCAGTCCTAACCCCTGGTGCCTATGAATATGACCTTCACTTACTTGGAAATAGGATCTTTGTAAATGTAATCAAGTGAAGTTGAGGTCATACTGGAGTAGGGTGTGCCCTAAATCCAACATGACCGATATCCTCATAAGAGGAAAAGAGACAGAGAGGGATGATGGCCATGTGAAGACACAGAGATGTAGGGAGAATGTCATGTAATGACAGAGGCAGAGGTTGGAGCTATACGTGTACCAGCCAAGGACTGATGGCAACACCAGAAGTGAAGAGAAAGGCATGGAACAGATTGTCCCCCAGAGACTTCAGGGAGAGCATGGCCCTGCCGACACTGTGATTTCAGATTTCCAGGCTCCAGGACTGTGAGAGGATGAATAAACCCACCCAGTTTGTGCTACTTTGTCACAGCAGCCCTAGGAAATGAATACACTTATCAAAATTATTCATTGTCTGAAATTCAGATGTAGCAGGCCATCCTGTGTTTTTGTTGCTGTGTCTGGCACCCCTACTCAGGCAGCACCGGTTTTCTCCTCTGTAAGGCTGTCAAAGATGCTACCTGGTTTCCCTTAGGACTTGTGTGAACATCCACTGAGGTCCCCAGAGTGAGTGGGGCCCTGCTGTGAGGCAGAGCCTCGTCTGCCCTTTCTTGGGACCCCCTGCTCACTTCTGTAGCTAACACGCCATCTCCATCTCTCTCTTCATTAAAGGTGAAAGACAAAGAAGGGTGTCTTGCCATTTGCAATGACGTTGATGGACCTTGAGGGCATTATGCTAAGTGAAATGAGTCAGACAGAGAAAGACAGATACTGTCTGATCTCACTTATCTGTGGAATCTCAAAAATAAACAACAACATAAAATCAGACTCATAGATACAGAGAACAGATTGGTGGTTGCCAGGGGTGGGGGTCGGCGAAACTGGTGAAGGGAGTCAAAGGGTACAAACTTCTAGTTCTAAGATAAATAAGTCCCGGGGATATAATGTACAGCATGGTGACTGTGGTTAGTAACACTGTGGTGCATATTTGAAAGCTGCTAAGCGAGTGGATGTTAAAAGTTCCCATCACAAGAAAGAAAATTTGCAACTGTGTGGTGATGGGTGTTAACTAGACTTACAGTGGTGATCATTTTGCAATATATACAAATACTGAATCATCATATTGTACGCCTGAAACTAATATAATGTTATATGTCAGTTATATTTCAATTACACAAAAAAAATGCAAGAACTGACCATACAAACCCCGTGTTGGCTCGGTGGCCCTGAAGAGGGAGGGTTGACTGCAGCTCGGCCCATGTGGCCCGAGGGTGTGCCGTGGAGCCTGGGGCTCCCGGTTCATGAGTAGGCGGATGGGTCAGTGTACGGGTGCTTGTGTGTGTCTCTGGGTGGTGTCTGCAGTCCCGACAGGGCCATAAGTTACTGTGTGACCTTGGGCAAGTCCCCTTTTCTCCCTTTGGCTTCCCCAACTGTCAAAGGAGAGAGCTGGCTCTACCCCAGGGGTCTCTGACAACGCCCCCCAATCCAGACCCTCTCTGTGGCTCCTGCTTGCCACCTCTTTCTTGGGAGAAAGGCCCTTCATTGAAAACCCTGATCTGGAGCAGATTCCACCCGAAATCAACAGAACCTGCAGGCACGCCCTTGCCCGTCTGTGCTGGACTGTTTCAGGCAAACCCAGAGGGCCTGTCTGCTCCAGAGCCTGCTTTGAGCCTGACACCGGGACAGGCCGAGGAAGGCTGTTGTCCCTGAACGAGGTCTCAGAAGGACCACTTGGCGGCTGTCTGGCAGGAGATCTGAAAGTGGGCAACGTCCACCCACCCAGTTGCTGCCTTTGGTGGTGGGACGGCGTCCAGCTAAAGTCTGGGGATGGACATTGAGGTTTTGGGAAGAGGGGCGGCGAGGTGATGGGGTCAGACGGTTAGTCACTGTGGAATCTGAGCAGGCGAGGAGCAAAAGCCTGTGTACGTGGGGCTGGTTTCTGACGGTCGGTTTATAAAGGGACGGTGCCTGTGAAAGGGAGGAAACCACTCTCTCTTGAAATCTTAGACACACAACACCTAAGTGAGCACTGGTGGGGAAGACAGGGAGAAGGGCCCCGTGCTTCTAGTCTTGGTG
This sequence comes from Leucopleurus acutus, assembly GCF_964270905.1. NCBI lineage: Eukaryota > Metazoa > Chordata > Mammalia > Artiodactyla > Delphinidae > Leucopleurus > Leucopleurus acutus. The sequence goes on from NC_139162.1 coordinate 20,019,461, forward strand.
TGCTGAGCGCGCTTGTCCTGGGCTGTCCTGGGGTATCCTTTGCTGTCCTGTGCTGTCCTGGGCTGTCCCAGCTGTCCTGGGTGTCCTGTGCTGTCCTGGGTGTCTTGTGCTGTCCCACCTGTCCTGTGCTGTCCTGGGTGTCCTGGGCTGTCCCAGCTGTTCTGAGCTGTCCTGGGTGTCCTGAGCTGTCCCGGGTGTCGTGTGCTGTCCTGGGTGTCCTGTGCTGTCCTGGGTGTCCTGTGCTGTCCTGGGGTATCCTTTGCTGTCCTGAGCTGTCCTGGGTGTCCTGTGCTGTCCTGGGGTATCCTTTGCTGTCCTGGCGTGTCCTGTGCCGTCCCGGGTGTCCTGAGCTGTCCTGGGTGTGCCATGTGTGCTGTGTGACTTCAGCAAGTCTCTGGGCACCACTGGCCTCGGTTTTCCTGATGAAGTGGTGATGCTGAGGGCCTCTGTCAGGGACGGTATGGCATCTAAAGAGCTTGGCAGAGGTAGGGCCCCGGCCCGATGGCTGCCATGCGGTAGGTGCCCCTCTCCACCTTTATTCAGCTGAGGCATGGCTGGGCTTGGCCCTAGGACGCAGGGGGAAGCCCTCCTTCCTGCTTCTGGAAGCTACCATCCAAACAGCGAGATAGGCCTATGCCGAGGCCGGGGCTGTGGGAAGAGGTGGCCTGGGGGTTGGGGGGCGTCTGTGGGGGACAGTCAGAGGTCCTTAGGGCAGGGGTGGAGGTGGGACAGGGTGGTCCCCGACATCACTTAGTGATTGACACTGAGCCTGCAAAGTGGGGCTGTCAGAGGGCAGCCGCTCAGGAGGGTCTGAGCTGTCAACCGGCATGAAGACCTCTGATGGTTTTCTCTGAAGCAGGGACTTTTCCTTGAAGCTTTGCAGAGAGGAGTGGAGAACGAAGGCTCCTGTGGACCTGGAGTCCTGAGCCGGGAGGAGAGGGGTGACGCCTCCTTGGCTTTGGGGCAAGCTTGTGTGTTTAAGCCCCTGTGAGGCCTTGTTCCCGCCCCGCCCTCCCCCAGAGCGGTCCACCCTGCCCGCTGCACCGCAGCCCATCCTCCGTCCCTATACTTTCACCCCACAGCTCTCCCCGACAGCTGCCCCTCGGCTCCGCCAGGGCCTCTGCGCAGGCCTGGCGCGTATGGGGGTTGGACTGAAGGGTCCGGGGGGCCAGGCAGGTTTCCAGGCATGGGAGGAGTCCGGCGCTACCGGGGACAGCGCTGCCACAAGGGCACTGTCCCTTGGCTGTTCACCCACTCCCAACAGCCCTGCTGTCCGACTGTGGAATGCATTTGCTGCCTGTTAATAGTCCATCTTCTGGGCCCGAGCAGGCGCCGGCGGGGCGGGCTTGAGGGCCTCGCCGGGCACCAGCTGCCGCGGCTGCTTTACGTGCAGCATAGATATTAACCTCTCGGAGGATGAGGCTCCGACTGCAATTGTCTTTGGCCGGTGGACGTGACTGGGCTGCTTGCCTACATTCCTCCCTGGCCTCGCCTGGCCCGTCAGACCCTTCCAGAACCCTGGAAAGCTGGGTGCCGGCTGACCTTGGTCCAAGGTGTGGTTCAGCCCCCAGAGCCCCCATGGAGAAGAATCCCGTCCCGGCAGAGGAGGGAGGAAGAGCGTGTGTGGGAAGCCCTGGGCCGCTCACTTCACCTCCCGGTGTTGGCTTCCTCATCTGCACACCAGGAACGGTGACCCTCCCTGGCTTCACGCCCCTAAACCCGCTCCTTAACTGGCCGCGCCTCGAGGGCCGAGGGGATGCTGGTGCCTGCCCCGCCCCCTGCCCCGCCCCCTGCCCCGCCCCGCCCGCGGTGATCTCGTCTCCTGGAGTCACCAAGCCTGGGTGTGAACCCTGACCCCATCGCCTTCATCATTCTGTGCATATTGACTGGGTGCCGGGCTCAGTGCTGGGTGCCGGGGTCGAAGTGACACACGGGAGCTTGTCAAGGTCACCGTGGGCGAGGCCACACCACTGAAGAAAATAATTTTCACCAGTTTCAAGTGCTGTGACTGGGGGCTACGGTCACCCGGGTGGTCACGGTCTCTGAGAGGAAGTGACACGTCTGAGCTGAGCCTTGAACCTGTGTGAGCCTTGGTTTCTCATCTGCAAAGCTGTGGTGGAGGCCCCGCCCCTTACCTGTGCTATAGTGCTTAAATGAGATTGTACATGCCAAGGGTCTGGCCATTGTGGGAGCTCGGCCCCGGGGCCTCTGGCTGTTCTCCCTGGTGACCATGTGGCCTCTCACCACGTCCTCAGATTCGGGCTTCTCAAACTTTTGTGTGAATCAGACTCATCGGGGGAACCTGTTAAAAGTACAGATTCTCAGGCCTGCCCGCAGTGATTCAGCAGGGCAAGGCCGGGAGCCTGGAATCTGCATTTTTACAGGCATTGCTGGTGACGTGGGCGGCTCACAAAAACACGTAGAGAATCGTGGCTTAGACGCATCCCCCATCACCCCAGGGAGACACAGTATTCCTCCCCCAACCTCCGAAGCCTAACTCTATAAGCCAGCGGGGGTGGTAGTTCTGGGGTTCACCTCGCCTCTGCCCCAGCAGACCCGGGGAACATGCCCTGAAAGCTGAGGCCTGTTTGGTGTCAGTTCTGGGCAGCGTTTGCCCGCTGGACCATGTGAAATGCTGCTGTGAAATAACCAGCTGCTCAGAATCCCGGAGTGTCCTGAATTTATTAACACGCGGAGCGCCTTTCGAGAGCCTGATGGGGAATATTAAGTATCACTGCCGGCCCTGGAATGATGCTCTGAGGGGAGCAGATGTCAGGTCCAGCAGGCTGAGGGGGCAGCAGGGCGTGCGTGCTTCATCCCAAGGAAGAGGAAGATTGGTGCCCCAGGGGCGGCAAGCCAGTGGGTGGTCAGTGGGTGGGGCTGTGCTGGGTGTGTTTTGGCCTCTCTGAGAGTTCCAGAGGCTCAGCGCAGGGTCCTCCGCCCCGCCCCCCTCTTCCCACCGCCTTCCTGGTCTGAAGCTTTCTCGCAGACCCAGGTACCTCATCGGCATGTATCACACGTGCTAGGGCAATAAGAGCTGCTAATTATATATCCTGGCTATTACTCTGCCGCCGGTGGTGGGAATTGAAGCAGGATGGTTTGGGGCCAGGAGTACTACCCGCTTCCTCACCCCCATATGTTATTTCATTCACAGGGCTGCTATTTTTTTTTTTTCCCCAAAATTCGGTCCTATCTGAAATTTGTTCTTATTTCCCGCCTCAGCCCCGCCAGCCCCACCCAGCCAGCTGTGATCTCGGGCTGCTGCCTGGCCCTCGGGGGAAGGACAGGAGCTCAACAGGGTTCTTGCCTGGGGAGAAGAGCAGTCAGTGTCGTGGGGAGGTGGACGCAGAAGCAGGGACACCTACCTGGGCATCCTCTTCTCTTGCCATCTCCTCTTCCCCTAGCCACACATGGGTGACTTGCTGTGAATGGCCCAAGGCCACACCCTCCATCCTCACCCCAGGACGGGGTCTGCTGAGACAGCACTAGGGTTCTGGCAGAGCCCCCGCCCCAAACAGCCAGACTGGTTACCCAGTCTGGGTACCCACTGCTCTGCATGCCCTCCTCCCTCCTCCTTCTCTTCCTGAAGCCCGTGGGCCTCAGTTTCCACAGTCGCTAACAACACCTACCTGGCTGGAATCAAGTCAGTGGTTTTCACTCCTGATGGTACATTGGAATCACCAGGGTGACTAAAACAAGTACCGATGCCTGGGTCCACCCTGAGACCCACCTGAGCAGATTTCATCAGAATTTCGGGGGAGTGGGGTCTGGACATCTGCATTTTAAAAAAGGCTGCCAGGCGATTCCAGTGTGCAGCTGGGAGTGAGAACTACTTCTGTACGGGAAGCTTCCATGATGGGGTCTGGCACGCAGCAGACCAGGTGAGGGCCCTAGTCTCATGACTGTTTACTGTGTTAAGAGTATGAAGTGGCATCGCCTTTGTAACCACGCGTTTGTAAGCAGTGAGCGAGGAAGAGCTTCATTAATTAAATAAAATCCTTAATAAAAGAAAGAAATATAAATATGCCCACGTACAGGGCGCGTTATTAAGGAAAAGGTACCAGTTTCAATGTCTCCTTCCCCCACCCCACGTCCAGGGAAGAGGAAGAGGGGTTGGAGGGAAGAATGTTCTGGAAGGCCGATTGGCCCTCAGGTGGGGAGATTCCCCGAACTAGAAAGGGCATAGGGTTTTTGGTGCACCCCTCATTGGGTTTGGGGGATGGGAGAGGTAGCCCACAGGGACCCCTGGGGAAGCTAAGGGTCTTGGGCCCTGGGCTCTCTGACCCAGCCCCCCAGGTGTAGAAGAAGTGGTTGAACCACAGGCTACGAAGTGGTTGAACCACAGGCTACGAACTCCAGATGGTCAGAACGCCCCAGGGCCGGAGGCATTACTGCCGCTCCGCCTGCGCACAGGGGCACTCCTCACGCCCACCCCAAGAAATCGAGATGGAATTTCCCATAACCTTGTGAGGCAGGGCTCAGGATCTTATCCCCCGCACAGGGCTTTCAGAATGAGGCACTGGAAGCTGTGGTTAGGGACCCCCAGGGGCCTTGAAAGCAGGCCCTGAGGTGGGAGAGGAGGCAAGTCCCTCTGACTGGGAGGGCAGGGCTGGAGTGTGCTTCCCAAACCCATGTGGGTGTTTAGATGACCTGGAGGAACTAGTGAAAATACAGATTCAGCCCCCCCCCTCAGATTTGGATAGAGTGGGAGTCGCCCCAGTGATTCTGACTTTACCATGCTGGCTCAGGCATGAGAGTCATGGGGCTGGGGAGGAGCCGGGATGCCCCAGTAAATGTGGGGAACGCTGGCCCCTCTCCCACTGCACCTCCTAACTCCCCCCAGCCCTCCAGCCCCGCAGGCCACGTGGCCGGCCCTGTTCCTCTGGGAGCATTTTCCAACCTTCCTGCTCTCTGGGCCTCCCATGGGCCCTCCGGTGGCCATCCCCTCTCAGGGTGGGGCCTGTTTTCCCAGCACGGGATGAAGCTCTGCAAAGGGGTGTGTGCGTGCACGCGTGCGCGCGCGCGTGCATGTGCATGTGTGTGTGTGTGTGCGTGCGTGCAGGCACGCACTGCTGCCACATTTGCTTGAAACAAGCTTTTCTTTTTGAGTCAATTTCATTCTCCTAATACTCAAATATGCTACACCGCTGTGCCGTTCTGTTTGCAGATGACTTTTCTCTCTGATGAGCAGAGTGTCAAAGACACCAAGTAAATGAGTGGAGAGAAAGAAAAAGCAGGACCATTTACAGGAATTAGGAAGTGAAGATTTCACACCTGGTGCAGGCTGCAGACATGTGGCTCAGGTGGCACATCCCCCTGCCACGAGGGCAGGGGCCACTCTCTCCATCTGGTTACAGGAGAAAGGCTCAGGAGCCGATGGGGTGCAGGGCTGAGAAAGCTCAGCCTCATCCTCACCAAGCCGGTCCTCTCCACCCACTACTAGCTTCTCCGGCCACTTGCCCTGATCCGGTGATGACGTCTACACCTTCCCACTCACCTGCCTGGTACCCTTCAGACCTCCCCGTTGCCCTGGGGCTACATCTGTTATGGCTTGGTGTTCAAGAACCCTCAGTCACTCTCCCTTCCTGTACCCTTGGCTTCCTGGATAAATTATTTGTTGAGTGTGCGGATGAATCATCCCCGCACTTGTCTAGAATAGACCCATCTTCTCCACTCCTTTGCTCCCGCTGTTTCCTCTGCCCTGAGTGCCTCCTGCCTCAACTCCACATGTGCACAGCCCACCTGCTTCTCCAGGTCCCGCTGAAAGGCTTCCTTCTCTACCAAGCCTCCTCTGAGGCTGTCAGCCTCCCTTCTCCTTCTGTGTTCCCACTGCCATTTGTCTTGAATGCCGAGTGCTGTTCACAGCCCTGCCCCTTTTTATCTTTGTCCATTTCCATATCTGTTTTTTCCCTTACTATTCACCTCCATGTGTCTTGAATGGTGCTTGGTACATAGTAGGTGACTAGCGCACAGTAGGTCCTTAACTACTCTTAGCTGAAGAGCCCAAGAGGTGGAACACACATAGTTTTGAGACCTTGGGGAGAACCTGGCATCTGCCTGCAGGACAGAGGGCTGGTAATAAAATAAGAAGTGTGACCTCTCGGGGACTTCCCTGGTGGCGCAGTGGTTAAGAATCCGCCTGCCAATGCAGGGGACACAGGTTCGATCCCTGGTCTGGGAAGACCCCACATGCCGCAGAGCAGTTAAGCCCGTGTGCCACAACTACTGAGCCTGCGCTCTAGAGCCCGCGAGCCACAACTACTGAGCCCGCGTGCCACAACTACTGAAGCCGGTGCGCCTAGAGCCCTTGCTCTGCAACAAGCCAAGCCACCACAATGAGAAGCGTGCACACCGCAACAAAGAGTAGCCCCTGCTCACCGCGACTAGAGAAAGCCTGTGCACAGCAACGAAGACCCAACGCAGCCAAAAAAAAAAATAAAATAAATAAATTTATTTTAAAAAAAAAGTGTGACCTCTCTTCTCAGTGTCCCCACCCCAAGCTTCTGTCCCTAGAAAGCGGGCTCTCGTTGAGTTGCTTCTGGGGCCCAGCCAGTCACTGATGTGGATGGTAACCCAGGCTGTGTTCCTGGAACTGGGGCTCAGGGACTAGACTCTATCTCATCTAGCTGTGGGGAGACTGAAGCTCCCCCTGCACAGTGCATCAAGGGACCCCTTAGGAGGTGAAAGAACATGAAACTCTAAGAACATGGGCTTTGGAATATGACATCCTTGTCTTAAATCTGCTGTGTGACCTCAGACAAATTCCTTCACCTCTCTGAACCTTAGTTTCTGGTTTGGAAAATGATGCTACTGATATCCTTTTTTTTATAATAACATTTTACAGTTACTGTTTGTTTTTTTAAAAAATAATTTATTTATTTATTTTTGGTTGTGTTGGGTCTTTGTTGCTGCACGCGGGATTTCTCTAGTTGCGGCGAGCGGGGGCTACTCTTCGTTGTGGTGCCCGGGCTTCTCATTGCGGTGGCTTCTGCTGTTGCGGAGCACGGGCTCTAGGTGTGCGGGCTTCAGTAGTTGTGGCACGCGGGCTCAGTAGTGGTGGCTCGCGGCTCTAGAGCGCAGGCTCAGTAGTTGTGGCGCACGGGCTTAGTTGCTCCACGGTATGTGGGATCTTCCCGGACCAGGGATCAAACCCATGTCCCCTGTGTGGGCAGGCGGGTTCTCAACCACTGTGCCACCAGGGAAGCCCCGATGCTAATGATATCTTTAGGGTCATTGGGAATATTGGGGATAATGTCTGTAAAGTACAGGGCACCTTATAGGAGCTTGATAAATAATGGTTAGTGTGTTTATCGTCATCGTCATTAACAGCGCTGATTTTTAATTCATTTATCTTGTAGCCGCTGTTGTTGCCTCCAGCTGTTGCCGCCTGTGCTGGGATCACCTGGGGCCGTGAGCCAGCCATTTTATAATTAGCCTGGCAGAGGCAGAATGCGGTAGACCCCTCGCGGGGGATCACAAATTAATTAGTGTCGTTTGTGGAGAGGAAGCCGTTCGGCAGCCTCAATGGGGTGAGGCAGGCCCGTGGGCATCTGACCTCCCTCCTCATGGCTCTGCAGAGGGGTGAGACCCATTAACAACGGCAGGAGGTGGGTGCTCTTAGGATCTGCAAGGGACTGCGTGTTTGGCACATGGGGCCAGGCTCGGTCACACCCCCTGGGCTCAGGGGAGCTGTGGAGAGAAAGCTTCCCCACCCCACCCTGATGTATGACCTGTGCGTATGCCTCAGTTTCTCCACACGTCACTCCATCCACTATCTGAGTCTGGGTGTCCCCTGCTCTCCACACCCAGAACTCCCCCAGCAAATCACTGGGTAGCACCCATCCATCTTCTCCTTATAGCCTCCAGCAGCCCAGAAATCATGACTCGTTCATAAATGGCAGTGTCAGCTTCTGTTTCTGTCTGGGGCCGTGGAGGCACACAGGACTCCCGGCACGGGTGTTTTCTAAGGATTGTGGCCGCACTTCATCCTCCCGGGGCAGTGTGTGGGCTGGTGGCACCCTTGTGTCTGTCCACCCATGCCCTTGGGGTCATCGTCGCCTGTACCTCACTCTGCTTGAGGCCTTGAGCAGGCTCCTTTTCCTCAATTCACGTGTGTTGTATGCTTTTCTGAGTTTCAGGGCTCTGAGGCAAACTCTTCACACACGTCAATTATCTCACTTACTAGCCATGGTGTACACAGGTGACAGCTATGTCCTTCCCATTTTATACACAAGGAAATGGAGTCTCAGAGATCAACCTGGATCACAGAACTGGTAAGGATTGGAGTTAGGATTTGAACCAGGCGGTCTGACTACATAATCTTTTTTTTTTTTTAATTGAGGAGTAATCCTAATACAACAAAATGCACAGATTTTAGCTGTTCAGTTCAATGAGTGTTGACAAATGTATTCACCCACGTAAGCAGCACTCTAGGCAAGGTGTAGAACATGTCCATCATTCTTCATGTTTCTTCTCCATCAGTCCTATCCCCCATGTGGAGGCACCCATGTTCTGAATGCCATCACCATAGTACACTTTGTTCCTGGATTTTGTAGATGTGGAATTATACAGTATATATACTCCTTCAAATGTACTTCTTTTTTTTTGCGGTACGTGGGCCTCTCACTGTTGTGGCCTCTCCCGTTGCGGAGCACAGGCTCCGGACGCGCAGGCTCAGCGGCCATGGCTCACGGGCCCAGCCGCTCCGCGGCATGTGGGATCTTCCCGGACCGGGGCACGAACCCGTGTCCCCTGCATCGGCAGGCGGACTCTCAACCACTGCGCCACGAGGGAAGCCCCAAATGTACTTTTATATACTGTTTCTATCGCTCAGCTCGGTGTTTTTGAGATTTACCCATATTGTTGCGCGTATCGATAGTTGGTTACCTTTATTGCTGAGCAGGATTCTGCTGTATAGATGCACCACGCTTTGTTTATCCCTTCACTTACTGATGGACGTCAGGGTTACTTCCAGTGTTGGGCTAAGGTGAATGAAACTGCTCTGAGCATTCCCCTGCAAAGCTTTGTGTAGACGTATATCTTCATTTCTCTTGGGTAGATACTTGGGGTGGAATTGCTGGCTTATAGGGAGGTGTATATTTAACATTATAACTGCCAGACACTCTCTAAAGCAGTTGGGCCATTTCATACTCTGACTCCCAGCGTAAGGGAGTTCTAGCTGCTCCACGATCTTTCCGACATTCGATGGTGTTGATCTTTTGAATTTTAGCTGCTGTAGTGGACGAGTATTGGTATCTCATTTTGGTTTTAATTTTCATTTCTGTGATAACCAATGATCCTGGTCTTATTTTTCATGTGCGTGTTGGCCATTCATATATTTTCTTTTGTGACGTGTCTATGCTAGTCTTTCGCCCACTGAAAAAATTCGGTTGTTTGTCCTTTTGTTGTTGATGTGTAGGAATTCGTTATGTAATGTGGATATGAATAGATATTTTCCCCAGTCTGTAGCTGGTTTATTCATTTTCTGGTGAGCAGAAATTGGCGGCAGCCCCCTCACCTTTGCTTATAGAGGATCCTTGGGAGCGTGAAATAAGAGAATGTGATATGCCAAGCATACGGCAGGTGTGCAAAAGGAGCTTATTTACTCTTCCCTTCTCCCTCCTCCCTCCAAGGCCTCCCAGACCGTTTTCTCTAACTGGAACAGATTTCCTCTCCTCTCCATCCATCTGCCCACGTTTTACTCCTCCTTGAAAGCCCAGTTTAACATGGACCTCCGGCACCAAGCTCCTTGGAATGTCCCGGCCCGTGGAAACAACCCCAAAGCTGGATTAAATAGCAGTGGTTCTCTTTCATTAAGGGCGTTGTGTTCTCTCATGGACTCTGGGAAGATGCTAGAGATCAACAGTGTTTTGCTACTGAGTCCGTTTGGCTGATGCCAAAACTGAGGGCTAGAGGAAGGTCAGCTGACACATCTGTAGTTACTGGTCCAGCCAGGATGGAGACGCCGTCTTCAGATCCACGGGTAGCTGTCAGCTGTCCGTCCATCACCGCTGCCTTCATCCCAGCCCTCCCCACATCTTGCTTGGACCATTGTGGCGCCGTCTTCTACTTGCTTACTCGGCACAAATTCTTTCAGTGTCAGCCATTCCCAGGGCCTGCATTAGGCTCCCAGAATACAGCGTATAGTCGTTAATCAAGCATCACCCTGCCCTCCAGGGGTTCCCAGACCAGGGGAAACGCGTGCACTCCAGTCGTTAGAATGTAAAGTGCTCAGAGGCTGTATAGCAGATGGGAGCACTAGGGCCCTGGAAAGAGCACTGCTTTCTCTGCCTGGGGGCAGAGCGTCTCACAGGAGCAACACTTGAGCCAGGGTTTGCCAACTGAATAGCCTTTTCCCAGGTAGAGAGCCATGTAGAAAGGAAGGGCATCGCAGAGGGAGGGGAGGCCATGTGCAGATGTCCAGAGACACCGCAGAGTACGAGGGATCCGGGGAAGCGCATATAGACGGGCACCACCCGTGGGCAGAGGGGCTGTTGGGAGCTGAGCTTGGAGAGGCTGGTCATGTGAGATCATGAAACACTTGACCTGTCAAGTAAGAAGCTTGGGTTTTATCCTGAAAGTGGTGGGGAGCTTTTGGAGGATTTGAAGATGGGGAGGGCAAGGGAGTAAGTGCCGGGAGCCTGTCTGTGGCAGTTGCTAAGAGGATGGATGGGGCTGGGCTGCTTTAACCTGGGGCCCATGGGACACTCCTCCCGTAGTCGGTCCCTGCGAGAGCTGACAGGGTGTGCCTGACCCAGGCCAGAGGGCACGGGGGTGGAGGGAACGACTCATCCCCGCCCAGTGGAGCTGCTAAGAGGTCACTGGCCATGATGTAAGTAGAACACAGTTAGAGTCACAGTAATACAATGCAATCCCCATTCAAAAAGGGCAAACTGGAGACTTCAGTGGAGAGCAGCAGCATGTCCCGTGGATGGCAAAACGCGGACCCTGGTATCTGACTGGAGTGGACGTGGCTGTGTGTTGGCCCCAGAGGTGGCTTTGGGACGAGCCAGTGGTGAGTCTGGGTGCAGAGGCATGAGACAGGGGAGGTCAGAGGGCCTCTCTCCAGGAGACCCTGGAGGTGGGGGAAGAGTGGACGGGCTCTGTTTAGCATCTGGGAGTTTCCCGTGGTCAGATAGACGTGGGTTTGCCTCCTGCCTCTGGGACTCGGCTCTTGGAATAAATCCCTTCATCTCTCTAAGCCACAGTCTCCTCATCTCTGAAATAAGGCTAATAACAGCCTCTGTCCTGGAGTTTTTTTGGGATTTAATGTCCAAACGCACGTAAAGAAAGCATTTGGCCTGCAGTTAAGCTCCATACCTGCTGGACTCTGGGCCGTCTGCGAGAGTCACCATGAAAGTCTCCTGGTGGTGTTGTTTTCCCTGTCCTGCCTCCGGAAGCTGCCCAGCCACCAGGCGCCCAGCTAGTGCAAGGCACAGACGTGGGAGCCGATTCCCAGGAAAACCCACCACCGGTGCACTGGTACCCCCTCCCTCAATGCACAGCAGCCACGGGCCCCCAGGAGGGCCCTGGCAGGAGTTATTGGCCCCTCTTTTGGTGAACGCCTTCCTGTTGCTGCTCTGGTTAAATAAACGTCACCCTCTGGCCAGTTTTCTGGGCTGTGCCCACCAGGCAGTTAAGGAGCTGACATTCCAAAGGCAGTTTCTCCCCGTGGAGGTATTTTGTAGGTGGTTCATCCTTGCTGCCCTACTGCTACATGTCCTCCCTGCCCCTCCCAGGCTAGGCCTGCTCACGTCACCCAGACCCCGTGCACTGGGCTGCCGTGTGGCTCCCTGGCCCGGGGAGCATGGGGCACGCCTGACAGGGATGACCACGCCGGGTCCTGATGGTACCTTTCTCTCTGCCTGCAGGCTGTGGAAAGTTCAGGCCTGTGGGTAGTGCCAAGATTGCCCAAAAACACTGTTATTACTGAAAACCAGGAAACCTTCTCCCTCACCTCCAGGGCAAGATGAGGCAGAAAACTCCGTCAAGTGCCTTAATAAGCCTCTGCCGTTGACGCGACAATAGCTATTAAAAACTATCAGTTATTTAGATCTGGGAAACTGGGGAAGAAAGCTCTTAGGGGCACTTTGAAAGCCGGCAGAGTGTCAATAGTAGTGTTATTAATCTCCAGCTCAGAGATGGTATTGAAAACATGGGTTACGAAAGTCCTTTGGAGGAAGAGAACTTCCGCCATCATGCAGATGCAACCCGAGGAAACTTCCGTGGGCATCCGGGGTGCTCTTCATACCCTGCTTCCCGCATTGCCTGGTGTGGGGTGTCTCCGGCTGGGCCGAGGACCAGGTGGTCCTGTTTGACTGCACTTGACGTTCCTCATCTCTAGCCAGAGGCCTGGGTTCCTACTTAGAGCCGTGGCCCCACCGGGTGCTGCTACCCAGGGTGGCCAGTAGTGGGAGCCGAGGTTCTCAGCAAGGGCTGCTCTCCCACGGTGGAAAAGCCCAAGGAGAGCCTTCAGCGCCGGTGCCTTTTCCATCCGGGATTCCGAAAGCAGGCGGGGCTGGGGACAGCATGGCTGCTGACTGGACTGGCAGAGGTGGACGGTACTGAAAGGAGCCCCAGTCTCTAGGCAACATCCGGGTCCCTCCTCACCGATCTGCCTCCCTCCTAAATCCAAAAAGCACGGTTACGTTTTGGGCGGCACACAACCGACTTCAAAGTGACCTCTTCCGAGAAACCTCCTGGAGGCGCCTGTCTTGTGACAGCTCCGGGTCCTTGGGCATTGTCTCCCCAGCGAGAAGGAAGCCGAGGACTGTGTTCTGTTGCTTCCTTCTTCTCTTCCTCTTCCTGCTTTTAACCGCCCCCCCCCGCCCCCCGCCATGAAGCACCCCTGATTTGCAGGGAACTGCGGGCATGGCACTGGGGGAACTGGAGGATGGTGGGGACTTCTCTGAAAGACAAAGCCCTGTATTCAAGGGCTTTCCACTCAATTTGGAGATGTGGGAATTTGATTCAACACATTCAACATTATCTGAGGGGCCAGTACAGGGAAAAGAGAATAGATTTGGTGACTGAGTTGCAGTCCTGGCTCCACCTCAAAGAGCCAGTGTGATGTTGTGTTACTTAAACCTGCTTGGTCTCTACTTCCTCATCTGTAAAATGGGGCCAGGCATCCCTATGTTAACCACAGCCTTGTTTTGAGAATCACATATGGCGATGGAAGAGAGATGCTTTCTTAACTGCGAAATAAGCATCGCCTCCTTTGTGAACTCCCCAGGCCCCTCCTCCCAGCAAGTGTCTGTCTTCCCAAACCTCCTGCTAGCCCAGCTAGGGCTGTCTGGGTTCACTGCCGTTATTTACCTTTCATTAAACTGAGAACTCAGGGTAGGGATGGTGGATATGCCTGATTCATGAAGCTCACAGCCTGGGGAATTCCCTGGTGGTCCAGTGGTTAGGACTCGGTGCTTTCATTGCCAGGGCCTGGGTTCAATCCCCTGATCGGGGAACTAAGATCCTGCAAGCCATGCAGCATAGCCAAAAAAAAAAAAAAAAAAGTTTAAGCTCACAGCCTGGTGCTTTGCAAGGAATGTTTACAGACAGATGTTGGGCGTGAGGTGTTGGGGTGAGGGAGGGGTGAGGATGCCTCACACCTTTCCAGTTTGGGGTCCTGGGCTAATGGTGATGCATTCAGGTGTGTGGGGACCAGGTGCATGCAGGTGGACCCTGTGGGCTCGGGCCTTGACTGATCTCTGGGGAGAGAACCTGACCGCTGAGAAGCTGGCCGCAGGGGCCTGGGCTGTGGACACGTGTATTGGAGGCCTTCAGGGTGAGGGTGGGCATTGAAGTCCTGGGAGTGGGTGGGTTCCAGGACAAGAGGGGGCACTGTTTCCCACTGGGTGGGCTAGATGTCACTGAGGGTGGGCAGGTCATAGGGGGCTGCCATCAGGGGCCCCACGCGGTTTTTACAGCGCTGGGTCACAGAGCGAGAAGAGTGACCCCTTCTGGAATCTCCATCAACCCTGTCTTGATGGGGGAGGCGGTTTGGTGCCAGTAAGCCCTCTGGTTTGTGCTCATCTCCCTTGCAGATGAAGAGCAAGCAGGTGCTTTCAGCCCGCAGTAGCGCCCAGGGGCAATTTATACTCTGTTTTCTTTCCCGGTTACTTTTGAGAAGTGATACTGTTTTTACATACCATAGGGATACACTGTTTCCTTTAGGTACATTTATTTGAGTTAAAAACAAAGGAAGTCAGTGTGAAGAAAAATATTAAGTAAACAATAGTACAGGTGGTGCACCAATGCAGCAAAACTCCTGAGGCGTGGACACCAGTGATTGGGGTGCCTTGGACCTCTGAACCTCAGTTTCCCTATCTGTAAACAGGGCTAATAATACCTTCTCAGAAGGCTGGCTCTGAGGAGCAAAGGAAATGATGCATGAAAAGTACTTGGCCCAGAGCCGGGCGTGCAGTAGGTGCTGGGTAATTGTGTCTCGTTAGACATTTTAGCTTGTAGCAGGTGTGGGTGGGGCTATAGAGTCCAGGCCAGAGCCTGGGGAGCATGCCTCTTGGGGGTGGAGACAGGAGGAGGTGGGATGCCTGAGGAATGGCTGGGGAGGCACCGGGGAACCCCAGAGGGCATGAGCTGTGGACCAAGGGAGCAGAGCCCATCCCACCCCCGCCCTGTACGGGAAGCCGGGGGCTGTGACCTGCGCTTTTGCCGCGGGATGGAGCGACCTCCCCACTCTGCCCTGCCACTCCACTTCCCCTTCCTTCCAGATTTAATTCAGAATTACAAGTGTTCACATTCATAATAGGATCCTGGCAGTGTTAACCTTGGAGGTTCTAGCCCTTTTCTCCTGAAGTTCAGTGTTAACGTACCGATGACAATGGCCTTAGTGTCCTCAGGGAGCCGGGGGCTCCGGCTGATGAAATCATAATTCTTTCCCAACTTGTAGGCAAGAGGGGTGCGCCTGAAAATATTCATGAGCTTCCCAATCCCTCCCTCCTTCCCTCGCTTCCTTCCTTCCACAGGTATTTATTGAGGGCATACCAGGCGCTTGTATTTTAACCTTTGCCAAAACCAGGAGTGTCTCCTTCTCTGGCAGAGGCCTAATTTCAGTTCTTTAAGCCAAGCAAGAGGCAGAAATTCCAGGAGCCGTGTCACTTGGATCAATCCAAGGGTTCTTCTCTGGTTCATCCGCTTCTAGGATTTACACAGCATTCAGGTCACACACGCACAATGCTTTGGGCTGTCTTGCCTGTGCGAATTCATCTTGTTGGTCTGTTTGCTTAGTTTTCAACGTCTGGGCAGGAGAGCCAGCTTCTTCCCCTTCCCTCGGGCAGCTCGTCCATCAGTCAGTACTCCCCCGCCCCAGCCAGGCTGGCTCTGTCTCACCATCCTCCGTGCCCACTGCATTCACGTCTCCTCTGTGGCCTTTGTGGGTGTGGTTCTCCCTTTCTGGAGCACTGTCGTTCCTCTCTTTCATTTTTGGAGACACCCCAGGCTCTTCCTCTTCCAGGAAGTCCTCCTGAGGTTCTTCAGTGCTTCCCCGCTCTGAGACTTCACAGTCCAGGCCCCACCTGGGACACTGGCCCTGGATCACCTGGGTTCCCCACTGGGGAGGCGACTCCCAGGGGTGGGGCCTCGGTCTTAGAAGTGGTATTTGCTGAACGTTCATTGTGTATCCACCCACGAGCTCAAAACCCTCCTGTTGAGACAGGTGTTGGATGGACCCCATTTCAGGTGAGGAGGTGACAGGTGTGCTCGGGATCACACAGCAGAAGAAATAGAACCAGGGCTGGACTTCAGGTGCTCTGGCTCCAGAGCCCCACACTCGGAATGCTCCTCTACCTGCCCTGCCCTGCCCTGCCCTGCCCTACGCACAGTGCAGCCTCGGGGAGCTGAGGAAGGAGAGGGTCCCCGTAAGCCCAGGCTGCCTGGATGCCAGGTTAAGTGTGCTGGGTGATGGATTTAACGTGGGAAGTGTCTGGTAGGCGTTAAGCAAGTTTAGCCACGTAGAGATGGGAGTTGCTGTGTGTCGCTGGGGGTTGGTGTCTCTGTACAAAGCCCCCCTCTGGTTACCTGAGCGCTCGCTTCTATCTCTGGAATGCCATCCCTCCTACGTTATAATTTGAAGCATTTATTTATTTATTTATTTATTTTTGCGGTACGCGGGCCTCTCAGCGTTGTGGCCTCTCCCGTTGCGGAGCACAGGCTCCGGACGCGCAGGCTTAGCGGCCATGGCTCACGGGCCCAGCCGCTCCGCGGCATGTGGGATCTTCCCGGGCCGGGGCATGAACCCGTGTCCCCTGCATCGGCAGGCAGACGCTCAACCACTGCGCCACCAGGGAAGCCCGCATTTATTTATTTTTGCTTTGCTTTATTCCCTGAAGGATTTCAGGTGACCTACAAGAAAACATTCAATAAAGTCCTAATAAAATATAAATAAGAGCAACAAGGGAGGACGCTGTTCACATCACGAACCGGCGTTTGCTGCATCTGATGGTCTTTCGTGGACTGGATTCTCCTCACTTCCCCAATTCTTCTGTTCAGAAAGGTCATGTCTGTCACATGATTTGAGTTTAATTGTAAAGATTCAAAGTTTTTCTCAGGTTCTCCCGTGCAGGCACTGTCAGTGCATTTGCATCCCAGCCCAAGTAGCTGATTTGAAAGGCCCGGGTCGCTGCTGGCCGCCTTGATACTCTCCTCTGCTCTCCTTGATCAGCCTCTTCATGCTGAGAAGGTGGCCCTGCCCTCTGGCCATAACCTGGCGGCTTTCCAGATGTGATGAATGTGTTGTAAATAGGGGTGGTGTCTCAGCTCTCGCAGAGAACCTGGTGGGGCCAAGGGGCCACCTGAGCCTGGCACCAAAAGGCCCTCTTCTGGGGGCAGCTGCTGTGTCTGGCTGCTTGGTCTGCCGAGTCACGTGGGTGCTGGTCCCACAGATGATGCAGAACCATCCTCTGCTACGATTGGCTTTCATTCCCTCAGGGAAACATGGTTACCGGGTTGGGTTTATAAGCCGCCGGCTCTGAGCGACTAGGGAAAAGGTTATTGTGAGGATGCTGAGTTTTGCTTGCTGGGAGCCCATGGAGAGCCAGGAGGAAAGCTGACACGTGTGAGCTCCCAGGACACACATGGAGCCCAAGGGCTCCTTTCCTTCCTCACCTGAATCAGTCTCACTCAGTGATCTGCAGCCCTGCTGGGCTGGCCGTGTGACTAGGACATGCGAACATGCAGGAGATGCTCCAGCTGGGGACCCCGGAGACCGTTCTGATGGAGGTGCTGCCTGCCGTTCCGGGGAGAACTTGGAGAACCCGGGCTGGACAATAATAAGGGAGGAGCCTTGGGAAGGGCCAAGTTTGAATCCCAGTTTGGTTTGCTCTTGACCAGTTCCGTGGCCTCGGCCAGGTATCTGACCCCTCTGATATTTGAGGATGACCAGAGAGGATGTCTGTAAAAGGCCCAGCACCCACAGGAGCCCAGAAGCAGCAGGATAGGGACAGAGCTAGGCCTGCTGGGCTCTGGGGAGTCTGCATGGATGAGGTCCCTGCCTTTCTGGAGCCCGACTCTTACACGCAGGTGGACGTACAGTAGACCCTTGGACATGTAAACAGGTGACTGCGTCAGGAATCCATGCCCAAGGGAAGCATGGGGGCTTGGTGAACTCTGAGAGGAAGCCCCTGGCCAGCCTGGCCTGGTGGTGGTAGCTTAGGACAGGTCAGAGTCATCCAGGTGAGGCGAGCAGGGCAGGCAGAGCAAAGGCCTGGAGGGAGAGCCCAGGATTTAGGGGTGTCTGGAGATGGCATTTTTTGTAATCGTAGAGCTACGAGAGAGGGGGCTGGGCTTCTAGAAAAGAACAGGATTGTGCAGGGCAAACCAAGGGGCTCGGGCCTTGACCTTCAGTTCCCCCTGCCCTTCTCCCCCTGTCCAGCCCCCTCCAACCTTGGGTCAGGGCTGTGGGTGGTGAACCCAGAGGCATTTTCAGTGTGGGTCTGCAGTGGCTGGGGGGGCTTTTCATTGCCCTAACCCACAAATGGAATCCCGTCACACCCCTGCTCTAGACCCTTCACTGGCTCCTCACTGCATTCCTGATGAAGCCCACACTCTTGGCCTGGTCTTCACGGGCTTGTGTAATCTGATCACACCCCCGGCCTCACCTCTCTCCACTCCTCTTTCAAACCTCTCTTTCCTCTTGCCGCACTCATACTCTCTTCTCCCCATCCCCCTTTACCCAAGTCACTCCTGAGCATCCTTTGGGGCTCAGCTCAGACTTTGCCTCCTCCAGGAAGCCCTCCCTGACTCGCTCGGAGTCCCATGGCCCCTGTGCTTCCCCATCTCAGCACATTTCACACTCGGCTCTTCGTCTGGCTCCCCTACCAGGCTGTCAGCAACGTGGGGGCAGAGGCAGGTCCGTCCTATTCCCTCTGTTCCCCGGGCCCTGTCACAGTGCCTGGCACTTAGTAGGTGCTCATTAGTCACGGCTGCATGAATGAATGATTGAGCGAATTAATGAAGGTCTTTGATTTCTTCTTGGCAGTCTGCTCACTTCTCTGACCCCAGCTGGGGCCCTGCCCGCTTACATTGCTTCTTTAGAGATTCTGGAACTAAGCCTTTACTGCTTAGGTTCACCGTGTACTTTCATTCTGGTTTTTCTGTTGCACTGCCTGGTGCACAATAGCACCTCACGTTTTATATCCATGAGCCCACCCACTCTGTTCTGATGCTTGAGCCCTTCCGATTCTTCAATAGGAAGACTTTTAATCTTCCCGGGCACAGCCATTTCAGAAGCATGTTTCAAAGCTTCTTGAAATCGAGATGCTGCAGCTTTGATGTCTCTGTTAGCACCTCTGCGGGGGATTCAGGCTAGCTCGCTGAGGTCACCCGGGGCCTGAGGATGGGAAGGCGGTGCCCCTGTGGGATCCTGGGAAGTGTCGGGGTGGCTGTGCAGCCCCTCTGCCAGGACTGGAGGTGACAAGAGCTACCCCTTCCGCCCAGGCTCCATCCACTGCAGGGCCCTCTTCTGTAGTGAATGCTGGGGTTTCTGCACACACCTCTGCATCTTCAGGGTCTTCGCACCCATTCCCCAGATGCTGGGACTATCTTCCAAGCTACACCCTTCACTGGGCCATGGGGAACTGCCTCGCCCCAGGTGTAGCCCCTTCCCATAGCTAATAGCTAACAAAAGAGGGGATACAGTTCTGGAGGTCTGGTCCCTCTGGCCTCAATTTAGGACAATTCCAAGGGACCACCCTGGCTCCGGAGAGCTCCTGGAATCAGCCGAGGCCTCAGTCACCACCGCGTCACCCACTGCATTGCGCTCAGCTCCTCCCTCCGCCCGACCCCACCTTCCTCGCTCCCTTTCATGCGTGTCTCCCGGGACCACTTGGCAGTAAGCGTTCTTCGTGGACGTTCCATCCCAGAGTCTGTTTCTAGGGAACCCACTGTAAGACACTCTCTCATCTGTTAGGTAATGGGCTTCCTGACCATCAGCTGTCAGGGAGCGACTGAGAGTGTGGGTGATGAGGCAGTCCAGAAAGAGCATCTCTGATACGGATGCCTGGAGTGTTGCGACCAGAGCCCCAGGATCCCTCTCCTTTCCCTGGACCCGGTTCCTGCAGGGCCCCGGGTGGTCATCATTACAGCCTGGGCACAGGCTGAGCCCTTCTTTCAGGTCTGGGTTTGTCTCTGTCTTGGGATTTTGCCTGAGAGAGTGTGGCGCTCAAGGCTTGTTAAGAACTGGGTGAGTAGGTGATGGCCTCTGGTAAAAGCTGGATTGGGGAACTCAGCTTGGCCATCAGGCCTAAGGGAAGTTTCCTGCATCCTACTGGTGAATCCAGGACGGAAAGAGGTCCCACGGCCTCATGCACAAGAATAGCCCTCCTGCCTCTTCCTGCTTACACGCTGCCGTAGACTCTTTGTGTCCTCCCCAAGCTCATATGTTGAAACCTAATCCCCAAGGCGATATGTGGAGGTGGGGCTTCGGGGAGGTGATTAGGTCATGAGGGTGGAGCCTTTGTGAATGCAGTTAGTGCCCTGATTAAAGAGACCCCCAGAGAGCTCCTCACCCCTTCAGCCATGTGAGGATGCAGAAGACAGCCATCTATGCACCAGGGTCGCACCGCACACCGCATCTTCTGGCGCCTTGATCTTGGACATCCCAGCCTCCAGAACTGTGAGAAATAAGTGTCCATTGTTTCTAAGCCACCCAGCCTGTGGTATTTTTGTTGCAGCAGCCTGAACAGACTGAGACACTTACAGGCGCGGGAAGCGCAAGGGAGATTCCTAAAGTCACCTGAATTTTCCACTGCGGCTGGAACAAATCCAGACAAACTCGGTGGCTTGAAACAACACAAGTTCGCTACCTTGCAGTTCTTGGGGCCAGAAATTGGAATGAGAGGCCATTATTCTGCCTCCCATGTCATCCCTGTGTTCATCCCTGGTTGTCAGCACCCCCTTCACTGACTGTCTTCTCTTTCCCACACCTGCTGGTGGTCCCTTCGCTTGCATTCGAAACTTTGTCTTAGGCTCTTCTTTGGGGGTTGGGGGACCAAACCAATACACTTAAGCAGAGCTTTCCAATTAAAGACACAGCTCAAAGATGAGGGAAACCCAGGCTACAAAGACTCAAGACGGAAAGCAATGAGCTGTGATTGGACCTGGCCTGTCGGGGCCGCTTGCTGCGGGTGAGCAGCCTCCCCACCTTGCAGAAGGATGCATATGGGGGGTGGCAAACGCCTCCACCAACACGTCCCCTCCGCCCCCAAGACTCCCTGCTCCTGCCAGGTGCCAGGTGTCACTGTACTAACGAATGACTCATTCTCCTCACTCAGCAAATTTCAATTTTAAGTAATTGCCTGAATCAGAGTTATTTATTGGATCCTTAATACATTTCAGATTTGAAGCTGGTTTTGATTAGCCTCCATCACTATTAAAATGGAAAATACGTTTTCCATTTAGTGGTGACTTTCCTCCATAATGACACAGTTGCTGATATACCGTTTCAGTCATCCCTGAACTTGGGGAGCACATCCTGTATCACCCCCTCAGGATTACTCCTCTTCTGTCTTCAAAGGAGTTTTTCATGATCACAGCCCTTGCTGTGGCTGGGCACCCATTGGGCACTCAATAGCTCATTGGATGCTTTCTCTACGGCAAAACAGGCCCTAGTTCTCTCCAGTGGGTGTGCTGGACAGCCTGGGACAAGAAGCCCCTCCTGGGCTGCACGAGGAAGGTTCAGCTCATGTCCCCAGATCAACACCGCTCCCTGTCTGGGGCTGTGCGGCCCTGGACCCAGGTGCACCTGAGCACCTCCTTTTGGGAATGAATTCGGCTGGTGACACCTGGTGATGGGAGCATGGTGTGGGGCCTTTCAGGGGAGCCGTGCGGGGAAGGGGTCCTTTATGAAGTGTGCTGCTAGTTAGCTGCTATGGCTCTTGCCCGAAACCCGCTGTGAGTCAGTCAGTCGAGAGGGGAGATGATTATTATTTTTTTCATACCCGCAAGATGTTGGAGTATTTTGAAAAGAACAAGCCCTTGTATTTGCGGCAAGCCTCACTGAGGTGGAACAGCTCATTTTATAGATGTCAGCCTCTGAGATATTATTTACCTCGTTAAAAACGAATCATGACAAACGCCAGGTGCAGCCCTGGCTCCATCACCTGCAAGGCTTAGAGGGACCAGCTGAGAAGTGGAGGCCCTGGAACGCCAGGGACGCAGATGAGAAGGGGACCCGCGGTAGCCGGCTTTGAATGGGACGCGGACAGACCTCTGGGAAAGCCACCGGGGGTGCCATTGGTCGGAGGCGTGTCTGGGTCACCCAGCTGGGGCTGAGGAGCCCCAGGGGTGGGGTGGGGTAGGCGACTTCATCCCCCTCTACCAGCCCTGCATCCGCAGGAACCGCTCCTATCTTCTGGGTGATGGCAAGGCCGTTATAATTCGCAGATTTTTGTTTTCGAAACACACCGTAGAATTCTGCTGAAGAACGGATTTCTTTTTAACATGAGGCTGGGGAAATGATTCTTGTTTATTAAAACACACATACAACAAAATCCTCTTGACTTTGTATTACCAGAATCCGCCTGGAGGCGAGGGTGAGGCAAAGGAGATTGTATTTTACTTATTAAAGGAAACACATCCTCTACCTGTTTCTTGGCTTCAGAAGCAGATACCCCGAAGAATGACTGACTCCCAGGAGATGGGATGCAGCCTCGGAGGGAGGGGGAGGGAGCCAGGGCTTGCCACGTTCCTACTCCACTCCCTAGGCTTAGGTGATTCTGCGGGGTCGAGGGCTGAGGGCCGGGGCACCTGTGCTGTTGTGTGTGTGGCACTTTGCAGGTGCTCAGTGATTATTCCGTGAAGGAATGATCTCATTCAAACCCCCAGGACCTTCTGCAGTAGGTACTAATATCTTCCTTCTACAGAATCCTGGACTTTCTCATGGCATCCCCTCCTCCTGGGTGTGTCATGTTGCCGCACCCCTCCCCCCGATTTCTCTGGTTTTGGGGTTCCACCTGCTGTTATAGGACCTTCAACCTCACCTGGGGATTCCCGAGAGTCCCCGATGTCCGTGAGCTCCTCTCTGCCCCTTCGTGGCATCCTCCATCGTCTTCCTTCCCCTCCTCCCCACCTTGTTGGTTTCCGTGAATCGTAACATCTTTGGGGGTCACCCAGGAATGTGGTGCCCATGCTCAGAGCTCTCTCCTGAGGCTCACCCGGCTGCCCACCCTCAAGGACCCCCGTTCCCTGAGTCCTACACGCGCCCACGCCACGCGTGTCACCTGCAGACGTCAGCACGGTGCCTCTCTCCTCCGTGGAGTTAG
Source organism: Leucopleurus acutus (assembly GCF_964270905.1). Taxonomy (NCBI): domain Eukaryota; kingdom Metazoa; phylum Chordata; class Mammalia; order Artiodactyla; family Delphinidae; genus Leucopleurus; species Leucopleurus acutus. The sequence goes on from NC_139162.1 coordinate 20,042,236, forward strand.
ATTTGTCACCTGGTGGTGGGGGAGGTGCTCCTCCTATGCCGGCTCATTAGTGCCACCTGTGCCTGGAGTTACATGGGCGGGTGACCCTTCTGCAGGAATAAAGGCAAACTCCAGCCCGCTGCCAGGTCCCTTTCTGGGCTGGAAACTTCACCTGCCTCCCTCTGATCTGAAACACCCCTCGCGCTGTTTTCAGAGTTTCCAGATTCCACTGGCAGCAGCCCCGTCGCTGAACTATGACACAAGTTCAGTTACCGTTTCCGAAAAATCACCTTAGAGACTTTATGTTGTGCTTGCCTCTTCAGCTTCTCTGTGGACCATTTTTTCTGTATTTTGACAGTGAATTTCTCCATGCATTAAAAAAATTACCAATCAAAACAAACACAGAGAGAGAATAAATGAAATTTCACTGATTTCTGCCATTGGCACGATGCCCCAGATTCTTCATTTAGTCTGGAAAGACACGGAGGCTCGATTACCCACAGAACTGGGTCAATACGTTGTAAACGTCAGAACAGGTTTTTTTTTTTTCACCCACAAATTGATGTTGGGTGTCATCCTCAAAGCAGCCCACACATCTGACCTGGCTCCGTCTCCCTCAGAGTTCACGGGGAGAATTTAACTTAAATCCTCACAACGAGGGCAGTGTTGTCCCCACTTTACAGATGGGGAAACCGAGCCTCAGGGAGTTTGAGCAGCTGGCCCAGGTGAACTTAAATTTGAGTTCAGGTCTGTTTGCTCTAATAGCAAGGGGTGTTTCCAGCCTGTTGAATTATGTAGCACATGCCTGGACTCTACCTGCTCAGGTTAAGTATGTCTGTGTAACAAATTACAGCATCATTTAGCAGCTAAAAACAAGACGTTAACTGTGCTCACAGGTTCTGTGGCTGGAGTTCAGGTGGCATTGTCAGCTGGAAAGACTCTAAATTGGGGAGTGACTTATAGAATCACCAGCAGGCTCATTCCTTCACTCATTCATTCATTCGTCTGCTATGTGAGCTGGGATGATTGGAAGACTAGGGCTGCGAGCTGGACCCCCTATGTGTGGTCTCCCCACGTAGCGTGGCTTCTTCCCAGCCAGGCAGCTCAGAGTAGTTGAACTCCTTACGCAGCAGCTCAGAGGGCCAAGATGGGTGTTTCAGGGAATAAGGTGAAAGCTGCGTGGCCTTGAATGACCCAGCCCTGGAAGTCACACAGCGTCGCCTCTGCCTCGTTCTGCTGTTGAAGGAGTCACATGCCGACTGAGACCCCAGAGAGGCTAAGTAGACCCCACGTCTCAGCGGGAGGAGTGTCAAGGCCACGCTGCAGTGAGGATTTGGGAGGCGGGCATATTGTTGTGGTGGTTGGGAAATGCATTCCGTCCCTCTCCTGAGCCAACCCACTGTCCATCAGTAGGTGCTATAAACGGGTTGCACTTTAGAGATGCAAATGCAGCCCCAGTATGGAGTCTTAACGGGGGACAAGAAGGGTGGTCCACTCCATTATCAGTCATCTTTGTAGGTCAGACCCACATAGAACCCAGGGGACTATAAAATAGTTCTATCCTTGGCTTCCCTGGTGGCGCAGTGGTTGAGAGTCCGCCTGCCGATGCAGGGGACACGGGTTCGAGCTCCGGTCCGGGAAGATCCCACATGCCGCGGAGCGGCTGGGCCCGTGAGCCATGGCCGCTGAGCCTGCGCATCCGGAGCCTGTGCTCCGCAACGGGAGAGGCCACAGCAGTGAGAGGCCCGCATACCGCAAAAAAAAAAAAAAAAAAAAAAAAAAAAAAAAAAAATAGTTCTATCCTTCATGTTCAACTAGCATCTTCCAGGATGGGTTTTCTGATCTCGGCTCTTGGGGCCACCCCCCGAGTGACCACTGCTCATGTAGTCCCTTGAAATGAACATCCTTCTCTCTTCCTGTCTCTTCTGCCCTCTAGCTCCTTGGTGCTCTGATTCCCTGGACCCCTCTCTTCATGAGCCCAGTCTCTGGTGGGGTCTGAAGCACTCAGTCCCCTCTGGTCCTCCTCTGCAGGGCCACAGGCAGCGCGCGGGGAGCAGGGACTCAGGGTCAGGTGACTCTGCCCTGGACATAGCTGGCCTCCTCTTACCGTATCTCCATGTGATCAGATGCCTCCTTCAGTTACCGCAGCCTTGGGAAGGGCCACAGCCCAGGAAACGGGAGCAGTGTGGGAGAGCGGGGGAAAAACAGTCCACCTCATAAGGAAAGGATCTTATTTATGTTTTTAAAAATTTATTGTTAACCATATTTTAGCTATTCTTGTGTCCTGATTCTTGCCTGGAAGAGGCGGGAAGGCATTTCCCTATCTGATCAGATAAAGGGGGGAGAAATGGATTAGTTTATTTGTTTTGACACTTGTTGGTACCAAGTATCTACCTGGAGACTCCTTCCACAGTCAGAAAATCACCCTTCTTTGCCTCCAGCATGGGTGGCCCCACGTGGTGGGAACCAGTAAGGAAGCCTTTCATCTGAGGGTCGCTTTTGTGTCCCTGGTCCATCTTCCCACTGAACAAATGTCATGGCTTGGAGTATTGCAGGAGTGTAATTCCTGTGGGGCCCACTCCCCTTACTGAAAATAGTGCAGGGGAGCAGCTGGCCTGCTCCTGGGGAGCTGCGTGTGCATTTCCGTGCATGTGACTGCACAGGTGTATGTGTGTGTGTCCACCCCACACTTTGCTCCGCTGTCATGGTACTGGGCTGGCTCTTTGTTCATTTCAGTTGAATCCACCCTAATGAAGGTTCTGGAGGGCTGGGGATGGGGTGGGTTGGGGTGGGGAGCAGGGTGCTGCCCAGGACCTTTGCTCGGTGAGGGGACACAGGACAATCAGTAGGCAACTTGAGGAGCACATGACAAGTGCTGTGATGGAGGGGGACTTACCCTGCCCGTGGGTGGCTCAGGGAAGGGACAGCCGGAGCTGGAAAGAGCAACAAGGGCTTAGGAGTTGCAGAGGGTGGTGGAACGCGGCACAGTGGATTTGTGTGAGCCTCCCTCCTCCCGGCTGGAGAGACCCCTCCTTGCCCCATGGTGTCTGCCTCACCTGTGTGCTCTAAGGAGAGTGGGCCTTTCCAGGGCGTTCCCTACTTTTATTATGAAGAACAAGATGGAAGAAAGAGAGGCAGAAGTGGAGGGGAGAGGGAGAAGGGCAGGGGAGGACTTACAGGGCAGGAGCATGGGAGCAGGGGCTGGGGAGAGAGCCGAGGGTCAGGGGTTACGGGGTCCTGAGCAGCGGCAGGCTGGAGAGAAGGGGGAGAGAGCAGAAGGGAGATGTGAGGAAGCATTAGTGGAGGGCCTCTTATGACCTGGAATCTCAGAGGGTCTTTGAGAGCTGCAGGCAAAGACGGGAATGGCCTTCGAAGCCATTGCGCATGCGGCACAGCCCAAGGCCAGGCCGGCTTTGCAGCGCACACCAAGCTGGAGGGAAGGCGGGGTCTGCGTCCTGCGTGGGGAACTGTCAGGTGTTCAGCGTGGCTGCGGCAGAGGGTGAGCCAGGCAGCACAGACGAGATGAGGCTGGAGGGAGCCCAAAGCTTCGGGACCTGACGGGCCATTTGTTAAGGCTGAGCTCGGGCTGGAAGACAGTGGGAGCCACTGAGAGTCAAGTGCGACAGTGACAGGGCAAAAGGCTCCCTCTGCCTGCAGCCTGGACGTTAGATTAGAGCGGGTGGGAGCGGGCACAGGTGGCCTGGAGGAGGCTGGGGCAGCATCCTGGGAGTGCGGGTGGAGCCTGAGGGAGGGGAGGAGAGAAGAGGGATGGAGAGCAGTGGGAACAGAGGCAGCCGCACTGTGGACAACTGCGATGAGGACGTGATGGAGATGAGGGAGCCGAGGGTGCTCCCAGATGGATAACTGAGAAGATTAAGCGAGACAGGGAGCAGGTCACCTGGCACAGAGCAGCTAGCTGCCCGGTAGCAGGCGGCAGCTTCCGTTAGAACAGCGATCGTGACATTTTCATGTGTGTGACGAATTGTGAAGCTCTGTCCCCATCATGAGGCACGAGCTTCCTGAGGGCAGGGACAGTCTTGCCTTGTTCACTGCCCTGTGCTGGATATGAGGCAGGCACCCCTAAGTATCCCTTGAGTGAGTGAAGGAGTGAACAAACTCGAATCGTAACCACCGCCGGTCCCTTTCCTCGTCTCTGCCTGCTTTGGCCAGCAGATGGCGCTGTTCCCAGAAAGAACCCTGGGGCACTTGGGGAAATGGGGTTGGTCCCAGCAGCTTGGTTCCAGGGTCCATCTTCCTACTGGACAAATGTCATGGTTTGAATGTTGCGGGAGTGTAATTCCTTGGGGGCCCACTTCCCTTAATTAAAATGGTGCAGGGGAGCAGTTGGCCTGCTCCTGGGAAGCTGTGTGTGCTTGTGTGTGCACCTGTGTGCATGTGGCCGTGCAGGTGTGTATGTGTGTGTGTGTGTACACAAGGGGGACAGGGGAGGAGGGGGTTTCTCCTTGGTGTGTCCAGGTCAAAGATCACATGGGTTTGAGTGTTTTGGCTCCTTAGAGCCTCATGTTTTGGGGTCCTGTGGGGAGATGGGTGAATATTTCTTCGTTGAACGTGCCAGTTCACAAACCTTCAGTGGCTCCCCTCAGCCCCTCCTTAGCCCGGAGCTCACACCTTTCTCCACCTGACCCTCACCCTCCTTTCCAGCAGCATCCCCCTCACGCCCTTGGGGTTCTGCCCTATGGGCGGGATGCGTGGTGTTGGCACCGTGGTGTCTGCAAGGTCCTCAGGCTGAAACGTCCTCCCCACACACGCCCTTGCCCACTCTAGGCCCACACTGCACCCACCCTCATTCCCGCCCACACCCTCTGGCCTGGTGGCCATTTGTCTCTTGTGCTCTTCTCTAGTTCCTGTTTATCAGTTGGTTACTGAACTTTCAAAAAATTTCCTCCAGAGACCAAAACAAGCTAGGAAAATATTTTAATGTTTGAGTAACGTGGGGCTCTCCAAAGCATGGTCCCAGGCAGGAACCCCTCTCACCTGGGTCTAAGGATAGTTCAGGGATCTCTCTCTCTCTCTCTCTCTTTAAATTTTGGTAAAAAACACATAAAAGAAAATCTACCGTCTTAACAATTTTTAAATACACAATTTAGTAGTAAGTACACTCATTCACATTGTTGTGAAACAGATCTCCAGAACTTTTTCCATCTTGCAAAATGGAAACTCTGTACTCACTAAACAACTCTTTCCCCCTCCCCCAGCTCCACCATTCCACTTTCTGTCTCTCTGAATTTGACTACTTCAGATACTTCATGTAAGTGGAATCACACAGCATTTGTCTTTTTGCAACTGGCTTATTTCACTTAGCATAATGTCAGGTTGTAAGATGTGACAGGATTTCCTGCCTTTTTTTTTTTTTTAAACATCTTTATTGGGGTATAATTGCTTTACAATGGTGTGTTAGTTTCTGCTTTATAACAAAGTGAATCAGTTATACATATACATATGTTCCCATATCTCTTCCCTCTTGCGTCTCCCTCCCTCCCACCCTCCCTATCCCACCCCTCCAGGCGGTCACAAAGCACGGAGCTGATATCCCTGTGCTATTCCTGCCTTTTTAAGTCTGAAGACTATCCTGTTGTGTGTGTGTTTGTGTGCATGTATGTGTGTGTGTGAATCTATCTCACATTTAAAAAATCCATTCGTCTGTCAACAGACATTTGGGTTGCTTCCAACCCTTGGCTACTGTGAATCGTGCTGCTATGAACATGGGTGTGCAAATATCTCTTCAAGACCTTGCTTTCAATTCTTTTGGATATTTACCCTGAAGTGGGATTTCTGGATCATATGATAGTTCTATTTTTATTTTTTGCGGAACTGTCATCCTGTTTTCCATAGTGGTTGTACCACTTTATAATCCTACCAACAGGGCACAAGGGTTCCAATTTCTTAACATCCTTGCCAACACTTGATATTTTCTGTTTTGTTTTTGTTTTTGTTTTTTTCTGATAGTAGCTATCCTAATGGGTGCGAGGTGATATCTCATTGTGATTTTTGATTTGCATTTCTCTAACGATTGCTGATGTTCAGCATCTTTTCATATGCTTGTTAGCGATTGGTATTATCGTCTTTGGAGAAATGTCTATTCAAGTCCTTTGGCTGTTTTAAAATCAGGTTGTTTGATATTTTTGTTGTTGAGTTGTTCTAGGACTTCTGGATATGAACCCCTGATAGATAAACGATTTGCAAATATTTGCTCTCATTATGTTTGTTGCCTTTCACTCTGTTGACTATCATTTGATGCCCTGACTGGGACCCTTTGAATGTCTTATGTTGGACTGTTAGTCACTTTGTGTGTGTGTGTGTGTGTGTGAGGGGTTCAGTCTTACAGTTTTCATTCATTCAGTCGCTCATTGCTCCATTAATTCAGGAGGTAGGTGTTTAGTCTTCACACTATGCCAGCACGATGCTAGGCCCTGGGGGCTCAGTGGTGAGAAAAACAAGTGAACAAGCACAAGGGGTGGCGCATCACTTCTCACGCCCTGCCCCCCGCGCTCCTGGGCCAGCTCCCATTTCAGCCCCAGCTCGGCGGCTGGCGGCCGGCTCCACGCAGCTCGGACTCACCTCGCTCTTACGGCGTCCACGTCACGCGCTCCAGGTGCCTGCTGTCTTGCTGCCTGAGGCCGCTCCCCTCAGCGCAGGGGAGCCTGGCAGTGTTAACATGTCCCTGGGATATGCTTTCATCAGGTGTGTAAGAGACAGAAAATTACTGTCACGGAGGAAGAGGTTTATGCCCACTGACCCCTAGAAACATGGCCACACGGGGAAGGACCAGGGTCAGTCAGGAGGCAGAATAGGGAGGGGGCAGGCCATGGCCTGGAGCCTTTATTTGCGTTTCACAGGAAGGGATGGGAGAGGCAGGGTGGGTCAGGTGAGCGAGTTTAGAATTGGAGAGTTCACATCATTTCGGCGGGCTTTGGGCTCTGGGCTAGCGGGTGGTCCCTCGTTGTTCCATGCTTGGCCCTGGGATGATTTAGGGCAGGGGGAATACTGACATGGGGTGTGAGGGCTTAGGGGTGTAGGTTCTGGATTGGTTGGTTTGTATGAGAGACTCACAGGGGAGTCATTTGCTAGGAATGAGCCAGCTCTGGGAGGCCCATTTCTGTAGGATCAAGGCCCCAAATGCCAAGTTAGAAACTGTAGACAATACAGGGGCTTAATCCCCCCAATCTCCTGGGGGGATCCTCGGCCCATGGGGGCCCGGAGCTGGTGGATAAATGCCAGCCTCCTGTCTCTGCAGCCTCCTCACTGCTTCCCAGGAGGTCCCAGCAGAGCCCTTTTTGGCCACATACCTCTTTTAATGATCTTTTTCTTTTTCCCTGTGTCGTTCTCCCCACTCCTTCACCCCTGCACCCTGGGAACCTCTCCCACATAAACTACCTGTACCCCAGCCTGACCTTAGCTGTGCCTTCTGGGAACCCCACATAGACTACCTGACCCCTGCTGCCTAGATGCTTTACACTAGATTCAGGGGAGACGTGCATCAGGAAAGCTTCCTTGAGAAAGACATTTTTCCTGCAGCTGAGAAAGACTCATCATTTAGTGGATGCAAGGGGTGAGGAGAGAGCAGTCTGGGCAGAGGGAGCTGCATGTGCGAAGGCCCTGAGGCTGGTGGGAGAGGCATGACCTGTGGTAGGAAGACATCAAAGGGGTCCCCCAGGCTCCTATTCCTGCTGGTTCCACACTCTTCCTGTCCCCACGGATCCACAGAACCAAGATGCCAGCATCCTTTGCACTAAAGTCCAGCCATTTACAATCAAGGGGAGAATATATCTGAGTGTGGACACATTCATGTTTCAATTCTGGGGTATTCTGGGGTGGGGGGAATTTGTGGGTGAGATCCCATAAGAGAGAAGGGCAGAGAAACTCAGGGAATTTGTTTCAAAAAAGCCGTTCAGTTTGGTTTCTTTCTCCAGGGTAGTGGTAACAGCAGGGAACAATCCCCTCTTATTTTCCCCCTCCAGAATTTCCCCAAGATTCACCCCTCTCTGGGTTCTGGGGTTGTGGGCCCAGCTGGCACAGTGGTGGCCTTGCCTGGTTTCCAGCAGCACTCACTCACGAACAGGAAACTGGATTCTGTGTTTGTCTTTACACCCCAAAGATGGTTCTGGTTAAGCCTGGGAGCCCAGTCTTGCAGTGGCCCCTCTTTCTTGCTCTAGTTCCCCTTTCCTCCCCCTCTGGCGTGTCCACTGCACTGGTCTCAGCTCTGCCGCCTGCTGACAATACACTGGGGGGAGGGGGAAGAGGCATGCAGGGACCTGGGTGGGTTTATAACAGACTGACGGGAAAACTTGGAGATTTCAGATCTCAGCTGGGGAGGAAAAAGCCTGAGAAGATACAGACCCCAGCTCTCTTGTGCTTGAGGCCAGACAGAGAAATCAGGCACCTAGTGGGGGGGGGGGCAGGGTAAGGGGGCAGCTGAAGGTGAAGGCACAGTGAGCCCCTGTGCCACAGGCATTGATAGAGCTTGGAGAAATCATTCTGAAAGGAAATCCTCCATGCTCTGTCCTTCCCCGAAGCCTCTTTCCTTCTCCATCCTGGTGGACCACCCCCAGGCCAGCAGAGATGGACAGAGAGGCCTGGGTGGGCAGGTTGGAGTGGGGCAGAACTCCTCTTCCTCTCCACCCCTTCGCCTCCCTCCCCATCCCTCCCCCGCCACCCCGCTCCACCCCTCCCCATCCCTCCCCATCCCTCCCCAGCCCTCCCCATCCCTCCCCATCCCTCCCCATCCCCTCCATCCCCTCCATCTCACTGCCCAAACCTTGGCCCAGGCAGTTCACTGGGTGAGCCCATGCTCATGGCTTGACCCTGGAAGCCAGAGAACTTGCCATGAGGCATCCTGGATCCTCATACAAAATAGAGGCCCCGGCACTCCTGGACCGCCCTGTCTTAGAAGTGAACTTTCTTTTTCTTCCCCACCCATCCCCCCCATTCCTTTTATCCCCTTTTCTCTTTTGGAATCAAGATAGCCTGAATTAAAATCCTATATTCCCCTTGACTCTGGGCAAGTTCCTAAACCTCTCTGTGCCTCAGCTCCCTCATTCATATGAGGATAACAATAAGCTGATGTGAGGAATCATACCTGCAAAGTGCTTAGAACAGCAGCCCCTGACACTGAGGAAATGTCACGTGTTAGCTGTTACTGGGGTGGCCCAGGCAGGAGGTGGGTTCCGTCCTTTTAGGACCTTAAACTCAGCACAGAAAAAGGAAGCTTTCAGACATGCTCTCCACTGCCTGAGTTTAAAGTAGGGTCCGATGAGCACAGGGGTCACACTGGAATGTGGGATTCTGCATTTGGGCGCCGCTGTTTGGGAGGAAGTAAAATCTCAAGAAGAGGGAAAACCCTCTCTGGAGGGGTGTGTGTGTGACAGCATAGGGCACCTTCTGGCCTCTTTTAAATATACAGACGGGGGGGACTGTGCCTGGGGCCTGATGGCAGCCGTTTCGGGGCTCTCGGGGGTGGGGTGGGGTATCGGGAAGCCCCGGCCTGCCACCTTCAGTCCCACGCGCGCTAGGGCTCCGGAGGCCGCCAGGGGGCGCTGTGGCCACGCGGTCACCCGCCTGCCCGCCTCCCCGCCCGGCTCAGCCCAGCGAGCCGCGCCTCCCAGCAGTGCTGCCGCCGCGCCCCCGCGAGCTGCGGGCCATCGCCGCGCAGCCTGGGCTCCGTGCCAGCCCCCCGCCCCAGCCCCCGCGGCCCGCTGAGACCTCACGCCCTTCGCGCCTCAGTTTGCTTAGCTACGAAGTGGCGCCGCGCCCGCCCCCGGCGGCCACGCCTACTACCCAAGCCTTCCGATTTCTGGTTTGTGTTCTTAAGGTCGCGGGGCCCTGGAACTCGGTGCCCCACAGATCCAGGTCCTTTCATTTGCCCCGTCAGAGCTAGTGACTTCTTCCTCCCTGCAGGCTTCCTCCCTCCCTCCCCTCTCTTTTCTCTCTTGCTGCGGGTTCAGCAGAAGACTCTGCATTTGATCCTGGGTCTCTTCTCTCCGGGGAGCTGCTCTCCCGTGCACTGGAGCATCGATCCTGCTACCCCCAGACCCCCCCCGCCCCGTACACCCTCACAGGCACCTTTGATTTGATGCATCCAGACGTGAACTCATCACCCCCTCCCCCAGCCTGCCCTTTCTCCAGTGTCCCTTTCAGCTCCACTGTCCCCAAGAGGGGACAGAACCTCAGGGCTTCCGAGGACTGGATGGGCTGTCCTGAAGCCCACAGGGGGAGTGTTAAATGGGCGCGTTCGGAGCCCCACTCCAAACACTGATTGAATCCGGCCCTCTGAGGTGGGCCTTGAATGTGCATTTTGAACAAGCGGCCCCATGATGCTAAACTCTGAGAGCTGCTGCTCAGAGGTCACTGTGGCCACTCAGAGAGTATGGACCTCTGAAAGGGGTGTGAAAATGTACCGTTGAGGTGTTAGGCGGAACACATATTGGACTATTTGTAACCAGATCTCTACGTGAGCCTGTTAGGTGGGAGTCTCTGTGGACGCCGGGTAGGTGGTGTGAGGGTTCAGGGCTGGGTGGGAGGCTCCAAGGAAGAGGAAGAGGGGTCCGTGAGGAGGAAGGCAGTGTGGTCTGGAGCAGGGAGGGTGCAGCTTGTGGGCGCCTGGGACTGGCAGAGGGCACTGCAGTCCTTGGGTCTTCATGTTTTTTGAGCCAGGAGAGACCGTTTATCCCAGGCTACCATTGCTCTTTTGGTAGGGAAGGTGGCCCAGAGGTGGACAGTGAGTGAGAGCAGGAAGCCTGGCCCAGGGGCCTTGTCCCCAGGTCAGGGGTCTTTCCACAGCTCACCTGCCTGGTGGAGGCAGTAGTGAGCTATAGAAAGTTCTAGAGCACTCTCCAGGATGAGAAGGTCATTTCTCCAAGTGGAGGGCGGCAGATCACACGGGTCTGCAGGCCTCTCTCTGTAATCCAAGTCCTGGGCCTGGAGCAGAGGAAACAGGGAGAGACCCTGGAGCCATGGCTAGTCTCCTGTGGGGACTGTGGACACAGATTCAAACGTGCTGCCCCTTTTACATCTTTGGGGAGGAGGTGTGGGCATCCATCAGGGGCACCGCCTCTGTCCCTGCCCAGGCTCCTTCTTGAGCCCCTTTGCAGTACATGTTAACACCATGTTTCCATTAAGCTGGCAAAGTCATGAGAATAATGTCTTTCTGAACAGGGGGCTTACACGTTCATACTTTTAAAGGGTACAGAAGTATGAATCTGCCCCCACCGCTGACCCAGCCTCCCAGTTCCTTTCCTGGAGGCAACAACTGTGACTGACTTCCTGGATGCTCTGTGCAGATTCAAGTGCACGTGTCCATACATCTCCTCTTAAACATATAGTACGTTAGGCAGCCAGTTCTGCCCCTTGCTTTTGACTTAAAAAAATAATCAAAAAAATGTATCTTAGAGGATATTCCATATCACCATATGAGGTTGATCTGTCTCCAGCTGAGGAGTTAAAAGCATGGCTCTGGGGACACTGCCCGTACTTGAATTGGGGTCCATCACTTACCGGCTGGTGACTGGGGGCAAATTGTTTAACCATTCTTTGCTCCAGTCTCCTCATTTAAAAAATAAGTGTATAAATACTTCTTCCATGAAGTCATTGTGAGAATTCAAAGACAAAAACATTCCACACAGGCGCTGGTATGCCGTACATGCTCAATAAATGTTAATTACGGAAGAATCCTCTCATTTACTTTAATTGTGAAAAATCGCAGTATAACCTTGAAACTGCCCCCCTCCCTTGTAGTGATGTCATGGAAAAGACACAGGCTCTGGAGACCCTTTACATTCTGACTTCGCCACTTGCCATATGTGTGCTCTTGAAGAAATGACTTTTCAACCTCTCTGAGCCTCTGCCTAACCCATCTGCAGGATAGGAACAATGATATAACCCCTGCAAGGTTGTTGGAGGGTCAGATGAGATAATGGTTACAGAGGTACCTGGAGCAATGCCTGGCGTGTGATGCAGATGATGGTAGCAATACTGTTAGAAAGAACCGCAGTTAATGTGCCTGGCATGGGACGTGTGTCGTCTCACCTGGGCCTCCAGGAACCCTATTTGAGCACTTCCCACATGCCTGGCACTGTTCTATGTGTTCTGTGCTTCTCTCTGACACAGCTACTCTATTATCTCCCCTTTGCAAAAAAAGAGACTGAGGCTCAGAGATGTTAAGTAACTTGCATAAGGTCACACAGCTGATAAAAATCTGATTTTGTGTGTGTCTGTTTCTAGACCCGGAGGCTAATGGGCTGTACCTTGTGCACTCACTGGGCCTCTAAGGGGGCTGGCTTCAGCACTCCCCTCTCCCCCTTCCTCTTTTCTCTCTCCCTCCTTTTCTTTTCCTTCTCACACCCTCCTCCTTCCTTCTCTTTTTCCTTCTCCCTTTTGTTCTTTTCTCTCTTTCCTTAAGTCCCCCCCTGTTTGCCCAGACTCAGGACTGATGTCTTGGTGCCCTCTGGGGGCCAAAGGCAGAGAGAAATAACATGAGCAGCCCCCGCCTCTCAAGGGGCTGACTCACCCCAGGACCTGCAGGAGACCAGCCCTGCAGGGGAGTGTGCGTGTGTGCGTGTACCCGTGTGAGGGTTGGATGTGTACGACTGTGCACTTCCTGCATGTGTGTCTCCATGTATGTGCTGCCTGGGGATACAGATACGCTTGAACAGTCTCATGTATGTTCTGGCTACTTCCAGAAAGGTCTGGAGTCCTTTACAACAAAGAGGCTGAGGCAGGAGGGACAGGAAGCAGGAGGGGTGGAGGGTGTGCGCTCCTGTGTGTGGCCGTGTGCCTGTGGGTGGCAGCTCCTGGCCTCCCTCTGCCAGGGTCCCGCCTCTGCGCAGTGGGGGGACCTCGGCACCCAAGCGCCTGGTCTGCTTACCCCAAATGTGGCTGCCCAGCCAGGCTCTGCCCACCCAAACCTCTGCCCGCAGGATGTGTGCCCCGGAGCCAGAGGAGGCTGGGCCTGGTGTCCGGGGCCGGGCTGTGGAATCACACCCACCTGCCTTTCCCCTCTGGCTCTGTGGCTTCCAAGCCCCTTAATAGTTCTGAGCTCATTGGGCTTATCTGGAAATGGGCAAATAACGGCTCCTGAATTTGGGTGGGATGGGGTATGAGCACTCGGGACGGCTCAGCAGAGCCTGGGCTGAATACCCTGATCGATCATTCTGGAGTGTTTTCCTATCGTGGGTGAAGAGGAGTGTCTCAGGAGGTGGGCGGTGGGACCTGGGAGCCCGCTGGCCCCGGGGCAGGGCCCTCACCGCTAGGTTCTCCAGCCCAGCCCGTCAGAGCAGTTCCCGGCCTGTGCACATCTGGAAGCAATTGTCTCCAGCTGCTGGGTAGGGCTCAGGCTGCGGTCAGGGCTGGATGCCCAAGCTTTGGGGACCTCCCCGGGGCTCTCAGACACCCCCTCAGAGCAGGGAAGAAAGGCCCAGGAGAAAGAAGAGAACAGGATACAGGCCGGGGAGTGAGGGGCGCGGACTGTCTTTTTGTTCTAAAGAACCTTTTGGCTTTTCCCAACAAATCAGAAACTCCAGCGGGGGAAACCATTTTTCCTCTAGACACGCCTACGTCTAAATCAAGCAAGCCTGAGACACACATATGTTTTTGTTTCTAAACGAATCAAAGGGACTCCAGGCCCTAAAAGTACACGTTGAAAACTGCTCGCGTTCCACCCTCTCCTGTGAAATTTTTGTTTCCATGACTTAAACATTCCCAGCAACTTGCCGTCTCTTGCTCTGACTTCAAGCGGCGCTGGGCCTCATTCAATAGTGCCAGCGTGTCCAGATTTGCTGGGGGGCTGGGAGGTGTAGACGGGAGGGGCTGGGGATCAGGGGCTGACATGGATTGTCCTCTGCTCACAGACAGTGGTAGAACCATCTAGTTCTGCCCCCTCCTCTTAGAGCTGAGAAACCAGCCCAGAGAAAGTCATGCAGCCAGGAGTTTTCTTTTTTTCCTTGTTTTTGGCCTCACTGCAAGGCATGCAGGATCTTAGTTCCCCGACCAGGGATCGAACCCACGCCCCCTGCAGTGGAAGCACGGAGTCCTAACCACTGGACCGCTAGGGAAGGCCCCACACAGCCAGAATTGCCCCTGAAATGACAGTGTGGGAGGGCTCTGGGCTTGCCTGTGTCCAGTAAGCAGTTTTATAGCCTCCCCTGGATGACCGGAAATGCATCTTTTTTAAAAAAAATTTTATTGGAGTATAGTTGCTTTACAATCTTGGCGTTAGTTTCAGGTGTACATCAAAGTGAACCAGTTATATATACACATGTATCCAGTCTTTTTTGTTCTTGTTGGATTCTTTTCCCATATAGGCCATTACAGAGTATTAAGTAGAGTTCCGTGTGCTATACAGTAGTTCTTATTAGTTATCTATTTATATATAGTAGTGTGTATATGTCAATCCCAATCTCCCAATTTATCCCTCCCTGCCCTTATCCCCTGGTGACCATAAGTTTGTTTTCTACATTCGTGACTTTACTTCTGTTTTGTAAATAAATTCATTTGTACCCTACTTTTTTTTTAGATTCCACATGTAAGTGACATCATATGGTATTTGTCTTTCTGTGTCTGACTTACTTCACTTAGTATGACAACCTCTAGGTCCATCCATGTTGCTGCAAATGGCATTATTTTGTTCCTTTTTATGGCTCAGTAATATTCCATTGTATATATGTGCCACATCTTCTTTATCCATTCGTCTGTCAATGAACATTTAGGTTGCTTCCATGTCCTGGCTATGGTAAATAGTGCTGCATGTATCTTTTCAAATTATGGTTTTCTCAGGGTATATGCCCAGTAGTGGGATTGCTGGGTCAAATGGTAGTTCTATTTGTAGTTTTTTAAGGAACCTCCATACTGTTCTCCACAGTGGCTGTATCAATTTACATTCCCACCAACAGTGTAGGAGGGTTCCCTTTTCTCCACACCCTCTCCAGCATTTATTGTTTCTAGATTTTTTGATGATGGCCATTCTGACTGGTGTGAGGTGATACCTCACTGTAGTTTTGCTTTGCATTTCTCTAATAATTAGTGATGCTGAGCAGCTTTTCATGTGCTTCTTGGCCATCTGTGTGTCTTCTTTGGAGAAATGTCTGTTTAGATCTTCCACCTAGAAATGCATCTTAAACATGATGGGGCCACATCCATGCAAAATGTGGAGACTTTATTGTGGGAGGCACGCAGTGGGGCTGGCAGAGAGCAGGGCCTGGCCCTGCTCCCGGGCTTGGGGTCTCCCTACTCCCTTTCCTGCTGAGTGTTATGGGGTGTCTGTCGCCTGGGCCTGCAGCTCCCCACGTGGAAATCATAACAGTTGTAGCCATACTAACATTTGTCGTCTAATGAGCCCTTACTATGTGCACTTCTTGCGTTTCATCCCACTTGAAACTCCAGCCCTTTCCGGTGGGTCCTACTGCTAGCTCCGCTCTGAGGATGGGGAGACGGAGGCTCCGGCAGGTCAAGTGACTCATCCAAGATGTGGAGCCAGGTGTTGGGCCCAGGGGACTGGGGCAGACGCCACCCTCTCACTGGCTCCTCTGCCCTTTGCCCCCAAGCCTTTGGTAAAGGGTCACAGGGCCCTTGGATGGAGAAGGTGAAAAGGGCTGTGTTCACCATTAGGGCAGCAGGGCCCTGGTGGTGGCGGGGCTGGAGAGGACCAGGGGCGGCAGCCCCCTCTTTGGGTGCCCTCCAGCAGGCCTCCCTGCTCTCCTGGAGTCCCGCAGCCTTGGCAGCAGGGCCCTGGCCACTCGTGCCTCGGGAGTTAACTCTGAGCGCTGGCCTGCAGACTGCAGCATCCAGTCGGGGGGCGGTGAGGCCCACGGGCAGCCTTTTCCCGAGTTCCTCCCTCGGCTGCTGGCTCTGCGCGTCCGTCCCCCACGATGGCCTGGCACGTCTCTGCCAAAGGCAAAATCAGACTGTGCAGCTCCTGCAGAGAGGGCGGATTTAACCCAGCCTCTCGCCAGGCCCTTCCGAGTGGCTGACAGGAGGCCAGGGAGAGAATCCAGGGCCTGTGCCCACGACATTCTCTGCAACAAGGAAGTCTCTGGGCTGGCTGCTGGCGGCTCAGACACAGTTACCCTGAGCCAGGAGTTGCTAGAGGACAGCAGGCACTGTGCTCCTTGGCCCTCTGGCCTGGCTCAGGGTGGGCTCGTCATAATATTCCTGACTGAGGGAGCCGGGGACTTCCAGAACACTCCTCCCTGGACTGGAGGCTTGTTCGGGGCCGGGAGGATTGCTCTGAGCCCACTAATGGGTACGGCTTCCTGCGTGACTGCTGGTACTTTTCTGGTTTATTATACTCAGGATTTAAAACAATTTCCCTTCCCTGGGGCTGGGCATTTATCTGTTATAGATAAGATAAGGGAGATCAAGTTGGAGAAGGTTATGTGACGGCAACTGGAGGGCTGCTCGGCCCCTCCGCGGAGCTGCTGTGTGATTTCTGCAGTATATTTTGTTCCGCGGCACTTGATGAAATAAATAGCAACTGAAGGGACTTGCAGGTATGCGGGGCAGCGCAGCGCAGGGGGTGGGATTCTGCGCCTCAACCTCGGTGGTGAGAAGGTGACACTTCTGGGTGGAGCCCTGGGGAGCTGGTGGGGGCAGGACCCCTTTGTCTGATGGATCTCAGGCCAGGGACCTCGTCCTTGATGCCCTGGCTTCAGAGTGCTGGGCAGAAATGGGTGGGGTGCGTGGCGTCGGCCGGGGGCTTGGGGCGGGCTGTGTTCCGGCCGCAGGGGCCTCGCTGTGTCTCTAGTGGGTAAGACGCAGCCGCGTCCACCCCAGTTCAGTCCTAGGACCACAGACTCTCCTGTCCTACACCTCAGTATTGCTCATTTGGTCTCTTCCTCTCTGGCGTGGTAGTGGGTGGAGGTCTGGCCAGGTTCCGCCATGTGCCAGCTCTGGGAACATCATGGACTTAGGACAGGCGTGGGGCAGGGTTCCGGGTTTGGCACAAGAAGCGAAAGTCCGGAGCAAGTTGAAGGAATTGCAGGCTTAACAGATACCCAGCTTTTATGCTTCCCCTGTTATGAGATGCTCATTCGCTAGGAGACGGTTTCCACCAGAGGACCTGGAAGCGAGAAACTGAGGGTGTGCGGGACATTCACGTCTGCCCTTCCAGTTCATTCTCTACACGGCTGTGTGCCATTCTCTACACACTGTGGCCGCGTCACCCGGGCTCCCCGGCCTTCTGGCTTCAGGTTCAGTTTGGCCGGTGAGAGGCAGCAGCAGGGGCTGGGGACAGAGGGAGAGAATGGGGTGTGTCTTCCCTGCCCGCTCCCTGCTGAGCTGAGGGTTGATGGTAGCTGTGCCAGGCAGCTATGCTCACAGCTCTCTCCGTGCTCTAGTCTCCGAGCTCCCCTCACACCCCGAAGCCTAGGGGTGCTGCCTGCCCCACCCTCCCTTGTTGGTCTGCCTTTTTTGTTTTTTTTTTTTTTTGGCCGCGCGTCATGCGGGATCTTAGTTCCCCAACTAGGGATCAAACCGGCGCCCCCTGCAGTGGAAGCGCAGAGTCTTAACCGCTGGGCCACCAGGGAAGTCATTGTTGGCCAGCCTTAAGCATGCCTGTACTTCTGTAAATTGTCCTGTAGTGGGTTGTCCTCAGCCCTGGAACCTGTGAATGTGACCTTATTTGGAAAAAGGGTTGTTGCAGATATAATTGAGTGAAAGATCTCAAGATGAGATTGCCCTGGGTTATGCAGGAGGCAGAGATTGGTGTGATGCCCCCACAAGCCAAGGAATGCCTGGAGCCTCCAGAAGCTGTGGAAGGTGAGGAAGGACTCTCCACCAGAGCCTTCAGAGGGATCGTGATCCTGCCCCCCCACCTCGACTTCAGACCTCTGGCCTCAAGAACTGTGAATAATACACTTCTGTTGTTTTAACAGCAGCTCTAAGAAACGAATACATGCAAGTCCCTTCATTAAACTCTCCTCAATCACCCAGTTCGGTGTCAGGACCCAGGCTGATGGAGAGGGGCATCATTCGGAAGATGTCTCATCCGAAGGCCTGTGGAGAGCACAGCACCCTGCCCCCAAGTCCCAAGGGGCAGGGTCATGAGCCCGGGCCCAGGCTCTGCACATGCCCTCCACCCACCCGATGTCATCTGCAGCCTGAGTGGACAGTTCCTGAGCACTGCAGTGGCTTCCCACCGGGTCTCTGTGCCTGCAGCTGTGCTCCAGCTGTTAGAGCATGCTCAGCCCACCTGTGTGGCAGACTGGAGGTGCTGGGAGCTGCGGTCCCCAGGAGCAACCAACCCTTAGTAGGTGGGGGAGTCCCTCTGGGGGGCAGTGCTCAGGGGTGTGTGAACATTTCCTAGAGGGACTTCTGGGCTTCTGTTATCTCCATTTTAGGGAGAAGGGAGCCCAGGCATGACAAGGCAAAGTGACTTGCTCGAGGTCACAGACCCAGGCTCCCAGCCCCGACAGAGCCTGATTTCAGAGCTGGCCCTCACCACGGCCCTGTCCCGGGACTGGCTGGTAAGGGCTCAGAGGAGAGGCGCGGTCTCACGTCTCTGAGCGCCAGCTGTGCATCAGGCACTGTGCATGTGGCAAGTCATCAGGCCCCCTCAAGACCCTGTGGTGTGGGAACGGGTGCTGTTCCCATTTAATGGAGGAGAAAACTGAGGTTCTGAGAGCTTAAGAAATTTGTTCAAGGTGACTCAATTGGTAGGTAGGGGTCAGAGCTGGGATCTGGGCTCAGACCCATCTGCCTCCACCCCCAGCTCCTCCCAGAAGTCAGGGCTGTCTCCCTGATGCCCCAGGGGCTGGTCAGTGAACACTTATTTTGAGCTTCATCATGTTATTGCATCTCATGAGAACGCACAGCTGCAGAATTCCACCTAGTTGGCAGGTAGGTCTTGTGTGGTTTAACTTAAAAATGAGTCTCCTTGTACACGCAGAATTCACATGGGTGGGTCCTGGGAGCCAGTGCCTCAAAGAGATGACAGACAGCCCCAGAGTGGCTGAAACCAGGGCAGTGAAAGGGGTTCTTAATAAGCACGTCCTCAGAACTGCACGGCAGGTGCTCAGCCCTACAGAAGCTGACCAGACACAGGATTCAGTTCAGCCACCATGCATTTCCCCTCTCTCATCACCTCTGCAGCCACACCTTTTCTGGCATCGCCTCCACTTGCTTTTGGCATCTTCTGTCCTGCTCTCTGGGCTCCAGCAGATCTCCGATCTGCCGCAGAAGGGAAACCAAAGCTCTTGGGAGGATCGGTGCCTGTGGTTGTAGCCGGGGCGCGGTGGAGCTCTTCCTGGCCTTAGTGCTCACTCCTGCCCCTACCCCGCATCCCGGCTTCTTGTGGGGAAGGAAAGGACGCATCACGCTGGAGAAATGCTCAGAGTCAGGGCGTCAGGCCCAGGGGAGCCCCAGTTGGGGTGAGTAGGGCGCGTGTAAGACCAGGGGACTAGTCCTGCCATTTCTCCAAGGTCAGATGCACATCTCATGGGAATAGCCGGGCTTGACGGCAGCATCAGAGGGGAATCGTTGGGCGGGGAGCATGGACTAGAGGACGTTAGGCCAAGGATTTTATAGTCTGTCTTTCTGTCGGGAGAATCATCAACAGGCCAGGTCGATTCCTCTTCCTGAATGAACAAGCGGGTGGGTCATAGGAACAGCAGCCTCGGCCCAACTGTGAGTGTGGGTCCGTGTGCTCATGTTGCGGAGTGTGTGCGTGCGTGTGTGGGTGAACGTGCATGTATGTGCGTCCACGTGCACGTCTGTAAGGGTGAGAATGTGTGCATCTGTCTGAATGTTTATGTGTGTGTGTGTTGTGGTGTGAATCTATGTGTGTGTGTGTGCATGTGTCTGTGTGTGAGCATACGGTTATCTTGGTGAATGTGTGTACACGTATATCTGTGCAGGTGGGTGTGTGTCTGCGAGTGTAAAGATGTATGCATTGGGATGTATATATGTGTGTATATCAGTGTGTGCCTTTGTGTGCAGGTAAGTGTGTGTGTGAGAGAGAGAGAGAGAGAGAGAGAGAGAGAGAGAGAGAGAGAGAGGGAGAGAGAGGGGTAGTGGGTATATGGAGCTGGGGTTCAGTTTCTTTTCAAGACTCTCTTAGAAGACATGTCAGGGGCCTTTACAGACACCTGGGGAGACATGGGGTCAGGGATGCCCAGGCCCAAGGCCCTGACCATGGGTGGGTGGCCAAGCGGCTCAGCTCACAAACGCTCTGCACTCTTGGCACAGATTCCTGGCACAGTCATGGGTGTACGACTCTTGGGGCCAGCGAGGGACGGTCTTTGAGTTACTCAGGCGCTGGATGCAAAGCCCAGCTCTGCCTTCTCCCTGTGGACCTTGGACACATGAGTAGCCTCCTCAGGCTTCTGTTTGTTGACCTTTAAAATGGGGTAGTAACTCCCACGGATTGATGGGAGACCCCGAGGGGACCCAGACAGGAGAAAGCTCTGCGGCCTTCGAGCCCTGGGGACTTCCCGTCGTCCCCTCCGCCTTCTACCTGGGCTCCTGGCTGTCCTTGGAGGTTGGCTCTGTGGAACATCACGTCTGAAGGCATCTGAGCATATCACACCAGCTGCTTTGCCTGATTCCCCCAACAGTCAGGCTATAGCCTGGACTGCACGGGGCCCGGATGTGTCCATACATATCACTCAAAGTGCATTTCCACCAGGAC
This sequence comes from Leucopleurus acutus, assembly GCF_964270905.1. Taxonomy (NCBI): domain Eukaryota; kingdom Metazoa; phylum Chordata; class Mammalia; order Artiodactyla; family Delphinidae; genus Leucopleurus; species Leucopleurus acutus. The sequence continues at coordinate 20,062,850 of NC_139162.1, forward strand.
AAGCCGTTTAGAAACGGAACCCTCCTCAGACAGCCATTTCTGTGCAGGTCCCAGGGTGGCTGTTGGGAGCTGGGGCAGGACTGAGAGCATCTCACTGGCCACGTGAAGCTGCAGTTACCCTTTACTCTGGTGCTGGGTAAAAGCAAGGGCTTCGGAGGCAGATAAAGAGGCTCGAATCTTGGGTTGGCCACTGCCCAGCTGTGCGACCTGCAGCAAGTTCCTTGACCTTCCGGGCCTCGATTCTTGCCCTGCAAATCCTTGCCACCTAGCTGACCTGCCTGCCCAGGGGGAGCTGCTCTAGGGAGAGTTAGAACAAGGTGTCAGTATTAGTTTCCTCTTGCTGCTGTAACAGATCACCACACCCTTAGTGAATTAAAACAACACAATCATTATCTTATTTTAGATTTGAAGTCTGATGGGTCTCACTGGGCTCAGGTCATGGTGTTGGCAAAGCTGTGTTCCTTTTGGAGGCTCCAGGGGAGAATCTGTTTCCCTTATTCAGCCTGTGGAGAACACGTGCATCCCTTAGCTCCTGACCCCTTCCTCCATTTTTAGAGCACATCACTCTGCTTCTGTCATTACGTCTCCCCTGGCTCTGGCTGTCCTGCTTGCCCCTTGTAGGCACCCTTGTGATCACATTGGACCCACCCAGATAATCCAGGATAATCTCCTATCTCAAGTGCCTTAATCCATTCACATCGGCAAGGTCCCTTTTGCCATGTGAGGTAACATATCACAGGTTCTGGGGATTAGGGTGGGGACATCTTTGGGGAGCCATTATTCAGCCTACCATAGTAGCCCCCTAAAATGAGAAGACTCTTTGGATAGCAGCATGGGTGTCCCCCAGTGCCCCCGCAGAGAGGCGACGCGTCCATTGCTCACTGTCTCAGTCATTTCACAGACATTTATTAAGTGCCAACTCTATGCCAGACTACGCCGTGCCCTCAGGGAGTTTATGTTCTAGCTGGGCAGACCAATGACAGACAGTAAAATGTATGACGTGGCAGGTTGTGACAAGTCCTCTGGAGAAACATGAAGCAGAGTGGGGGCATGGGGTGGTGAGGGCCGCTGAAGCCTCTCTGGGGAGGTGACGTTGGAACAGAGCCTAAGATGAAGGAAAAGGGTGAGCCAGCCACGCGGGTATCAGAGAGCTGATATGTTCCTGGCTGTAGTGGGTTGAATTGTGCGTCCCCGCCTCGAAAGATACGTTCAAGACCCAACCCCTGGGGGCCTGTGCATGTGATCGTATTGGAAACAGGGTCTTGGCAGATGTAATTCAGATGTGAGCTGAGATGATAGGATGGGCCCTAAACCCAGTCACTAACGAAGCCTGCAGTTGGCCTTCCTGCTATAGAGCAGTTTACCTCCGGCTGGTGAGCTGATCAGAGCAGCAGCCTCTTCCTCTCCTTCTTGGTAAAAGGGAAATAAATAACAGCAGCTGCCCTTCCTTGTTCGTTCATTGCCAGGCACGTTGCATCCGTCATCTCTGTTCTCACGCAGCTTGGCCAGGCCGTTATTGTTAGGACCGCATTTCACAGATGAGAAAACTGAGGCTTGAAGACACTGAGCGATGACAGTTGCCTACACACGCTCAGCTACTGAACTGGGGAGCTGAGACTCAAGCCCAGGGGTGCGTTGTTACCCACAGCCCTGCTGTGGGTGCAGTTTGAGGGCAGGGCCTGTTCATTCTTTTCTGTTGTCTCTCGTACAGAATAGCCAGTTAAAGCATATTGATTTTTGCCTCTGTTAATGATCACTTAAGTCTTGACAAGAGAGTTCAGTTCAATCAGAACTTTTGACAAATCCCAAACCAGTTTTCCCTTCTATGTTATTCATTCTGTAAACATTTGCTGAGAGTCCCTACGTACCTGGGATACGCTGCAGGGCTATTTTCTCCGTTCCATCTTGAATAGACTCTAATTCTGTCTACAGTTTTGAAAAAGTAGTTTCTTTGTTCGTATTTGGGTAAAATCCTCTGGGTATCCACTGGGGCGGCCTCAATGGAGCCCAGTAGCCATAGCTGGAAACCTCGCCTCTTGACCGGGAGTCACACCCCTGATTCTTGTTCCCCTGTGGCCATTTGAGCCCATGGCTCTGCAGGGCTTCCTGTCCACCTGTATCTCCCTAGTGATGCCTGCCCCTCCCCTGGGGGAACACACACACCTCGTGGCCTCCAGGATGCCACTGGTCCTGGTTTATCTCGTGCTTTGGTCCCAGAAGCCTTTCTTCCAGCTCTTTGGAAAGCTGCTTTTCTTCCTTCTTTTGACTTTTGTTACTGTCACTGACAGATCCCAAGAGCCATCAGGATGGCCATGTTTTGGGCATCTTTGGTGGCCTTGGGCTCCTGAGAGCCGCTGTTCTTAAAGCCTCTCGGCTGATGGCTGGAAAGCCGATGTTTTGTCTGCGCCAGGCTGTGTGGGTAGAAAAGACATAGTTGGTGGTGGGAATTGCTGAGAAATGGCAGAAGGGCTTCACGGAATAGCTAAAGCAAAAACATATCAACTTAGATGACAAGATATCAGTTATTGCTCATCCAGTTGGGCTTGATTCAAAACTATTAACAGCAATGAAGTAACTACTTGAAAATGCCCAGGCTGCAGGGTCTTGCCCACCAGAGTGAAATATAAATGGCACATTTAGCCTCATGCCCTGAGGTTTAAACAAACTCCTACCCTTGATCTAGCAATTGTTCTTCTAGGATGGAAGTTAGCTAAATCAACAGACGCAAAAATATTTATGTGTGAGGTTGTTTATCATTGGGTATAGTGGCAAAACTTTGGAAAGACCTTAAGTGTCCGTCCATAGGGAAGTGGTTAAATAACCTATGTCCATCGGTCCATCCGTCCATCCATTCAATGGAATGATATGCACCCATTTAAAATGATGCTCATGGGCATTTTTGCTGCCATGGAAACATAATAATCATGGTAATAGCATTTACAATGGGCCAGGTACTGCTCTAGGCACTTTGCAAGGAATAACCCAGCAACCTGGTGATGCAAGGGCAATATTGGAGTGATGCCCACGTTATAGGTGGGGAAATGGCAGCCCAGGAAGGTGGAGAGTTGGAACTTACTAGCTCCTGTGGCACTGGGGGGTCTGAACCCCAACTGCTTCCTACCATCTGCCACTTTGCCTCTCACTGTGACCAAAGAGATGGAAAAAATCAAGGACACAAAACTTCATGTCCCACCTGATCCACTTTCACAGGGGAAGATGTCTGTTATGCACAGAAAAAAGACTAGAAAGGAAAACATCTGCAAAGGTGGGAGCCTGTGAGTGGTGGGGTTAGGGGTAACTCTCTTCTGTCTGTTTTTGGATTTTCTATATTCTTTATAACAATTGCTATATTACTTTTCTTATAAGAATAGGTAAAGTGAGACAAGAGAGGCAGGATCTGGGCCATCCTTCTCCTGGGGTGGAGGATACATGGGGGATACAGGGTATGCCCTCGTCTAGTTCCTTGCCTCCTGGGAGGGAGGTGCGGGGAGTGTTTTGTGCCTCTAAGGAAGGAAACAGAGACCCCTGTGTCCTCGGACTCTGGTCATAGAATCCTGGGGAGGCCAACTTGGGACATTCCTTCCTCAAGGCCTTCTTAGAACCAAAACGTAAGGATTGGAAAGGGGCCTCAGGATTACCTGGGGCATTGGTTTTTCATTTTTTTTTTTTTTTTCTGGTGGCAGAACACTTCAAGGAGGTCTTACTCATGCAGCAGGGCAAGGAAATGATTATCTTGACGTCTAAGACCCAAGTTTCCTTTAGAGAAGAGACTCTTGGAAAAATCCCTTGAGGGACTCCTTTGGATGAATGTGAGGTTCTAAGGATATGATCTGAAAGGAGATAGTAAAGCAAAAAGCACCTTTCTCTGTAAGAAATGAAGATGATTTTTGGCATGGGGGAGGGGAGAGGAGTGAGGACTTAGGTACCAAAGCAGCTGGTGCCAAAATACTTTGATTTCTGTTTCCCTGATTGAGCCCTAACTGATGCAGGGATGAGAGAAGCTTTGACTTGACCTTGGTATTCAGCTTTGGGTGGCTGAACAGACAAATGCTTATTAATTCAATGTCATTTCTGGAACCTGTGAAATTGTGAGTCATCAATGATTGATCATGTAGGTTATCATCATATTTAATTTACATAACAATTAGGTAATAGTATGAGAATGTACATCTTTTCTACATATTGTTAATATCTAAACATTCATGTTCAAGTATAGGTAAGCGTTGTTGAAGTATTACAGAGTCAAATCTTTTTGTTTATATTTACAAACTTTATCAATTGTTGAAGTATAAGTTATTGCAAGAGTAAAGTACTGCAATAATTAATTTTGATTATGAAAGTTAATTTTATTTGCTAAATCATCTTAACATATTTTCAATTGACAAATAGGGAGATGGAGTAACAGTTAATATAGATATTGAGAGTATTAGCTAGATAACTTTAGGAAGAATACTACTTCCTTTCTGAGCCAACCAATGTATATAAAATTTAAACAATAATACAGAACAGAATAATAGAAATTAGATTATATCACAATTAGAATATTTTTAGAGTTGTTACTGTACCTGCATCATAACATTAAAGAAACTAAACTTCAACAGCTGCATTCAATTTTTAGTTATTTAATTCTATCTAGGAATTCTATTTAGGTCATGAGGATTTCAAGAAAATATTTGGGTATCTTTCCATATCCTGGGAGGAAGAATTGGAAATAGAATGTCACCTTTGCTACCTCAAAATAGGAGGAAAAATTCCAAAATTATGTACAGCATTCATGATGAATCTGATCCACATGTAATTCAGAACATAAAGCAAAAAAGAAAGTGTTGGAGAAAGATGAGGCAACCCCCAATATCTTGCTTCTCCCATGACCTCAGTTGAGAGGGAGTATTCATTTAATATCACAAATGCAAGCTCGGTGGCCATGGGGCCACCTGACCTCTGACAGTTCTGAGGAATTATTATTCCTGCCCTAAGATGTTGAATGTTCAGTATGTGACTACTAAAATGTAAATTATAAAATTGTAATAATAATGAAATTTAAAAATAAGATACCAGAATTGTTCTTTGACCTCAGAAGTAAATTCCATGATGGTGTCATTTGGTTTCACTTGGGCCCAAATGCTAATTTTGACACTTAGCCATTTGGCCAAAGCGTGCGTGCCTTGCACCATGTATACGGTTTGTAATTGCTGGTTTGCCTGTCTGCATCCCCACTAGACTGTGACGTGCACGAGGAAGGGACTGTGGTGCCACTTCTCTGCTTCATCTCAGCAATACCATTTCTGGCATTTGTAAGTCCTCAAACAATTCTTGTCGAATGAACAAAATACAGCGCGAGGCGTTATTACTGTTCCCACCTAGTGCACAGCTGTTAGGTAGCTGTTGGGTAGTCAGGGCCTGAGCCCGGCGTGCTCACACCCCCATGTATCATTCAGTATGCTTTTAGTTGTGGCCGTGAGGACTAGAAGAATCAAAGTAAAATGGCTCAAGTAATACAGAGAATTAAGGAAATTTCTTGACTCGTGTCTGTAGAGTCCAAGGTTGGGTGGGCCTTAGGGGCCGTGTGCTTCCCCAGTCCCTGAGGTTTATGGGGCCCGCCCTCCACAGCCTGCTTTTATCTCAGCCTTTGGGGCTGTGACCCTTCATTTCCTCCAACTCTGTACTCCTCAGAGAGGAAGACTTCTCTTCCCCAACCATCAAACTCATGCCCTGGGCTGCACGCTGATTGGGCCGATTGGGTCACGTGCCCACCTTTGTGCCAATCACTGAGGCGAGAGAGGATGAGACTCGGCTGATTGGTTTAGGCAAATAGGATCCACCACACAGGCTCTCTGTGACCCACGGGGCAAAGCGGAATGGAGTCCAGGATGGGCTGGGTGGGTGTATCAGTTTCCTATGTTTTCCTAACAAATCGTCACGAACTTAGTGACCTAAAACGACACATAGTTTAGTATCTTCCGGTTTCTCTGGCTCAGGAGTCTGAGTGTGGGTTACCTGGGGGCTTCGGGTCTCACCAGGCTGAACTGTGAGGCCTCAGGGACCTCTTCCAGGCGTGCTGGTGGTCGGCATAATTCATTTCCTTATTTCCTGTCCCTGTTACCGTGCTGGCTGTGGCGGGGGACTACTCTCAGCTCCTAGAGCCGGCCCTCAGGTCCTTGCTACCCGGCCCCCTCCTCTCACAGCACAGCTGTTGGCTTCAGCCAGGCCAGCTGGATATGCCTCTCTGACTACTTCCATCTCTGACCTCTGAACCCTGTAATAAGAACTCCCCTGATTAGATCAGGCCCACCCCCCAGATAATGTCCCCTGTGATTAACCAAAGTCAGCATATTAGGGACTTTAGTTCCATCTGTAACATCTCTTCAGCTTTGCCATATAAAGTAACCTAATCAGGAGAGAGACACTCCAATGTATTCATAGGTCCTGTCCATACGCCAGGGGAGGGGAGTATATGGGGTGTGTACATCGGGGGTGGGAATCCTGGTGGCCGTCTTAGACTCTGCCTACCAAAAAGGGTGAGCATCACCCATGTTCCTGATCCCCCTTCAGATCTTGTCCAGGTTTCTTGACCCTCAGTCCCAGCAGTGCCCACTGGGACAGCCGTCTCCAAAGAGGGACATCTTTCCCCTTTCTGCCTCTGCCTCTGCTGGGTGAAGACCCTCTGTACTGGACGAAGCATCAGGGTGAGTTAGCAGCTGGAAGAGATGTCAAACTCCAGCGCTGACCAGGACTGCCAGAGGCCGGGACTAATGTTTTCCAAACCAACTGTGAAGTCTTTACTTACTAGATGACTGTTTTGGTGCTAACTAGATACTAACTGTTGCACTACATATCTTTCCTCCATTATCTAATTGAACCATCCCAACCAGTAATGAGATTGTCATTAGTGGGATTTCCATTTTCTTCCTATTTTAAAAAGAAAACAGGGGCTCAGACAGGCTAATTTGCCCCAGGTAGTATGGCCAGCAGGTGGCAGAGCTGGGACTTGAACCTGAGGTCCCACAGACCGCAAAGCACTTGTATTTCACTACTTAGGTAGCAGGCCTGCCCCCAGAACGTTCCAGACCAGGCCACCCAGCTGCACATTTTGCCGATGGAGAATGGGGGAGGCATAGGTTCCAGGTCCCCACCCAGAAGGTCAGCGGCATTATTGGTTTCAGTTCAAGTCTGAGCCTGGGGCTTGCAGATCAAATCCAAGTGCAGGGGACAATAGCCGCTTTGCCCCTCTGCATGCCTGGGAGCGCCATGCCTGGGATCTGCTGGGATAGATCTCGCAGGCTTTAGAGAGCCCTCCACAAGGGAAATCCTCACAGAAAAACAGTCCATTCGGTGCCAGGTGGAGAGGAAAATGCTGGTTGCTTTTTAATTTACCTTGTGAAATGGCTGCTGCTGGGCGTGAACGATGGCCACCAGGTCACGGGCTGAGGGCCAGGCACTCCTGGGGCCCGATCCCTACTCGGGAGGATGTAGAGGGGTTCGAGAACACAGCCAGATGTTCCCTGCTGAAACAACATTGCAAAACTCTGAGCACGCTCATGGGCTGGGCTCTTTGCTTCGAGGCATTTTAATTACTCAGAGAACTGGCAGCGTGGGAGGCAGGGCTGGGCGGAGGACAGCAGCAGTTTGGCTGGGGTGAAATGGCCCAGATATTGCTGCTGCTTCCAGCTGTGCTCTGCTCAGATGCATCTGGCAAACACTCCCAGGCAATGCTGTCCAATTGAAACAGAATATGACCCATGGATGTAATTTAACATTTTCTAGTAGCCATAGAGGGAATCGGTAAACTCTATTTTAATGCTATACTTTAATTAAGCTGATATAGTAAAAAATACTATCATTTCAACATATAATCACTATAAAGATGAATCTTTTATTCCTTTTATTGTACAAAGTCTTGCAAATCTAGTGTGTATTTTATACCTGTGGCACATCTCGGTTCGGACTCGCCACACTCCAAGGGCTCACTAGCCATAGGCTGTATTGGTTTTCTGCTTAGTACAGCTCTCTTATCACCCTCCTCTGCTCAAAGACCTTCCATGGCTCCCTGTCACCCAACCTATTGGAGCCAGCTATATAGTATGGTAGTTTGTGTTTCTGCCTGCCTCTCTCTCAACATTAAGGGTTCTTATGGGGTCTAAGAAGGCTCTTATCCTGCGCCTCCTGTGTCCTAGTGGGAAGTTGCCTGAGCTATGTTGATTGTCTTTTCCGTCAGCTCTCAGTAAATCTTCCTGGGATACATCGTGTTAAATGCTTTATGTGATTTTCTGATTGCTCAGCACCACCCACGAGGCAGGTATTTAATTTCCATTTTACAGATGGAGATCGAACCCAGATTTGTTGGATTCCAAGTTTTTCTTTCAGCTACATTGTGTCGAGCCTGACACCTTAGCTGGACACATTCTAGGATCTCAGAAAACATGTATCAGCCGTGTTGAAGTGAAACTAGTTTCTTGGCTCGTTTTGGGACGAGCATATGGAAGTGGCAGGAGGGGCCGGAAATCTATTGACTCGTGTGTCCTTCTTGGTCATCGGGATGTTCCATCAGCTTGGGCGCTGGTTGTGCTGACAGCGGCCTCCGTGGGAGCTGGGTTGAGCGGAACCAGCGCTCTAGGCAGCCAGGCAGCAGATTGGCACAGTGAACACCCCTCCCTGCATCAGGCTGATAACCGGTGCTCAGCACTGTGGGCTTCTCGAGCCACTGCTACTTGCGTGACTCACACTCGTTTATTGCTACAGAGTAGGACGCGTAGCCTTGGTACCTTGTTGAGAGCACCATAAAAATAAAGACGAGCTACTCATGTCAAAAGAAAATGTCAATTAGGATTACCCCAAAAAGAGAGGCCAACATTATTGTACATCCTTTTAGTGAATTCCCTCTAGTTAGTCAAATAAATATGCAGTCCTCCCACTCGGGTATGTGTTTGTTTGCTTTAAAACATTATAACTACATCCCCCACTTTGGAAACTTCTGGGAACCGGAAACGCCACATATGGGCTTTGGCTAAGAGGAATGCGAGCCGGCGCTTTGGCTGGGATGAAACTGCCCACCTGTGGAAGTTACGGGGTAAAAGCATTCAGAAGCAGGCTGTGCCTTGCTCTGCCCTCACTCAAGCACCCTCAGTGGCTCCCTAGGGTTTGCTGGCATCAGACCAACTCCCCTCTATACAGAGGAAAGGGAACTGGGCAGGGAACCTGGAGAGGCGAGTTCTGCAGGTCCTTGAGCAATTCCCTAAGCTCTCCACCCTCTGCTTCCTCTTTGATGAAACAAGAGGCAGGTCTAGCTGCCCCAGCCCTGAACCCTGAAGCAGTGATGATTTCCATAACCATCACCAGGCTCTCCCCTTCCCGTCCTGCAGTTCTTCGCATCTCCCTCTTCCTGTAAAAAAAACATTAGAGCTTCAGTTTATATTTAGGTTGTATTTATTTCTTCTGTTTCTGTGTATGTTTGAATATGTATATATGTGTATATATATATATATATATGTACTCTCTCTCTCTCTATATATAGCTGTTAATAGAGTATAACACATATATGCCTAATAAATATAATAAATAAATACTGATACATAGGTTGGTGATGTGTCCTGTAAAAGCTTTTTGCTAAAAATTCTGTATGATTAAAAAGAAAAAGTGGAGGCAATTTGTATGAAGAATGAGAACCCTGTAGATGAAATAAATTGGAGTCTGAAGACGTGCTGTAAGGTCCTGGTCCTCCCTCTGGCTGAATGCATTGCCTTGGGCAGCGCTCAACCTTCCTTGTCCTGAAATAAGGCTCATCTGGCCTGGATAGTTCATTTTAAGGGAGGTTATTCTGAGGGCTGAATTACACAGTGCACGTGAAACTGTTTGGTAAACTGCATCCTCTGTCTAATGAATGGGGCAAATACAATGGGGCCATTCGCAGGGGACACCTGCTTGCACCCAGGGCTGTGACGGGTGCTATCCACTTTGGCTCAGGAATGATCCCAGAGCTCCAGAAGGTGGCGGTTATTATCCCCATGAACAGCTCAAGAGAGAACTTCAGAGAGGCGGGGGCTTGGTCAAGTTCACACAGCTAGTGTGTATTCCTGTCTGGTTTTGAGTCTAAAGCCCACAATCTTCCTGTTGTGTCAGACTATGATTTGGTCTCCAGAGCTCACACCGCATCCTGTAAATCAGCTTGACAATTTTCTTCGTGTCTCGTTGCCGGCCTAGGATAGATTTGCTCATTTAAGATACCATTGACCTTATCTAATAAAAGGAATCGGGATCCAAGGAGTCTGTTTAACTCATTATTAAAGATCATTTCCTGTTATTATCTTCCCTGTAGCAAAATGAGCTGTTAACTCTCCTGTTAGCATAACCCAGCCAGGATTACTAGGAAATTAAGAAAAAAATCAGTTCAGTGATATGTGAGCCGAGCTCAGGGAATTCCGCATCTTCGGTGCATATTAACATTATGCCTTAGAAGTCGAGGAAATGTTCTGTTAAGTGGAAAAAGAGTTGCAGAAATTTTACTTTCAAAAGTCAAGTAAAACGTTACTTTTTTTTTTTTTTCCCCAAGTCAAATTAATTTTTGTCTCAGGGCAAGAAAAAGTAAATTAAAATCACATGTGCCACCTCCTCCCAAGCCCAGTTCCTCCTGGGTTTCCATCCCCATTGGCTGGAGGTTTGGGTTTCTCTAGCCCAGTTTGGGCCTTGGAGGATGCCAGGCTGCAGTTTCTGCTCCTGCAGCCCTTGACTGCGGCAGAGTGGGGGCAGCCTGCGCTTCCTTCTACCTGCCTCCCCTCTCAGGTCTTTCCTCCTGGGCAGTTGTTGGCGGTGGAGAGGGGAACAAGAACTGAGTTCCTCGTGCCACAGGGAGGGCCTGTGTTTCGTGATATGGGGTGGACACGAAGTTGCTGGTACGCTGACCACCACCCCCTCCACTGGGCAGTGACGTGCCGGTGTAGGTGGGCGCAGAGGAGGTGGGGAGCTCCGGGCAAAAGGACTGGGTAGTGAGCAGGTGTTTAAAGGTAGGAGAAACCCAAATGCATGAGAGGCACGAGCTCACAGTTTGCAGCCCCCTGGGCCTCTGGCTGGCTGTGTGTGCGGGGGGCACACGGCAGCCCGGTCTGGCCAAGGAGCCACTGGGCTTGGAATAGAGGACGTGAGGTGGACTCCTAGCTCCCTAATCTGACAGTCTTGAGGCCTCAAGCCAATCTCACAACTGATTTGACCATCAACTTCTTCACTTGGAAGATAGAAATTTGCTAACATCTGGGGTTGTGGAGAGGATGACGGGGCTGGAGGCTTCACCAGCACAGGACTCCAGGGTTTCAGCACAGCTATCGGTGACACTGCTTGCCCAGGGACACAGGAAGGGGCAGCACTTGCAGAGTCCCTACCGTGTGCCAGAAGCTCTGCTGGGCTCACGACGTGATAGTTATGGCTCAAGTTCTTGTGATTCAGTCATTCTCAAGAATACAGTATTAGAGTTAGCATAATCAGTGTGTCGACACAGTCAGGGATCGTGGGAAGCCCAGTAGGGTGGCCAACTTGTCCTGGTTTGTCTGGAACTTTCCTGAATTTACTACTGAAGTCCTGTGCCTCGGGAACCCCCGCACTCCAGGCACGTTTCTGGGCAAACTAGGACAGCTGGTCACCCTACAGATCTTTGTTTTAGAGCTGAGAGCCAGGATCACAGACTGGCTCAAAGTCATACTTCTAGGGTGCAGCAGAACCATTTTTAACCTGAGCCCATGATTTTGGGCAAAGACAGAATCCATCCTGGCTCGTGCCTGATCAGGACTCACATCCCACGTGGTGGGCATCCAAAGAGATTAAGTTGCCGTGGGCTCATCTCACCTGTTGGTATCTGACTTATAACTGTTCTTTGTTAACTCCATTATCTTTAATTTACAAGAACTGCAGCCATCAGGAAACCTCTGGATACTTTCTCTTTAATGAAACACAATTTGATTACAAATCAGCACAGTCCCCTGGCGGGACAGACTTTCCTGGAGGCTTTCGGCCTTCCCTGGCCACTTCAGCATGGTCTCTGCCCTTTGCGTGTCGGGGGTGTCCAGTGGAGGCTGCCGAAGTCCCCTGCCAGGGGAGGGGGGGCCCAGCCCCCAGGCAGCCCATTTGCTAATGGGAGCGTCGAAAACACCTTCTCTCATGGATGAGGGCTATTCTTTGTGGGTCCCTGGACCCCCCAGTGTACCAGCAATGCTTTGCAGTTTCGCCACAAAATTTTGATCAGTGTGTAAAATTTTCTTTTTGTTGCAACTGCCGATAGACACTATTGTGGCCGGTGTCAAGCAGACCAGGTCTGGGACTGGGGTGATTCAGTTGGTTGAAGGTAAAAGATGAGAGCCATGAAGCCACATCACAGGAACACATACATTTATAAGATATTAGAGAGCTTTGTCTTGTGAATGTTTAAGTGGCTTGGGCAACATCAGCCCTCCTCCAAACTGCCTTACAGGGGAAGGGCAAAACCTGATGGGCAGTGTCCTCAGTTTGGCACTTGGATGGAGTAGTGAGACCTGGTTACATGCCGCCAGGGGCACAGTGGTGCTAAGTGGTAAGTGGTACTTAGCATCATTTGGAGTCTTGTAATCCTGTCTTGTGTGCAAAACAAACGTTTTTTTTTTTTTTTTTTTTGGCGGTACGCGGGCCTCTCACTGTTGTGGCCTCTCCCGCTGCGGAGCACAGGCTCCGGACGCGCAGGCTCAGCGGCCATGGCTCACGGGCCCAGCCGCTCCGCGGCATGTGGGATCTTCCCGGACCGGGGCACGAACCCGTGTCCCCCGCATCGGCAGGCGGACTCCCAACCACTGCGCCACCAGGGAAGCCCTAGCTTCCTATTCTTGAGGGAGTCACTTGGTCTTTCTGAGCTTAATTGGGAAATGGGGTTCATAGCCACCCATGTGGGTCATGGTGATGAGTGAATGGATGGCCCAAAGGAGAGGATTAGGAATTTGTCAGTAGCAAGTGGGCATGGTGAGACTGGGCTAAGTATGGGTCAGCCCTTGGCAAATCACATGGTTTTGGGAGGCCCTTTGGCCTCTCTGGGCCTCAGTTTCTTTAACTGTAGAAGGGGGGGGTCAGTATAGCGTCGATTATGTTGTGGTAAGGATGGAAAGACACATGTGTCCAAGCATTGAGGGTGGTGCCCGACACACAGTAAACTGTGGCCCGGCGCGGTTGGTGTGCCTTGGACTGGCCGCACAGTGCCCTTATTATACTATGTTAGGGCCGAGTGGCGAACTCCTAGGTGTTCAGTCGCAGAAAGAGCAGGAGAGGTGGAGTGAGTGGCCCAGGGTTTAGCTCACAGTGAAAGGCAAGGTCAAGCCTGGATGCGGGCTCTGGCTCTTTCTGATTGAGGGGTCAGCCTGGGTCCAGGAGGAGCGTCTTATCTGCACAAGAAGATGGATGAAACCTCCTCTGGTCCTTCCAGTCACCGAAAAGAGGAAGTTGAATGAGGCACACAAGGGGTCAGGTTCCACTCATTATACCATGCATTAGCTGTGTGACCTTGGGCTAGTCACTTCTCCTCTCTGGTCCACTCAGTGTCTCCATTTGTAACATTAGAGAATTGGATTGAACTATCCCTAGAATCTCTCCCTCTTCCTTCAGATTTTCCATGGTTTTCTAGGTACCATCTCTTTATTTCTTATTCATATACAATCTTGTTCCAGATTTCATCTCTGCCTTCCAGCTAGAATGCACATTCCTTGAGGCCAGGCATCTTCCCCGGAGGAGTCTAGTGGGTGACCCATACATGTGGGATCGGGGTCTGGGGTTGTGTGAAATAATAGAAGATATACATATTGGTCTCTGGGCCCAGTTCCTGAGCTCCTAAATCCCTTGGGATTTCCTAAGTGGTAGGAGTGCCTTTTGTACTAATGGGGTGACTCTTGGTGGGCTCCTGGGTAGCTTCAGGATGGGGGCTGGTCACCAGAAAGACCAAGCATGGTTAGAAGCTGGGAACTTTTAGCCCTACTACCCATCCTCTGGGGAGGGGAAAGGGGATGGAGATTGAGTTACTGATTGCCCATGCCTGTGTGATGAAGCCGCCATAAAAGCTTGGAGAGCTTCCGGGTTGGTGAACACAGCCCGGTGCTGGGAGGGTGGTGCACCCCAATTCCACGGGGACGGAAGCTCCTGTGCTCAGGGCCCTTCGCCCTGTGTATCTTTTCATCTGGCTGTTCAACTGTATCCTTTATTATATCCTTTATAATAACCTGGTAAACATAAGTGTTTCCCTGAATTCTGTGCACCATCCTAATAAATGATTGAATCCAAGGAGGGGCTCCTGGGAACCCCAACTTGTAGCCAGTTGGTCAGGAGTACCGTTGACAATCGGCCCCTGAAGTGGGGCCAGTTTTGGGGACTAAGCCCTCAACTTGTGGGCTCTGGTGCTAACCCCCAGTAGACAGTGTTGGAGCTGAATTGAAGTAGAGGACACCCAGCTGGCGTCGGAGAATTGCTCACTGTGTGGGAAATCCACACATCTGGCGTCAGAAGCGTTGTGAGTGTGGCAGCAGTGTGAACAGTAGAGGAGAACATGGGAGTATTTTTCCATTTCTGATTGCACAGCAGTAAAATCAGTACAATCTGGGGGCGGAAGTAGGGTGAGGGGAGCATGTGGCTCCACCCCATCCCTCAGCTTCTTAGAGGAGAAACTGTTTTAATTGCTGGATACATCCCAGATCTACACAAAAGTGCCTGAACATGGCTATTTAAACTCTACTTGTATTTGGCAATGCGAAGATCAGAAAATTTCCATCAAGATAGATAATAGAAACAAAAACACGACAGCCAGGACTCAGCTCAAGAGGCTGCCTCCGTCGTTCCGTCGTCGGTTGCCTGAATGGGGTTCCACCCCATTTTGCACAGGAGTGGTGTTTATTCACATGGATTCCTCTACCATGTTGCCTCTCTGGGTTCCCGGTATTCTTTCTCTCCCTCACTGGTGCCACGCATCCAGCCATCGCTGTCTGTGGTTTCTCTGCTTCTGTATTTGTTTGAAAACAGTGTCAAAGCAAATCTCCTTTATCTCACTGCAGATCCCTCCGGGGCTCCCCACGGTTCCAAGAGTCTCTCTCTCTCTGCCCTTCTTTCTCTTTTCCTACTTACAATGCTTACTCTCACCAGGGACTCAGATTTCTTGGGGCAGGTCACACAGGCATCACTTACTTTGCAGGGTTAGGTATCAGCCCTGCCTTGGAAGGCAGTGATGCTGAGGATGACCTCAGTGGCACACGGACACTTGTCTCCCATCCCTCCTGCTGAATATTTAAGAGATGTTGAGCTTATGGGGAAAAGAAGGAAGGAGATATTTGAGAGGAGGGGCTTCTTGATGTGGGGAAGGTCATGGCCAGAGAATCAGAAGACTTGAATTCCCTTCTGCTCCTAGCTTGCCAAGGGCCATGGATAAGTCATGTTACCACCTGGGACTCAGTTTCCCCATATGCAAAATTAAGGCATTGAGATAAGCAAATTATAAAGTCCATTTCAAGCTCTCAAAGGAGAGGAGACAGGACCAGCTCATAAGGCCCTACTTGGGGTCCCCCAGTTCATCATCAAAACTGTCCTTTGAGGAAGGTGTTATCAGCCTCATTTTACAAACGGGGCAACCAAGGTTCCGAGAGATTTATCCCTTCCTGTGAAAACGTCTCTAAAGCCAGAGACCAAACCCAGATTTTTCTAATGCTAGAGCCCATTTTTCTAACTCCAGAGATTTGTCTAGTTCTACCCTCCTAAAAAGTAACACTTTGGTGCCCCTCTCAGGAAAGTTTATTTTCCTGCCCCCATTTGTACAGTGTGTTCCATGTCATGGAGAACTTTTCTTTCAAAAAATTTCCAGAGGACAAGGAATGCGTTATGTCTTCAGTTTTTGGCAACTTCACACAATAACCTTCACAGCCTTTTGGCTTCCAGCTTGCACGGATGGCATTTCAAGTATGCGTGGTCGTGGAGAGCCTGTGGTTTAAAATTTTTAAGGAGGACACTTACCCCCATCTGTCTGTATGGGCTCTTGCCCTGTCCCTGACTCCCTGGCAGCCACCGCTCTGCAGGGCTCCCCACCTCCCACTCCTCTCCTCTCACAGTTGAGAGGGGCTGTGTCCCCCCTCCCTAGCTGCAAGCCTCGGTTCTATCAGCATGGCCAACAGGCTCCACTGGGCCTTTCAAGCTCACTGGCAATTCGGATGTCAGGAGCTGGGAAAGTCAAGCTCAATATTTGATGACATTACAAAGTCAACCTGTTCTCTTTTCATCCCAGACAGAATTAAAAAGCAGAGTTCTCACCAGGACACTCCCCCCAAGGAAGTGGGAGACAGTTGGTCTGGGAGCCCCAGAGGGCTGGTGAGGATGCCCTGGGCCAGGAGTTGGCAAGCTTGGGCGCCGGTTTTGGCTTGGAAGCCAACTAGCTGTTGACCTTGGGCAAGGCTCACCCTCTCTGTTCTTTAAATGTCCTCCTGCACGAGTAAATGATTGCTCAGGCCGGGAGTACTCTGGTTTAGGAACGATGCTATCTGAAACACAGGATCAGCTTGTGGGCATGTTTCTATACCCCATGCAAGCTTTAGGAAGGGCCAGGGTTTTTTGAGGGAAGGGGTCAGACGAGCAAGGAGGGGCCCTGGAGACCAGGTGAGGAAGTCTGGGCCAAGGAACCAGCTCTGTCTGTAGGACCTATGAAAGGTTCAGGTTGCCTAGTCACTGTGCTTGGGCTTCAGGTTGAAGTCCAGAAGCTGTGGGGACCTGGATGATGTGGGTGAATCCAAACTTCTAGGATTCTCTAGTTTGATGCTCAAGAGAGGCTCTGGGCTCAGCCACCACCAGACTCACACCTGTCCTGTTGCTTCAGCTTCCCCAGCATCTGTATGTCTTTCACCCAACCCCAGTACGTGTGTAGTAAGAGTCTGTGGAACAAGCCAGTTGGGCAGAAGCCTGGTTCTGCATGGGGATGTCTCTTCACGCCACCCCCAGGATGGCTTTCTTTGACTCAGAGTCTGGACTGGCTGGAAGGAGAAAGCAGGACTCAGGGAGGCGTGGGCTGGAGCAGGTGTGATGTCAGGCCACCAACTGCCATGCTGGGCATAGGGCGGGCATCCGTGTCCGGAGTTATATTTGAAGACCGAGCAGGAGACTGCCGCAAAAGCTCTGTTGTAGGGTTTGGTGACACAGGAGAGCAGTGGAATCCCTGGAAACAGAGGGGCACATCTAAATACCCACAAAAGAAACCTCATTTCATTCCCTAGGGTCGTTCCCTATAGAAAACTGCTGTGTTATATTTTGACCCAGAGAATCTCACTTGTTTCATGCAGTTATTACCAAATGGAAGTTTTCTGGGAGACCCCAGCTGACATGGCAGTTACTGGTTTGATAGAAAGAGATCCTCCTGAATCTTAGAAGAATTTTTGGAATGACTTAGAAATAAACAAGACTAATGTCACCAGGATCTCTGTATATAGAGGCCTTTAATTACACTGGAGTTGGGAATTCTAGATTATAACATCTTATGAGAAATAGTCCCTCAGATGGGAAGCTCCATTGTGGACCATCTTTGAAAACAGATGTGTTTGGTCATCTTTCTCTTAGGGTACCATAATCTTCACATGCAGAAAGAGCCATGTTAAGTTATGATTTTCTTTGAATATTTTTCCACTGAATTATTTCTGGCCTGGCTCAGTTCTTTGAAGATCTCATACTAGAGAAACAATGAAAGATGTTTTCCTTATCAGGATGTCTAAAGTATGATACAAAACCCAGAAGCCACAAAATCATAAATTCAATTCCATTAAAATGGACTTAGCTAAATGCATCATAAACAAAATCAAAAGACAAACAAGATGTTTGCAGGCTATGGCACAGAGGAAGGGCTGGGTTCTCTAATGCATAAAGAGATCCTGCAAATCAATAACCAAGGATTGTGAATTTAATAGAAAAATGGGCAAAGGACATGAATGGATTCCATGGTGAAGGAAGCAAACCTTCTTAAGCATATGAAAAGTTGCTTAGTCTAATAAGAATTGAAAACTGCATTGAGATAATCTGTTTCATTTTCCAGATTGGAAAGGATCAGAAAGTTGGAAGATGACAAGCTAGTAAGGGCTGTGTATGTGCGAGTGTGATGTTGGTGGCGGTACAAATTGTTATCACTTTCATGGGGTGGGGGGAATTGGGTAGCATATTTCTCACTCAGGAGTCAAAGTTATAAATGTTATATCCACAAATGACGGTGGTTTTCCACATATACTGAAGTTTCCCTAACAGTATTTCATGGAATAATTTCTCCTAGTACAACATGGAAGAGTTTTTCAGGGACACAGTCTGACAAACACTGAGATGTGTGATGCATTACATAGTTAGAGTTTATCTGGGAGCCACAAACACCATCCAGGTCTAGCTGTAGTGATGTTTGCTGGCGCTCTTTAGAAAGAAAAAACATCTATCATGGGGCTTCCCTGGTGGCGCAGTGGTTGAGAATCTGCCTGCTAATGCAGGGGACACGGGTTCGAGCCCTGGTCTGGGAAGATCCCACATGCCGCGGAGCAACTAGGCCCATGAGCCACAACTGCTGAGCCTGCGCGTCTGGAGCCTGTGCTCCGCAACAAGAGAGGCCGCCATAGTGAGAGGCCCGCGCACCGTGATGAAGAGTGGCCCCCGCTTGCCACAACTAGAGAAAGCCCTCGCACAGAAACGAAGACCCAGCACAGCCAAAAAAAACAAACAAACCTCTATCAAACCTCCACCTTCATTTTCTGCTCTTGGAAATGCATTACAGTCAGGAATATGAATGCCAGAGCTGAGAAAATGGTTCAAAACCCAGGGGAGCTGCCTGAGGACAGGCCCTGCTCTCCGTGGCTGGGGCAAGGAGATGGCAGGACCTCTTCTCTGCAAGAACCTCTGCTGTGTGAGATGAGAGACCAGAGACTTCGCTCGCAGCATTAATTAGGATAGAGGCAACATTTAGAGATGATCTGTTCAAGAAACCCTGCCCAGGACACATTTGCACCCTGGGCTCTGGGGCTGCTCTGTGCCAGTAGCCTGGCTGCGCGCCCTTCGATGGAAATCTCTGGCAAAACCTCTCCAAAATGTGTGGACAAATCTGCCTCTACAGGTTCTCCTCCTCAGCTTCAAGGTGAAACAGGTGATTTCCCTCCCTGCCTCTCTGGGAGCCAGTGAGCAGTAACGATCTGCTCAGTGCTGAGTCGGCACCCAACGGAATCGCCACGGAGCCTTCAGCCCTTTCACGAAGCAGGCGGTGAGTAAATACAAACAGGCGAATGAACAGCGAGCGTAGCATCTCCACGGATGGGGTCTGTGGACCAGCTTCGTGCTTCTTCTGCTGCTGCCCCAGGACCCCCAGGGACAGGGCAGCTCAGGACTTGTTGGGGTCCCACCTGTCCACCTCTGTCCACTGACCTGATTCACCTTTGCATGCCAAGGAAGGATGTGTCTTCCACCTAGGACAGTGGCCTTCAACCTTGGCTGTGCATGACAGTTGCTGGGGAAAGCTTAGAAAAAGACTAATGCCTGGATCTCACCGCCCCCCATAGACTTTGATTTAATCGAGAGGTTGACAAAGCTCCCCAGATGACCTAATGTGTAGCCAAGGCTGAGAACCACAAGGTAACCGTCATTCTGTAGATTTGGGGACTGTCCTAGGCAGCCTGGAACGCATGGTGTCCCTGATTTAACCTTGGGAGACCCCTGGAAGTTGTCTTCTAAGAGTACTTGATTATAGTTGTTTTTTAAAAAAATTTTTCTAAGTGGATGCAAACATTGGCATTTTATGGCATTGCACAGGATTATGGGAGGGTGTCATGAATCTGATTTTGAGTTCTGTTATGTTTCCAACAGCCCCACTTTTCTACTTCACGCGCCTCCCTTCCGAGAAGTGGAGGGGTGTGCGTGGTCCGGTATCCAGCCCTTTGAGCTTCCTTTTGTAGCGCTGGAGAATCTCACCCCTGCTCCACCTTCTCTGTCATGCACCTCTCCCTCCTGCAGCATCTTGGGCAATGGCGGGCGGAGACCTCTGGATCTGGACTCAGCAAACCTTTCTGAGCCTCAGTTTCCTCATCAGTAAAGTGGGGAGTGTACTACCAGCCTCAACATGTTGTGGGTTACATGAGCCTCTCTGACACATACCACTGTGGGGGGGGGGCAGCAGATAGCAGAGTACAGAGCTCCCTGCTCCCTCGCTGGGGAGACAGGCTTCATCCACGGGCCACAGTTTTCTCTGCAAATAGCACGTTCTTAATGGGTGACAATCTCCTGATCCTCTTAGAAATGGCAGATGATAATTCCTGCACTGTTTAGGAAGAATGGATGACTATTTCACACTGACATGACACCGGGAATAAATCAAGTCTATTATAAATATTAATTTTTTTATACATAAACTTGATCTTTGAGCAGTGAAGTAAGAAGCTGAGAGCATGCCTGACTATTCTACAGATGGAAAGATTGAGGTGCCACCTGATCTAAAACTCTCACAGTAGCTGACTCTGCAAGGAGGGGAAGCGCATGGCATTTATTGAGAATCTTGGGTGCTAGGTGCTTCCACTTTATTTGTTACAACCTTTCAACAATCCTGCAGAGGAATTATTATTATCTCTATGTCTAGGCTGAGGAAACGGAGACTCAGAGAGGTTGTGTAACTTGCCCGAGACCACACAGCAAGGTGGCCAACTGGGCTGTGATTCTGAGTCTGCCTGATTCCATAATGCAAGTCCAGATCCCAGTGGAGGGAGACATGCCTTTTAGGCCATGAGCATAATATCCAAATTTCTGGAAGTTATGGAAAATGGCTGGTTGTTTGGGCGTATCTTTTTATATCCCCATCCCCATGGGGACCTTCTGGTAAGGAGATATTGTGGCCAAAACATTGACATTTGGGTCAGTGGCTTTGAAAGGTGATGCTTTCCATCTTTGCCCTCGCCTCCCTTCCACCAGCATTTGGTTGGCCTGTGTGCTACACTGGGGATACAGTGTAGAGTCTGTGACATGGTCCCTGCCCTCAAAGAGCTTCCAATTTAGCAAGAGGCCATCTGGGAGGCAGAGTGGGGGATGTGCAAGGGAAGGGTGGCCAGGGGACAGGGTTTGGAGGTTCAAAGGTCCACAGCAGGGAGTGTTCAACATTGCACTGCAAGTCAGGGAAGACAGCATGGATGAGGTGATTTTGGAATTTGGGTCTGGAGCAAGGTTGAGGTCGATAAGGAGAGAAGGAGGAGAGAGAACATGGGCAAAAGCATGGAAGCACAGAAAGACGCTGTACGTTTGAGAAAGGAGGCAGGTCACCCCGGGCAGGGCAGCAAGTGGCGAGGCTGATGGGCAACTGGGGGGCAGGTAGGGGGCAGCTCCTGTGCCTCCGGGACACCATGTGTCCTGACTGTGATGGAAGCAGCCAGCACATTGGTTCTCTTGCTGCAGTTCACAGTCAGTGTGCAAAGCTGGAGCAAGGTCCCACAGCCTCATCTCTTCAAATTAGGCTAAAGAGGTGAAATGACTACATCGCTGCCGTTTTGCCTGTTGCCTCTTCTCTCAGGATCCCTCCTGTTAGATCCAAGGAAGATGACTTTCACACCTGCCCACGGGCCTCTGGATCATTCCCAAGGCCATTCAGTGGGGACTCCACCTCATTACAGTTGTCAGGAGACCTTCGCTATATTCTAATTGTGTTCTTATAAAAACGTTTACACTCATTGAGAAGGCCATGTTTGGAAATATATATATTTTATAAATTTATTTTTTACTTATTTATTTTTGGCTGCGTTGGGTCTTCGTTGCTGCACGGGCTTTCTCTAGTTGTGGAGAGCGGGGCCTGCTCTTTGTTGCGGTGCGGTGGCTTCTCTTGTTGCCAAGCACGGGCTTTAGGCGCACGGGCTTCAGTAGTTGTGGCACGCAGGCTCAGTAGTTGTGGCTCACGGGCTCTAGAGCGCAGGCTCAGTCGTTGTGGCGCACGGGCTTTGTTGCTCCGCGGCAAGTGGGATCTTCCTGGACCCACTTTTTCCAAAGAATATATATATTTTTTCCTTTGGAAAAATAGGCCATATTTAAATCTTTACCCTCTAGTTGTAGGCTAAACTTTATTAGCATTTCATCTGTGGTTTGATGACGACACAAGCTGGTTTGAAAACCATGGGAAAGGAAATGTTGGTTGATTAATTTGTTTTTGTTCCTCACAGTTCTGACACATAGGAAATACTTAAACTCTTATTTTACCACTTTGGGCGAAACCAGTCTGAGTATCAGAGAGCTGTGTGGGCAGAATATGCACGTTTTTGATCCCAGTAGTGGAAGTCAGATGTGAAATTCACAGAATCAGGCACACCTGGAGTTGGAAGGACTCTGTGGTCGACAAGTCCAATGCTTTAGTTGAGGGCTGCCGGCATCCCTGATATATGGTAGATTGATTTCTGCTTGTATACCTCCAGTGACAGGGAACTCAGTACCTTAACATCAGCTCTGAGATATTGCTAGTGGGCGTGTTTAATGATGTCACACAGGAAGTATCACAGCCTCCATGTGTTTCAGTTTTGGCTCCAGGGTTAAGTTGGAACAGCCCTTGGCCATAGTACCCAGGAAGCTGTTGCCTGTACCAAGAGAACACAGACTCAGGCGCAGAGGAATGTGGGCTGCCCCCTGGCAGTGATTGGGAGGTCACTGGAGTGTGCCCTAAGCGATACGTAAGCACTCAGGATCTGGGGACCCAGGAGCAAGAAGCAGACGCCCCAGTGCAGAGTGTGTCACAAGAACAGTGTGGTTTGTGCAGAAACTTGCAGACCAGATGAGCTTGGAGGGTGTCTCTTCACCTGTCCTGGTTAAGGTCCTTACCAGTCCTCAGAGGGGAAAAGCTGGAGCTCAGAAATCACTGAGTACCTGTGTCATTCATTCAACAAATATTTGCTTGTAAGTTTTAGAGAGTGTATTACAACAAAGCGTGTTTTTTTTTGTTTTTTTGTTTTGCCATACGCGGGCCTCTCACTTTTGTGGCCTCTCCCGTTGAGGAGCGCAGGCTCAGCGGCCATGGCTCACGGGCCCAGCCGCTCTGCGGCATGTGGGATCTTCGCGGACTGGGGCACAAACCCGTGTCCCCTGCATCGGCAGGCGGACTCTCAACCACTGCGCCACGAGGGAAGCCCCAACAAAGTGTTTTTATGGACTGTGACCTTGGTCATGCTCATCGAATCTTTTTGCTGTCATCCTAAAGTCAGGTGTGAAAGCTACCCTTGGAAGGATTGTAGATAGAAGGTTACAGATGCATTTCTGAACCAAGAGGCCTAGGAATTTGGCTGGGGTCTGGAGTTCTGGGTCTTAGGTCCTGGGTCCTGAGCCGGCCGTAAGAGATAAAGGACTGCTTTCTCATCAGGGTCCCCCAGAGCCACCTGGGATGCTTGTTCACCAAGCAGAGGTGCAGAGGGTCTGGGGTGGGTCTGGCCTCTGCGGTTTGAACAGGCTCCCCAGGAGATGCTTGTCTGAGAAAGGCTGCCTTTCAGAGCACCGTCTTAACAAGGTACGGCCGTCCTAGGTGTGCCTCATGTCACAGAAGCCCCGTGAAAGATGACAAATGTTGCACCAATTTGCATCCTGTAAATTGGTTGTGTTGCATCCCCCTGCCCCCTGTGCCATCTCTGGTCTACAGAGAACTATAGTGTCTGAGAATCGTTTTCTAAAGGGCTTGACACGCTGCCAGGTGTCACCAGAAACAGATGCATCACTCCTTTCCACGTTGGCCTGCTCGACGCCTGGAGAAATCTCTTGTCTTGCCCACTGTACCTTGGGAACAGGTGCTGGTCCACAGCTGAGCACATTCATTCCTTACGCCTAACGACCTTGTCCGGCCGTTTTCTCCATAGTTCAGTCTCTATCTGCTCTCAGCTTTGGGTCAGAGAGCTGTGACGTCCGATGTGCAGAACAGCCCTCAGAGCCCTGATTAGCAAGAAATGGGTCCCACTTCGCCAGAGCCCAGAGGTGATGTGAGCTAAGTGGGCTCTGAAGATCCTGCTGGTGAGATGTGCCTTTCTCACTTCAGCTTTTCACACGTCTTGCAGAGAGCGGTGCAGAGCCCCCAGCCGCGGTGGGAGCCGTAGGTACTGACATGTGGGCTAATGTCCACTGCGGTGGCAGCGGGGAAGGGTCACGTCACGGGGAGACCCCTGTGGCTCTGCACCTGGCCACACTTCCACCCTGCTTTTCCCCCTGGCTCCCAGGGAACCTGAGCTCCATACGCCTGCTGAACGTTTAAGACTTTCTGCCTGCCTTGCATTGTGACTCTGACACTGGCTGGGTCTTATGGGCTGAATGTTTGTGTCCCCCCCAGATTCGTATGCTGAAATTCTAACCCCCAATGTGGTGTATTAGGAGGTGGGGGCCTGTGGGAGGTGATTAGGTCTTGAGGGTAGAGCTCTTGTAAATGGGATGAGCACTCTTAGAAGAGACTCTACAGAGCTCCCTTGCCCCTTCCGCCACGTGAGGACACAGAAGACAGAAATCTATGAACTGGGAAGCTGGCTCTCACCATACATGGGATCTGCCAGCACCTTGACCTTGGACTTCCCAGCCTCCAGAACTGGAGAAATACATATCCTTTGTTAGAAGTCACCCGGCCTATGATATTCTGTTAAAGCTGCGCAAACAGACGACGACACCTAGTGAACCTGAGCAGGTGGCTTCACTGGCTGAGCCTTGGCGCCCCCACGCGCACGGCAAGGCTGACCCCTCACAGGGCATTTGTGAAGGAGGGTCATTCCTTCTTCCTTGGCTCGCAACAAGTTCTGCCATCCTATCTCCTGCCTGTGAGGACAGCACAAGCTTTTGTTCATATCTGGGGTTCTTCACTGCCTCTAGCTCAGAGACTGGCATTGCACAGGAAACCAGTGGTCAGAGGGAGGTCGCAAACCCTCAGAGACGCAGTGGGTTCCCCTCCAGGTGGGGAGAGGGGCCAGGCCTGTGTTCACAACTGCGTGAGCTGACTCCGTATACTGGATCAGTCTGTCTTGTGTCATAATGAAGCGCGATTTCCTTCCCACTTCTCAGTCTTTGGAAGTATCCTCCGTGCTGGTTACAGAGGGGTCCCTGCACACTGTGTCCTCCCCCCGCCCCGCCATCTTGGAATCTTGGGGCCCACCGGCTACCTGGACCTTGGAGTCTAAGGGCCATTTTCATTGTGAGGTCTTAGCTTTTTCCAGCTTTGAGCAAATACAGTGAAAAGCAATTGGGTAATAATTCAACAATGACTGGGGCCTTCAAAAACATTTGGGGAACTGACAGTGTTCTAACCAATCTTCTTGTGTTTTGTAATGAGCCTAACTTGCTGGATAGGTTAAAATGCTATTTTCTCATGCTGCATAAATGCAGTTTGTATGCAATTGAGCCCAAATAAAATTACCGTTTTCGTTTTCATCAAATGGGGAACACGCTGATGAGGACAGTTGAAATGCAATTTATGATTATGTAAATTAAGCTACCTTCAGGACACTAATATGTAGATAAATGAGACTTTCATTATTGTGAATCAAGATGCCATTAACCTTGAAAATTATTTACAGTTGTCAAAACATTCCTTAAAAAGGAAAAAAAGGACAATCTCCAGTTTTGTGGTCCCTCTTTTTTTTTTTTTTTACTATTGTCCTAATTTTATTTATTATCCAGCTTTATTAAGGTACAATTGACAAGGGACTTCCCTGGTGGTCCAGTGGTTAAGACTCCACGCTCCCCATGCCGGGGCCCGGGTTTGATCCCACATGCCGCGGCTAGGAGTCCGCGTGCTCCAGCTGAGACCTGGCGCAGCCAAAGAGATAAATAAATAAATATTTTTAAAAAGCTATAACTGACAGATAATATGATGTAAGTGTGAGGTGTACAATGTGAGGACTTAATACACATATGATGTGAAACGATCGTTAAAGTAGGGTTAGTTAATACCTCCATCCCCTCACATTATTACCATTGCTTTTTGTGTGTGTGGTGAGAGAAATCCTAAATATATTTAAGATCTACTCTCTTAGCAACTTTCTAGTATATAATACAGGGTTGTTAACTGTCATCACCATGCTGTACGTTAGATCCCCGGACCTTACTCATCTTATAACAAAGGGAAGTTTGTACCCTTTGACTGACATCCCCTCATTTCCCCAGCGCCCCAGCCCCTGGTGACCGCTGTGCCAGGGCGTCTGAGAATTTCTCAGACCTTCTGTGGATATACCTGCCCCACGCTTCTTCCTCCCCCTTGTGGCAGGATTCTTATAGTTGCCTGCCTTCTCTTGATCTTGCAACACATCAGGCAGGGTACTGGCGTCCTCCCTTTTGCTTTCCCAAGGGTAGAACGAAATCTCAAGTTTGTGGTGTCTCCCTGGGCTGCATTTGGCTGGCCTTCTGGGCTAGCTCCCTAGCCATCTGGCAAAGCTCACTCTCGCTGCCGTCAGGGGGACACACCGAGAGCCAGCCCTAGGCTGGGGTTTTGTGGAGGGGGGAGGCACATGGAGTACTGAGTGTGTCCGTGGACCAGGGGTGTGGATCTGTGTGCGAGGTGTTCCTAGTGGCTCGTGGCTAGGCTACTTGATGGAGTCCAGGATCCTTGCTCCTTTCATGCCTTCTGAGGTCCTGTCTGCTGCTCTACCATGCTCTTCCCGTCCTCCAATCGTGCAGCTCATGACTCGGTTACTCTTGATGGAGTGGGAGAAATGGGCCTCTTTGGCAGCGTCCTGTGCAGTCGGGGAGGTCGAGCCCTCACTCACTCACTCACTCACTCACGTGATCTCATTTTCCCCCGTGGGAGAAATCACGGGCCAAGAAGATCTCTCTTGACACCGAGCTGTGCCACCTTGGGTGAATGGTGACGCGAGCAAAGTCAGATTGTCCCTTTTATCCTCCCCACTGCATCCACACTCATGTTTTTATTTTATTGTTTTTGCTGTGACAGTGGGCTAGAACTTCTCTGCTGGAAACCTGGACTTCCACAATGGGTCTCTCATCTGTGAGCGGCTGTTCTTAGACAGTGTTCTCTAGGGGCTCCTGGGCCGTAGCCAAGAGGAAGTGGAACCAGTTCATGGGCCACTGCAGGGTCAGTAGACACTGGTGCACAGGTGGGCAAGACTCTTCCCGGTCCTGTGGTATATGGGGCTGGATCCCACAGCTCCCACAGATGCACTTTCGTCCATCGATGGGCAGCGAATTGTTGTTGTGTTGAGGGGATACAAATGAGGGACATCTTATTCAGCCACCTTGTTGATGACTTGCTATTCTCTTTGTGGGTCCCGGGCCAGCTTGCCTGAAGGTTCAGCTGTATTGAGCTCTCAGGCTTCTAATCACTGTCAGTGCCTTTGTCCTGACTTCTTAGGGCTCTGCCTGGAACCCAAACAAATGAGATTGGTGCTTTCAGTCTCGGTCCCTCTATACATTGATTTTCTCCTAGAGAAATTATTTCCCCAACACTTCGCTCCCAAACGTCTGTTACTGAGAGGAGCGTGATGTGTAGAGGAGGAAGGAGACCTGATTAGAGTTCTGGTTCTGTTACTCAGTGGATGGATAACCATACATCGAGCCTAGCCTTTCTTGGGCCTCAGCTGTCTCATCTGTAAAGTGGGGACAATAAGACATGTTGCATTAGTTAGGATTCTTTGGTTGTAAGCAACAGATTCTGAGTGTAGCTAACTTGAGCTAACAAGGAATTTGTTGGGAGGATATGGGTGGGGAATTTAGAAAAACAAAGGAAAAACTGAAGAAACTTCCCTGAAAGAACAGAAATCGTGGTGCCCCTGGGGAGTTAGTCAGCAGATTTCAGGCTGCTTCTACTGGGATGAATGAACAGAGCAGTTTGTTTTAAATTATTAGGGGAGGGGGAAGGGTAAGCTGGGACAAAGTGAGAGAGGGGCATGGACTTATATACACTACCAAATGTAAAACAGATAGCTAGTGGGAAGCAGCCGCATAACACAGGGAGATCAGCTCGGTGCTTTGTGACCACCTAGAGGGGTGGGATAGGGAGGGTGGGAGGGAGGGAGGAGATATGGGGATAGCTGATTCACTTTGTTATAAAGCAGAAACTAACACACCATTGTAAAGCAATTATACCCCAATAAAGAGGTTAGAAAAAAAATTATTGGGTCACTCTGCTCAAGATACACATTCCCGAGAGGGTGAGTCAGATTGGCCTCATTTGGGTCAGGTGTCTACCTCTGGGCTGGAAGAGGGGCTTGTTGACCTATAGTCCCACCAGGACCATGTGTGGTGGATGAGGGAATGAATGTTCCCAGAGAAAAGCAACAGCTGCCTCACAGCATCTTCTTAACCTGTTATTGAGTGTCCGTGGTAAGGGGCAGAGTCAGGACTTGAAAACAGAGCTTCTGCCCCCCGCTTCTGGGTTCTTCCATCTACATTCAGTGGTCACTCCAGAAGGAAGTGGACAGGGATGGGATCCAGTGACCAGAGTTGGGGGCAGAGCAGGGGCTGAAACTCAGAATCCCAACAGAGCCAGCCCTCAGAAAGAGGAGCTGGCCTGAGAACATCCAGAACCCTGGTTGCTCCCTGGTCTGTTGACCTTGGATGGGCTTGGATGACCTCTGACCCAAGGTGGGTGGGGCCTGGCTGCTCTGTGCAGCTAAGTGGATCCAGTTGTGCTGGGGGGCACATAGCCTCAGGATGCCTCCCACTCAGCACTTGGACCAGCACCGCTCATCGTTGTCTCTGCAGGCGTGTCACCCGGGGAGCTTTTAAGATTCCCCCATCCCTGGGCTGCACCTAACAGAGTCAGGGTATCTGGTGGAGGCCGATGGTTAAAAGCTCCCAGGTGATTCTCCTGTACAGCCAGGGCTGGGAATTGTTTCTGGGCTGCATCAGCGCAGCTGTAAACGTTGGCTGAGAATCTCAGGCTGCTCAAGATTTGCTGTCTGGGTGGCTCACAGAGTCCCTGCATCTTAGCCTGATTAGTGGGGCATGGGTGCAGCGTGGATAAGCCTCAGGCACGGGGAGCTGTCCGGGAGGTGGAACATAGGCCTCTTGCCCCTATTCCCACATCTCTGAGGACCTCTTTATTTACGTAATTTTTAAAAACATCTTTATTGGAGTATAGTTGCTTTACAATGGTGTGTTAGTTTCTGCTTTATAACAAAGTGAATCAGTTATACATATATCCCCATATCTCTTCCCTCTTGCGTCTCCCTCCCTCCCACCCTCCTTATCCCACCCCTCCAGGCGGTCACAAAGCACCGAGCTGATCTCCCTGTGCTATGCAGCTGCTTCCCACTAGCTATCTGTTTTACATTTGGTAGTGCATATATGTCCATGCCCCTCTCTCACTTTGTCCCAGCTTACCCTTCCCCCTCCCCGTGTCCTCTGAGGACCTCTTTTTAACTCTCTCGAACCCTAGTCTTTGGCTTTGGAATTAAAAGCCAAGGCTTCCCATCTGAATGGAGGGAGCAAAGGGGAAAACTGTAGGATGAAAATATAAACTCGCATCTCCAAGAGCTGTTCTGACACATGAGGTTCTAGATGGAGATTAAAGGGACCGGATTAAAGTGCCAGTTCTGTGCACTTGCTCCTCTGAATTCACTTCCAACAGCGAGTCCCTGTGCCTCTGTCCTCAGCGGGGAAGGGGGGCTGCCGGGAGTGGGGAGAGGAAGCTGCTGGGGGGCGGATTTGCACTACTGCCCCAGCCCCAGCCCTGGGCGGCAGCCCTTCATCAAGGACGGATCCTCCCCCATGGGGTGTCTTCCACCAGTGCTTTTCAGATCCCCTGGGATCTTGTTAAAAAGCAGATTCTGTTTTCGTAGGTCAAAGAGAACCTCAAAATTCTTCGCTGGCAGCACACCCCGGGCGGTGGTGTTGCTGCGGGGCTGTGGGCCACGTTTCAGGTACGGCAGGCCTGCTGGGTCTTTCTTTCTGAGGCTCGTTTCCTTCCGTCTTACTGGTTTTCCTGGGAGCATTTCCTACAAAATCACTTTGTTCCAAATCCTCATCTCACAGTCTGCTTGGGACCGTTGCTGTGATATTCATGGATTCATGAGATGGGCAGTGCCGTCCCCAGTTTAACAGACGAGGAAACCGAAGCTCAGAGAAGAGTCGCTGGCACAGGGTCACACAGCCAGTGAGGGGCAGAGAGAGGCCTCCATCCAGGTCTGCTGGACACCCGGGCCCACTCTCCTCTCCCCACACCATTTGTCAGGTGAGCCTCCCCCACTGCTCAGTCTCTTCTTTGTGTTCAGGTTTGGAAACCAGTTGGGAGCAGTTACAGACCACCTTGTTGACCCCTTCTCAGTCAAGCCTCCAGACCTAAAACCCTTTGCGCAGTAAAAATGCACCAAGATCTAATTGCAGCTCCAGTGCCAGGATTCCCGTCCTCCCCCTGACATGAAGCACCTCTCAGGGCCCCGTTTTTCTTTTCTTTTGGCCGTAAGACAGTTAAGCAATGGGTTCTCCGGAAGCCATTAAATAAGGCAGAATGTCAGGATCGACAGAAAGCTCTTCTATCCTTTCATCCATGTGGAGACAGAGCAGAGGTCACACATTGTGTTCTCAAAGAGCTCCCGCAGCCCTGCCACCCAATGGCTGGGGAGCGGCTTGGGGCTGTGTGACATCCTGTCACCCCCGAAACAGCTCTTTTCTGTTCCCGGATGAGATACCTTGGCAGATGAAATGGCATCGACCTGCCTGTAATGGTAAATACCACCCAGTTGCCTTCACAACTGTTACTGCCTCAAAGATATTAAAAAAGGAACAAATGTTTGATTGCTGGTTTGGAGTAAACATGCCCATTTCCTAAAAGCTTCTTTTAACTTCACACACTGAAAAGCAGAACATTTGTGGGGTGTTTGGCTGCCCCTCCCAGCCAAACTTCAGCACGAGATTTCTTAAAGTCGGCTTTTTGGGCAGGGGTCCTTCTGCAGGGTGGGGCCGTTTTGGAGTTAACTCCGTGGTTCACACAAAATGAGCACATATCTTGGTGGAAATAACAAATACGACCGCACATGGGTACAGGCGAGGGCCGGGAGGAGGTAGCTCTCATTGACTGTAGCCTGGGTGCCGGCGGGCAGTCCTCGTTTTGTTGCCTCGCTTTAACGTGCTTTTGCAGATCACGTGTTTTTTTACAAATTGAAGGTTTGTGGCAATCCTGCATCAACCAAGTCTATCGGCGCCATTTCCCCAAAGCATTTGCTCACTTCCTGTCTCTGTGTCACGTTTTGGAAATTCTCGCCATATTTCAAACTTTTTCGTTACTATTACATTTGCCGTGGTGATCTGTGATCAGTGATCTTTGCTGTGACTATGCAAAAACTTATGACTCGCTGAAGGCTCAGATGACGGTTCGCACTTTTTAGCAATACGGTATTTTTAAATTAAGGTATGTATATTGTTTTTTAAGACATGATGCTGTTGCGCACTTAATAGACCACAGCAGAGTGTAAACATAACTTTTATATGCACTGGGAAACCAAAGAATTTGTGTGACTTGCTTTATCGCGATATTTGCTTTATTGTGATGGCTTGGAACTGAACCTGCAATATCTCCGAGGTCTGCCTTACAACTGCATGGAAGTGTGGCTTGGTCACCTCTTTTTAGGTGAGGAGCAGGGGCTCTGGGAGGAAATGGCTTCCCTTTATATCTCAGGTCAGCCCCTGTGGGCTAAGTGACCTGGAACAGGTTCCTTCCCCTCCCCCACCCGTTGTTTCCTCACCATGTTGGGCTCATGCAGGTGTGCACAGAAGAGTAAGCCCTGAATCGTTGTATGGTAGGTACTCTTGCAGTCAGTGTGTGACTGTCAATCTCTAGTTGCAGGGCAGGGGAGCCTTCCTGTTCTCTAGAAAGCACATTGGTCCATCATCTGGTAACAGCCCTTCCACCCCATCTGTATTTTTAGTATATATTTTATTTAAGGAGCCAACACTGCTCTGGATCAGATGGCAGCTCAGGCTGTTGACCCCCTCCTTGAACCCGATCCATGACACACTAGCAGAAAAATGTGGAGGTGGATTGATCTTAGAACTGCTCTCAGCTACTGACACGAAGCTGGTGAGACCTGCTGATAAGCAGAAGAGGATTGGGTCCCAGCATGGGATGATCTGGTCCCTTGGAGTGGGAACCAGAGGTGGGTCCTCTTAGCATCACTCCAGTGACCCCTGCTGGGAGATACGGGTTTTCCATCCCTGTAACTTTAGGCTGTGCTGGACCTCAGGTCCTAGTTCCCAAGGGCACAGGAAGGGATCCTGTAAAGTTACAGCCTTTGCCTGGTACACCAGCAGCCCAAGAAAGGAGTTGTAATACTGGTAGGAGAATAATAGGGGGGTTGTGTTGTTGTTACATAATGGGGGCAGGAAAGAATATGTCTGGAATTCAGCGGATACACTGGGGTACCTCTTGGTACTTGTAAACCTGGAGATAATCATGAACAAGTAATAACAGGTGTGGTACCAGAGTATGGTACCCAGGTCTCGGACCCTTCGAAATGAAGGAGTGACAAGAGCCTAGACCAGTGGAAGGGCTGGCCAAGGGCACGCTAGATAAAGGGCTAGAGGAGTGTATTAGCTTCCTAGGGATGCCGTAACAAATTACCATAAACCGGTGGCTTAAACAATAGAAATTTATTGTCTCACAATTCTGGAGGCTAAAAGTTCAAGAGGAAGGAATCAGCAGGGTTAGTTTCTTTTGAGGGCTTGTGGACGGCTGTCTTCTCTCTGTCTTCACATGGTCTTTCTTCTGTATCCATCTGTGCCCAAATTTCCTCTTCCTACAAGGACACCAGATTGGATTGGGGTCCACCCTAATGACTTCATTTTACCTTAATTACCCTTTTAAAAGCCCTATCTCCAGAAACAGTCACATTCTGAGGTACTAGGGGTAAGGATTTCATCACATGGATTGTTTGGGGACAGAATCCATCCCGCAACAAGGAGGTTCATGATGAGTATCAAAAGCTTAGGACCAACTGCCCCAGTGGGACCTGGGGCCTATCCCACTGAACCATCTGGTGTAAGTTTGTTTATTTGTTTATTTAGAAAAGAAATTGTGACCAGTCACTGTTACCCACCCAGATTCTTGGACTCTTTTTAATCAATAAAAATTGGCAAGAGGCTAGACGGGAAATTCAGGCAAGGCTTTACCGGGACTCCTGCTGCAGCATGAGGAAGCCGGGACACAAAACAGATGCCCTTCCTTGCTCCCTGAGCGAAGGGAGGAGAGCTGGCTCCTTAAATGGGGTGAGGGTGGGTCAGGCTGGAAGAGTGGCTTAGGTGGTGGGCTCACCCCGTGGGTGGTCCTGCGTGCAGGGACCATGCCCAGTGTCCCGCTTTTGCCCGGGACGCCTCAGAAATGGCAGTTGGGTTTTGGCCTTTTTGTATCTTATTGTTCATACTTTGCCCCAACTGTGCATACGTGAGGTTATTTTTAGTCCCTTATCGTTTCTTTGTATTCTGTTGCTCAAGGAGACCTTTGTCCAGGTGCAGACACTCCGGGAAAGGGTCCCAGGTCCCAGCCTGCCTTATCAGCACCTTGAAAAATTGAGGGAAAAATTGAGGGACAGAAGAGAATGAACTTGATGTGGAGCAGAATTGGATCTGAGCGGTGCGGGGGGCCGTGGACTGCAGCAGCTGCTCTCAGAGCACTGCCCATATTCCACGGGCACTCAGTGTTCTCAGGCACATGGACGGCTGCCCACTGCAAGCACCTGTGATACCTTCCCAAGGGCTTCCTCTGGCATCTCAGCTTGTGCTTGGGACAGGCAGGAAGTGCTGGGAGTGATACCCCCAGGGTCGACCCTGGGCTAATGAAGGAGTTGGCGAATAGATAAACTAGCTTCCTCAGCCTCAGAGTGGATGGAGGTGCGGGACTCTAAGGTGTGCCCTATACCGGGGGTCCCCAACCCCCAGGCTGCGGACCGGTGCCGTCGCACAGCAGCAGGTGAGCAGGCGAGCAAAGCTTCTTCTGCCGCTCCCCATCGCTCGCATTACTGCCTGAACCCTCCCCCCGCCCCCCCCCCCCCCCCCCCCCCGCCACCTGTCTGTAGAAAAATTGTCTTCCACAAAACCGGTCCCTGGCGCCAGAAAGGTTGGGGACCGCCGCTCTACACTGTCTCCGAGAGGTCATCGGGGGGTGGAGCCCAGTAACCCACAGAGTAACCTACTTATTCGCGTACCCGGTATTGGCTCGTTTAACCCCCTTACTGCTCATTTCCCCGCTCCCCTACTGGTATTTCTTGGGATCATTTCCCAGATAAACGACTTGCGCTTAAATCCTGTGCCAGGCTTTGCTTCTGGGGGAACATCAGTGAAGACAGGAAGAGGAATGGAACCCGATTTGAGTGCCTGCCACGGGCTAGGAATTGTGCCAGGCCGTTCACCTCCTCATGTCTGTTGATCCTGTGAGGCCAAATTTATCATTCCCCATTTTAACACGCGAGAAAACGAAGGCTAAACAATCTTCTGAGGTCCCAGCAGCCCACCGTGAAGTGGTGGAGCCAGGATTTGCTTCTGATGATGGGGAAGTCCCAGTTCCAAAGGACAGGTTGCTGACTGTGCTGGGCCAATCCTGGGCCTAGGAGTCAGGAGCCCTGGGTTCCAGTTTCAGGCATGGCGGTTACTTGGACAAGTAACTTCCCCTCTCTGGGCCTCGGTTTCCCTATTTGTGAAATATGAGGATCGGGTTAGAACATTTCTGAAAGCCCCTCTGGCTCACTCTTTACCTTCCTCAACACAGGTCTCAGCTGTGACTCCTCGACAAGGCCTTAGAGGCTGTTCTGGAGGGTTTAACCTCTGAACTCATCTCTGACTGAGCTCTACTGACTGTCAGATGTTTAAGGATTATCTGGATTATCTCCCTGCAATGAGACAGAAAACATACTTCTCCTAATTTCATTCGGCTCTCTAGGAAAAGCAGGTTTTTGCCTGCTCTGAAACGTCATTGGGGGGAAGATCATTGGAATTCATTGATAAAACTGTAATCTTTCCCCCTGTATTTCCCACAGATGTCATATAACTCTTTCTACCAGACAGTTTCTATAGATTTAATGAAGAAAATGAAGCAGGTAGGAGGGAGGATGGCAGCAGATTAATGGTTGCTTAAAAGATTATGCACAGATGGCAGCTGACAGTGGATGGGAGGTTGGCACGTGGATTCTAAGGACTTTCTGTGCACCAGCACCGTACTAAACATGAGACACGCAGGACTCTGAGAACTATCTCCATTTTTGAGATGAGGGAATTTAGGTTCAGAGAGGCTAAGCAGTCAGAAAAAGGTCACACAGCCAATTGGCGGCAGAGTTACAAGTTAGACCCAAGTCTAGTCTTGAAGAGTGAAGACTTTGGAGCAGGAAGATGACTTAGATTCGAATCTTTCACCAGTTGGTTTGTCATCATGTGATCCTCAGCAGGCCACCTGGCCCCTTTGAGTCTCAATTTCTTCATCTCAAAAGTGAGACTATCACCATTAATTGGGATGCTGGGTACGTATTCAGTAGCTGTGAACACAGTTTTAGGTATGTGGAAAGTGCTGTGACATTATTCTGCCCCTTCACCCCCAGGGTTTCTCTGATATCAACCTTCTCACCCCACTCCCTTATCCACCAGTAAGGTAATTCTGGCTGCCTGGTACTTCCCTGTGGGTCATTCACACCCGGAAGCGAGACCTTTGTCTTACGTCTGCTGGCAGTCTCCTACCTCTTTGGTATTTGCAACCACAGAAGGGTGTGCAAGTAGTTACCTGCACTGGATTCTGGTTTTTCTTGATGACGGTTTTTACCATTTTTCCATCTTCAGGACATCTTTGTCCTGTTCTGCTATGGTCAGTGGTGTTGGCTGGTCTCGGTACTTTGGGATCCTGTAACTATTCACTGCCACCCAAGTTATCCATCCCCATTGCTCCCAGCATGCAGTCTCCACTCTCTCTCTGCTGAGATTACTGCCCAGGCCACACCACCTCCGCCCCTTGCTTGGGAACCTGGGCTCTAGTTAATGACTGTCAGAAGGTTATTGACAACCATTCTTTATCCATCTGCCATGAGACCCCACCATTAGAAAGTCACTTGTTTGGTTAAAGGTAAGGTGTCTCCTATTAAAATGCAACTGTCTCTAGGATATTCAAATCTAATTCTATCCACACCTTAGCAAGAGATATCTTTAAGGAATGGGCCCCAGAGTGGGTAAGATGCTGGTGGTTCTGAGGAAACCTCAGCTGTCTTCATAGCCTCACCCCTGACCCTTCCCTTACAGTTGCCAGGCAAATCTGGGGACTCAGAGCAATATCAGGGACCATATGTACAAGAGGATACAGTTAAAGAGGGAGAAGTAAAACTAAACATAGCCCCAAACTCAGAAGACTCTGGGCCTCATCCAACCTCCCACCCAGTGTTTACTGTAGAGCATGACAGGCCAATTTGAGAACCTCATTGAAACTGGGAGAGATTTTGTTCAGCAGAGGGACAGTGCAAGGGAAGCAATAGGGAGCAGATTGCCACCCCTAGGGACCCTTAAAGCTAACCATCTAAGACCCCTTCCAGGATAGGGCCCATACTCATGAGAAACTGCTGACTGTGGAATCAAAATTGAGCAAGAAAGGGACAGTAGAGACGGAGAAGATAAAGTCCAGATAAAAGTGGGAGGAGAGAACAGGGCCAGGAAATCTCAGAGAGCAAGCCGCATACTTTTGAACGCTATACAAAAGAGTAGAAGAAAGATCCCTAGGAAGTTAATATTTCCAGCTTCTGAACAATGCCTCCTAAAAGTTCAGGAAAATTATTTTCACATGAAAAGGGCCACAGAAAAGAATCAAGATGAAATCCAGTACAAAGCTGTTATAAGAAAACAAGAGAATAGGGACCAGAATAACATTTCCGCAGGCAAAGAGATATGCCGTAAAGCAGAACAAAGTGTAACTTTCTATTTCAAGTGAATAAAAGACATGATGATACAAGATATAACATAATTAGAAAAACTCAAAGTGAGAGAACTCAGGAAAGAATTAGAAATTAAAAAAAATGATAAAGACTAAACTGTAAGGAACCGAAAATAATATAAATATCTTAATAGAAATAGAAGGTGACAGGAGAGAGAAATTAAAAATCAAAGAGAAAGGAAAATAGGGCTTCCCTGGTGGTGCAGTTGTTAAGAATCCCCCTGCCAGTGCAGGGGACATGGGTTTGAGCCCTGGGCCGGGAAGATCCCACATGCCGCGGAGCAACCAAGCCCGTGTGCCACAACTACTGAGCCTGCTCTCTAGAGCCCGCAAGCCACAACTACTGAGGCCTGCATGCCACAACTACTGAAGTCTGCACGCCTAGAGCCCATGCTCCGCAACAAGAGAAGCCACTGCAAGGAGAAGCCTGTGCATCACAATGAAGAGTAGCTCCCGCTCACCACAATTAGAGAAAGCCCGCATGCAGCAACAAAGACCCAATGCAGCCATAAATAAATAAATAAATAAATAAATAAATAAATAAATAAATAAGGAAGGAAGGAAGGAAGGAAGGAAGGAAGGAAGGAAGGAAGGAAGGAAGGAAGATAGGGGAGAAAAGGTATTCAAGAGAGATAAATATTGAAGATAAGCAAAGACAATCCAACACAGGAGCAATAGGAGTCCCTGAAGAAGGAAACCAAGGCAAAAGAACAGAAAAAAACATAATTCAAGAAAACTTTCCTGGGACTTCCCTGGTGGTCCAGTGGTTCAGATTCCACCTTCCAATGCAGGGGATACGTATTTGATCTCTGGTGCAGAACTAAGATCCCACATGCCGTGTGGCAACTACTGACACCACACACCATAACTAGAGAGCCCGTGTGCCGCACCTACAGAGCCCATGTGCTCCGGAGCCCGTGTGCCACAATGAAGAGCCTGCGCGCTGCAACAAAAGATCCCGTGTGCTGCAACTAGGACCTGACGAAGACATAAATAAATAAATAAATAAATATTAAAAAAAGAAGACGTTCCTAAAAAAAAAAACATTGGACTTTAAAGATTGAAAATATGTTTCATATTTTCTATTCCTGAGAATATTGACACAGAACTGTTAAATCCAAGACATATTCTAATATAATTACTGGACCCTAAAAAAAAGAAAAATCCTGTGGGTATCTAGGCCCAAAGACCTAGTGACTTTAAAGGAAATGAAATTAGATCATTATCAGAGTTTTGGAAAGTGATACTTAATTTCCCAGGAGAAAATGGCTAGTAACATTTAACGTACTTGAGGAAAGTGTGTGAGCCAAGGAGCTTGTGTCCACCAATGCTGATGTTCAAGTAAAAAAGGGAACAAACTATTATCTGAATGCAGGAATGCAGGAAATTTAATACTTTTGGGGACTGTGCTAGCACATGACCTTCAAACTGCCCAATTAACTACGAAGACATTAATATAAGGAACTGTGGTAAGCTTTAAGTATAGAATTACTTGCAGAACTAACAAAAAACAAACAATTAATGGGAGAGAGAATAGTGTATAGTTGGCTAAATTCTCTGACAGTGTAAATAGATTGCAGCTATAAAAGTGCGAGGAGAATAAGAAGATAAAATTGAAAAAAAATTCCTTTTTTAAAAAATTTTATTGAAGTATAGTTGATTTACAATGTTGTGTTAATTTCTTATGTACAGCAAAATGACTCAGTTGTGTGTGTGTATATATATATGTATATATATATTCTTTTTCATATTCTTTTTTCCATTACGGTGTGTCACAGAATGTTGAATATAGTTCCCTGTGCTATACAGTAAGACCTTTTTGTTTATCCATCTTATGTATAATAGTTTGCCTCTGCTAATCCCAAACTCCCATTCCTTCCCTCCCCTACGCCCCCTCCCCCTTGGCAACCACAAGTCTGTTCTCTATATCTGTGAGTCTGTTTCTGTTTCATAGATATGCTGATTTGTATTGTATTTTAGATTCCACATGTAAGTGATATCATATGATATTTGTCTTTCTCTTTCTGACTTAACTTCGCTTAGTATGATAATCTCTAGGTCCATCCATGTTGCTGCAAATGGCATTATTTCATTCTTTTTGATGGCTAATATTCCACTGGATACATATACCATTTTATCTTCTTTATCCATTCATCTGTTGATGGACATTTAGGTTGTTTCCATGTCTTGGCTGTTGTAAATAGTGCTGCTGTGAACAGAGGGGTACCTGTATCTTTTCGAATTATAGTCTTGTCTGGGTATATACCCAGGAGTGGGATTGATGGATCACATGGCAAAACCCCATTTTTAATTTTTTGAGGAGCCTCCATGCTGTTTTCCATAGTGGCTGCACCGAAAAGAATTTCTTTTTAACTTTCAGTAATCATATTGGTGATGGTAGTATTAATATTATTACTCTGAAATTATTATGTGTGTAATGTGCAATAAAACAAAGAAATAATTATGAGATAGTCAGGTTCGATCATCTCCCGAGTCTTGAGAATCAATATTCTTTCTTTGTGTGGAAGAAAGAAGACACAGATGTAATATAAAAGTGGTTATGTGCAAACCCCATAGTCTTGAATTCAGATCAGAAGCGCCAGTCAGTATATATTCATGTTATGGACAATCTGTTCATATCACTGTTACTAGATAGGATGAGATCTAACTCATCCTTTAGATCCTTTAGATGGCTGAAGAAGATTCAGTTATATGGTTTTACCACAATTTATTCAAATATATATATATATTTCCTCCCCAAACTTTACTATTACAAATCATGTGGCAATGTGTTTCCGAGTATATGAAAGAATATTTTTGAATGAGAAATTCCTAGGAGTAGAATGCAGGGTCAAGGACTATGATCTTTGAAGTGTATTATATAATTGCCTTCCAAGAAGGTTGTATCAATTTGCATTTCTACTATGAATGGCTGAGAGTACTGTCTTCCCACAATCTCATTAACCTATTTTCAGTCCAGTGGGGAATATATTGCTTTGATATATGTTTATTTGATCATAAAGAGAATCTTTTTTCAAGTTTGTAGGCCATTTGTATTTCTTCTGTGAATTGCCTACTTAAAATTTGACTCATTTAAAGTCAGATGCTTTTATTGTTTATTTGTAGGCACTTTCGATATATTAGGGGTGTTTATACTTTTTCAGTTGTACATTTTGTAACTATTTTTCCTTAATCAGGCACTTATTTTAATATGAGACTTAAAATTTTTATGTAGCCAAACTCATCAAACCCATTCCCCTTTTAATGACTCCTGGATTTTTTGTAACATTTAAAAAAATGGTCTACTTTACCTCCAAGTCATGATAATTCTCTCATATTTCTTCTAGTAGTTTTACAGTTCTTTATTTTACATTTAGATTTTTAATCCACTGAAACTTTATTATGGAGTGGAGTGAAATAGGTATATATGCATGTAGGTATCCTATCTATGAATCATCTGTCTATCTATCTGTTTATCATCAGTTTGCCCAACAGATAGGCAACTTTCCAACAACCTTTGGAAAATAGTCTATCTATTCCCCCTTGATTTGAAAAGCCACTTTCTACTCACTAAATTATTGTATGTAATAGGTGTTCTTTATATTTCATTATGTTACCCTGATCTATGCCTGTATCTTTGCTGGTAGCATAGCCTTTTTTTTTAAATGATGAGGGTTTGCAAAGTTTTTTCTGTTCACATATGTGAACGGGCCAAGACAACAGACAGACCTTGTTATACCAGCAATCTGCTCTATAAATCCTAGGCTCCCGTTCCGGCTCATCCCTCTGACTTCTTGGGTCGCCTTTTTGGCGTCCTGGGTCCCCTTAGCCTCTCGGTCTTACTTATCCCTCTAGGGGCCATTTCAGGTATTTCTATACCCCGACCAAATCGGTACCAAACTTTGAATTATTTTAGATTAATATACATTTCAACATTTGGAACCTGCTCTCAAGTTCCCTGCAGTATTATTCTTTCACATATGTCTTCACTATTCTTACACATTGGCTTTCCAAATGACCTTAATGATCAATTTGTTAAATTAAAATAACTATTAGGATTTTGATTGAAATTGCATTATATTAATAAATTTGGGCAAGAGTAAAGAAATACACAGTGTGTGTCTTCACATCCAAGAATATCATCTCTCACTCTAGGTCTTTGGAAAATGCCTTTCAGTACATTTTCATACAAAGTGCTTGTGTTTTTCTCATTAAATGTATTTTTAGATGCAATATCATTGCTGTGGTATTTTGAATGTGGTTCTGCTTTCCAGTATATATATATTTTCAGTATGTTTTACAACTGATTTCTGCTTATATAAAGTTAAGTTATCACATTTAAAAATATTTACCCACCGAAAGCAGGAGGCAGAGTCCATTCTTGTGGAGACCTTGAGGGATGGGACGGCTGGGCTGGGGAGACACCTCTCCTGGGTGCATCGCATGTGATTTTCTTCTCTTCTCCCACATTTGAGGGCTGGCTCTGTTACAAGCTGAGCCTCATTCCAGGGTGGACTTTTCCCTTGCTTGAGCCTTGGATACCGCTAAGTCAGCACGTCAGCTCACTCAGTGACCTTCCAGAATCTCCAGGCACCTGTGAGATTTATAACAAAATGCTACTCCTCCCTTTCCCAAGCCTCCCATTCTGTGCTCAGAGATGAGGTATCCATGGCATTACTGGTGGCCCAGAATAGTATCTATTTGCATCACACAAGTCAACATTTAATACGTACTATGTAGTCTTTCTTGATAAAACTTCTAAGTATACTTTATGGCAAGAGAGTTTAGATATTTCCTATAACATTAGATACTTTCAGGAGTTCTGGGGTAGGGAATATGCCAGCTTATTATACCCCATGTTGCTAATTCCCTGTGGAAATTGGTACAAAATTGCACTGACATGGGCGGGACAAAACGCTTGGTGGTAAGTGAAGCCATTGGGGTCTGTATTTTTCAAGCCTGTATACATATATATATGTGTACACACACACACACACACACTCACACACACATACACACACACACACACACACACACACACACACACACACACACACACACACACCCCTTTCCTGGCTTTCGGGTAGGCTCAGTACCCAGCAGGACTGAAGTCATGTACAGAGCCTTCACAATTAATATTGGAAACTGTCTAACAAGTTGTACAATTTGGTTTAATGGGATGTCTGATGAGTAACACATGGTTGTTTGTCAACTAAAAATATGTTGAAGACCTTTCAGCAAACCAGGGGAGACATCTCTTGTGTCACATCTCACAAACAGCTGCGCCCTGCCCTGGGTACACATAATTGCTGAAACTGATTGGGGAGGGCTGGAAGCGTTGATGCTGTCGTATTAATTTGCTCCATAAATCAACACATGAACTTGACAGCCCTTTAAAATCTTTATCATCGTGCATTTATCTTTTCTGTTCTGAAGGAGCTGTATCTGACTTCGATCCAAAGCAACTTATATTCATTAAACAAATATTTATTGAGCATTGACAGGTGATGAAGATTAGTATTGGCAGGGTCTGGGACCGTCTTCAAGAAGCTCACAGTTTCACAGGGAAATAGACATATAAGCCAAAAATTGCAACTTAGTGTGATCAGGGCGGTGATAGGCATCGAGGTAGTGTTGCTGCAAAGATTCATTCATCCTTCATTCATTCATTTATTCATTCCACAAAGACTAAGACCTGCTAAGATAGAGGTGTGGCCTCTGCAGACACAGGACACAGTGCCTACTTCAGAGAGCTCGGTCTAGGAGCAAGAAACAGACATACAAATGGATTATAAACAAATATAAGCTATCGCAATCTGTAGCGGGTATGGTGGGGCAGGCCAGAGCAGGGAAAGGTCATCTCATGTCGGGGAATCAGGGAAGACTTAATAGGTGAAGTGGTGCTTGAGGTAAGTCTTGAAAGATGGGCAAGTGTTTATATCCTGGGTGGGTGAGGAAAAAAAATCAGTGATGGGAGTGGCATGTGCAAAGGCCCTTTTTTGGGGGGGTGGGCAGTGCAGAGAGAACAGATTGTTCAGGACCAGGGAGTAGTGTGGCATGGACTGAGCATGGTGTGAGGCGGCTGTGGTGAGAGGGGCGGCCAGAGGGTCAAGTGCAGGTCACATCATGAACGGTCTTAAACGCCCAGCCAGGGAGCCTAATGTTTTCCCCAAACCTCATTCACAGTCAAGTTCCAGCTTTGTTCTTCCTTCCTCGCGTGATATGGGAACATATATGTATATGTATAAATGATTCACTTTGTTATAAAGCAGAAACTAACACACCATTGTAAAGCAATTATACTCCAATAAAGATGTTAAAAAATAATAATAACAATGATGTGTCTATAACCAAGGTTTAGAAATGTGATTTCTGAGACTCCCTAGCTCTGTCCCTTTAATTTCTTCCCTATTAAGGAAACTAAAATAAATTATCTATAAAGATTGTGTAAAAAAAAAAAAGAAATGTCAGCTCTGATTGTTTATGTGATGTAAAACGCAATGCAAAGTCTCAGGCTTGAGAATACCATGCACAGGAAATAGGAAGCTTTGAATTAAGTTTGGTTGCCTGTTTATGAGGTTTTTGGCTTGCTTATCTTAAGTTCACTTTTTTATCAGACCCCACCTTAGAACTAGAGAATCAATCTGAATATTAACAAGACCTTCCCTCCTCCCCCCACCAGGTGATTCGATGCTGAATTAACTATGAGGAGCGTTGGTCCCCCAAAAGAGCCAGGTCAGTCTGACTTCAAAATTTCTCCTCTTTCTAAGACCTCATGTTGCTCTATTTTTGGTTACCTCCCAGGTTTATTCCTAAATATCATCAACAGTTTTGGCCAGGAATCATGGATCCGTCGTCAGAGGGTGCATATTTCTACCTATAGTGCGAGTTTTGGGTTTAAAGTGCTGATACGGTTTGTGACTGATCAGAATGGAAAATAGCACATGGGGCTCCCCAATTTGTAAGGCTATGAAAAAGTCTTCATGGAAAATAGAGTAGAAAATTCTTCATTCTAACACGGAGTCAAGTGGTTTCTTTTTAAGCTTTTTTTTTTTTTGATGTGGACCATTTTTAAAGTCTTTATTGAATTTGTTACAATATTGCTTCTGTTTTATGTTTTGGTTTTTTGGCTGCAAGGCATATGAGATCTTAGCTCCCGGACCAGGGATCGAACCCGCACCCCCAGCATTGGAAGGCAAAGTCTTAACCACTGGACTGTCAGGGAAGTCCCTCAAATGGTTTCTTATGAAAGAAAATTCTGATATTAAGAAGAAACCCATACTGGGCATATACCCAGAGAAAACCGTAATTCAAAAAGACACATGCACCCCAATGTTTATTGCAGCACTGTTTACAATAGCCAGGTCATGGAAGCAACCTAAATGTCCATCGACAGATGAATGGATAAAGAAGATGTACATATGTACAATGGAATATTACTCAGCCATAAAAAGGAACGAAATTGGGTCATTT
Organism: Leucopleurus acutus; assembly: GCF_964270905.1. Taxonomy (NCBI): domain Eukaryota; kingdom Metazoa; phylum Chordata; class Mammalia; order Artiodactyla; family Delphinidae; genus Leucopleurus; species Leucopleurus acutus. Next base: position 20,107,182 of record NC_139162.1, read on the forward strand.
GTAGAGATGTGAATGGACCTAGAGACTGTCATCCAGAGTGAAGTAAGTCAGAAAGAGAAAAACAAATATTGTATATTAACACATATATGTGGAATCTAGAAAAATGGTACAGATGAACCGGTTTGCAGGGCAGAAATAGAGACACAGACGTGGAGAACAAATGTATGGACACCAAGGGGGAAAGTGGCCGGTGGTGATGGGATGAATTGGGAGATTGGGATTGACACATACACACTAATATGTATAAAATAGATAACTAATAAGAACCTGCTGTATAAAAAAAATTAAAAAAAAAAAGAATAAAAAGAAACCCAATCTTACCAAGACGATTTATTGGGCAATGTTTGCTGACATTGCAAAATATTTTCTTCTTTAACTACTCAGTGTGCTTACTTATTCATTGATTCATTCATTCCACAAACCTTTGTTTCCTGTGCTGTGTCCTGGAAACAGAGGAGTAGTACATGGTCACTGTCCTCAAGGAGTTCATGATCTGGAGGAAGAGACAGATAAAACACGAATTACAACCCATTGTCATTCGTGATAGATTACAGCCCTTTTGTGACACAGACTTTTCTGCTGGTCCCAATTTCAAGCATTTTGTTTAATGTGTAGACCACATATGTGAGTGTCTCAAAAAGTTGTCGAATTTGTGTACTGTCACCTTAGTTATATTCTAGTTACCAACAAAGTGCTTGGGAGTAGGGGAGTGGTACAGAGAAAGGGGTAGCTTTGTTGGCTGGGGTTAATCATAGGGTTGAAAACCTTCGTTCACTCATTTGATAGATATTTACTGAGGCAGGTATAGGAGTGGGGGATCGGGGGATTGGGCGGATTCTTGCAATATCAAGTATAACCTGTGGCAGAGCAAATGTCTGTAAATACATTTTTAAAAAATAAATTTATTTTATTTATTTATTTTTGGCTGCATTGGGTCTTCGTTGCTGCACGTGGGCTTTCTCTAGTTGCGGCGAGCAGGGGCTACCCTTCGTTGTGGTGTGAGGGCTTCTCACTGCGGTGGCTTATCTTGTTGCAGAGCATGGGCTCTAGGCGCGCGGGCTTCAGTAGCCGTAGCATGCAGGCTCAGTAGTTGTGGCTCGTGGGCTCTAGAGCACAGGTTCAGTAGTTGTGGCGCATGGGCTTAGTTGCTCCATGGCATGTGGGATCTTCCTGGACCAGGGCTTGAACCTGTGTCCCCTGCGTTGGCAGGTGGATTCTTAACCACTGCGCCACCAGGGAAGCCCTGTAAATACATTTTTAAGGGTGGTTTTTGTTTAAAAAATCTGAATGACCAAGGGGGGTTGGGGATTAGGAATGAACAAGATATCCTTGGTTCCTGTCCTTTGTCTCCCAGAGAAGATGCTGCTAAATATATAATCAGATGATAAATCAACTAATTCTGCTTGTGACAAACATTTGGGGGAGGTGGAGAGTTCTATGAGAGTATGTGATGAGAGAGGTGACCCAGCCTGAAGCATCAGTAAATGCTTCTCTGATAACTGGAAATGTATAGTCTTTGACTTACATCACCCCATTTCCTCCTCCCCCAGCCCCTGGCAACCACTACTCAGTTATCTATTTCTGTGAAATAATTTGTGTGTGTATGTGTGTGTGTGTGTGTGTGTGTGTGTTTAGATTCCCATATAAGTGATATCATACAGTATTTGTCTTTCTCTGTCTGATGGCTTATTTCACTTAGCATAATGCCCTCCAGGTATATCCATGTTGGTGCCAGTGGCAGGATTTCTTTCTCTTTATTGGCTGAATAATATTCCATCGTGCATGTGTGTATATATATTTATAGCACATTTTCTTTATGCATCCACAGGTCAAAGGTACAAATTTTTAATTATAAGAAGAATAAGTTCTCAGGATCTGATGTACAACATGGTGACTATAGTTAATAATACAGTATCGTGCGCTTGAAAGTTGCTGAGAGTAGTTATTACCCACACACACACACACACACAATTAAGTATGTGAACTGAGGGAGGTGATGGATATGTTAATAATCTCGATCTTGTTAATCATCCTATAATGTATATGTATAACAAATCATCACATTGTACACTTTAAATATATGCAATTGTATCTGTCAATTAGTCCTGAGTAAAGTTAAAAAAAAAGAGAAATGCTTCTCGGAGGCTATGACGCATGAGCTGATACTTGAAGGGAGCCTACTGGAGGGAGGTGCATTCCAGGCAGCAGGAACACCGAGTGCAAAGGCCCCGGGGCACAATGGAACTTGGTGCATTCCTCCAAATGAAAGCTAGTGTGGCTAGAAGAACATGGGCCATCTTGGAAGTTAGCTGTCCTCCTTACTTGGCGTTTGTTTAAATACAGAGTTCTCTCTCAGCCTTGTGGACGGGAGAGATGTGACAAAATAGAAAGAAACCTGGCCCAAGAGACCACTTACCAGTTATTTAACCATGGACGCTGACCACAGTTTCCCCATCTGCCCCAGTGGGGTTTCCTGCTCCCCCTCCCCCCGCTTATCTACAAGACATTGTGGATGGGAAAGTGCTTAGAAGCAGTACAAACTCTATTGTTATGAACTGTATGGTTATGAAGTCCCTGTCTCGCCTTCTGTTACCTCAGGGATACATCTGTGGGGTAAAGAGAGGTAAAGTGGCTATGAGCGTGGCTTCCGTGTTGAAGGGTGGTGGTTAATTTAAGAGACTTAAGTTTTTCTTCTTAAGCGCACAATAGCATTGTAGAAGACAGATGACTGTCCCCAGCTGCCTGTAAACACCCAACCGGAAGCAGCGGACAAAGAGCTGATTATGACAGAAAGGCACCCGGCTGTTAGTACTTGAGCTGACAGATGTCATTAGCAAGTGAGAATGAAAGGGAAATTGGCCAGTTGCCGGGAGAGACGACGCCTCTCTGCACTTCTTAGAAATCCGGTGGACAGTACCGTAGGGGTGGCACTTGGATGGGGTGAGGGTCATGGCTGGGGATAGGGGTGTCTCAACCATAGATCCAGACCATCTCCAGCACTGTGGGGACTTGAGGATGTAATTATTCTCAGATCGGGACTAGGTGGGAACCAGGGGAAGGCAGTAAATGAATCAAAGTTTAACTCTGAGGATTAACGGTTGAGGTACATGATGGGTTGAATGATGTCTCCCCCCACCTCGCGCCCTCCCCCCCCCACAAGATATGTTGAAGTCCTAACTCCGAGTACTTCAGAATCTGATCTTATTTGGAAATAGGGTCTTTACAGAGGTAATCAAGTTAAGATGAGGTTGTTAGGGTGGGTTCTAATCCAATATGACTGATGTCCCTATAAAAAGGGGAAATTTGGACACAGAGCCAGACACACACAGAGGGAAGATGGAGTGAAGACCCACAGGGAGATGATGGCCATATAACTGGAGTGATGTATCTTCAAGGGATATAGCAAGGGATGCCAAGGACTTCTGGTCAACACCAGCAGCTAGAAGGAACAAGGAAGGGTTTTCCCCTAAAGTTGTCAGAGAGAGCCTGGCCCTGCCACGCTGTGATTTTGGAGTTCAGCCTCCAGAACTATGAGACAATACCTTTCTGTTGTTTTAAGCTACCCAGGTTTTGGTACTTTGTTACAGCAGCCCTGGGAAACGAATCCAAGGAGCTTTCCATGAGGATCGTTTAACTTTTCAAACTTCTCCAGTAAGACAGAGGTATAATATTTTTGCCCCAGATATGAGGGAGGCAGTCATTTTCTCAGAGCCACTGCCAGTTCATTCAAATACTTATCGTATCCCGACAGTGCCCGCCTGCACGCCTGCCTCCTCTGTCCAGGCACCATGACAAGTAGAACATCTCAGTGGGGAGGAAAAGTAGATGCTTCACAGAAAGACAGACCTGGACCAAACGTCTGCTCTGCTGCTCCCGAGCTGTGCGATCCAGGGCATGCAACCTTCCCAAGTCTCAGGTTTCACGTCTGTGAAAGGAGGATTATCCCACCACTCTCCTGGGATGCTGGGGAGATTCGCTGGGAGTGTGCATGTGAGGCGCTTAGCCCTGGCCAACTCGAGGAAGTGCTACAACACTGCGATGCGTTACGATGAATATGATCCTATCCAGCAGCTGTTTTCTTCAGCTGCAGGCATTTACTGGCTTGATGATCACAGACTGTGGGAGACGATGTTCAGCGACACCAAACTCTAACTCTCATAACGGACACCTTAGAGGATGGGGAATGGACACAGCTGGCCGTTTGCAGCCTCCCGTCTCCCTGGCGTCTGACTCAAGGGCCTGGGTGTTTTTTTGCTGACTTCAGCCTTCTCCTAAACTCCACTCTGAACGCTGCCTCCTTAGGCTCAGGATCTCTTTAAATCTCTTTCCCCTCTCTCCCATGGAAACTCACAGTCCTTCACGTTGGTTAATCTATTTATTATTTATTTATTTATTTAATTTAGTTTTCGCTGCGTCGGGTCTTAGTTGCGGCACGCGGGATCCTCGTTGAGGCGAGCAGGATCTTTCATTGCGGCGCATGGGCTCCTCTCTAGTTGTGGCACACGGGCTCCAGAGCGCGTGGGCTCTGTCGTTTGCGGCACGCAGGCTCTCTAGTTGAGGCGTGCGAGCTCAGTAGTCGCGGTGCATGGGCTTAGTTGCCCCACAGCACGTGGGATCTTAGTTCCTTGATGAGGGATTGAACCCGCGTCCCCTGCATTGTAAGGTGGATTCTTTACCGCTGGACCACCAGGGAAGTCCCCATGATGGTTAATCTAAAAGGGATGCCTACACTGATTGAAAAACCTTATACAAAGGTGTGAACAAATGATAGTTCATACTACTCCTTGGGGTTTTACCATTTAAAATAGAGTTTGTTAACTTCAAAGAAGTTCTGTTTGATGGAGTGGTTGTGGGAAATATGTTTGTGGTCTGGATTTGGGGGACAGTACCTGCTATAGACTGAAAGTTTGTGTCTCCCCCCCGCTAATTCATTTGTTGAAACCTAATCCCCAATCGAATGGTCTTTGGAGGTGGGGCCTTTGGGAGGTGATTAACAGCCCTCATGAATGGAATTGGTGCCCTTGTAATAGAGACCCAGAGAGCTCCCTTGCCCCTTCTGCCAAGTGAGGACACAGCGAAAAGATGGCCCTCTATGAACTAGGAGGTGGACCCTCGCCAGACACCGAATCTGCCGGCACCTTCGTCTTGGACCTCCCAGCCTCCAAAGCCGTGAGAAATGATTTCTGCGGTTTACAAGCCACCACTTCTATGGTGTTTTGTTATAGCAGCGCGTGTGAACTAAGATGGTCTCCCTTTCTACTAAATGAACCCCAGAAAAAGACAGTGTGTCAGCGATGGGACACGTTGCTTGTGAAAGGCTGCCACTCTGGTCTCTCCCGTGACAGGCCACTGGCTTGACATCACTTTCCACCTTCTGTACAGCATAGGAGGGTTGTTTGAAGTAACCAAGGGCATCTCGGCTTGCTTTCTTGCTATTCCCAGAACTTGACTTATTCCCACTCCTGTGATGCTGTTCCCTAGGCCTTTTCTTTCTCTGTGTATTACCATTTTCACGTTAACGAAGTCAAAGCCAAACAGGACCCATGACTGGAGAATGTGGGAAACTTTATTTCAGTTATTGTCTCAAACCAGCAATAAAAGAGAATTCCTCCTAAGGCTAACTCTGGATTTGGCCCTGATATTCCCAGACTCTGACTTTTCACCTGCCGTTCCCTCTACCTGGAGTGTCTTTTGATTACCTTGACCTGCTGTTCAACTCCTCCTTGTCTTTCAGGGGCCTGCTCACCTGTAACCCCCTCTCCGAAGCCTTCCGTGCTGCTCTGTGTCCCTGCTGAGGTGCTGGTCACATGGGATTATTCACATATCCGTCTCCCCCTCTAGACTGTGAGGTTCTTGGGAAAGAGGATGGATCTAATTCAGAGGCCCAGGCATATAGTTGGGATCATTAATAATTGATGCACAAATGAGTGGATAAATGGGTGGAAAGAGGCAGGGAGAGATGGATGGGTGGATAGATGGATGAATGGATGAAGGTGTGAGATAATTTCAGCATCTCTGACCCTGCTTCAGGTAGGGATGGAATTTACCTACAAGTTTGTGTTATCTTTTAATGTGGACACAGGTCTGCTCATAGCCAACATGAATGAGGTAGATAGATGATGGATGGATGGATGGATGGATGGATAGATAGATGAGCGAGAGAGAGAGAGAGAGAGAGAGAGAGAGAGAGAGAGATATTGATCGATCTACTATGGCGTGAGCAACTGAGAGTTCGTAACCTTTCCTGATGCATTTCATAAATAGAATGTATTAACTCCGAAGAATATGGACTTGGTGGACTGTGTGGGAAATACTTTTGGGGACCACGTTTGGGGGCAGTGCCCCTTTGTCCTGCTTCTATCAGAGGTTCCGAGTTTGCTCACCTGCTCCCACTTCCTGCTCTGGGTCTGGACTGCTCGCATCTCTGTGGCCTCCTGCCTTGCCCTCCCGGCTGGATTTGACCTTCTCTGATTCGACCTGAATGGGTCTCAGCTGGACCTCCCAGCTCCATGGGTGCTTGGGTGTGGCAGCACCGGAGGAACAGAGGGCCCAGTGGGCAGTCCCTACTCATGAAGGGCTGGAGAAAGAACAAGGGGCTCCGAGCGGGACGACCTGCCCCGGCAGCTGGGATGTTTGGAACGCGTTGCTCTGTTGCTGCTAAGCTGGTGGCAGCTTTCAGACAGACACCCCTTGGGGTCTTCTGTGTGTGTTCTTGCTTTCTTTTATCTAAGATGAGTGGTGATTGAAGCTGGAGAGGAGCCTATTGTCTGGAAAGAGAGCTGACCAGCAACAGGTTTTTATAAAATCCATGGTTCTTATAGGAGAGAGCTCTGTCGATTTTGGGGTCCTAAAGACCACTTTACACAAAACCTATATGTGCCTTTGTCTGAAGGGCAAGGGGGGCGGGTGGTCTCTTCCCCGAGGCTGAACTGTATTTGCAGGCAACCCCACCCTCCATGTATAAAAGGCGTCCAAAGAAAGCCTCAGGCTAGATTAATCTGACTCCTTAAACTTGAAAGATTTTTATTCATATTAGGGAGACTGAGATAACTTATTAGATAAAACAATACTTGCGAACTTGGCAACCTTTAGCCAGGCCATCACTTCCCCTGCCTGGGTTTCAGTTTTCCTGCCTATACCATTGTTAGAATGCTGCTCTCATACTTACTTCATGGAGCTGTGCAGATCAAATAAGTTCACATACATTGTAAGATGTTAAACAGATGCTAAGGTTTGATGGTCATTATTATGAACATAGTACCAACCATCCATCTCAGAACAGAGGAAGTCTGCAGAGTGACCTGGAGAATTCATGGGACCAATGATATTTATCCTTCGACATCCACCTCTTCACAGTTGTCTGTGTCAGAGTCTCCGGGACTGGACGTGGAGATGGGTGGGCAGGTAGTAGAATTGTGAGTAGTAGAATAGTAGTAGAATAGTGAGTTTCTCTCTTGGTTTTAGCATTTCTGGCTGGGGGCATTTGTGTGGGTCGGTAAAGGGTGTTGTTAGAATATGAAATCCTAAGTCACATGAGGAGAGAATTACTGGTATTCAAGGCCTTCCAGAGTCTGCCTGGCAGGCCCTCACCCTCTGCTTTCCACTTTTACAATCACATTTTGTCTCCTCTAGACTTAGCTCTCGGCTACACTGAGGGACAGCCTTATCCTGCCAGGGACCCATCTAGTCCAGTCCCGTCTCCATATTTGGATCACACTTTTCCTTTTTCAGGGAGTGAGAAGTTGTGCAAGTCTGAGATTTTATCACAGCCAGGGGACCCAGGAATTCCTGAATCCTCATGTCTATCCATTCTTCCTTCTATGATGTCCAGGAGGGAAAGCTATTTCCAGGGTAAGGAGAAGGAGAAGGAGAAGGAGAGGAGGAGGAAGAGGAAGGGGAAAGGGAAGAGGAAGGTAGCAAAGGGGGAGGGGGAGAAGGAAAGTTTGTTATATTGTTTAAGGGAGATTTAACCCCAAGAACTATGGTGGATTTCTGGTGTACCAGGCTAGACACTGTGAAGCACTCCCTTTCGAAAATCTAAGTGGACTCAAGAGACATCAGAGTAGCTCAGTCTGTCCATGTGCCTTAAGAACCAGACCCAGGGGCTTCCCCAGTGGCGCAGTGGTTAAGAATCCACCTGCCAATGCAGGGGACACGGATTCAAGCCCCGGTCCGGGAAGAGCCCACACGCCGCGGAGCAACTAAGCCGGTGCGCCACAACTACCGAGCCTGCGCTCTAGAGACCACGTGCCACAACTGCTGAGCTCGTGTGCCACAACTACTGAGCCCACACACCTAGAACCCGTGCTCCACAAAAGGAGAAGCCACTGCAATGAGAAGCCCACGCACCGCAACGGAGAGTAGCCCCTGCTTGCTGCAACTAGAGAAAGCCCGCGTGCAGCAACAAAGACCACGTAAAAAAAAAAAGAGAGAACAGACCCATCCTCAGCAGGGTCACCTTGTTGAGGGAAAAACTATACTCAGAGACCCTGGCAGACGAGTTTTTAGAGCGTCAGAACAGGACTGAGGCCCCATTTCTGGAGCAGAGCTCTCCCAGGCTGTCAAAGCCGGCTTGATGGTCTGGGGTGGCCCCTGAGTCTGGACCCCTGAGGGAGAACAGAGAAGAGGCAAAAGGGACAGAAAACCATGTCCCTGCTGCAGGTCTCGCCACTCTGGGTGCGTGGAAGGAAGAGATAGAAAAGAAGAGGCCATGTTCATACGAATTGGATGCCGCTTCCAGCCCAGAAGGACGTTCTCCCCTACCTCCCCATCCCTTTTTTATTGTTTTGAAAGTAAATTTTTAGTTTAGAACAAGAAGAGATATAACCAATCACTCATTTAAAAAAAAAACTGACAAATACAGTGAACATGATAGAAACTTAGAAAAGATAATTTTATTATTTTCTTGACGTATCTCTAATATTTTTCTCCCATAATCTTTGGCTACATACTATCATTGTCTTCATATGGCCACAAATTTATATTAGTTTTCTATAGACAGAGGGATAATTCAGTCTTTCCTCTAGCATGACTGATGGAAATATATTTATTATTGTTGCTTTAAAACATTTTTTTCCGTTTCACTACTCTTTATTGGTAATAGTATATATATTTACAGGAATTCTGTCAAATTTGGGAAAGCATTCTATCAGATTTCTTACCTATAGAATCTCTAACAATTTCAGTGTAGATTTTTTTAATGCAGTTGCTAATTTAAAAAAATATTTTTTATTGAGATATAGTTCATATACCACGAAATTCATCCCTTTGAAGAATATAATTGACGAAGTTGTACAATTATCACCACTATCTAATTCCAGAACATTTCCATCACCTCCAAAAGAAGCTGGGTACCCGCTGGCAGTCACTCCCCATTCTTTTGTCCTCCCCAGTCCCTAGCAGCCACGATTCTACTTTTTGTCTCTATGGATTTGTTTATCCTGAACATTTCCTGTAAATGGAATCATACGGTATGTGGCCCTTTGTGTCCGACTTCTTCCACTTAGCATAATGTTGCCAAGGTTCGTCCATGTTGTAGCGTGTGTCTCTACTTCATTTTTTTTATATGGCTGCATAATACTTCATTGTATGGATAGACCACATTTTGTTCATCCATTCATAAGTTGGTGGGCATTTGGGTTGTTCCCATAGTTTGGCTGCTATGAGTAATGCTGCTGTGAATATTCACGTGCGGTTGTTTTCAAGGACATGTTTTCGTTTCTCTTGGGTATATGCAGAGGAGTGCAATTGCTGGACCATGTGGTAACTCTATTTAACTTTTTGATCTTGAGACTTTCTTTTTAAAACATTTTTATTGGAGTATAGTTGATTTACAATGTTGTGTTAGTTTCAGGTGTACAGCAAAGTGAATCAGTTATACATTTATCCACTCTTTTTTTTTTTTTTTTTTTTTTTGCGGTATGCGGGCCTCTCACTGCTGTGGCCTCTCCCGTTGCGGAGCACAGGCTCTGGACGCGCAGGCTCAGCGGCCATGGCTCACGGGCCCAGCCGCTCTGCGGCATGTGGGATCTTCCCGGACCGGGGCACGAACCCTTGTCCCCTGCATCGGCAGGCGGACTCTCAACCACTGCGCCACCAGGGAAGACCCCGTTTTATTTTTTCTGTTTGTTTTTTATCCACTCTTTTTAAAGATGCTTTTCCCATATAGGCCATTATAGAGTATTGAGTAGAGTTCCCTGTGCTATACAGTAGGTCCTTATTAGTTATCTATTTTATATATAGTAGTGTGTTTACACGACGGGCAATGATACCGCTTCACCTTGAAAGCAGGTTAAGGTTGGGTGGTGGTGTGGTGAGCTGGGGGAGGGCACTGTTGAGCACCCAGCTGAGGTCTTCCAGTGCTCCCTTCTCTCTTTTTTGATTGCCCAGAGCAATGTGTCCTGTGTCAGGGACACAGCAGGAAAAATAAACCCATTTATGGGTTGCATTTCTAAAAGGTAGAAAATGAAAGTAACTGTATTTAGTCCCACGAGAGAAAATGCATCCTTGCCCTTTAAATTACTTAGCATAGTGCCTAAGAGTGAGCTATAGACCTGGGCTGCATGGGTTGGCATCCCAGCTCCACTGCTAACTAGCTGTGGAGCTTGATTAAGTCACTTGACCTCTCAGCGCCTTGGTGTCATCATCCATAACGTGGGTTGTGGAGCTGTTGTCCTCACATGATGATACATGTAACATATGAAACAGGGTCCCTGGAAAATGCTCAGCCTAAAGCGACCTTCGAAAGGTCACTCTGAGAGTGGGTGTGGAAGACAAGTAGGCAAGAGCGGGAGGGAGGAGATGGGGATAATGGCTAAAAGGCTCTTGCTCCTTCAGTCTCTAATCAATAAGCAATTTGCTGGTGTTTCATGAGCCTTTAATCAGATAATTTGGAGCCAGGATCCAGTTTTGATGTCATGTGAAACACATGGAGTGTATTTTATTTTACTTCTTTTTTTTTTTTTACTGTTTTATTTCATTTTAGTTATTCATGCTACCTGGTGGACTTTATTTTATCCTAGTTTCTTCATAGTGCGGTCAAGGACCTGGATAATTGATATTTTTTTCTAGGGCCCCTCCCCCTATCAAACACGCATGATAACACTTGACTTGATTTTATGAGCTTCAAATACAAAACAAGATCATATCATGTTTTATTTGAGTCCTGCCATCAGAACGTCACTCTGTTCCTCGTGGCCAGGAGGTCTCTGAGGTGGCCGCTACTTGCCGCCCTCCTGGCCCTTCCATTCCATGGAAAGGACGGGCTGCTTAGAGGAGGGGGATTGTCCAGTGAGGGGGCCCCAGGCGCAGGCAGAAATCCACCTCCGAGTGAAGTATGTGGCTCTCCATCAGGGGACCTGGCTCTCTCCTGGCCATCGGGGGAGATTTGCACACTAGAAGCGTGAACATGGGCGTGTTCATGAGGCTCATGTACAGAGGATCCAGTAGCTTCCAAGAGTAGCCGTCATCCTTTGTTCAGATTCTACACGCAGCCTGTGACCATAAATTGGATTTCCTTGGTCCCTTGATAGTGGGACCAAAGCTCTCTGGGAACAGGTATGGGTGTTCCAATGGTGGGGACGATCCATCCACCTGTGGGAATCAGTGCTGTGTGCTCAGGGTCTGTGTGAGGAGCTTCACGGGATCTGGTCCCCTCAGGGCACATGGACAAACTCGAGTGTCTAGCCATCCGCAGCCGTGGATTTCTCTGCAGCTGTTTCCCTGAATCCAGGCACAGTGGCCTCTGTACCTTCGTCATTAGGCAAAAGGCTAGTGTCAACAGCCATCAGTTTAGTTAACTGCCTGGGCTGATATTTCTGTCCCCAAATGAAGGGACATTTAACTTCCAGCTAAAAGCATCTCTAGGAGTCTTTAGTAAAACCAATGCCAAGTTTATTTGTTTGTTCGATCCTGGTAAAGAGATAACATGGGCTTGTTTATGCTTGTTTTTCCTCAGTACAATCATTGACTTTACCTAGAGCTTTTAAAAAAATTAGCTAAAATCCGCAGTTGAGTTAATAAACAGAGTTGAAAACCTCCAAGCTGATAATGCAGGTACCATCTACCGATTGGTCACCCTTGATGGACATGGCCCAGCAGGTGACTCTGGGCTGCATTGTGCAGGGCAGGGACTCTGTTTTCTAGAAATCTACATTTCTTTTAGACCCCTCTTTTAGTCCAGAGTCTGGGCCCTTGGGCACAATCAGTGTAGTTGCGTGCCTTCCAAGAATTTAATATCATCGTCAGCCTGGCAGGAACTTAGCTTTCTTGTGAGTTTTGGGAGGTTGTGAGTGCCACCCACCCCACATTTAGATTCCCGCAGGTGACAAGCCTGGTTCCTCTATGTGAGCACTGCATTTTAACAATGACATGAGCTCATTTTATTGAAAGCTTAAGATGAGACCAGCATTGTTCTGATCACTTTATGTGCCCTATGAGACAATGGTGTTACTGTCCCCATTTTACAGATAAGGAAATGGAGATCCAGAGAAGATAAGCAACTTGCCCAATAACAACTAACATTACAGAGCTCTTTTCATGTATCGGACTCTCCACTCTCCATGTGCCGGGTTCTTCACATTACCTTTATTAAATCTTCAATGATATAAGTACTATTATTATTTACATTTTTGTTTATGAGGATGCTCAGGTGCAAACAACTGACTTATTCAAGGTCAACTGACTTATTCAAGGTCACAGAGGTGAGGTAAGTCAGGCTTGGGCAGTACCTTGGCCAGGGTTGCTTCAGTTCTCAACCGTCATGCTATCCCACCTCTCAGGAGATATTTAACTAGAATAACTTGGTTATCTGTGAGCTTAGATATGTTGTTGAATTTTCCCCTTCAAGGCATAATGAATTACCTAAGATGATTATTATGCTTTGTTCATAATTTATTTTCCTTTCTGAAGCCAGTCTGCAGAAACTTAAAATATATCGGACTGAACACTAAATGAGATTTCTGCAACCTTTTTGTGAAAAGTAATCGGCAATATCCATTAAAACAAATAACACACTTATCTTTTTTATTCACTCTTCCCACTTGGGGAAATTCTTCTATAGAAACAAAAGCACCAGGGAGATTAAGTGTATATGAAGGAAGTTTTTGCAACATTGTTTGTAATAACAAAAACTTGGGCGAGCCTGACAGCCCATCATTGGGGTGGAGGGAGTGGAGACTTGTGAGTAGATGGATAAATCTACTACAGTGGATAAATGCCATTGTCCATAGAATGGGATGTTGTGTAGCTATGACCTGGAGTATGGTCAGGTGATAGAAACAAGTAGCAGAAACACCTGCAGAGGAAACAGTTATTTAAAAAAACAAGCTAGTGTCACACACCTTCCTACATACATGTGCATTTGACTGTTTGAGTCTTAGAAGCATGGAGAGGAGTGTGGAAGGACACACTTGCTGTTAACATTCATTACATGGGAGGTGGCCCATACAAGGGGAAGAGTGAAGTTGGGGTGCACTCTTTTTTTGTGTGTGTGTGTGAAGGTTTTTTTAAATAAATAATTATTTTTAAAATGAATTAATTATGTTTATTTTTGGCTGCGTTGGGTCTTCGTTGCTGCGTGCGGGCTTTCTCTAGTTGCGGCGAGTGGGGGCTGCTCTTCATAGTGGTGCGCGGACTTCTCATTGCGGTGGCTTCTCTTGCTGTGGAGCACGGGCTCTAGGCGCGCGGGCTTCAGTAGTTATGGAGCACGGGCTTAGTTGCTCCACGGCATGTGGTATCTTCCCGGACTAGGGCTCGAACCCGTGTCCCCTGCATTGGCAGGCGGATTCTTAACCACTGGGCCACCAGGGAAGTCCAAGGGTGCGCTCTTAATTTTCTGTGTTGTTTCATAGGAGGTGTTGAACCTGTACTTTTGAAGCTTTAAAAAAAAACTTTTAAAAACGGAAGTATAATTTACATAGTGAATGCTTAGTTGGGTACGGGCATGCATAGCAATATCTTAACTGTACAGCTCGGTCAGGTTTGACAAGTGCTTCCAGCCCTGTAACCCCCACCCCTGTCCAGATATAGGACACCTCCACCGCCCCAGGGAGCCGCTTTGTGTGCCCCCCCCCCCAGCCCCGTCATTCCCTGCTACCCCCTCTACCAGAAGCAACCACTGGTTCGATTTCTATTGCCATAGGTTAGCTTTTCCTGTTCTAGAACTTTATGTAAATAGAATCATACAGTGTGTACTCCTTTGTGTGACTTCTTTTGCTCAACACAGTGTTTCTGAGATTCATCCACTTTGCTGCATAAATCAGTAGTTTGTTCCTCTTTGTTGCTAGGTAGTATTCCACTATATGTACTCCGCAGTATTCCACTATATGGATAAACCACAGTTTATCCATTCTCCTGTTGATGGACGTTTGGGTTGGCTGTTATGAATAAGCTGTTATGAATGTTCATGTATAAGTATTTTTTCCTGTGGACATACATTTTCATTTCTCTTGGATAAATACCTGGAAATAGAATTGCTGGGTCGAAGGGTAGGCGTATAGGCATACGCTTAACTTGATAAGAAACTGGCAAAGTTTTCCAAACTTCTTGTAATTTTGCACTCCCTGGAAATAGAATTGCTGGGTCGAAGCGTAGGCGTATAGGCATACGCTTAACTTGATAAGAAACTGGCAAAGTTTTCCAAACTTCTTGTAATTTTGCACTCCCGTCAGCAAAGTGTGAGAGGTCAGATTGCCCCACATCCTTACCTGACAGTTTGATATTGTTAGTTTTGTATTAGTCAATCTATTGGCTGTATAGCAGTATCTCCTTGTAGTTTTCATTTACACTTTCGTAACGACTCGTAATGTTGAGCACTTTTTCATGTCCTTAAATGCAGACTTCCTGGTTCCAGCTATATGGTTAACCTTATATGAATACCACATTTTCTTGATTAATGTAGCTTTATAGTAAGTTTTGAAACCAGGTGGTGTAAGTCCTTCAATTTTTTCTTCTTTTGCAAAATTGTTTTGTTCTGGCTCTCATCAGAGTTTTGGTTACAGTTCTTACATATATTTTGTTAACTTTATCCCTATTTCATGTTTTTTGATGCTCTTATAAATAGTACTGCTAAAATTACAGCTTCCAATTGTTTCTTGCTAGTATGGAAATACAATTAATTATTGTATGTTGATGTTGAGGCTGTATCCTGCAGCTTTGCTAAGCTCGCTTTTTAGTTCTGTTTTTTTTTTTTCCTCAGCTTCCTTAGGATTTTCTACATACGTGACTATGTTACCTGCAAATAAACAATTTTATTCCTTCTTTTCCAGTCTGTACACCTTTTTTTTTTTTCTTTTCCCTGCTTTGATGCAGTGATTAGGACTTCCAATAAAATTCTGAAGTGGTGAGAGTAGGCATCCTTGCCTTGTTCTCTACCTTAGGGAGAAAGTATTCAGTCTTTCACCATGAAGGGTGACATTAGCTGCAAGGTTACTATGGGAAACCCTTTATCAGATTGAGGAAGGTTCATTTTTATTCCAAGTTTGCTGAGCATTTTTATCATGAATAAGTGTTGGATATTGTCAAATACCTTTTCTGCATCTTTTGAGCTACTCGTAAGCAGTTTCTCCTTAGTCTGTTAATATGCCAAATTATATAGATTGATATTTGAATGTTAAGCCAATCTCGTAATCTTGTGATAAACCTATTTCGTCATGATGTATTATTTTATATATCTATATATTTCAATTTGCTAACATTTTATTAAGGAGTTTGGTATTTGTGTTCATGAGGGATGTTGGTTTGTGGTTTTTCTTTTCTTGTAATTTCCCTTTGGTATGGTTTTAGTATCACAGCCGTGTTGGTCTTATAAATGAGTTTGTCAGTATTTTCTTCCCCTGTTTTCTGGAAGAGTTTATGTAGAATTGGCATTATTTTTTCTTAAGTGTTTTTATATGATTCAGCAGTGAAGCATTATGCATTTGGAGTTTTCTTTGTGGGAAGGTTTTTGATAATAAATTTAATTTCTTTAGTAGGTATAGGGCTAGTTATATTTTGTGTTTCTTCTTGTGTCAGTTTTGTAATTTATGTTTTACAAGAAATTTGTCAACTTCATGAAATTATTTAATTTAGTGGCATAAATTGTTTAGAATGTTTCCTTCTTATCTTTTTACCGTTGCAGTGTAGATAGTGATGTCTTCTATTTCATTTCTGATATCTGTAAATTTGTGTTGTTGCATGGTATATATTTTTTCATCTTTTTATTTGTCATTTATCTTTTTCTTCATATTTAAAGTGAATCTCTTGTAAACAGAGATTTATAATTGGATTTTGCCTAAAGAAAACTAACCTGAAAATCTCTGCCTTTACGTTTAACGTGATTATTTGTATGGCTGTGTTTAAACTTACAATCTTTCATTTGTTTTCTGTTTGTCTTCTTTCCTGCCTTCTTTTGGATTAATTGAGCATTTTTTTGATATTACATTTTATCTTTTGTATTGGATTTTTACCTATACTTATTTATTAATATTATATCACTTACAAAATAATCACATATTGAATGATTTAAGAGCCTTGCAGTAGTGTAAGTCCATATGCCCATCCTATTCTTTATGCTACTGTTTTTCATATATTCTACTTTTATATATGCTATATTCCCTGAAATACATTGTTGGTTTTGTAAACAGTCAATTGAATTTTAGAGAAATTTTCCTTCAGCCTGAATAACTTCCTAAAGAAAAAGAATTATTTTGGCATTCAAGTCTACTGGTGATAAACTTTTAAAGTTTTTGTTTATTTAAAAATGCCTATTTGTATTTTCATTTTAAAAGATATTTTCACTGAATTTGGAATTACAGTTAACTTACAGTTAAGTTTTTTTTTCCACTTTAAAGATGTTCCATTATTTTCAGGTTTGCATTATTGCTGATGAGGAGTCGATGATAAATCATATCATTTCCTTCCCTGTAATGTGTCCTGCCCGCCCTTTGGCTTCTTTAAAGATTTTCTCCTTCTCTTTGGTTTTCAGTTATCTTATTATGATGTGCTTAGATCTGGTTTTCATTAAGGGTATCCTGCTTGGATTTTGTTGAGCACCTTGAACCTGGGGATTGATAGTTTTAATCAATTTTGGACAATCTTTGGTATTACTTTAGTTTTTTTGGGTTTTTGTTTGTTTGGTTGGTTTTTTAGACCCAGATCTCTCTCTCCTCTTCTTTTGGCCCTCTATTTATCTAAGAGGCCACTGAGGCTTTGTTTATTTAAACAAATTAATAGACCTTTGTGGGGGAACAGTTTTAGATTTAAAGAAAAATTGAGTGGAAAGTACAGAGAGTTCTCATATACCCCCTTACTAACACCTTAAATTTTCTGGTATTTTCTTTTTATTGGATTGCTTTACAATGTTGTGTTAGTTTCTGCGGTACGATGAAGTGAATCAGCTGTATGTATACATATATCCCTTCCTTCTTGGGCCTCCCTCCCACCACCCCACATCCCATCCATCTAGGTCATCACAGAGCACTGAGCTGAGCTCCCTGTGCTATACAGCAGGTTCCACTGGCAATCTGTTTTACACATGGTAGGGTATATGCATCAATTCCAATGTACCAATTCATCCCACCGCCCCTTCCCCCGATCCGTGTCCACATATCCATCTCTTCATCTGCGTCTCTATTCCTGCCCTGCAAATAGGTTCATCTGTATCATTTTTCTAGATTCCACATATGTCCGTTAATATACGGTATTTGTTTTTCTCTTTCTGACTTACTTCACTCTGTATGACAGACTCTAGGTCCATCCACATCTCTACAAATGACCCAATTTCATTCCTTTTTATGGCTGAGTAATATTCCATTGTATATATGTACTACATCTTTATCCATTCATCTGTCGATGGACATTTAGGTTGCTCCCGTGTCCCGGCTATTGTAAATAGTGCTGCAATGAACATTGGGGTGCATGTGTCTTTTTGAATTATTGTTTTCTCAGGGTATATGCCCAGGAGTGGGATTGCTCAGTCATATGGTAGTTCTGTTTTTAGTTTTCTAAGGAACCTCCATACTGTTCTCCATAGGGGCTGAATCAATGTGCATTCCCACCAACAGTGTATGAGGGTTCCCTTTTCTCCACACCCTCTCCAGCATTTATTGTTTGTAGATTTTTTGATGATGGCCATTCTGACTGGTGTGAGGTGATACCTCATTGTAGTTTTGATTTGCATTTCTCTAATAGTGATGTTGAGCAGCTTTTCATGTGTCTCTTGGCCATCTGTATGTCTTCTTTGGAGAAATGTCTGTTTAGGTCTTCCACCCATTTTTTGATTGGGTTGTTTGTTTTTGTGATATTGAGCTGCATGAGCTGTTTGTATGTTTTGGAGATTAATCCCTCGTCAGTTGCTTCATTTGCAGATATTTTCTCCCATTCTGAGGGTTGTCTTTTCATCTCGTTTATGGTTTTCTTTGCTGTGCAAAAGCTATTAAGTTTAATTAGGTCCCATTTTAATTTTTGTTTTTATTTTCATTACTCTAGGAGGTGGGTCAAAAAAGATCTTAACATGGTTTATGTCAAAGAGTGTTCTTCCCATGTTTTCCTCTAAGAGTTTTATAGCGTCCGGTCTTACATTTAGGTCTTTAATCCATTTTGAGTTTATTTTTGTGTGTGGTATTAGGGAGTGTTCTAATTTCACTCTTTTACATGTAGCTGTCCAGTTTTCTCAGCACTGCTTATTAAAAAGACTGTCTTTTCTCCATTGTATATTCTTGCCTCCTTTGTCATAGATTAGGTGACCATAGGTGCATGGGTTTAACTCTGGGCTTTCTATCCTGTTCCATTGATCTATATTTCTGTTTTTGTGCCAGTACCATACTGTCTTTGATTACTGTGGTTTTGTAGTATAGTCTGAAGTTGGGGAGCCTGATTCTTCCAACTCCATTTCTCTTTCTCAAGATTGCTTTGGCTATTCGGGGTCTTTTGTGTTTCCATACAAATTGTAAAATTTTTTGTTCTAATTCTGTGAAAAATGCCATTGGTAATTTGATAGGGATTGCACTGAATCTGTAGATTGCTTTGGGTAATATAGTCATTTTCACAATATTGATTCTTCCAATCCAAGAACATGGTATGTCTCTCCATCTGTTTGTTTCACCTTTGATTTCTTTCATCAGTGTCCTATAGTTTTCTGACTACTGGTCTTAACATCTTGCATTTGAATGCTTCATTTACTACAATTGATAAACCTGCACTGATGTGTCAATATCACCCAAAGTCTGTAGTTTACATTAGGGTTTACTCTTTGTGTTGTACGTTCTATGGACTTTGACAAATGTATGATACATGTATCTACCATTATCATATCATAGAGAATAGTTTCGTCATCCTAAAATTCCCTTGTGTTCCGCCTATACATCTCTCCCTCCCATCCCCCAAACTCCTGGCAAACACTGATCTTTTTATTGTCTCCATAGTTTTGCCTTTTCCAGAATGTCATGTAGTTAAAATTATACAGAATGTAGACTCTTCAGAGTGGCTTCTTTTACTTAGCAATATGCATTTAAGTTTCCTCCATTTCTTTTCTCTTTTTTAAATTGAAGTATAGTTGATTTATAATAAGGTTCCTCCATGTCTTTTTGTGGCTTGATAGCTCACTTCTTTTTAGCGCCGAATCATATTCTATTGTGCAGCTGTATCATGATTTGCTTATCCATTCATTTATTGAAGGACATCTTTATTGCTTCCAAGTTTTGATAATTATGAATAAAGGTGCTGTAAACATTCAAGTGCAAGTTTTTGTGTGGATATGTTTTCCACTCATTTGAGCAAATAGCAGTGAGCATGATTGGTGGATTGTGTGGTAAGAGTATGTTTAGTTTTATAAGAAATTGTCAAACTGTCTTCCAAAGCATATCATTTTGCATTTCCACCAGCAGTGAATGGGCATTCCTGTTGCTCCAGAACCTTGCTGGCATTTGGTGGTGTCAATATTCTGGATTTTAGCCATTCTAATAGGTATCTTGTGGTACCTCATTGTCATTTTAATTTGCAATTCCCTAATGACATATGTTAAGCATCTTTTCATATGTTTATCGTCATCTATATATCTTCTCTTGTGAACTGTGTGTTCAGATCTTTTGGCCATTTTAAAGTTGGGTCGTTCGTTTTCTTATTGCTGAATTTTAAGAGTTCTTTGTATTTTGGATGCCAGTCTTTTCTTAGACATTGTTTTCAGGGACGTTATCCCAGTCTGTGGCTTGCAGTTTCATTCTCTTGACAGTGTTTTTGTTTTTTGTTGCAGAGTAGAAGTTTTAAGTTGTAATGAAGCCCAATTTAGCAATTTTTTTCTTTCATTGATCATACTGTTGGTGCTGTCTCTAAAAAGTCATTGCCAAGCCAAGGTCACCTAGATTTTCTCCTTTTATCTTCCAGGAGTTTTATAGTTTTGTGTTTTATAGTTTTGAGTTAAGTTTTGTGAAAGATGTATGTCTGTTTCTAGATTTTTTTTTTTTTTTGCACGTGAATATCCAGTTGTATCAGCAACTTTTGTTGAAAAGACTATCATTTCTCCATTGAATTGTCTGTGCTCCTTTGTCAAAGATCAGTTGGCTGTATTTGTGTCTGCCCTTTTTTTTTTTTTAAATCTCTGTGCTTCAGTTTAGATAGCTTCTATTACCCTGTCTTTAAAAGTTCACCGATCTATTTCTGCTACAGTGTCCAATCTGCTTTTATGCCCATCAACTGAATTTTTCAGTTCAGATATTTTATTTGGGGGTTCTCAAATTTCTCTTTGACTCTTTTCCATAGTTTCCATACCTCTACTAAAATTCTGAATCTATTCCCTGATTACTTTAAATCTTTGAACAGATTTCTGATAGCTGTTTCAAAACACTTTTCTGTTAATTTCAACCTCTCTATTGTTCTTGGTCTGTTTCTTTAGACTTATTTTTCTCTTGATTATTGGTCACACAGTACTGATTCTTCACATGACTAGTAATTTTTGATCATATATTGGAAATTATGGATGGCACATTGGATGTTGTTATTTTCCTTTAAGGAGTGTAGATTTTTCTCTGGAAGACAGTTAATTTACATTAAAAAAAACCCAACTTTATTCTTTCAGGGTTTTAAAAAAGCTTTCTTAGGGTTGTTTTAGAATAGTCCACTTGGTTAGAGCGGTAAGGTGTGTTCTCCCTGAGGTCTCTGAATGACCAGGATGTTCAGTGATTTATCTCAACTCTGATTGGTTGGAAGTACTTTGTTTCCCAGCACTGTAGCATCTCCAGTCAGGTCACAATTATTCAGTAGTTGTTCTTAGCCAAGTCTTTTGGCATCTTGTCATGTGTAAGTGCAGCTTGCACTTACAAAGATTTTTTTTGACCAAAGATTTTTTTTTGACCAAAGATTTGACCAAAGATTTTTTTTTAATCTTTAAAAAAAAATAATTTTTTAATTTTTTTTAATCTTTAAAAAAATAATAATTAATTAATTAATTTATTGGCTGCGTTGGGTCTTCGTTGCTGCGTGTGGGCTTTCTCTAGTTGTGGCGAGCGGGGGCTACTCTTCGTTGCGGTGCACGGGCTTCTCATTGTGGTGGCTTCTCTTGTTGCGGAGCGTGGGTTCTAAGAGCACGGGCTTCAGTAGTTGCGGCACATGGGCTCAGTAATTGTGGCGCATGGGCTCCGTGGCATGTGGGATCTTCCCGGACCAGGGCTCAAACCCATGTCCCCTGCATTGGCAGGCGGATTCTTAACCACTGCACCACCAGGGAAGTCCCTGACCAAAGATTTAAGAGGACCTTTATGCATATTTCTGGAGCTCCTTTTTTATGCCACGCCCTCCTCTCCAGTATTTTACCCCGCAAGTTCCAGGTGCCTCAGCAGAACTCCAGTCTTTGTCTCCTCAGCTCCCAGAGACCACTGTGGTCTGTTTGGCCTCCATCTTCCTGGGAGGTCTGGACAGCAAGTTCAAACCGAAAACCAGGTCAACAAAGGCTCCCGTTTCCCTCCTTTGTTTCCCTCCTTCATGGATCACAACCCTCTGCTGCCTGTTATCCAATATCTGAAAACAGTTGTTTCATGTATTTTGTACAGTTTTCTAGCTGTTGACAGCAAGAGGGCTAGTCTGATACCAGTTTGTTTGTTACAGCCGGCAGGAGAAGTGCAATCACTTAATGTTTTTATAAAAGAGAAACAAATCGCAAAGTGTTATCTAGCCAGAAGCATCTAGCGTCATTGAATGGGATGAGATAAATAGCAGAACTCTTTGGTTTGTGGGACACTTGGGAGAAATGCCTTCTTTCTCCTACTCTCCCTTTTCCCCAGCCAAGGACGTTTAGAGGGCTGGTATCTGAGTGAGGGAGGGGAAAGGGGAAAGGTAACCGCCCCTGCTGTCTCTAGCTTAAGTGAAAGTTCCCATCCTTATGGCCCAATCTGGTCCATCAGGAGCCTGCAGGAAATGTGGGACAAATAAAGAACGCATCTGTGTTATCTCTGACCACTGAGCACACATCTGCATCAAGGGACCGTGGTGAGGTGGCTGGTGGTTGTGACCTAGAGGATTTAGAGGTCAGGTTCCTAGAACCTAACCATCACACACAGTCTCCTTTGGCCCACAGACAGGGATAAAAAAGCCAGAGGATCAGGGCCTGATAGATGAGGAAACAGGAGAGGTAAGGGGCAAAGGTGGGAGCCAATGGGTGGGAGCCCAAGGCTCTGCTGGAACTTCCAGGGTCTGGAACTCTGACACTTAGTCGCAGTGGTTGAACACTACCATGGAACCCAGGCCCCAGGGAGGCACATACAGCAGACTTTCTACTTGGGAGTTCTACTTGGGGATAGGATAATATACACATTGAAATTGAACTCTCCCAACTGGTATAGAAGATCAAATTTATTCAAGACAAAGCTTCCTGGGACAGTCTGTGGAAATACCAGAGGCTTCTCTTCTGGGTCCAGTACCCCACCCTATTGAGTGCCCAGCTTTACCCTGAGAGAAGTCTCTGTCCCGGTGGGCAGGCTGGTGGAAAAGGGCCTTTCCAGTGTCAGGAAAGGCTTGATCTGGGTTCTGAGTCGCATCCCACGGGGCCATCAGTGGGAGTCTAGGGACTGCACTGGGAAGGGGGCTCTTTGAGCTTCAGCCATCTCTCCTGCCTTCCAAGTTTCTGGGGCCCCACTCGTCCTCTCGCTAGGCAGAAGGAAATTCTCCTTGACTGAGAACCTCCTTCCTAACTGACCAGCTTGCCTCCCTCTTAGACACAGCCCTGAAGCTGCAGGTAAATTATTTTTAGGAAGCAAAAAACAAGCAGATGGAGTCCACCAAGTTGATCATTGGAAATGGCTTCTCCAGATTTCTTCATTAAGAACATTAGGCGATTAAACTAGAAACAGCTCTTAGAGACTTCCTACCTTGGGTAATCGGATTTTAAACAATGCTGGTAAATGCAGCTGCGTTTGAATGCTGGTGAATGCAGGCTGCTAGGTTGGCTCAGCAAAACAATGTCTACCACAGTAGACTGCCTCTTGGTAAAGTTTAAAAGAAAAACAAAACAAAACAGAAAAGGCCCCTCTTTCCAAAACAGCAGCTCTATGTGGAGAGCCCAGGGTGCAGAGATGAGGAAGGATTGCAGCCCAGCGACTTCATGCTGCAGAAATAGAACAGGAGAACTGTAATTAGGGACGTTCCCACCGCCCTGCGCTGCAGCAGGCGATGGTGGATTTTGCCAGACGAAGCCATCTTAAATAGGGGTTTTTAGGAACTTCCAAACTAGAGTGTCTCACTATGACATTTTGTCGCTTGGAGAGCTTGCTGTGGTGGTTTGGTAAGTTTTCAAGTTAAAGCAACACTTGGATTATCACGTTCCCGAATCAGGACTAAGAAGATTCAGGCTGTCTAAACAAAGGGAAACAATCCTAGTTAGTGGCCTCCAAACGTCATTAAACTGCCAACTCGGTAATTTTCTAAACGTGGACACCTCATGCGTGCCTGACACCTTCGTTCCCCAATCAAAACGCACTAAAGGAGGGAAGAAAACAAAACAAAACAGAGATTTCACAGCGCATCCCTAAAAATGTAGCCTCCACCCTGCATGTGTGTGACAAACTTGTAGCCAAGTTAGGCGTTGCTGAGAAAGTCGCCCGTTTCATTTTACAAAGGCGGCCGAACGCTGGTTGGAATCTTGGCACAGGCCGGGGTCCCCCATGAAGTGAGGTGGGAGAGTCCCAGCTAGAAGCCCGGAGCATCGAAGCGGAGGGACCCGGACTGACCGCGGGCTGCCTTTGACTCCCGGGCCTGCCCTGCCCTAGGCTTACTGCCGGTAGCAAGGGCTTTGGCCACGGGCACCTCTAGTGGGTGTTGGTTTTCCTCTAGCCACGGAGGCCAGCAGCCACAGAGCTGGCAGGTACTACGTGCATGTTTCCTGGCTGCTCAGGTCAAGGAAATGGGGAGAGAAGGACAGACAGAAGAACGTCCAGCTCTGTGGCCGTGGCTCTGCGATAACTCGGGGAATAGCAGAGTGTGGTGAGATGCAGCGTCCGGTCCACAGGGCCCAGAGGCTAAAGAAAGGGCCAGGCAGGTTACCGGGCCCCTCTCATGACAGGAGTTGGATACTGGAAGAAATTTCAAATTCAGACTGCGGGACCCGGCTATTTCTGTTGAAAACATTTGAATGGCTTTCCCGCCTCTTTGTCCACCGTGTCAGACGGGCACACGTTCAGGCCTGCCTCCGCGCCCAGCCAGCCGCCCAAAGCCGCTCTGGCGCGCTCTCTGCCGAAACCATGAGGAGCCCGGCTGAGTAAGTGGCCCTGCAGAGCTCCGTGAGCGCTCAAGTTTAATATGCACTTGACCTCTTTGTCTTTAAGAAATGAAATTTTTGAGTTTGGATTCCAGCGCCCCCGGGCCCCCACTAACATCTAATTAACGAGACCACATTTTGACTTCAAAAGTGCGGGGGAAGATGAGGAGATGTATTATGATGTTCTCTCGGCAGGAGCCTCGGGGGAGGGGCTGGGGAGCTGAGCCAGGGGTCTTTTGAAGTGTCTGAGTTGGTGGTCCGCTCTTCTGCCAGAATGCAAGATAAGCAGGTCAGCCTTCCTTTGCTGCTGCCTTTTTTTCCCCCAATAGGGAGTGATTATCTTTCTTTTTGTTGCCATTGACCCTTCTTGGCCTGAATTTCCCAGGCTCTGAGTCTGAGTTCCTTTGTTGCATCAACAGACAAGGGGGCAGCCAAATGAATCCCTGCAATCCCCGAAGAGTCTCCTCTTGCCTCGCCACTCTGCCTGAATCCCCACCACGAAAACCGCTTCTTTATCATCGGGGCTGTGTGTCTAGAAAGCGCCGTGGAAATACATCATTAGAGACAAGGTAATGGATTAATCCACAAGAAGGAGACTCATGACTTATTGGAGTAGCGTCTGAGAATGACTGATTCAGTCCAATTCCCTATTTTCAGGCTGCAAAGGTAGAAGGATAGAGGCAAGGGAGGCAAATTTGATATTTGTCCAAAGCAACGAAGAATAACTGCAGAAGCCCTTTTGCCCTTTCTCCTGCCTCTGGGAATCCTAACCTGGGAGGATGCTGAACGTAGTTCCCCCTCGGGAGACGGGGCTGCTCACTGGAATGGAGCAGAAGGGGCCTTCTGGGGCGCGAAGGGTGTGCTGGGGCTTCAGCTGCAGATCACGGAGGCAGGTCTGGGCAAACGCAGCCCCACTCACCTAGGTAGAGGACTGACTACATTGGCCCAAATGCAGTGAGCAGAGGGTTGTGGGCCCTGGATTTAGGTCACGGTGCTTTCCAAGGAGGCCCCATCACGCAGGTGGAATAAGGCAGGAGCCCGGTTGGGAGCAGGAGGTCACACTTGTTTTGCAGATGAATGAGATAATAATCGTAAATCACTTAACCCAGGGGTGAGCATACAGTATGTGCTCAACAAGTGGTCTTATTCATCACTGTTAATAATATCAGGTAATGCGGATGAGGGAAGGGAGACATTTCAGAGCTGGGTGAGAGGGACGGAGAGAGGGAGGGATGGAGATGAAGACATAGGACAGGGCAGAAGTCAGCGACTCAGAGAAGGTAGAGGTGACCCCTGGGTGAACCCGAAGGCACAGGCTTGCGGAGGTCTCCCGTCTGTCCTGGGAAGAGAAGGGAAGAGGTGCAGGGACAGGTAGCTGCTGTTTGCCTCCAACAGGCGCCACATGGTCAGGGACCATTTCTCGCTTGTTCATGGCTGCAGCCATGGCATGTAGCACAGTTCTCGGCATGTAGTAGGAGCTCGGCACATAGGTATTGGACATTGATGCCCTGCCCTATTGCAGAGCATCAGTTGAAGGTCACTTGGCCTGCCTTCCAACCGCCAGTTTCTACAAGTCTTCGTTCCTGAAGACTTTCTGAGGTCCCTGAAGCCTGCGCTGTCCCACTGAATGGAAGACCAGAAGTGGGGAAATAAACACGACTGGAAAAAAGCAGCTGTCCATCAATGACTGAGTGTGTAAATACTCCAGCTCCCTCCCCTCTTTGGAGGGATGTCTAAGGCACAGGCTCTACAGTGAATATCAGAGGGCACCATAGGGGGAACTTGATAACTCATCCTTTACTGTCTACCTTCCTTTCCTTCACTAACTTTTGTACTCCTCTCTGGGTATTGTCTTCACCTCCCAAACAGACGGCTGGTACTTGAATTCTTTCTGAGGGGCTGCTAATGGAAGAATTCAAACTAAGCCGGTAACCAATAGGTATTTATTGGATAACGAATAAACGCATGAGCTGGATGCAGCTAGTGTCACTGCAGCTTTGCCCTTATTACTTGTCGTTCTTGAAGTCTCCTGGGCACAGGTAGCAAATGGGGTGTCCACAGACTCAAAAATACACATTCCAAGTGTCCCAAATAGGGTAGCAAACGGGGCATCGAAAGACTCAGAAACACACATCCCAAGTGTCCTAGGAACCTCCAGGCTTTATTCCTAGACTTTGCCCTTTGTCTCTGTGTTACTCTTCTTTCTGGCACGATCAAGGGGAAAAGATGCTTTCTGCTGTAGAGCCCCCATCCTTGGCCCTGCTGCTTGGTGACCCCTCTTGCATCGAGAAAGAAACTTCCCTTCACTACTTTTTTCAGAGCTTGCCTCTCTCCATCTCTCATCCTTAATGATTCTTTAATGGAATTAGTCAAGATATACATCAGATCTTTGTGGTTTAATCTCCAAGAAAGGCTGAGAAAATGGGAAAACAGTGCCTGTCGTGCAAAACAGAAAGAGCCACATCTTCGGAGAGATGACCAAAGTAGAGAGATGGAATCTGGGTGTCCAGGGAATCCAAGCTGCTGCTGAGCCCTTCCTCAGAGGAATGTGTTAAACAATCTCCAAGTCTTGTATGATTAGATGACAACATTTATTTGCAAATAGGAAGGGTGATGGTGACAGCACTATAATTTATGTCTTCAATAAGTGGCTCCAGTCCAGCATCAGAATGGATCCATTGCCATTTAATTTTACCCCTGGTTTTCACATTTTTGCATTTATATTGGGGATGTAAGTGATAAAATAGAACATGTGACAGACCAGGTTGTTGTCAGCTTCATTCTCAGATTGCCAATCGTGCTGGTTTTTGATAAGATAATTACCCCATTTTGTGTGTGTTTCTTGCTTCTCGTATGGCAAATTGGGCAATACTGGGCCTGTCTCTGGAGCATTTCTCCTCATGAATTTGCAGAGGGAAGGAGTAGGTAGTAATTGCTTTGTTACTTGAGGTTGAAAACTCCCCAGTTAAGCAGAGAACATCCTGGAAACTGCAGGCTGCCCAAACCTCCAAGGTCCTCTTATTCATCTCATAATCATAGATCAAATTGCCTTGCTAGCATCACCGTATAACATCACCCTTCTATCAGAGGGAGCATATAATTTATTGTCCAAACTAAAACCCTTTTGAGGATGAAAGGGGACACTATTAATGATCATCCTGGGATGACAAGTATAAATTTGGCAAATCGGGACATATGGGCATGCTACCTTCTGCGCTTCTGCGGCCCTTGTGACGGGGAACTTCTTTAAACTGCCAAAGCATATATGTCAAAAACCTGTTTTAGAAAACCCCTCATACTTAATGAAGAAATACACATTTCTTTTAAAATTAAGAAGACAAGGATGTCTTTTTCTTACCTTTTCAATGTTATACTGGCAGTCTAAGCCAGCATAATGAAAGAAGAATATGAGACAGAAGGTGTAAGGATTGGAAAGAAGAAACAAAACTGCCACTTTTCATGGACAATTATGATTATCTGTAAAGAAAACCCAAGAGTCTTTAAAGATTATAATTAGAATTAATAAGAGAGTTCATTAAGTTTGTTGCATGTAAGATCAACATCCAAAAATCAATTGTATTCTTTATATCAGCAACAAGCCATTAAAACACTATTTACCATAGCAACACAAAAGTAACATGCTTACAAATAAATATAATGAAAGCTGTATAAGATCTAGGAAAGAAAATGATAACACTGAAAGACAACCTAAATAACCAGAGAGCTATACCATGTTCAAGGATATGTGGGCTGTATATTAAAAAGACGTTGGTTCTTCCCAAATTAGTTTATACATTTAATACAATTCCAATAAAAATCCTAATAAGATACTTGTGGAACTTCATGGGCTTATTCTAAATTGAATATAGAATAACAAAGTGCTCTAAGAATAGCTAGGGCACTTTTGGAGAAGAGTAAGGTGGATATCCACTCTGTCAGACACCAAAACTTATTATAAAGCTATGGTAATTAAGAAGATGTAATATTCTTGTGAGGCTAGATAAATAGATGAACAAAACAGAATAGAGGAGTCAGACACACACCTAAACAAACCTTCTAGTGACAGAGATGACATAGCAGACGAATGATGTGGGGACGATTGATTATCCATGTGGAAAATAATCAGATGGGCAACTCATACACAAAAATAAATTCCAGGTGAATTAAACACCTAAAAAGCAAAACTTAAAAAACCTTTAGATGAAGATTTAGAAGGATATCTTCATAAGTTCAGTGTAGGAAATATTTTTTTTTTAATTTGAGATGTACAGAATTGGATTAATTATAATCCTCAATTTATAATCCTTGTTCTGGCTTGCTTTCATTGTTACATTCAGCTATTATTAATAATGCAATAAGCACCTATGAAACCACTACCTAAAACAAAACCTAGGGCCTTGAGATAATAACCTACATCTAAAAGTATGGCCCCCCACCTCCCATTCCTTTGTTTCTGTAGCGCAAGGAAACCATCATTGTGAACCGTATGCTCATTATTCTATTTATTTTCTCTTTATATAGTTTTATTCCATTAAGTTTTTCTAAAAGTGTATGTTTTTAATTTAATTCTTTTTAACTGTACAAAAAGGATATCATGCTATTTTCAATCTTCTGGGAATTATTTTGTTCATTTTATATTGCTGACATTTTCCCATATAATTATGTTGCACAGTAGTTTGATTGCTTTATAATATCTCATGTGTGAATATATCACACTTTGTTTATCTGCTCTCCCAGTGATGGGCATTTGGTTTTCAGGGTGTTTGCTTTTATGAATGATGCTGTTATAAACATTTTTGTACAGTCTCCTGTTGTACATATGCAAGAATTTACCATGGGTATCCTTAGGGGTAGGAAAAGATTTCTTAACAAGATAAAAAAAAATGATTGGTAAATTTGGCTTTATTAGAACTGAGAACTTTGGTTTTCCAACAGACACCTTAAAGCAAGTGACAAGACAAGTTATAAACTGCAGGCAGATATTTGCAGTGTGCACAACCTAAAATGGATTAGTATCAAGAATATAAAATAACTCTTATAAATCAAAAAGGAAACCACAAGCAACCAAAACAAAATGGGTAAAAGACATGAATCAACATTTTGCATATAAGACTATATAGAAGGCCAATATATACGCAGAGATGTTTCACATTTCTTTAACATTGGTGATCTGGAAAATGCAAATTAATGTGGCAATGAGATCATTTTTATCCACTCAATTGACAAAAATTAAAAGTATGAAAATATCTAGTATTAGGGTGGATCTTGGGTCTCAGGATCTCTGAGACATTGCCCCATTAGGGTAATAACTTTGGAAAGCATTTGGTTTTTACTTCCTACAGTTAAACATTCATCCAGGCACACCTCGTTTTATCGCGCATTGGCTTCTTGCATTTTTTTACAATTGAAGGTTTGGGGCAACCCTGCACTGGGCAAGTCTATTGGCGCCATTTTTCCAACAGCATTTGCTCATTTTGTGTCTCTGTGTCACATTTTGATAATTCTCGTGATATTTCAAAATTTTTCATTAGTATTATATTTGTTCCATTATTATAATCGTTTCATTATTATTATATCATTATATTGGTGATCCTTGATGTTACTCTTGCGGAAAGATTATGACTCAGTGAAGGCTCAGATAATGGTTAGCATTTTTTCTCTAAAGCATTTTTTAAAATATTTTATTTTTTATTTTCTTTCTTTTTGGCTGCGTTGAGTCTTTGTTGTGGTGCATGGGCTTCTATCTAGTTGCGGTACGCGGGCTCCTCTCTAGTTGTGGCGTGTGGGTTTTCTCTTTCTAGTTGTGGCGCTCGGGCTCCAGGGCATGTGGGCTCTGTAGTTGTAGGGTAAAGCATTTTAAATTAAGGTATGTACATTGTCTTTTTAGACATAATGCTATTGCACACTTAATAGACTACAGTATAGTGTAAACATACCTTTTTGGTGCACTGGGACACCAAAAAAACCTTGTGTGACTTGCTTAATTGTGATATGCACTTCATTGCAGTGGTCTGGAACCGAACCTAGAACACCTCCAAGGTATACGTGTATGTGTATGCTTATTCCACAAGACACAAAAGCCCAAACCATAAAAAAAGGTCAATAGTTTTTAGTAATAAATATTCATTTTAAACCTCTGTTATCAAAAGACACCACTGAAAGCGAGGAGTCAGCTGCTTGGGAGGAGATACTTGCAATACTATTACCAGTAAAGGATTGGAATCCAGAATCTGGAAAGAACTGCCATAAATCAACTAGAAGACAAACACCTTCGTGGAAAAGTGGGCCAAAGGTATGAATGGGCAAGCTAGGCAAGAACACACACAGCTAATAGACAAACGCAGCTCAGCTTCGCAGGTCATCAGAAAAAAATGCAAATGACAGCTGTAATCAGGTACCGTTTCATACTCATCAGAGGAACAACAGTGTGCCCCAGTCCCGAACGTTGTCGAGAATTTGCTGCCACTGAACTGTTTTACATTGCTGTTGGGAGTGTAAATTAGTAAAAGCAGTTAGGAGAAAAAATGGTAAAGTTTCAGAAAAGTTTAACATGCATAAGCCCTAAGGCCTAGTTGTTCCATCCTTCGATGGAAGCTCTAGAGAAACTCTCACGTGAGTTCACAAACAGATGTGTGCAAGATAGTCCATGACCACAGTGTACCACAGCATCACATTGAAACCACCTGAGTCTCCATCAGTAGAAGAATGAATAAATTAGCTGAATAAGCGTCGTAACGGAACACTCTGCAGAAGGGGTCAGCAAACCTTTTCTGTAGGGGGCCAGATGAAAAATATTTTAGGCTTCGAAGGCCATGCAATCTCTGTCACAACTACTCAACTCTGCCGTTGTAGTGGGGCAGCAGCTATAGACAGGACTTAACGTGAACAAGCGTGATGTGTTCCAATAACTATTTATAAAAACAGGTGGCCAGCTGGATTTGGCACATGGGCCACCTTCTCTACGGAAAAGAGAATGAATCCACTAGAGTGACATCTATTGACAGGGATGCATCCCACCAATATGAGGTTGAGTGAAGAAATAAGTTGAAGAAGAACATGTATGTGTGATACCACTTATATAAAGTTTTTAAGAAACGTGCAACACTACCAAATATCGCATGATGGTTAATTTCATATATCAGCTTGCCTGGGAATGCTCAGATAGCTGGTAAAAAGCTATTATGAGAGTGTTTCCGGAAGAGACTAGTATTTGAATTAGTGGACTGAATAAAGAAGCATCCTCGCCAAAGTGGGTGGGCATCGTCCAATCTGTTGAGGGCCTGAATAGAACAAACAGCGGAGGAAAGGAGAATTTGCTCTGTCTGCTTGAACTGGGGCATCTACCTTCTCCTGCCCTTGACATCAGTGTTGCTGCTTCTCAGGCCTTCAGACTTGGACTGAGGGATACCATTGGCTCCCCTGGTTCTCAGACCTTCTGATCTTGGACCCGAACAGCATCGCCAGCTTTCCAGGGCCTCCAGCTTGCAGATGGCAGCTTGAGGGACTTCTCGGTCTCTATATTTGCATGATCTAGTCCTTCAAAATGAATCTTTGTATATCTGTATGTATCCCATTGGGGCACGAGTGTATATAGTGAAGTATGAAGAAATGCATGGGAATGATAAACACCAAGTTCAGCGTAGTAGTTCCATTTGGGGGTGGAGGTAAGGTTAGAGTGATGAGCTGGGGAGGGGGACCAGGGAACTTCAGCTATATTAATAAGTTTTGATTTCTTAAGTAGGGTAGTAGGTACCTGAGTGACTGGGTAGTATTTCTTATACCTTTTTGTGTATCTTAAACATTTCATAATATATTTAAAAACAGCACAAGATAAAAGAGACTTCTGAAGAGGAAATGGCTTCCTTATTGTGTGATTCCGTGTTATTTTGTGATGTGTCCCTGTGTCCACCTAAAACCACCTCCTCGTCCACATTCATGAAGCCCTGCTCAAGGCCTCCAGGAGTGAGGGCCTCTTTATCAAATGGTCCCTCTTTCCTTGTCTCTTTTGCTCCCAGAAGACCAGGAGGCAGGCAACAGAGATAGAACTTTCTGTGGATGGTTTCTGTTGTAATTTCCTGGCACCAGACACTCCTGTTTGCCCATACCAGTGCCAGCAGGGTTGAATGCTTTGGGAAGCCAAGGCAGATTGGAGGATGTCCGGGTGTGAGTGGTCTTTGGCTTCTCTCAGACGAAGGGGCCTCACTTCGGAGGCTGTCTCTAGCCCTCTGGTCTCTCCTTAGCATCGCCGTGGAGTCCACTGTGTGATCACTGGAGATCCAAGTCTTGTGGACTCTAGGCAAGTGGTCTGACCTCTCTGAGGTTGTTTCCTCAGCTGAAAATGAGGAATGATAAATCTCTGCTCCATGTTGCTTTTTGTGACTACGAGGAGGGATGCTGCATGCAAAGAAGAGGGCAGCCGTTCCCACTCGATGTTCTAAACAGAGGAGGGTGCAACTTACATTTCCTGAAAAAGCACGCACTCCAGTAGCGGTCCGCAGAGAGGACTGAGCCCTCCTTCCCTTGTAGATAATTGCAATATGGAGCCACGTTAGATTTAACATTTGCCTCTTTGGGTTCCCGATTTCCTCCTCCCCACATTCCACCCATTGGTTCTATGAATTTGACTATTTTAGATACTTCATGTGAACGGAATCAGGGCCTCCCGCTTGCAGATGGCAGGTTGAGGGACTTCTCGGTCGTATGTATGTGTGTGTGCATCTATCTATATATATATATATATCACATTTTCTTTACCCATTCATCTGTCAATGGACATTTAGTCTGTTTCTACATCTTGGCTATTGTGAATAGTGCTGTTTCAGTCAAGCAAAATGAATAAGCTCTAGAGATCTGCTGTACAACACTGAACCTATAATCAACAATATATTGTACAGTTAAAACTTTATTAAGAGGGTAGATCTCACAGTAAGTATTCTTTCCACACACATGCAAAGCCGTTGAAGGAAAGGGGGTGGGGCAGGAAGCACAAAATTTAATCATGTTTCTTTCAGCGCTTTCTGCCTTGAGAGGGTTTATTTCTGCTACTATTACAGTTCTTTCCTTTTTTCTTCACTGTAAATGAGATCTTTTTCTTCTCTTCTGAACTTTTACACTTTGTCAGGAGGTGTTGTCCTTATGATTGGCTTTTTAAAGTCTGGTAGATTTAGAATTATAGAATCACAGCATTAGAGAACTCTTTAGAAGACACCTCATGCATGCTGAAGGAATCTTTCCTGTAGCTGTTCTGAGAAGTGAGCATTGGTTTTGATTGCTTCTGATGATGGGGAACTCACTACCTATAGAAGGAGGCAGGACTTTGAATTAATTTTTACAGAGCTGGGGAATCAGGAGACCTGTGTTCTACAACCAGCTCCATCACTAATTGGCAGAGCAATGTTGGGCAAAATTGTCACTTTTCTGTGCCTCAGTTTTCTTATCTGAAAAATGGGATCATTCCAATTGAGGGATAGAAGTGCCTGAGTCACAAACTGAGCAACAGCCCTCCTCCTCCCTAAACATTTTATATATTTTAATCTCATTTAATTCTCACAATGACCTACTTACATTAGCGCCATTTTATAGACAAGGGGATTCTTGCTCAAGGTCACACAGTAGGCGGCAGAGTTTGTGCCCTTAACCACTAGGTCAAATTTAATATGGAATTTTGAACCTATCCTTCCAAAACATCATGCGCTGTACATTTTACCTTATGAAACAGACATTGGTAAGTAATGTGTAACAGGCTCTGGGATTCTGCAGCAGACAAGCTGAACTGGTGTGCCTATGGCTAACGCACTATGTGAGCTCAGCCACCTCCCAGTGGATGCCTGCACCAGTGATGCACTTAAATGGTCCCTTGGTTTGGGATATTTAGGTTGTTTTTGAACTTTGTTATCATTATAAAAACACTGCAGTGAATATCTTTGCGCTTAAACTTTGGTCTGCATCTGATCATTTCCCTAGGAAAGAGTTCAAGATTTTGGTGCTTTTAAGGCTCTACCAAGTTGGGTCCCTCCCAGCCAGGCAGGTGAATGTTCTTAATGAGACTTAATGAGGTCGCAGACGCAGGTGCTCAAAGGTTGAAGCTTCTGGCCAGGATGGCTGAGCCCAGACTTCTTAGGTGTTGCCTTTAGCTCTGCGGGAGGAAGCGCCTTCCTCTTCTCTGGGTTTTGAGCCTCCTGGGCAGGTCCCACACGATGGACAACAGGTGACTTCACCATCTGCCGTTTGCAATCCAGGCTGGAGCATCCCAGGGCGTGGAGAATTTTGAGGCAGTTTAGAGAATCCAGCCTTGTGGTTTTACTAGGAGACATTTGGAGGTGAGTTCATCGAGACTTGCCCTTCCCAGCGTTTGTTGGCTTCCAGATTTTCTCCACAGTAAGAAATAATCTTGAAAACCCCCTTATGAAATTTCAAATGACTTTTTTAAGGCAATATTTTCATGTGGTAAAAGCTAAAAATGTGATTTTCAGTAAGAAGTGATGTTAAATCAGTATATAATTATTAAAATTGGATTTAAAAACCATTTAAAATAAAATTGAAACTAATATTCATAATATAAAAACAGGCAAATTTTGATCTTTCTCTAATATGTGACAAATGATGAAAAAGCTTGATTTGTTAGCAACTAGATTAAAAATTGACATTTGATATCATGTTTGGATTTGGGACCTAATTGTATATTTAATGGGATCCAAAAGTTAACTGTACGTTACAGCATAAGAGCAGGCATATGTTGTTTTCAAGACCTGACATTTGGCATGCTGGAAGTTTCTCTCAAAATTAAAGCTGTTCTTTTAAAAGTAATTTTAGTGTTCTGTTTCCAAAACATGATAAGAGCAAGGGTTTGCAAGCCTGTCTCCACTAATAAGATACCTTGGGCTGTAGATGTTTTTTATTTCTAATAAATATACAAAGTCAGAACAGAACAGTTGGACAGAACGGTTACTCTCTTTCCTCTTTAGAAAATGACTTTTGAAGTTATGGAGACTTCTTGATACGTTCCTTTTTTTATTTTTTTAATTAATTAGTTTCTTTATTTTTGGCTGTGTTGGGTCTTTGTTGCTGTGCGCGGGCTTTCTCTAGTTGCGGCGAGAGGGGGCTACTCTTCGTTGCGGTGCGCGGGCTTCTCACTGCAGTGGCTTCTCTTGTTGCGGAGCACGGGCTCTAGGCGCGCGGGCTTCAGTAGTTGTGGCTCGTGGGCTCTAGAGTGCAGGCTCAGTGGTTGTGGTGCACAGACTTACTTGCTCCGCGGCATGTGGGATCTTCCCGGACCAGGGCTCAAACCCATGTTCCCAGCAGTGGCAGGTGGATTCTTAACCACTGCGCCACCGGGGAAGTCCGATACGTTCCTTTAGAATTTTGTTCTGATGAATGCAGTTTCTAGATCTGGTTGAGATGATCTAAAGGTGAATTTGCAGGACTATCCTCCCTTTATGCTGCTGTCGTGTTTCCATATACCAGGGCGAGAGGGCCTGATGTTTGAGCTTGGGCCCCATGTCCAGCTGTCCTCCACCTACCTCTGCACAGGCCCCCTGGGCCAGCCTAAAGGTGCTTAAAGAAAAAAACCCACATTTGACTGCTAATTTTTTTTTTTTTGGCGGTAGGCGGGCCTCTCACTGCTGTGGCCTCTCCCGTTGCGGAGCAGGCTCCGGACGCGCAGGCTCAGCGGCCATGGCTCACAGGCCCAGCCGCTCTGCGGCATGTGGGATCTTCCCGGACCGGGGCACGAACCCATGTCCCCTGCATCGGCAGGCGGACTCTCAACCACTGCGCCACCAGGGAAGCCCTGACTGATAATTTTGATTGTTGCTTTTTAAGGACTAAAATGGAAACAGGCAGTTTTATTATTATAATGACTGAAAATCCTGGAATGCACTTGTGAGCCCTGGGTGCGGGTTGAACCCCTATTGGAAGATGGTCATTTGGACAAATGCTCCTTCCAGCCCTTGGCTGGGTACTCTGCTTCCCTTTGGACACAGGATGCCATGGATGAAGGCCTGATTTATTTCAGGATCCCCAGTCAGCAACTTTTCATTAGTGGGAAGTAGCAGGATTTGGGGTCAAAGACCCTGGATCTCTTCTACCACAGCTACTTTGTTTCTCACTCTCTGCCTCAGTTTCCTCATCTGCAAAACAAAGGCATAGGATTATTTAACCTTGAATCCTGGTTCAGGATTCGAATTCTTTCTTAAGCACAAAATTCATTTTCCTCCTATCTCATGGCAAAATAATTTTAGGCAGCAATCAGTTTCCTTGAAAAAACCCTGTGGAGAGGTTTCTTATGGGGGCAACAAACGTTGCTTGGAGAAAGTCTCAGAGAGAGGCTAGGCTACCACCCTACTCTCATTCTCCCTGATGAATGGTGAGCTACTTTTGGGCTGTGATTTTAGGGACACCAAGAGCTCCAGGGAATCCCCTTTACCTTCTTGCTGGTTTGACTGACACTGTGTTTTATGAACCTTCTTTTCTCTCCATGGGGAGGAGAGAGGCAGAGACAGACAGAGAGATTTGCGTCTTTTCAGCAGGATGAATTGATAGAGGAAGCAAGGATCAAAACGCAACTCAGAGTCTGGGCTCCGCTTCCTCAGGAACCAGAGCTGGGTCAGCCCTCTGGGGTGAAGGAGTCCTCCTGGCCTCTTCTAGGCTCAGGAAAAGGGGGCAGTCGTCTCTGTTAGTTTCATACCTGCAACTCCAGTTCTGGCCCCTAGAGGGTGTGGGACCCAAACTCCAAGGTGCTGGACCAGAAGCCAGCGGATTTGTGGGGAGTTCTAGAATTCTTGAATGTTCTTGCAGGAGAGGGTCCCTGGAGCCAGAATTAGATTGCTGAGGACTGGTTCAGGGAAGGGTCCCCAGAGGAGGTGGCACTTGAACCTGAATCAAGAGATGAGCCTGTGTCAGGGAAGGGTACGTAGGGGAGACGGTACAGCAG
The DNA here is from genome assembly GCF_964270905.1 of Leucopleurus acutus. Taxonomy (NCBI): domain Eukaryota; kingdom Metazoa; phylum Chordata; class Mammalia; order Artiodactyla; family Delphinidae; genus Leucopleurus; species Leucopleurus acutus. The sequence continues at coordinate 20,144,831 of NC_139162.1, forward strand.
GGGCACAGGTGGGGCAGTTTGGAGCAAGTGGGTGGTGCACATGTGGGGTGAGTGGGGAGCAGACATGGAAGGTGGTCATGCCATGGTGGGCATTGCTCCCCATGCCAAAGATGAGGTGCTTTTCTCTACAGGCCACCAGGAGCCACAGAACGGCCTGGCTTAGAAAGGTTAACTCGTGCCGTGTCTGCCCCAGGGGAAAGTCCCTGAAGGTCTTTGGAAAGCAATCGGTTAACAGCACGAGCCGGTTAACGTCTCCACCCTCACAAACTTCTCCATGACACGTTGGGCCATCGCTCTCCCCAATAAAATAATATGAAGCTCAGTTATGCTCCTGGTCGCGTGTTCCTGGACTTCATTAAGCACGGAGGGATTAAAAACTTGTATAAATTAATCAATGTACCGTAATCCTAAAAATTAGAAGATGACTCGAGGAAGTAATATAATATGGGCTTTTTAATTAGCAGGGCCCCCGAGATTCACTGCTCTCCCCTGCAAGTCTTGTTTTATGAATTGCTTTATCATTTGCAGGGGAAGGCCCCGCAGACTCCCGGCCTGTTCTAAGGAAATGCTAAAAGCCGTACTAATTCTCCCGGCTCCTACCCTCCTCAGAGCCAGAGCAGAAGGACAGAGCTGGCCTGGCTTTCTTTCTTCCTTTTCTCCTCCAAAAAGAGTTAACTTTCAAAAGGAAACTCATATAAAGGATCCAGAGGGGGAAATAAGCTACTTCTATCTTTTTTCCTGGGCGTGTGGAATTCAGAGCAGAGATTTTGGTGCCACGTGGATCTGGGTTTGAATCCTGGCTCCGCTGCTCTCTAGACCTGTACTGTGAGCAGGTCACCTGTCCTCGGAAAGCCTCTGTTTCCTCCGTTTTCTCCTCTGTCCTAGGTCTTTGTGAGAAACGCCTCCTGACAGGAAATGAGAGCTACCTGCAGACCCAGAAGCTTTCGCAGACACCCCGTCCTTCCTCCTTTCCGACGTGGGCTGAACAGCATCTTCTCCCTGCCTGGGCTTGGCCATCTTTTTCTTTCTAGACCCTTCTCTCTTCTTAACTTGCTCTCCTTCTCAACAACCTTGAACCATGCCAAGTCCTTCCATCCTAACAAAACCCGAACATACTTCTTCCTTGACCCCACTTTCCCCCCAGCTCCTGCCCCGTGCCTCTCCTCGCCTCTCACACTCTGTCCACTAGGACTGGGCCATGTCCCCAGCATCACACTGACATTCGTCTCATTAGGATCTCCAGGGAGTCTTTATAGACCTCTTGGCACCAGTGGACTCAGATGACGTGTCCCTCCTCCGGAGAATCCTCTCTGGTTTCCTCCTGGCTTTTTGGACATTCCTTTTCAGACTCCTTTTCTCCCCCGCTTTTATCCCAGGAGAATTGGTGTTTCTCAAGCTTGTTATCTGTGCTCCCCCAGGGATGCTCACCCACCACAGAGCCTCTCTACCACCTACACTCAGGACTCCCACAGGCCTCTCTGGCCCCGTCCTCTCTGCTCCAGACCCCAAACCCCAAGGCTCCTTGGTCATTCTACCTGGGCATCTTACGGGCTCTTCAAACTCAGTGTGTCCGGGACAAAACCCAACCCCTTCCCCTCCCAAGAGGGTTACTGCCTCAGAGTCCCAGTCTAGAAAATGGCACGAGTATCCACCCAGTGCTGTAGAAACCTGCGTCTCCTCCACAGGGGCCAGGACTGGGTGTCTCGGTCCCCACTCTACCCCCCAGGCCTAGAACGGAACCTGGGGAATATCAGGCCTCTGGTAAATGGATTTCATGGCTGGCTGGCTGACTCCGTTCACTTTCTTTTCCATGAGGATTTGCTGGCTCAGTTAATGAATGAGAGCATGTTTGCTGTGAGTCCGTCTTTCCTAACGGTTTCATCAGGACTGAGGCTGACACTGACCTTGATGCAGGTAACAGCCCCTCAGGACTTCTGGGTGGGGAACAGTCCACAGTTCCAAGCAGGAACCTTCCATCGATGACTTGTTTCTGTAGTCTCTGATTTGACAAAGGGCCTCTAGGTTAGGAATCGAAAAGGCCCGTGGAGTCCTCCTCACCAGTGCCTGGGGGAACAGGAGACTCCAGCCTGCCTAGGAAATTGCAGGGTCCCAGCGGTGCTGCCTGAGGCGGGGCCCCAGGTGGGGACAGGTTTCGTTGGTGACCAAGGGCACGGTGCCTATGTGGCACCCACACGCTCCCCTGCCTGGAGGAGCTTCCCCAGCGTCAGAGGCCAGGCTGTGGCAGTGCTGGCCCCTCCCCCTGATCAGTCCCTCGTGGGGAAGCATTTGCTCTGTTTTCTGAGGGGTAACCGACAGTACAGTCGTGAGGCAGCGCCACTCCCGTTTCAGAGCCGCCATCTGTTTTTATCCTGGTGCGTTTACCCTGTGTGTTTGGGGAGACATAGACGCATACACACACAAGAGCAGTGCTGCTGAAATTCGCACCTCCTCTCCCATACAGGATCCCCCCTGAAGGCTGGCGCTCCTGGGGAGCCTGCACCTGCCTCTGGATGGGGCTGAGCACCTGGCCAGGAGCCAGGGTGCAGAGCTCTTTGCTGAGCAGTCCCGGCAGCAGTGGGTTCACGACAGCGTGGTAGGAAGTGTCATCTGGCTCCTGCATCTTCCTGGGCTGAGCCCCCCCTCAGTGCCTCTTCTGTCTCTTGGGGGAGTCTGGCGTCTCTCTTGTCGACAGGAGCCTGAGCTGCAAAGGCAGAGCCCCCTGCCTCTTTGAAGAAGGCATGGATCCCCTCAAACCCATCCTTGCCTCGCTCACTACACTGTCAGCGGATGCCCTGAACCCTTCCCTGCTTCTGGCCAGGCGTGGTGGGGGGAGATGGGGCCCTGGGTCAGGAGCCGGGAGTAGGCAAGCCTCCTGCCTTTGTTTCCCCGACAGCTCTCATTGCCATGGGGTCTTCCTTCCACGGGACTCGGTGGACCTCTCTCTAACTTTCTAGGTGGCCCTAGTTCTGCCTTGTGGGCCCTCAAGGTCAATGGGCAGGGGACCCTCCTCACTGTTTCCCAAACCAGGACTGGCTCCATGAATTAGGTAGGCTGATTCCTGGAATGCAGAGAGTTGGAATTCAGGGAACAGCTTAGGGAAACGCAGGGGAGAAGGTCCAAACAGATACTCCTAAAGTATGCACTCCCTGCCACCACTGTACACACATGCCTACATACACACGTGCACACGCACACACACACACACACACACACGCACACACACACACACACACACACACACACACACACACAGGTGTTAGGAATATCTCCCAGTTTGTACATCCCTTGCGCCTCAGGAGAGCTAAGCCACAATTGCTGAGGGCAGGTGTTCTGCATACAAATAACCGTGTGACCATAAATCAGCCTGCAGAGCCCAGGACCGAGTTTGCGACTGTCTGCAGAGCCTGGTCTGATGGCCCAGTTTTCATAATTTTTAAAAATAATAAAAAGGCAATGCAATTACAAAACCCTAATGCTCAAGGGACAGTAAAAACCAGAAATGGCTCATTGTTTTGCCTTGGAAATCCAAAACTGGGGTTTCCGAACTTTTTTTAAGGTAGTGGAATCTCGTTTTGAAACAAAAATCCCCTGCAGACACACTCAATGTGTAAAATGCAGAAAAGTGAGGTGAGCAGTGGAGGGGGGGATGGGGGCTGTCAGCTCTGCCCCTTCAGCCTGTCTGGAGTGGGGGGCACTTTAGAGCAGTTTGAAAACCACTGACCTCAGAGAACAATGCCAGCTCACTTTTCTCCAGGGGGTCCCCCTCCAGCGAGATCCTGGGCCCTGAACCCCGGCAGCTTTTCAGTATCACAGCAGTTGATGGAGAAGTGACTCTTAGCCTTGTCTCTGATGGAAAGAGAAATGGAGGCCTGGACCGCATCCCTGAGTGGTCCTCCGTGATGGGGACCTGGGTGCCTGGGGGAGCCATGGCATGCGGATTCTCACTCAGCAGAAATGCTGCGGCCCCGCGGAGCACCTGCTCGAGTGGGGTCTGACATCTGGGAAGGCCTGTGACCCACTGTCCCGTACCCGCTCCCTGTGTTCTCCAGGTCAGCCCAGACCTGCCTTCTTGCTGTGGAGAGCCACCGCTTTCCGCAGTAATACCCTGCAGTCCAACCGGTCTCAGAAACTTGGCAGCCACAGAACAGGGCTCCTGCAATCTCCCCCAGATCTACAAGGACACCTCTGAGAATTTTGGGATTTGCCTTATCTATTGATACCCATCAAAGAGAGCCACTGTGGACCTCACATGTGTTCCAGGGCCCTATTATAGTGAGACCGTGTCTTCTGTGGTCCTTGAGTTAAATGCAGAAGAAAGAGGCCTGGGGAGGGGGGTGATCTCACAGCCTTAGGACAACTGCTATCTCGGGATGTTGGCAGCGGCATGAAAGATCAGTTTTGGATGTCTCACTAAAGTTTATCTAAGAAACCTTTTCACCCACTGCAGCAGTTCATACCCTCATCTTGTTTCTCTCCTTCTTATCACCAGGGCAACCAGGGGTGCTTGCCAGGGTGGAATCGGCTTATAACTGTCACTGACCCATCATTTTCTCATGCTGGGCCTCAGGATTTTCCGCCTGGTGTGAATTTTGTCATTCGAGGGGCCCCTTAAAAGCATCCAGCTTTACCTAAAATCTTAGCAAAGGATTATTTCTTGGGAATTTCCCCATATCCAGGATCAATGAGCCAGAAATATTTCTGAACTATGGAGAGCTCCGTGCCAAGCAGGACTGTGTTCTGAGACCCCGAGGGAGTGCAGTTCTCGCTGGGTCATGCTGCTGAAGAAATCAGGACGTGCATTTGGACAAAGGGGGGAGGCCTCCTCTGGTGGGAGAGGACAGATGGAGAAGAAGTGTTAATTAGAGCAACTTGACCTCCAGCTTCTAGCACTTATCTCTGCAGCAGTCCTGAACAGCTTCCCCTGGTCCTGTAAAAGTCACCCTCAACAGATTTCTGGGGACATCAAGGACTGGGGACATCTTCCCAGTTCATGGGCAGGTGCTATGTGATCCAAGGTGCCAAGGACCCACTGAAAAAGGTCGGATCGTCAGCTGGGCCCTCTGAGGGTGAACATGGGAGCTGGTGTGTACGTGTTCCCCTCTCCCATAGTTCCTGCCGATGCCCTTGACCCTTGTCAGGGGATGTGAGTTGCTATGGTGACGGGAGGGGAGCTAAGCTGGGAGAAAACCTGGGGAGGGGTAAAATTACTAGAGAGAGAAATTTGACATAATGCAACCTTTGTCCCAATTTCCCCCAGAGCTGGACTTCAGGCAGTGGTTGCCTTTCCCTGCTTGACAGGTGGGCAGGTGGGACCAAGAATACTTCCCAGCTGCTGAGAGCCAGACTTACCTTTGCTTCATTCCATTACCCTGGTGATCTCAGGGGCCACAGATGCTGGAAGGGGAGTCCCTGTCATGGTGATATCGGGCCCTGGTCTCAATACCTTGGAGGTGGGGCCCAGTGGGTGTGGAAGGGTGATTTTGCTAAGCACAGAGGCAGCTGGTTGTGAGCTGCGCTCTCTTCCATGCGCCTCCCTCTGCCTCCTCTTTGCCTTCGAAGGGGCAGGAGGGGCCTCCTCTAAGGTCTTAACTTCTCTCCTTGTACACAGACAACCTCCTGGTCAACACTGCGGAGACCCTGGCTTTCACCAGTGCCCTTCCTCTGGGGAGGCAGGTGTCAGGGGAGCCCTTGAGCATCTCCTAGATGCTGGAGATTGACGTCAGCAGTGATAAAGATATTATTTCCTACTAGAATGTTGACAGTGAGGTGAAAGATGCAGCTCCTATGCTTTTTCTTTTAAATTACAAATATTCATCATTTGAATGAATTTCTCCCTTCTTCCCCCCTCCCTCCCTCCCTCGCTCCCTCGCTCCCTCTCTCTCTCCCTCTCTCCTTCCCTCCCCCCGAACTTGCTGAGCACCAGCTAAAGGCAAGCCTCCATGAGAAGTCTTAAGGATGCAACAGTGAGTAAGTCTGGGACCCTGTAGGGAGGAGTGTACAGCCCAGTTTGGAGGAGGTAAAGGTCAGACATCTAAATCGAGGATGAATTCTGTAGAGGAGGCTGCATGTGGTGTGTGAGTGCAGAGGAGGGGACAGATAACTGGGTCTGGGGGAGTCATGAGAGCTTCTCACGGAAGTGACCTTTGAGCTACATCTTGGAAGAAGAGATTTCTAAGCAGAGAAGAGGGGGTGATGTGCCTGGCAGAGGGTCTAGCATGTGCAAAGGCAGAGGACATACTGGACAAATCTGATCATTTTCTATGTTGGTCACCGAGGCTGGCCGTGATGGCAAGATTGGGGCATCCCCGTCATCCTCCTTTTCCTTCTCTGAGGTGTTGCCCTCCTATGGTGCAGCTCTAACCTGCCTGTAGGGACCTGCCTTCCACTGTGGGTCCCCCTCCATCCAGGAGGTCCCCAAGCCTTGCATTTCAGGCCTGGCCAATTACCAACTCCCACTCCCTCATTACCAGTTCAAGGCTTGTGTTCAAGGTCTAGAGCCGAGAGAGTCTTGGAGCTTGTAGGGAATGATGCCAAGTAGTAGCAAAGCTTCTTAAACAAAGATCCCATAGCTGGGGTGTGACATTATCAATCTCAAGCAAGTATAATGTGAAAAAGAACTTGAGGGTGGGGAGGCAGACGGGCGTCCAGATTTTTCTCCAAGTTCTGTTTACCTCTCCAGGAGCTGATAGCACTTAAGGTGGGTGGGATCTCCCTAGCTAACCTTAGCGGCCTCCTAAGAAAGCAGGCCTCAGGCTTTGGAGATGTTAAGTCCCAGCAGCAGAGGTCAAGATGGGAAGACAGGCAGAGCAAGCCTGATGGACTCTGTGTGTGGGTCGAGTCCAGAATTTGGGATTTTTGAGGTTTGTTTCAGGCTCCAAGAAGTCTGGTTATGGCCTGTTTGGAATGTCAAGGGATGAGATAAGAACGGGCAGGATCAAGGGCCAGACTGCTTCCCCTGCTGAGGCTTCCTAAGACTCCTCTCCTCCTGCTGTCCGCCTTCCCTCCCCGAAGCGGGAGTTGAGTTGGGAGGCAGATGGGCCTCGAGGGAAGCACTTGGGAAGTTGTAATGTTGCTGCTTCTGATGTTTTCTGAAGGCACCTTTCCTGGGGTCAGGTTTGAACCAGGGAATTAGTGACCTGGCTCCTGCGGGGTGAATCACACACCTTGGTGTCATCTTGTAATTTAAGCCTCTCTCTGAATCCACATCTTCCCAGGACCCCAGGGGAAGGGCTGAACAGGGTGTGGGTCCTGGCTGCTGTCACTGTCCACTGCCAGGTCCCTGGGTACCCAGTCTAGGATAACGCGGGCACTAAACTTCCTTCCCACTATGGCCTCCAGCTTCTGCCCATCGACGCTCGCACCCTCTGCTGCAGGAGCGTGCCATTCTGGGGTGCGCGGTCCCCATGGGCCCTACCGCGCGTGCGCACCAGCTAGGCCTCCTGCTGTGACTGCCCTGTACCCTCGCCGCCTGCTGTGTGCTGTCAGGGTCCCGCAGGCACGAGCTCAGATGTTGTCTCCATGAGAAGCCTTTCCCTCCTGGGCTAGCCCCTACCTACCCTATCCTGAGTGGTCCTGTCTGTTCCTACTGCTGGAACTTGGGCTCCAGAAAGGCAGGAACAATGTCCCAGCGCCCAGCCCTGTGCATACGTGATGGAGAATAAGTGGGAGGACGGCTAAATGCCGGCTTGGCTGCAGGCCGGGCTGTGGGCCCGTCCTCACCATGCAGGGTTTGGGGCCGTTCCTCCCGGGGAGAGCCGGCAGGGCTTTTCCTGTGGCTCTTCCAGGTGGTCTACTAGGCCATTCTGGGATTTGAGGAACAAAAGCTCTGTTTTCAGCTTTCATCTTTGTTTGCATTTTCCTTAGAAATAAGAGAACTGTGAGGCAAGCCCTCATTTCTGCCAGTGGCGTGTCTGGGAGGGAAGCTCAGGGTGTGAGCGCTGCCCTTCTGCAACAGGGCGGCCACAAGGGAGCACTTGGGATGGGACTGCATCCCCAGTATCTCAGGCTTGTTCTGGAAAAGGACAAACCCTGGAGCATAATAAGCACCACCCCAAGAATGGATGTGGACTAGTTGGAGTGGGGGTGGCTCCGCGAACAACGTCCCTGCAGGCCGTGCTCCTCCAGGAGCAATGAGGGGCAGGCAGTGGCGCTATGGCGTCTCCCCGAAATCCATGTCCACCCAGAACCTCGGAACGTGACCTTATTTGGAAATAGGACCTTTGCAAGTACAATTAGGTAAGAATCTCCAGGTGAAGTCATGCTGGATCTAGGGTGGACGCTAACCCCAATTCCTAGTGTTCTTATAGGAATAGGAGAGGACCCACAGAGACACAGGAGGAAGGCCATGAGAGGGTGGAGCAGAGTGATACAGTTACAGGCCAAGGATGCCAAGAACCCCTGGAAGCCAGGAAGAGACATGGAAGGGTCCTTCCTCAGAGTCTCCAGCAGAATCCAGTCCTGCTGACACCTGACTGTGCACTTCTGGCCTCCAGGCCTATGAGAGAAAAGTTACGTTGTTTGAGGCCACCAAGTCTGTGCTAATTCGTTACGGCAGCCCTAGGAAACTCGTACAGGGTCGAGTTTTGGGGTCTCTGGCTTTGCTTCTCCTCTCCCCCATGGTCCAGAGCTTCCCCACAGACTGTCTTCTCTGATATATGTACACTACAAAAGTCTGATGTCACACGGGTGAAAAAAACTGGGGCACAGACTGTGACGTGTGGGTGTTAGAGCGGTAGGGACACCCAACTCATGGTGTCACGTTCCTTCCCTCCACACTGACCCCCGATAGATCTTGGCCTCCCTTCTCTGCCTTCCATCTGCGATCTTTTCTTTCTTTCAAAATTAGATCCAATAGGGGAAGAGGTAGCAAAGAGATAAACAAGAGGTTACAGGTGAGACCCAGGGGTCCAGAAACATCCTTGGTTTAACAGCCCGACTCTGGTGGGTCCTGGGGCCTCAGGGCTATTCTCGCCTCTGCTCACATGTCCTGTGGCTTTAGAAAACAGATGAGCAATGAGCCAGTTACCTTTCAGTGGGTAACAAGCCACCCCCAAACCTGGTGCCTTAAACAGCCAACATTTATTTAGCTCACGATTCTGCAGGTCGGCACTTTGGCGTCCATCGGGCAGTTCTGGCCTTGGCAGGACTCACTTCTCTGTCTGTGGTTAGGTGCCAGGTTGGCTGGAGGTTAGACTGGTCTACAGGGGCCTCATTATGTGGTGGTTGGGAGGCTGTGGCTTAGGGTCATGGGGGTGACTGGGACCCAGGCCTGTAATCCTGCCTCAGGCCAGTAGGGCTGTCATGCGATAATGGCAAGATTCAGAGAAAGAGAGAGCAGAAGCCGCAAGCCTCTCGAGGCCTAGGCTCTGCCATCACTTTCTCTGCATTCCGTTAACCGAAGCAAGTCGCAAGACCAGCCCAGGTTCAAGGATGGGAAAAGAGACACTGTCTCCAGATCAGATGAACTGCTAAATCACTTTGCAGAGGATGCGGTCACGAGAGGGGTAGAGAACTGGACCATTTTTGCTAACAGAGTCCCCTTGGCCAGCCCTCTTCTTGGCCTGGGTGGAAGTTCACTCAGCCTGAATTCTCTGCTACCCTCTGCCCAGGAGAGTCTTGCAGTGAGAGGTGAGAACAGAATCCAGTTTTTAGTACCCATACGTCCAGGCTGGACCTGTGATATGTCATCCCAGAGATCTTTCTTTCATCAGACATTTATTCCAGCACTACCACAAGGCCAGGTAGAGAGAGCACACAGGGACGCAGGAGATCCTCATGGTAAAGAGCTTGGACTTCGGAGTTGGTCAGGCCTGGCCTTGGATCTCTGCTTTTACGGACTGGGGCAAGCCACTGTCTTTTTCCTGAGCCTGCTTCATTATCAGTAAAATGGGAGTAATAATGTCCGTGTTACGGGGAAGCTGTGAGGCCTGAATCAGATACCCAAGGGAAAGCGCTTAGCACAGCTCCTGGTCCACAATGGAAACCCGCTAATGGTGCCACGATTATTAATAATAAATGTAGGCTAAGGGAATGCATAGATGAATGAAGGTCTGGCAACTTTCTGCCAAATGCACATGATTAATGCTTATTCCCTCCCCATCCTGGCCCAAATGAAATATACAAAGGACCTAAGGAACTCCATCAGCCACCTGCTAACTTTCTTTTATAACAGGAAACCTCTCACAGCTGTGGCCAGGGCCCCTCTGTGACCGGGACACGGGGATGGGTGATAACATCCCACTCCGCTGCTCCCAGGCTCCCAATGCAAGCGGCACCCCTCACCGCGCCCACAAACTCCTCCTCTGGTCGCGCCGCCTGTGCCCCGTGGTAAAAGGAGCCACACCTGCACCGGTGGCAGCCAAGAGGCATTTTCCCGTCAGTAGCCTGGACGATTTTGTCTCCACACCTCACAACCTTCGTTTTTTCTTCCTCTCCAAATCAAAGCACGCCTTTGCGCTCCAGGCGGCCTGTCTCCCGAGTGGAGTCTGCAGGGAGGGCAAGGAGAAAGCTGAGCGATTAGACGCTCAGCCGGCCCCTTTCAGAGGCTGGAGCTGTTTTTAGCTCTGCCTCTCAGCAGGCAGGCCTGGCCTTGGGGTCTGGGCCCAGCCTGGTAAATTAATAGCAGCACAAGACTGTCAGGGCCCGGATAGCGCCGGGAGAGGGGAGGAAGGCTCCGTCTGAGCGCTGCTGGGTTGGAGGTGCTTTTCTTACTTTGTCTTTTATTCTGTTGGAAACGACGGTTTCCCCTTTCAACGTGCCTTGCCTCTGTCCAGATGCTCTTTGTCAGGCGACCCGGTGTAATGAAAGACAACAAGCTCCCCCTCCGTATATTTTTAGTGGAAAATAAAAACACATTTTCTAATCCGAAACCGCATGCCCGCCTGAGAATGAAGAGAATGTGGATGCTGCAGGTCTGGGGGGCAGTGGAGGGAGCCTGAGGCTTCCTGGAGGAGAGAACAGATTTTCTTAAAGGGCATTTGTAAGTTGGAGGCTGCTCCCAGGAGCCTGGGATGGGCGAGAGCTGGGCTGGTTGACGTGCCGCGGGTGAAGTTTTGCTTTTTAAGCAAGAGGGTCAGTTTCTGGAGGCAAATGGGCTCCAGGCTGATACGATCTACGGCAAAAATAACTCTGGATTTGGATCTAACAAAGACTATGAAAGAGAGGCTCGGAGACTTGTTTTCCATCCTGGCGGGAGTCAGGGTGGTTTTAAATGAAGGGCAGATGTAGCCTGAGGCCAAAATCCGTCTCCCCGGAGCCCTACTGTAACCTTATTAAAGGATAAAAAGCAAGGCAGGACTCTCATGGTAAGCGAGAAACGCGGCTTCCCCGGCAGAGTGAGGGGTTCTGCAGACACCTGTGAGGAAGGTGGGGTCTTGCCTCTCTGCAGGAGGTGCTGGGAGAGGACGAGGCGGGTGGAGGCCCTTGGGCATGTGCACGGGGCCCTGACCTGACAGACAAGGTCAGGACCTGGGAGGCCGGGCAGGAGGGGCTTCCCAGCTGGTGTGGCCTCGCAGGTCAGGTCAGGTCAGCCCCCTGCCAGGCCAGTCTTCCCCCCACTGCAGCCCAGGCTGGCCTCACAGGATGCTTCGTGACTCCATGGGAAAGGGCACTGAAGCAGGAGCCGGGGCTTTCCAAGGTAGCACAGCACCTCGCACCTGGGAAGGGCTTGGTCCCTTATACTGGTGACAAAAATAACACATGCTCCATGCAGCAGGAACGTTTTACCTTTAAGCATTCCCAGGAGTGGGGGCTTCCCTCACTTCAGGTTTGGGGTGCTGGAGGTCCCTCGGGCTGAGTTAGAACCTTGTCTACACTCGTGACCATCTGAGCAGCTCGCCTCACCTGTCTGCACCAGGCCGCCATTCAGGTGTGGAGGGTGAGCAGTGGGGGGCGTGTTTCATCCTCTCTTTGTGCTTCCCGAAAGTTAGCTGCCCTGCTCTGTGCTCTCAGGGCATCTGGCTCTGTCCTCTGGCGAACTTGCTTGCTGACATAACTTGTCAACTTGTCTGTGTGGCCCAGGGCATGGGGCCCTCAGTGTCGAGGGCTGTGCATTCGTGTCTGTGTAGCCAGTGACTGGAGAGTACGGGTTCAACAGTGTGTGTTCAGGGTGCCGACATGATGGACGCTTGCGAGTGTTAGCGTCTGGGCTTGGAAGCAGCAGCAGATAGTGTCTTCTGTGCTTTACAGATTCTTCCTCCCTCGGCCAAAATATGTAAAAGATTTTTTTGGAATAAGATCTTGCATCTGTGTAGTGTGAGGGTTTCTTAAAGCACTTTTATGTGAGGCTGGGTCTCACCTAAACTCTGTGATGAGCAGACAGCATTGCCCCATTTTACAGATAAGGCTACTTGAGGCGTGGATGCTGATTGGCTGGCCCAAGACAATAACCATAAAGGTGGAGCTTGCAGTCCAGAGAGGTTAGGTAAATGACCCAGAGGCACACAGCACAGAGCCAGCTGGAGAGCTGGCCAGACCCCAGGCTTGTTTGTCTCCAGAATCCACATTCTCTCCCCTGACCAGCTACGCAGAGTGGGTACCTGCTGTTGTCAGGCTCCGTGTGCGGGGCCCACCCTACCACTCCTCATTTCCTTCTCACAACAATCCTATGAGCTGGAGAGTGCAGCTCCATTTGTTTGTTTTTTGTTTTTTTTTTTGCAGTTTTGCGGGCCTCTCACTGTTGTGGCCTCTTCCGTTGCGGAGCACAGGCTCCGGACGCGCAGGCTCAGCGGCCATGGCTCACGGGCCCAGCCGCCCCGCGGCATGTGGGATCTTCCCAGACCGGGGCACGAACCCGTGTCCCCTGCATCGGCAGGCGGACTCTGAACCACCGCGCCACCAGGGAAGCCCTCCATTTGTTTTTTTAAAAAATAAATTTATTTATTTATTATTTTTGGCTGTGTTGGGTCTTTGTTTCTGCATGCGGGCTTTCTCTAGTTGCGGTGAGTGGGGGCTGCCCTTCATTGTGGTGCGCGCGCTTCTCGTTGCGGAGCACGGGCTCTAGGCGCCCAGGCTTCAGTATTTGTGGCACACGGGCTCAGTAGCTTTGGCTCGCGGGCTCTAGAGCGCAGGCTCAGTAGTTGTGGTGCATGGGCTTAGTTGCTCCGTGGCAGGTGGGATCTTCCCAGACCAGAGATCGAACCCGTGTCCCCTGCACGCCATCAGGGAGGTCCCGCAGCTCCATTTTTCAGAAGAGGAGACTGAGGTTCTGAGAGGTTCCAGAGACAGAGCCAAGCTCCACCCCGGGTCCATCTCTGCAGCCAGTGCGCTTTCTCTACAGCCAGCCCTTTCCTTTTTCCTCAACTTTCCTGGATTTTGTACCCCAAGGCAGGCAGTGCAGGGAGAGGATTATATCAGAAACATGTCTGGCGAAGATTTAATGGCAGGCACTGCTCATAAACTTTGGGTGTTTGTATCTGTGGGGCTCAGAGTTCCAAGCAGAGATGCAGATGGTGGGCTGGACCAGCAGTGATGAGGCATATCTATGCCTCAGATTTACGAGGGCTTTGTTGCAGAGTGAGGAGGAGGTAGGGAAGGGGAAGAGGTGATGAAGGAGGAAACTGCTTCCCTTAGGCTAAGAGTAAGAAGTCTCCCTTCTCCTGCCAGCCTGCACCAGACCAGCCCCTCGCAGTTTTCTAGAAACAACCTCACATATCTTCTTTCTCCTTTGGGGAGGTGGGAGATCAGGTGGAGAAGGCCAGGCATTTGCCAAGTGGAGAAAGGTTTTTCATCATTTAAAGCTCAGATGGCCTTGGTACCTCCCTTCCCCCTCCCCCACATTGCACATCCCACCAGTCACCAAGGCATCAGTCCTCCCTCTTAAATAGACTCTGTCCCTTGCCTCCTTTCCACATCGCTCTCCTGGACAACTGGAGGGACCTCCCGGCCGTCTCCTTACTTCCACTCCTGTCCCAAACTGTCCCTCCCACACTGGCCCCAGAGTGACCCTTTTACAAATGCACACCTGACCGTGTCACCCTCCTGCTTAAATGCTTTTGTGGCTTTCTGTAATAATAGAGTACGCGTATGTAGAGTCGCGTGCTGGTAAACCGGCTGAAAAAGGAAAGTCCTGATTTACAGTGTTTGCTGATTGCCTTGGCGTACGGACTCCCGCTCTTTCGAGCGGTAATGTTTGGGCTGGCAACACGCAAGCTTTCCTCTGGTGGCAGGAGTTGGCCCTGGCACATCCCTGCATAGCGCTGATGAGGCGCAGGGCACTGCTTAAGGCTTTTTATCTTTGTCTGGGTCCTTCCCCTGCCTGGCACGCCCTCTCCTCCTATCTGTGTTTATCCAAATTCTCCCCACTCCTCCGTCCCACTTCCAGCCTCTCTCGCTCCAGGATGCCTTCCCAGACCCACCCCCATTGCTGGAATAGTTGGAAGTACTCCCATAACACCGCATTTGCCCTCTCTTCCTACCTAGCAGGATCGCAGGAGGATGGTCTCTTTCAGAGGCCCAGCCACCACGTGTGCCTTCCAGGTGTAATTAACACTTGTCAGTAATCAGGCCGTTCCAAGGGAGTATTGATACAGCACTAACAATGTAGTCAGGCTCCGGTGTAACCACTGGTGGGGGAAAGAGAAGTGTCCGCCTTGAGCCGTGCCCTCAGGGACCAGAGAGCTGGGTTTGGGTTTCGTGAGCGTCAGGGGATGGGAGCCACGGGTCAGCAGCTCCAGCGCTTTGTGGTGACGAGCAACGGCTGTTTATCCGCCGCCTGAACCTGGTCCTTCTTCCGGTTATGCTTTCCCTATCCCCGCAGTAGATGGAGGCATTTATCGTGATGAGCAGGTGATGTGCCCATGAATGGGAAATCAGCAAGGGCTGAAGGGGGATTTTCAAGGTCAGGATGTGCCCTTTCTATTGAGAGTTCAGTTCTGGAATGAAGGAGAGAAGCTGGGTGGCAGCTTTTCCTGCCCAATCCCCTAAGGGGTAGATGGTGCCCCCCCAGTCCTGCTTGGAACTTGCTGTCCACTCCAAAGCTTCCCACCATGAAAAGACTATCGTCTAGATAAAATAAACATTTACGTTCGAGGAATCTATAAACTTTATGTAAGTGCTAGCATGAGTGCATTAAAAATGTGGATAATTTTTTTTTGTGTGAGAGCAAAAAATTGGAAATAACCTAAATATTCATCAGTACAGGGTTGGTTGAATCAAGGGCAATACACTTATAAAACACAAGGAGAGGGCTTCCCTGGTGGCGCTGTGGTTGAGAGTCCGCCTGCCCATGCAGGGGACACGGGTTCGTGCCCCCCGGTCCGGGAAGATCCCACATGCCGCGGAGCGGCTGGGCCCGTGAGCCATGGCCGCTGAGCCTGCGCCTCCGGAGCCTGTGCTCCGCAACGGGAGAGGCCACAACAGTGAGAGGCCCGCGTACCGCAAAAAAAAAAAAAAAACAACAAAAAAAACCACAAGGAGATTTTCCGTTTTAAAAAGTGTGGTAGATCTCGTGATTTGCATGACGGCCCAGGATGTAAGTGGGATAAGTGGGGTGATTCGTAATTTGGTGAGTGGGGGACAGGGTAAGCTGCAGAGTATTTCTGACGGCCCCCCAGAGTGGGGGTCGTGTCTCTTGTTCACAGCTGTCCTCAGCACCTGGTATAGAACCTGGCCCCAGGAAGGGCTCTGTAAATGTGACTGTTATAACTATTGTCGGCAGGCCCTAAGTAAATGATGAACAAATCCTACTTTGTATAATCCTACGTAGAGGCATCGAGAAAACTTGGAAGGAACCTCGCGAAAACATTACTAGAGCTTACCCCTGTTTGGAGTAGAATTAGCCGGCAGGGGATAAGATGCTCACTTAAAATATAAATATTGTTAGAATTTAGGATGAGCTTGTATTATTTTTGCAATTACTAGACTAAAAACCAAAAGAAGTGGCGAAGAGATCCCTTCACAGTCCTTCCCCTACAAACGCACTTAGCTATCTGCTGTTGAGCACATACTTGGGTCTTTGCAGGCCTGGGGACTAGTCCTGCTCTATTGATTTCTGCCTGGTAAACGGTGGATAATAAGAGCTCTTTTCTCACGGGGCGGTAGAGGGAACCACATGCAGTAATGAGGGTCATGCGCTCAATGCAGCCACCCCTAACAGAGGAGTGGCTTGTAACCGTTAGCTGCTTTCCACTGTCGCATGGAGTTTCATCCCCTGACTCGCCCATGAACCTTTTTTCACCCCCTGTCGTTTGCTTGAGTTCATCAGAGTGTCGTTAGTTCCTAAAACACGATCAGGGATGAAATCCTCAGGAAGATGCAGCCCAACTCTGTCATTTTGTGGCAACCAGGGCCCAGAGATGTTAAGTGACTTGCCCAAAGTCACACAGCTTCCAGGTGGTATAGATGTTATTTGCACTGAGCTCCAAAGCCACGTGCTTTCCTTGTACTGACTGCACTGCCTGACAGGGACTTAATGTTTTGTCTTCCCGAGAAGACTTCTAGAGGCAGAGATGCCTTACCCCAAGAGAAAGGAGTCACCAGTGGGGGCTTTTAACAGTCTGGCAGAGGCCACCCTGTCTAGGGTTCACTCCCTTTGAAGTGAGGAAGGGAGGGGCTGGGCTGAAGAAGTACACCCACATGTATATGAACTCAGGGACTCCCCTGCTCTCACCCCCACCCCCATGCCCGGCCGGTCCTCTACAGTCACACACCTGCCTGGGCTGACCTCCCCATGGAGAGGTCGTCACAAGCCTCAGAGCCAGCTAGAGCTGGCTTCAAAACTGCTCTAATTAGTGTGTGCCTCGAGTTACTTAGCTGCAAAATGGGGACAGAGGGACCTACCTGCCAGGTGCATGTTGAGAATCAAGGCAGATAAAGGTTACACCTGCCTGGTGTGGGGTCTGGCACACCACGGGCAGCTGGGTGGATGAGAGACAGACCTGAATCTGTTTGATTAAAGGAAGGCACTTTGTTCCTGGACCTGGAGACCACCTGCTACAGATGATGGGGGCTAGGATAAGAAAGCAGTGTTTCTATCTCAAAGTTGGTGTAGTTGCCTTTCCACCATTCTGGAGGGCCCTAAATATGTATTTGGGAGCAAGGTAGTAATTAGCAGGCATGGTCTCAGGAGTCCTGGGTTCGAGTCCCAGATCCACCATTTTCCAACTATCTGACCTCAAGCAAGTCCCTTGAATTCATGAGCCTACATTTCCTCATCCATAAATTCAGGCTAATATTAGCATCTACCTTGTTTGTATTTTCCCTTCACTTCACCAGCATCCATTCCAGTATTAAATGGAATAAAGGATAGGAAGCATTTTACCCAGTGCCTGGTATGTGGTAAATATCAGTAAACGTCAGCTTCTTTGAATATTTTATCATAGTTATTATTACTGTTACAGTGCTATAGTCCTTCACGCTATTCACCAAATATTATTATTATTATTATTATTTTTGTGGTACGCGGGCCTCTCACTGTTGTGGCCTCTCCCGCTGTGGAGCACAGGCTCCGGACGCGCAGGCTCAGCGGCCATGGCTCACGGGCCCAGCCGCTCCGCGGCATGTGGGATCCTCCCGGACCGGGGCACGAACCCGAGTCCCCTGCATCGGCAGGCGGACTCTCAACCACCGCGCCACCAGGGAAGCCCCTCACCAAATATTTTGTTTACCTCTGGGCAAACGGTGGGATTGTACTTCTCTGACCGGTTAAAGTTAGGCAGGGCCTCTGACTTGCTTGGGGCCAATGAAGTGCTTATGGTGTCACTCTGGGCAGTTTTAAGGGCTAGTGTGTGATTTGCTACCTTCCCTTCTCCTGCCCTGAATGCAGAAATGACAAACCCTTTGTGGGGGTGAGCCACTGAGCGTGGGGCAGTTGTTACAGCAGCTAACCTTGGTCTCTCCTGACTGATACACGTGGGCCGACCCCAGCATGGCGAGACCGTGGGTGATAAATGGCCTTCTGCCTTGTCACGTGAAGAGGTAGAAGAGAGAGGCAGAGGAGGTTGTGCAGTCGCTCACATGGAAAGCTTTTTTTCCCCAATGGAGTGCTTCAAGCTAGCAAGCCTGGCGTCCTCCTCCCTCTGACTGGGGGAATGGGGTGCATGTGGGCGACTGATCAGGTGGGGGACCAGACTGCAGCTCTGCATTTCCTCTTCGGTCCTCTGACTGAACTTGCCCCACCTATGTCTCTGCAAAGAGCGGGCTGTTTGTGCTTCTTGCTGTGTTAACTTCCAAGCGACTCCCAAGGATCACCACTCATGAGGATTTAAAAACTGCACTCCCTCGGGGCAGCCCTGGCAAAACTCCCCTGCACTTGCTCCGTGCCACATCCATGAGCAGCCTTCCTGGGCAGGGCCTGTCTGAAATACCACCCCCCGGCGACCCTCTGAATCTCTGTGCCAGGGATCGTAGGAGGAGGTGGTTGAAAGCCCAGGTCCTCCTGAAGGGCTAATGTTTCGACTCGCTCTCATTTCCTTTAAGGTATAAATGATGGATATAAAGCTATTCAACCCAGACCATCTCAGTGGAGGTGAGCAACAAGATGCAAATACCTAAAAGTCAAGAGATGGAGATGAAAGGCGTGAACAGCGGCATTGAAAGAGAAGAGTGGGGGCTGGGATGGGCAGGCAGTCAGACTCCCTCTGGGAGTTGATGCAGGGACTTTGAGGTCAGGTGGCCTGGATTCAAAACCTGCTCCTGCCACTTGGCCACTGTGTGACCTTCCAGGGAAATGGTGGATCGTTCTGAGGTCAGGAGAGTACAGTTGGCTCTGTTCATGAGCTCCGTGAATGCCTGTGCTGGCTTGTAAGTGGAGCACTCAGTGTCACCCCCACCCCCCAATCTGAATGCCTTTTCCTGTGCGCCTTAAAATGTATCGGTGCCAAAGCTGAGTGCCAGCTTTCCTGTTTCACTACAGGGATACAATTAAATGAGCTCAGTTAAATTTTACAGTTGACCCGTGAACAAGGAGGGGTTTAAGGATGCCGGCCCTCTGTGCGGTTGAAAATCCGCTTATCATTCATAACGGCCACCCTTGTCCACAGTTTCTTGGTATCCGCGGATTCAACCGATGGTGGATAGTGTGGTCCTGCGGTATTTACTAGTGCGACACATCCACGTGTAAGTGGCCCCACGCAGTTCAAACCCGTGTTGTTCAAGGGTTAACTGCACTGAGTTCTTACTATGTGCAGACCCTGGGCTGGGTATTGTGGAGGGAGAGTTGAGAAGAGGATGCTGCTGGTGGTAACTCTCAAGACATCAAAGGGAGAGCTCGGGGTTAGAAATCAGTAAAACTGGTCTGGGAGAATTGTTTCTCCTTCTCCGGGACTCAGGCTCCATGTGTCACACGGGGAGAGACCGATGGCGTCTCCTCTGACACGTCCTGGAAGGACTAGGTGAGAGGGGGGTGTGTGATACCCATTTGCAATAACTAAGTGCTACACAGTGTAGGGTGTTTTCATTCTTATCAAATCCACTGGTGTCCACTGGGAGGTCACCCCGATCGTGTCCTTGAGGCCCCGTGAGAGCTTGCTGGGGTTTTCCACGGGATGACTTGATAGGAGACATTCCACTGGACTTGGTTTGCCTCAGGGGGCCCTGGGCAGCTCCCCGTGTTCAATTTATGTGAAGAGAAGGGCTGTGACTTCCGTCCGTCCGTGGGTTCTTTACCGAGAGCCAGTCCCCTGCATTCCTGTTCTGAGGAAGGAGAGGGACTGTACTCACTGTCTGGTCTGCACGGCTGTGTGCCAGAGAATTGTCTTCAGTGTTGGAACAGCAGAAATTCAGAGCGAGGCTGGGGAGACCCGCTATAATGTGTGAGAGGGAGGCAGTGCAAATGGCTGGGGACCAGCGAACCTCCATGAGCCCCCTGAGCGTCAGGAAGGTATTATTTTTAAAATACCACTGACTTTTATGATTTCTGAGGCCAGAGGCCCCTAATTGAGCTTCCCGATTGTTTCTTCCCTGAATTTTAAAAGTTTTAAAAATAAAATTGTTATGGTCTTAGCTTCAAGGTTGACCACAAGCTTCCCCGCCTCCCCCCGTGGGCCTAGAGCTTTCCGGGTCAGCCAGGGCAGGACTGTGGGTGTGTCAGGGCCTGGGTTTTCCCTCTGGGAAGGTGGAAAGGCAGCAAGCTTGGCTGGAGAGCGCAAACCACACAAGCTAGGTGCTCTCGTGCAAAACCCATGCACGGGGGCCTACTTAGAGTTAGGCATGGTGCTGGTAACGAGGGGAACGAAGGCATGGTTGTTAGCTGATCCCCAAAGAGATGGGGAAGGATGTAAATAAAGTCAATTGCAGGGGAATGCAGAGGAAAGGTCCCCAAAATGGCTTGAGGGTGTGGCTGGCCAAAGAGAGGCATTTGAGCAGATCTGTAAAAGCGTTTTAGAATCCCCAGGTATAGAAAAGGCTCATGGACATTTCAGCAGAGGGGGCGGTGTGGTTGAAGACTGAGGGGTGAGAAGTTCAGGTGTGTAGAGAAGATGCTGGTGGAAAACGGGTGTGCATGAGACTGGGGTTGGGGCAGGGCAGATGGGAAAGGCCTGAAACCTTGAGGTTGACATTGTCAAGTCTGTGGTTTGGAAAGATCTTCTGTTTGAATACCCCTTGTGATGGGAGGCTCACTACCTCTAGGGTAACCCATTCCACCGTCAGCTCTGACTTACAAAAAGTCCTTCCTGAGAGCAAGCCAGTGCCTGTTGGCCTTGGAGGGGCCTGGAGGACCAACCTAGGCCGTGCTTGATCCTTCCATCCTTGTTTTTGTCCTTGTTAGAGTGATGGACACTTGGCTTGTAGACCAGCATGATAACTTCCTTTTACCACAAGCATCACAAAGTTTAGGCATGCGCCCAGAACCTCCAGAACTTTCCGTCAATGACTGAGGTTGGCCTACTATAAGGAATTCATCTGATTTCATCTCCACAGTTTTCCTAGCGGCTCAGAACTTGGGGGACTTGGGATTCAACAGTCCTGATTTTGAATCCCATCTCAGCTGCTTTGTAGCTTTCTGACTTTGAGCATGTGACTTTCCTCTTCAAGTTCAGCTTCCTCCTCCTGTCATAGGAGTTACAGGGTGCAAACAACACCCCCAGCTCCCTCCACTCTGGTTAAGAGGCTTCTCTCTTCCCACACCCTTGAGATGGAGTTTGGAAGCTCGTTGGGCAGTGCTGTCATCGAGACGCTTCCAGAGCCCCGATCCCTTTTCAATCGCCGTACTCCCCTGGGAATCGATTTATGTGTTTTTTGGCTAAAACAGGCCACCAGAGGAAGACGTTCTCCTGTTTCTGTGAACGTATCTGTTTTAGGGCTGCACCCTCCTTTCCGTTTCTGTCTGGTTGGGATGCATGTGCAGTATGCGTTTTGCAGGCTGCCTCGGCCTGTTTTTAGACAAAATATTTTGACAGTCCGTCCTCCGTCTTGCCTCTCTAACTGTCTTTGGGAGGCCCTGGGATTTGCTTTTCCTGAGCCTTTGGCTCTGTGATCCTCTAAATCTTGAGCGTCCAGTGGGGTCAACCTTCCTGGCTGCGGGCCTGACCAGGAATGTGAAATGACCCAGCATCAGAGAAGGCAGGCTCCCCGGGGCTCACCCGCGTCCCCCCCCTGCTGTCTCAGACTGGAGATGGAGGCCCAGAGAGCAGGGTCGGGGGACCCGTCTAAAGTCACAGGGCAAACTGGTGGCAGAGGTGGGGGGACAGCTCTCCTCCCTTGACTCCACGTCCTGCTCTCAGCTGGGGCCCTGGAGCCCCATGCAGTAGCCTGAGTGTTCCAGGTGTTTGTTCATCGGGGCTGCACACGTTTTCCAGGCCTGCAGGTCTTTCTGTAGGTCACCACCCCCATCAGTGCCCAGCTTGAGAGTCAGCCTTATTCACGCTCAGGATGCCTGATTTGCAAACCCCAAAACTCAAAGCCAATCAGACATTTCCTGAACTCCATCCTTCTCCTGCCCCGGTCCTGACGGAGCGGGAAGTTGTGCTGTGGCACCGCGCAGGAAGCCTCCAGGGCAGGCGGTGGATCCCAGCAGCTGTGATTTGGGCAACTCGAGCTGTAATCCCCATCCCCACTCCCCGCCAGGTCTCCACTGACCCCGGGCCTCACCCCGGGCCTTGGGAACATTAGCTTGTTTCACCATTTTCCTGAGAGTGAAATGATGTTCAGTATTCATTTTCTTGTCGCTGCCGTAACAAATGACCACAAACTCAGTGGCTTAAAAGAATACAAAGTTATCCTCAGGTCTGGAAGTCAGGAGCTCCAAGAGAGCTTCGGGGCTGAGGAGCAGCACGTTGGCGGGGCCGCTTCCTTCTGGGAGGCTCCAGAGAGAATCAACACGTTGGCGGGGCCGCTTCCTTCTGGGAGGCTCCAGAGAGAATCCGCTTCCTCGCCTTTCTGGCTTCTGGAGGCTCCTGTAGTTGTTGGCTTGTGGCCTTTTCCTTCAGTCAGTCGCTTAGCATCTTCCTTCTCTGAATCGTCTGTCCTCACTCAGCCTTCTCTTCTGTGTCAAATCTCCCTCTGCTTCTCTCTATACGGGTATCTGTGATGACATCTAGAGCTCATCTAGAGCTTGGATAATCCAAGATCATCTCCCCGTCTCAAGATCCTTCATTTCATCACATCTGCAAAGTCCCTTTTGCCAGGCGAGGGAACGTTCACAGGGTCCAGAGATTACGGTGTCGAGGTTGTTGGAGACCACCCTCAGGCTGCCACAGTCAGTTCACGTCCTGCCCATTTCACAGACTTGGAACCTGAGGCCTGGAAAGGTTAAGGAGTACAGGGAATTCAGGTCTTGGACACCTGCTCCTTAATTCTAGGACTAGGGCTTGTTGAGGTCCTTTTGGGCTCTGTGGGCTGCTCTTTAAAAGTGAATAATCTGACACTTTCTCACATTGGTTGGTCGTTTTCTGGGGCTGGGGGTCACTTCATTGTTCCTTCAAAATCTCGGAAACACCCCCCCCCCCAAATTTTCCACATCAATAAACTGAAGCTAGTAACACCTACCTCCTGACTTGGTTGGGTTTTCAGGAAGATTGCAATAATGAGAATTGTTATTGCCTCTAGAGCGCTTCTCTGGTGATCACTTAATGCATCCTTCCTTCGTTCCCTCATTCCTCCCTCCCTTCCTTTTGATGCAATTGGGGCTCGGCCAGCGGCTGTGAGGTTGGGTGCTAATGACTCCCAGCTGCCCCCTTCTTTGCAGACTTGCCCTCAGCCAAAAGGGGGCTGCCGGGTGAGCAGCTGCCCTGGAACGCCCCCTGTTCCTGCCATGGCTGCCCGTTCAGGGCACTGACTAACTTGAGGCACACAATGCTGGTTTCCTTTGCCAGGTAGGGCAAACTTTTGGTGCAGTTCATGCTCCAGGGCTCCCCACGGGATCAGGCTAGCCTCTGCTCAAGGTTGCATCCTTCTTAGCTCCTCCTCTGTCCCACTTCCCTCACTCCCCGCATCCTGAGAGCCCTCCTCACGGACTCAGGGCTACCCCAATCCTGCCATGGGCTCTGCTTCTAGGGAACCCACCCTAAGTCACTTTCCCTTCTGCCTTTTAATTTTTCCTTGTTGCTCTTCTTTCCTAGGAAATCAGGAGAGCGTCGTTTTATGGAAACCAAGTCAGGAGAGTTTCAATAGGAGGAGAAACCAGCAGCATCAGACAAGGGAAGCAGTCACAGAATCAGGACTAAAGCTCATCAGCCTTGGCACTGAGAAGGTTTATTGGTGCGCTCCTGTCTAACTGACTGTCAAGGTACAGTTAAATCTCACCTTCCTTCTTTACTGCTGGGTCTGTAAATCTTATAAAAACAAACTTTAATGGTGGAAAAATGCCAGGCAGGTCAGTTTTCCTGCCTCGGCCTTAGTTTCCCTACCTGCAAAGGAGCTGGATGATCTCTCCGAGATTTTATGATTCTAAGAATGTTTCCTCGTGTGAGCTGCAAATAAGAACAGTAAGAACTGTCCCACTTACCAAGCCTTTGATATGTGCCCTCATGCGAGCTGAGCGGAGGGTGTGAGGCATCTGCTTCAATCCTCACAACCACCCTGTGAGATAGAAAGTACCTTATCCCCCTTTTATTGTTTCATCAACTTGTCTATCTGCCGAGGCCTCCTGGGTTCGTATCTCCAGCCTGGTTGTTGCCACTTGAACCAGCTGGCTTCAGTCTGTTTCTTCTAACCCTGTCTTAGTGCAGGCTGCCATAACAAAATACTGTAGAATGGGTGGCTTAAACCACAGTAATTTATTTCTCACAGTTCTGGAGGTGGAAAGTCTGAGATCAGGGTGCCAGCATGATTGGGTTCTGTTGAAGTTTCTCTTCCTGGTTTGCAGATTGTCACTTCCTCACTGTGTCCTTACAAGGTGGGGAGGGAGGGAAAGGGGGGGAGTGTGGGGGAGAGCGATATCTCTGGTGTCTCTTCTTATAAGGACACTAATCCCATCATGAGGGCCCCACCCTCATGACCTCATCTAAACCTCATTACCTCCCAAAGGCCCCCATCTCTAAATAACATCACATTGGGGTTAGGACTTCAACATATGAATTTGTGGGGGGGGGGGGCATGACTCGGGTCCATAGCAACTCCAGACAAGAGAGCATTAAATAATCACAGTGGGGCTCAACCCAGTGTGGGAACTCTGGTAGGTATTGTAGTACATGCCTCAAGGTTATCCCTCCAAAACAGTGAGGGGGCTGGGGTATTCATCCACCGATCCCGTCAGCCATGGGTTGAGAGCTGCTTCCAGGAGGTACTGACCCCCGGCCCTTCTGGTCTGCCCGTGTGAGCTGAGCACACTCCAGTGACCAGGAAAGGCCCTCGGGCAGGGTGCAGTTGCCTGTGGTTGAAGCCGTGGGGACTGCACGCTCAGGTATGGTCAGTGCTGAGGGAACGTGGGCACAGGGCTGCGGAAGTCTGCCAGTGGGTCTGAGGGCTGAATGCTGGGGGGTGCCGTCATTCAAATCCGGGCAAAGAAGGAGGTACCGTGGTAACTTTAGGAGGGGCAGTTTCCATGGAGTTGTGGGTGCAGAAGCCCCAGGGGAGTGGGTTGTTCATGAACAGGTGGTGAAGGAGCAGGGCTGGTGTGAGGCTGCCTCCTGAGTGAAGATGGGGGCGTGGGGTCAAGGGAGAGTGTTCTCAGGAGTTCCCTGGGGGCCTAGTGGTTAGGACTCGGTGCTTTCACTGCTGTGGCCTGGGTTCAGTCCCTGGTCAGGAAACTGAGATCCCACAAGCCACAGGGCATGCCCCCCCCCCCCAAAAAAAGAGAGTGTGTTCTTGGCTCAAGATGGGAGGCTCAGGTGCGTGCTTTTGTACTGGTGGGGATGCTGGGAGTGGGGGTGAGGGAGTGGTGGGTGACGCAGGATGCGGAATCCAGGGAGGAATGTCTGGACATTGAAGATTTGAAGGCAGATCAGAGGCTAGAGGGAGCTAGGTCCTGACACACGTGCAGTGACTGGTCTGTGGGAAGGACAGAGCCTCTTCTGTGAGCAGAGGCAAGAAGGGAGAAGTGGGACCAGCTGAAGCTGGGTTTGGTAAGGAACCATGAAGGGACTCGATTAATGCCTTCTGTTCTTTCACGGAAATACGGTGAGGTCAAGACAAATGGATGAAGGAAGAGGGGTGGGAGGGGCATGATATGGTCGCCCCATTTCTCTTCTTTTTTTGGAGTGGAGTAAGCAAGATAGTTTATGTCTTTTTATATAGAAACACTTCTCATAGCTATCAAAATAATTGCAGCTTCTTTCATTGAAAATAAATACACAGCAGATGCTTCCGTGCACTCAGTAAGTTTCTCATGGTCTTTGAAATTACTTATCGGTTTCGCCTGTCAGCTTTGTGTGCACATGTAGTGTAAAATGTACTAGTATTTTTGAAGGGCAATTTGGAATCATTAGCAGTCTTAACAGTGCGTGTAGATTTTGACCCAACAGTTTCCTGAAATTTGACACTTTCATGTTTGAAAAGCCAAAGGAGAAGATATCAAAGGCAAGTTAGGAACTGGGAGAAAAGGATTCCTTGGGTGTTAGGAGGAGAGAAACAGCTAACATTTTTGAGGGTTTACTATGATCCAGGACCCGTTGGCTAAGATCTTTTTTTTTTTTTTTTTTTTGCGGTACGCGGGCCTCTCACTGTTGTGGCCTCTCCCGTTGCGGAGCACAGGCTCCGGACGCGCAGGCTCAGCGGCCATGGCTCACGGGCCCAGCCGCTCTGCGACATGTGGGATCCTCCTGGTCCGGGCACGAACCCGTGTCCCCTGCATCGGCAGGCGGACTCTCAACCACTGCGCCACCAGGGAAGCCCAGCTAAGATCTCTTAGTCATTTATTGGGTTGGTTTGGGTTTTTCTGTAATCTGAACTTTTTGGCCAACCCAGTACTTCCACAGTTCTATGAAGGAGGTATTATTACTGTTATCCTGGTTTTAGAAACGAGAAAGTGGAAGCAATCTGGGTTATTAAGTAACTTGCTACAAGTTATAGACCCAATAAGTGGCAGGACCAGGAGAAGATGTTCTCCTAGTTCTAGTGCTTAGGTGGTACCCACATATCTTAGCCCTGTCATCTGATGCTCATCTCCATCTAGTTATCTTTCTTCCCAGCTCTGTTGAGATAAAATTGACATATAACTGTGTAATTTTAAGGTGTACAATGTGATGATTTGATCATGTATATGTCATACAATGAGGGCCACAGTAAGGTTATTTAATATCTCCATTACCTCACATAATTGCCATTTCTTTTTCTGTGTGTGTGATGAGAATATTTAAGATCTACCATTTGAGCTACTTTCAGTTTATGATACAGTATTGTTAACTGTCATCATCCTGCTATACATAGGTCCCCAGGGCTTATTCATTCATTTTATAACTGGGAGTTTGTACCCTTTGGCCAACATCTCCCCATTCCCCCAGCCCCTGGCAACCACCATTCTCCTCTCTGTTTCTAGGAGTTTGATGTCTCATATAGTGAGATCATATAGTATTTGTCTCTGTGTGGCTTATTGCACCGTTGCCCCATTTCTTTGGTCCTGGTGCACCATCAAAGTTCAAACCCAGAAAACCCACATGGTGCCAAGAACTCCAGTGGGCTGATATATTCTCTGCAAATTCCGTGACAAATAAAAAGTCCCATTTCCCACAAACAGTTTATTACGCATTTAAGGAGCTGATCACCAAATTACAATGACGAAAGGGGTAATTCTTCAGACTTTAGGAAGTGACTTATAAACACTGACTCTTTTTTTCTCTTCTTCAGTCTTACTGGAAAAAAAAAAAGGCAAGATAAGTTGCATGTAACATATAATGTTCTTCATTTGCTGCTCTGCTGTGACTTTCACAAATGGAGTTCTGAACAAGAGTATTCAGTTTGAGGGCTTCCGTGGTGGCGCAGTGGTTGAGAGTCTGCCTGCTGATGCGGGGGATGCGGGTTCGTGCCCCGGGCCGGGAGGATCCCACATGCCGCGGAGCGGCTGGGCCCGTGAGCCATGGCCGCTGAGCCTGCGCGTCTGGAGCCTGTGCTCCGCAACGGGAGAGGCCACAACAGTGAGAGGCCCGCGTACCGCAAAAAAAAAAAAAAAAAAAAAAGAGTATTCAGTTTGAGTTCAAAGTCCTTTTGTACTAAAGTTATGGGTACAGGAATATGTAAAATTACATATTTTGTTGTCTTTGATATAAGATAGACACTCAGACTGTCCAACAAGACAGGAGACAACTTTTTTTCCCGACAAGAAATAAAGATGCCTAAACAGTCTGATAGGTAACATTATGAGCTGTGGTTAGACATTGTGACACTAAATTTGGAATGTGATAATAACTTTCAGCGTTCCCAACTTAGATCCTCTGCCTGCCACCACGTGTACTTCTACATAGTTTATGGTTTTAATATTATTCTGCGAGTTTGTCCAAATCGTGTTATGATGAAATCCCTCTCAAAGAAGATCCAGCTGAGTAATGAATAATGATGTTTGCATTCAACTTCGTGGTTGATTCCTTGGGCTGAAAATGATCTCTTGGACCTCTTGCGCTTCATGAGGTAGGGATATAGAGAGACTAATCCTTCTGGTCATGAAAAACAGTTTATAACTTTGCAAACTCCTACTTGTCATTGGGGAGAAATGGAAATTCTGTGTACTCTATCCTGGAAGAAGAGATTACCAATGACATCAAAGATTTCAGTCTGGAGGGGCTTAGAGATGTGCTATCCACAGTCACATGTGTGAACATCTTGTCTGCAGTTTCTGATGGTTTTCATCACACACGTGGGACTGGACTCTTAAAGAGTTCCTGGGAATTCTGCACAGTTTATTTAGGGTGTTAAATCCCAGGATGATAAATTGGGGCCAGGAAATGAGCAAACTTGAATGTGGAGTGTGCTGTGGTTTGGTGGAAATGATCTAGTGGCCCAGAGCGGGGGCGGGGGGGGGGGGTCCCGCCCCAGCCCTGTTATTGATTGCTGTGTGGGAAGAGGCAGTTTCTTTCTCTGGAAAAGGAGAAATCAAGGGCTGGTGTGGGACTGTCTCCAAGGTTCCTTTCAGCTCAGACAGGCTAGGATTCTACAACCCTAGGTCTGACCTCTGTTCGTTCTTGCAACCAGCTTTATCAACTGGGAATCTTCAGAATTCCGGGCAGGGGAGTCTTAATGAAAAACCTATTCCCACGCTTTAGGCCCGTGGACAAGCTGAGGGGGTCAGTGGACAGAGGGCAATGAGAGCCCTGCTTGGGTTTTTCGTTACCATTGGTGGTTCAGGTTGGAGAGGGGCCATTTTCTTGAAAGACCAGTTATTTGTGATGGAAAAAACATACAGGTCAGTTTCCAGGAAGATCTGACCATTGGCTAATTATGTAGGTGGGGAGTAGGGTGATGAGGGACGTCTTTCTCTGCCTGGAAGACCATTGCTTTCTTGAACTGCACCGTGGTAGTGTCATGTATTTAATGTGGAGTGAGCGGTTGTCAAGAAATTATTAAAAATTAGCACTGGGCTACAGAATGCAAGGTGACAGATTGGTGCCCAGGGTGCTGGGGAAAAGACTAATTTACAGCCTCCAAGTGAAATCTCAGGTTGTTTGTTGTTCCTTTCTGGAAGCATAACAGGAGATTTGCAGCTTGTGTTGGGGAAATTAACCTCTTGTTAATTTTGGAAGCTGTTGTCAGGCCCCATCCCCACTTCCTTTCCTCAGCTTCAGAGACAAGGTAGACTGGAGGAGCGGGGAACAGCATCATCTCAGCCTATGAGCTCACTCCCGAGTCCCCATGGGCGTCCTGCCGTGATGCCTTCTGGCCTGGGAGCCCCAGGAGAGCAGGGACTGTGTGTGTTTTGTATTGCTGGTGTCTGGCACATGGTAGGTGCTCACTGAAGATTTGTTCACTCTGCAGCTCCTGGGAGCAACATTGTCAGGAAGAGCCGAGGAGTAGGAGGAGATGAGGGGGCGTGGGGCAGGGGGCGGGGGCTGTTACCCCCCATTTCCCTGGCAGCAGCAGACTCCCTTCTGGAAGCAGACGAGAGGAGCGCCCATCTTTGGAGCTCCGCCTCTCCCTGTTGTTCTCCTCATCTGCGCTCAGTGCTGGAGGGCAGCTGGCTGAGTAGCAGGATGGGCAGAAATGCGTTTTTTTGGGTAAATTTATTAATTTATTTATTTTTGGCTGCGTTGGGTCTTCGTTGCTGCGCGCGGGCTTTTCTCTAGTTGTGGCAAGCGGGGGCTACTCTTCGTTGCGGTGCGCAGGCTTCTCATTGCAGTGGCTTCTCTTGTGGCGGAGCACCGGGCTCTAGGCGCGCGGGCTTCAGTAGTTGCGGCGCACGGGCTTAGTTGCTCTGCGGCATGTGGGATCCTCCCGGACCAGGGCTCGAACCCGCATCCCCTGCATTGGCAGGCGGATTCTCAACCACTGCGCCACCAGGGAAACCCCAGAAATGCATTTTTCTGCAGGTCCCACAGGGAGGGAATTCAACGGCCAGGGTGACTCTCTCTTGAGCATCCCAGAATCAGCTCCCAGACTGGACTTCATCAAGGCCAACCTGAGGGCACCTTGGAGGGAGAGGAGCCGCTGTGCCCTGGCCATGGCTTCCCGGAGGAGAGCAGAAAATGTCTGTGATCTGCCATTCGGATGAGAAGTATCTTGTGTTTCTACGCTCACGTTCTCACATGGACATTATTCAGCTTTTGCTAATTGGCTTTATGATTTTCTCAGTAGTTAATATTCTTCTGTCAAAGGTGGAAGCATAAATAAATAACTTTGGTCGGAGCACACCTTCTTATTAGGCCGTACATCATGTTAGAAAGTTCACATTCTTTAACCAGGAAGATGAAATTAGAAACATCTTGGAAAAACCTTCTTGTTATCAATCATGTCATCCTGAACATGTTTCAAAGCTTGCTGCTGGCATCCAGAATAGATATTTCATTCAGAAGAATGTATTTCAAGAAAATGATAGCACTTTTCGATTTCAGCTTTTTGAAAACACGAAATCTTTCAAGTCCTCCTGACTGAGCCTTCCAGCGGCTCGGCAGAGCACTGGAGTGGCTGGAGCCTTCTCCGGACGTGCCCATAAGGGTGGACAATTTTCTGACCCTTTAGAAAGGGAGTGAGACGGAAAGACAAACGGATCATGGTTTAGCAGAATGTCCTGGGTCTCATGTGGCCTTAAACGAATCACTTGCCCTCTTGAGGATCCAGTCTATTCATTTATAAAATGAAGAGGTTGTGTAAGATTAGTGTCTCAGCTTGGGCTGCTGTAACAAATTACTTGGGGGTTTAAGTAACAAATATTGATTTCTCACAGTTCTGCATGTGGGAAGCCCAAGATCAAGGCGCTGGCACATTCCGTATCTGGGGAGGGCGTCCTTCCTGGTTTGTAGATGTCCATTTTCTTACTGTGTCCTCCTGTGGTGGAGAGGTGAGATCCTTTTTTATAAGGGCATTATAATCCCGTCGCAAAGGTCCCACCCTCTTGACCTCATGTAACCCTACCATCACGTTGGGGATGGAGATTTTCCTACCCCAGGATTGCTGCCTGCTCCTCCCGGGATGGAGACCACAGGGCTACACATTCTCCAGGGGCCCCTCCAGCTCTGACCTGCTCGACCCCAGGAGAGATGAGATAAGGGGTTCACGTGGCTCCACGTATCCAGCCCCTCCTTCCAGGAGGGCTCAGGAGGGCTCCCCAGCCCAGCCACGCCTGCATTAAGTTCCACAGCACAGGGCCAGTAGGAAAGGAAGTCCCTGAACCAGGAGAACAGGATCCTTGCCGCAGCTCTGCCCCATTGCCCTTTACGGCCTTGGGCAAGTCACTTCTCCTCCCTGGGCCTCACTTTCCCCATTTATAAAATAAGGCAGTTGGATGGGCTGATCCCCGAGAGCGAAGGTTTAGTAATCCCGCTGGGAGTTAAGAGATATTAAGGCCTGGATGTATTTCTGCAAAACAAATAGAACCTGATCTATTTCCCTAAAGCCCTGCTCCTATGGGGCAGCATTTTCCTTATTGCAGAGGCAGTTTAGAATCTGTTTGTCTGCAAATGAATCCAGAAAACAAAAGGACTTCAGGTTCAGGCCTCTGGTCAGCAACAGAGGTCATTCTAGGGCCAAGAACCCTCAAAGCTTTCTCAATCCCTGCTGGTCCCACAAAACAAATCCCAGAGTCAACAAATTCCATTGAGCTGGTATCCAACGAGTCCTGGAATGTGGGACCTAGAACAAGAGCCAGACGTCTTCTGGTCCAACTTCCCCACTTGACAGTTGAGCAGACAGAGGCCCTGGAAGAGGACTTACTGCTTCAGGTCACAGCCCAGGTGGTGCAGAGATGGGGACTTAATCCCATGGCTCCGGCCCCCCTCTGCAGGGCTCTCTCTGTGACCCTCAGTTTGCTTCCCGTTTGAAAGCATTAACACAGCTCCTTGAAATGCACAACTCGAGTTTGAATTCTTTCTCTCCTTTATGCATGAATCTAAAGTTGCAGTTTGTGAAAACGCACAAACACTGAACTACACTTTAAGCCAAATGCGGGTTACCACACCCATCTGCTGCTCTGAATTTCCAACATGAGTGACTGTCAAAATCTCATCACGGACAGTTTGCCAAACACTTCACAGCTGAGCCTCATGGAAAATTAATAATGTTAAGTGTGTCTGTGACATCTCATAGGAGTCAAACGGGTTGATTTATGGCAAACATGTGTTCCCCTAACCCCCACTTAAAAACAGAAGGTGTTAGATTGAATTACTGAAGGCAGCAGGCCGGAACAGACACGATTAGGAGAAATCCCACCTCCTAAGAGCCCACAGTCCATTAGGACAGATATGCCTCGTAAGCAGGATGGGCTATCAGAACGACTAAGATAATTGACAAAGTGCTACGGGGCCTCAGCAGAGGGGGGTGCACTTCTGGCAGGCAGATCATGGCGGGGAGGCATCTGGACCAGGCTCTGGAGGCGGGGAAGGATTGGAGCGCGTGCAGAAGTGTGCCTTGAGGCTCAGAGGTGAGAGAATAAATGGCGCACATTTGAGGAGCGGTGGATAGAAGTGGAGATACAATTGAAAAGCCTGCTTGGAGCCCATCTGTAAAGGGCTCGAATGGCAGGCTAAGGCCTTCAGCCCTCACTGAGGAAGCAACCCAGCCCCTGTAACAACGGCGATCGATGAAGAGGAAGAAACATGGATTTTGGAGAAAAGATGCAAATTTTGAGGATTCTGCTTACCAGACGGTAACCCTTGGCAAGTCACTTAACGCCATCTCTCTAGTGGGGCACTGACCTCTGCTTGCGGGGGAGTTCTAGGTTACGTATCACATTTTGCAATATAGGCATACCTTGTTTTATAGTGCTTCACCTTATTGTGCTTTACAGATACCGTATTTCTGCAGATTGAAGGTTTGTGGCAACCCTGTGTTGTCAGATGATGGTTAGCGTTTCTTAGCAATACAGCATTTTGTTGGATAATGGATTTCTTTATTTTTTTGATATTTATTTATATTTTTTATTGAACTATAGTTGATTTCCAATATTGTATTAGTTTCAGGTGTACAGCAAAGTGATTCTCATATATATATAATATATATATATATATTCTTTTTCAGATTCTTTTTCATTATAGGTTATTGCAAGATACTGAATATAGTTCCCTGTACTCTACAGTAAATCCTTGTTGTTTTTCTATTTTATAAATAGTGATGTGTCTCTGTCAATCCCATACTCCTAATTTACACCCGCTCCCGCCCTTCCCCGTTGGTAACCATAAGTTTGTTTTCTATGTTTGTGAGTTTGTTTCTGTTTTATAAATAAGTTCATTTGTATTAGTTTTTAGATTCCACATATAAGTGATATCATATTATGTTTGTCTTTTTCTGTCTGACTTCACTTAGTATGATAATCTCTAGGTCCATCCACTTTGCTGCAAATGGCAGTATTTCCTTCCTTTTTATGGCTGAGTAATATTCCGTTATATATATGTATACATTACATCTTCTTTACCCATTCATCTGTTGATGAACACTTATGTTGCTTCCATGTCTTGGCTATTGCAAATAGTGCTGCTACGAACATTGGGGTGCATGTATCTTTTTGAATTAGAGTTTCATCTTTTCAGGATATATGCCCAGGAGTGAGATTGTGGGATCATTTCAGAAAGAGAAAGTAAAAAAAAAAAAAAATCCTGCTTAAAATCGCGTCAAAACAAACAAACATAGGAATAAACCTAACCAAGGAGGTGAAAGACCTACACTGAGAGCTATAAAACACTGATAAAGGAAACTGAAGGTGATTCAAAGAAATGGAAAGATATGCCATGCTCTCAGACCAGAGGAATTAACATGGTTAAAATGGTTGGGCTTTCCTGGTGGTGCGGTGGTTAAGAACCCACCTGCCAATGCAGGGGACATGGGTTCAAGCCCTGGTCCGGGAAGATCCCACATGCTGCGGAGCAACTAAGCCCATGTGCCACAGCTACTGAGCCTGCGCTCTAGAGCCTGTGAGGCACAACAACTGAGTTAATGTGCCACAACTACTGAGCCCATGTGCCGCAACTACTGAAGCCCGTGCGCCTAGAGCCTGTGCTCCGCAACAAGAGCAGCCACCAAAACGAGAAGCCCGCGCACCACAACGAGGAGTAGCCACTGCTCTCCGCAGCTGGAGAAAGCCCATGTGCAGCAACAAAGACCCTGCGCAGCCATAAATAAATTTAAAAAATAAAAAGTGGCCATGCTACCCAAAGCAATCTACAGATTTAATGTGATCCCTACCAAATTACCCATGCCATTTCTCACAGAACTAGAATAATCATAAAATTTATATGGAATCACAAAAGACCCAGAATTGCCAAAGCAATCCTGAGGAAAACAAGCAAAGCTGGAGGCGTAACCCTTCTAGACTTCAGACTATACTACAAAGTAATAAAAACAGCATAGTATTGGCACAAAAACAGACACATGGATCAATGGAACGGAATAGAGAGCCCAGAAATAAACCCACACACCTATGGTCAATCAATCTTCAACAAAGGAGGCAAGAATATACAATGGGGAAAAGACAGTCTCTTGGACAAGTGGTGTTGGGAAAGCTGAACAGCCTCATGTAAATCAGTGATGTCAGAACACTTCCTCACACTATACACAAAAATAAAATCAAAATGGCTTAAAGACTTAATATAAGACATGACACCATAAAACTCTTAGAAGAGAATATAGGCAAAACATTCTCTGACATAAATCGTAGCAATATTTTCTTAGATCAGTCTCCCAAGGCAAAAGAAATAAAAGCAAAAATAAGCAAATGGGACCTAATCAAACTTACAAGCTTTTGCACAGCAAAGGAAACCATAAACAAAACAAAAAGACAACCTGTGGACTGGGAGAAAATACCTGCAAAGGATGTGACAGACGAGGACTTAAATCTCCAAAATGTACAAATAGTTCATATAGCTCAATATTAAAAAAAAAAAAAAATTAAAAAATGGGCAGGAGACCTAAATACACACGTCTCCAAAGAAAACATGCAGATGGCCAGCAGGCACATGAAAAGATGCTCAACATTGCTAATTATTAGAGAAATGCAAATCAAAACTACACTGAAGTATCACCTCACACTGGTCAGAATGGCCATCATCAAAAAGACTACAAAGAAATGCTGGAGAGGGTGTGGAGAAAAGGTAACCCTCCTGCACTGTTGATGGGAATGAAAATTGGTGCAGCCACTATGGAGAACAGTATGGAAGTTCCCTAAGAAACTAAAAATAGAGTCACCATATGATCCAGCAATAAAGTATTTTTAAATTAAGGTATGTACATTGTTTTTATAGACACAGTGCCATTGCACACTTAATAGACTGCAGTGTAGTGTAAACACAACTTTTATATGCACTGGGAAACCAAAAAATTCATGTGACTCACTTTATTGTGATATTTATTCACTTTATTGCAGTGGTCTGGAACGGAATTTACAATGTCTCTGAGGTCTGCCTGTAATGAGGGCCAACCTGTATTGGTGTGTGTTATATCATGAGTTGTGCTAAGGTTTATATAACTTGCATTGCTGAATCTTCAACGTGACTTTCCGGGGTAGCCGCTGTTATTATCCCATTTAACAGATGAGGACACTGGGGCTCAGGCATGGGCCCCTGCTTTGCACTGCTCAGCATGAGAACTTTCCATCTAGGCAGTGATGTCACAGTGTCACACACGGTCCAGAATCAGTGTTCACTATCTATGTAGTCTTGTGAGAAGCCGGGCACATGCCATAAGTAAGCACTTCACGTGAGCTTACCTCTTTAGACTTTGCAACAGCCCTGCGAGATGAGTGTATTCCTCCTCGCATTCTGTGGCTGGTGAAGCCAGTGCCTGTTCCTGTGACAGCTGATGTCGGGAGAGCCAGGGTTTGGTTGATTTATCTGCACTGTGTCACATGCCCAAAGATTTTGATTTTATTGTCTGGGGTGGAGTCAGATATTGGCATTTGAAAAAGCTACCTGGGTGATTCTGATGCATAGCTGGGGCTGAGACCCTGCTGGCCTGGTGGCAAAGCTCATATTCTTTTGTTTTAAAGATTGGGAGCGATTGATTGATTGATTGATTGATTTATGGCTGCCTTGGGTCTTTGTTTCTGTGCACGGGCTTTCTCTAGTTGCGGTGAGTGGGGGCTACTCTTCGTTGCGGTGAGAGGGCTTCTCATTGCAGTGGCTTCTCTTGTTGCAGAACACGGGCTCTAGGAGTGCAGGCTTCAGTAGTTGTGGCACGCGGGCTCAGTAGTTGTGGCTCATGGGCTCTAGAGCACAGGCTCAGTAGTCGTGGCGCACGGGCTCAGTTGCTCCGCGGCATGTGGGATCTTCCCGGACCAGGGCTCGAACCCGTGTCTTCTGCATTGGCAGGCGGATTCTTAACCACTGTGCCACCAGGGAAGTCCCAAATCTCAAGCTCACATTCTTAACCAAGATTTTAAAATTAAAAAAAGCCATGTACTTCTCCATTCAGGGTGTTCATGGTTTCCCAAACCTAGATCTTTGTTCGATAAACAGACTGGCTTCAAATAAAATAAAGTTGGAATCATACTGCTACTACTATTGTTTAAAAAAAAAGTGCATGGGGAAAGAGGTTTTTCAAAAATTTAGCTATATTGGTACATTAATAGAAGTGCCCAGGGCAAAAATCGCTCTTACTCACCTGTCAAGTTGCTGTCATCCCCCGCCAACACAACGAACTTTATTTTCTAAGGATATTGAAAAGAATATGAATTGGGGGGTTCCTGAATGGTGGGAAGTGTGGGCTTTAACAGGAGAGCACAAAACAACTT
Organism: Leucopleurus acutus; assembly: GCF_964270905.1. Taxonomy (NCBI): domain Eukaryota; kingdom Metazoa; phylum Chordata; class Mammalia; order Artiodactyla; family Delphinidae; genus Leucopleurus; species Leucopleurus acutus. Next base: position 20,181,504 of record NC_139162.1, read on the forward strand.
TTCGTCTTCATTCTTCCACTCTGAGAAAAGAACCGCTCTCCCAGGGCTCTCGGAGATGCCGGGAAGGGAACTTTGACTTTCAGTACTTCAGAATTAAGGGGCTGAGTGTGGAAGATAATTTGTAATGTGGAAACCTGCCAGGCTGCTTGCTTCTGTATCTTGGGGCCGGTGCTCTTCCGAGTGGAGCTGGGCGCCGGTCTCGGCATGGTGTCCGCCCTCTGTGAGGCCTACGTGCCACGCCAGTTAATAGATGACCCGCTTGACCCGCGTTCCCAAGCTCTCCCGGCTTGTCTGTCTCCATGACACATCCTGCAGCGCGTGAACAGACTTGTCCCTGCTTCTCAGAGAAGCCGTGTGCTCTTGGTATTGATGCCTTCAAGGAAGTGGGGAGCACAGGCTGCATCCAGGACCAGGCGTGGAGGGCTGTGGTTTCAAAACGTGGGTGAACTGCTTGGGTGCGTTCCGTGAATGGAGACTCGCAGCAGGTCTGGCTTGGCGACGAGTGCCGGCCGTGCTGCTGAATGCTCCTCTGGGCTCTGTTGAGAGGTCGTGTCTGGTATCACCAAAGGGGCTTCACGTGGGAAGGGGCAACCTCCACCTGCTCGTGAAGGAAGGACTCACCTCAATGTGGACATTTTAGGGACCACGAGAAAAAAAAGGTCTAAAAAAAGAAAAAACTGGTTTTCTTGTTGTTTTGCTAAAAATAACAATAATTATAATGATAGCAGTAATAATAATAACTGCAGCTAATTATAATTGCCAGCAGTGTGCTAAGCACATCACAAATATCGTGTGTTCTAATTCTCACCGCAGTCCCCTGCGGTAGGTTTACTTTCAGCCCCGTTTTGCAGCTGAGGAAACTGAGGCTCAGGAATCTCAGGAAGATGGGCTGGAGGCGGCAGAGCCTTTTTTTAACCTGGTCTCTTTATTTCTAAGCCTCGTGCCGTTTCATCTCTCAGGAGTGCAGACCTAGAAAGTCATTTTGTAAATTCAGTTGAAACATGCCTCTTGAAAAGTTCCTGCGATCAGTTCAAATCTGCTTTCTGAAGGCAGAGGAGGCATGTGCGGCCTCTTGCACATGACGTTCTTTCAAAGGGGTGCAGGCCATTGTGCTGTTTGCCCCCTTCCACTCCCACGGTTCCCCTCTCAAAACTGGCTGACACCTACTCCTTCATCTGTTTCCCGCTGGGCTTTTCACTCTCCTATCATGTCATCCGTTTGATCCATATTCGTCTGAAAATGTTCCCCGTTCCAAATATAAAACTGAAAACACGATCCCACTGGGAACATTTTTTTTTTTTTTTAAAGTGAGAAACTGTGAGGTGTGGAGTTTTAGAACTACAAGGGATCTTAGAGACAATGTAACCCAACTTTGTACATGAGAAAACTGAGGCCCAAGGTCGCTGGACAGTTAGTGGGGGATCTGCACACCCGTGGTTTACTCACGTCTCCAGTGACAACCACAGGATGGCTGGGAGGATGAAATGGGGTTACATTTGTGACATCCATCGTTCGGTATTTATCTGGTACAGAGAGGTGGCTGTATCTTGGGGAGACATGATGAGGGCTATCCGTGAGGCAGCGGGGATGGAGGGAGATGGGAAGGATTCAAGATGTGAAAGAAATCAGACCTGGCGGTAGGCTGTGAGAGGGGGAGCTCTCAGAGATGAATGACTCCCAGGTTTCTTCAAATGGGTTTCAAAGGATGAATAGGAGTTTACCCAGTGGGTAGGGGAGGGATAGCCCTCTGCACAGAATGAATGGCCGTGTGATAGGCATCTTCTGTTGGACTTCGGTTGCCCCAGTACAGCACAGAGAATAATGAAACAGGCATCTTAGCAGCAATAACAACCATGAAAACAGCAGGGAGAAAATGAAAATCAATGCTTTAAACAGTGTTCGAAAGACATTTTAGTGTCTTTGTTGACTGATGTCTCGTGAGCTCCATCCAGAGGCCCCAAGTTAATGAAATTTAAGCAGTTAGCCTCCCTCCTGACATGGCTTGTCCCCGATGTCACCCGAGCTGTGGGTCTGATGACTTCCCAGAGAGCAGGAACATCTCAGGCCCTCTGATCTCCCTCTGAGCTGCCTCTTTTATGGTTGTTGTCCGACCTGGATCAGAACTGGAGGTGGGTGGGCAGCAGCAGGACGCATCATCACAGCTGCCAGAGCAGTTCCAACCACGCTTTCATTCCTCTCCTAAAAGTACATTTTAATCAAACTTTCCAAATATGTTGATTTCTGACCCAGTCGCCAAAGCACAAAAGTGCCATTTCTTTTGGAATGCTAAACCAAAGCCCGTTTTCTTCCATTTTTGTATTTGAATTTTCATTTGTTCCATTTCTGGAGCTGATTGTACATCTTGAGATCCCGAGTCTGGGAGCTTCCTTCCGAAGAGTGTTTTGTGTGTGTGTGTGTGTGTGTGTGTGTGTGTGTGTGTGTGTGTGTGCGCGCACTCATGCACACTCGCGCATGTGTGTGTGCATATATACACACATGACTCTGCACAGACTGCTCAGCTCCTGAGAAGCAGAGCTGAGTGGGTGACCTGGAACCAGCCATGCCTGAAGCCTCCCCACTTATTGGGCATGTCTGACTTACAGGCCCTGTGTCCCCAGTACGGATGCTCTAGATAAACAGGCCTGAGCACATCAGTCCTGCCTGGTCAGCTCCCCATCCCAGTCTTCCCCACTGTGTACAGCAGCCTGTGGGCACATTGGAAACCACAGGGTACTTCACCCAGACTCCTGGGCTCACAGACTCCCTGCGACCAGAGAGTTTGCCGCTGTAAAATCTAAGGGGGCCATTGAATGGCATGCTCCCTGAATGTTGCTCTGAGCTTGCCCAGGTGGAGAATCTGTCACCAAACAGGGTAGACCGCACAGCACTGAGCACAGACGCTGTCCCAGAGCTCATGTGAGCTCTGCAAATGTATCATCATCTCACTTCATCCTTCCCACAACCTTGGTGACCCAGAGAGGTTCAGGAACACGCTCAGAGTCACACAGCTGATGGAGCAGGACCGAGAAACGGGACAGTCCGGCTGCAAAGGAGGTTGGTGAGCTGAACCCTGGTGCAGTTACTGTCCCCAGGATGTGGCTGTGACATGTCTACACCTTATCAGTTATAGGGGTATTAAGAGTCATTTCCCTAAATACCTGTGAGCTAGAGAAAGAGTGAGGGGGACACCCTGTAAAGGCTGGGCCTCTCTGGAAGAGGAATGAGGGCACCAGGGGGTACCAGAGGAAAGACCCATGGTGGGGAGGGGCCCCAGACTACCAGGATTGGAAGGAAACTCAAATGACTTGAGCTTACTAGCCTAGAGGAGGGAGAGGGTAGAGAAATATCTGAAACTCTTTGAAGAACTCAGAAGGAATTAGCTAGTGCCCCATGTCCCCAATGTGTAGCTGTCCCATGCTGCCGACGTCTGTTTGGTATAAGGAAGGACCTTTATATGATTGTGATGCCCAAATGTGGGAGGACCTGACTCATATGGTAGTGAGTGCCCCGTCCCTGGAAGCATTCTATCAAAACAGAAACCACTTGCCTTATTTAATGAGAATTTCAGTATTCACTAAGTGCACTGGGGGTGGGCAGGAAAGACAGCCTTTTAAGCCTAACATAAAACTAAGCCAAAGTTTTAATTAATTTCCCAAATTTCCAGGAAACATTAGAGACAGACATAAAGTTTCATGTGGAAAGATGTTCTTCCCAGAACTATTTATCATATTAAACATTAGAAACAACCCAAATGTCCCCAAATTGAATATTAGCGAGGCACATTGCGGCACCGCTACATAATGTAATATTAATTTGTCATCAAGATGAGGTTTTAAAAACAACATATAAGTCACAAGAACAACTCGCCACATAATGTAAGTGACAAAGGAGGATGCAAAGTTGTATAAATACATACATGTAAAAGTACATGAATATATGCGTCTGTGTACAGGCACATGTAAATTGATCTATGAATAGGAAAGAGTGGATGGACTGTAAGAAAATGGTAAACAGTGATAATGGTCTGTTGGTGAGACAGGTAGGGCAAAATCCCGATCCGTACGCTGCAAAGTTTTTCACCAGGGGTCTATATCCCTTTTATACTCAAAGCACACGCTATTAAAATGTTGTTTTTGAAGACTAGAATGACAGGGGGAAATACAGTATCACGTTAAGTGAAAAATGCAGAATGCAAAAATATGCATATGTTATGACCCTAATTATGTACATAAATTTAGTTATTTATTCCCTGTTTATTTCATGGAAGGTATTGGAAACAATATGGATAAACACACCTGCACACCCTCCCCATCCCCACCTGGGGAAGCTTGAAGCAGATATTTAAAAATGCTCATGATTGGGCTTCCCTGGTGGCGTAGTGGTTGAGAGTCCGCCTGCCGATGCAGGGGACACGCGTTCGTGTCCCGGTCCAGGAAGATCCCACATGCCGCGGAGCGGCTGGGCCCGTGAGCCATGGCCGCTGAGCCTGCGCGTCCGGAGCCTGTGCTCCGCAACGGGAGAGGCCACAACAGTGAGAGGCCTGCGTACCGCAAAAAAAAAAAAAAAAAAAAAAAAAAAAAAAAAAAAAATGCTCATGACTGTCCCTGAGAGTTGTAGGTAATTTTGTTTTTCTACTCTATTTTCTTCAAAGTTTTCCAATATATGTATATTTTTTCTATTAATGTTTCTATAATCAAGAGGGAAGCCCCAGAAAAGCGCCAAACAATCTCTGGCGCCTGTTAGGAACCCGATGGCGGTCAGTTCCCCTTCCTGTCGTCACCCGCACCTTCTTGTTATCCCCAGTGAATGGGCAGATAGATGAGCCGAGACCTCCCAGACAGTGGAGGCCCGGGCTGTGCTGTCCTGGGCTGCGCGTCCTGCAGGAGGGGCGGCTGTGGGCTCCGCTCACCCGATCACTCTCCAATGGGGCAGAAGGCCAAGCCCATCCCCAGCTTCAGCCAAGGTTCCTGCCTGGTGTGACCCTACCAAGTGCTTTGTTGTCCCTCTGGAAACTGGCTCAGGAAATCCCAGGTCCCAAAATGCCTTGTTAAACAAGGCTGAATTCCATCCAAGTTCATCGGCTTGAGCCCAGCCTTGTCATAACCCCCAGAATCACAGTGAGTATGAACAGGGGTGATGTCACTCCCGGAGTACACCTTGAGTTTACTTATACTTTTGTGAAGAGGTAATTTGCAAAAGTACAGTTAATCCCACCATGCTTTATAATTTAAAGGTGGCCAGAAACGATTGCTGACAGACAACTGATTAACAGCAGTCCTTAGTGCCAAATTAATCAGCATCTAATCCCGAGTCTGTATTAAGATGGAATGAGATTTAAAAAAAAAGAAAAAAAACCTCTGCCAACCCCCTCCACTGCTGTTTCGGTAGAATGCCCAGCTTTTCCCCACAGTTTGGGAGTTTGACTAAAAGCTTTGTTTGAATACTTTTCTTACATGAAGAAAGACACATAAATGTAAATTGTCAAAACATAAGTGTGATTTTTCCCATTGGAGGAATTGAATTACCTCCACTTCATTTGATACGTTTGTGGGGAACTGTCAGTCACTCTGCCCAAGGTTGGGGGAGGGGGAGGGGAGTAAAACCAACCGTATCTTCCAACATTCTAGAAAGATAAGCCAGGGACTTCCCTGGTGGCATAGTGGTTAAGAATCCACCTGCCAAGGCAGGGGACACGGGTTTGAGCCCTGGTCCGGGAAGATCCCACATGCCGTGGAACAACTAAGCCCATGAGCCACAACTACTGAGGCTGCGCTCTAGAGCCTGTGAGTCACAACTACTGAGGCTGCGCTCTAGAGCCCATGAGGCACAACTACTGAGCCCATGCGCCACAACTACTGAAGTCTGCGTGCCCAGAGCCAGTGCTCTGCAACAAGAGAAGCCACCGCAAAGAGAAGGTCGTGCACTGCAACGAAGAGTAGCCCCCGCTCACCACAACTAGACAAAGCTCGTGCGCAGCAACGAAGACCCAACAGTGAAGACCCAATGCAGCCAAAAACAAATAAATTTAAAACAATTGAAAGATAAGCCGCCAGCTGGCACTCAGGAGCCACCTAGCTCCTGTCCTTCCCAAGGCATGGTACATTTTTTGGTTTTGCCTTTGATTCTGTGAGTGATCTTGTAACCCTCCAGTAAATTCCCTTTAAAAAAAAGTTAGTTTTTATAGTTTTCACACACACACACACACACACACACACACACACACACACACACACACACACGAAGACTCCTGATACCAGTGTGTTGAAGAAAAATAGTTCAGAGAGGTTGAGGAACTCACACACGGTCACAGAGTAACTGAAGGGCACACTGGGGTTTGTACCCTGGTGACGAGACTCCGGAGCCCACACTCATAAGCACCACTGCCTGGGGTTAGCTTTGCAAACCCTAACTTGATCCAGCTGTACCAGATCCCATTTCCCTTTTCTGCTGCGATTCCTTGCTGCTCACCCCATGCCATCCCAGTTCTCCATTTCTCTCCTTGCCTGGAGACAGCCCACTCCGTTTCTTCATCTCATCAGGACCCCAGGGGCTGCTGACACCTAGTCTCACTGTTGCCTAAATGTAGACATCACTAGGGCCGGCTCCTGGAATCCACTTGAGGAAAGGGAAGGGAGAAAGTTTATGCCTCCAAACTTCCAAGGAATGTGCAGGGAACATAATTTGTGATGTGTGATGTGCAACACTAAACTCCTCCTGGGCTCCAAGCTCTGTCCCGCCTCTGGTCGCTGCTGGCTAGTTCTCTGTCCCCACGGCTGTGTCACGTGTGCCTGATTGAGGAAGAACCATCCTTTTAAGGAGAACGGAGTTGACAAATGCTCCTTTCCAGTTTCTTGCAGTCTGAGACACTGGGCTTCTGCCAGCATCAGCTCAAGGTGGAAGCCATGTTGGCAAATAGTTTGTCCAAACCCCCCAGATAATCTGCTTGGCCTCCAAGGCTGCTTCCCCCACGGCTGCCATCACAGGCCTCCCATCTCCACCTTATCTCATCCCGTCAGATGGAAGAGGGGAGGCCCGATGGCAGGAAACGGGCTCTCACATCCCTTCCTCCCAACGCGGAGAAGGTGGGCGGGGCCCCATGCTTAGGCTCAGTGATGGGCTCAGTGTCGGTGCCCTGGGGCCGGGTGCCTCCAGGTCTGGAGATGAGGCAGTGGGCATCCTGGCAGAATCTTTAGCTTAGTCAAGGACGTCACAGCAGCCCTGTGCATCTGGGCAGGCAGGCAGAAGAGACCATGGTGGAACAGAATGTGGGATCTGCAGGCAGAGCCCCTGAGTGCACTTTGGTTTACTGGTCATGTCAGAGTGAACTCTAGACTCTTATCTGCTCATTCTCAGTGCCCTTTAGCTCTTCATCCTTTCCATGGCCTTCCTTGATCACTCAGCGTGAAGGACACCGTCCCTCTGGTCAGACGACATTTGGCTATTCCAGCTTTCCAGCACGGTCCACCTGCCTCCTGAGCTGAGACTCATGCATATTTCTGTGTTCTCCCTCTTTCCCACTCAACTCACCATAGGTCATCAAACCCTCGATGGTGGGGCCTGGGCACCAAGCTTCGAGGAGGCTCCACTCAGCAGCTCTGGAGATCCTGGGAGAGATGGGAACTGGAGGAGGGAACCCCAGCCCCACAGCATGGGAGAGAGCCTAGTGCCAGTGGCCAGAGGTGAGCGACAGAAAGGTTGAGCTGAGTCACAGAGCAGAAGCAGATGTGGGGGGGGATGGGCACAGCAAGGTCTCATAGTTAGCCAGAACACGCTGGTGGCAAGTGACAGAAACCAACTCCATCTGGTTTAAGGGATTGAGGGGATTTACTGGAAAGCACTGGAGTAGCCACAGATTTGAAGAAAGAGTTTCTCCCCATACATCTCTCCTCCCACAGATACACTTGTATAGAAAGGCCCTGACAGGGATGCCTCCTTGCATTTTGCACGAGGCCCCCGACTCTTTCACTGTAGTCCTCACCTTGGCCAGAAGCCACATCTGCACAGCCTTCTCCTCTAGCTCCAGCTTCAACCGTCTCAGCCTGGGACCCTATGGGCTTGGATCCCATGAACATCTCGGGTCAATCCCTCATCCTTGGGTCTCCGTTTTCTCATATCTTGAATAAATGATGTCTGAAGATTCACTGGGTCCTCATGTTCTGTGGGAGATGTGTCCTTTCATTTTGTGTCCCCGGAACCTAGTGTAGCATGGTGAATACCACACAGCGGGTCTTCTTACGTGTGTGAACACATCTGCCTCTTCCCCAGCATCTGTTATAGCTCTGACCCACTGAGAACTGAATTTCACAGCATTTCTTAGGATCCTTGAGTCCTGGGCCAAGCCCTGCATTGGAAAAGACATGTTTGCAGACAAGGTCGGGGAGATTTTTCTGCAAAGGCGTGGCAGCTTGGGAACAGCTGAGTGTGTTGGATGGCCTGCTGAGGGCATTCCTCTCCATCTTGGCTCTGCCTTGCATGGAGGGTGGAGGGATGGGTGCCCAGAGAGCTGCTGATGGATGAGGTGAGGCCCCAGGAAGGGACTAACAGTTCTAGCCTGCGTGCTTCTGCCGGGGTCAAGGCTGAGGGCCCACAGCGACGTTCTGTGTGAACGATACTCCAGGCCGTCTGTGAGCTCCAGTCTCTGATGCTGAAGGAAACCAGATGGTGGTGTCAGTTGGAGGCGAAGGGCTGGGGGAGCTGGGGAAATGAGCTCCTCTTTGTCAGTTCAGCCCCATTTCCTCTTCAGGAGGCTGAGAAGGGCTAGTAAGGAATTTTGGCATCAGAGAGAATAATGCATTCACAGTGTGGGCATCTGAGGTTGAGTCCCACTTCTATCACCCATCATACGTGTGTCCTCGGACAAGCTGATGAGCCTCTTTGAGGCTCAGTTTTACCGTCTGTGAGATGGACCTGACAAAGTTCTGAATAGTAGCTGCACAAATATTGTTTAACTTAAGTTATTCTGTCATTTTTGAATGAGCACATTGCCTTGTGAAGAGTTACAGGCATACCTTGTTTTCTTGCGTTTTGCTTTATTGCACTTTGCAGATACTGTGTTTTCCACAGGTGAAGGTTTGTGGCAACCCTGCATCAAGCACGTGTATCGACGCCATTTTTCTAACAGCATTTGCTGTCTTTGTGTGTCTGTGTTACATTTTGGTAATTCTCACAATATTTCAAACTTTTACATTATTATTATATTTGTTATGGTGATCTGTGATCAGTGATCTTTGATGCTACTATTGTGATTGTTTGGGGACACCTCACACTGCACCCATATAAGACGGAGAACTTAATCTATTGTTGAACTGACAACGAAGGATTTATATATTATATAAACTTAGTTGATAAAGCAGTGGCAAGGTTTAAGAGGATTGTCTCCAATTTTGAAAGAAGTTCTATTGTGGGTAAAATGCTATCAAATAGCATTGCGTGTTACAGAGAAATTGTTCGTGAAAGGAAGAGTCAATCAGTGTGGCAGATTTCACTGTTGTCTTCTTTTAAGAAATTGTTGCAGCCACCCGACCGTCAGCATCCTCCACCGTGATCAGTTAGCAGCCATCAGCGATGAGGTAAGACCCTCCACCGGCAGAAGGAGTACGACCCCATGAAGGCTCAGATGATACTTAGCATTTTTTAGCAATGAAGTGTTTTTAAAAATTAATTAGTTAATTTATTTTTGGCTGTGTTGGGTCTTCATTGCTGCACGCGGGCTTTCTCTAGTTGTGGCGAGCGGGGGCTACTCTTCATTGCTGTGCGCGGGCTTCTCATGGCGGTAGTTTCTCTTGTGGAGCACAGGCTCTAGGCGCGCGGGCTTCGGTAGTTGTGGTACACGAGCTCAGTAGTAGTGCCTCGCCGGCTCTAGAATGCAGCCTCAGTAGTTGTGGTGCACGGGCTTAGTTGCTCGGTAGCATGTGGGAATCTTCCCAGACCAGGGCTCGAACCCGTGTCTCCTGCATTGGCAGGTGGCTTCTTAACCACTGTGCCACCAGGGAAGTCCCAATAAAGTATTTTTAAATTAAGGTATGTACACTGTTTTTTAAAGACATGTTTCTATTTTACACTTAATAGACTACAGTATAGTGTAAACATAACTTTTGTACGCATTCGGAAACCAAAAGAGTCCTGTGACTTGCTTTATTGCAATATTTGCTTTAATGAGCTGGTCTGGGACTGAACCTGCAATATCTCCGAGGTCTGCCTGTTTATCATAAATTCAAGGTTTCTCAGCTGAGTGTGGAGAGCCCTGGATCTGAGGGACTGCCGGGGCCAGGGTTGGGGGTGTGGGGTGGGCAGGGCTTCAATACGAGGCTGAACTCTGTCTTCTGATTTCGACTAGGGAAGCTCCACTCACATGGGTTTCCTGTGTGGGCGATCCAGAGCGTATTGAATTTGACAGAAGCACTTGCTGCTCTGAAGTATCCCAGCAACTGATGGCAGAGTGGAGTGAGCCCTGCAATGGCCAGGTCAGGCTCTTTATCAGCAACTCAGCAGTGCCAGGGCTGTGGTGAGGACCAAGGATGCCCACTCTGTCCCAGGACCCATGATAGGTGCTTTCCTGTGTCAGCTCGCCGATACGCACGGAAACTCTGGGACCTGGATAAAGTCTCTGGTGCTCAGCCAGGGTCCCACGACAGCAAGTGGGGGATCTGGGATCAAGTTTGGGAAGTTCCTACTCCCTGGGACACGTGTCACTGGCAGCCTTGTGTGCCCTCCCTGACCTTATGCCTGAGTTGGCTTTTTCTTTAGCTGATGAAGGCGCACTGCACCACATGACTTTGGGAAGGGTTCTTCCATATCACACCTCCCACTTGAGTCTTCCTCCCTCAACTCTCCATCTTCTGTTTCTAGCCTCTTTCTCTGCTCAGTTTTCTTTCTGATTCACCCATGACCCCCAGGAGATTCTCAGCTTGTTGTCTTTGAATGGCCAGGGGGGAAGATGCCTGCTTGATAAGATGCCGGGGTTTCCATTAGCTTTGAGCTTGACACTTGTGCACGTTCTTTGTCCGGTGGGTTTTCTCCCCTCTGTGTCTGGCTGTTCCACAGCTAAGCAAATCTGCCCAAGGTCGTGTTCTGTGCTCTTGTTCATCTCTGAGTCCCAGTCGGTGCAGATGATGCTTCTCTGGTGACCCGTCCACAGTAGCATGGGGTCAGTAATCAAAGATGTTGCACTGTCGGTCAAACACATTGATCTTTCTAACTTAGCTGACTCATTTTGTGGAATACACATGATTAATCCATCAAAAAGTAGAAGATCCTCACATTGTAAATTGTGTATGTTTAGAAGAAAATTACATTTTCTTTCCCTTTCTCCCCCTGGTGCCGTCACTGCCATGTGTCCGTCATCCTGCGTTAGGGCAGCACCTACGCAAAAGGGAAATGAGTGGAAAAGGAGGGAGGGACATGTGAGCAGAGCTTTCAGACACTTTACCAAAATATAGACATCAATGCGTCACTTTGTTAAAGCTGAGAAAAGGAGAGTCTTTACACATAGGAGGAACTCAATCAATAATACACAGGAAGAAAGGAAAACATCATGCTTTTCACCCTTCTCCAGGGTACACGTGCCCAGAGTCTGTTCCTAAGTTTCCAGCCTGGGTGTAACGGATTTCTGGTGGCCTGTGAGCTTTACGTGGGTCTTTCCCCAGAGCGTTTTGAAATGGAGCAGAAGAGTGTATTCAGAGTTAGAAACCCTGAATTCTACTCCTGGAGTATCTAGAGCTTTTTCATCACCTCGGTGAAGCCTATTAAGACTTGAATTCTGTATCTGAAGGAGGGATTATGCAGAGGTAGAACTTCTGAACTTGGATGCTTCCTGGGAGACCAAGTAGGGTTGGTGAGAAGCCGCCCTACCTACCTCTCAGGGGCACCAAGAGGGTCACAGGTGTGGTGAACGCGACAGTGCCCTGAAGTGAGGAAGAAATCTGTGTAAAACCCTAGAGGGTTGTGGTTCTTGTGGCCGATGCACTGTGATCCGTCCAGCTGGCTGAGGAGTGATGGGATAGGTGCTGCTTCAAGGGACGTGGACTTGGGCTGGACAGAGACCGACTCTAAGCCTCCACCCGTTCCCACCATCCAGGGCGCATCTGTCCTGGGAGTTCTGCTTTCTCCTGCTTTCGGCCTCAGATCATGCGTCTAGTGATCGTGTGTCTTGGCCACTGGCTGTCTTTGCCCGGCTGGACCTGGGCAAGGCTGCTTCTGATCTCTGCTTCCTCAGGTTTTGTCGAACATCTTGATCTGATAGAGAGGAGATTCCCACCCCCAAAGGCCTTTCTCCCAGTTTCCTACCCCCAACCCCGCTCCTGGGTCCCTGTAAGAGTTCTGTAGCGCCTCCGTGCTTTCAGGAGACTGAGCTAAAACAAATAATGGATTTTGTTTTTTAATAACCAGAGGGACGAAATCTCATACAAAGGGAGTGATGGTTGTCAGAATCCAAGCCAAAGGTCAAAATGGGACTGAATGGTTTGTTCATATGACTGTGTAATTTGCAGATTTTTGTGTGTGTTGGGGCGGGCAGGCTGGACCGTCACCATCCGAATAGCGAATCTAAATGAGACATTCCAGGAAAATGAGACACATTAGGCTTTCTCCTTTAATATCTCAAACAGAAAAAACAATTCTTCCAGCAACCACAAGAATGTCTTATTGCCAATAGGGCCACAGCCTCCAATGGTCAGGCACCGATTCAGAGGATTAGATTCAAACTCCGGGTAATAGCAGGGGGCGCCTACCGTCCTGGGCAGGAAGGAATGGGGCCCGTTTTGGGTCTGATCTGTATAGCAGACCGCTTACCAGTCCAAAGCAGAAGGTGTGTTAGACACAGCTACACGGAGAACTCTCTCCGAGGACCAGGCCACCCTCCGTGGAGCACTGGGGAAGCACCAGGTGTGACCAGGAATCAGGTCTCTGCCCTAGTCTAGACGGAATAAGTAAATTGAGGCTCGGTCGTGTCAGTGGCTCTGCCTGTTACCTCCAGCTGGTTGGCCGTGGGGCCTTGAACTTGGACACTGCCTGCTGTCTCCAAGTCCAGGGCTGTCTTGGGGACCTCAGAGAGGTCAGTCAATCTCTGCTGCTCCTCGCTTCCTGGGTGCTCAAGACAAGGCCTGTTGGGCCCTTTGAGGATTCACAGGAGGCCCTGCTCAGAGTTTGGCGTGGTCTGTGCACCCCACGCCTGCTAGGGGGCTGCCCTCTGCTCCCCCCAGCTCCAGCCTGCAGCCTCTGGGCCTGCCACTCTCTTCCTCTATTTACAGACACTAATCATTTCCCATGCAATTGAACAACTTAAGCTGTGAAAATTTGATAAGACAATTTAATTGTTGGCTTCTATGTGTCTGCTCGATATAGCTGGGATTCTTGGGAAGGGGAGCTGGCGGTGTGAGCAGAGCCACTTAATTAGAGAACTAAAACAATGGAGCTAGATTAGGGAGCCCCAGCAGTTGCCAACCCTGGACAGATTTCTCTGCGCTCCCCCTTGTAAACGGGGCCCTTTTGGTAAACTTTACCGGTCCTGTCCTCTGGGTGGTAACAAAGATGCAGGTCACAGACACTTGGTGGGCGGTAGGGTAGTTGGCTTTGCATGGGGCAGCTCTAAACTCTTAGGAGGGAGCTTCTTTTTCAGGGGAGAATTGTGTAGGTTTGATGAGAAGACAATTCGGCTTGTGTGGTCCCAGCTAAGGCAGTTTTACCCAACAGCCTTCTCACTGGTGGAGAAGGATGGGGGCTGGTGCCGAGGACAGTGTGCGCAAGTCTTTGTGAGTTACTCATAGCTGTTCAGTGGACTTTTGTCTTTTCCTGGGTCTACATGAGTATTTTTATTGCCATTTGCCCAGTGCCACATCATGGGGGATTGGTGCTGATTTTAGACCGTGCACCCTCATTTTGTTGAATCAAATCCTTGTGATAACTCTGTGAGGGAGGGGTAGGAATCTTTATTCTTATTGCAGATGCAGATCCTAAGACTCAGAGAGGTTAGGCAACTTGTCTGAGGCAACACAGCTCGAGAGAAGGATCAGGATTCAAATATTGGGTTGGCCAAAATGTTTGTTCGGGTTTTTCTGTGAGATGTTATGGAAAAACCTGAACGAACCTTTTGGCCAACCCAATAGGTTGTAGTGGACACTGTCAGGGCTCTGCACGTTCCTGTTTCTGACTCTCCCAGGAGGTCTTCCCTTGAGCTACTGGCAGTCCCACTGCCTCCTGGGCATCCTGCAGCCAATGAGAATCCATTGCTGGAGTATAAAAGGCCAGGTCCCTGCCGGGAAGCAGGACAGACCCCAGATGTAATTTGTGCTCCGGAGTCCCCCATGGGATCAGGCGGAAGCTGGGAGCTGGCCTTGAATCACACCCTTGCTTGGCTTCTTCCCTTTCTCATCAAGTCCTCCTCTCACTCCCCTGTTTCCTTTCCTTCTTCCTTAATAAATCTCTTGCACACAAATTCTCCTCACCAGGTCTGCTTCTGGGCCACCTGACCTAAGTCACAGATGTATATTTGACCCCTGCCTGCCCTTGCTGGAGGCCCTGCAGCCTTGTCCCTTGTTCCATGTGGTCAGCATATCTCCCTAACTGGACTGTGAGTGTGGGAAACATCCAGCTTGGAATTTCTGCGTAGACCCAATTCCCAGTAACATAGAAGATGAGCCAGCAGGACCTCCTTGGGGTGAAATGCCTTAGCCTCGCTAATGCACAGATTCCTCATCTGTAAAGTGGGAGTAGTTAATGGTGTTGACAGTAAAGGACTCATGAGGCATGAATGAGTTTGCATATGGAAAACACTTGGCGTGGAGGCCGTCCTGAGTGCTCATCACGTGTTAGTAATTATTATGGGAATTCAAGCCTCTGTCATCCTAGTTGGGGTTCAGAACTAGTTCTCCCTAGCGCTGGGAGTTCTTGTAGGGCAGGAACCAAGCCAAGTGTTCCATATATTCTATGCACTTACTAAAAGTTTTTGGGGGGAGGGGAGGGAATTTTTAAAAGGCTGTGGTTGGGTAGATGGAGTATTTGCCTGCCACTGTCAGGAAAAGTGTTTTATAATTTTGCTGTGATGTGTCATGTTAACTGTTCCGTTCTCTCTCAATCTCCCTTTCACTTGTGGGACAAGTTTGCCAAGCATTTCACCAGCACCGTGAGGGGAAGAGAGAGGACAGCAGGAGATGGGACAAGTGTGGCAAACAGGAGGAGCCACCGGCGCTGCGGCGCTCCCCAGATGCCTGAATTTAGGGCCTGATTAACTTAAAATATTTCCCAGCTTCTGAAGAGGAGCTCTTACAAGGGCTAATCTGAGGCTCAGAAAACTTGAATACGTCTAAATCTCACATGGTCGGGTATGGAGCGCCGGTGGTTGTCAGGTCTGTGGGGAGAGCATTTCAACATTCAGGGGGCGGATGGTGGTACCCGCTGCCTGGCTCCCTGGTCCCATACTCCCTCTTTGCGGCTGCCTGGGTTCGGGAACTTGCATTCTCTTTTCTTCCCCTTGTGAGGGCTTAGACGATTTTCCCTTTTGAAGGCATAGAAATAGATGGCTTTGGATTCAGAACACAGCCTCTGTTGCCTCCTTCCTCCCCGAGATGCCTGCAAAAATCAAAGTGGGGCCTTTGCGCTGCCATTCCCCCGGCGTCCTCTTGATGTGTTAATGGGTCACACTCGCTGCACTGCCGTCCCTGCTCCCAGGGACGCTATTATACGGGCAGATAGCGCTCCCTTTCCCCTCAGATCAGGCGGCATAGGGCCAGGCGGGGAGCAGTTGGTTTTCCTGTCATGAGCCACGCTGTGCTAACTCTTGATCTTTGACGGGGAGGTTCCTGCAAAGATGCAGACAGAGTGGAAGCTGTAATCCTGGCTGCCCTGCTTAGCACAGTGCGGCCTGTGGCAAGAGGGGCATTTTGTTGCCATTGGATGGTGTATTCATTTTCTATGGCTTTGTAGCGACTTAAAACAACACCCATTTATTAGCTCGTGGTTCTGTAGCTGAGAAGTCTGGCACGGTGTGGCGGGTTCTCTGCTTAGCACGTTACAAGGCTGATTCCAAGGGGACGGCTTGGCTGATCCATATTCTGGGAGCTCTGGGGAGGAATCTGCTTCCAGGCACATGCAGGGTATTGGCAGAATTCGGTTCCTTGTGGGTGGAGGACTGGGGTCCCGTTTCCTTGCTGGTTGGTCATCACTTGGGGTTTCTCTGAGCAGTTTAGGGCTGTAGGCGTTCCTTCTCGTGTGGTCACCTCCAACATCAAACCAGCAAAGGCACATCAAATCCCCCTCATGGTTTGACACTCTCTGACTTCCTCTGCTGATGCCAGCCAGAGAAAACTCTCTGCTTTTAAATGCTCAGCTGTTTGGGCCAGGCCCACCTGGATAATCTCTACTTTTTAAGGTCAGTTGACATGGGGCTTTAATTGCGTCTGCAGAGTCCCTCACAGAAGTATTATACCTAGGTTAGTGTTGGATTGAAAAATAAAAAAGCTGACCACAAGCTAGGTAAACTTCAGCAAATGTCTGGCAGACAAAAGGGTCAGAATCTTTACTAGACAAAGAGGTCTTGCACAACAGGGGGAAAACTAGCAAGGGACAGGAACCCACTGGTGAAGTCAAAGAAGCCATCTTTAAGAAATAATCAGGAGAACAAATACCTATTTACAAGTGTGTTCACTGCAGTACCGCTTAGAACAAAACATTGCAAAAAAATCCCTGAAATGTTTAACAATTGAAGAGTGGTTGAATAAATGATAGCATATTTATGTGATGTCATTTTGGGCAGTCATTATAATTGTGCTTGAGAGAATATCTACTCTCATGGGACCAAATGTGAAGTTTCATTTTTTAAACAATGGAAAACTCAGTATGCGTATGAGAATGCCCCCA
The DNA here is from genome assembly GCF_964270905.1 of Leucopleurus acutus. Classification (NCBI taxonomy): domain Eukaryota; kingdom Metazoa; phylum Chordata; class Mammalia; order Artiodactyla; family Delphinidae; genus Leucopleurus; species Leucopleurus acutus. The sequence goes on from NC_139162.1 coordinate 20,198,355, forward strand.
TCCCCACGTGCCTGCTGTACACACAAGAGCCCGTTAACAATGGAGCTCTGTGTGTGATGCAATTATATGGGATTTTTATTTGCTTCTGTATTTTCTTTTATATTTTATGTTTCTGTTTTCTAAATTTCTATAATGAGCTTATGCAAGCAAGTTATATGTTATTTTTTTTATTTTTATTTTTTTTGCGGTACACGGGCCTCTCACTGTTGCGGCCTCTCCCGTTGTGGAGCACAGGCTCTGGACGCGCAGGCTCAGCGGCCATGGCTCACGGGCCCAGCCGCTCCGCGGCACGTGGGATCTTCCCCGACCGGGGCACGAACCCGCGTCCCCTGCATCGGCAGGCGGACTCTCAACCACGGCGCCACCAGGGAAGCCCTATATGTTATTTTAATAAATCAATACCTGTTAAGTTGCTGCATGAAAAAACTGAAAACACTGTGGGAACAAGTAGATATAGGTCGTGCTTATTAGTAGAAAATCATAATATTGTAAAGGGGTAACTTCTCTTTAATCTATTTATTAATAAGTTAATCTATAAACCCAATGAATCCCAATTAAGACACTAAGAGGATTTCACTTTCAAAATTTGTCAAAAGGATTCAAAAGTCACCTGGGGGAAAATGTGCAAAAATAGGGCAATTCTGTACAAAATAGTAATAAAGGGAGGGATGGCGCCAACAGACCTCAAAGTGTATCCTCAAGCTGTTGTACAATAATCAATATGTTTGGTTTCAGGAAACAAATGAACAGAAGGGACCACCCTCTCCCCCATCCCCATCTATACTAAATACCCAAGGGAATTTTAGTATATGTTAAAAAGCACTTCCACTTAAATCCAGGGGAGGGAAGTATGGATTATTTAATAAATGGGACAACTGGCCAGTCATCTGGAGAAAAAAAGAATTATAAAGCTAAGTTTCCAGTTCCTTGTTTCTTTCACTAGATGGATCAGAGGGTGATTTTTTCTAAACACCGAAGTCGGATGCCCGTCCCTGCTTTGGAGCCCCGCAGTGGCTGCCCGTTGCCTTTAGAAGAGCGCCCCCGTGATGTACGGCGGAGGCCCCTCCCATCTCTGTGAGCGACGCCCCACCTCCCTTGCCCTGCTCTCTGCTCTGAGGATGCGCGGCTCTCTCCTGTCTGTTCTCCAGACTCAGCAAGCTCCTTCGTGCATCGAAGCTGCACCTGCTGCTCTCCCGCTTGCAGGCTCCTCCTAGGCTCTTTCCACGGCTTCCTCCTTCTCACGAGACCCGGCCACCTCCATCCTCTTCCATATTCTCCTGCCTTATTTTCTCCACAGCTCTTGCCATCCTCTAAAATTATTTCTTCCTCCAGTCGCAGTTTGTGGTTGGTCTGTCATCCCTGTACTGGGATTCGAGCCCTTGGAGGGCAGCTGTGTTGCCTTGTCTTGTTCACCCCAGTAACCCAGTGCATATAAACAGTACCTGTAACAGAACAAACCTGAGTCTCAATGAATGATTCTAAGCCTGAAAACGAAAGGAGAGATAAGTACCTTTCCAAGCTGCCCAGAAAAAGCAAAAAGCTATAAAGGAAGGGAATGATAAATCTGACTAGACATTAATTCATGCATTAAATAAATAGGTGGCGAGGACCCACATTGTTTCAGGCACTGATGGAGGCGCTGGGGATGCAATGGTGAGCAAGACCCACAAGGCCCTGCCCTCATGGAGCTTATATTCTGGAGAGGAAAGCAGAAGGAAGCAAACAAATAGGTATCTATATGTTGTGATAAATGCAACCAGAGAGGCAAACAAGGAGCTGAGGTAGAAAATAGCAGAGGAAGACGTGCCTTTAATCGGGGGGATCATGTAAGTCTGCGTGAGAGGGGACATTTAAGCTGTGACCTTGAAGAATGGGAGGAGGAAAGAACATTCCAGAAGGAGAGAAAGCAAGGTAGAAAGAACTGATATGGGAAAGAGCGCTAATATGCTTGGAATGAGGAGGAGAGCGTAGTGAAGCCGGAGATACAGGCAGCGTCTACACCAGGAGGGGCCTCCTAGGTCAAGGCAGAACTGTGGAATTTATTCTAAGAATGATGGAAAAGAATAGCAAGGTTGTAAGCAAAGAAGCAACGTGATCTGTCTTCAGTTTTAAAATGATCACAGTTGTGGCAAGTGTGGAAGTGGAAGGATCAGTTAGAAGGCTATTTTCTACATTAAAAAAAATCCACGGCAAAAACATGATAAAGAAATAAAAGTAACAGTGTATCAGGAAAGAAACAGTTTCTGCCTTTTCACCCAAGGCTGCTCTTCTGAATTATAAGAGGGTTATATAAAGTGATATGAAAAATAAAAGTTTAAGAAGGGCAAGGGCTCTATAAACAGGCAGTTAATACGGGAACTCCCACCTCCTCTCTCTCTCTCTCTCTCTCTCTCTGACACACACACACACACACACACACACACACACACACACACACTTCTTCTAGAGAAAACAACACTGCACAATAATTGCCAATCAACATATGAAAAGACATTCACTGTTAGTCGTGATAAAAGAGAATACAGATCAAAATAGTAAAAAGATGCCATTTTTCAACTTCTCAGACTGACAAATATTAGGAAGTTTTGTCTTTTCCAGGGTTGACTAGAGATTCAGAAAAGGGACACTTCCACGTACAGTTAAAATGGGAGAAGGGTGTGTGTGGGGTTGCTAGTGTGACCTGTCTGAACTACAGTTTAACTACATCTTTCGAGACTTTAAATGCACATGGTGTCTGGCCAGCAATTTCGGGTCTAAGAACATGTGCTCAGGTGTGTGCTCTGATCCTGGCCATGCTCTTAATGCGTGTATGGGGTGCTCATGGCACCTCTATTGTAATAAAAAAAATCCCCAACTAGACCACAAATGACCATCAACAGGGGTCTGGTTAAAAATGATTTCTGGTTTATCCATTAATGGCACGCTCTTTCCTGCTTAGGAAAAGCAGCCCAAGGTGTATTGTTACATGAACACCTGTCCAAGGTGTATTGTTACATGAAAAAAAAAAAAGCAATGTGCAGAACAATGGAAAGCACACACACACATGCATAGTGTTATATGCAGAAATCATTTTCTGGAAGAGTCTATCAGAAGCTGTTATATCAACAGGGGTTGCTATGGGGGGGACTTTTACTTTTCATTTTAAACTCTCTGTGGTGTTTGAATTTTTCAAATATACTTTATGAAGTATAACAAAAATTTGTTAAACGTTCTTAAGTTGAACAAAAATACCTTAAAAGCAGGAATCAAGTTAGCTGTCATCATTCCGGGTACAACACACAATAATAACCCCTAATCAGGAATAGTAAAGATTATGACCAACCCCTTGCATTTGCAGGACTATGTACCATTTAATCTAATGTCTTCTGACATGACCTCATTTAGTTCTCCAGGACAGTCACAGTGATTCCCATGTTACTGATCAGACATTGAAGCTGTTGGGGAGCTCCGAGTCCACGTCAGGGTCTCTGATTCCCTGCGCAGGGCTTTTCTCTCCTGTACTCTGATGATAGTGATGGAGAGCATCTGTTGAAAAGGCAAGTGCTCTGTTTCCCAACACATGCCAATTTGGGCAACGTTATGGGTTAGGAATCTATCTCAGCCGATCCTACAGTTTGCATTGCGACCTTGGGCGAGTCGCTTCCCCTCTGTGCACGAGTTCTAATGCATCTCCACGCTGTAGATACCTTTGATTTATGCTGAATGTCTTGCTGAGGTAATTGAATTTTCAAGGTGGTAAGTCATAACTCATTCCTAAAAGTTTGAAACACAAGTTAATAGGCAACACTGAAAGAATTGGGGTCCTGAGCAACTCTGTAAATCCGATTCTACAAAGCGCATTTGTCATCCCCTTGGAATGACTGTTCGGGGGAGATGTGCGTACACTGGCCTGGCTTGCTCTCTTTCCAGCTCAGACCGTGTACTTTCATGCAGGAGGCCACTTCTTTCCCTCCAAAAGCCACGCCCTCCTCTGGCCTCCAGCACCAGCTCTAGCACTGCTCTGACTCCATCTCTTTATATATGTTGGTGTTAATCCGTCTTCTCAGGGCAGTATTCCTCGCCATGTAGCCTTTGAGCCCAGCGCAGAATCTGGAACGTCGTGTATACTTGCGGAGTGCCTGTGTAACAGATCAGTGAATACCCAACCGTGGCTAATTGGCTTGGCTTCTCCTGCTGTTTGAGACTTTGTGTCTTTGAGTTGTAGACTTTGTAGTTGAAGACTTCTAGAATCTTAGCATAGGACTCTGTAATTCAGGGAAATGATAGAGTCTTAGAAATTGAGTGGAGGCAGTATGTGGGCTACATACATGAGCTACAGAGACAGACACCCTGGGTTTGAATCCCGACTGGATCCCAGTTCTCCAGGTCAGGACAGTATGCGCTGTCAGGGCCCCCGTCATGGCCCACCAAGACTGTTCAGTGCGTTCCCATCCCACTGGCAGTATCTGCATCTCCACGCCTAAGGGATTTCCCCTAGAACTCCAAAAGCTCCTCTGTGGTGGAGGGTAGGGGGGGGGAGTGCCATGTAATCAACACTTCCCTTCCCCTGCCCAGCAGTTCTCAACCAGCAACACTTGGAATTAACATTATGTTGAACCACATGAAATTGCCATTTCTGTAGGTCAGACATGATCGGATAATGGCAATTTTGTCGGTTCAGTCTAGTATAAGTACTGCAGCTCCCTTGTCCCTTGGGTGGGATTGTTGGTAGAAGCAGCAGGCTTGTTACTCCACAGAGCTTCCCCATTGGATTGATCCAGTCATCACCGTGTAGCTGGCTTAATAGCGCACTGTTGATTGCCTGGGTACCTTTCTTGTGTTACTTCCCCACTTCCCTACTGATCACCTCTCAAATCAGCTATGTGCTTTTCAGTTTTGTCTCAGGGTCTGCTTCTGGGCAACACCAACCCAACCGACTCAGGGCTTCCCTTTTGGAGGATGGCTTCGTTGTTGAGATCAAATGAGATGATGCACGTGAAGCACAGAGCGCACAGCAAGTGAGAATCGGTAGCAGCTGTTACCCCTTCCGCGTCTAACGTGTTCCTCTGAGAGGCGTGGTAACTGAAGCCCGGCAAGGAGAGGCAGCTTTTTCAGCGCCACTTCATGGCTTAGCACGGGTTCCTCACTTTTGGCTGAGCCCAGGGTAGGCGATGCCAAAGGCAGACAGACCACCGGCCGCTCCCTCCTCGCTTTCCTCAAGCTGTTGCACGATAAGTGTGATGGGGTCACTAGTCGGGCCTCCCCTTTGTTCACACGTGCAGGGATTCATCCAGGTGCGCGTGTGCTTGTGCACAAATCTTGACTGTCCAACGGGGGCGTTGGCACATGGGAGGGTGGGGCTTCCCCGAGTAGACCAGAGAGAGGACAGGGCAGGGAGTCAGGAGTAAGGTCCCCAATGTCGTATTTGCTGCCAAGACTCTACCTGGCTGTGCTGCTTTGTGCAAATGGCAGGATTCTTGGGCGGAAGGCTTGCCAAAATGTCAGCTCCAAACAGACTGAGGGATAAGACAGGTGAGCATTTTGGAGCGACTTCTCATTCAGCCAAAAGTTGGACTGGCGCCTATAATGGAAAAACATCTCATTGCTGACCACTCTGTGGCTCTGATGTAGATGTGAAGTTCTCCTGAAGATACAGACTTCTCTCTGTGCCCTCCTATCCAGGTCTGGTTTAGGTGGACCAGGTGGGAAAATAATCTGACACGATGACAGATGGTGACCTCCTGAGAAACTCCTTGTAAAGGAGGCTGCCTTGCTGTGCTGGACATGATTCTGGATTTGGATTTTGGCCCTGGCTGTGTCACTAACTCAGTGGCAAAGCCCTAACATGTTAAGCCAGTTTCCTCCTCTGTCAGGTGGGAATTCTAATGTGTCCCTGAGACAGTCCTGCAACTATCTTTCAGGAAAGATGGCTCAGGCTGGTAGGAACCAAATTCATCCTGTCAGCCCCTCTCCCACCTCTTCCTTATTGCTGGGCAAGGGCCGGAGCCATAATTCAAGTTCTAGGGGATATTACACGCTATCGAGTGTGTGATCTGCACCAGGGCTATTGTCTAAGAGGCAACATTTCCCAAAGTTTGTGCTAGAGAGCAACATTTTTGTGAACCGTATTCCTCACTAAAAGGCTTCTGTGGTGATTAGGTTAGCATGCCAGTTACAAAAGAAATGTTAACTCGCTTTTAGGTCAGTTGAATTAAAACCAACATCAATTTATCAAGCATTTATCATAGCAAAGCCCAGCTTGAGGCACATGGATGCAGAAGGGAATGATACACGAGCCTGGCCAGAAGGGGCTCAACATCATCTGGAGAGACAGACTGGTGAGCTCATTAGTACCATAGATGTGCTAAGGGTTAGAGCAAAGGTGTATACAGGGCATGGGGCTAGCACGGGGAAGAAGTGATTCAGTCTGGACGGGAGTGGTCAGAAGGTCTCACCCGTGTCTGTTTGTTTTAAGGTCGGGTAAATTTGCGTGGTGGCAAGATGACTCACACGACTTTCCCCAAAAGCACAATACCATATATAAGGCACAGAGGCTTGAAGCAGCAGGGGGTGTTTGGGGAGCTGTATGACATTTGACAAGTTTAAATGGATAGTTCCTGAGAGAAGGGGCATATCACCTGGCATGGCTCCACAGCCACGTCCTCTCCATGTATTATTATGAGAAATAGAAACTGAATGTGTGGCTGTGTTGACCCTTTGGAAACACCATAATCAAATATAGACAGCTACTCAGATTGTCTGAGTCACCAAGGAAAGGATGCTGCAGAAATGTGGCAGCTAGGAGACAGCCAGGCTGATAGAGGTGACAGGCACGGGAGATGCTGACAGAGATGGGAACTCTCCACTTCAGTGCTGTGATGCTGGCAGGGCTGGATTCACAGAGTGTACCCTCTGGAGCAGTGCCTCGCAAGCTTGGCTGTGCATACGTATCATCTGGGGATCTTGCTGAGGCCTGAGGTTCTGCATTTCTAACAAGCTCCCAGGTACCGTCCATGGTGCGGGTCCTCAGACGTCACTTTAACAAATCTCTGGAGAAGGTGTTGGCAAACTGTGGCCTGCTACTTACTTTTGTGAGTAAAATTTTGTTGGAGCACAGCCATGCCCATCTGTTTATATATTGTCTATGGCACATTTACACTATGAGGGCAGAGTTGTGTAGTTGTGACAGAGACCATATGACCTGAACAGCCTGAAAAAATCACTATCTGGCCCTCTACAGAAAAGTTTGCTTACCTCTGCTCTAGAGTAATGGTTCTTGAACTTGGCCATACAGTGGAAATACCTGGGGAAGCTTTAAACATCTCAATGCCCAGGATGCACCAAAACCAATTAAATCATAATCTCTGGAGGTTGGCTTCAGTCATCAGTATTTTTTAAATCCTCAGGTGATTCTGACATGCAACCAAGATTAAGAAGCAGTGCTAGAGAGGCTGCCATGGTTCTGATTCAGATTATGCCTGCAATTTAAAAACACACCACTAGGAGGCAGTGGCACTAGTTAGGGTATGCACAAGAGGCAGAACTATTAGGAACGGCTATCTGGGTAACTCCAACTGGCTCTGGCCACTAAGATCTAGTATAATTAGAACTTGCAGTAAAACTGAGAAATCACTCATAGGTGATCATCTAATATCAGCCACCTGTCTTACTCAGCTAAGGCAAGCCTGCGGATCTGTGGGCCTCAGAACTTGGCACAAGATTAACGGCTTGAGACTTTAACAAATGACTCTAATGGAAATTGCTTTTTGCCTGGACCTTATCTTTTCCAGTCTTGGCTGTTCTCATCCGAATTTTGCCCTGGGCTCTTCGTCAGGATTTCCATTCCATGGGTGGTATATCCTGTGACTTAAATTAAACCAATCATAAGTATAACTAGAATCTGCGTGGCTCTCAATAGCTTATAAAGGACTTTCACATTTATTATTTCATTTGGATCTTCACAAAACCCTGTGTGTGGAGTTTATTTCCAATTTACAGGTGAGGACACTGAGGTTCCTAGAATGGAAGTGACCTTTTATAGAACTAGTGAGTGGTGGAGGTGGGACTCTTACTCAGATCTGTCCACGAACCAGTGATGGCAAGGGTGAACGTCCTCCCAACTGGAGAAAATGATCATTTTGGCCAACGTTACAATGTTGTTTCCCCCTCCCCCCGCTGCTGCAGCAGTGTCTCTCCTGCCTCACTTCCTGTGTGTCTCTCTTCCAACTCCTTTCAAACGAATAAAAGATTTTACAGCTTCTTTATAAATACTCTGCAGGTTTCAATCCAGCCTTTTTGTAGATTCAAACAAAATCCCTGAAGGGGTTTGGTTCCCTCTTCTTTCTCCTTTCTGTTCAATACGTTTAAACCATTTTAAATCTAATGCGTCAGAACTGTTTTTGAACTCAGGTACCCAGTAATTGACTCACAGATGTGAGTTTGACCACTGGCACTTGTGCTGACACTTGAGACCACCGTGGCTCATGGGGAAGACAAATAACCTCCAACTTGAATTCAATTTCATTTCCTCTGCCCCAGTGAAACTTTTTCACCTGTCAGCCTCATGGGCCTTGAGAACAAAGAACCAGCTTCTTTGACTCTGACCTGGGTGAGCTGTAGTGTTTGGAAGGTGCTGAGAGATGGATTTTGGGCCCCTTTGGACTGGCCTTTTGCCCTGGGACACGGTTGTTGGTTGGATTCCAGCCTCCAAATTGGTTTTCTGTCTGAAAGTCCTTACCTGTTACTTTGGTGAATGAAGTGTCCAAACCACAGAGGTGAAAGGAGAGGAGAAGTCTAAGTGCTTGTTGTTGGACGTGTGCTTCATCTCCTCCTTCATTCTATCAGGGAATCAATTTCTGATGTGCTCCTCTGAACAGAGAAAATGCTTAACTAAGCAATCCATGTTTAAATGTTCAACGGGGAATGTCAGTTTGGGAATGGACAATAAATATAAGTGAAGAATATTCGATGATTATCAGCCTTTGGAGATTTACTGCACTCAAGTGGGCTGGTCAGCCGGGATGATGGAGGTTCTGACAAATAACCCGGATATCCTGGGACAGAACTACTTTTGTCGCTTTAGTCTTTAATAGAGTTGGTTCATTAAGTGTACTACAATGAGATTTGATTTCATTTTGATATGTTTTGTCTTTAGAGATTAATGTACTTCAAATCATAAGGAAACAAAATATTTGTTAGAGGTGGTTTGGGGAAATATGGGTAATTACAGAGGTCTAATGGGATGTGCTGAAGCTAAGATCAGTCAATGGTCACGTTAAATCAGAGGGTTTGGTAACAAATCGTGGACACCAAACTTGAACTAGTTTAAGCAAAGAATAGTATTTATTAGAAGGCTTTTAGAACAGCTCATAGAATTAAAGGACAAAATGAGAAATCAGGCCATGGAAAACCAGGGCAAGTCCATGCGGAGAAACAGGTCTTCAGATGCCACAAAGAGTGTCCCTCAGTGTCTCATCTCTGTCCTCACTTTTACTCTGTCCTTGTAAATTCCCTCCATACCTGCAGGGTCACCTGCAGCTTCCAGACTCACATCTCAAAAGTTCGCCAGTGAGAGGAAAAGGGATCTTCTCTCCAGTCTCAGTTAATGCTCTTTGAGGAAAAGAGTCTGCTTGGTCAGACTAGGGGTCCCATGTCCAAGCCCTGGGCCAATCACTGTGCCTGAGAGGTAGGGCTGGGAAAATAACAGCTCCTACTCAGAACAGAAGACAGGGCTGTAGGGAGGAGAGTGGCTCCTAGAAGTGTGGATGACACAGGCTTGGCCTTGGGGGCAGTCACTGAGAAGCAGCCGCTCTAATTTCTCTCTGTACATTTATGACTTAGGAAGAGAATACAGAAAACTCTAGGGACCATTTATGGAGATGTATATATGTGACAGGTCTTTAGATAGATTATCCCACTAGGTCAAGCCACTGAGATAGGTATAGTTGATATGCTCATTTTATTTACGAGAAACAAAGGTCCGGAGAGGTTAAATAAGTTGCCCAGAGTGACGCCACTGATAGGAGGAAGAGCTAGAGTCGGATGCACACTGGGTGTGGCCTCAGAGCCAGTGTTCTCTGAGGCTAGGTGACCATTAGGGTATGTTGCCCCCCTATCAGGCTCCACGTTGCAAGCTTTCCAAAACACACGTTTGTTCATGGTATTCCCTTGGTTAAATGGTCATGTACCACCTTTGCTTACAGGGTGAAGTTCAAACTCTTAGTCCTGGCTGGCAGAGCCCTTCCACCCTCTCTCCCGGTCCTTTTCCCTGAGGAAACCGACATCGAATTAACCAACAGTAATTGAATCCTTGAGGCTGGGTCCCACCTCTCCTCTATAGGATGTACGGCTCACCATCCCGTACCACCCACTGCAGAGAGTCATTGAAGCCCACTGTCTTCTACCTCGTACACACCACAAGGCATCAAGTCTGGGGCAAAATAACCCCCGAAGTGTTCAAAGTTTCCAATCCCCTGGTTAGCATCAAAGGGAGAAAGCTATAATTGGTGCATAGCATTTAAATTCCAAAAATATCCTTAAAAGTCTTTTTATCATTATGAGTTAAAAAAAATCAATAGATCTTGAGCAAAACTCCCTTCCTTTCTCTTCCTTTCCCTCCCTGCCTCGCCATGCCCTTCCTTTCCCATTAACCCGCCCCCATCAACCGGGTGTTCAAGTTTGTTCTTATTTTAAGAAAGCGAGAGAGCGGCATGGACATATATACACTACCAAACGTAAAATAGATAGCTAGTGGGAAGCAGCCGCATAGCACCGGGAGGTCAGCTCGGTGCTCTGTGACCACCTAGAGGGGTGGGATAGGGAGGGTGGGAGGGAGACGCAAGAGGGAGGCAATATGGGGACATATGTATATGTATAACTGATTCACTTTGATATAAAGAAAAACTAGCACACCATTGTAAAGCAATTATACTCCAATAAAGATGTAAAAAAAAAAAAAACAGAGAGAACCTCTATTGAGCTTGGGTGGTTTCTCATTCCAGAGGGCAGGGCAGCCTGCCTTTGTTCACATGGCCCAAGTACATTGCAAAGTTGTCACAGCAAAGTCCTAGAACACGGCATGTCTCCCGAGTGGCTTCTTGGGGATGCGTTACCCTCCATCCGTCTCTCATAGGTGTGGGATTTATTTGCTCCCTAAAGTGAGACTGTTGGCCAGGCTGCTCAGAGGGTCTGTATGTGCTTGATGGGCGTTAGTTATCCTGGTCATCACTGAACAGGATGAGACCCACCCCTGAGCTGAATCAAGGGAGGGCTGTGGAGGGAGTGGGGCTGCCTGGGACGCCTGGAGAAGGGAGGGCGTCTGTGGGTCAGACGGAGAGAGGGGAGGTGAGTCTGAGGGATGAGTCAGAGCGGCACAGCTGGAAGTAGACATGACGAGGCAGCTGGCAAGATCTCCCCAAGGCGGCTCATCCCCTGGTCCCAGAAAGAGGACTGGACTGGGAGTCAGCAGGCCTGAGTTTCCTTTTTGACTTTCTGTCATTGACTCAGTGTGAAGCACAGGCAAGTCACATCCACTCAGTGACTTGCAGTTTCCTCATCCATCAGATATGAGGATTGATCAACATTGATCAGTACTGTGGCCATCGTCCAACATGCAAAGGCAGACACATGCACAGTCACGGCAGCCCTGCGTGATTTCTGCTCTAATGCCCGATGCCCGTCTGGAGCTAAGTTCAATTCCTGTCCCATAGGAACGCTGGGAGTTTTATAATTTCTTTGTGATTTCCCCACTGCTGACCTCCTCCAAGGGGGGACCTGCCCAAAAGAGATGCTCCGTAGAGATTCCTGAATGAATGAATGAAGAAGGCAGGCAGCGCTAACGTGAGAGCAATTCCTTCTTAATGAGGAACGTGTTGTGTTGTCAAGAGGGTGGCTTTGACTCACAGGTCTGGGTTTGGATCATGGCTCCACCAGTAGCCGATGAGTCACAGTTTGTAAAACGCAGACGGCATTTTCTTCTTTCCAGGGCTACCGTGAGGGCTTGTGACAATGCTTGAAGCATCCGGCACATGGTGGGTGTGTAGTGATTGGAGGAAGGGGTTGGGAGGAGCCAGGTGAGTCATGGGCTTGATATCAGATGGATCGTGAGCCACCCCGGGAAGACTAGACTCTGCTCCAACCCCCTGGACATCGAAAAGCTTGATATTGTGACGTTTGTCATTACTTCAGGTTGTGGAACTTGTAACAGAGAGTTTCTTTCTTTTCCACCTGCAATTCAGTGTGTGTGTGTGTGTGCGTGTGTGGGTGAAATGGAAAGAATCCTCCTGTGGTTGCAACCGACTCAGAAAAACATATATTTGATAGTATCCCATCCCATTGAAGTTTCCTAGTTAAAAACATGCACATTAACCATCATGTTGGGTGAGACCTTGGTGGAGTCACCTGCTCTGTTTCCATTTCTGTGTTTATTGTATGATATCGATGACGCTCTTGAGCCTGATTCTTTGCCTCAGGGTCTGCTTCTGCTTCACTTGGACTCAAACTAAGGTCCTTTGGGAAGAGGACAAGACACCTTCTGGCCAACTTGGCCTCCTCTGATGAATGGAGGGAGGCACTGGGGAGCCATGTGAATGACTTTTCATTTTCCATGATGAGTGACAAACATCATCAGATGAGGTGGTAAGAAAGGGAAACTACTTCCCTTGCTGCTGGCTTAAAGATGGATGACTTTGAATAGGAGTCCTAAGCCCGAGGGGCCTGAGGAAGACGGGGCAGCCTCTGGATTTGCTCTGTCCCTTGTTTGGTACAATCCAGAGATTTTGCTGCTCCTCAGTGGGGTAAAGAGAACCTGCCTTGTTCATCTTTCAAGGGCAAGAACTGTATCTTCCGCTTCTTTTTTATCCCCTTATTGGAAAACCACGTCTTTTCACGTTTGTAATTGTTCTTAAGATTCTGGAGAGAAAAATGGCCTGATTCTTTTAAGAACAAAGCAAACCCTTCAGTGAGGAACATTTTCTCACTGGTTGGAAAAGTACACTGGGAAATCAGAAGGTGTGTGATTAAGAATCTCTTGTCTTCAGTTTGTGGCTTTGGGAGGAAGGGAAGCAGAAAGCTTCCGTGACTCAGGGAAAGGGTTTAACACTTTTCTTGAGGTTCCGGGGGAGTGAGTGCTGAGGGAGCTTCTGTAGGGAATCAGTGCTGATTCCGTCATGGAATCGGACTGAGAATTCTTCTGCTCCAAATGCCACCGGGAAGCTGCCCGTGAGCCCTGTTCATCCCCTTCAGCCGCACTGCGCTCACGCGGGCTTCCGCACCTCCTGCCTCCTACCCTCCCAGCCACACCTGACACTGATGCCGGGCTGCCCTCTCATCTCCCCATTCCTCCTCCCGCCTGGGCCAAGTTCAAGCTCTAAACCTGGGCGCAAGGCCCTTCATGACGTTTTCCAGCCTTCCCGCCATGGCACTTTGTGTCTGTCCAGCCGCCCTGCCACTGTTCATGCTATTCTCTGTGCCTGGAATGCCCTTCCTCACGTTGCCTCCTCGGCTAAGTCCTACTTACTCAGCACGCCAAAATTCAAATGTTTTTCGGACACACCCAGGTGTAAATGATTAACACTTCTTTTTGCTCGGACAGGCTGTTGATACACCTCTCTTACTCCCTGTCACTCTGCATAATGGTGTGTTTAATTGCCCAGCTCCACTGTTGGGATGTGACTCGCTGCAGGGTTCACCATGTCAGACTCATTCTGATTTTCCAAAGGGGGCGCAGTGCCTGGCCCATGACGGGCACCTAGTGTAGGTTTGTGAAAAATAATTGGATGTCCTTGAACTTTACTTTTTCATGTTCACATGTTCCATCTTTTCACATAAGCCTTAAACACCTAGAGAGTAGGTGTGATTTATTTCAGATTCTTTTTTTTTTTTTTAAACAAGAAACTGTTTTATTAAAGATGCTTTGCTGGCTGTAGAGTTACAAGGATAAAAAGACATGGTCTCCTGCCCTCAAGTTGCTCAGACTGTGCTTGATAGGGGTGGGGTGAGGGGAGGTAAATACATGAATAAATAATAAAAATAAGGCTAATGCTCTATAGACAGACATTAGATTCTTTTTCTAATCATTATTGATCTCCCATGGCCCCTTTGCCAGCCTGGGCAGGTCCTTGTGCATGATAAGTGGCCATTGGATAAGAGAAGGGATGACATTCACTCTTCTAGCTTTGGAGCTCAGCTCGGAGTCTTCTGTCTCACACGGAGACGCTGTCAGAGAATATTTTTATCATCCTGTCATGTTTAGAAGCCGGGTGCTTGATCCAGGTCATTTCTAAGTCAAAAGTGAAAGAGTCTCCGGATCCCTGTGCTCAGAGAAAATCCCTGGCAGGGCCTCCTGCTTCAGGAGATGTGACATTTGCTTCTGCAGCATATCTCACACACCGTGGGGTGACGAAAGGTAATTTAACACCTGTCCAGGCCTCCATAGAGGCTCTCCAAGTGGGCTAATGGGATGCCAGGCACCGCGCCAAGAGAGGGGCTGGAGCCCACCAGTATTAGAGTCCAAGCCCCTCCAGCCACGGGCCCTGCCCCCTCCTTGGTTTCTATTCACAGGGCAGCCGTGGCTGGTCTGCACTCAGAAGCCAGATTCCTCTGGTAATAACACACCTTCTCTGTGGTTCCCTGTGGGCTCCACGGTGTAGGGCAGTGCTCGAGGGCATGGCAGTGGGCGGCTGCTTCCTGGGTCTGTCCACAGCGAGCACTGGATCCGAGATGCAATTGTCTACATGGTCTCCCAGGTCTAGGCGTCTGTTGTGCAAGGGTACCCGAGATTGTGTAAAGCTTGCAAAATGATTCACTGAGAAAGACAGCCCAGAATATGAAGTATGGTGGATTTACCCAGCAGTACTGCGACGGCTGTTCTATTTTCAAGCAAAGTAATATGCAGTTTGGTGTAATGTTAACCTCTTATCTCTTTCCTTCTGGGAACTGGGAAGAATCCCCTGAGTCAGACCAGACAAAGCTTTCAGTGTTTCAGCACTGGGGATGGAGGCCTGGAAATACGGTACAGTGAAGTTGGATCTTATGCTTCGTTAACTAATGCAAATTCAATGAGAGAGAGAAAGGAAAATAGAAAGATCCGGATAGAGATAGAGACAGAGAGAGGGAGAGGGAGGGAGAGGGAGAGAGGCAGAGAGGGGAAGGGAGAGAGACAGAGAGAGGGAGAGAGCGAGCGAGCAGTTAGCAATTTGCCTGGTCTGGTGGTTATACCTGCCATTCTCAATGAGCCCATTTCCAGGCAGGAGTGGGACATGACCGTGAGGCTAGTCTGCCCTTGCTCTCGGTACCCGTGAGCCTCTTCCAGGTTGAGCCCCTGGTTGTGGTCTCACTGTCTACAGAGGTGTGCTTCTTACATCCAGCCGTCTTTATTACCTGCTGCCCATTACTGAATCCATTATACATAGAAGCATCTTTCACTGGGCAGGGCTGTATGTACCAAATGAGGCAAACTGTAGTTCATGGACAATTTAAGGGTTTCTCAGGGGACGATTTTAACAGAAAAGACTTATGTGCTGAACTGTAGACGCCAATTTCTGTGTCAGATGTGACTCCACTAAAAGGATAACACTAATGATGGGTACAACATAAGCAGTCGTCATAACCATTCCTCACTGTACTTACTCAGTCCACCAACAGGATAGGTACTTTCCATGGACTATCTTCATTTTATCTTCACAGCAATTCTGTGCATCAGATATGATGGTATTTTGATGTAACCTTTTTAATTGAGATATACATTTCACAGAGTATATTTTGGTGACTTTTCCACATGTGTACACTCATGTTACCACCACCCTGATTAAGATAGAGCATTCCCATCCCACAGCAAGTTCTCCCATGCCCCATGTCCCCTGTTGAAATGATCATTGTTCTAAGACTATAGCTTCTTTCTTGCAACATAATGTTTTTGACATTCATATTATTTATATATATATGTGTGTGTGTTTATATATACATATATGGACTTACATCGTGACAAACCCATCATAAGTTGAAAATATTGTAAGTTGAAAAGGCATTGAATACACCTAACCTACAAACATCATAGCCTAGCCTAGCCTACCTTAAATGTACTCAGAACACTTATATAAGCCTACAGTTGGGCAAAATCATCTAACACAAAGCCTATTTTATAATAAAGTTTTGAATATCTCATGTAATTTACTGAATGTGGTACTTAAAGTGAAAACCAGAATGGCTGCCTGGGTACAGAATGGTTATACGTGGATGGGTTACTTACCCTTGTGATTGCGTGGCTGAGGGGGGGCGGCTGTGAGCTCTCTGCCGCTGCCCAGCATCTTGAGAGAGTATCGTACCACATATATCTAGCCCGAGAAAAGAGCAAAATTCCAAATTCCAAGTCCGGTTTCCACTGATTGCATGTTGCTTTTGCATCATTGTAACGTTGAAGAACCTTCAGTGGAACCATCTAAGTTGGGGACCATCTGTATATAGACATGGTGGTCTGGAAGTCAAGGTAAGTTACATAAGGTCACACAGCTGGAGAGTGGTACAGCGTGGTTTTGAGCCGAGCTCCATCCTGCTCCAAGGGCTTTTAGCCACTGCCTCTGTGTGGGGAGGGTCATGGCAGCTCCAGTTTTCTAGTCCCAAGAGAGAAGCCTACAGAGGAGCAGGTGAACACATACAGACTGAATACAAGCACGTAGACTACAGGATGCCGTAAATGTACTCGTACCGCCAAGTGCCCCTTCCCGGCCAGTTGTCTGCAAATGGATTAAACCTTGGAAATGTAAGCATTTTCCAGCATAGGAGGCTAGGCTATCACTAAAGCCAGAGGCTCCATCCCTTTATTCTGAGTCTTGATTCCTGAATTTAACAGAAGAGGTGTTACTTTGATGTTCGAATCGTGCCTTTGATCAAAAGCTTGCTAGCTCCCGAGTGTCTCTTAGAACAAGACAGTAGTTCTGTTGTGCTTGCGTGTGTTGTAACATTTTGGACAGCAGAAATGACATTTACATGAAACAGCCATCCTTGGAATGCATGAGATAAGACACTTTCAACAGCTCCTCGAAGAAGAGTCTCCAGCATTGACGTTAAATCACACAGAAGTAATAGTGTATCATCCCGCTTCCCCTTCTCTGCCTGGTGTTAATTAAAATCCTGATAACAGGACTCAGTCAACATCCAGATGAGGAAGACAAAAGCAACGCTTAAAAATGTTCAGATGAAAGTACAGTTAAGCAGAATGAAAACAAACACCCCCCTCCCCCCACATACACAGTCTTCATTCTTATTTGGCTTCTACTGGATGAGGTGATTAACAAACAGGTAATTGCTAAGGCTCCCCTGCTCCCCACCCCCCTGGAGTTTCCCTTTGAGAAAACTGAACAATTACTTTGTGCAATGTTATCAAAGTTTATTAAATTGTTCTCATCAGCTTTGTCCAGTTACCAAATTTAGCTGATTTGCATATTGCACAGCAGAGTGGTGAAGGTGTTCCCATAGTGGAACCTCATTACTTTTGAGCAGAGAGAGGTTGTAAATGAAAGGTGGTTCAAATCCTTTCCTCTTACAGATTAGGAAACTGAGGCTCGGAGAGGTGAACTGATCTGGCTAAGGTTCATACAAGCTAGAGATAGGGCAGGCTGTGCCCCCTGCTTCCCAGAACCCCCATCTGTCTGCAGGGCTCTAAATGGGCAAACCCCGTGTGGTCCCCATCGAGGCTGGAGCACGCGTCCACATTCCTGCACGTGTCCACATTCCTGCACGTCTCAATCAGTTCCAATTTAGACATGACATCAAGCATGCACTTAAAATGCAAATCCATCCTGACAGGACCAGAAATAATAAAGGCGGATTATTCTAGTGCAATTCAATAGCTCTAGGATCTTGGAATTTTGAAGCCACAGGCTAAACGGTCCTTAATGAAACATTGTTCCTTCTTGGAGGGTGAAAAACTAACTTCTAACACTTTGCATCTCTATCCCTGTCTCAGAATCCTCTTCCTAGACCTCTTCTTTTTTTGTTTTGTAACAAAGACAGTAATTAGCTCCTAAGAAATTTTGAAGAGAAAATAATTTAAAATTAATAC
The DNA here is from genome assembly GCF_964270905.1 of Leucopleurus acutus. NCBI lineage: Eukaryota > Metazoa > Chordata > Mammalia > Artiodactyla > Delphinidae > Leucopleurus > Leucopleurus acutus. The sequence continues at coordinate 20,216,392 of NC_139162.1, forward strand.
AGAAGATGGAAGAAAGGGAAGGTGTCAAGAAGGCGGTGTGGGAAGACGTGGAGTTAGCGTCTCCCCACAACTAGGGTGCCTGCCAGCTGCTGCTGGGGAACTCTAATCCCCAAGGAGAGGGGAGGAACCCCAGAGTGAACCGGTAGGACGGAGGGGGATGGAGGGGGGAGGAGAAGTGGAGGCCAGACAAGACCGGTGCCCCTGAGGCCGGGGAGATCAGGAGAGGCAGGTGGGAGGGGCTCTCCGGGAAGAGCGGGAGAGGAGCGGAAGGCGATTGCCTGGCTCACTGGGGCCGGGGAGCCTGCTGAGCTCCCCCCGGTTCCCCTGCTCCAAATCCCCATCCAGGTCACGTGGGTGCTGGACGCATAGGAGGGAGGCTGGGGAGATCAGGAGAAGCAGGCGGGAGGGGGCCTCTGGGAAGACCGGGAGAGGAGCGGAGGGCGATTGCCCCTACCACGCGGACACGAGGAGTCTGCTGAGCTCCCAGGCCATTCCCCTGCCCTCCAAGGGCCCCCCTCCCACCCCACCCCCCATGCACATTGGTCCTGGGGACATAGGAGGGAGACCCAGGAGATCAGGAGAGGCAAGTGAGAGGGGCCCTCCCAGACCCCAGACCGGAAGAGCAGGAGAGGAGAGGAGGGCGTTTACCCCACCAACTGGAGCCCAGGAAGCCTACTGGGCTCCCAGGTGAGGTCCCCTGCCCTCTGAGACCAGGGGTGGTGGGCACGCCTGGGCCCCTTCTGTTCCTTGAGCCTAAGCACCACCCCTCACAGCCCCCAGGGCCTTTTCCAGCCCTCTGGGTCCTGAGCATTGGCCCCGCCCTCCACAGCCAAGGCCCCCCGCCCCCCGCCCCACCCTTCTTTCCTCCTCCACTTTTTTAATATTGTGGTACTGATGTATCTTCCAGTTGTTGATTCATCTATATTTTTATTTTTACCTTCTTTCTAACATATCTGTTAGTTTCCTAGTCTAATTTTATTTTTTACTTTGTTATTTTTCTCTCTCTCTTTTTTTTTTGTTGCCCCATGCAGCTTGTAGGATCTTCATTCACAAGCCCAGGGTCGGGTGGAAGCTCCTGCAGTGGGAGCTCCAAGTCCAAACCACTGGACTAACAGAGAACCTCAGACCCCAGGGACTATTCATCGGAGTGAGGTCTCACAGAGTTCCTCATCTCAGCACTAAGACCCAGCTCTACCCAATAGCCTACAAACTCCAGTGTTGGAAGCCTCAGGCCAAACAACCAGTAAAACAGGAACACAATCCCACTCATTAAAAAAAAAAAAAAAAAAAAAAAGGCAAAAAAAGATGTCACAGATGAAGGAGCAAGGTAAAAAGCCTACAAGATCAAATAAATGAAGAGGAAAAAGGCAATTTACCTGAAAAAGAATTCAGAGTAATGATACTAAAGATGATCCAGAATCTTGGAAATAGAATGGAAGCACGGATTGAGAAAATACACAAAATCTTTAACAAAGATCTAGAAGAACTAAAGAACAAACAGAGATGAACAACACAATAACTGAAATGAAAAATATACTAGAAGGAATCAATAACAGAATAACTGAGGCAGAAGAACGAATAAGTGAGCTGGAAGACAAAATGGTGGAAATAACTGCTGAAGAGCAGAATAAAGAAAAAAGAATGAAAAGAATTGAAGACAATCTCAGAGACCTCTGGGACAACACTATATGCACCAACATTCGAATTATAGGGGTCCCAGAAGAAGAAGAGAAAAAGAAAGAGTCTGAGAGAATATTTGAAGATATTATAGGGGAAAACTTCCCTAACATGGGAAAGGAAATAGTCACCAGGAAGCACAGAGAGTCCCATACAGGATAAACCCTAGGAAATACACACCGAGACACATATTAATCAAACTAACAAAAATTAAATTCAAAGAAAAAACATTAAAAGCAGCAAGGGGAAAACAAAAAATAACATACAAAGGAATCCTCGTAAGGTTATCAGCTGATTTTTCAGTGGAAACTCTGCAGGCCAGAAGGGAGTGGCTGGATATACTTAAAGTGATGAAAGAGAAAAACCTACAAGCAAGATTACTCTACCCAGCAAGGATCTCATTCAGATTCAATAGAGAAGTCAAAAGCTTTTGAGACAAGCAAAAGCTAAGAGAATTCAACACCACCAAACCAGCTTTACAACAAATGCTAAAGAAACTTCTCTGAGCAGGAAACACAGGAGAAGAAAAAGACCCATAAAAACAAACCCAGAACAGTTAAGAAAATGGTAATAGGAACATACATATTGATAATAACGTTGAATGTAAAGGGATTAAATGCCCCAACCAAAAGACACAGACTGGCTGAATGGATACAAATACAAGACCCATATATATGCTGTCTACAAGAGACCCACTTCAGACCTAGGGACACATACAGACTGAAAGTGAAGGGATGGGAAAAGATATTCCATGCAAATGGAAATCAAAAGAAAGCTGGAGTAGCAATACTCGTATCAGCTAAAATAGACTTTAAAATAAAGACTGTTACAAGAGATAAGGAGAGACACTACATAACGATCAAACCAAGAAGAATATATAACAATTATAAATGTTTATGCACCCAACATAGGAGCACCTCAATATATAAGGCACATGCTAACAAACATGAAAGGAGAAATCGACAGTAACACAATAATACTAGGGGACTTTAACACCCCACTCACAACAATGGACAGATCATCCAAAGAGAAAATAAGTAAGGAAACACAAGCTTTAAATGACACAATAGACTAGATAGATCTAATTGACATTTATAGAACATTCCACCCAAAAGTGGCAGAATACACTTTCTTCTCAAGTGCACATGGAACATTCTCCAGGATAGATCACATCTTGGGTCACAAATCAAGCCTTGGAAAATTTAAGAAAATTGAAATCATATCAAGCATCTTTTCTAACCACAACGCTATGAGATTGGAAATCAATTACAGGAAAAAAACTGTAAAAAACACAAATACATGGAGGCTAAACAGTGTGCTACTAAATAACCAAGAGCTCACTGAAGAAATCAAAGAAGAAATAAAAAAACACATAGAAACAAATGACAATGAAAACATGATTACCTCAAACCTATGGGACATAGCAAAAGCAGTTCTAAGAGGGAAGTTCATAGCAATTCAATCTCACCTCAAGAAACAAGAAACATCTCAAATAAACAGTCTAACCGTACACTTAAAACAACTAGAGAAAGAAGAACAAAGAAAACCCAAAGTCAGCAGAAGGAAAGAAATCATAAAGATCAGAGCAGAAATAAATGAAATAGGAATGAAGAAAACAGTAGCAAAGATCAATAAAACTAAAAGCTGGTTCTTTGGGAAGATAAACAAAATTGATAAACCCTTAGCCAGACTCATCAAGAAAAAAAGGAGAGGACGCAAATCAATAAAATTGGAAATAAAAAAGGAGAAATCACAACTGACACTGCAGAAATACAAAGAATTATAAGAGACTACTAAAACCAGCTCTATGCCAATAAAATGGACGACCACGAAGAAATGAACAAATTCTTGGAAAGGTACAATTTTCCAAGACTGAACCAGGAAGAATTAGAAAATATAAACAGACCTATCACAAGTAATGAAATTGAAACCATAATTAAAAATCTTCCAACAAACAAAAGTCCAGGACCAGATGGCTTCACAGGTGAATTTTCTTAAATATTTAGAGAAGAGCTAACACTGATCCTCCTCAAACTCTTCCAAAAAATTGCAGAGGGAGAAACACTCCCAAATTCATTCTACGAAGCCACCATCACCCTGATACTGAAACCAGAAAAAGATATCACAAAAAAGGAAAATTATAGACCAATATCACTGATGAACATAGATGCAAAAATCCTGAACAAAATACTAGCAAACAGACTCCAACAGCACATTAAAAGGATCATACACCATGATCAAGTGGGATTTATCCCAGGGATGCAAGGATTCTTCAGTATACGCAAATCAATCAATGTGATACACCACATTAACTAAGGAATAAAAACCATATGATCACCGCAATAGATGCAGAAAAAGCTTTTGACAAAATTCAACACCTATTTATGATAAAAACTCACCAGAAACTTGGCAGAGAGGGAACCTCCCTCAACATAATAAAGACCATATATGACAAAACCACAGCAAGCATCATATTCAATGGTGAAAAACTGAAAGCATTTCCACTAGGATCAGGAACAAGACAAGGATCTCCACTCTTGCCACTCTTATTCAACATAGTTTTGGAAGTCCTAGCCATGGCAATCAGAGAAGGAAAAGAAATAAAAGGAATACAAATTGGAAAAGAAGAAGTAAAACTGTCACTACTTGCCAGTGACATGATACTATACATAGAAAATCCTAAAGATGCCACCAGAAGACTATTAGAACTAATCAATGAATTTGGTAAGGTTGCAGGATACAAAATTAATGCACAGAAATCTCTGACATTCCTATACACCAACAACGAAAAATCAGAAAGAGAAATTAAGGAAACACTCCCATTTACCATTGCAACAAAAAGAAGAAAATACTTCAGAATAAACCTCCCTAAGGAGGCAAAAGACTTGTACTGAGAAAACTATAAAACACTGATGAAAGAAATCAAAGATGACATAAACAGATGGAGAAATATACCATGTTCTTGGATTGGAAGAATCAATATTGTGAAAATGACTATACCGCCCAAGGCAATCTACAGATTCAGTGCAATCCCTATCAAACTACCAATGGAATTCTTCACAAAATTAGAACAAAAAATCTTACAATTCATATGAAAACACAAAAGACCCTGAATAGCCAAAGCGATCTTGAGAAAGAGAAATGGAGTTGGAGGAATCAGGGTCCCTGACTTCAAACTATACCACAAAGCTACAGTAATCAAGACAGTATGGTACTGGCACAAAAACAGATATATAGATCAATGGTACAGGATAGAATGACCAGAGATAAACCTACACACATATGGGCACCTAATTTATGACAAAGGAGGCAAGAACATACAATGGAGAAAAGACAGCCTCTTCAATGAGTGGTGCTTTGGAAACTGGACAGCTACATGTAAAAGACTGAAATTAGAACACTACCTAACACCATACACAAAAATAAACTCCAAATGGATTAAAGACTTAACTGTAAGACCAGACACTATAAAACTTTTAGAGGAAAACATAGGAAAAATACTCTTTGACATAAACCACAGCAAGATCTTTTTTGACCCACCTCCTAGAGTAACAGAAATAAAAACTAAAATAAACAAATGGGACTTAAAAGCTTTTGCACAGCAAAAGAAACCATAAATAAGACAAAAAGACAACCCTCAGAATGGGAGAAAATATTTGCAAATGAAACAGCAGACAAAGGATTAATCTCCAAAATATACAAACAGCTCATGGAGCTCAATATCAAAAAAACAAACAGTGAGTTAGCCTACCAAGGAAGACAAACAGATGGCCAAGAGGCACATGAAAAGATGCTCCGCCGTCACTAATTATTAGAGAAGTGCAAATGAAAACTACAAAGAGGTATCACCTCATGCCGGTCAGAATGACCATTATCAAAAGAGCTAGAAACAATAAATGCTGGAGAGGGTGTGGAGAAAAGGGAACCCTCTTGCACTGTTGGTGGGAATGTAAATTGATATAACCACTATGGAAAACAGTATGGAGTTTCCTTAAAAAACTAAAAATAGAACTACCATATGACCCTGCAATCCCACTACTGGGCATATAGCCCCAAACAACCATAATTCAAAAAGAGACATGCACCGCAATGTTCATTGCAGCACTATTTACAATAGCCAGGATATGGAAGCAACCTAAGTGTCCATAAACAGATGAATGGATAAAAAAGATGTGGCACATATATACAATGGAATATTACTCAGCCATAAAAAGAAATGAAATTGAGTTATTTGTGGTGAGGTGGCTGGACCTAGAGTCTGTCATACCGAGTGAAGTAAGTCAGAAAGAGAAAAACAAATACCGTATGCTAACACATATATATGGAATCTAAAAAAACAAAACCAAAATGGTACTGATGAACCTAGTTGCACGGCAGGAATAAAGAGGTAGATATAGAGAAAGGACTTGATTACATGGGGTGGGAGGGTGAAGCTGGGGCGACGTGAGAGTAGCATTGACGTATATACACTACCGAATGTAAAATAGTTGGCTGGTGGGAAGCAGCGGCATAGCACAGGGAGATCGGCTCGGTGCTTTGCGATGACCTAGAGGGGTGGAATAGGGAGGGTGGGAGGGAGGCTCAAGAGGGAGGGGACACGGGGACATGTGTATGCATGTGGCTGATTCGCTTTGTTGTGCAACAGAAAGTGACACGGTATCGTGAAGCAATTATACTCCAATAAAGATGTATTAAAAAAATTAATACAAATAATCTAGATAAATTTGAGTTTTAAATCTTAGTGACTAAAAAAAATCATGGAAGTTATGTACTTTTTTAAAAAACTTTTTTATTGGAGTATAGCCAATTAACAATGTTGTGATAGTTTCACGTGCACAGCACAGTGACTCAGCCATACGTATGCATGTATCCATTCTCCCCCAGACTCCCCTCCCATCCAGGCTGCCACATAGCATTGAGGAGAGTTCCCTGTGCTATACAGTAGGTCCTTGTTGGTTATCCTTTTTAAATATAACAGCGTGTACATGTTCCTAGACCTCCTTTGGACCTTGCTTTTATTTTAAAACTTTTATTATGGAAAGTTACCAACACATGCAAAAGTGAGAGGGTTGTATAATGCAGGCCAGTTTAACGATGACCTACATATGGCTCATCCTGATCTGGCTCCGTCGTCTCCCGCTTTCCCACTCACTGGATGATTTTAGAGCAAACCATAGGCATTGTAACATTTCGTCTGTACCTTCTTCATTTGGTCATTCAGTGTGGAGCTTGTGTCCTATTTTTTAACGTCACTATATTTTACATCAGTGAAACATGTGCTTTATGAAAATTTAAAATAATGAAATGTTATGTAACCATTAAAATGATATTTTTGACATGGGAAGTTATCCTTCATAGTTTAAGATAATTAAAATCCCAATGGAATGAATGTTCCATTCTGTAACACACACAGAGTCAGAAAGGGTGTGTATCAGGTCGCAGTTTCTTCTTCTTTTTGCTCATTTTTCCTCTGTTTTTTTCAATAAACATGCATCATTTTTGTAACAGAAAGAAAAGAGCCCAAGGGTTTAAAGTCATTCATAAAGACAGTGTGATAGGGGCTTCCCTGGTGGTGCAGTGGTTGAGAGTCCGCCTGGTGGTGCAGGGGACACGGGTTCGTGCCCCCGTCCGGGAGGATCCCACGTGCCGTGGAGCGGCTGGGCCCGTGAGCCATGGCCGCTGAGCCTGCGCGTCCAGAGCCTGTGCTCCGCAACGGGAGAGGCCACAACAGTGAGAGGCCCGCGTACCGCAAAAAAAAAAAAAAAAAAAAAGTGTGATAGATTGGAAAAGGGATGTTGAATTCTACTAGTTAGGTTGTGGGATGATGTGCCAAAGAAGACGAAATGGCCACTGATGTGTGTGTGTGTGTGTGTGTGTGTGTGTGTGTGTGTGTGTGTGTGTTGGGAGGGAGTGGTCTCCTTAATCAAACTCAGTGGCAACAGGAGTAAAAGTGATTAAGATTTTTCAATTTAACACGTTTTATGAAGCACCCGCTTTGGACCAGGCATTGTGCTACTTGTTGGGATTACAACTATGAAACTAGAAAGGGAGCAAACACGTTAGACTCTTATTACTCCAAGCATGGTCCAGTGATCAGCATCACCTGGGAGCTTGTTAGAAATTCAGATTCTCAGGCCCCGCCCCAGACTTAATGAATCAGAATCTGTTTGTAATCAACTCGGTGGGGGGGGGATTCAGATGCACATTAAAAGTCTAAGAAGTGCTGGGCTAGAGCAGGACAGCCTTGACTCCTGGGACTGTGTCTCATTGGTTTCTGCCTTCAGCCTCACTCAGAGCCTGTTCAGAGGAGGGAATGGTGGAGAGAGAGGTCAGGGGTATAAACTGGCACTTGAAGTGGGTTCCTGATGGGCCCATGGTGACCAGGTGAACGGATGATCGTCCTTACACACTGTTCCCACTCCTGCCCCACAGCCTTTCTGACTCACCACTGCCAAGGAAGCATCTTCAGACACCTTGGCCAGGCATTCGAGGCCCAGGACAGAATAGGCCTATTCTACCGGTCTCTATTCTTGAACTTCCATCCATCCTCTCAACACTGTGCTTTGTCCCCACCATCAGCAACTCAAAACATTGGTTCGCATCTTCCATGTTCTTTAAAGCTCAGATGCCATGCCATCTCCTTCAGGAAGCCTTCCAGGGTTACATAACCAGCAGGATCTCTTCCTTCTCCATACTTTGGCAGGGCCTACCGTTGATGCCATTCGCTGGTCCCTCATGCATGTGCTGCTGCATATAACCTTAAGCTCCCACAGCCTCAGTCTCCTCACCTGTAAGATGGAAATCACAGTTTCTTCCTTACAGGGAGTCTTGAGGATAAGTTGAGGAGCGGATAGCCAGCACTTAAGAGGATGTCTGTCCTAGTATATTCTAGGAACTGTCCTAAGCTTATTAATATCAGAAAAACATTGAACTTCACGATAATTCTATGAGGTAAGTACTATTATTCTCCTTATTTTACAGGTGAGGAGACAGAGACGCAGAGCGATTGACGGACTTGCCCAAGGTCACCACAGCAAGTGAAGGGGAAAACAGAGGTAAGCTCAGGTGTCTAGATGTCTGCCTAACCCAGATGTACGTACTCTGGTTTTTATGTGTGTATGATAAGAACACAACATGAGATCTACTCTCTTAAAGTTTGAAGTGTATAATATGTTATTGTTGACTATGGGCACGATGTCGTATGGCAGAGCTCTAGAAGTTATTTGTCTTGCTTAACGGAAGCCTTTTACCTGTTGAATGGCAACTCCCCATTTCCCTCTCCCCCAGCCTCTGGAAACCACCCTTCTGCTCTCCGCTTCTCTGCGTTCGACTATTTTAGGTGCCTCATATAAGTGGAATTATACAGTATTTGTCTCCCTGTGGCTCGCTTATTAGCACAACCTCAGTTGTGTTCATTTTGTCTTAACGGAAGCCTTTTACCTGTTGAATGGCAACTCCCCATTTCCCTCTCCCCCAGCCTCTGGAAACCACCCTTCTGCTCTCCGCTTCTCTGCGTTCGACTATTTTAGGTGCCTCATATAAGTGGAATTATACAGTATTTGTCTCCCTGTGGCTCGCTTATTAGCACAACCTCAGTTGTGTTCATTTTGTCTTAACGGAAGCCTTTTACCTGTTGAATGGCAACTCCCCATTTCCCTCTCCCCCAGCCTCTGGAAACCACCCTTCTGCTCTCCGCTTCTCTGCGTTCGACTATTTTAGGTGCCTCATATAAGTGGAATTATACAGTATTTGTCTCCCTGTGGCTCGCTTATTAGCACAACCTCAGTTGTGTTCATTTTGTCTCACATGGCAGGATTTCCTCATTTTTCAAGGCCGAAGAATATTCCTTTGTATGCATTTAGAAACTGGAACCCTTGTGGTTGGGAATGTAAAATGGTGCAGCTGCTATGAAAAATAGTATGGAGGTTCTTCAAAAAATTAAAAATAGAACTACATGTGATCCAGCAAGTCCACTCCTGGGTATTTGTCCCGAAGAATGGAAATCAGGATCTCAAAGATATATCTGTGCTCCTAAGTGTTCATTACAGCGTTATTCACAATAGCCGAGATGTAGAAACAATCTAAGTCCATCAACGGGTGAATGGATGAACACACTCTTAAATGCCTGCTTTTGGTGGTTACTCAGCAACGGGGCAGCAAAGATGGTTATTTCTGTCCCTCTGTCCCTGCCTCCCATTGCCTAGCCCTGATATAGTTGCATAAATTGGTGCATGTTGGTTACATGCTTTTCCTCTCAGCAAGCTCGTCTTCAGCAGCTGTGGTTTGGCTGGAAGAGGTGCCCTCTCCATCCCCACTGGCCGGCTCAGACGTCTTGGGACAAAGACACATCCAGGTGTTCTTGTGAGGAGTTGTGGCCTTCTTCATGGCGTTTTCCAGCAGCAGACAGATGGGCCCAGTATCTCAGTGCCCACCCATAGCATTAGTCGTTCTTCCTGGTCCTCAGACCTGGCTAGATGATGGAAATCAGGAAAGAGCCCTGGATGTGGAGTTAGGAGACCTAGGTTAGAGCTCTTTGATTTAGATGTTGCGTGCCTGTCATTTAAGCCTCTCTGAGCCTTATTACCTTATCTGTAAGATGGGGAGCACAATATCAATGTCACAGGGTTGTTCTGAGAGTTGAACGGGAGCATGGAGAGAAGGACCCTTCGGACTACCGGTGTTCAAAGCGAAACCCAGTAGAAGGTGAGGACATTGAGTGCAGAATCCACAGGCAGGTTTGGGGTATTTTTTGCACACTTTTTGGCCACACCCCGCGGCATGTGGAATCTTAGTGCCCTGACCAGGGATCGAACCTGTGCTCCCTGCATTGGAAGTGTGGAGTCTTAACCACTGAACCACCGGGGAAGTCCCCACAGGCAGTTATTGAAGGTAACTTTGTGTGTTCCTTCTTTTGCTTGAAATTAGATTCCAAATAGAGTTCTGATGACTAGTCTCCATAATTTATTTAAATAACTACATACTATGTCCTTGAGCTGATGTATCTCAATTACCATTTCTATTGGAAAACAATATATTGAACATCCTTAAGTATCTTTTTTTTTTTTTTTTTAGTTGTAACTTAGGATAAATTCCTAGGAGCGTGATTATGGGGGTGGGGGGGGATGTTATGCTCGCTATTCTGATTCTCTGAGTGTGTTTTCTCATTGCTCTCTTATAAATCTTACCATAACTTCACTAGCATTGTTTTTTTTTTTTTTTTTTTTTGCGGTACGCGGGCCTCTCACTGTTGTGGCCTCTCCCGCTGCGGAGCACAGGCTCCGGACGCGCAGGCTCAGTGGCCACGGCTCACGGGCCCAGCCGCTCCGCGGCATGTGCGATCTTCCCGGACCGGGGCACGAACCCATGTCCCCTGCATCGGCAGGCGGACTCTCAACCACTGCGCCACCAGGGAAGCCCTAGCATTTTAACGAAAAACACAGAGCGGGTATCACCAAGTCAGCTGAATACCTTTCCCATACTCATAATATTGCCCTTATCACAACAAATGGTAAACGATTTAGTGTACAGTCTTTCTCCTGGCCCCCACCCAGATGTGAGCCCCAGGAAGTCAGTCTATGCTTATCTGAAACAGCTGGAACATTGTAGGTTTACAATCATTGTTTGTTGAAATCATCTCTTTCGTCTTGCTGAACACCGTGGTCACCTTACAGTGTGTTGAAATAAAACTTAAAATTAGCTTTGCCCTGGGATGGTGAGTGTTGGATTGGAACCCAGGCTCTGTTGGACTCTGAAGTTCTAGGGAATGGAATCTCAGGTTTATCAAAGCCGAGCTGCATTCCTAGGAGGAGGGGTGGGCGAAGCCTCCCAGCCTGATGTTTTGCAGAGGAAATTTGGGTCCATAACCCAGTAAACTGATTACAGATAAGATAGTTCCCATCAAAGGCTGATGCAGGCTGGGAGGGGGTCGGCAGTACACGTACCACATGATTTAATCAAATGCAGTCCCTGGTCTAAAGAGACAATGGCTGAAAATACAACCTGGATATTATTGCAAAGAGGGGGGCTGTTAGTAGATGACGGTTTTTAGAAACTTATTTATTTATTTATTTTTCGGTACGCGGGCCTCTCACTGTTGTGGCCTCTCCCATTGCGGAGCACAGGCTCTAGACGCGCAGGCTCAGCGGCCATGGCTCACGGGCCCAGCCGCTCCGCGGCATGTGGGATCCTCCCAGACCAGGGCACAAACCCGTGTCCCCTGCATCGGCAGGCGGACTCTCAACCACTGCGCCACCAGGGAAGCCCTAGAAACTTATCTTAAGCTGAAAACCAGATGGAGATACGGGCTCCGTTGATGAGGAGGCTGTGTGTAAAGAGTACTTGTGCCGTGGTTTCTGGAGGGACGATGGAGGAGCTCGGGAGGCTGGTGGGAGGATGAGGGATGCCAATCTGAGCTATGTTGGACGGTACTTTGAAATAACAAAGAAGAGATGCTAGATATGTTGCAGGAAAAGAAAAAAAATAAAGCTAGGGAAGGCTGGCTGCCAGGTACCAGGAAGCGTGAGGGGAGAGGGTGCTAAGGGAAGGAGGGCACTTGTGGGGCATCTCCTGCTGGCTTGGGGAGCGGGGCACAGCCCTCTGCTTGAGACATCACCTCTGAGGTCACACTGAGGGGGCGTGCAGAGGGGACAGGCAGCCTGCGGGAGGCCCCATCCGTCTGCCTCAGCCATTCACCCTCCACCCTGGCCTTCTAAGCCCTGGGCTCTTTGTATACCAGCTGGGCTTTTGCCACAACTCTCTTCAGTGGTTGCTTCACCTCCTTCTCTCTTTCCAACCCTTCATCTTTCTAGCTGCTGCCCCGAGTGAGTGACCTTTCAAAGAAATGCATCATTTCTCCACTGAAACACATCACATCCTTCCCCATCCTTCCCCACCACGAAGTCTCTTGGGTGTGGCGTTCCAGGCCTCCCACAGCTATTCCACAGGGACCTTTCTTTTTCTCATCTCAGCCAAGTCACCCCACCCCAGGTTTCCTCCCCTTCAGGCTCCTGTGAGGGTTTCCTTTTCTCGGACCTATATGCTTTTGTATAAGTGATTCTATCATCCTGGAATTCTCTCCCCCGCTTGTCTACGTAGAAAATTCCCACTCATCCTTCAAGGCCTGGTTCCAACGCCCCCTGACTTACAGACACTTCTTTGTTCCCATTTTAACACGAACAGAAATAGTTATGTTAAAGGAATGAAGATCTCACTACCCAATGGGATAAAAGGTGGAGAGCAAAAGGCATAGGAAGAAAGGACACGGACACAGAGTGACTGTTCTGTGCTTGGCAATTCACAGAGCTGGTCACATTTTGACATTTCTAAGACACTTAAGAACTCGAGGAAACTGTGGGCGCAGGTGGTGAAGTGACCCACTTGAGGTCACCCAGCTGGCATGGAGCAGGGCTGGGACTGGAATCCACATGTTCCAGACTCCAAGGCCCGTGGACATTAGGTAGTGTCCTCAGCAGCCCTGAGAGTATGGTCTGGAGGCCCTGCTTATTCCCCCAGTGAGGATGGCAGTGGGGAAAAGAAGTGTAGACCTAGGCTCCAGACTTTGACACTCACCTGGTCCTTTCAACCTCAGTCTCCTCATCTGGAAAACGGGCATTTGGGCAAAATGACACTTAAGGTTTTTTCTTCCCACATCTGTAGTTGCTGATCAGGTTGGTAAGATGAGATTAAAAATGGCCTAAACTGAGGGCAGGGGCTGGAGGTCTGGCCCTAACTCTTTTAACTCCCTTCCTGTGTGACTTTCTGAACTCCTATTTGCCCATCTTACAACAGGGCACTTGGGTGAGATGTCCTCCAGGGCACCTTCTGTGTCAAATATATGGTGCTTTAAGGCAAACCAGAGGCCCCAGAAATCTGTGATCTAACCCACCTGGTTTCTTCTGGTCTACATACAAGCTGAGTTGGGATGCTCAGTTATTTCCTTCCTCACAGTTAAATTCTTCAACTCTGGAAGGTAGGCGGATGGCTTAGGGTGGAAGCATACACTCTACCATGGGGGTTAGAAGGCTTTGGTTTCTGTCCTGATTCCACTGCAGTCTGTGTGAGCATGGGTTAACTACTTTCCCTCTCTGAGCCTTTGGAGTTCCTTTTCCGGTGAAGAGGAAGTAGATAGTCTAGATGGGCTTTTTCAGCAAAACCATTATTGGATTTTGAATGGCATGTAGAGATTCTTGCACAGCACAGCCAAACGCAAATAAAGAAGAGGGACCCAGGGGGCTCCGGACTCCAGAAGTCATTTGGGATCTACCCGAACATGGTTCTGTCACAGCATCTGAGGGAGATCTTCTCCTCAGCCTTAGCGAAGGCTTTGACATGATACGTTGAGGGTGCCTGAGTCCACATGGGCGTGAGAACTGGATACCAACTTGGGTACAAAGAACCCCTTCCTCCTCACCAAGGATTTCAAAAGACCATAAATATGCAGCGGGGGTAGAGATAGAAGCGATCACTCAGACAACATTCCTCTTCTTTCAAGTTCTGCAGATTCTCTTCTTTACGCCCAACACAGTTCTTGTCACACTCACTTTTTCTGCAGATGTTTATTAAGCACCTACTCTGTATCCCGAGCACTCTTTTAGGTTGTGGGACTGCAGCAGAGAACAGAACAGACCGAGATCCCTGCCTTGTGGAGCTTACTTACTGCTGGGGGAGACAGAAGATAAGCCAATAGACGTATCTAGAAGGTGGCGGGTGGTGATAAGTGCTGTGGAGCACAGTCTATCAGGAAGGGGAAACAGAGGTCCCTGCAGAAGCTCTTCTGAGGGGTGGCCAGGCAGGTGAGGTGAGGAGAATGAAGTGAGAGAGTGAACGGGGCAGGTGCCTGGGAGGAACATCTGTCTGCCTCTGCTAATGAGCTGCTGGTCTTTATGTCTCAAGTGTTCAAGAAGATTTTAGGTTTGGAGGCTGCATCTTTTGTGTCTCTCCAATATCCTCTCTAATAGCCAAATGCAACATGGTGGCTCTCTTATATCTCTCTCCAGTCTGATCCCTCAGTTTCTGTTTCTTTGAGGACTGTGGTCTGCCTGAGAGATAGGTATTCTCACTTTGCCTGAGGCAGTGACCGTGTCTCGTTCGCAGTCTGGGCTGAAGCAGATTCTCCTTTGGGCACTGTGACATGCTCTGAGAGATACCATTTTACTTCCCCCGGAAACGGTGTTGCAGGACTTGACGCCTGATCCCTTCATGCCCAAAGTCATGAGGGTTTCAAAGTGAACCTTGCAGAATTAACTCATTAATGATCATTAAATATTTGGGGTGAGTCAGTGCCTGACAGAATGGCTGGGGCGGAATGACTGAAGCAGGAGACTTCGGCACATGAACGAAGACTCTTCTCATCTGCACACCTGGTTGCCGGGAGCGGGGACACCCCACGTCATGACAGAAATGCTCATCAGGAGAGATAGCAATCCAAGTGCCAGGTATTTGGCTGTCGTGTTTGTCAGTGATTCATGAAGTGATTATCAACATTCAAAACCACTTCATGAATCAACCAGGAGCTGGAAAAAGATTTAACCATAATGAGCTCATTTCCCGAGAAATAGGACCCAACCCACTGGTGGGTCAAATAGCTGCTGTGGCTTAGACTTCACAGCCTCCCTTCCTGCCCCCTCCTCATTTCTGACAGGCTCATTTCAGGCCTCATTATGCTTTGTCGCTTTGCGCTCTAACCAAGAGCTGTCACATCCAGGAACCTCACAGATGGTGGATTCAGAGTCCTTCTTTGTTCGGCTGGGAAGTGGGCATCTCTTGAGTCTGTCGTGAGCTGAATTGTGTCGCCTCTCATACACAGTCCATGAGTTGAAGTCCTAACCCTAGTACGTCAGAATGTGACAGTGTTTGTATGCATTGGCCAAAAAGTGCCTTCGGTTTTAAAGTCAAAATAAAAGACACATTTTTCATTTTCACCAAGAACTTTATTGTACAATGTATTCACCCTTTTGTTCCACTACCTTGTGCCATTTTTCAGGCAACTTCATAATTCCATCTTTCCAAAACTTTTAATCTTTTTGAGCAAAGAACTGTTCTAGGTGCCTTTTACAGTCTTCCAGGGAATTGAAATTTTTTCCATTAAGAGAATTTTGTAAAGACTAAAATAAATGGAAATCCAAAGGTGCAATGTCTGGTGAATATGACGGGTGAATCAGAACTTCCCAGCCAAGCTGTAACCGTCTTTGCCTGGTCATAAAAGAAACATTCAGTCTTGCCTTATCCTGATGGAAGATTATGCGTTCTCTGTTGACTAATTCTGGACGCTTTTCTTCGAGTGCTGCTTTCAGTTGGTCTAACTGGGAGCAGTACTTGTTGGAATTAATCGTTTGGTTTTCCAGAAGGAGCTCATAATAGAGGACTCCCTTCCAATCCCACCATATACACAACATCACCTTCTTTGGGTGAAGACCGGCCTCTGGTGTGGTTGGTGGTGGGTCATTTCGCTTGCCCCACGGTCTCTTCCGTTCCACATTGTTGTACAGTATCCACTTTTCATCACCCGTCACAATTTGTTTTAAAAACGGAACATTTTCATCAGAACATTTTCATTACGTGTAAGTAGAGAATCGCATGTGGAAATATGGTCAAGAAAGTTTTTTTTTGCTTAACTTATGTGGAAGCCAAACATCAAAGCGATTCACATAACCAAGCTGGTGCAAATGATTTTCAGCGGTTGATTTGGATATTCTGAGTATGTCAGCTATCTCCCGCATGGTATAACGTTGATTGTTCTCAGTGAATGTCTCGATTTGATCGATATCAACTTCAACTGGTCTACCTGACCGTGGAGCGTCGCCCAGCGAGAAATCTCCAGCACGAAACTTCACAAACCACTTCTGACACGTTCGATCAGTCACAGCACCTTCTCCATACACTGCACAAATCTTTTTTGTGTGTTTCGGTTGTGTTTTTACCTTTCTTGAAATAATAAAGCATAATATGCCGGAAAAGTTGCTTTATTTTCTTCCATCTTCAATATTAAAATGGCTACACGGGGGACTTCTCTGGTGATGCAGTGATTAAGAATCCGCCTGCCAATGCAGGAGACACGGTTTCAAGCCCTGGTCCAGGAAGATCCCACATGCCGTGGAGCAGCTAAGCCCGTGCGCCACAACTACTGAGCCTGAGCTCTAGAGCCTGTGAGCCACAACTACTGAGCCCGTGTGCCACAACTACTGAAGCCCGTGCACCTAGAGCCTGTGCTCTGCAACAAGAGAAGCCACTGCAATGAGAAGCCCATGCGCCACAACTAGAGAAAGCCCTCGCGCAGCAACAAAGACCCAATGCAGCCAAAAATAAATAAAATTAAAAATATATTTTTTTAAATGGCTACACAAATTTCAAAAATTTTGATAAGTCTTTTAAAAAATGCATGCTGATATGACAGCTGTCACATACAATCTAACAAAATTGTTTTGAATGAAGTTAAAGACAATTAAATGTCCCTAGAGGCATCTTATGGAAAAAAACCAAAAGAATCTTTTGGCCAGCCCAATAGATAAGACCTTTAAAGAGGGGATTAAGGTAAAACATATGGGTGGGCCCTAATCCAATAGGACTGGTGTCTTTATCAGAAGGGGAGATTAGGCCACAGACACACACAGAGGAAAGACCATATGAAGACACGGGGAGAAGATGGCCATCTTCAGGCGAAAGAGAGAGGTCTCAGAAGAATTCGACTCTACCAGTACTTTGCTTTCAGATTTCTAGCCTCCAGGGGCGGCCCTGGCTTACTAATACAGGGTTCTTGAGTGCATGTGTCTCCTGGGAAGATTTGGGGCACCCAAACTTTGTTGACAGGGTTACATTGGCAAGGCACCTTCTCTAGAGGCTATTTAATTCTTTCTCATAGAGGCTCATTACCTTTCTCCCCACAGCCTTGGAATTGGCTGTCCTTTGATGCTGATACCTGCCAGAAGGAGGCCCATTTGGACACCTCAGACTGCTGGGGGCTTCCTTACTACTGGGCCGGTTTCCCCATTGTCTTAGCTTGGTTCTTCCTAAAAGCAGATCCTAAGGCAGAGATGGGTACATGAGGTTTATCTGTGATGCGATCCCAAAATGCACTGTGAGCGAGTGGGGAGGCCAGACGGGGAAGAGAGCAAAGCTAATAACTGGGTTCATTCTCACTGGGGACCCTCTGGAGAGTCTGGAACACACCTAGGATTGTCTCACCAAGGGGCAAGGGAACTGAGGCATTGATCCACCGGCTCTTACCCCTCACTGGCTGAGGGTCTCATTTGTAACTCCCCTGCACTCTGGCTTATTTTGTACGCGGGCCAAGCACCCTCCTGCAGCCAGCAGAAACCCTCCTGCAGCCAGCAGAAACCCTCGGGCAGAGAGATGCAGGGAGATGCTGCCGTGTGTAGGAGTGTTGGCAGTGACCCCCAGGGTGGGCCGAGGGGCTCTGGAGCGGCGCCCGCAGGGCCCGTCGCACCAAGCCCTTTCCTCTCCAGGCCTCCCCTCCTGTGGGCTCCAGCACGTTCTGCCCTCGCCCACCCGAATGCAAAGTGCTCTCCGGTTGAGTTTTCACCTCCTTTCCAAGAGGCGTTTGCTCCATTAGTACCCAGCATCCATTTCGGAGGCGTCCCTTCAATAGAGCCACTTCTCCTCCTTCGGACTCACCACTCACCCAGATGAAAGGCAGAGTCTCGCAGAAACCACGATGAAAGGGTTCCTCGGCCAGCTTTCCTTTCTGTTGAAAGGATGGCTTCATCTCCCAGATCTCTGCATCCCATCGCTTCAGAGAATCCTGGGTGAGCTGACGGCACAGCAGCGGGGTGGAGAAGTATTTCTGGAGCAATCGCTCTCAGTTCTCAAGTGGCCCCATTTGGAAGGGGCACCTTTCTGGGTTCTCTTCTGCTGGCCCCTTTAAAGGAGATTGTACTATAAATTCAAGAAGACTGTGCTCTCAGAATGGTTCCGTAAGTGTTCTGACATAGCCTCTAGACTTCCAGGGTGGAGGGCTGGGGGAGGTGTCCCAAATGTCATTTGTGGAGGCCTGGAGGGTGTGACAAGAGGAGCATGGAGGGAACGGGGGTGGCAGGGGAGTTTGATGAGCCAGCCACACTTGGATGACCCGGCAGATGCTGGGTACCTTTCATGGAGCTGCAGAAGTCAGGGAGAGGGGCTGACTCTGGGGCAAGGACGAGGAGCCCAGCTTTGACCTGCTGAGTGTGGGGTGTCAGGGAGAGGCAGGCCAGATGGATGGGGTCCAGCACAGCTGCCCATCTTCCTTGTGCCCTGCCTGCCAGCCCTGCCTGGATTTCCTTTCTTTGTATCGTGGCATCACCTCCTTCAGATCCTGGCATCATCTCCAACTTCTTGCCTCGCCCTGATGATTCTCTGTCTGGTTCCCAGGGAGGCTGGATGACACTATGAAAGGAACATCCAATCTGGAACCAGGCGAAGCTGCGCCCAAAGCCCCGCGCCATCGCTCCAGAGTTCTGGAGTCTGGAGCAGCCGTGGGCCTCCAGTTTCCTCTTCTCTCCAGGGTCTCTGCTCCGTAGTCACCTCCGCGGAAGGGCAGCCCCTGGCACCCTAGCTAACACAGGAGCCGTCCCATCATACTCTAACCCTCACCTTGCTTATTCTTCTCCAAGGCTGTTACTGCCACCTGACATTTAAATGTTTGTGTTTACTTGTCTATCGTGTGTATGTGTCTCACCAGGTTGTAGGCCCTGTGATGACAGAAACATCTGTAAATATTGTAAAATACTGTTCACTGCTGTAGCACTCAGTGTACGGAGCTGCCTGGCACATAGTAGGTTCCCCGTCAGTTTTTATTGAATGA
The DNA here is from genome assembly GCF_964270905.1 of Leucopleurus acutus. Lineage (NCBI taxonomy): Eukaryota > Metazoa > Chordata > Mammalia > Artiodactyla > Delphinidae > Leucopleurus > Leucopleurus acutus. The sequence continues at coordinate 20,235,866 of NC_139162.1, forward strand.
GTGAGTGAAATAAATAAACCTCTCAAGATTGTAGATGTGAAGAGGCCAAGTGTGTACCCTCAAATACAGAAGACAACGTTGGGGATCAAGGATCCATCTTACCAGGGAAAAATAAGACGGATCCCCTTCTAGCTCTTGTTTGGAACAGAAAAGGCCGACACGGAGCACACACCGAGCATTCATTTGATCAGCCGGACTTACTGCACCAGCGTGTCGAAGGTAATATTTCATTGGATTTCACCCCATATTTGAAAGCAAAACAATTCGCATTTGAAAATCTCATTACTAGCATCTTCCCTCCAAATCCATTAACGGCGTGAGTGTTTCTGGCAACCGAGATCACCTCGGATTATAGTACGAAATGCAACTCTGGGGAAAACTGTATATTTCAAGATGTTCATACCACTCAGTTGTCAAATATTCGCACGGTTATGATTCTCAAAGAAAGCATACAATGTAGGGAAATTGGTAATAAAATAAAAGCTCCGGGGTGTATTGAGAGAAGGCGGCCAAAGGATTCCTCCCTGACACAGCTAATCCCAGGGACGGGAAATTAAAAACCACGCCAGAATATCAATGCCTCACACAGAGGATGGCTTGCTTTTCTTGAGTGAGATTCCAAGTCTCAGCCCGCATGGAAATCAAGGACTTCTTCACTGGACCTTCAGGTCTCCTGCAGCCACCCTTTCCCCGTCCCACAGACGAGAGATTCCTCTCCTCCTACCTAGACTCACTGCATCAGCTAAATCTGGTTGTTCACTAATCCCCAAATCCACATGGCCATCCCTGTCTTGGTGAAGTTGGATGACATCATTAGATGACATCATCGGACGACGCCATTAGGGCAGGAGAGGTTCTGTAAGATTGAAAATGAAAAACAAAAAATGAAGGTTGTGGTTCTGTAGTCAAAGGAATTGGGAACCACAGCATATGTTATCTTCCTCTCGGGGCTTCCAATTCACCCAGGCATGTTCAAGGCTCTGAGATGTCCCGTGGTCAAGAGACTTGTTTATATTCATTTAACTTAACATTGTCCCAAATTAGCTGGCTCTGCAGGCTTTAATTTGACCATATGAAATAGTCAAATGCTATGGAAAACTAGGGTACAAATTGAAATCCCCTGTAGCTCCAACAGATGAGGCAACAACAACAGGGAAGCTATCAAAGTGCCCGCTCACCTGGCTGGTCAGTGGCAGAGCCAGGAAGGACTGGACGCCAGGGACCACGGCACCCAGTTAAGGGCTCCTCTACTGCTCTCCCTTAATTCGCTTCAATTCAGTAAAATTCCACGAATATTTCTTGAGCACCTGTCATGGCCAGGTACTGTCCTGGGTGCTGGAATACACGAAACACATGAGACCGGGCCATACAGAGTCCAACTTTGCCCCCACAGAGCTAAGAGTCTAATTGGGAGCTTCTCATCATTTCCTTCCCATGTTCTCTCCCTCTTCTCTCTCTCGCCCTCCCCTTCCTCCTCTCAGATCATGCTTCACTCTGAACAAGATAAGTTGCCCTCAGACTCCACTTAAGTTACATCACTGCCTGGGTGAGGACCTTGATTGATTCTTTTTTCTTCTCTCAGAACAGGTTTGGCCTGTGGGGCCCTGAGCTCCATGACAGCAGGGCCTGTGCTGGTCTCTCTCACTCTGCTGGGCAGAACCCCTGGCTCATAGTAGGTGCTCAGTTCATACCCGTTCCGTGGCTGATGGCTGAGCATTTGTCAGTCCTGCAAGACCTCCTCGGACCTTACATGCTTAGCTTCGCCGCTCGGCCTGAAACCCTGCGTCCGTGGAGGGTAGTAGGTCCTGATGTGCTCTCCACACAGCACCACATTCCTTTCCTGGTGATTTCCCTTGAACAAGTCCTCCAGCAAGTGGAAGCCAACATTCAGTCCCTCCCACGTTGATTCGAATCTATATCCAGCTCAGTCGCTCACCTCTTCTAGGAAGACTTCACTGAATCCCTTCCTTCCTTCCACCCTCCCTTCCTTTCCGATTCTTCATCAGGCATTGTGCTAGGCCCTATGAAAAGAAATAGGGATCATGAGTAACCCCTGTCTCTGAGGATCTCATGGGCCAGTGGAGAAGACAGACAAGTGATTGATCATAACGCGGAATAATTTTGCCATGACACAGGCACTCACAAGCTGCCAGAGGTCTACAAATGGAGAGTCAACTCGTTTGGAGTCAGGAAAGGCCTGTAGAAAAAGCGGATATACTAGCTGATCCTTGAAGTAAAATCCGAAGTAAGACAGCAGGAAACTTGCTGGGGTTGGTGGGGAGGAAGGGAGTATCAGACGTAAGAGCTGCGAACCAGGGATATCACATCTAAATTTCCCAGCGAAGGCTGGGGACCTGATTATCTCTACATGTTAGTTGGGGTCAGACCTCAAATGGAGCCCCAGTTTTGTGATTTCCTCTTCTTAGACAAGTTACTTAGTTTTAGTTCGTCATTTATGAAATCAGACTATTCTTAGCACAGAGATTGACACATAGTAGGTGCTCAATAAATGTATGTTGAACAAATGCATGAGTATTTCCCTAGCAGTTTTTATTGTTGAAAGTATTTAAAGTGATGAAGTTGCTTGTCATGTGTTAGTTGTTTCTCTCTCTATTTTTCTTCCCTGAGGGATGTATAGAGAGGACAGGACATTGTCTAAAGCTTGAGAGGAGCTGTTTCCTCCCAAGAAGGTTCCCTAACTTCCATTAGCTCCTCTTTCTCGCCCCCAACTTCAGCTTTGAACTTTCTATTTAAATATAGATTATAAGCGAAAGGGAGCCTCCTCCACCCCTAAATTTTTCTGAGTGAAATGTACTCCATGCAGCCGCGCGAGAGTTGGCAATGACCCCTTTAAAAATTTCCAGGTGATCAGATTCTACTAAATCTGACTTTTTCTTGCTTCATTCTCCCGACCTCTTGCCCTTCATTAGACAAAATCTTTGGGGCTTCTCTGGTGGCTCAGTGGTTAAGAATCCGCCTGCCAATGCAGGGGACAAGGGTCCAGGAAGATCCCACATGCCACGGAGCAACTAAGCCCGTGGGCCACAACTACTGAGCCCGCGAGCCACAACTACTGAAGCTTGCGTGCCTAGAGCCCGTGCTCTGCAACAAGAGAAGCCACCGCAATGAGAAGCTCGCGCACTGCAACGAAGAGGAGCCCCCTCTCACCGCAACTAGAGAAAGCCCGCGCGCAGCAGCAAGGACCCAATGCAGCCAAAGATAAATAAATAAATAAATTTATTAAAAAAAAAAATCTTTCTGTGTCTCAGTCCCCTGTCAGTGGCTGGCTACTCCCGCCCCTACCGCCCCCGTCTCTCATTTTCTCCCATAATGAGTTGTTCCAATGTGCTGGGCTACCCCTGAAGTAGAGCCATATTTTAGGGATTCCCTTTGTTTCGGCAGAAACTGGGAGGGCACGGGTGGCAGAGGACAGTTGGCATTTTCAAGTAGATAGCTGTGTCAATCACTGCGTTTGTTGCCTCATTTTTGGTGTCCCATTTAATCCTTACAGTGACTGTGGTTGTGGGAATTCAAAGTTCAGGCTTCACCCTGACCAGTTAAATCAGAAACTCAGGGTGGGATCTAGACATTGGTATTTTTGAAAAGTGCTCCAGGCCATTCTAATATGCAGGCAAAGTTTTAAATTACTGCCTTACACCAGGCTGCCTGTCAGAAAGTGTCTTTCGGAGACTTTTAGGAGCCATCAATATAAATGATGACGAGGATGAAAGTGTACTTGGAGTGAGGCCATTGGTTGTGGTCATAACTTTGTTCTCAGGCAAGAACAAGTAGGTTCTTCAGGGAATAATCTAGTCAGGCAAAAATACTCTTTGAGCCTTTTGCCCAAACATAAGGGAACCTGGAGTGCTAACAGTGGTAATACCCGGGGGACATTTCAGGAAGGAAGTCTAGCATGAATAGCTTTCCCATATAACAAGGGAGAGTTTTCATGTAGCACACAGCCTAAGAGTTGTGTTCAAGGTGCCAAAACCTTAAGATCTGCACTTGAGATCCACCACTGCAGAGGATCACAGTTCCATCCAGGAAGATATTGTGTGCATTTTGAAGATCCCACACTAAAAAGTTTAGCAATTTCCTTTATTGAGATGAACAGACAGATCTACTTACAGGAAGTAATTGGTCTACAGTCTGTTCCTTTGTATGTGAGACGTGGACAATTTTGATATTGTTTCCGATTAATTTCCGTGAGCTCCATGTACCTGAGGGTTCCACTAATTCTTTGGTGGGGGGAATTGGTACTAGAAATGTACAGCAGTGATGTTGGCTATTAGTTGTAGTTTGTCTGATGCATAGTTGTTGACATACATCAGATACTAAACTCTTTTAATGCTTTCCATATTGTGGATTCAGTCATTTCTTGTCATTATGTTATTAGTAAAGGAATCCCTCCAGGTTTGTAAAGATGGATATTTGACTAGTAAGCTTAGCTGAATATGTGTCCAAGTTCTCTAACCCTCAATGGGGAAACTAGGCAAGCAGTGTCATTTCACAGAATATAGGAGAAATATATCCTTTTGGGGGAAGCACCTCAGATAAGTGTACCCCAGTCTTGCACCCTTTAGGGTGGAAAAACTGGTGCGTTAAAGTCCACGATCAAATCACAGTACAGTTAACTATAGACATACAAATACAAAAGTAGAGATACAAATGGATCCCAGAAAAATGTAAACAAAAAATCCTGTATTTCTCCTTGGAATCATTGCAACTACACAATGCAATGATTAAGAGCACGGACACCGAAGCTAGGCTTCTAGGGTTTCAATCCCAGCTCTGCCACTTACTACCTGCGTGACCTTGGGCACGTCGCTTAACTTCTCTGTGCCCCATATTCCTCTTCCTTGAAATGGAGGTGACAGTAGTACCGACAATCAGAAGGCTGCTGTGAGGGTTAAATCTGTTAATATTTCTAACGCATGTAGAACAGTGCCTGGCACATAATCAATGCTATATATGTGTTTGTTAAATATAAACAGATGAACTCCCAGCAGCATTTCTCAAATTTCAATGCGCACATGAATCACATGGGGATTCTTAGTAATGCAGACTCTGTAGGTCTGGGGTGTGGCCCGAGAGCCTGTATTTCTAACAAGCTCCCAGGTACGCTGATGCTCCTGGCTCCTGGCCATACTTCGGGTAGTGCGGGGTCTACGCGCTTCAGCTTGACAGGGGAGGGAGGGATTCAGGTGTGACTTACCCACTCTATTTAACCTGCTTCCCAACAGCTGTGGGTGGTTGAAGGTGGACTCTTGGAGCCAACCTCTTGCAGTTGCTACAAGAGGTTAAGCCCTTTAATGCTCACGCCTGCTACTCTAGGACCCGACCACTGTTAATCACCCGTGACATGCAGTCATCTGGCTTCACTCTGAATGAGAGAATGGTGAGGGGTGGAGAGTCAAATCCCACTAATGGAGTATCTTAGAAACCAGCCAGTGTCTCCCCTTGTGAATATGGGCCTCTCCATGGTAAGTTTCTTGGGAGTTACTATGCAAAAATGGTCCGTCTCATCTCTGATTTGAGCCACCTTAGCAACTGCTCGTTTTGTGATCCTGCTTTGATAATTTCCAGGCCCATGGAAGAGACATGGGGGAGAGATGAGACCACCCCTCACAGCACTGAGAAAAATGGTTCACTCCCTACAATCAAATCAACATTCTGGTTGTTTTTTGAATGCATGCTCTACAGTTAGCTTAAATTTGCCATCCACCAATTAAGTTGATGTAAGTTTACTTCATTGCCTCTTGATACACTGCCCTATTTAAAGCACCTGAAAATGGTTTCAGGAAAACTAGAGCCCAAAGCACAGAAAAGGCCCAATTTGTTGAGCTAAAGAACGCAGGGTGAATCAGAGAACGATCTGTGCTGTGGTCGTGTTTATTGCATCCTATTACAGCTGCAGCTCAGCATTCAGGGGCTCTCCTGTCTATCCTTGGCCACCTGGGCCTCAGGCGGGTGACTGTGCCTACTTGGTAGGTGGTAAAGACAGACTGTGGCCTTATGACTTGACTGACCAACTGTACATGTTTAAGAAAGTGTTGCAAACTTACTAGAAAATTAACATATTTTTCAAAGTAAGCATGCCTAAAAAAGGGAAGGAGCGGAAATTACTTAAAGCAATCATAGATAACATTGAAAAATGAATCATTAGCAAAACCCACATTTTTACAGAAAACGAATATTTCACCATGATTTGGTACCTTTCATTGATGCCCACCCATTATTAATCACTGCTTAACTGCAGCCTGATATTTTCTCAGGCTCTTGTATATGCTTTTTCTCCCCATATCTTCTTCTTTAAAAAATGTCAGCCCCTTATTTGTTTAATTGACATATAATTAATAGGCAGTGAAATGCACAGATCTTAAGATTACAGTTTAATGAGTTTTTGCAAATGCGTGTTGCCACGTAACCCACATCTCTGTCAAGACACAGAACATTTCCATCACCCCCAAAACATTCTACCTGCTCCCGGTCCATCCTTCCCCCACCCACTTCCTCCTGGCTCTCAGGAAAACATTGCTCTGATTTATTTCAACAGAGATTAATTTTGCCTGTTCTAGAACTCCATGTAAATCAAATTGTGCAGGATGTATTCTTTTGTAGCTGGCTTTTCTCAGCATCATGTCTTTGAGGCTCATTTGTGTTGTTGCGTGTATCAGTAATTCCTTCCTCTTTATTGCTGGGTAACTTCTGTTGTATGATTATAACTCCATTTTTTATCCCCTCACTTGTTGAAGGACATTTGGGTCATTTCTAGTTTTTGCCTATTACGAACAAAGCTGATATGGATATTCTTATGCAGCTCTTATTGTGCACATTTTCATTTCTCTTGAGTAAATACAGACCGACTTCATTTTGTTGCACTCAGCTCTATCGTGCTTCGCAGGCACTGGGTTTTCTACAAATAGTAGGTCTGTGGCAGCCCTGCAGCAAGCAAGTCTGTTGGCGCCATTTTCCCAACTGCATCTCCTCTCTTCATGTCTCTGTGTCACATTTTCAAAATTATTGAAACATTTTAAGCTTTTTCATTATTATACTTGCTATTGCGCTCTGTGATCAGTGATCTTTGATGTTACTGTTGCAAAAATATTATGACTCACTGAAGGCTCAGATGATGATTAGCATTTTTTAGCAATAAAGTATTTTAAAACGAAGGTATGTACATTGTTTTTTTAGACATAGTGGTATTGCATACTTAATAGACTACAGTATAGTATAAACGTAACTTTTTTTTGGCTACTGCAAAAAACTTTATTGTTTACGTTTGGTCTACCGCTTGGGAGAGGGCTCCAGGGTGGTTGAAAAGCTGCCTGGTGGCTGCGGAGAAAGACTTCAGGCAGAAGCCTTCACCAGGGGGACGCCAGAGGGGCCCCTCAAAGGCTGCTGGGCTCTGGAGGCTCCTGCTCGTGCTTGAGGGTGAGCCTTTGGGAAGAGATACTGGCGCAGCCCAGCCTAGGGACCAGGCAGCCTGCGGAGGTCGGTCATGTGATCGCCCATCTTCTTGATGAGTTTCACCTGCTCATCCAGGAAGCGGCTCTCCCGGAAGTCACGGAGCTGGGGATCTGCCCGGGCAGAACCCAGGGCATGCAGATCCAAAAGGGCCTGGTTCAGGTCCTCCAGGACCACGGCGGCTTCCATAGCGTCCTGGGTTTTGCCCCACTCATCTTGGGACGGCTTTTGCAGCCCTGGAAGAGGGCACGACTGCTGCGCTGGGTTTGATCTTCAAGAGACGCTCAGAGCACTCCAGCTTCTCCTCGGCCTGTTCGCGGACAGAAGTGGCCCACGCCTCCAGAGCCACGTTGTCGCGTTCGAAATAGAAGCCCAGAGAGAGGTAGGTGCAGGAGCCCCGCAGATGCACATAGACCAGGTAGTGGATGGCAGCCTCCACCTGGGTGAAATAATTCTGATGAATCTGGGAGCTCATGGTTGACGGGCAATTAGGAGCTAAGCTCAAAAAATGGTGTTGGCTGGTCCCAGAGGCTGAGGATAGCTGTAGAGGTTGGTTCTGAAGGTGACTACTGGAAAAAAGGTTGGAGGGTGGTCGGAAGTTGGAGGAGGGGGGTGTCCCTGGGCCTCTTCTGTCCAAACATTGTTGAAACAAGAGACGGATCCACGGACCACTGAGTGCACTGCCTTACCTGAGCCGGGAAACCAAAAATTTGTATGACTTGCTTTACTGAGATACGGGCTTTATTGTGGTGGTCTGGAACTGGCCCCGCAATATCTCTGAGGTACGCCTGTGGGTAGAAGTGGAATTTCTGGGTCCCAGGGCAGGTGAACGCTTAACGTTATGGGGAACTGCTAGACGGATTTCCGAAGTGGCCATTTTGCCTTCCTGATGTTACTGTCCCAGAGTCCTGTAGCTCCACATCCTTCTCGGAATTTGATGTTGCCAGTTTTGAAATGTCAGCCATTATGGTGTGTGCATAATTGTATATCATCTTTGTTTTAATTTGCATTTCCTTGATGACTAATGCTGTTGAGCCTTTTCTCCATGTGCTTATCGTACACTCATGTGTATTTTTATTTATTTATTTATTTATTTATTTGCCATACGCGGGCCTCTCACTGCTGTGGCCTCTCCCGTTGCGGAGCGCAGGCGCCGGACGTGCAGGCTCAGCGGCCACGGCTCACGGGTCCAGCCGCTTTGCGGCATGTGGGATCTTCCCGGACCGGGACACGAACCCGTGTTCCCTGCATCGACAGGCGGACCCCCAACCACTGTGCCACCAGGGAAGCCCTCATGTGTATTTTTATAACATAGATTTTTTTTGGCCACGTGGCGTGTGGGATCAAACCCGTGCCCCCTGCATTGGGAGCACGGTGTCTTAACTACTAGACCACCAGGGAAGTCCCTCATGTGTATTCTTTAGTGAACTGCCTGTTCTAGACTTTTTACTCATTTCAAAAATTGGGTTGTCTTTTTATGATTGAGGTTTGAGAAGTTCTTCGTATATTTTAGATCCGGAGGCTTGTCAGATATATGTTTTGTGAATATATTTGTGACTTTTCACCTGATCTGTGCCTAGCGTAATAACGTCTTTTCATAAATTTTTAAAAGTTTGAGAAAATCTAGTGTATCGGATTTTCCTCTTATGATGAATGCTTTTTCATTCCTGTCTGAGAAATCCATATCTACTTCAGAGTTGCAAAGATATTCTCATTTGGTTTCTTTTGGCAGTTTTATTGTTGTAAGCTTTTATATTGATAGTATGATCCACGTTGAATTAACTCCTGTGTATGTGTAAGGCAAGAGTTACAGTTAATTTTTACCCCTTATAGATTTACCCCAGGCTGTTTGTTGCAGTACTATTTATTGAAAAAAACCTGTGTTTCCCCTCATTGAATTGCTTAGGTTCCTTGACCCCCAAATCAGTTGGTTATGTAAGTATGGATCTTTCTGGACTCTGTTCCACTGATTTATGTGTCTCTTTTCATTACCAACACCACAGTGTCTTGATTACCATGGCTTCATAATAAGTCTTGAAATCTGTGAGTGTAAGTCCTTATCTTACTCTTTTTCAAGATTGTTTAGCTTTTCTAGGTTCTCAAGATGTTTTTAAAATCATCCATTTCTAAAAATAAAAGTTAAGATTTTGTAAAATTAAGGTTTAAATACATTGAAATGCACAGGTCTTACAAACATATATACCCGTGTAAGCCACACTTTTATCAGGACATTTCGATAACCCCAGAAAGCTCCATTGTGGCCTTCTTGTCATTCTGAGTTCTCAGAAATAACTGCTGTCCTGATTTCTATCATGTTTTGCCTTTTCTAGAACTTCTTGGAAAGGAAATCGAGCAATGTGTACATTTGTGTGAAGGCTTCTCTCTCAGCATAATACTTTTGCTTTGTCTGTCAGTGGTTTGTTCATTTTTATTGATGAGTATTATTCCACTGAATGAATACAACACAATTTGTTCATTCTTTCACTTCTTGATGAACACCTGGGCGGCTACCAGTTTTTGGGTCTTGTGAATAAAGCTGCTCTGATTAACTTTTGTAAAAGAGTTTTTGTGGATAGGTGTTTTCGTTTTTCTTAGGTAAATACCTTAGAATGGAATTGCTGGCTGTGGACTAAATATATGTTTAATACGTTAAGAAATTGCCATTATTTATTGCGTGGGTTGTTTTTTATGGTAGAAGATACAGAGCTAGAGATATGTAACATATAGCTCTATATACACTTTGTCAGATTTTATGAATATTTTCAGTTTACAGCCTGCTTAATCATTTAAAAATGTGTTTTTGATAAGCAAAAATCTTTTTTAAAATAGCAATTTGATAAAGTTCAACTTTTCAGTTTTCTAATGGTTACTGAATTCTGTATCCTATCTACAGAAGTTTATCTAGCCCAAGTTCACAAAAATATGTTCCTCCTTTTCCCCTAGACATCTTATAGTTTTTGCTTTTATGTTTAGGTCTACGGATCCTGTGACACTGATAAATTCACTTAGTTCTATAAGTTTTTGTTTTGGATTCCTTAGGATTTTCTATGTCCACTGCTGTGTAGTCTGCAAATAAAAGTAGCTTCACTTTAAATTCCTTTTATATGCCTTTCATTTCTTTTTCTTACTATACCGCCTAGAACCTCTATGCAGCACTGTACTAGAATTGGTGAGAGTGGACGTTCCAGCCTTTTTCCTGATCTAAGTGAGAAAGCATTTAATACAATGTTAGTTGTAAGCTTCTCATAGACAATATTAGGTTTAAGTAGATTTCCTCTGTTTCTAGTGTGAGAGCTTTTTTTCTTCTCTAAATTGTCAAAAGATTTTTCAGCACCTGTTGAGATTATTAGAGCTCTCCCCCACCCACCTTATTCTATTAATGTGACAAATTTTATTAGTTGGTATTTGAATGTTAACCAACTTTGCATTCCGGTGATAAATCTCACTTGGTCATGTTGTGTTGTATTTTGTAATATTTTGTGCAGTTTGATTTGCTAATATTGTGTTAAGGATTTTTCATAAAATGTTCATGAGGCATATTAGCCTGCAGTTTTCTTTTCTTGGATGTTTTTATCTGGTTGTGACATTAGGTTTATGCTAGTCTCATACAGTGAGGCTGAAATTGTGTTCCCCTCCTCCAGGTTTATAGAGTGGTTGTTTAGGATTGGCATTATATCTTCCTTAAATATCTGATGAAACCATCAGGACAGCCATCTAGATCTGGAGTTTTCTTTGTGGGAAGATACTTAATTACAAATTCACTTTCTTTAATAGATATATGGTGATTTAGATTTTCTACTTCTTGAGTCAATGTTGGTAATTTGTGTGTTCCAAGGAATTTATCCAGTTAGCCTGAGTTTTCAAAGTATGAGAATGAAGTTAATAATGTTTTGTCATTATCATTTTAATGTATGTGGAATCTGTAGAGATATGTTCTCTTTCATTCCTGATATTGATTATTTGTGTTTCACTCTATTTCATCAGTCTAGCTGGAGTTTTATCAATTTTATTAAATTTCTCAACCCACTTTTGTTGCCTTTTTTCCTGACGTTTTGATTATTTCCTTTTATATCATTTTCCATTCTTTATTATTTTTTCTTCTGCATACTTTGAGTTTAATTTCCTCATTTAAAAATCTTTTTAGGTTGAAGCTTAGGTAATGTTTATTTTTCTCTTCTAATATAAATCTTTAGACCTGTAGGTTTACTTCTAAACCCTGTGTTAGCTGCATCCCACAAATTTTGGTACACTGTGTTTTTTATTTTTCTAGTTTAAAATATTGTCTAATTCACTTTACAATTTCTCCTTTGGTTTATGGGTTATTTAGAAGTGTAATGCTTGATTTCCAACATTTATGGATTTTCCTGGAACCTTGTTATTAATTTCTAACTCAACTTCATTTTGTCAGAAAACAAACTCTGTAGGATTTGAATTGTTTTAAGTTTGAGACTTGTTTTATGGCCCACAGTAGGGTCTACTTTGGTGACTATTCCATGTGCGCTTGGATAGACTATGAATTAGATTGAGTTGATTGTAATGTTGTTCACATTTTGTATATTCTTGATTTTTTGTTTACTTCTTGCTATAGACTGAATGTTTGTGTCCCCCCAGATTCATATGTTGAAATTATCTCAGTACGATGGTCTTAGGAGGTGGGGCCTTTGATAGGTAATTAGCTCATGAGGATGGAGCCCTCATGAATGAGCTTAGTGCCCTTATAAAAGAGACCTCAGAGACTCCCTTGCCCCTGCCACCATGTGAAGACATGGCAAGAAGACAGATGACTATGAACCAGGAAATGAGTCCTCACCAGACACCAAATCTGTTGGTGCCTTCGTCTTGAACTTGCCAGCCTCTAGAACTGTAGGAAATTTCTGTTGTTTGTATGTCACCCAGCTTATGGTACTCTGTTCTAGCAGCCCAAATGGGCTAAGGTACTTTGTCTATCCAGAACTAAGTACAGTTGACAGGTTTGAACTACCACTTGCACACAGATATTTTTCAATAGTATAATAATAAATACTACAGTACTACATGGTACATGGTTGACTGAATCCACGGATACAGAGGAACGTAGGAAATGGAGGGCCAACTATACGTTATCCTTGGATTAATCCCCATGTTGTTCAAGGGTCAGCTGCACTGAAGTTTGCAGCTCTAATTGTAAATTGATCATTTCTCCCATTCTGTCAATTTTTGCTTCAGTTACAGACAATTATGATTGTTATATCTTCTTCATGAATTGACATGTTTGCCCTTATTCAATGTTTCTCTTTATATCTGGTAATACTTACCTTGAAATCTATATTAACTAATATTAGTGTGGTTATTCCAGCTTTCTTTTAATCAGTGTGTCTTCATCTTTTGACTTCTAACCTGTTTGAACACTTCTATACATGATATAGTTAGTGCCTGATATTTAAAAAAAATCCAATCTAATGAGTGTTATCTTTTAGCGGGAGTGTTTAGTTCTTTTACATTTAATGAAATTATGTGTTTGGGTTTATATTTCTCATATTTTTAATCTTCTTGCTTCCTTGTGGGTTAATTGAACATATTCTAGTAATTGTATCTCCTTGATGGGCTTAGTAGCCGTAACTCTGTGGCCTGTATTTTTAGTGGTCACTCTGGGATTTACAGTATACACCCTTAACTCATAACTTACACTTCTGATATTTTACTACCTCACATTTAGCGTAAGAACCGTACAGCAGTATAAGGCTCTTTTCTCATTATTTTGTGCTATTGTAGTCTCACGTTTTACTTCTACACCTTATAAACCCAAAATACATTGTTACTATTTGGATTTAAATAATCTTTCTAAAAAATCAAGAAATGAGAGGAAAAATATTTAATATTTTCTGTTTGTGGTGCTCTTCATTTCTTTGTGTAAATATAAATTTCCATCTGGTATCATTTTCCTTCTTCCTGAATAACTTCCTTCCATATTTCTCATAGTATAGATTTTCTAGCTATGGATTTTTTCAGTTTTTTCTATTTTATAATTTTTTAATTTTACCGTAATTTTTAAGGGTATTTGCCCCGGATATAGAATTTTCATTGACGATGTTTTTATTTCAGCCCCTTAAAGACATTGTTCTATTTTCTCTGTTGCGTTATTTCTGGTGAAAAGTCAGTGGAAACTATTATTTTTTCTCCTGTATGTTATGTGTCTCTTCTGTGGCTGCTTTTAAGATTTTTATCTTTGGTTTATTACAGTTTGATTATTGTAAGTCTTAGTGTTTTTTTTCTTTGCTTATAATTCTTGGGGGTTATTGACCTTCTTCAATCTATGAGTTAATATTTGTCATCAAATTTGGAAAATTTCCATCTGCTAGTTCTTCAAATATTTTCTCTACCCCAATCTCTCTCCTCTCCTTTGGGACTCTAACTTCAAGTGTATTACAGTACTTTATATGGTCTCATGGTTGAGCCTCTGTTCTTTTATTTAGCCTTTTCATCTCTTTGTACTTCATTTCAGATACTTTGTATTGCTTCATGTATAAGTTTACTGATCTCTGCTTCTGCAGGGGTCTGATCTGCTACTTACTTCATTCAGTGGATTTAAACAATTTCAGATAATGTATTTTTCAGTTTTAGAATTTGCATTTCTTTTAAAAAAATAATGTTTTATTTTTTGGAGCAGTTTTAGGTTTATAGAAAAATTATGCAGAAAATACAGAGTTCTCATATACTACACCCCACCCCCAAGTACATAGTTTCCTCTATTATCACTTTGCATTAGTGTAATGTTATTACAATTGATAAATCAGTATTGACACATTATTATTAACCAAGTTCACAGTTTACATTAGGGTTCATTCTTCGTGTTGCCAGGTCCTATAGGTTTTGATGAATGCATAATGGCATGCATCTACCGTTATGGTATCATACAGAATAGTTTCACCACCCTAAAATCCCCCCGTGCCCCACCTATTATCCCTTCCCTCAGATCTTCCTCCAACCCCCTGGCAACCACTGTCTCCATAGTTTTACCTCTTCCAGAGTTGGAATCATAATATGTAGCCTTTTCAGACTAGTTTCTGTCACTTAGCAGTGTGCATTTAACATTTCTCCACGTCGTTTTGTGGCTCGATAGCTGATTTTATTCTTCCTGCTGAATGATAGTCCATTGTATGCTGTTTGTTTATTCGTCCATGTATTGAAGGACATCCTGGTGGCTTCCAAGCTTTGGCAATTATGAATAAAGCTTCTATAAACAATCATATACAGGTTTTGGTTTAGACATAAGTTTTCAACTCATTTGGGTAAATACCAAAGAAAATGATAGCTGGATCATATGGAAAGCCTATGTTTAAGCTTTGTAAAAAAGCCACCCAACTGTTTTCCAGAGTGGCTGTACTGTTTTGCATTCCCACCAGCAACGAGTGAGAGTTCCTGCTGCTCCACATCCTCACCAGCATTTCTTATGGTCAGTGTTTTGGATTTTAGCCATCCTAATAGGTGTGTAGTGTGGTTTTTTTGGTCTGTTTGTTTTAAATAGCTTTCATTACTCAACTGAGATTTTCTATTTGTTCTTATATTCTGGTTTTCTTTAAGTCCTTGAATTTAAGAGCTACTTAAAAATTTTTTTTCCTGCTAATTCTATCCTCTCTGTCTTTTTTGACTTTGTTTCTCTTGACTGATTTTTCTTCTGTGCATCTCATTTTCTGCTTCTTTGCATGTCTAGATCTTTTTTTTTATTGTATGCTCTACTTTATGGATGCTAAGTTCTTGGATGTCTAGATTTTGACGTCTGTTTCACAGTGGTGTTTTTCCAGCAGAAAGTGAATTGACTTGAGGAGCTCTTAACTCACTCAGGGCTTTAAAAAAAAGCCTTGGGTGGGTCTAGGGCTAGATTAACCATATTTCTAGAGTGTGGCCCTTTTAGTCTGTTTGTTGAATGCCCATGGAGTTGAACAAAGTCTCTCCACCCTCACTGGTTGGAACTCTTGGCCCTGTGTGACCTTGGCGGGGGGGGA
Source organism: Leucopleurus acutus (assembly GCF_964270905.1). NCBI lineage: Eukaryota > Metazoa > Chordata > Mammalia > Artiodactyla > Delphinidae > Leucopleurus > Leucopleurus acutus. Next base: position 20,251,315 of record NC_139162.1, read on the forward strand.
GGTCAGCTCAGAGTTTTTCCGAAGTTCTTTTCTCCCGTTAGTAGTTCCTTACTTGGCCTCCTGGGGTCTTGCCCTGTGCATTCAGAGCTTAGTATTTGGCCAAAGACTCAAGAGGACTCTTATGCAAGATTTTGGAGTTTCTCTCCTTCGATAAATTCTGTCCAGTACCTGACCTAAAACTTCCAGCGATCTCAGTCACCTTCAACTCTTTGTCGTCTCACCTCAGTGAGGTATCATGTTCTCCTTTGATTCCCTCTCCCGGTCCCATGCCTCTACCCTGTGTCCTAAGGCATCACCCAGGCAGAAGATAGTCGGGGCCACCATGGGCCTCACCTCACTTGTTTCCCTTCCCTCAAGCCTAGCAGTCATGTACTGCCTGTTACCTGCATCTGAAATCAGTTATTTAATGTGTCCTATCCAGTTTTCTAGTTATTTACAATAGAAGCAAAATCTGGTATCAGTTATCCCTTCATGGCTAGAAAGCAAACATCCCACTCATTCTTTATGTGTAGGATTTAATATTCTTCCCATGACTTTTGTGTTTCACAGCATCAATCTTATCTGGCATCTGAGGCGCTTGTTTTTTTCCCTTTCTAGAAGACAAGTCTAATAGTATCTTGGTACTTACTAATGCTTTAGTTTGAACGTACAAACTAGCATTTGTTAAGCAGCGTTAACTAGCACATACCCAGGGCTCTCTGGGATTTTCATCCCACAGTGTGGAGTAGGCATTACCATATCCCACTGTTCCAGGTGAGGGAAGGGAGGCTGAGATTGGAGAGATTTGCCTGATACCTCTCAGCTGGTACATGATGATTTTCTGACTCTAAAGCTCTGTATTCGTAGATTTTACTGTAGTTTCTACTGTACTGGTATGTTTTCAAACCGGCTTCTCAGATCCTCAGGGCTCTAAGAGTTAGAGGGAGGTTGAGTGGATAGAGACATATCCCATCCCCACGCCACTTCACCTCCCCACTTGCTGTTTGCACTACAGCAGATAAACTTTTAACTGTTTAATAGAGTCTCCTGCAAAATATCTTAAAAATTTTTTTAAATTTATTTTTTAATTGAAATATAGCTGATTTACAGTGCTGTGCGAATCTCTGCTGTGCAGCAGAGTGACTCAGTTAGACACGTATATTCTTTTTTTTTGGTATTCTTTTCTATTATGGTTTATCACAGGATATTGAATATAGTTCCCTGTGCCATATAGTAGGACCTTGTTGTTTACCCATCCTTTATATAATAGTTAACCTCTCTGTGCAAAATATCTTAAAAGAATTTCAGCGGCAAATCAAACGAACACATCTGTGGGAAACTATTGTGCCACACTGGGTATTAATTTGCCCTTGAAAGAAAGTGGTTTCCTCTATGATGAGGAAGAAACTGCTAAGGAAGTGAGTAAAAGAAAATCCCCTTTGTAGCTTTCTGCTTCCCTTTGTGTGATGTTACTGGGAGTGTATGGGTTCTTCAGTTTGAATCCTGGCTCTGCTGCACGCAGAGCTGTAAGGTTGTCCTTAGTTTATTCAGGCATCCATGGCCTCAGCTACACAGTCTGCACAGTTAGGAAAAGGATACTTTCCTCAATGTTTTGTTTGTTTTCAATAAACAGATCTGAAAAGCCTGGCCCTGCGTGGTTGGCAGGCTCTAAGGAGGCCCCCAGTTATCTCCACCTTCTGTTTGTGCCCTTCTGTGATCCCCTCTTCTTGAATAGGGGCCGGACTTAGTGATTTGCTTCTAATGAAAAGAATATGGCAAAGGTGATGGGATGTCACTCCCAAGGTTGGGTGACAAAAAATTGTGCCCTCCATCTTGGGCACCCCATTATACTCTCTCCCTCGCTGGCTCTGATGGAGGCCACCTGCCGTGTTATGAGCTGTCCTATGAAGAGGCCCATGTGGCAAGAAACTGATGTCTCTAGCAGACAGCCGGTGAGCACCAGAGGCCTGCCAACAGCCATGGTAGTGAACCTGGAACAGCTCTGTCCCCAGTGGAACCTTATAACGATGGCGGCCCCTGCTGATACCTGGACTGCAGACTGTGGTGGGCCCTGAGCCGGAGGCACCCAGCAGAGCCACGCCTGGCCTTCAGAAACTGAAAAATCCATGTGATGAAGCTGCTAAATTTTAGGATGATTTGTTATTAGCGATAGGTAACAAATACAGTGTCTGGCACAGAGCTGATGCTCTGTTAATAATCCTTTTCTCTCTCCCTGGCTTTCTTCCTTTCGTATCCCAGGGGAATGGTGACCTTCGTGGTGGCCTGACTCTGCTCATCTGCAGGGATGGCGCTCACACTGGACTCTGACCTAATTAGAATTCCCCAAAGCAAGCTCTCCCTATTCTCCCTTGTTTTTTTTTTTTTTTGATAAATATTTCATTTGGGTGTGGTGAGAGGTGAAATTTACATCCGAACTGTTTCCAGAGCCAAGAGTTCTAATGCACAGAGTCCTGATGCACTGCAAACACCTGGAGTTACAGACAGAAGTCGTGGTTCATGTTTGTAGCATTCCTTTTACAAACACTCCAGCTGTACTTGGGCCTTAAAACAGATACAGTGCGGCTCCACCATGGGAATGCGATCCTGCATCACCTCCCGTGGAAGCGCGTTAGGAGTATGTGTTCTTCGTGAGGTTTTCTATCCCCCGTTTCCTTCTCTCTTACATTCCCTGGCTGACTATGAAATTAAGTCTCTTCCCATGGGATGGCTTTGAAGTTTTATCTCTTCTCAGATACAGGGTCTCAGCTTTCAGGCCCCCACAGCCCACCCTTTTCCAAGTTCCGAATCGACAGATTGCAAACTGAGACGCCTGAAGTCTTCAGAGTATTGTTCATTTGATAAAATGTCCATCCTTTGGCGACGCAGACACTTGTGGAATTCCTGGCGTCTCGCCTGCCAGAATGAATTTCATTCGATCGCCCTGAGAATTGAAGAGAGCCAGGGTCTTAGATCTAAAGGAAGATGACTGAGGATGGTGTCCACTACTTTTTTTTTTAACCTTAAAGATTCTGAGATGTATTTTTTTTTCCTTGTGAAATCTCAAACTGGGGGAGAAAAATCTCCTCTAGGTATTTTTGCTGGCCCCTAGCATCTGTTCCAGATGGTTGAGGAACAATTTTACTCTTTTTTAAAAAAAGGTTCTTTTTATAACACAATCAAGGTTCAAGAATCTGCTACATGCTGCTGGGGAATTGCTTGAAGGATAATGGTCCCTTCATCCTTTCCTAAGTCAGCACTTAGAACCCTGCAGAGGCCAGCAGGCTGGTAAGTGTTCCAGGCAGGCTTGTGCAAGGCAGTAGGGAGGGGGCAGGTTTCTAAAATGCTTCATGTTGTCTGTCTGTCTGTATCATCACGTATGTATACAGACACCTATTTGTATGTACTAGCGCTCAGAAGTCTGAGGCTGCAGGCCACGCCTAGCCCAGTGACCTCTCTCTAGTATCTCACACCCAATGTCATTAGATCTCTGAAAGCTATGCATCTGAACAGTGACGTTTACACTGTGCCCTCCCTCTGGTTTGAATGCTTTTACTGGGTCTTTGGTTAGATGGCAGCTACCATACCACCCTCCGCCTCCTGGGGCTAACGCCACTGCCTCTCTTGTTCATCAATGAACCCCTGATCCTTAGAGCAGTGCCTGGCTCAGAGTAGGCACTCAACAGATGACTGTTAAATGTGGACTAAATCTTGCTGAACGTGTTGAGTAAAGAAGGAAGGGCCTGGTGAGAATTTTCAGAGGATTTACTCGAAAATGTTGCTGACCATCATGTTCTTTCCATACCACGGTGTCCTCTGAAGGGGGACTCGTGGGAGAAGGAACTTGCTTGTTTTAGGAAGGGGAATACTTGTGCCTCTCAGGAAAAAAAAAAAATCACGCTGCTTCAGTTGGGTGGACATAGATTTCCTCTTCGGGCTGGCTGCTAGGAAACTCAAACTGTATGCCTGATTGACCTCTTGCAACAGTACGAGGCTTTATGGAATGCTTTGTTTTATCAGGACCGGTCCTGTAGTTCCTCGCAAGCACACATTTCTCATTGACCCCTCATATTTTGTGATTGTGCTATATGTGTCTTCATAAATAGTCTTCAGTTCTGGGGAGTGAATGCATAAAAATAATGCCATGGAAAGGGAGTAGGAACTAAAGAAACATTGCCAGGACAGCATGGTGTGGTGCAGGAAACAGAGGGCTTCCCTGGAAAAGGAGGGGAAAAATAGTGGAGGAGGAATGTGTGGTTTAGAGGATGAAAAACAGGGCTGGGCTCCCCTCCCAGGCCTTCAGGACGTTCCAGGAGCTGGTCTGTGAGGGCTGTTGGACTTTGACAACAGGGCAGGCATCTGGCTAGCATCTTTGGGTTGAACATGTGGCCCAGAATCCTCTCTAGGTGGGGAAGGAGGCCAACCATGAGCACTGGCTGCTTGGAGTCAGGTTTATATCTCTACTTCGGCTCTATCAGTGGCCACTTGCCTTCTCTGAGCCTCGGTTTCCTATCTGTAAAGTGGGGGTAATAACAGTGCGTCCTGCTCGGGTTCTCTTCCAGGTTCAACGAGGCAATAAACAGAAGTATCTGAAAACATATCCAGTGCTCCTTTGTTAGTCACTGTCAGTACTGCCTCGAGCCCGCCATGGATTCGTCTCATCTGTAGTCATCTCACGGCCAGGGTGGAGCGGCCCTGGGAAGAGACGGGGGGATACAGTCTCAATTAATTTCTGTACGTTTATTAGTAGGCCTTTTTTAGAAACTTTTTTTTTTTTTTACCCAAACATAACCAACCCTCCTCGGGTTGTCCCTGCATTCAGTCAGCACCTTCTGTCTGTAGGCAAATCTCACAGAACTTGGCATCAGTAAAAATCACAAATACATTCTCAGAGTTTTGAAAAATAATGCTGAGTTGTTTTAACTGAAGCCCTCTTCTCAGCAGGGGTCAAAGGAATACATTTATGCACATTCCACAGTGAAACTCTAAAAATCCATCTTCACATCTCATTTTCCAGTTTCTCTCCACGGCCGCTGCCAAGTCACCCCACCCCTATTTCCCTCTCTCTCTCTCTCAACTATCTTTCTTTGTTCTTCCCTTTCAGGCTGTGTTCTTCCAGCTTCCTCCTCTCTCCTGGGCTCTTCTGATTTCTGTAGACCTTTAATTTAGAGAAAGGATCATCAAACTTTTCTGTAAAGGGCCAGGTAGCAAATATTTCTAGGCTTTCTGGGCTATAGGTTCTTTGTCACAATGGCTCAGCTCTGCCCTTATAACTCGAAGGCAGCCAGAGATAAGGAAATGAATGGGCATAGTTGTGTTTGAATAAAACTTTATTTAAAAGAATAGGAAGTGGGGCGTCCCTGGTGGCGCAGTGGTTGGGAGTCCGCCTGCCGATGCAGGGGACACGGGTTCGTGTCCCGGTCCGGGAAGATCCCACATGCCGTGGAGCGGCTGGGCCCGTGAGCCATGGCCGCTGAGCCTGCGCATCCGGAGCCTGTGCTCTGCAACGGGAGAGGCCACAACAGTGAGAGGCCCACGTACTGCAAAAACAAAACAAAACAAAACAGAACAAAACAGGAAGTGAAGTAGGTTTGGTCCATAGACTGTGATTTTGGACTCCTGACTGCAAGCAATTTAGGAATTGTTTTTATCTTCACCAATTGATCTTTCTTTCTTTCTTTCACCACGCTCGGCAAAATTGAAGATTCTGTTATAAATGTATCTGTCTTTGGGGGACCAGGAAGGTGGTGGGTGTTGTAAATAACCATTAATATTTTGTCCATTTCCTGTTGATTAAACAGGTCAAAATGATTCTTTGCACACCCTGCCTATAAGACACATGTATTTGGTACCACTGAGCGCTGAAGTTAGTGTGACAGGTTTCCCAGGTTCCTAGGTGAAGGGTGTGCGTGCGCGCGTGTGTGTGTGTGTGTGTGTGTGTGTGTGTGTGTGTGTGTGTGTGTGATGTTTAGGACCAGAGTTCTCTTGACCAACGATGGGAGAAATTATGGTCCTATTTTTTGGCCTCTTTCACTTTTTCATTTGATTCTGGGAAGATCCTCACATCAAGTTGTGTAATAGAAAAAGTACTGGCTCAGAGCCAGAGGATCTGATTGCATTTTGGTTGTGTTATTACTTTTGTGTTGGACCTTGGCAAGTCCATTCACTCCCTGGTTTAGTTCTGTCAGGTATTAAACTAGAATCTTTGATCACCAAATCTTTCAGCAGTTGACTCTTACTCAGATGAAATCTTACCTGGAGTTCGGATGTACATGGAATGAAGTGGGGCGGGGGCATCAGAGCCCTGTTCAGAACCCCTTTGGCCCATCACTCAGTCACATCCCCACCTGAGGGGAGCCCAGGAGCATCTCCTGGAACCCAGGGGCTCTAGGCAGCATAGACTAAAGATCACTAAACTATGATTCTTTGGCTTCTGTCTGAACTTCTGCCATCACCCGGTGTTCCATACATCTCAGAAATTGTTTATGCTCCTTCAAAATGGCAGAGACTTATAAATTTGTTCTGATACACTCACCGTCTCTTTTCCTGGTTGACTTTTTACTCTTTCCAATTTTTATGCCTAACTCCTGCACTCCTTTACTTATCCTTTATGGCCCAACTCCAGAAACCCACTTCTAAGGTTCACCTAACTAATTCTTATAGAAAACTTTTGGAAGAGCCACTAATTCTAGAAGAATCTCAGGTCACAGCTTTCAGATATCCTTGTTGAAATGGACCTTTCCTCCTACACCTAAGAACTTAGGAGGATACAAATTCTGACCAGCAAAAGTTGGCGTGGTTCCCACGGGGTCATCTTCGAAGGAAGCGTCATCCCCAGTTCTGGAACATGCCTGGCACTGCTGAATCGCAGAATTCGCCTTTGAGAGGTGGTCACAGTGTTATTTAGCTCATTTTATTTAGATTTCCTCTCCTCTGTTGACTTTTTCCCCCGTCATCAAAAAGTAAGGATGTTTGGGGCAAGAAAATAGAATTCTGGCCATCGAGTGGAAGGGAGTTTGGGGATTGAATGACTTGCAGGTTGAAAAGGCTTCCTGTGAGACCTCAGTGGGGAGAATGTTAGAAAGTCAGACTTGGGCTTCCCTGGTGGCGCAGTGGTTGAGAGTCCTCCTGCCAATGCCGGGGACGCGGGTTTGTGCCCCGGTCCGGGAAGATCCCACATGCTGCGAAGCGGCTGGGCCCGTGAGCCATGGCCGCTGAGCCTGCGCGTCCGGAGCCTGTGCTTCGAAATGGGAGAGGCCACAACAGTGAGAGGCCCACGTACCGCCAAAAAAAAAAAAAAAAAAAAAATAAGAAAGTCAGACTTGCCAGCGTTGGATGTGAATAGCCTACATCCTTGCCACGGAAGAGCTGCTTCTGCAGGATTCTGTGTCAAGGGGCTCTTTATCTGTCTGGACGGGTGACAGGGTTTGTAGGCCCAGCTCTGTCCAGATCCCACTGCTCTGCTGTCCACCTGGGCCCTTCTGACCTCAGAGGAGGCTGGGATGGAGCTGTGACTGGGCCAGACCTGGCATAAATGGAAATAGGGATTCAAAGGCAGAAAAGAAAATGATTTAGAAAGGAAACCCAAAGAAACTACAGTTAGCCGCAGGTGGCTAAATCTCCATTAGCCTCCCACCGTGCTGTTGTTCTGTAGCCAACTTGGATTATCCAAAGACAATGTTCAAAAGCCATTTTAACTAAATTAGCAATCATGTAAGACCTTTACTCAGAATATATGTTTATCTGCGCTTTCCTCTGAACAATTTCTCTTGAGGAATCACATGAAAAATCGAGGTCAAAAAAGACTGGTAAAGAGGGGAGATGTTTTCAGCAAGGCATACAACATTTGACATTAGCTCTTTGTGACTGAATGATTTTCAGTTGTTCCTTCTAACTAGGGTGACTGTCTTGGTTTGCCCATGACAGTCCTGGTTTTTATCTGTGGTCATGGCATCATGATTAGTAACATCCCCCTCGACTCTTAAAAGTGTTTCGATCTGGACGATAAATTAAATGGTCCCTCTGTTTACATGTGTGGGGAAAGGTCCAGTCTCCGGGAAGGTGTAGGAGGTGATGTTGTAGCCAGATCCTTTTCATGTGCAACGGTCCAAAACTTAGACCTCAAGGTCTTGAACTGTGAAACATCTCCTCATTGACAGATGCATTTATCACAATTTACACGTCTTGCTCTAGCATACTAGAGTCTTAAATTCCTTATTACAGTGTGAGGCATGTTGTAGACCAAAAATTTTTCATTTTTAAGAATCACACCTGGGGACTTCCCTGGTGGCACAGTGTTTGATAATCTGCCTGCCAATGCAGGGCTCGTGGGTTCGAGCCCTGGTCCGGGAAGATCCCACATGCTGTAGAGCAACTAAGCCCGTGCGCCACAACTACTGAGCCCGCAAGCCACAACTACTGAAGCCCGCGCTCCTAGAGCCGGCGCTCCCCAGCAAGAGAAGCCACCGGAATGAGAAGCCCGCGCACCACAGCGAAGAGTAGCCCTCCGCTCGCCGCAACCAGAGAAAGCACGTGCACAGCAACGAAGACCCAATGCAGCCAAAAAAAAAACAACGAAAGAATCACACCTGGGTTGATATGTTTGTTGACGGTTTGGTGGTCTGTTTGCCATTCTTTGCCGCACTGGGGATGGTTGTAGGGTGTGTCTGTAACTCTGCTTGTGCCTCTACCTCACATCTCCGGGAGGCTGAAGGAACCTTCCCAAGTTGGGAAGAGGGTGTGTCCACTGCCTTCCAGATCATTCCTGTGCTCAGACTTTATGCTTGTATTAGTGCCAATCGCTTGCTGCCATATATAATGAACAGAAAGTGCTGTGGCTATCTCGGTTCTACCTTTCTTCTCACAGACTGAGCCAGTTTTGACCCGTGGATTTGACTATTCGATGGTTATGTCACCATGATTGAATGACTTAAACTTTCTGAGCTTACTTCCCCATCTGTAAAGGATCTACCAGTGCCTGTCTTCTCTCCTTAGAGTGCTAAGGTGAGCCTCAGGTCAAGAGATGTCTGGAGGAGGTGTGCTTTCCCCACAGATGAGAGGCAGTTTTGTCATCCAGCTGGTGTATGGGGAGTAGTAATTAGCCAATTCCTGGCAGCTTAACCATGGTTTAAAATAGGCCCTTATTCTAATATTACCTCCCTTCCTTTTGGTCAGAGTACCATGATTTCCTTTTAGAGGATTACGTTTCTTGTCTTGTGAGCTTTAGTTTCTTCATCTATAAAATGGGGACAGTTATAGCATCTAAGACCCACACATGGCCACTTGGAGTTTTTCCTGTCCTAGAACTTTATGCCTCCATCAGTTTTTATGAAAAGAAAAACTCATTCTGCTCCTGAGTGATGGAAGTAGGACAGGCCAGCCAAGTCCCCTCTGACCTGTGAAGTTCAAATTAATTAATTCACGCATTGAGCAAATGTTTATTGACATCTTTGTGTCAGACAATGTATGCCAAGGCTTTTTAAAAAAAATTAATTAATTTATTTTTGGCTGCATTGGGTCTCGTTGCTGTGTGCGGGCTTCCTCCAGTTTCGGCGAGCAGGGGCTACTCTTTGTTGCAGTTCGCGGGCTTCTCATTGCGGTGGCTTCTCTTGTTGTGGAGCATGGGCTCTAGGCGCACGGGCTTCACTAGCTGTGGCATGTGGGCTCAGTAGTTGTGGCTCGTGGGCTCTAGAGCACAGGCTCAGTAGTTGTGGTGCACAGGCTTCGCCGCTCCTCTGCATGTGGGATTTTCCCGGACCAGGGCTTGAACCCGTGTCCCCTTCATGGGCAGGCGGATTCTTAACCACTGCGCCACCAGGGAAGCCCCGCCAAGTCTTTTATATGTTTTTTCTCATTTACTCCTCGGCACATATCATGTGTTGGGTCTTGCTGCTTGCTTTGCAGATGAAGAAATGGAGCTCATGGAATTTAAGCAACTTGCCCAAGATTACATAGCAAGCATGTTTTGAGGCTGAGATTTGAACTTGGATCTGTCCAACTCCATAGCCTATATTTTCTTTGCTGTAGCACTTGGCCTCCTTGCTAGGAGAAGAACAGCTGAAAGCATATTTTATCTAAGATGCTACGGAGTGATTGTCCCTTCTGTTCTTTCGTCCGAGTGCCTGCAGCAGTAATGCAGGGTTCTGTGAGTATGGAGGACATGGTGGGTGGGGGCATCTATTGGTCTTATCTGTCTAGCGCACCTTCCTTCCCCTTATTCCTCCTCCTCCTGCTGCTAATGATGATGATGGCAGACTCCTTCCTTTGGGAGGTACACCCCGTTGGCCCATTCTGTGCAATTCTTGTGGGGTTCTCAGTTACAGAACCAGCTCCTCTGACCACAGGAGCCTATGGCTGACCCACGCCTAGCCAATCAGAATACTCTTCCCCTGGCCACAAAGGCTTGGTCCAAGGGCTGGGCACGTGACCCAAACCAACCATTAAGTTTCTTCCCTAGGTCTTATATATACTGGAGAAGGAAGAGGTTTTCTTTTCTGCCTCTGGGATGTTAAATAAAGATCCTGGATGCAGCCAGCCGCCCTTCCGGGCAGGTGGAGTCATGGGAAGCCAGAGAGGATGGAATTGACCTGCAGAAGGAAGCTAAGGAGTGAGATAGCCTGGAAATACACTAAAAAATCACCCCCCACCCCCACTTTTCTTGTTGTTTTGAGTTTTATCTGTTATTTATAAATGACTACTACAAGATGCTTCCTAGCATATGTTTGCAGAAACCCGGGATCTGGGAAGGGATTTCCTTTACCTGTGGGTGACAGGCAGGGGAGCCGGCAGTGGTGGCAAAACTGGACCATGTTTATGGTCATGTGTTGCGTGTGTGTGTGTTTTCCCCAAGGATAAGCCATGTACTCCTTTGTTCACTTTGGCTTGATCCACTTGGATAGCCCCTGTGTACCTGCTGTGGTCCGGGGACCTTGCAGGTGCTGGAGGTCTGGCGGCGGCCAGCAGCCCTGCTCCCGGCCCTCATGGGCCTCAGTCCAGAGCCCTCTCTTCCCTAGAGCCTCCACGGCCCTCCTCTCAGCAGGCTGTGTTGGCTGTTTAGAATCTCCTACTTGGGGAGCTAAATTATTTACACATTCTTTTTACTGGAGCATTCAAAAGCTTAAAGCCAGATTCTGTTTCTGAGGCTGGGGTCAGAGCTCCTTTCAGAGATACTTCCCTTGCCTCATTTCTCTCTCTCCTTTACCCCCAGGATATCATGGATTCAGAACAGGTCTCTTGCCAGAATCCTTCCTAGGGGAATGTTTGAACTCTCTTGAATATGTTTCTCTCTGTTCCCTTGAATTTAAACTCACTTGTGGGCCCCGATGGGCCTTGAGGAAGAAGGTTGTGCCTACCTACGGGAACAGAGGGGCACAGAGGGTCCTGATGCTGCGCGGAACCTGGTGGTTGTGTCTGCTCACCTGTGTTCTGCTGCCAGGCCCCCATCCCCACTGGGCCTCCTCCTGCCCTCTCCCTACCCCTCCCACCCCTGCAGGCCTTTCCTGCTCCCCATTTCCTTTCCACCTGGTTGTCATGGCACCAGGTTGAGCTTCTCTGTAGGATCTTTCCTAAATGAATGCGTTCCTTTGGGTGCTGTCCAGCTCCAGGACATCCTGGCCCCCAAGCGCCTGGGACTGTGCTTCAGGGAGAGGACCAGAAATAGAGATTAGAAGATCTGGGGCCAGGGACACTGGGTTAGGGGTGGTTAGAATATCAGTGCAAGGCAAAGATCAACAGAATTGAACTGGGGACGTGGTAGGGGGAGGGGAAGGGTGGGCAGAAGGATTTGGAAACTTAAGGGGGTGCAACAGAGAGGGAAGATGGTGTGCGTAGGATCCCATAACTGGATGGTGCTGGAGAGCTGGGATTGGAGCCTGGGTCCTCCTGACTGTGGCCAGGGCTCATGTGACAGTTTCTTCGGTTGTCTCCCAGGCACAGACCTCATGTCAACTGCTGCTTCCCCAGGGAAGGTGCCTCCAACTCGCCGGCTTAGAAAAGGTTCCATGTGATACAGTCTCACAATGTCGCATGACCTTCGCCAGACACAGTCACCCCTAAGTGAGTGCTTGAGTGATAACTTGCCCACTGCCTGCCTTCTTCCTGGGAGTCATGCGGGTCTTGTTCATCACAGGAGCCCCAGTAAAACGTCTGGGACATATTAGGCTCTCAAAAAATGTTTGTGGAATGCCTAAGGGAATAAATGCTCGAGCTGTAGATTTCTGATTTTCTTTACAAGCTTTTGGGCTGAGATATTCATCTACCTCCATCAGGACTTCCTGGCAAAGAGGGAGATTGACTGTATAATCATTGCAATTCACATACGTTTTATCTCAAGCCAGTTTTATTTTACTCCACACAAAAATACAAACAAAAAATATTCAACTTCCAGAAAGATACATGGGAAATGAAGAAGCCACTTAAAGACAAGGTGAGGGATACTGTATTGACCATCAGAAGGCAATTTAATTAGCTTCAGTTCTCTGAGGGACAGAGAAAGCAGGGACTTGGAACCTCAGAGGAAAGACTCCAGGCTCCGTGCTCCACCCCCCTTCCCCCTGCAGCTCCCGCATCACGTGGCTGCCTCACTTTCCACCATGAAAAGTTACTGATATTTTGAATCTTTGGATTCCAATTAAATTTCAAGACTTGCTTTGAAGGGGTTGTGTTGTGAAGTGCCGGGAGAGCCTGAGATCGGGGACGTGGGAACAGATGGGGAGTGAGTGAAGGCAGTTTATAAGAAGGCAGTTTATAAGAAGGCAGGGGCCCAGAATGGGGTGAGGAGAAGGCAGCATCAGGGAGAGAGAAAAGGAGAGACAGAGGGCAGAGTTGTGTTCTAAACACAGGCACTGGCCTCTTCTTGAGAATCTTCTCCCATTAATTGAAGGGCCCTGGGGCTGGGAGATAGGAGACTTATTATCGATAAAGTATGCTTGACCGAGTGCCTGTTATATTCCAGGCACTGTTCTGGGCAAAGGAGTTACAGTGGAGAAACAACACATAGTCCCTCTTTTCATGGCCTCAGTTGATAAATGTGCAGAGACAGGAGTCAGGGAAGGTCAGGGGGGTTCTTTACATTGAATAACCAGGAAAGAGCTCTTTGGAGAGGTGTGGCTTAAGCTGAGAGTTGAAAGATAAGCTATGCAGAGAAGGAAAAGGCACTTCTGGCAGAAGGAACTGCAAGTGCAAAGGCCCTGGGGCAGAAATGACCTTTGTGGGCTCGAGGGGCTGGAAGGTAGTAGTGTGGGTAGAGCAGAGTGAGTAGGGGTTATCGGCACCCAGTGAGGGTGGGCAGGTGAGTGGGGGACAGTCATGCTGGGTGAGTAGGCATGTTAGAAGGTTGGGGAGTTGGGATACTGAGGAGTTTTGAACAGAGAAGTGATAGGACCTGAATCCGATTTTACGGACATCACCCTGGCTGCTCTGGTAGGGGGGGATATGATGTGGAGAAGGGAGGATGTGGGGGAATTGGGAGGAGGCTGTCAAGGAAGAGACCATTTAGAATTGGATAAAGGTGAAGGCAGTGGAGAAATAAAGGGACCAATTTGGGAGCTCTGGTCCTATTATTGGCTGACCCTGCATTCTGGTCCTCAGTTTCCCCATCTGTTAAATGAGAGCTACTCTCGAATGCTCTTCTAGCTCTGGGTATCTCGGAGGGTCTGTTCACTCTGGCCCTGGGAGCTTTTCCAAGGTCTATGTCTGTCTGCTTTTTCTCTCAAGGCTGCACAACCCTCGCTGGAAAGAATTGCGATTTATGGCTTAAAGATACATTTTCTAACTTTCTGAAGTCTGTTCATATTTTAAGCACGTGACTATCTTGTGTCCTTGTTTCTTGGTGGGAGGTGGTGGGTGAGGGTGTTATATACATTATTAATAAAATATGAGACCATTGAAAACATTTATCTTCATGTAACTTATGTGGGAAACATGATCGTCCGTGGAGCTTTTTGGCAAGCAGCTGGAAATGCATGTTTGCCCCAAACCTTTGAAAGCCCTTGATCAGGCTGGGGTCTTTGTTTCCAACAAAGCCCTTGACCCCTCGTGGTTTTAGTTCTGTTTACTCCTGGCAAGCGTTTCTGGTTCAAAGGGGGCATCTTTAAAAGCTGGATTGGGAAAGTCTATAAAATCTTAACGCATCTTTGACATCAAATAGCTCTTTCAAAGCAGTGATTTGATGAAGTAAATAGGAGCGTGGCAGCACAAGCCATATGGAACTCATTTTCCGTAACTGCTCCACACTTGAATAACAAAGGAGAAAAGTTCTTGGCACGGGGAGTTTGGGATTTTAATGACCCTTAAATATTTGGTTTAGCTGCCAGGTGTGTTTTACCAGGCTGAAAACCCCAAGGATAGGCCCTGCCTTTCTCTCTGGCAAAACATAAGCTAACATGATGTTGCTTTTCATGAGAAGATGTTTGTGCCTCATTGCAGAAAGCTTAATTCACCATGATTTCCTTAATTATCCGCCCCCTCCCCCAAACTGGCATCGCTCCCAACAGGCCTCTGAGCATCGTTTCTGATTTCAGACGCTGAGCCGTTTGACGATGCCGCAGAAGCCATCTTAATTATTCGAAATTGGGATCAAAGGGTTGAAACGTTGTTCAGAGTGAGTGTGGTGGATGGGACTGGGGTGGGGCAGGGGACTTTGTCATCCTGGCATGAGCGACTCTGCCCTAAGTGGCCGTGGAGCTGCACAAGTCGCTTGATGTTTTAAGCTAAAATGGGATAGCGTCGCCTTCGAGCTGTTACTGTCAAGTTCTGGTTCTGATCATGAATGAATCTACCTGTGCTAAAAGCACAGACACACACGTTTGCCGCCTCTCAGTTGGCATCTTGAAAGTCCTGGTTTCTATGGGTGACCGCTTATTTCTTGGAACGTCTGTGTGTGGGTATGCAAAGTGGTTCTTATTTCAAGACAGCCTCAAAACTAGTTTATCCAACTTTTGTGCACTGATCAGTGGATAGTGGATTCCTAAGGGAGACATACATTTACAACTTCAAATGGAAAGGCCTTCAAAGAGATCGAGCCAGGCATCCATCCCCATTTCACAGATGAGGAAACTGAGGCTCAGGGGTGGAAGTGACTTGCCCAAGGCCACGTGGCTTGTCAGTGTCAGAACCAACATCAAAATCTCCCTAATTCGTCAGCAGTTTGGCCCTCAAGTGACTTCCGTTTACAAGAATAAAAGGTATGCTCATGGGACTTCCCTGGTGATCCAGTGGTAATGAATCCGCCTTGCGATGCAGAGGACGTGGGTTGATCCCTGGTCAGGGAACTAAGATCCCACATGCTGCGGGGCAACTAAGCCCACGTGCCACAACTACACACGTGCCCTGGAGCCTGTGTGCCACAACTAGAGAAGAGAAAAAGCCCGCATGCCACAACTAGAGAGAAGTCACACACCACAGAAGATCCCGCATGCCTCAACCAAAAAAAAAAAAAAAAGATCCCGCAGCCAAAAATAAATAAAATAAATTAATAATAAATAAATCTTTAAAAAAGCAATGTATGCTCACAAAGATGATGATTCCCTGACATAAGATATTTAAGGCGTACCCTTCAGGAGGGGAGGGGCAGATGAAAGAGAGCAAGCCACATGCCATGCTCTGAGCTAGAGGCTTCCCTTGTGCAGTGTTGCTTAGTCTTCCGTTAAAAAAAATACAAAGCATTTTATGGAAGAAGAAACTGAGTTAGAAACATTAAGTGACTTGTGGTGTCCCAGAGCCAGGTGTAGGCAAGGTGGCTGCGGAGCCTTTGCCCTTCCCGGGATGGGAATGTCGGGCCCTGCACGTAGCCACGCTGGGTGTGGAGGCCTGGAGCTGGACAACTGGGACTCTGTCTCTCTGTTGGATCCGGTGGTTGGATCACTGCCCTTCCAACTTCTTGTCACCCTGGAGGAGACTCTGCACGCTCCTCTCAGCCTGGCAGGAGCCCTAAGAATGAATCCACTTTTCCATCCTTGCCAATAGATGGATATGGACAAAAACATCCCCTGTAAAACTGGGAGAAGGTTCAGAGAGGCCCAGACCAAAGTCGTAGCAGATACTGGAGTATACTTTCTCCTTTAAAACAATTAAATGCCGTTCTGCTCAAACAAACAGACAAAAACACCACACACTGAATCAAAGGTTCTCTGCCTTGGGGTGCACAGACCTGTGAATGGGCTGGTGGTGGTCACCAGAAGGGATGGCTGTGCTGCTGCCTTGTTTCCACCGCTCCCTCCATGCTGTCCTCTGCTTGCTTTCCTTCGCCCTCCCTGCCCCTCGCCTGGCCGACTTCTGTAGGAGTTTCCTCCTGGCTGACTGCTGACCCCGCCTCCACTCCATCGGTTATACTCCTGGGATGTGCAGTGGAGAGCGTGACGTTCCATCATTAAGGGGAAGAGAGATCCAACCAGGGGGGTTGCAGCGTGCCGAGGCTGAGAACCAGGGAATGAGATGAGAGAGAAGGGCCAGGAGTGCCCGGGATGGGCCCGGTCTCTAGCCAGCCAGGGGAGGCGCCCACGTTCCTGCCCTGCACCCTCATCTCTGGGAGGCGGCTAGAGGGTCCTGCGCCCCGAGAAGGGAGGCAGCTCAGCCCTGACTTGGGACTGTGCCGACTCCCGGACATAGTGTCCGGGTTTCTGTCTTCAGTGCAGAGGCTATGAGCAGCTAGGTCTTCCCAGCAGCCCAGACCTAGAGTGGGTGAGGGAAGCAGCTCGTGGGGTCTCTGCTGGGCCCGCTGCCCGGCAGTGCCGGCTCTGGGGCCGTTGAGCAGAGGGAGGGGGACGTGGACGAGCGAGAACCGGGTTGAAACCAGCAGCTTTGCGCTGTTTCAAGCGTGTTAATTAAATATGGGGATTATATACCCCAAGTCTTCACAGAAAGTAGATGTATCGTACCTCATTACCAGATTTTATACACTCCACCTGGCCAAGACTGATGTTCTGTATTATCAAAGAATGCTGGATTTTATGGTCCCAAACCTTCAGATACTAAGAGAGAAACATTCAGAAATGACAGTGGTGAGAAGCAGGTGGCACCTGTCAGCCCCGGGTGAGATGCTGAAGCCGGACAGAGTTTACACGGGCCACGTGCTCTCTGGATGCCGCACAGGCAAGAGGGTTCAATGTAAGTTCAGGTTGAACCGGGCCAAGCTTTTGTCCTGTGAGCGCCTGTGGGTTCATTCTGCACTTCTCGGACTCTCCCCTCTGATTTTCACAGGACCCACTCCTGATGGGTGTGAGGGGTGTGTGTGTGGGTTTGAGGGGGTGTGGGTGTGTGAGGGGTGTGTGTAGGCATGAGGGTGTGCGTGTAGGGGTGAGGGGGTCCAGGTAAAACAAGCATAATTTTAACTTTTATCACAGGAATAGATTAAAATGTCAGATCTACTAGGCTCTTAATAAAATCAGCAGACCCCCGACCAGTTCCTTCTCACCTGCTTCTTGTTCCCTGGAGGCAACAGTTTTCAACTCTTAGGCTGTTTCTTTTTATATTCACCTTTACATTTCTAAAGACCACACCTGTGCTGTTATTTTTAATGTTTGCTGTATTAGGCGTGACCTGTCGGCTTCCTGCTGTGGAAGACGAGGGTTCAGCCCTCTCCCACCATCTCCCACACGCATATTCCGCCCCCCACCAATTCTCCTAATATATTTATCATCCATTTTGGTTCAATAAACAGTGTTTCTATGACCATGTAAATAATATTCACAGTTGAGTCATGTACTGTCTCTTGATTATATTTTCTTTCTTCTCAACTACGTATTTTGTCCAGAGCTGCAAGAATGGCTTTGTTTGTGCATTTGCGGGTTTTCCATGCATCCCAGGCTGGCTGTGCCTGTCAGTGAGGTGAACCCGCCGGGTGGTCTCTCGTCTCCGGAGCCTGCTGCCCTGCGGCTCCGTCAGGCGCAGTTGCGCTCCAGATTTGCTGCACCCGTCTCATCCTGGGACTTCCTCCCATCAGCCTGGGCGATCCCTCCCGTCTACTGTGCTCCATCTTCTGCTTCTTGGATTCCACCCTCCTCCTCTGTTTTGATGACTTCCTCACTGGGTAGGTGGCTTCCTCTCAGAGTGCATGCATGATACATTTTGTAAGACCATGCAGGTCTCAGGAAGACCTGTTTTCCTCCCTGAACACTGGATTGATCATTAGCTGGGTATAGTGTTCTAGGCTGCAAATATCTATTTTTGCTCACAACTTTGAATTGTCTCCTAGGTTCCAACATTGCTGTTGGTGACACTTTAATTACTGATCTTCTGTCTGTGAACTGCTTTTTCTTTCTGGAAACTTTCAGTATTCTCTTTCTCGCCCTGGTGTTGTGATATTTCAGAACAAGGTGCCTTTTTATTGATCTCTTTGCTATCACTGAGCTCAGCTCTCAATGGACCCTTTCAATATGGAAATGCATGTCCTTTGGGACATTCTTTTATTCCTTTGATAATTTCCTCTGTTTTTCTTTCTTTTTACTTTCTAGAACATTTAGCAATCAAGTACTGTTTCCCTGGATTGGTTCTCTAACTTTTCTTTTTTTTTACTTTTCCTCTTCCATTTGCCGTTTTTGGTTCTATTTTACAAGTTTTATTTATTTGTGTTATTATTTTTTTACAGAGTACAATTGCTGTTTTATGGATACAGTATTTTCTTCTCTCTCCAAGGGTGTGAACATTATGATTGTTCTTCCTTCTTGTATCTCTTAGTTCATTTGTTTATTGTTTCCCTCAAATGCTTGGTGATTCTTTTTTCTTTTCTTAATATTTATTTATTTATTTGATTGCCAGGTCTTAGTCGCGGCAGTCAGGATCTTTTTAGTTGCGGCGTGCGTGTGGGATCTAGTTCCCTGATCAGGGGTCGAACCCGGGCCACCTGCATTGGGAGCACGGAGTCTTAACCACTGGACCACCAGGGAAGTCCCTGCTTGGCGATCCTTGGTTGTCCACACGTGTCTGAGGGAAATGTCAGATTGCTGGTCAGGAAGAAAAGTGTGGCGGGGCAGGGCTTCTCAGCTGGGGCTCTGTTGTCCAGACGTGGAGCCGTGCTCTGGAAATTGCTTTGCTTTCCCCCCTGTGCGCCCTCGTCCCCTAGCCCCAGGACCCCCAATATCAGTGTCTGTAGCCCTCTTCCCTTGGACTCGGGGCCGTGGGGTCCTGGTCTCCCTGCTCCGGATGTCAACTTCTTCTCAATCCTCCTGTTTTCAGTATGTGCCTCTCCACGTCCCTAAGTTGTCCCTGTCAACTGAGTCCTGAACCCCTCTGGCCTCCTGTCCCCAGAGACCAGCAGTACCAGAGTCTTTTACTGGGTGGTGGAGAGGGCGGCCACCTGACCGTGTGGGAGAGGGGCTGGGGCCATGGGAGCCCCTCGTACACATTTTCAGCGAATCATCCTGTTTTTATTCTCATCTGCACACTCCGTCTTCAGAGCTTCCCTGTGACTCCTACTCTTGAGACTTAAGGGTTCTGTGGTCTCGTCAAATGTACCTAATATGCTTCCTGAGATTCTCGTGATCTCCCCTGTCTCCCAGGCCCTTGGCCACTTGCTGGGCCACAGTGAAGGTGACAGTGACCTCTACCCCCTTGGTCCTGGGCATTTGGCTGCCAGAGGCTGACCAGCTGTGTGTCCTACCTTTTCCTATTACTTCACCACCTAAATGGGGTTCTGGTACCCCCTGCCGGCCCCAGGAAATGGGTTTCAGCACACACGAAATTTTACCAGCTTCCTCCTGACTTCATCTGCCTGGCTGTCTGAGAACAAAATAAATGAATCCACTGCAGAATGTCAGGTGGATGGGAACTTGAGGACGCCTACTGACGTGCGCAGACTTGTCCCTGTCCATCCTTCCTCCAGATTTGTGAAAAGCCCTCCCATTGTCATTCTTTCATCTGGCATCATCACGGACATTGGAGACTTAAGGGCGATTTCTTTTTATTTTGCAAGAAATCATAAGAAAACTTGGGAGGAGCCAGAGAGAAAATGTTCTGGGCATCATTCTTGTTTTTGAGATTCAAAAACCACCTGGTACAGAAGTGCAGCTGGCAGCTGGGAGCACATGTAGTTTCCCTGAACTGCATTTTCGTGTCTCACTGTGATGTCAAGACGGAAGGGAGTGCTGGCCTCTCCTCGTGGGCACCTCCTCCTCCTATCACACTAGGTGTGCTGAAGGGCAAAGAGTTTATCATTCTTATCTCAGAGCCCCAGCACCCAGAAGAGTGCTCGGGATGGGTTAGGTGTCAAGAATACCTGTGGAATTGGAGACTGGAAGTCCCTCAGACATTTCCTTAGGGACTTAGGTACTTGGGGCACCGACCTTAGAAGCAGGTAGCCTGGAGGGTCTATGAGAACAGACATGGCCACACATCTGAAATAGGCCATCCAGCTGTGAACAGGCCTCGGCTGACAGGAGCCGAGATTCTGTAGTATCCTTCTCAAAGATGGTGCAGCATTTCAGGAACAAATGAAAACTTAACTTCAGATATTCCTTCCAGCCCAGGAAAAATTCTTCCTTCGTAACCGTGCACCTTTTCTCCTCACTTTGGCTGCACTGCGTGGCATGCGGGATCTTAATTCCCTGACCAGGGATCGAACCCATGCCCCCAGCAGTGGAAGCGTGGAGCCCTAACCACTGGACCGCAAGGGAAGTCCCAACCTCGCATCTTTGGGAGCGTCTCTTTGCCTTGGCAAGGTCCACTTGGTATGCCGGCCCTTCTGGCTGTGCTGTCAGTCTTGGGAATAGCATCTTCATCTCCTCCCAGAGCTGAGTCTGTGTCTTCCATGCAGAAACCAGACACACGTCAGTCCTAAGAGAGTTGGCCCAGCCATTTAACCCGGACCATTTCTTAGCTTCAGAAACAAATACGTTAAGTATGTAAGTTGTGAAATGTAATAATAAAACAAACATCTGTGAATCCAAAACTCGATTTGAAAAAATATTATGAGACCAGCAACGTTGAAGCTCGGCCTCCCTCTCACAAACATAATCACTTTTCTGCATCTCGTACATGTCATTCACCTGCCTTTCTTTAGACTGTTACCGTATTTGTGTATAGCCCTAAACAATATATTACTTATTGTTTGGTTTAATTCTATAAAAATTCTATCATGCTGTTAAGTATTCTTATGCAACTTGCTTTTTCTCTCTTACCAGAAAGAAGAATTTGTGAATTTCATTCATGACGATCTGTGTACTAGGCCTGTGTTAATTTTCACTGTTGTATTCTAGCCCATTGTGGGACCATACCACAATTGATTTCTCCATTTTCCTCTTAATGAATGTTTGTGGTGTTTCTCGTCTCTTCTAGGAAAAAAATAAAAGTGCTATAAACATTCTTGAAACCATGTCTGGGTACCATGTGGTATATACCTAAAAATAAAATTACCAGGCCGTATTGTAAAACTCAAACTAAACTGTACTAGCCGATGCCAAATTGCTCCCCGAAGTATTTGAGTCAAATCTTATACACTTCTGGAGAGAGTATACAGTCTCATCAATGTACATCTTCCCTGACACTTCCGTATTTGTCAGATTCTTTAATTGGGTGTGAAAATACATTCCGTCTTGTTTTCAACTTAAATTTTCTTGATGGCATAATGAGGTATCTTTTCAAAAGTTTATCAGCTATTCTGGTTTCCGTGTTTGAGAATACGCATTCTAGTCTTTTCCAAAGTTTTAAGTTGGATTGTGTGTCTCTTCCTCACTGATTTTTTTAAGGAGTTAAATATATACTCTGGATTCTAATTATTTGGCCTTGTATATATGTGGCATATGTCTTTCCCTGTTTGAGCCATCTTCTCTCTTTCCGGTGTCTCTTGATGAAGAGAAGTTTTTCATTTTAGTGTAGCTTAAGTGATCAGACTATTCTTTTTTTCTTGAATGGTTTATTTTCCCCGTGGATAATCAATTCCATTGTCCCAGCATCAATTGATTAATCCTAGTGTCTCCCATTTGCCTGAGAAATTAGCTTTATAAAAAAAGTATAATATGTGCTTATATAATGGATCTATTTTTTTGCTTTCTATTTTGCTCCATTAGTCAATTTGTCTACCCCTGCACCAATATCGCCTTATCCTTTTAATAATTCTTTTTTTTTGCGGTATGTGGGCCTCTCACTGTTGTGGCCGCTCCCGCTGCGGAGCACAGGCTCCGGACGCGCAGGCTCAGCGGCCATGGCTCACGGGCCCAGCCGCTCCGCGGCACGTGGGATCCTCCCGGACCGGGGCACGAACCCGTGTCCCCTGCATCGGCAGGCGGACTCTCAACCACTGCGCCACCAGGGAAGCCAATAATTCTTGACGACTGGTGGGGCAAGTTCCACTCCCTTTGGCTTCTGTGGCGCCTTGACTCTTTTTGTTCCTGTGTGCATATTTTAAGGACTCATTAAAAATATGCATAATAGGGGCTTCCTTGGTGGCGCAGTGGTTAATAATCCGCCTGTCAATGCAGGGGACACGGGTTCGAGCCCTGGTCCGGGAAGATCCCACATGCCGTGGAGCAACTAAGGCCCTGCGCCACAACTACTGAGCCTGCGCTCTAGAGCCCATGAGCCACAACTACTGAGCCCGCGTGCCACAACTATGGAAGCCTGCACGCCTAGAGCCTGTGCTCTGTGACGAGAAGCCACTGCAGTGAGAAGCCCGCGCACTGCAACGAAGAGTAGCCCCCTCTTGCCGCAACTAGAGAAGGCCCCCGCACAGCAATGAAGACCCAACTCAGACAAAAATAATAAATAAAATAAATAAATTTATAAAAAATAAATAAATTTTTAAAAAGTCTAAAAAAATATGCATAATACCCTTATGACATCTAAAACAGAATGTTCTCACATACCCTGTTAACAAAGCAAATTTCCCAAACTGTGTGTGTTTCATGTTTTTGAAAACTGTTTGTTTGAATCAAGTTCAGGAAAAGTCCATCCCAAGAGTTTATCACGGTCTGGACTTTGCTGTTACATTACCTTAGTGTCATTTAACATGTTCCTCTGTTCCATGTATTTCTTGTAACTAGACAAGGGAGTTGATCAGATTCAAGTTCATTTCTGGGCGGGGGAGAGGCAAGATTACTTCACAGGTGGTAGCATGTGTGCACTTCCATCGGGAGATGCGTGGTATTTAGCTGTCTCTCTTTTGTGCTAAGAGAAGCCATTGATCATCATGGCTTAGACCCATTCATTCACTAGGGATTACAAAAAGGCAGCATTCTAATTCTATCATTCTTTCCTACTTATTAGCTGGAATTATTTTATAAAGATAAATTTCCTCTAGCTGTTCATTACCTTGAGGTACATTTTATGAAAGAAAATAGGACAAGTTGGACCACACCAGAATCATCTATTCACACTGAGCACTGTCAGGTGATTCTTTTCTTTCCTTTACCAATTTTGAAAATGACTTCCTCCAAAGGTAACAAATACAGTTTAAAAGGTATCATTATAAATTCCTGGGTTAAATCTTTGTGCTTTAATCTGGTGTAGTTATTACCCTCACTGATGTCCAGTTGCCCCGCCTATGGCCACTGGGAGCTGCTTCAAGTTAGATCCTGCAATTTCTTCACCTAACCCAGTAGTTTTATTTACTTTTCTGAAATCTGAAATTACAAACTATTCCAGGTTCATCTTGGACGTTTTCAACCCCAGACCTGGAATTAGCCATTTGTCTAAGATGTTCTGGTTCCTGTTAGTGCAAAATGCTATTCAGAAAAACTAGAGTCTGGGCATTAGGAGACTTTATTGCTAGTAGCTTAGTCATTGTTTCTGGACGGTTAGGGTTGATAGAGCTAGGGAATTTGCACTTATATAACAGACAGACAGACAGACAGACATATGTACATGGAAGATAAAGCATGGGTTCTCAAGTTGGTGATTACATGGTCTTTATTTAATTTCATCCATCTTATTTCTGCAAGATTTCCCCTCTATGGCATTAATATCATTTTGAGTTCTCACCAAGAGTGTGGAAGTACTTTTTTCCTCATTTCTTTTTTGGAAAACTTTTGGGTGAGAATTGGTATCTCCATGTAGTTTTAATTTATATTTGTCTTCTTTTGAGCAAGTTGAAAATTATGTGTTTTGGGGGGTGTGTGTGCATATTCATCTATTTATAAATCTACTTGTCAAATTCCACAAAAAACCTTGTTGGAAATCTTTATTAGAATTGCATAGAATCTACAGGCCAATTCTTCTCAAGTGGATATTTTTATGATATTGAAGTTTTCTGCCCATGAACTCGGTCTATTTCTTTACGTATTTACGTCTTCTTCAGTGTCTTTCGATAAGTCTTTTTGGTCTCTCCCACAGAGGTCTTGAGCATCTTTTGTTAGACTCTCCTAGGTCCTTTATGCATTTTGTTGCTATTGTAGATGATATCGTATAAAACTTTGTGTACTTGATGCTAGAATAAATGTAATTGATTTTTGTTGATTGCTCTTACGTCCAGTGGCTTTGCTAGTTTTCTGTTTTAATAATTGTAGATTCTTTCAGGTTTTACATGAAGATCAGCTAGGAATAGCGATGGTTTTGTTTTTCTGTTCCAGTCCTTCTATATTTCCTTTTTGTGTCTTATCTGCTGCTGAATTCCTTCAGGACGATATTGGATCACACCAGAATCTTAGGTTATCTATAAGCACTGAGTACTGTCAGGTGTCCCCATCTGGCTGGGGAGCAAAACTTACAAAAAAAGCTTTACTCTTCTCCGCTTGCCCGTACCTCATCTCTAGGTCTGACTTCTGTGCAGCGAGATGTTAGCTGAAGTTTTGCCAGTTGACGTGCAGCAGTGAAGCCTCCCATAGCTTTGCTTCGTCAGCCTGGATGGCCAGAGGGAAATGTGGCTTCTTAGACCTCACATCATTATGAGTAGGATGGGCTGGACTGGGACCCCAGGGCGTCAGGAAGACCCTGGGATAGGGATCCCTGAACGAGAGTTGTAACATGTGGGTGTGGTGAGCCTGAGAAGAAGAGAGTCCTACGTCCTGAGGGTCCTGAGGGTCAGATGTGAGAAGCCATGCCACTGGCATCAAGACACAGGAGGAGGAGGTAGACCAGAAGGCAAAGCATAAGTATTGGGAGGCCAGTAGGCCCTAGACCACAGTGAGGAGCAGGAACGAGTGCCCAGATCCAGGCTGTGTTGCCTGGATGTTACTTCATCAACCTTAGGTCTTGCGTGTACCCGTGGGTCAGACTCAACTTTAGCGCCATGAGGGCTAAATGCGATTATACGTGCAAAGCCCCAGCTCAGATCCCGGCATGCAGTAGGGGTTTAATCAACAGCAATTCTTGGCAGGTGGAGCGTCTCTGTAGACATTCAGTGCTGTATCTGACAAGAGCTGCTGTAGGTTGAGCCCCTGTTGCATGCCAGGACACCAGCTAGGGGCTTTGCTGTCTATTAGCTGTGGGCTCTCCTGCCAACTGGGTCATCCCCCCATGTGCCACGGCCGCAAAGTGTTCACTACAAGCCCGTCACAGCACCCATGCTAGCCACCCGTCCTCCAGAGCATACTCTTGTTTCCCTGGTCTGCGGATTCTCACCATTGCACCCTGCCTTTGACACATGGCTTGTTAACATGTTCTAGAGTCCTTTTCCAGTTTCTGGGCAGTACTCAGGCTGCAGGCTCCATGGGCAGACTAGTCTCTGGCCCCCACAGAGCTTGGGGGAATCTGTGTATCCATGACAAGTTGTTCTAGTCACGGGCTTAGTTAGTACAGGCTGGTTTTTATTTCAGTCACCCAGAGAATAAATGAGCAGTGCGAATTCCTAGGACTCAGTTCATCCAGGCCACAGCAGAATCACGGCGGCTCTAGACTGGAGTCTGCCGTTTGCTGTATGACCTTAGGCAAGTCTCCTTCGGTCGTGGCCCTCAGCTTTCTCTGTTCAACTGTTCAGGAATCTCTGACCAGAGACTGGATGTCCCCTCCATAGTTTCCCTCCTCTGACCATGCTCCCGACTCCAGGAAGTATCTTTCTGCTGTAAAACTCAGCTGGGGAGGGGTTGGAAGATTCACTACTCTCATACCTTGCACTGTTATCGTGACCAACCTCCTTTCACACCTTTTATCCTTCGTTTTATGACAGCTATTAAAGACTGTTTGGAGCTCCCTCGGTTCCTTTAGGAATATTCATGCATTTTATAGGCCTCTCATGAAGGAGAGGCGCCTTTATTAGAAGCAGGCAGGGAGATTCTGTATGAAGGGGCATTAGGTGGCCTCGCCCAGAGGATCATGGTACTGAGGCTCCCTGTCCAGCTCGCTAGTTTATGCACCTGTTTGAACGGTTTTCCTTGGGGGAGATGAAGGGATCTTTGAGGATTCCAGACAGTGCAGAGAGACTGCACTCTCGCTGAGATCTTGCTGTTGTTTGCAGTATCATCTGCACTGGGGGGAAGGGTGGGAAGAAAGGAGCCTGCACTCGCTGTTCTGATTTTGGGCTCCTCCGCCCATGCCTTACTTCGTTTGCCCTGGAAGGATCTGGCACTGGCCAGCAGCCTGGATTTACTCTGGCCATGTCCCCAATGGCTTTAGTCCCCACCCCATGTTTCACCACTCCGCCTTCCTAGCACATCCCATATTTCATGGGACCTGAGGCAGTCTCTGTTTTTTTTTTTCTTCTTTAGAGCATTTTAGGTTCATAGCAAAACCATGTGGAACGTAGAGAGATTTCCCGTATACCCCTTCTTTGACACGTGGGTAACCTCCCCCATTATCAACATCCCCCCCAGCCTTGGTCCATTTGTTACAACTGATGAACCTCCATCTACACATTGTTATCCCCCAAGTCCGCAGTTTCCATTACGGTTCACTCTCGGTGTTGTATATTCTGTGGATTCTGACAAAGGTGTAATGACGTGTATCCACCATTTCGGTATCATACAGAAGAGTTTTACTGCCCTAAATATCCCCATCCTTCCCTTCCCACCCAACCCCTTACAGCCACTGATCTCTTTAGTGACTCCATAGTTTTGATTTTTCCAGAATGTCATATAGTTGGAATCCTAGGGTCTCTAGTCTTTTCAGATTGGCTTCTTTTACTTGGCCATATGCATTGAAGGTTCATTGGCAGTATGCATTTCTGTGGCTTGATAGCTCATTTCTTTTCCGCACTGAATAATATTTCATTGTCGAGGTACCACAGTTTGTCAACGCATTCACCTACTGTAGGATGTCTTGGTTTTTGGCAGTCATGAATCAAGCTGCTGTAAACACCCGTGTGCAGGTTTTTGTGTGGACATACGTTAGGGGAGCAGAGGCAGGTTGAGGGGCATACCATGGATTCTCTAGTCTAGTCCTTGCTTTTCAAAGTGTGGTCCCAGACCACCCAAACCAGAGGCTAGGGATGGTTAGACAGGTGGATTCCCAGCTCCTCCACAGACGGAATGAATCAGACCTTCAGGAAGTGGTCCCAGGACTTGACAGGTGTCACTCCTTACTTCCATTCCCCCAAAGCTGATTCTCACTGAGATTTGAGAACCGCTGACCCACGTGCTGGGTCTGTTGCTCGCCAGTCCCTGGACCTGTCTCAGGGCCCCAGGATTCGCTTCCAGCCTGAGGGGTCCCCTTGGACTGGAGTCCTTCTGCCCTGGCCCCCAGCAAGCCTCCCTCCTCCCACACTCCTATTTCCCACTCGAGCCTGCTGTCTTCCTCTATTTCTCTGCGCCTTTTTCTCCATCTCATTTTAATGGATTCTGAAGTGTTAAGGCACTTAGTGAGCGTGAATTTCTCTCTGAAATCAGTCTCTTTCTGCAAGCTTGCTTCCCCCTTCTTTCAAGTCAGCTAAATCTCGCCTCCCCCAAATTAAATGGCTCCGGGCGGAACCGGCCTCGAGTTGATGACCTAATGCCGTAGCAGCTCCAGTGCCGCTGATCTGGCCTGACCTAATTTGCCCAGAAATGCTGTCCCAACATAAGCACAGTCCTTACCGTGCTTTACCCTGTTTATTATCCAGGGGACGGCAGGGAGGAGAAGGGTGCTTGGGCGGGATGGGGGAAGCTGCCCGAATGGGAGTGGGGATGTACCAGGGGAGGGGGTGGTCCTGGCCTCTGAAGTTTGGGGTGACCCCCGAGGAAGATGAGCAGAGGCTTTCCTTCCTCAGCGATGATCTGAAGCACCTTGTCCTCCCCGTGGGCCCGGAAACCTGGGGTCCCTGCCCTGTGAGAAGCTGGGAGGTGTCCTGGAAACAGATGGGTGTCTTTGGGTGACCATGTGACTGGACCTGTTTCCTCATCTCCAGAACAGTGACCATCGGGTTAGGTCCATGACCAGATGATGGATACGTTATTATTATCATTAGGCTCTGATGGACAGGTATTAACCTCCTTTCCCAGGTGCAGAAGCTGATACCCAGTATGCCTAAGCGGCTTATCTGAGGTCACATGTCTGTCCTGCACAGCAAGTGGCAGAGCTGGGTTTGAAGCCAGCACTGCCCACTGAAGTCCTTAGTCCTCCCCTTCCCAGCAGGCCTTCCTGTGCAGTGCGGCGGAGCCCAGGAGGCAGGGGTCCTGGTGGGGTTGGGCCTGCACTCCCGACTTACCCCTTTCCATTAGGGGTGGGCGTGGCTTCCTCTTGAGTTCCTGCTCGCTCCTCGTGGCTGGCAGCCTTCTGTCCTTGGGTCAGAAGGGGAGGGGTTCAGACCGTGAAGGGCCCCACCACACCCGTGCGGAGGCCTGCAGGCTGCTGGGCTGCGAGCAGAGGCCGAGCAGTGAGCATTAGTCATCACGGCAGGCAGATCAAAGGGCGAGGTTCCCGTGTGCCTTACAACAATGTCTTGAGTGGTTTTGGCTCCCAGGGGCTGGGTTTCAATCCAGAATCTAGCTCCCGTGCCATCTTTCACCTTGGTTCCCTCGACTGTCCAATGGGAGAGAATTATCCCGTGTCTGCACCCTCTCTGGTCTGATGGGATTGTTGTGAAGATTGGACGAGTTATGGATGTGAGTGTACTTAGCACACTCCTTGGCACCCCGTAGGTGCTCAGAAATGGTTTTTATATTTGTACAATAAAAATCTGTTAAAAAACCAAACCAAAACAAAACCTTTAAAATGTCTGAGAGCAACGTAGGGGTTGGCGAATGTGGGCAGGACAGATCTTCTGCCTGCCAAGGGCACGCCTTTGGCTCCGCAGCCCGAGGGACCGGACGCGATTCCACATCATAAGAATACCTGTCTTAGTTAAAAACTGTACAGAGGGTGATGAGGGGCTGCGCTGATCACATACACATGAGAAAGTTCAGCCTCTGTTGGTGAGATCAGCAATTCTTTCTCCTGGTTTCACGTCACACCGGGGTGTCTCCAATTATCTCAAGAAGGGTCAGGAACCACTCAAGATGTTATTAATTTTAATCCATTCTAATTAAATATATAAATGGGCCACGTACCGCTTTGTGGAAGGAGAAAAGGGAGGAAACAATATCTTAAGATCAAATCTGTGATTCTCGGGTACTGGTAGCCGACGTCTCAAGGGCTGAGAATCATGGGCCGTTTTTTCTTCCCTTTCTTTCTCCTCGTCGTTCTCCCTTCGTGTGCCCTGCTGGGTGCTCTGACTGATGCAGGCAAAGAATGGTTCTATCCAGAGAGCCTGCAGGGCCAGAGGACAAGTGGGGCTGGTGGGGTGGGGGTGCGGGGAGGGTGTGTGTGGGCCCAGAGCCCCGGGTTCTTGTCCTGATTTTGCCGCTCAGGGTCGCGTGACTGGTGAGTCTGCTCTGGCTGAGTCTCTAATGAGGCTCATCACCCTGTTCTTTCTGCTCAAGGTGAGCTTCAAGGCAACAGTGAACTGGCCAGGCCAGTGCACAGGACGTCTGCACGCATTCCTCGGCTGTGTTTATTAAGCACCGTCTTGTGCTAGGCACTGGGCAACACAACCATGGGAGAACGACCGTGAGCAAAAGCGGGCAGCTTCCCGCTCTCGAGCAGCAGCTCGCAGCAGAAAGGGGGGAATTGGGATCTGGGTACCACGTGGAAGACGTGGCCCACAAGGAGAGAGTGACTGCCGCTGTCTTCGAACTGGGACATTCCTGGGCCTTCAGAGACTGCTTCCGGGGACAGCGAGGGTCTGGTCCCTGTCCACCATGAGGACCGGTGGGGGAGGGACTGTCCCCAGGCTTTCGCCTTTCCCTGCAGCAGATCCGGAGGAGGTTTTGTGCTCAGCCTGCCTCTCTCTCTATGCTGTGGGGCAGGTTAGAGACAGAGGAGGGGTCCCAGCTCAGCATGATGGGGGGAGGTTGGACGAAACCTGCCAGTTGGCCCAGCTCTGAGTAAGGAGGAGGGTGTGCTGGGAGGGGGAGGTGGTCAGTCA
This sequence comes from Leucopleurus acutus, assembly GCF_964270905.1. Lineage (NCBI taxonomy): Eukaryota > Metazoa > Chordata > Mammalia > Artiodactyla > Delphinidae > Leucopleurus > Leucopleurus acutus. The sequence goes on from NC_139162.1 coordinate 20,281,529, forward strand.
CGTGGTGAGGGCCAGGCTACTGGGGAGAGGATTTGCCCTGGACACTGAGAGGTTTCCCCGTGACGTCACATCTTTTGAGGCCTCCCTGCAAGGTGTCCGGCTGTCCTCCCGCAGTGAGTCTCTTATTTAGGAATTCTAGAGACTCTGAAGACACTGCGCTGGCAGAGCTGGGGCTGTAGGAAGCGCAGTGCAGCAGCTGCCCGGGGAGGCTGAGCAGGTGGCCCAGGGGGAGGCCCAGAAGCAGGCCTGGCTGCACTTGCTTTTGTTCTGAAGCAATCTGTCCCTCTGGCCCTTTGGCTCGTGCCACTCTTCCCCTACGTCTCTGCCCCTGGCCAATGATGGCTCACCCTTCAGGTCTCATCTCAGCTTTCCTTTCCTCCGGGAAGCCCCCCGATCTCCCTGGACTGGGCATGTGCCGTCCCCATGGGGATTCACAGTCCCCCACCCTGCGTCCTTCATGTCAAGATTCTCAACCCCCTATCGAAACAGCCTGTTTTCACATCTGTGGCTGCATTAGACCGTGTGCTGCGTATCCCCTGGCTCTAGGCACGGTGCTTGGCACCCAGGAGGTGTTCAGCAAAGGCTTCTGGAATGAATGATGTTGAGGTTATTGGTGCAGAGCCGACACCAGGGCTTAGGGAGGACCAGTGCCACCTCAGCAGGAAGTAGACATCACGGCCTGCTGTCAGGGCCCTGGGATTAGGTGTCCCTGGCCTGGATCACAGATGGTCTTGAGGGTTCTGGGTTGCCCTTTCTGCTCTCTGTTGCCCAGGCTGTTCGCTCCTGGGGCTGAAGCTGCAGCTACATTCCCAGTTCTTTAAAGGTCTTGGGTGATTTTTCAAACGTTTTATCGCCAACATGCTTTGCATACTGCCACACATTTAAAACCCACACATAATTTAAGGGACATTTAATCAATAGAGTCTTGATTCATTTTTCCCTTAAATCATCAGTATTGTTGTTGTGAAGAGCCCACCTGAAGTTCAGGAAGGCTCTTAAGCATTTTTAATAACCATTTTCTTCCCTTGTATCGTATTTTTTTAAAAAAACTATCTTTTTGAAAGACACTTCTTCCATTGGTTGAAGAAGCTCAAGATGCCAGATTCCCAAGTGCTGAAATTGTGTACGATACGCAGTTCTGTAAGGAAACGGACTCCTCCAGGATACTTCCATATAAGTATATATACATTTTTAACCAGAGCAGGTTTTGCTGGAGGTTGTCTGAGGCTTATCGGAGAAGGGCTCTCAGCTCCCAGTTGTGACTTGAGGCTGGGGCTCGGGCAAGGGGGTCTGGTCTCCTCCAGGAAGGCCTCACGTCTCACACTTGGAGGTATCACATCTTTGAAGCACCAGATGCATGCGCGGCAGGCAGTTATCTCCATTTCCCTGGATCTGATTCGATTCTCTGTCCCTGCTGTGGTTTGCCAATTACATCATACTTTTACAGAGTGCTTAGTGCATACCAGGTATCATGCTAAAACCTTCATCCGCATCCTCTCGTGAAGTTATTATCCCATTTTACAGACAAGAGCATTGAGGCAGAGGGCTTCTGTATGAGTTTCCTGTGGCCTCTGTGACAAATGACCTCAAACTTGGTGGGTCAAAACAATGGAAATCTAATCTCTTGCAGTTCTGGAGGGCTGAAGTCTGAAATCAAGGTGTCAGTGGGGCTGTACTTTGGAGAGGATTCCATCCTTACCTCTTCAAGCTTCTGGTGGCTCTGGCATTCCTTAGCTTGTGGCCGCATCACTCTATGTGGCCACATTGCCACCTCCTCTTCATGGGTGGTGTCTGTTCCTCTCTGAGTCTGTCTCCTATAAGGACACATGCCGTTGGATGTAGAGCCCTTATGGATAATCCAAGACAAATTCCTCATAGGATCCTTATAAGCTAAGCCAACTTTCTTCATATAATAGTCACAGGTTCTGGGAGTTAAGACATGGGCATATCTTTTGGGGGCCACCGTTCAACCCCCTACCACTTGTAAAGAGCACAACCAGCACCTGAACCCAGGCAGTGTGACTGCAGAGGTGGGGCTTCCCAGCGCTGCCCTGGGTTCCCTGCCGCATGGCTGATGTGCTGGGACATCAGCGATAGAAACTGCAGAAGTTGCCAGGCTCAGTCAGCTTGGTTGGGGTTTTAATTGGTCTTTCCCCCTGAGGGTACTATCCTGTCTTAGTCCATTCAGGCTGCTGTAACAAAATACCACTGACTGGGTGACTCTTAAACAGCAGACGTTTATTCCTCACACTTCTGGAGGCTGGGAAGTCCAAGTTCAAGGTGCCAAAGTGGTCATCCTCTGGTGAAGGTCCTTTACTGGTTCACAGCCAGCACCATTGTGCTGTGTCCTCCGTAAACAGTGAAAGGGGCTAGAGATCTCTCTGGAGCCTCTCTGAGGAGGGCAGTAATCCCATTCATGAGGGTTCCAACCTCATGACCTGAGAACCTCTCAAAGTCCCCACCTCCTAATACTATCATCTTTGGGGCTTAGGATTTCAACATGTGAATTTGGGGAGGTATATAAAAATTCAGATTACAGCATATCCTTTCTTTTTTTTTTTTTCCTATCTTGACAAAAATATTTGGGTCTTTTCACATCAGCACATAAACTCCAAAGTTTATGTGGCTGGTGTTCTGTACTGTGGACCGTGCCCTCACATTGTGGACAGTTATGCATCTGCCGCTCCACCCTGACACAGTGGTGGGTGCTGACTGGGATGTGTGGTTGTTATATTACATTAATAGATATTAATATGTATTACTATATCTATTATTAGATTAATCCATATGAAAGTATCATATTTTTGGACAACAAACGTCAAATATCAACGATTTCATCTGGCTCACTCTCATATTTATTTAAACTATATCACCCCTCGGCATTCTCACCTCTTCCCCCAGCTTGTCTTCCCCCTTTTGCTTCCTCCAGAGGCCGACTGCATATTCCAGTCCCCTGCACGCGCCTTTGATTTCAGCACGTGCCTCGTCTGGCGCATCTCCCTTCTTTAGTTATTCAGGCACGTCCCGGGCAGGTTTGGTGCTTTGTCACGCACCAGATCCCATCCTAATTTCGACTGTCTCCAAAGAAGCCACAAAGCAGCCAGCCCATCTTGAAGTCGTCAGCTCGTATTAAAGGTTCAGGAGCATCTGTTTGAAACCAACATGTTATTTTCCTGCCTTGCCCACTGTGCCCACTAACGTGAAGTACTTACGGGTAGTGTCAGGTTGGGTCCATGTCTAAAAATATCCCCTTCCCTTCAGAATCTGGTCTTTTCTGAAGAGTGCCCTGACTCACAACCAGAACTTCTCCACGCTCAAAACATTTACACATTTAATGCATCCTGAAATATTAACCTATATTATGCACAAGCAGCAGTGTAAATGTTTCCTTTCCTGGCAAGGCCTATGTTATTGGAAATCATTTATTGAGATTTATGTCTTAACAGTGCTGAAGGGCTGTTTGCATTGTTAAGGTTCCCAAAAGCCAAGGTGGAAATTCTGGGGTGGTGTTTATGTGAAGATTTGGAGCCGCTAGGAATGGCCCTCCCAGGGCTGAGCTGTCAGTCAGTCTGTTAACATTTCTCAAGTGTGCACTATTTGTGTGGCTACAAGATAATGCACTGGGTGTGTGACCTTGGGCAAATTGATCTGCCTCTCTGAACCCTCATTTCCTAGAGCCCCATCTTAGGATGGGGTGATAATAATGGCACGTGCTTTGTAGGGTCGCTAGACGGGCCCGTGGATTTGGCCCAGAACCAAACCTGCCTCCTTCTAACTCCAGATGTAGAAGAGCATTTTGTAGGAAGTAAGTTCTCTGTTGCTGAAAGTGTCTCGGCAGAGATTGAGAAATCGATCAGCAGGGCTCTTGCGGAGGGCATCCCACTACTGCCTGAAAGAAGGGGACTTACTTGCCCATCTAGCCCCGGGAGTCTAGGATTATGTGCCATCTTGATCTGGGAAGAAGGTAAAAATGTATATCCTGGAAGGTGAGAGGCAGGAGAGATTATCAGAGACCTCAGAATCTGGTACTCAGCACAGAGTTAACAACTTGGTCCGAGTTTAGTTGCTACATAAGTGTTCAATAATACGTACTTACTGCGTACTTGCTGTGATGCCAACATAGCACAAGGTCCTAGGGATACGAGGAAGGATGTGCCTGAGCATCTGTCCTAAAGGAATGGTGCCTCAAAATGTCTCATGCCATCACGAAGGATTTGGGGGAAAACAGTGCAGAGAAGAGAGAGAGAGCTAACATTTGTCAAAGACCTACTATGTACCAAGCATGGTACATGTTATCTCCCTAAAACTTTGTGAGTGGGATACTATTATCTCCATCTTACAGGTGCAGAAATGAAGTCTCAAGGAGACTGTGATTTAATCAGTGTCTCTGTATCACTCAGGATGAGCTAGGTTATGCTGTAGCAACAAGCAGCCCCTGAATCTTTGTGACTGAAAACAGAAGTTTATTTCTTGCTCGCTCTGCATATCCACCACGGACAGCTACGGGTTCTGCTCCTTGGTCTTTTTCTCATTTAGGAACCCAGGCTGACAGAGCAGCCGCCATTTGGAACCTTGTTTGCCATGCCAGAGGGAAAAGAAAGTGTAGTGAGGCAAGCCTTGGCCCTTAAAGTTCTCATTTCAGTGGCTTTAGCAAGTCGTATGGCCACACCCAACTTCCAGGAGGCGGGAAGATCAATCCTACCACCTACTTGAAAGGAGGGTGCCTGGCGCATAGCCCTATCGACTACCAGTCTCTCAGCAAGTGGCAGAGCCAGAAGTCAAGTCCATGCTGTGTCCACTTTATCATGTGCTTCTAACGTCTGGTGACTCTCTGACTTCTGCAGTGAGAAATGGTCCCACCTTGGTGGCAGTGACCCTGCACTGTGACCAGGCTCCCCTCCACCTCTGTAGCCCCAAGCACCCTTGGTCCCACTTAACGTCCCGGCTCTTCATGAGGGATTTGCCCAGCGCTGCCGTAAGCAGCGTGAGAGGCTTGGGAGAGGCTTCGGACAGCCTCCTCCCGCCTCGGCTCCAGGAATAGGGAAGGCCCTCGTGGCATGCACGGACCAGATACCAGTAAGAGCCTTGTCAGCAAGATGGAGCCAAAGGAAGCTGGCCGTCATCCGAGGAGAGCAAGAGGACGTGAGGGGTGTACAAAAACCCTACAGGCTGAAGAAAGAGACAGTCCTGAAAGTAGCTGTACGGTCAGCTCAGGTTGCCGTAACAGGACGCACCGACTGGGTAGCGTAAACAATAGAATTTTATTTCCTGACAGTTCTGGAGGCTGGATGTTCAACATCAAGGTGCCCACAGGGTTGATGGCCGATGAGGCCTCTCTTCCTGACTTGCAGATGGCCGCCTTCTCGCTGTGTCCTCGCTTGGCCTGTGTGCACTCGTGGGGGGAGAGAGACAGAGAGACAGAGAGACAGCCAGCTCTGGTGTCCTACAGGATAGGGCCTCGGCCTCATGACCTCAGTGAACCTTAAGTACCACCTGAAAGGCCCCATCTCCAAGGGCAGCCTCATTGGGGGTCAGGGCTTCATTATGTGGATTTGGGGGGTGGAGGCACATTCAGTCTACAGCAGTAAGAGAGAAAAAAAAAATCCACATTTGGGTGATGCAGGAGGCAGGGAAAGTGGGTCTGAGGCCCCGGTTCGAGCAGTTATTCTTTCTGTCATCCACGTCACTTTGAGGGCTCTGCTGCTTCGCCTACATATATAAGCTGTGCTGGGTTCCTTGCATGGGGCAGGGAGAAACACGCAGTCCTTCCCGCCGCCCCTCTGAGCCGCTGTTTCTCGGTTGGCAGAAAGGAGAGGGCCATTCTCACCTCGCAGAATTTGCTCTGACAGTTAGGCGTGAAGGTTCGTGAACATCTTAAAGGAGCTGGAGTTGCCTCAGGGCGGCCGTCCTCGCCCCTCCCCTGCCTTGTGTCGGCACAGAGCTCGGGGCATAGTCAGGCGGTGGATACGGGTGGGATGATCAGTGGGGCCAGGAGGTAACAGGAGGATGAACCACGTGCGTGCGTGTTGAGCTGGGGGCCCTCCGCCCATCCTGAGCCAGAGCGCTTTAGCCTCTGCCGCAGGGGAGAAGTGTGATGAGAGCAAACAGCCAGCGTGGGGCTGAGGAAGGACAGTGAGCTTTGGGGTGGATCCATGGGCTCAAATCCCAGCCCTGCAACATTTTCTGGGCGCGCAATGTGGGACCAGGGTCCAAAAATGTTTAATGTGTGGGTGGGTCTCAATTCGCGGTAGCTAGTGCTGTTGAGATACGGATCTGCCACAGGGGCCAATGGACATTCAGTGCGTTCGAGAATTAATAACTCTTGCCCCCTTCACCACTTCTCTCTGGGGCGGGGCTGTAACCCAGTGGCCCCCTGATGACGGGTCCCTCCCTAAATCACACACTTCACCTGAGCCCCTCCATCAATGACCCTCCCCCGGGCATTCCCTCCTCGGCTGGTTCTTAAGCTGCGGATGATGGAGAATCACAGTCCTTTATCCTCAACCAGACTCTTGATGGGAGGGGGTTTAAATTTGACCGATAGGGCTTTCCTGGTGGCGCAGTGGTTGAGAGTCCGCCTGCCAATGCAGGGGACACGGGTTCGTGCCCCGGTCCGGGAATATCCCACATGCCGCGGAGCGGCTGGGTCCGTGAGCCATGGCCGCTGAGCCTGCGCGTCCGGAGCCTGTGCTCCGCAACGGGAGAGGCCACAAGAGTGAGAGGCCCGCGTACCACAAAAAAAAAAAAAAAAAAAAAAAAAAAAAATTTGACCGATGGCTTACTATTTTGTCCTCAAGAGGAGGCAGCCTCTCTGAAGGCCCCCTCCAGCTATGCATCATTGTAGTGGCCCCTCTCGGAAGCTCCTGGAAGTCATCTGGAGAAAAACAGCCCCTTCTTCTAACCTTGGACTTCTCCGCCCATGCCACAGGTTTCTGACAAGCCCTCCTGATTTTGCTTTCCTCCCGGCCCTGCCCGAGGTACCCGGGGCTCCCCAGGGTCCTGGTAATGCTCGGATGACTGCTCAGTTATTCCCTCATCCTCTCTTGATTACTCTTCCTCCCTCATCATTATTCTTGCAGGACCACGGCTGTGGGTGCATGAACTCCTCTGGGCTGAGGCCCAGAGACGCTGCTGGATTTATGGACGTGGTTAATGGCGTTCACAGTCAGATTCCCCTGGGCACCACCAGGATGCCCTCGGCCATCTGGGGGTTCCAGCTGGCCTTTTAGTTGTATTCAAACTAAGGTCTCTCGAGCACCCACTACTGGCTGTAGCTGCTCCGGGCGGTGGGTCTGCACTTTGACTGACCAGATCTACTCCCCATCATATGCATAATAAGCACCCCCCGTTCATTTAGTCCACACATGGATGGGGTATCTACTCTACAGCATGAACTACACAAGGGTGTGTACTTCGTAGTGTTAATAAAATATAGACGGTCCCTGCCTCGCACAGGCTTACGTGGGAAAAGAAACAAGACACCTTATCTCATTCGGTGAATGAGAAAGGAAGGCGTTTTGGGACCCCAGAAGGAGAGACGTTGGGTCCAGCAGGACAAGAGTTGGGAGGGTGAGGAGGGGAAGCGTTGGGCTTCCTAGAGCAGGTATTTCCCAGGCTGTGTCTTGAAGGATCCCTAGGACCCGGACAAGCAAAGGATGGTACCGGGAGGAAGGGTGGGCAGGCAGGGGTGAAAGCATGGGCGGAGAGAGCCTTACTCTTACAAAGGTTAGGACCGGGGGCTGGCAGCTGCCGTGGTCCTTAACATAGTGTCTGCCCCCAAGTCCTCATTTTATTTATTCTCATTCTTAGAGGAAGACTAATGTTTGAAGACCCGCTTGAACCCAAAGCCTCAGCTTCTCCATCTGTAAAGTTACGGAAGGGAACTCGTTCATTTTTGCTAGTCTCGCGAGTTTGGACCAGCTCCGTGATTTTGAATTCCGGGAGCTGAGCTCAGCTTGACGTTTATTATGTGTTTTCTTCCCGAGCACGTGCTCGAGCTGATTTGGCTACTGAAGGCTGGGGTTGGTGGGACTTCTTGGCTTCAGGGGCCAGTCTGGGGGAGAGAAGAATCTTTCTCCATCCCAAGCCACCGCAGCCCCACGTGAGGCATATAAATGCTGTTGGAGACGTAATTCACTTCTCGTTGGTCACTGTTGCCAGGGAAGCCGGAAGGTTGCTCTGAAGGCCTCTGCCGGGCTTCTCTAAAGAGAGAGGGCTGGGTGGCCTCTCTCTAGCCCGGGACAACCGTGCCCACCAAGGAATTGCCCACCCTTAAAAGACCCAATCTGTGTGTTCGTAAAAATCCCTTTCCAGTCCCCGCCTTTTCTCTCCTCGTCTTTCTTGCTGTACAACTTTTCTCAAGTAAAGCCCGAGGCTCGAAGTGGGTTAAAGCAGAGCTTCCATGGCCTCGGTGACTCAGGCTGGAGGAGCTTTCAGAGACATCCCGGCAGAATCCGGTCTGGCTGACCGCCCAGGGCTTGGTCCTCTCTGAGCCCTGACCTGAGGACTGCAGGACCCTCACTGGGCTTGGGGTCCACCCCCGCGTTTGGTGAGTCACTGTCTGAAGCAGGCCTGTTAGCGAGAGGTGCCTCTGGTGCCATGGCCCTGTCCGCCCACGGGGGCCCCCTCCTCAGACCTCCTCCGCATTAGCCTTGGCTGGCTGGCTCTCAGGTGGTGAGAGCAGCCGTACCTTGTGCTCTGACACTTGCCTCCTGCCGCAGGTCCCCGGATCACGGAACGTGAGCGTTGTCCTTCTTTTCCAGAGGCATGGGCTGCTCTCCTCTCTCCAGTGCATTTTCCACTGCGGCCTCTTGTTCTCTATTTAGCTCTGAGCACAGTCTTCTGGCGTAGTGCAGACAGACTGCAACCCACCCCAGCACATCTCCGTCCTCCTTTCCCGCAGGCCCCAACAGAGTGGCAAATCAGTGACTGAAAGGGCTGATGTCCTAGACTGATCAGTCCCAAGGCTTCACTCCCTCCTTGTGATAGGATTATACACCCACACCCCTTGCCCTAGGACTCTGTAGTGTTTTGCTACAGAGAAGATGGAGTATTTATCTCTACCCCATTGACTCTGGGTGTGGTCACGGGCTGTTAGCCAATAAAATGCTAGTAGGTGCACGAAAGCAGAGTCTCTAATCGTACTCGTGTCATTTTGCCCAGACTTGCATTTCTGCCGTTTGCTAGGAGAAGGGACTGCCCAGATGAGTTGCTGGTCCTGGAGAGAGATGTGGAGCAGACCCGAGCTCGCCCCACCCCCCACAAGGCCAGAAGTAGAGCTTCCCCTGAAATCTACATACCTTAGAGTAATAAATATTTTTGTACCTCTGGGGGCTGGGAGTTTTCTGTTATGCCCAGCAGCTTTGCAGAAGACCATCTGTCATAAAGGATCAACTTGCTGCAGGGGCTGCATCGTTTTCTAGTTCCATCAGATCCTATGTGCGAACACAGTAGGAAAGCCCGAGTTTTCTGAATGGAGATGGAGGTAGGGAGGATGAACTCTGGTTCATAGCTCACTGTGCTTGGTAGATACTCTGCTCCCAGTCTGGGTCTGGTGGAATCTACCGCTGTGTTATAGCCCAGGTCGTGTGTGGAATCTCTCAGTTTTTAAGTATTGAATCAAATTCATATACCACTCTGCAGGCAAAACAAAAACGCTTCTGACCAGCCCGTGGATTGCCAGTTGACAGCCTCTGGTTCATCCACCCCGAAAGTACCCCTCCTCTGAACCCTTGGCATTGGCTAAAATTCTCATGGAAGGATCCAAGAATGCAAAACAGCCGTCAGCCTAATGGTACAACCTGTTCTCTGATGGTGTTCCTTTGGTGCTGCTGAAATAGAGCACTGGACTGAGAACCCTGAGTTCTGAGTTTGAGTTGGAATCCTTCTGCTAGCTTGACTTGCTGTGGGGCATTGAGTGAGTCACTTTCTCTCTGTGGGCCTTAGTTTTCCTATCTGTGTAATGACTTTACCACTTAGAAGCTGAGAAGCTGGGAACGAATTACTTAACCTCTCAAGCGTTAGCATCCTCGTCTGGGAACTGGGATCCCACGGCTCGCCTGCGAGTTGAACAAGGACCCGAGGACTGAATCCGATATGAACAGAGGCTATGAGCACCCTGCCCAGCACACACAGTCCACTGGCTGTTCACTGTGGCTCCTGCTGCCGCCGGTTATTAACAAGAACAATAATAAATGAAAACCATGGTCTGGGATTCTCTGCTCCCAGTCTGGGTCCGGTGGAATCTACCGCTGCGTTATAGCCCAGATCTGTGTGTGGAATCTCTCTACTAGGAGCTGGGGCAGAAGTTGGCACACAGAATTCTGGGGCAGTTATCTTTCGAGCAGAAATGCACTGTTCTTATTTCATCTCTGTCTAGTCCGAGGTCCTGCTGCATCCACTCATTCCCTGCCCAACCCCTTGATGCCCCTTGGTAGGCGTTCCCTTTACTGTGGGTTTCTTTGCTGACAGCCCGTTTGCGTCCCTGTCCCTCACACTCGGCCCTGAGCACCTGCCTTCCACAGATTGGCTCTCCTTGACTGCCTCCCTGCAGGGTGCTCTGCAAGGGTTTCCGTGCTGAGATGCGAGACCCTTCCCGGCTACCAGCCTGTTACTCGTGTGAGTTTCTACACCCTGTAGCACCCAGGTCTCTTTCCCCAGGCCAGGACCAATAGTAAACAAATGGATCAGAACACTGCTCCAGACACCAGAGAGTTAGGGGATGTGGTGAAGGTGGTGTAACATTTGATTCAAAGCCATGTCATGGATTAGCAGACCCTCTCTGGAATCAGGGGACAGAAACTTGCTTCAGACTATCTTGAAAGAAAAAAACGATTGATTCATGTAACTTGGAAGTTCACGGGTTGAGCCTGGGCCTCTCAGACGTTGTTCCCTGTCTCTCCCCACCCCCACCCCAGTGCCTTCTTGGTGCTGCTGGACTGGTGTGTTCCCTGCCTTTAGAGAATGTGACTGGTAGTTGTAGAAACCCAAACGGGAACGGGGCTGCCCTTCACTTCCAAGGAAGGATTCTGATTGGCTTACCTTGGACCAATCACTGTTGCTGGGGGATGAAGAAGCAAGTTTGGCTGAGCCTGGCTGTAAGCCCATCACTGCAGCAAGTGTGTGTGAGGTGTACCGTCCCAAATATTTGCTCTAGAACCCCAAGCAAGGGGGTGGGGATGTGGCTCCCCAAAGGAGATGAGCTGGGCTGCCCACGAATACTTGGCCCGTCCTGTCCAGGATGTTGTGCAAAAGCCTCGAGTCACTTCTCTTGGTTCTTTGTAGATCTCACATGACAACTCTGGGTGGGGGAAAGGGCAGCAGGCTCTCTACTGTAGGAAGGTCTAGTGTACACTGTCAAAGGAAAAGGGGAACTGGCTGGATTCTCTGCACCAGTGACATCTGGGAGGCTGAAAGGATTACACGTGGGCTTGCATAAACGCAGAATTGTCTGACATGCATGTATAGAAAGCAGAGGCTGGGTGTTGTATAACGTAGTGGGCCCACTTGCATTTAGATGGCAGGGAAAGGGCCCCTGCTCCTACATGGGGGTTGGTCCGCCTGCAGCCCATCCCTTGCATCTGGTCCGGCTCCCCAGCCCATCACCTCCCTGACTCCTCTAGTTTAGGCCTCCTCTGTGCCCATCTGGACCCAGTTCTTCGCTTTGCCCTCCCACTCCTGCTGGCTCCCTCCTGTCCACGTCCCATGGAGCTGCAGGTGCAGGTCTTACTGTGTTACCTGCCTGCAACCCTCTGCCTGTTCTCATTACCCAACAGAATAAAGTCTCAGCACCTTTGTTATACACGATTCTTCTTAAGTTCACTTTTGTCCTCTGCTCCAGACTGAAAAAGCACAGGTGGGAGTCCAGTTGGCCTAGATTTGAGTCTTGTTGCTGCTTCCTAATACCCAAGTAATTTTGGACTTGACACTCACTCTGTCTGGGGCTCAGACTCCTGTAAAATGGAGTTGAGATCCTTCTCTCCCTCTCTTTCCTTCCCGCCTCTGCCTCCCACCAGCTCTCTCTCTCTCTCGCCCACTCTCTCTCCCCCCACTTCCTCTCTCTGTCCCTCCATCTCTCTCCCTTCTTCCCACTCCTGCTTTCTGTCACTTTTTCCCTCCCTGCACACACCTTGCAGTGAGCCGTGAGGACTGAGTGATGATGTCTCGTGCACATAGAGCACCCAGAGCAGAGCCTGTCCTCGGTCCTGCCTGTTGCCTCGTGTTCTCCACTGCATGTACCCTTGTTGTATGATAAGGAATTTGTCCGGACTTTATCCTAGGTTGCTGGCATAGAGCTTCTGAAGCGAATTTCTCAAGTGGTGGGAGTACCCTTGTAATTCATGAGCCCCTTAAATTAAACTTAAGTTATGCTAATGAGGTGAGTTGACTCAAGTATGCAGATGCATCCCCAGAAAGACCAACTGCGTGATTAGAGGGTCGGGGCTTTGAACCAGCCTGACCTCCGGGCTGTGGGGAGGGGCTGGAGACTGAGTTAGTAATCATCCCTCTGTAACGAAACCCCAATAAAAATGCTGGACACTGAAGCTCAGTGGAGCTTCCTGGTTGGTGAGCCCATCAATGTGCCTGGAGGGCGACAGTCCTGACTCCCACAGGGAGAGGACATGGGGGCTCAGCGTTTGGGTCCTTCCCATCCCAGACCTGTCCGGTGTGTTTCATTATTAGGCTGGTCCTGATCTGTATCTTTTATAATAAAACTCTAATAATGAGTAGAGCACTTTGCTGAGTTCTGTGAGCTGTTCTAGTGAATTATCAAAGGGGGGCATAGGAACCTGCCCCCCAATTTGAAACCAGCTTGGCAGAAGCATGGGTGGCCTGGGGACCCCACTTGTGGTTGGTGTCTGAAGTGAGAGCGTGTCTTGTCAGGATGCTTAACTTGTGGGGTCTGTACTAACTGGGTGGGTAGTGCCAGCATCCAATTGCAGTTCACGGGTTGACGTTGAAACAGAGCAACCTTCTACCGGGCTGTACTCTGTGGGCTCTTCTCCTGGAAGATGGTCTCTTTCTATCTGGGTTGTTCTTCTGTTTCTCATTGGATCAGAAACTCCTATTCACCCTGCAAAACTCACACGAGATGCCCAGCTCTCAGGGGCTTTCTCCCTCAACTTGTTGGAATGGAAAATCCCAAATACACGCAATTAGAGAAAATAATACAACCAACTCACACACTTACCGCCAGCTTCAACAGGCACCCACTTCCTGCTCCTGCTTCCTCTCTTACCATCCTTACCCCTCAGCATTCAGAGGCTCTTCACGGTCTCTGCAGAGAGGTCCAAGGTGCCTGCTGAGGTCAAGGAACTGAAGACTTGTCCGAGGCCATCCCCCAGGGAGCACAGCAGACCTGGGATATAGCTGCTTTGCATCAGTGACTTGTATGCAGAGGGAAATGAAACACACTTACACAAAAGCTGGATTGGCACGACAAGCAAATTTACAGAGAACTGCGTGTCATTTGAAATAATAAGACCAACATTGTTTGGATGGCAGCAGATGGGAAAGAGCGCACGTCTTCTCAACCAGCATTTGGGTTTATCTGAGAGCCCCATGTTAATTCAGTTCACCAAATATTTTTCCAGGAGCAGTGGTGTGGGCTGGATGGTAGCTAGGACCCGGTCATGCGTGGGGGAGCGAGGGTGGGGTGGGGAGGAAGGCGGTGCTGGGATTTTCCAACATGTTCTCTCTTCTTTAAAGAGTTTTACCCCACCCTGTCTCGTCTCCTCCCTCCCCCATTCCTCCCTTTCTGAACTGCCCGCGGAGCTCTGGCATCGTGCCGAAGGCTGGGCTTGTGGTGGTGGTGATGATGGTAAAGATCACAAGAATACATATAATAACGGGCACTTACATGGGGCTTATCACGTAGCAGGCACAGTTGCCAGGGTTTTACATGCATTCCTTCAGTGAATTCTTACACCAACCCATCAGCTGATGGTCAGTTATCATCTGTTTAACAGATGGTGAAACTGAAAAACAGAGAAGTTAAGTCATTTGTCCAAAGTCACACAGCTCCTAGACATGCAGAAAGGAATAAGACACATGGCTGCCAGCTTGTGTGGGCTCCCACAAGGATAGTTTTCGAGCATCAAATCGAATAATACAGTATTTATGAGTTCATGGTTGATAGTAGTCCAGGAGAGATGGGGGTGGGGGGTGGCGGAGACAGGAGAAGAGAGAAACAGCAGAACGCCAGCAATCAACGTAGAAGGAATGAGAAAGTTACCGATTTGCGACCTCCAGTGCAAGGCCCACAAGGGATGCTGAGACCATTGGGTGAAAGGCATTGGGGGAGCAGGATATTAAAATGATTCCAGAGAATCAGCCCACAGATTAACTACAAATTACAGTGGGAAAAATGGGCCTTTATGGTGAAGATAGTAGTCACCACCTGAACTGATGATCAAACCTAGTGTCTCTAAGAGAGGGAAGTCCTGACGTTACGGGCCTCCTGATGTGGTACAGTGAGAAGTCAATGACATCATCTACCTAATATTCTTGCCAAAAATGTTTACTCTGAATCGAATCATGAGGACGCAGGTAGAAAAATGCACAATGTGGGGCTTTCTACAAGGCTACTGGCCTGGACCTTTCAGACAAAAAAGAAAGCCCTTGCCTGTGAGAAACAAACAGAAAGGCTATAGGTGTTTGTATATGTGTGTATGTGTGTGTGTGTGTGTACGTATGTGTGTGGTTGCGAGTACTTGTGTCTATATGCACGTGTACACATGTATGTGTGAGGGTGTGTATATGTGTGGCTGTGTATATGTGTACATGTATGTGTGTATACATGTGTATACAGGTATGTATAGATGTATGTGTGGGGGTGTGTATATATATACATCCTTGTGTGTATGTGGTGTATATGGATGTGTTGTATGTCTCTCTGTGCCTTTTTTTTGTTTTTCATAGTTAAAGTATTTAATTGATTCTGAAGCTAAGGGAAAACATCTATACATTATAAAGTGTTAAGTCAGATGATTCTCAGGCAGTTAGATAAAATCTCATGGGAATCAAGTGATGCGATTAATTCCAACTGATGGAAAGTTGAGACTTTGGGATCAAAGCAACAACTGAGTTGGGTTAATTCCTTCTTACTTCTTTGACTCCACAACTTCGCATGCCCGCTACGCACCAGGTCCGTGTTCACGTGGAGACAGCAGTGAATGGGACTTTACAAACTGGTAGAGAAGGATGGTGCTGAAGAAGCAGTCTGGGGCACTAGAGGAAGCGCGGGGAACCGAGGGGAGCATCAGGCCATCTCGTGTCGGGAGAGACCCCTCTGCTGACGCTGGTGGACAGGCAGAGGCAAGGAGGGGCAGGGCAGGCTCTCAGGTGGGGCGCAGGGACGAGAGGAGCGGCTAGAATGACGGGAGCGCACAGGGAGGCGTGCCCCCCGGGGAGCCGGAAGGGAAAGGGAAAGGGAAAAATATTGGGAAAGGGAAAGGGAAAGTAAATATTGGTGTAAAAGTCACCTTCTTTCCCAGAAATCACTTCCTTTTTTCCATGACAATTTTTTTCTCTCTCCCTGGCCCTGTTGTAGCCTCACTTGTGCAGGAAAGTCTTGCCTTTGCCGGGCATTTGGAGGCTCAGGGAGGCTGCAGGCAGTACCTGGGCTCCCTCTGGATCCCAGGAACGGGGCAAGGGCTGCCCCAAGTGCAGAGTGAGGGCACACCCTCCCGCATTCTGTGCTCACAACGCAGCCTCCTCCCTCCCGGCTTGGGCCCTGGTTCCCTTGTCCCACTGGTATGGATTGGACATTTGTGAGTTATGTTTCTGTGTTGAAATGAATTGGCATGTGCCCAGAGGGGAAACAGAACACCAGTGAGGAGTGCAGGCTCCGTGGCTGGCTCCCACGTTGGCAGGGACACACCAGGTTTTCTGCGGACGCTGCAAACGCTTTCCTCCTTTGAAGTGGGCTTTCTGCTCCATGAAACATTTAACGAAGGCATGTTGCAGATAAGGCTTGAGACACCTCTCAGTCTATTGGCTTCCCTTCTAAAGCGTGCTGCCCCCGGTTCTGTAACAAAGAGCCAGATGTGCTGGGAGCACCGGCTGGGGCTTTGGAGGCCCCGGCGAGGCGGGTTCCCTCCTCTTGGTCAGGTCGGCGCTGACCTTTCCAGAACCCACCGCCCAGCGCTGCGTTGACCCAGTTCCCAGGCATCCACGTCATCTCTGCAGAAGCGGCCTCCAGCCTCACGATCTCTAGGATGAAACATTCCTTCCTGCTGTCTGCCCTCGATTTGCCCGACTTTGACTCGAGAGCCTTTGTTCTTTCCCCCATTCCCTGTGTTTGTGATCTTTCCATTTACAGTTGTACCAATCCCACGTCAGTGCTTCTCACCCCGCTGGTTCTGAAATACATGAAGCCTCCCCTCCCTTTTGTCCTATAAGCCACTTCGTGTTGTTCCTTAACTACTTCCTCTTCAAAGGGGCGTGATTCCCTATCTCCTCAAGCCCCTTCCCCATCCAGCCTTCACAGCGCACGTAAAGAACCCGCTTTCTCAAACAGAAGTTCAGCCACCTCACTTCCTAGCCTCCAGCCAGTCCTTCACTGGTTCTACCACGACGATTAGACTGAATTTTACCTTCCCTCTTGCTAGGTGTTCAGGAAACGCTGGTTCACTGTGTGAATCCGTGTCACGTCCACCGCCTGCCTCTTGGGGCTTGAAGCCCGTGACTCCCTGACTCAGACGGCACATTTGAAAATGCCAGTTTTATTCCCCACTTTCTCACACTGTTTCACCCCTCTGTTCACTCAACTGGTATGGACTGGGTGTCTGCTGTGCGCCAGTACTTTTCTAGATTGGTGCTATCCAATCGAAAGCTAATGCGAGCCACACGTGTAATTTAGATGTTCTGGTAGCTACATTAAAAGAGGCAAAAAGAGAAAGATGAAGTTAATTTTGATAATTTATTTTATTTAACCTCATATGTCTAAAATATCAATTTTAGCATGCAATCAATACAAAAATATTAATAACGATGTTTTCATTATTTTTATCATACTAAGTCTTTGAAATCTGGTGTATATGCTACACATACAGCACATCTCGATTAGGGATGGTCATATCTCCAGTGTTCAGTGTGGCTTGTGGCCACCGTATTAGACAGCCCGGCTCTGGGTGATAAGATACAGCTGTGTACAGGGCATCAGAATCCCCACCTTCAGTATGAAATAGATAATAAGAACCTGCTGTATAAAAGATAAATTAATTAAATTAAAAAAACAAAGAATCCCCACCTTCGTGGAGTTTACATTCTAGTTAAAGAGACAATAAACAAGAAAACAACATGGCCTGTAATTTCAGGTGGGCATGTTTTCTCTGTCACTCATCCATGTCTCACTAAGCTAGCAGCCCCTTGAGTGCTGCCTCTCTCTGAGGTAGTGGTTAAGACCGTGGGATAAAGCAGCGGTCCCCAACTTTTTTGGCACCAGGAACCGGTTTCGTGGAAGACAGTTTTTCCACGGATGTGGGGGGCGGGGATGGTTCAGGCAGTAACGCGAGCGATGCGGAGAGGCAGATGAAGCTTCGCTCGCTCGCCTGCTGCTCACCTCCTGCTTGGCGGCCCGGTTCCTAACAGGCCGTGGACCTGTGCCGGTCTGCGGCCTGGGGGCTGGGGACCCCTGGGATAAAGGATTGAATCTCGTGTGCCCCTTGCTCTCTGTGATAGGGAGAATAATACCCCCCGGTGATGTCCGCATCCTAATCTCTGGGACCTGTGGATATGTCACCTTAAGTGACAAAAGAAGCTTTGCAGTTGTGGTTAAGGTTAAGGAGCTTGGGATGGGGAAGGTGATCCTGAATTATCCAGGGGAGCCGATCTCATCACAGGAGTACTTCAAAGCAAAGTACTTCCGGCTGCAGAGAACCCGAGAGATGACATCATGAGAAGGACACGGTCTGTGTTGCTAGCTTTTGTGATGGAGGAAGATGGTCATGAGCCAGGGAATGCAGTGGCCTCTAGAAGCTGGAAAAGACAAGGAAACAGGTTTTCCCTGAGAGCTGCCAGAAAGGAATGCAGCCTGCTGGCACCTTCATGTTAGCCTGCTGAGACCCACGTTGGACTTCTGACCTAGAGGATTGTGAACTTGTAAATGTGTGATGTTTTAAGCCGCTAAATTTGTGACAATTTGTTAGGGCAGTGACGGACCACTAACACATTCGCTTTTGGATTAAGTGACGAATCACTCACCGTTCTGAGATTCAGAAATTAGTTATATCTACCTCGTGGGAGTTTGCAGTGGATGAAAACGAGCTAACGGATATAAAGCACTCAGTACGGCGTCTAGCCCATCGTAAGTGCGCACTTGCTGTCAGCTAACACTACGTGGACTGCTGCAGTTTCTCAGTGGGGCTGGCCTGGAGCAGGGACTCTGGCCGTGCTGGTTGAATGAACACTGAGTGACTGGCCTTCCATCACTGTCTTCCAAGACACAGTCGTCGGCTTCTTGGAGATTGTCTGCTCCGTGATTCTGCAGAGTGTGGAACCCGAGGGGATCTGCGTGGCACACAGTCAAACGTGTTTCATTTGAGTCGTTATGCATTTTAATATGTATTGGAAAACTACGGCTGGTACATCGAATCCGTTATTCACAGATAAAGGACAACAAAGTGAACCCGTTTTTTAAAAAGTGTTGTGTAAACACTGGCTCCCATGGTGAGGGCAGTAGGTGAGTGGCTGAAAGCCTGATCTAGTCAGCTGTCTCATTCTAGAGACGGCGAGACGGAGGCTGAGGGAAGGAGGGTGACGAGTGGGCTGCGTTGTGGCTGTGAAGCGGCCTCGTCTCTCCACTCCCTGCTCCTGCTCATATACTGAACTGTTTTGAGTTGGGACCAGCCCTTTATTTTTATTTATTTATTTATTTACGGTATGCGAGCCTCTCACTTCTGTGGCCTCTCCCATTGCGGAGCACAGGCTCCGGACGCGCAGGCTCAGCGACCATGGCTCACGGGCCCAGCCGCTCCGCGGCATGTGGGATCTTCCCCGACCGGGGCACGAACCCATGTCCCCTGCATCAGCAGGTGGACCCTCAACCACTGCGCCACCAGGGAAGCCCAAGACCAGCCCTTTAAATCCCTTAGAAACCAGTAGTCATGCTTCAGGCATGGAAAGGTTTTCAAGTGAATCTCCCTTGTGTTATGGAATTAAGGGACATCTTTGCTCAGTCTGATCCCCCCTTTACTTATCCCATCTCCAGGCAAGGACTAGGAAATGTACACACAGGACCTTCATATTAGTCCAAACTCTTTTTGGTTGTTCAAGGCTAAACTATGACTAGAGCCAGCTTGGGCAGAGGGATATTTATTGGCTCATGGGCAAGGTGAGGTTGAACAAGGAAACCACAGGAAGGATGAAGATGCAGCTGGGCTTTGGGCACTTCCCACGGCAGGGCCTCTGCCACCTCTCTGTACCTCTTTCGTTTCCACTTTCCCCTGTAAATGTCTTCCCGCTGCTCCTGGCCTTCATGTCTCGGCCTCACTTCTGCCGCTGCCAGATATCAGAGAGGGTCTGGCTTTGTTTTCTGGTTCCAATGTGAAGAATCCCAGAGACAAAGTCTATGACTGGTTGGGCTTGGGCTGAGTGTCCAACCCTGGACCAATCAGATTGGTTGAACTTAGGTTGAATGTCTAACCCAGGACCAATCAACTGTGTTCAGTGGAGATGTTGAGGGGGCAAGGCCAAGGAAGAGCATGGCTGCTTTCTCTCCAGCCACAGGATGCTGTTCTGCAAAGGTGGTGGTGTGATGTAGTGGTCAGACCTAGCCAGAGGCAACCTCTGGTCTTATGGACCTGGAAAGCTTGCTTGCATAGCTCAGACCTCTGCTTCTGCACTTACTAGTCTTTTTATCTCAGGAATATTTCCAATTTCTCTAAGCCTCAGTTCCCACATCTATAAGAGTGGAAATTTTGATACTTACTTTGTAAGATGTTATGAGGATTGTGGGAAATAACAGGTGAAAGTATCTAGTGCACAGTAGGGGATCAAGAAATGTTTGCTTCCGTCCTTCCCAAGCGGCCAAGTTTTCTCCTGCACTTTTGCTTAGGAAGCAGGTTTCTCAGCTCATGATTGAGACCCTTCTCTTATTATTTCCTCCTGTTGATTGGAAAGAAGCAAAACTAGGTCCCTCCTATAATTTCTTCTCCTAATACCGGTTTTAAAACATACTGGGTTATTGATAATTGGAGAACACCTAGGACATCAAAAATAAAAATGTAGGTCACATTAACAGTGACTGCTGGAGTTCCTGAAATAAACATGATGGGAACTGTCTAGGGAAATGAACATTATGCAAAATGCTAAAAGGAATGGGGAGGAGATGGGAAAAGGAGGAATCTGCATCTGCTGGGAAACTGCCTCAGGAGGTCGGCATCTGACCATGGGCCACAAGCTCATGCATGGTCCAGAGTGGACTTCTGCCTTCAGAAGGGTCTCAGGTCTGCTCTCCAGCAGGATGTCTGGGTGATGGCCTTTGACACATCACAGACTTCTGAGGACTGGCCCGGGGGGATGATAAGGATATAAAGAAAGCCATCTCTCCAGGAGATGAGGAGAGCCTCATCTCCGGGTCATATAGGCCCTCTACCTGCTGGAGAAACCAGTCAGATCCTGTATTTAGAGTAGGCTTGGACAAAGGTAAAGGATAATGGCTTTGGGGTGGTAAGGCAGAGAAGAAGTCGTGAAGAAACAGGGCAGGAAGGGAGGCACTGAAGGGAGACCCCACGCCTTCACCCAGCCACCCGTTCCTTTGTCCCTCCATCTGTCAGCCATCCATCATCTGGCCACTTGTCCATCTGCCTTGCTACATACATAATTCACTTCTTCTGTTGGCCTAAGGTGGGGACAAGGTTAATGAGTCAGTGCTGGAGAAATGGAAATGAGTTAGACGAGGCCTTTCCTACTTCACCAAGTTCACAATCATATATTTTGCACAATGCACAGTGAGGAAAGGACTGTACATATAGAAATAAAAAAATGAGAAAGACTATTTAGAATACAGAGCACATACTAGAAAACCTGATCTATCAACTCGGTTACCCTTGCTTGTTTTTTCTCTCCTCGAGATTTGTTCTATGAAGAGCATCTTCATTCCTCTGAGGAAATTTGCCAGATCAACTTGAATTGGGGTGTTTCAGAACAGTTACTCTCCTTGAAGTACCGCTTCCCTACTTCCTTACCCTTCAAAAACTATTGCATCCTGACCTGCTAGAAAAGGCTAAGGGGACTTCCCTGGTGGCGCAGTGGTTGAGAATCTGCCTGCTAATGCAGGGGACACGGGTTCGAGCCCTGGTCTGGGAGGATTCCACATGCCGCGGAGCAACTGGGCCCATGAGCCACAACTACTGAGCCTGCGCGTCTGGAGCCTGTGCTCCGCAACAAGAGAGGCCGCGATAGTGAGAGGCCCGTGCACGGCGATGAAGAGTGGGCCCTGCTTGCCACAACTAGAGAAAGCCCTCACGCAGAAATGAAGACCCAACACAGCCATAAATAAGTAAGTAAGTAAGTAAGTAAAAAAAAAAACCAAGCATTTTAAAAAAAAAAAAAAAAAAAAAGGCTAAGTCCAAGGCCCAGCCAGGCTGTTTCTGACTCAGCGTTTGTGAGAGTTGATGCGGGTGCGTGGAAAGAACGCCTGCCTGGGAGTGTGGAGCCTGGGCGTCGAGTCTCTTCGAGCAAGTCCCTTTCTTGGCCGGGCTGTATAATCCTCAGTTTTGCCCAGCTCTGACGTTGCAAGGCCCTCAGGTTCTTCCACCTCGCACCTCTGCGTGCCTTGGCCTGGGTGTCGATACTGATGGGACATCAGTATCCTTCCTGCTCCCTCCAGGAGAGGGAATTTTGCATGGTAGACAAGTCGGCAAATGTTTGAATGAGTTACTTTATGCCATTTCCTTAAAAAAAAAAAGTCCCTTTGTTGCCCAGATAAAAGACCGACAATGCCCAGGATACTTCGAGGACACCAAATCTAGCTGAGAACAGAAGGAAAAGCTTTATATAGTCCTTTAGAAATGTCTAAGTGCCCCTAGAGTATGCCAAGTTCTGCATGAAGCCCTGGACCCCACTGACAAGCTAAGACCCAGTTCTACCCTTGAGGGACACACATTCTCCTGGGGAGCTGGGCAGGGGTGCAAATACCGATGCTATGAAAAAGGCCCCATGCACGTGCATCCAGGTGCAGAAAGGTTTCCAGCTGAGGAGGTGTGAAGCCATAGTCTTGAGGCATGAGCGGTAACAAGATGCGGACCAAGAAATCAGGGAAAGAGAGCTCTGCGTGAGGGAAGACGTGAAGCTGTGTGACTGAGTGATGGTTTTAATTGCAGGTAGCTCGGTGCTGCTGGCATTTGGGGTTCAAATGAGTAACATCCATAAAGGCCTCGAACGTTAAGCTAAGGAGCTTCAGTTTTCTCCTAAACACAAAGAGCTTTCGAGGGGTTTAAAGCCCAGAATGAGATGGTATCTTAGTTTGGGTTCCCCTGAAAGCAGCGCCTAGGATGAGTACTTGGGTGCATGTGGTCTATTTGGAGGATGATCCCAGGAAACAGAAGGGGTGTGAAAAATGATACGGGGAAGGAAGAACAGTGGAAACTGTGTGTTTTTGAGCTGGTACCAACTATGGGCAAAGCAGATCTCTGTCTTGCTGGGGATCCTTTAATGAAGCATGTAGAACGTGCCCCAGAATCGTCCCACTGAAGATAGGAAGCAGGGGGCATTTATCCGCTGACTCCCATCCGTCATTAATTGAAGGTTACCCTCAGAGGCAATGATTCCTTGCACGTACAGCTGTTTGCCTGTAACTAATGCCCATCTGCACTGCGAGCCCTGCCCTCACTGCCTCTCTCAGAGCGCTTTTCACATGTGGACATGGAGAGTAAATTACCATAGATGTCCAAGGACCGTGCCTGACCTTCTTCTCTCTGCCCGGCCTCTCCCTTGTGTGATGGTCATTTTTACAGTCAAATGACTTTTAATCAATCATGGGTTCAGCTGACTGTGACTCCAGAGAAAGCCCAGAGGTAGAGAACAGAGCGACATCACAGCGTGCACTCGAGGTGGGATACTGCACGTGCGCACGGCACCTTCCGTCGTGGCTGCCCTCTGCTCGGGTGAGCTTCAGGGATACGGAGCATCTTCTACACGCATGGTTAGATTTGCCTTTTAGAACATCGCTTTGGTCTTAGTGAGGAGTATGGATTGGAGGGGGCAAGACTGGCAGCAGCAGACATTATCTTATGGGAGAAACTCTCCAGTAATTATCTCAAGCCCAGTCAAAGCCATGTGCTTTGAATGTTCTCAGTGGCGAGTTTGGTGCTTCTCTAAGAAAAATCCAGGGAAGCAGTGGGAGTGGCTGTCTCCAGGCGGGAGACTGAGGGTGAGAAGTTCATGTTATCTGGGTCTATGTTAAAGGATATTTTCCTCTCAACTCGTTGGGGCTTGAGAGTTACCCTTGGAGGTGTTCAACAGCAAGATAAGTGGGGTCAGATACCAGGGAGGCAATTGAACTTTTGACCATTCCCCTTTTCCAGAACCTCTGGAACGCAAGTAAATATTTATGGACTCAGAGCAACACCTAGTTATAGAGTTGGAACCTCTGTCTTATTGCAGTGGTGCAATTCAGGCATTCACCTTGTTGGGGAGAAGTGAAAGATTAAATCAGAGCTTTCAAATGTCCTATGCGATATATTGCTATAAATGTGGAGCGTCCATATCAGATGCCTTTGGTCCAGAGAAAGAAAGGTTACATTAATTTTTTTTTTTCTTGTGGAGATATAACATTTAAACCCTACAGAGCTTGCCCTCTGCATTTCCAGTGTCTACCATGTAATTGGGGGTAATTCTTCTCTTTCTTTTACCTTTTCGACCTGCAGTTTGGAGGAAATAGCTCTTCACTGCTTTGAAAAGCATCTTTCCCTAGACTCTAGGGCAAAGAAATCCCTTGCCACTCCCTAGTCATAAAAATGCTGGGGAACGCAGGACAGAGCCGGGTCTGCAGAGCAATTACTAAATGTCATGCTTTTCACTGGAAGTGCTTGGGCCATGGCTATGGAGTTGGCCTTTGTAGGAACTGGATGGAGTCTGGTCTTATTTCTTGCAGCTAGGTTGTGGAGTTGTCTGCAATTACAGGTCAGTTCTCTGAGCCATTGCTGGCATATAAATAATGCCCATCTGTCCTTCAAGCCCTGCCCTCACTGCCTCTATCAGAGCACTGCACACATGTGGACATACAGAGTAGGGGACCATAGATGCTAAAGGACCATGCCTGACCTCTTCCCTCTGCCTGACCTCTTCCTTGTGTGGTGGTTGGTCTTAGAATCAGGTAAGTTTTAGTCAGTCTTTTCTCCACGGACAGCCAGTTTAATCTTCCTAGGGCAACATTCTAGCACATTTGTCTGTGTTCATGGAATAGAGCAATCAAGGAAGGCTTCCTCTCAATGATATTTTCATGGGATTCTGTAATTTGCATGTAGTATGTGCTCAGTAAACATTTGTTGGATGAACAAAGGAATGAATGAATGGGATGTAGCAAGATGCTAGGCACCGGAAGAGAAGGCGCTGAAATATTAATGGTGATTAGGACCAGGGACATAATTTGCAGGGCCCGGTGCAAAATGAAAACACACGGTGCCTTGTTCAAAAGTGAAGAAATTCAAGATGGCAAACATGAGACCATTAGACAAAGCACAGGACTCTTCTATGTGCAAAGCCCTTTGTGACTGCACAGGTTGAATGTCTGTGCACCTGGCTTTGATGGTGACTGTCTTTGAGGACTGGGATCATGGAGTGAGCATATTCCATATTTGGAACATTCTCTATAGTAAACATGAATACTTTTAATAATCAGAAAAAAATTATTCTAAAAACCTATAGAATAATAAGAGCAGCTGTATGTAGTCTGGACCATGAGTCAGGAGATCTGGAGTCTAACCTTGATTCCCTTGCTACTTAACCTTTGATGAGCCTTGTCTACTCTTGCGGTACGCAGGCCTCTCACTGTTGTGGCCTCTCCCGCTGCGGAGCACAGGCTCTGGACGCGCAGGCTCAGCGGCCATGGCTCACGGGCCCAGCCGCTCTGCGGCATGTGGGATCCTCCCGGACCAGTGCACGAACCCGTGTCCCCTGCATTGGCAGGCAGACCCTCAACCACTGCACCACCAGAGAAGCCCCTCTACTCTGTTTTTGATTTCCTCCCTGGGATGGCAAGGAAGAGGTCCCAGGCCTCCTCCTGCCTGGTGATTCTTGGATGCTAAGATTATCACCGAGAAAACATACCCTGAGAGTTTTTTGGACACAAAGGTTAGAAAACCATGGAAGGGTAGGTCTGCCAACATTTCCTCTGAATTGCCCTTGGAAACATTCCTGGCCAGGCTATCAGGAGCATAACCCTCTGTGTGAAAATATCTTCCCGCCAGAAGCTGCTGGTCTCCAGGGGAAGGGATGCTTTGTGTGGTCCTAAGTCGGCAAACTGCAAGAGGACAGAGGAACCAGCCGCTGCCTGTCAGTCTCACCCAACACGTTGGCCCCGGGGCGGGGACAGGCGGCAAGGGGGCGATCTGTGGCACGCAGTCCCCTGTTTTCTTACAGCAATTGCATGAAGACTACAAATATTTGAGCTGATTGTACTCGCTTACATGCAGCAATGAATCATCTGGTGATGAGAGGCCTGAAATATGCCAGGATGAAATTAACGTCAATTGAAACAGAAAATGGATTCTAGCTCCCCCCACAAGGAGCTTTAGACGAGGGGCCCGGGGAGCCCGAAGCTGTCTGCTGCCATTCTTAGTGGCAAAAATGCCTGCGCCACTGGTGTTGCTTTTTCTATTTGTATTTTCTTAAAAAGCTTCTTTTCAGCCCCTCCTGTGGGGGTGCCTTCTAATCAGACTGTCTGGCTGAGCTTCCTTCTTGACGTTTTTCCATCTCTGGGGGAAAAAAATAAAAGAAAAAGGAAACTAGCACAAACCTTTAGAATCTAAAGGAGAAGAAAAACGAGGAATTGCATCCCCCCCACCAAAAAAAACCTCGAAACGCAACAACATTTGAGGTTCACTCTTCCCCTAAATGCTAGATGACTTAAGGTGTTTGGCTTTTTTAAATTTTTTTTTGCGGTACGCGGGCCTCTCACTGTTGTGGCCTCTCCCGTTGCGGAGCACAGGCTCCGGACGCGCAGGCTCAGCGGCCATGGCTCATGGGCCCAGCTGCTCCGCGGCATGTGGGATCTTCCCGGACCGGGGCACGAACCCGTGTCCCCTGCATCGGCAGGCGGACTCTCAACCACTGTGCCACCAGGGAAGCCCTTTACTGGCTTTTGAATGTCGAAAACCACGCCCTACAGGAAGCAGAAGGAACCCATGCCTAGAAACAGATTTGGGAGGATTCGTGGTGAGTCCAAGCAAGGCTTCCTGTTGTAGAATCAGAAGAGGATGCCTTAGGTTGACGGGAGCAGACCTGTGAGGGGTGGGAGGTGCAGTATGAATGTAGATGCTGATGGGTCTCTGAGAAAAGTCTTGAGGTTGATGAGACACTCCTCAACCCAGGAGATGCCCAGCTCCCTGCGTCCTTCCACTGCTGATGGCTGGCCCCCAAGGCCCACTCTGGAGAGTCCCAGCCACCCAGTGGAGCACGTTGGGTGACCAGAGCCAGATCAGAGTCAGCCCAGAGTCTCTGGGCAGGGATATAAGTTTCTGGAGTTCGAGAGACCCAGGGGACTCCGGTCAGCTTAGCACTTACCTTATCTGGACTTCAGCCTACTCGGCTCTGAAATGGGGTTTGTGCAGCATACTCGGCAGAGGGGATGGCGTTAAATTATAAAGCGGATAGAGCTCCTAACTCTGTGCTCAGCACGCGGTTGCATGCGGTTGCTGGCGGAGGGCGGTCCACCGTGTGCTGCTCCATGAGCATCCTTCTCCCTGGCTCTGGCCTGAGAGCTGGGCCGGTGCCTCAGCCTCGCCCCTGCCTCACTGTGACTCCGTCCACGCTTCTTCAGGACCCAGCATCGCTTGAGACCGAATCCACTTAAGAAGTAAAGAGGTCCAGAGCCAGGAGCTTTTGGAGACCATAGCAACATTTTTTATTTCCTCTCAAAATGAGAAATATGTTCTGGAAATATGAAAACCCAACCTCTAAGAGGAGAGCAGTGCCACGGCAAGTGCTGTATCGACCAGCCTGGTGTTTCGGGGATAAACCATGTGGGCTGGAGCCTATATCTGCCACTTAAGATTTAACAGCTGTGGCACGTCGCTCACCTTCACCTCTCTGTGACTCGGTTTCCTCATCAGTAACTGATGGTGATGACAGTGACCTCACAGGGTTGTGAGGATTTCCTGAGTGAACGCATGGAAAGTGCCTAGGAGGATGCCACACACTCAGCAAGAGCGTTCAGGAAGTGCTAGCAGCTACTATTGTTCTAGTGTGTTACCTGCCTGCCCCTCCTTTTGTCTTGGTTTGGCTCGCCCATCCAATTAGGCTCGGGGGGCGGGGGTGGGGGGCGGGGGTGGGGGTGGGCAAGGGTCAGGTGTTTTCTCTGGCATCTCTAAGGAAGAGGGCTTTCCATGAGGACTCCTGGGCCTGGAGGGCCATTTGGAGCTGAGGCTGCTCTGGGGACCGGGGACCACGGTGGCTGCCCTGGCTTCTCCTCCCCGCTGTGCCTTTGACTTTTCATCCTCTCCTCTGCCTTTGCCTCTCCTGCTTCCTCAGAACTTGGCTTCCCCGGGTCTGTCCGTGACCTCTTACTTGGTCTTTGAGAGCTCCTTGAGATGGACTTCAGAAGCAGATCCTGAAATGAAAATTGGAGTACCAGTGCTTATTTGGAAGGTGATTCCAGGAAATAGCAGAAAGCGGGTGAGGCTGTGAGGAAGGGACGAGAAAGGCAGCCAGTAAAGGATGTGTTGTCAAGCAGGTTATTACTTCGAGCAAATGGAGCCTAATCCCTTTGGGGAACCTGGGCCATCAGTGTGGAGTATGTGTCTCCAAGGCAGTCTACACAAGGAGCCAGAGAGCCGGGGTGTTTATATGTCACATCTCACTAGTCATTTTCAGGGCAGCGCTGGGGGCATTAACCTTCTGCACTTCCCACTTCCCCTGTGTGTCGGCCAAGCACGCTCCTGCAGGGAGAGTTACAGGAGTTTGTCAGAAGCAGCTTTCAGCATACAGAGGTGAGGACCTAGAGGGCATGGGCAGGGGGCATCCAGGACACCTGCTATACCCCGTCACTCCTAACTGACAACTCCTCTCTCTGTTTTGCAATTCCAGATATGGGGTGGGGGAGGAGAGAAAGAGTGAGGAGGAAGTAGGGAACAAAAGAGGGAGGGAGGGAAAGAGGAGAGAAGGAGGGAGAGAGAATAAGAATGGGAATGGATATATGAACCTGAGAGAGCCATGCCATCTCTGCTCCATCCTCGATCTGCTCAGCTATGGACAGGAAGAAGGGATTGTATGCTCCACCTGGGGCTGTGCGAGGGGAATGTTCATCCAAATGGACGATGGGTTATTCCTTTTAGGCATCTTTCTTTGTGTAATTTCTTCCTATAATTTCCCACGGGCTAGGGTGACAGCAGTGGGCTTGTTCTGACAGCTTGAGGAGAAGGGAGGTGAAATCCAGTGGTCTCCGTCCCGTTCTACTTTTCCCGGCATCCGCATCAGCAAGCTACACTGAATTCCTTCCTGTTTGACAGCTGAGGCGATGAAAAGTCACATACACCCAGATGAAGCCCTGGGATAGTGGCCAGCCCAGAGCAGTTGTTTCACCTTAAAACAAGCCTCATCTTGGCTGTGTCATTACCGTGAGACAAGTCACACATGGCTGTGATGTTTTCTCTCTCCTCTGCAAAGAAATGGAACAGGAAGTAACAGCTTCCACCCCTGACACTTTTCTTGGTCTGGGGTAAGTCACAGCTAGGAATGGCAAAATATCTTAGCCAAAGTCTACCAGAAGAAAAATGAACCAATTAAAAAAAATTTATTTATTTTATGTATTTATTTACTAATTTTGGCTGTGTTGGGTCTTCATGGCTGCGTGCAGGCTTTCTCTAGTTGTGGTGAGCGGGGGCTACTCTTTGTTGCAGTGCGCGGGCTTCTCATTGCGGTAGCTTCTCTTGTTGAGGAGCACAGGCTCTAGGGACGTGGGCTCAGTAGTTGTGGCACGCAGGCTCAGTAGTTGTGGTGCACGGGCTTAGTTGCTCTGCCGCATGTGGGATCTTCCCGGACCAGGGATTGAACCCGTGTCCCCTGCATTGGCAGGTAGATTCTTAACCATTGCGCCACCAGGGAAGTCCCTGAATCAAGATTTGATATTCTGGAAGCAGAATCGTTTTGCAGGATGCTTGGGAAGGACTCTCCTAGAACAATGATATACAAACTTAAATGAGCACACAGGTGACCTGGTGATCTTGCAAAGATGCAGATTCTGATTGAGTGGGTCTTTGATGGAGCCAGAGAATCTGAAATTTCTAACAAGCTCCAAGGTGGTACCGAAGCTGCCAGTCTAAGGACTTTGAGTAGCAAGGGCATGACCTTTAGATTTAGACATAACTGGATTCAAATCCCAGCTCTGCTGCTTCCTTGCTGGGGGAGGTCGAGCAAGTTATTTCGCTTCTCTGAGCTTCAGTTCTTTGACATTGAGAATGCGGAACAGAATTCTTGCACCTCAGGTAAGAGGATGTTGTGAGGATGTGATGGGATCATGTGTGCCAGTGACCACACATGCATCGTTCTACCCTCTATTCCATTGCAATTCAGTAACGTGACATTATTTCCCTTCTTCCTCTGGTCCTCTCTCCGCTCTAGGCAGTGGTATCTGCCAATTTCAGTCAACATCAGGGAGGGCCTCGGGCTGAAGACCAGCCTGGGGCAGATGCAGGCTTGTGGAGGGGTGCTTTGAAGTGTGGTCATTTCACTGCTGGCTAGAACACCAGTGTGGCTGTCTTTAAGAAACAGGAAGGTGAATTCAGATAGCAGGTGGGGTCAGGAATTCAGCCCATCCTGGGGAACCTGGTTGGGATCTGGCCACCCCACCCTTGCCCTGCTCATGGAGCATCTTCTGGAATCCATTTCCTGACTCTCAACTCATTTCCGATTCTGCCCTGGTCCTGTACTCCCACTCCTGCCAACGTGCTCAGTTTACTAGCACTCCTGGTCTTGAGCTGCAAGGGCTACCTCTCCCCAGGTAATCTTCACCCAAGGAAAGACCTTCTTTCTGTTGGTCCCCTCATTTCCAGGGCAATGAGCAATTCCCTCACTGAGTCTCAGCTTCCCCATGTGTACAATGTTGAGTCTACTTCAAGCAAGATCTACATACTTACTAGCTCTCTCTCCATCAATGGGCTCAACTACAGCAGTCCCAACATGGTTTTTTCTTTTTCTCCTCAACTCCCTTCATCAGTCTTCCTTGTTCTTCATCACTGACCGTTTACTCCAAATCCTGCCTCATTTCCAGGCCCTATAGATGGAGGGCTGCCATATTCACATAAAATGGTGCACCCTGGAGTTGTGCAGTGCGCAGCCTGCACAGATGTACATTGGAGCCTTGCGTGGACCTATTGCCTTTAACACGGTATCCCATACTCTAGGTTCCAAACTCATCCCAGACCCAGTCGCAGATCCTAAAACCCCAGTGTGGACCAAGTGCCTGACTCTCCCTCAACCTAGGGAGTTGAGCTCCAGAGTAGAGTTGGAGAGGATGGGTGCAAAAAAGGTAGGATGCAAGTTGTGTGTGCATGAAGCCAAATGACAAAACCAGCACTCAGTACTGTAGGACTTTCTTGGGCCCTACACCTCAGGCTTAACATCATGACTCAGTATTTTAGTAAATATTAGTATGTGACGTTCTTCAGAAAGCTGTCTTGCTCAGCCTAGAAATACCACCTTGACTCAATTAATTTTGGTCACTAGATAACACGCTCTAGCGTTGGTCTATTTTGTATCCATAGCAGGAAATATCAGTTAGGCCTCCATCAGCCACAGGGCCTAATGCCAGTCCCCGTTGAGGGAGTTTACTTGAATAGCTTTGTTTCAGTGTCACTGTTCATGTTTCAGTGTCATTGTTCTTGCCAGCGAGAGGTCTATGAGATCACGCATTTCATTTCATGCTGGAGTTACGTAAAGGAGAGTTGATAGATAAACCATATTTAGTAGAAGAAATAGAAATGTGCAATGCTTTTCTGACCGAAGGAATATCTGTGGACACGTGAGCAAGGGGAAGAAGTTGTGGTCTGTGGACGTTAAGACTGAAGCCCATGCATTCAGTGGTTCCCTGCTGTCTAGAATCAGAACAGCAAATCTACAGCAAGGGTGCTATGGTGCCCTGGAGCTGGCTTGTGCCAGTTTGTGATAGCCAACTGGGTACATTTCTTCCCAACTCTGCTTTCAGGGATGTCATGTTGAGGGCTTGAAATTAGCCATGGGGAGAGCATTTTTACCATGGAAATTGGCCAGTGGCACACATCAGGGCTTTTCTTCTTTTTAGAGAGCAGTTGTTAAACATTTACTAGCATACCACTGCAAATGGATTGCCATTCCACCCCGCCCCATCCATGGCAGTCCTCACTAATGGATTCTAACACATTTTCCCCCTGTGGAGCTACAGATGAGGCTCAGAATCCTTTCCAATACATTTTCTTTCTTTTTTTTTTTTTTTTTTTTTGCGGTTCACGGGCCTCTCACTGTTGTGGCCTCTCCCGTTGCGGAGCACAGGCTCCGGACGCGCAGGCCCAGCGGCCACGGCCCATGGGCCCAGCCGCTCCGCAGCATGTGGGATCCTCCTGGACCGGGGCACGAACACGTGTCCCCTCCGTCGGCAGGCGGACTCCCAACCACTGCGCTACCAGGGAAGCCCTGGGAAGCCCTCCAATGCATTTTCTAGGTAGCAATTACCAATGAGTTGGTGTCAGGTCATGGAGTAAAACTCACTCAGTAAAGTCTCCTGACCTTGGTCCGGCATGTCTTGAAAAGGACCTCTAAATGGTGTAGAACAGTAGACCTCACAATTTTAGATTTTATAAACCTTCAAAATGTCCAAAAATATTTTTGGAGCATGTTAGAATAACCAGCTTATTATTTGGCTGAGAAAGGACAAACAAAGTAATAACAACAAAATATCTTCCACCTTCTACCATCATCATTTCATTAAAGGACATTTTAACACCACCCTCTAGATAACAAGTATGTAATCTCAGAATAAAGACAGTTCCATTAAAGTGAATAATTACCTCCTCATTTTCCGCCTTCCAACGTAAACTTTCTCTTGGATCAGGATAAAGTCCATGGACGCATGTTTGGGAACAAGCTTTCAGAGTTCTGGGGCCTGAAGCCAGCGACTGGAAGCAAAGCTGCAGGGATAAATGAATAATACAGTGCACGTGAAAATACCATTTTCAGTGGGGAAAAGGGTTTTACAAAATTTGACAATCTTATGTTTTTGTAGCCACTTTTATTCATTACTGCCCATTTCTCACTAGCAAGCTAGGCGAGCTCAGTTACAGGGTACTGCCCCCGTGTTAGTAGAAATTTAGAATATAACTAAATCCTAATATTTTTTATAGTTTGCTTGGTGAGACCTGGAGCAGTGAGATGGTCTGTTTATATCACTGGGTTTTTTATAATACTAGGAATGAAGTCAGTGTATTGAGGAAAGGGGATGACTCAAAAGTCTACAACGAATAAATGCTGGAGAGGTTGTGGAGAAAAGGGAACACTGTTGGTGGGAATGTAAATTGGTGCAGCTACTATGGAAAACAGTATGGAGGTTCCTTAAAAAACTAAAAATAGAGTTGCCATATGATCCTTTAATCCCACTCCTGGGCATATATCTGGAAAATATGAAAACTCTAATTCAAAAAGATATTGTACATGCACCCCAGTGTTCATAGCAGCACTATTTACAATAGGCAAGACATGGAAACAACCTAAATGTCCACTGACAGATGAATGGATACAGAAGATGTGAGATATATATATATATAAATATTACTCAGCCATGAAAATGAAAGAAATATTGCCATTTGCAGCAACAGGGATGGACCTAGAAATTATACTAAGTGAAGTAAGTCAGAGAAAGACAAATACTATATGCTGTCACTTGTATGTGGGATCTAAAAAGATAGTACAAGGGAACTTATTTGCAAAACAGAAACAGACTCACAGACATAGAAAACAAATTATGGTTACCAAAAGGGAAAGGGCAGAGGGATAAATTGCGAGTATGGAATTAACAGGTGCACACTACCATAAAGAAAATAGATGAACAACAAGGTTTTACTGTATAGCACAGGGAACTATATTCAGTATCTTGTAATAAACTGTAATGGAAAAGAATCTGAAAAAGAATAAATATATATGTATATATATGAATCGCTTTGCTGTACATGTGAAACTAACACAGTATTGTAAATCAACTCTACTTCAATTTAAAAAAAAGAAAGGAGATAACTAAATCTTGATTCACTTGTATATTCAACTGACATTTCAAAGGCACATGACAAGCATCTTTCTGCAGCAACCTCCTTCTCCCCACTGCCCCCCACCCCTGACCAGTGTCCTTTCCTCCAGTCTGACTCCTGCCACGTGGCAGCTCAGTATATCAAACTAAGAGGCAAGTCTGCTTAGGTCCCTCCCCTGCTTAAAGTCCCAGTAGCCCCATCTTGTCTTCGGGGGGAATCCCAAACTCCACACATGACATACAAGCCCCTTCATGCCTGAGTCATCAGTCACTCCTCCAGTCCCAATCCTCCTTGCTCTCCGACAAGCACCTTGCCCTGTGGATGTAGCCAGTTTACTTTTCCTTCCCAACACTCGTGCTCTCTCTCATCTCTTTTCCTTGGTGAGGCTACTCTCTCCACCTGGATTACCCACATCTTTGACCGGCTCACTCCTATTCTCTTTTTAAGGTTCAGATCAGAGATAGTTTCCTTTAGAAAGTCTTTGGAGCTTTTCCTGGGTCTGTACCCCCATCATAACGCACATCTTGCTATGCCCTAATTGTCTGTCTGTGTGTCTCTCCCACTCATCTCAGAGTTCCTCGAGTAGACATTATTGAATAACCAGCATCTGTTGGTTATCAAATCACTATCCAAGAACTGAAGGTCAGACAAGTGAAACAACTTGCTCAACTTCCCACAGCAAGGAGGCAGCAGAGCTGGGATTTGAATCCAGTTAAGTCTAAATCTGAAGGTCATGCCCTTGCTACTCAAAGTCCTTGGACTGGCAACATGGACACTGCTTTGGAGTGTGTTAGAAGTTTCAGATTCCCTGGCTCCGCTCCATCAAAGACTGGGTGAATCAAAATCTGCATCTTTGTGAGATCACCAGGTGACTTGTGTGCTCATTTAAGTTTGAATGTCATTGTTCTAGGAGAGTCGTTCTCAAGCATCCTTCTAAATGATTGTTTCCAGGGTATTAAATCTCAATTCTTTTGTCTTCTCGTAGAGTTTGGCTTACGTATTCTGTCATTTCTAGTCATGTAGTAGGTGCTCAAACATTTGTGGAGCGAGTCAGCAGGTGTACACCAAGCAGAGAAAGACTCGTCTAGAGAAAGGGAACAGTGTGAGTAAAAATAGGCCAGTGTGGAGGAGATGTTATGTGTGCGAAGATGAAGACAGCCAGTGCGTCTGGGCAGGAAGGCGTATGAGGCCAAGTCTGGACAGGTGAGACTGGAAAGGTGGCCTGGAGTCAGTTCCTGAGGGACCTGGAATGCTATGTCTGGGGGCCTGGACTCCATCCTGAGCAGCAGAGGGATTTTGGAGCAAGGAGGTGAGAAATACGGGCTTGCCTGTTATAAACAACATTCTGGTAGCTGACACAGAACATAGAAGAGTGGGGCAGGGCCGCTGGAGTCTGGTAGACCAGTTACCCTGCTGTTACTGTGGTCCATGAAATGGTGATGATGATCTAATCCAAAGTTAGGTATTGGCAGCGAGAGCGGAGGGTGGGGGACATTTGAATCTACAGCTCTGTGCACGGAGTACAAGTCTATTCCTGGAAGCAGCTTTGAGACAGCAAGAGCAGATGTTCCTTTGCATGATACGGCAGAGGCGCTGTCAGGTGGGCTCTGCTGGGAGGCATGAGATATGAATTGGTACCACTCGCAAACATCATTCGAGGAGTCCAACTGTGCAGGTTAACGTGTAGCTAATTTTATTGGGAACAAACAGCAATGTTTAAGTGGTGGGTATTCTTGGGGTTTGCAGGTTTGGTGACTCTCTGGATGTTTCCCTTTGCCTTGGTGCCCATTAGGAAAATGTAAGTCTTATAAAAGCGATGCTGTTGCTGGGAACATTTTTCATTAGAGTCAATTTGTTTCCAAATTGACTGTAAATTATATTGCATTTTGTTTGAAAGAACTTTCTGAATTAAAGTAGGGAGCCGGGTATGCAATACTCAGTGTGAAACAGAAGTTCGGTTACCTGCAGTTACGAGCATGTTCTCCTCCACGTGTGCCTAAAGGGCATCTCGTATGTGAAGGATTTTAGGGCTGGAAGCTGCTTTACAGATTACTCAGTTCAGCATTCCCAAAATAGAGATGAAAGCACAGAGAGGGAAAGAAAATTGCCTGAGGTCACATAGCAAGTTAATGGCAAAGCTGGAACTGGTTTAGGTATCCTGATGTAGCTTTTTGATGAGATTAAAGAAAAAACAAATATGTTTCTGAATTTTCATTTCACAGAATATTCAATAGTTCTTTCTCTACAGACTAACATTAGAAACAACTTTACGTCAAACAGATTTCAGAACAGATCTAGAGAGAAAATATGTCTGAAGATGTCAAGTCCCAGTTCATGGCACTGAAAATTCTAGAAAGAGCAGCAGGGCTACCGTGTGCTGTATTTTTCAATGTTGCTCAAACGAGCAGCCTACCACAGTCCTGCTTTTTCATCACATCTGATTTCATGAAGGCTGTTTTGTTAGGCTTTGGATTACCTGGCACAGGTGAGCATTTGGATGAACACCTAAGGCCAAACCTGATGCTTCAGTCTTTCTCCCACCATAGCTACTCCATTGTCAAGTTCTGCTGATTTCAGCTCCTGGCCATCTCCGGGATATATCTTCTCTGCTCCATCTTCCCTGATCCAGGCCCAAGTTCATCACCCTCACTGGGACCATTGTTAATAGCCACCTAGTCAATCCACTTCCCTCCCTTCCTGACAAAACCTACAGTCCAGTCCCCAGATAGCAGACAGATTAAAGTTTTTAAAACTCAAACCTAATCACATTGACCTGTTACCCCAGCCAACATCCTCCCTGCGGCCTGGGCCTGCTGTCGTCTGGCCCACCCCAGTGTCTGGCATCCTCGCCCTCCGGTCTCCATCCCATTGTCTGTTCCAGCCCCCAGCTTTGGAAACTTCAGTTCTTCCTGTTTGCCAGGTTCCTTCCTGCTACAGAGCTTCTGCAGACACTGGCTGCAATGTCCCAGCCCTCCAACCTCCCCTTGGATATTTAATGCCAACTCATTCTTCAAACCTCCCAGATTCTTTTCTTCCTCATGTAAATCCTTTACTGATCCTCAGGTACGATCAGTTTCCCATTTTATTCCCTGGCACAGTACCCTGGGTTCATTCTGTCGTAGATGAGGTTGGGGGAATATCTCACTCAGAGCGTCAGTGGTAGAGCGGATGGTGGGGAATCTAGAAGGGTCAGGGTCTTAACCTAAACCTGATGGTTTTAGTGTCCGAGATTCAGGTCACTGAGCACCCGGTGCTCTCTACCCCGGGCAGAACCTTCTCAGGTCCCTATGCTGGCTTTTCAAGATGTTCCTGTTACATCCCCAGCAGAGCTGGCCTTTGCTCCCTCCAGGTCTGGGAGGGTTAGAGGTTTTATCCCAACAGCTGGAGTAGGAAGTGGGGAAGGAGGACGAAGTGGACGATCCTTCATTTCATTCGCCTTTCTGTGATTTCACCAATCCTCAATGCAGAAAAGAAGGCGGCATCCCGGAGTGCTTATAGTTTGCTCTCCCCGCTTTGACCTCTGGAAACCCCGAAGCCGAGCCGCTCCCCACTGCCGCCACATCCTCTGCACATCACCACGCGTCAGCAGCGCTTGCTCGCCGCTGCTTTCCAGGGAAGGCTGACGAGGACGCGTCATAACTCAGTGTCTTCCTTCCGCGGTGGCCAGCGGTCCCTGCTGGGAGCGCTGAACGTCTTAGCAGTTGAAAGAGTGAAATGACATGGTGTAAACGAATGTGCCACTGCAAATGCCCTGCTCCTTCCATTTATGATCTGGGATCACATTTCACTCGATTCTGCCAAGTCACAGAGTAGTTTGTGATAACACATTCCGGCGATAATTTAGCAGAACCCAAATGATATCTGAACGGAGCTGCAGAAACCCCGGCTCTGAAGCATTCCCACAGGGAACTCTGTTCAATACAACAGCTGTTTATTTACTGATTACCCTTTGGGAAGGTAGACCCGACCTTACCTCTGCTCTGTCCCTTGCAGATTGGCCTACTGGCCCCTCCTTAATCCCATTTCTCCATTGCCCCAGGCCCCCAGGTTCTGCCCTGCTTCCCTCTGACATCATCAGGGTAATGGTGACAGGGGTTAGCATTTATCGAGAGCTTAGACAGAGCAGGTAATGTGTTTATATGCTTCATCTCATTTAATACAACAACCCTGCAATAGGTAGCTGTTATTACTTTTACTCTCTAGAAGAGGAAACTGAAGTTCTGAGAGGTTAATTGCCTTCCTGGAGGTTAGCTCTGGTGCTGGAGCTGGGATTTAACCCCACGTGTGTCAGAATTCCTGAGGTTACAGGAAGAGTGGTTGAGATAAGGCGTATAGGAAGCATGCCCTACGGAGAAGGGGTTTCCTGATGAAGTGAAGGGACCCCTTTCATGGGGGGTGAACAAGGCTGTACCACCTTATGCCAGAGGTGCCGGGGAGTTGGGTGCCACAGAAGCTAGGATTCCTTCTAACCATTGAATTCTATGGTTCTGTTACATGCTGAGGTTCTATTATCAAGGTCTCAAAGTGTCTAGATGCAATTGTACCATCATGTGGAAATTGATTTTTTGCGTCTTATACATCATCTCCATCATGATGAGATTACAGTACTACTCTAGCTGCTGATGTTACTGGGCACTGTTAATTGAGTTTGTGATGGGAGCTGAGGGAATGGGATGATGGATTTTTAAATCTATAGGGAGTTCCTTAAGAATCCTACTAGCCATGAGTGTGTTCCCAAGTTTGAGCTCCATTTTCTCTCTCTTTTTTTTTAGCATGACAGTTTGAACATCAACGTGAACATCAGAAATTGACGAAACTAGTTTAGATCCTGACTCTGCCACTTGCCCGCTGCATGAACTTGGACAGGTCATTTCATTTCTTTGAGCCTGTCTCCTTACCTATAAAATGCAGTTTGCAATGCTTATCCCGTGGGTTGCTGTGCTGTTAAGATGCTATAATGCAGGCAAAGCATTTGGCATAGTGCTTGCCACATAGTTCAGTCCCTATGAGATGGTACCTATTGTCATTATTATGCCCCACTTAGTGTCAGTTACTGTGCAGCACTCTTTCTGTCACTATTCTTGGAGCTCACAGTGACATAAATATTATCTTCACTTAAAGACATGATCCACAGGCTCAGAGAGGTGGAGTCACTAACCCAGGGTCACTCAGCTCAAGGAGTGGCCTTTGATCTCCATTTCCTCAGGTT
Organism: Leucopleurus acutus; assembly: GCF_964270905.1. Lineage (NCBI taxonomy): Eukaryota > Metazoa > Chordata > Mammalia > Artiodactyla > Delphinidae > Leucopleurus > Leucopleurus acutus. Next base: position 20,320,169 of record NC_139162.1, read on the forward strand.
CAGCTCTCTTGCTGTGCTCTACAGAGTGTGCTTCCAGGGTAACGCTGCCCACTGGAGGCTGGTGATCTCCCACACATGCCACACCCCGAGGAGATGCCCACCCACTGCTTTTTGACTAAATGGACAGGGACCAGGACCTTGTCATCTCCATCTTTCTTTTCTCTGTAGCAGATTGTTCCTTCCTCTTCTCTGGGCCCCAGTCTCCCTACATGTAACACAGGAGGGTTTGGACCAAATCGATTCTATAATCCCTTTCTTGTTGTTAACTGGTTGTTGAATAGCACTAAGCATGTAGTAGGTGCCCTGTGACTTTTCATAGTAAGGCTGGGACTAGAGTGAGGCAAATAAGGCACCTAGGTCATAAAATTTAAGGAGGCACAGACTCTGGGAGAGCGCGTGCCTACTTAAAGCTTATGCGCTTAGCCTCTCTCCTCTCACTGCAGTCTCACTTCTGCTTCATAAGGTGGGTGAAAGTATTAATGACTCAGTGGCCCAAACAAAATTATTTCCTCTTTTTAAATACCAGTGATATGTGCGGTGATATTTTTAATAAGAATTGGCTAGTACTTTGAATAGCTCTGCTCAAAAAGACATTCTTGAAAAAGGCTGTTATTATCTAGTTATATAGTTTAGGCTTCTGGGGAAAACAGCAAAGGTATGGGGTTATAAGAAATAGAAGGGATGTAAAGGGAAAAGATGAAATGACTGTGACAACCATTAGACTAGCCAAGGAAATAATTTCCAATGATACAGTCATTATTTGTACAAGTGTCCCCCCCTGAAAAAGCAGACCAACAGAATTTTCACACTTACTACTTTGGTTTAATTGTCTATTTGTTTCGAAATGAAAGCTAATTAAAAGATTATTTTCATATGCTTTAATCACACTATAGCTAACTGTTGGAAAATTTGCAATTAACTGATGCAACAGTTGACATAAGAATGCATTTTTTAAAAATAACATCACTATTTGAATACACAGAGTGAAGCAATTAGTCCTTCGTTAGTTCTGAGTTATTTCAAGTGCTTTGAAATACTTGTGTGTTTAATGTTTAATCATCAAGGAAGTATATCTGGCAATGCTTCTAGCCCCAGCATCATGAATTAAATATCATCCCTTGGGAGTGGGGAGAGTTCAGGAAGAAAAACGGCAGCCTCCCCAGGCCCGGTGACGGGTAAATGCCTTCTTTGTCTGGGCACTGGCACAGTGAAGGCTCTTAATGTGTCAGCGTGCTTCTCCCGTGCTCCTCACTTTCCAAGCAGGCTGCAGTTGGTTGCCTTGGAGGGGAGCTGACTGAGTCCAGAGGCCCCTACCAGAGAGGGGGTGTTAGATGGGATGTCAGTAGCCACAGGGGAAGGTGAGGGAGGGGCTACATGTTGGCAGGTTGAATGAGGTACCTAGAATGTGGTGACCAGCACTCTGGGTAGAAGGATGTCACTGGAGCCTTAGGTGGTGGCATGGAGGATGGATGGGGACGTTTCAAACAACAACAGAGCTTGGTAAGGGGGTGCTACCCGGCAAGAAAGCTTCAGAGGTGTATAGACATCAAGAGGCTCATTGGCAGACAATGACTGTGGCTTTGGTGTGTAGGTTAGAATCAAAGGGATCTGTCCAAATTGGCAGTGAGAGTCCTTCCCAGGAATATCCTTATGGCTATCAGACACAACGCACATCGGAGCCATAGGTCACACTTCCCCTGGATCGGCAGAAAATACAACAAAAGGCTGAAAGTTTTCATCTCTTGGAGACATGGCCATAGACAATAAATGAGCATTCATAGCTAGGCTTCATGCTGAGTTCTATATGTACATTTTCATATTTGATTCTCATAGTAGCCCAGTGAAGTAGGCATGTGTATGATCCCTACTCTGTAAGTAGGGAAACTGAGGGACAGAGCGGTTAAGTGACGTATTAGACTGGAGCTATTCCTTATGCCCGTCTTATTAGCTTGTAGGGGAAATAAAATACGATGTTCCCTATTGTGCAGAGCACAGTGTGGCTTATGCAGGTTAGAATACCTGCCCAAGGACACACACACTTGCTAAGTAGGTGAACCAGTGTTTCAAGTCAAGTCTTTGTGACCCCAAATTCTCTCAGGGCTCAGCGTGGGGGGGGGTGTGGTTCTGCTAATGTGTCGTGGGCGTGCACAGACAACAGCTCTGTTGGTGCACCGTGCTACCCCAGGAGGCTCACTCTGTGTCATCAGTCAGGATAGCAGAATGGAAGCAAATGTAGCTTCCATGGGTCCTCAGATTATGCCCTCTCTTCTCGGCAAAACTAATAAGGGTTCTTCAGTGTAGGAATTAAAAATATCAGAAGCCCGAGACTGGGCCAATGACAGTAAAACAAATTTCAGGCTTCACACCTGCAGATATATTTCCAGGTTGGAGGTGATCTCAGGGCGTGCAGGGGAGGGGGGAGCTGAGAGTGACCACGGCCATCCCCGTTTCTAGTGGGCAATAGAATGACGCTTCGGGGCTCTGTCTGCCTGTCTCTTGTGGCATAAACAGAGGACAGAACTCCTCTCTGCCGGGCCCTCTCTATGCCATCTACAAGTCTGTCCTGTAAAGTGGGGTCCCCCTGTCCATAGGGAGGGTGGAGTGTAGTGGGAGAGACTCACAGAGAAGCCCGGAAGTTCAGTGTTGTGGGTGACCACAGAGCTATGACTCAGCCTGAAGAAACCGGCTTTGGGGGCAGCTGGCCACGTTGGGAGCCAGAGGAGTGGGAACACACTCCTGGTCTTGAATTTCTATGGGGAAAACAGGGAGGGGACATTACAGGCTTAGGAACCATGTGTGCCAAAGACTGAGTTGGGAAAGGGCTGGGTGGATTTGGGGACTGGAGGATGCTTTAGCGTAAGGGGGGTGTAGGAAGCAGGCACTGGGCTGGCGAATTAGGATCGAGAAGGCCTTGGAGTTCCATCCATCCGAGGGAGCCTGGATGTCCTCCTATAGCCAGCAGGCTGGGAGCCAACAGAGATTTGTCCTCAGGGAACAGGGAAATCCGTGCATTTCACAGGAGATCAGAATTAGAACGTGTTTGAGGTGGTGGTGACAGCCTGACCAGGTGAACTGGGTTGCTTCCTTGTTTTTGGAGGGCCACTTATTTTTATTTATTTCTGTGTTGATTCTCTTCCTCTGTTTCCACAAAGGAGGGAGGAGGCACATATTCTGCAGTATCTCACAAAACTAAAGGCAATCCAAAATGATAAAATAAGTAACTGAGGGAGTGGGGCAGAGATTAGAGTCTCAAAGAGCAGTTTCGGAAGCGGGCTCCAGAGCTGGCGCTGAGGTTCCCAGAGGCCAAGGCAGAGCCGGGTTCCAGCGTGGTCACATGACACAGTCAAACCGCATCAACTCTTCCTGATACAGGAGAGGAAATGGTCTCATGGATTCGCCAAAAGGAGTCTTTCAAGAGGCATTTCAGGAATTTCAAAAAGCTGTTCTTTTTAAGTTTTTTAAAAACATAAATAAATAATTTGTTTTTAATTTAAGTTATACTTGACATACAACATTATATTAGTTTCAGGTGTACAATATAGTGAATTGATTTTTTTTTGCTTTCACTGAATTTATTTTTTAAATTGAAGTATAGTTGATTTACAATATTGTGTTAGTTTCAGGTGTACGGCAAAGTGATTCAGTTACTATATATATATATATATATATATATATATATATATATATATATCTTTTTTTCAGATTATTTTCCATTATAGGTTATTACAAGATATTGAATATAGTCCCTCTGTTATGCAGTAAATCCTTGCTGCTTGTCTATTTTAGGTACAGTAGTCTGTATCTGTTAATCCCATGCTCCTAATTTATCCTTGCCCTCTCTCCCGTTCCCCTTCGGTAACCATAAGTTTAGTTTCTATGTCTGAGTCTATTTCTGTTTTGCATATAGATTCATTTGTATTATTTCTTAGGTGAATCGATACTTTTGTACCTTATGAAATAATCGCCACAGTCACCATCTGTCACCATACGAAGCTGTTACAACATCACTGACTACGTCCCCTATGTGTCACCATGCAAAGCTGTTACAATATTACTGACTACGTTCCCTGTGTGTGCATTACATCCCCTATGTGTGCGTTACGTCCCCTATGTGTGCGTTACATCCCCGCGACTGATTTACTTGATAGCTGGAAGTTTGTACCTCAGAATCCCCTTCACTGATTTGCCCCTCACCACACACCCCTTTCCCTCTGGCAACCACCAGCTTGTTCTCTGTATCTGTGAGTCGTTTGTTTTGTTCTTTTAGGTTCCGCATAGGGTTGAAATCATATGGCATTTGTCTTTCTCTGACGTACTTTACTTAGCGTAAGACCCTCAAGGTCCATCTGTGTTGTTGCAGATGGTGAGATTTCATGGGCTCCTGCAAGGTGGGCTGACGGGATTCCACTGAAACTCAGTTTAGCGCCAGAAATTCTAAGGGCAGCAGAGCAAAGGAACATGACCCAAGCTTGCAGATCTCTCTCCACCTGGCTTGATCGCAGCCTGAAATCTAGGCTAATGGGATGGCTTTTATTCTTTCAAGACATCAGCATCCCTTTTTAAAAAGGTAATTGATTTCCTATGTGCAACCCCAGGATCCCGTGTGTGACAGGGAAGACCTGCATTCTCTTGATTGGAGAAGAGGCAGGGAGCCTCAGGGACACGCCCAGGAATTCCAGGCCTCTGGGGAAGATAATCTGGAAAACTGCCGATCTAAAGGAATGGCAGACGGCACGTCCTTCAGCTGATACTCTATAAATATTATTCCTCGCGGATGGGGTTTGACGAGTATTGGAGGGTAACGTGCTCCGGCAGAGACTGATGTCCGTGCTGCTGATTGCAGGTGATTTCATAAACACTGATAGGCGGTCAAGGGCCGAAAGCTCCAGCCTCGCTTAGCCTCCAGTCCCAGGTCTCAGAGGATCCGGCCTTAGAGAATTCACGGTCCTGAGTGTGGGCCCCGGGGCCATATCACCCCCACCTCGGCCCTGACGGGAAGCAGGGTCGCACTGACAAAGTCTCTGAGGACCGGGTTGCTCTAGATCTCTTGAACTGTTTCTTGACATGCCTCTCCAGCTGTCACGCTGCAATGTGATTCCCATCTCTGTTTATCTGATGTCACCGGGGGAGGCACTTGGAGAATTGTTACGACTAGACGTCAACCTGCAAACGCGCTCTCTCCCCTCAGCTGGTTCTCTCCACCTTCCGAAATGTCTCTGGAGCTGCTGAGCCACTGGCTAGGTCTTTGGCAGCAACGAAAATAAAGGACCGACCTTGGGGAAAGGAAGATCCTCCATGGTGCTTGCTGGACCTGGAGGTTCCATCACACTTACCAGGCACCTACTCCGAGCCCAGCACTGAGATGGTTGGGGGCGGTGACCATGGGAAGGAAGGGGCTCATATGTTCTTAGGGGCTCATGATCAGGGGGTGAGGCCAGCACACCCACATGTATACTTTTCTGATGTGAAAAAGAGCCCAGAGAGGGTGATGCATGGGAAAACGCTGTGCTGGGGAGATCCACTTTCTCCTTCCTCACCCTGCTGTCTGCCCCAGAAGCTGTACTGCATGAATGACATCAATGGGGTCTTCCGCATGCTGCTTCCGACTGGGTCCAGCCAATGGGGAGCTCTGAAAAGAGTTAGGTGGGAGGTCAGAGGGTGCCTTCATTGCTGTCACCATTATCAATAACCATTGCTAACTAGCGGGTGCAAACCAGCCCCAAATACCTTGGACTCACAGTTACAAAGCAATGCTGTTTTTCAGTACATTTCGTGCCTTGACTAAGGGTCAGTATTGTCCAGGTGTTTTTGCAGAATAGCTCAGGCCACTTCTGTGTTTCTGGAATTAAGTTTCACAGCCAAGAGTGAGGTCAGAGTATTTTGCTCCCTGCCAGGTCTCCCCTGGGCTTGGCTGGGTCCGTGACTGGAGATCATTGCTTCTCCCAAGGAAGATGATTGTCTTGTATTCTCTCCCTCTGGTTTCTGACAACTACTCCTGCCCCTCAGCCTTTTGGTCCTAGGTATGATAAAGTTCTGCTGCTCTGAAGCCTCAGATGTTTGCTTAGTGCTTTTAGCCCCCTGTCGCCTTACCTTTGTACATAGCCCCTTCAAAAATAATCCCCCTGGAATCACCCTGTTTTCAGTACACAATCTCTTTCTTATTGGAACCTGGACTGATTCAAGGAGGGATGGATTAATTCCAAAAACAGAAAAGTAGCTCTCAAGAGTTGGGTCTCAAAGGAAAGTGGGATATGAATAGGGGAAGAGTACTGCTCAGTAGTGTGTCAGCATTTGTCCCTGGAGCTTAATCTCCGGAGTCCCACTTAACTTTCCCAGTAGCCTCCTAGACAGGAGTGCCCTGGACGAGGACAGCCAGGCTTGGGGAGGTCATCTGAGAGCACGCTCTCATGCCTGGCTGAGATAGGACTCTAATTCTGCTCAGCCCACCTCCAAGGTCTCTGAACCCTCCATTACCCCATGTTGCCTCCCGTCAAAGACCTGAGTCAAAGTCCAAACAACAGGTGTGGGCTGGATGGGGCAGGAAGACCTGACGAACAAAGGGAGATGCTTTAGAGGCTCCTTGGGAAGATAAGAGGTGACCTTGGCAAGTTCTGTATCTTGGAAGCCCAGGTCATAACAGTTGAGAGGTAGTACAGCAGTGTGGGGCCCCAGTAAAGTTTCTGAGTTAAGAAGTCATTCAACGTTTCTTAGCGTCAAGTTCCTCAGTTATCAGTGAGGGATAATGATAGCCTCTGCTTCAGAGGGTTGTGGTAAGAATTAACTAAGATGAAGCACATACAGCATCGGACACAGTCTCGGACCCGTAGTTGGCATCCGACAAATACCGGTTATTATTGTTGTTGACGAGCGAGAAGTAGCAGGTGTAGTTGTGAGGCAGCTTAGAGGAGAGAGAATGGCAGTATGATTTTATGACATGCAGAGTCTTGGAGTGGAGTGCACCAAGTGCCGGAGCTGGAAGGAAATGTAATTGATCCTGTTGTCTGACCGCCCCCCCCACTCTCAAATGCGTAAACTGTGGCCAGCATGGGGAGAACGGCCTATTCCAGGTCACCCAGATTTTGATGGAAGGACCAGGACTTAAACTTGAATCTTCCACTTTTCTGTCTTAGGCTCCTTTCTCCAGAACCTCCCATGGAAATTCCTCCATTGATTTCCTCACTTCAAGGATGGTGATGACTCTCAAACTTGTTAATATCATTGTAAGGAATATTTGAGGAAATAATGTCTATAAATCAGGCCAAATTCATTCTCGGAAGAGAAAACAATTGTTGATTTTGCACCGGTTTATTAACATACCCAGAGTCATGTAGCTCATAGGAGGTGGAAGGGGGAAGGCAGGATTAATGAAGACACTGCCTCTTCTGGCCTCCGAGTTGGCAGTCTCTCCTCTCTGTCACACTCCTTCAGCCATTTCTTTACTGAAATTAAGAGCTGTGGCTTCAAACAGAGCCACTTGCTTCACACACTCTTCCTTCCTTGCTCCAGGAAACCCTATCTTTGTGGCTTACTCATATAGTGTTGGTTGTTTAAAAAAATGCCAAGGGACAAGGAAACGAGCCTGAAATGTTTCATCTGGAAAAACAAAGGCAAACAGACAGACAAGGGGACAATTAGTTTTTGTTTGGGCTGAAGCCAGCAGGGTATATTTGTCATGTAAGTGGAAGTCTGTAGAATTTAATAGGATTATTGTAGGATGAGGAGGTCCATTTGGAGAGGGGGAAAAAGCACTGGAGCAAAACATGCCTGTACACGTTTTTATAAAACTCAAACAAAAATCCAACCTAGGAGCAACCCGTCTGATACTTGAAATAACATCGCCACCACCAATGGTGACGTAATGTTAACGAACAACCATTAACTCTGAACTAAGCCTCATTTTAAGCACTCTGCGTTGGTGATCTCATCTAATCCTTGCAGGGCTACAAGACACATGTTGTTATTTCTGCTTTGGTAGTTAAAGATACCAGGGCCAAGAGGGGCTGAATACCCTTTGCAAAGCTACCAACGTAGTAAGTGGTGGAGGTGAAATTGGAGCTTCATTCCAAGTCTTCTTCCTCATTTCTTTTTTTTTTCAACTTTTTATTTCTTCCTCATTTCTGCCTCCTCTGAGATGCCCTGGGAGCACAGGTAGGGTCCATAAACCCAGCCGATATGTAAGGAGTGATGTTGCCAGTGCGGACATCTGAGCAGGGCAAAGGTGTAAGTCAAAGTCTGTGGATTAATCCAGGGTCCAGTATCAGACATATCCGTAAGACAAGACAGGTGAGAATGTGGGATATGCTGGCCCAGTAATGCTAATGGAATTAGGTTTACCGTTGCCTTAAAAGTTGGAGTTAATGCCTTCTGAAGCCTGGCCTTCCCCCTCTGACATCTGCAGGAGCATATTTTCTGATTCTTTTCTCTGCCCCAGATGCCCAGCAAGATTTGGCCCTTGACATGGATTTGCTGATCTACTGACCAACTGATTGATTGATTGATTGATATATTTGCAGGTGTATGGTTTGGGGCTTCCAGCTGTAGCTGGGAATTGATTTTAATCTTCACAGGTTCAGAACGAAAGCTGTCAAATCCCTTACAGGAGATGGTGATGAGACACGATCTTATTAAAGAGAAACTGATAATTTATCATCTCCCAACAGCTCCAGGCCCAGTTTTTTTGTGCGTGTATTCTTGCCGGAATCTCAGTGTCTCGTTCAATATCTAATTTATTTGGAGTTGTGTTGAGGGAGGAGGATCTTCTGCATTGCAGCATTGTCTCCAGTTTTCAGAGTAGTTAAACAGCAAAAGGAGAGGACCTGGTGGCCATAAAGTGTTTAGTCCATGGAAGGGGACACAGACCTGTTTTCTCTGAACCTTGCACTTTCTCCCAAACCTAACTTCTTAAGGTCCTATTTTTTTTTTCTGATTAAATATCCTTTGTTTTTATGTTACCTTGATTTTAGAATTTTTCTCTCCCCCTTGCTAAGTACTAAAATACTGTTTAGCAGTATTTTGATGTTTGATGCATTTCACAAGCTAATTAACCTTTCTACAGCACACATCAGTTGGACTCTCTGGCCAGTGGAAACAGTCACCTCATCTGGTTTGGTCAGGAGGTGGCCTCCTTCAGCATACATCACAGGAGAGCTGGGTCTTCAGGACAGAGGCTACTGGGCGTGCAGCTGGGCGCAGGGATCGGCTGGGCCCATCCTCCTCTTTATCGCTGGGTCACAGTGACTGGTTCTGTGTGAGAGGGGGTGGGGTCGTGGGATTCAAGCGTGGCCTATGAGAATCATCCTTGGGTGTGGCATTCAGGCGTGGCCTTTCAGAATCATCCTTGGGTGTGGCAGATGGGCTGTGAGAAAGGTTTTATTTCTAGCAGGTTTGCTAACCTGGGAGGGTAGGAGCAAGGCTGCTGCTGTCCGCCTTTCCAGTTACAAGGGCAGAGTGTGCTTCGGAGCTGAGGAGAAGGCAGAATTCATAGATGGAAGGAGAGCTGTGATTGCAACGCGATTCCTTAGCCCTTCATTTATGCGGCTCAGTGAATTCTTTCTGCGCTCCAAGCTAGTTTAAGCTGTGCTTCTGCCACATACAATCAAGAGACGGAGCCAGTATAGGTGGGTTTATTTCCTCCATTTTACAAAGAGCTAAACTGAGGCTCGGAGAGGCTATGAGGCTCCCACGAGTGGTAATTGGCAGAGCAGGGCGGCCTGTCTCAGAAGCTGCTGGAGTAACTGTGACCCAGTATCATAACACTGCCCTAGATATGCCTTGCTGGAAAAACACCTGGTTTTATCATCAAGGCTCACAGCCAGTTCCAAATAACCATCACCCCAGCGTGAACAGGACACCGTCCTCTGCTTTCCCGTATTCCCTTGACTTACTTCGTAATCATTCTTCTTTACTTTCTAACGTTTTCACTAAAAGTCAAATGAATGCATGCACACTGTAGAAGTTACAGAGAAGCACAAAGAAGACAATAAATACACGCCGGACACGGCCACCCAGAAGAAATCAGTATTAAAATGGTGTGTTGTTTTCTCTCCATGCGAAAGAAACCGAAGCGTTCACTTAATTCATCTGTGCCTTAGTGAAAAAATTGGCTCACACCACCATTCCATGGCTTGTATAAAGTCCCATGTCCTGGACTTGAGTCCCAGCTCTGTCCTATACTAGATCTGTGATCTTGGGCAAGTCAGGTAAGCTCCTGGAGCCATTTTCTGATCTGTACTTATAAAGGGTTGTGCGAATAACGTAATAGTGGTTTCTACAACATTTTTTTCTTTCTAGTCACAAAAATCTCTCATAGAAGTTTCTGTGTGGAATCTCAGTATATAAAACAGATAAAGAGGGGCTCTTTTGGTGAGTATAGAGCCACCCCCAGCCCCAAGTGACCTATGATGGGCCTTCAGTAAACTCTAGGGCGCTGGGAGCTATTTTAAGGCCCTGGTCTATTATTAGATAATTTCCAAAGTGCTTTCATCAAAGAAACCCAAGGAAAAATGGCGACGGAAAAAGACAGGGGATAGGCTAAGTGGCAAAGAAAAACTCAATACATTCTCTCCTGTGAATACTAAATTAACACGAACTCTACCCAGAACCAGTTTTTAGAAGATGACACTGAGGAGGGTGAAGTTCTCATTCTGGAGTTTCCTTGGCCATTGCTGAGTGTAGTCAAGGGCTTCCTATGAGACCCCACGCCCCCCTTTCTCTAACTGCACGTCTAGAAGGGGTGGGACAAAGCTAAGGATTGAGACCAGCAATCCTATCTACACAGATGCCCAAAGACACTCCCCTTGGTGCTGGGAGTCACCCAGACATATCCGTTGAGCACTTGCTCTGTGCCAGGTGCTTTGCTAGATGCTGGGGACGCAGTGGTGGACAAAACCAGGCATAATCCTGTTCTCACCCTCTTCTCTGAGGACTTACTAGGTAGATAGGGAGTTAGACATAAGCCATCCTATTGTCTAATTTTACAATCCTAAAAATTTCTGTAAAATTGCAATCTGTATATATGATGGATGGGCCCAGTCTGGGAGATCAGAAAGAATATGATGACATTTAAGCTATGATCTGAAGTTAACAAGCGTCCCATGCCAAGGAAGAAGGTTGTGCAAAGGTCCTGTGGCAGTTAGGGGATTAGTACCCTCCCCAGAACTGAAAGAAAGCCAGTGTGGTCTGGTGTGCAAGATAAGCCTGAGAAGGGAGACAGGGACCAGGACAAGCAAGTTTATGTGGGCCGTGCCAGTGATTTTGCTTTTTATCCCAGGAACCATGGAAAGCCAGAGGCTGTGACATCTGCCCGTTTGAGAGATGATGGAAGATTGTCCCAGGGAAGGGCCTGTAGAGATAGAGAAAAGCAGATGCATCTGGGAATTTTTTGGATAGCAAAATAAAGAAGACTTGATAGTATATATGTTATAGTAGGATGTGGTTTTTTTCTGTTGCTGCTATAACAAATTACCACAAACTTATGGCTTAAAACAACAGCAGTTTATTCTATTTCAGTGCTGGTGTCTAGAAGTAGAAATGAGTCTTTTATTATGTATTTGTTTGTTTGTTTGGCTGCGCCGGGTCTCAGTTGCGGCAGGCGGGATCTTTGTGGCCGTGTGCGGTATCTTTGTTGAGGCATGCAGGATCTCTTTAGTTGCAGCATGTGGGATCTTTAGTTGCGGCATGCGGGCTCTTTAGTTGCGGCATGCGAGATCTAGTTCCCTGACCAGGGCTCGAACCCAGGCCCCCTGCATTGGGAGCGTGGAGTCTTAACCACTGGACCACCAGGGAAGTCCCTAGAAATGAGTCTTAAAGGGCTAAAAATCAGCGTGTTAGCAGGGCTGGATCCTCTTGGAGGTTCCAGGAGAGAATCTGTTTCTTTCCTCTTCCACATTCTAGTGGCTGCAGGAGAGAATCTGTTTCTTTCTTCTTCTATGTTCTAGTGGCTGCTGGCTCCCTTGGCTTATGGCTGCATCAGTCCAATCTCTGCTCCCATCATCACATGGACTTGTGCTCTTGTCATCACATCTCCCTCTGCCTCCCTCTCATAAGGACCCTTGTGATTACATTTAGGGCCCACCTTGATAATCGAGGATAATCTCTCCATCTTGGATTGAAGATACGTAAGATTGTTTAATTTAATCACATCTTCAATGTCCCTTTTGCCAATAAGGTAAGATTCACAGGTTCCAGGGATTAGGACCTGAACCTCTTTGAGGACCATCGTTCAGTCTATCACGTAAGGCAGGGAGGAAAAGAGATCCTGGGTGTTCCAGCTTTCAAATTGGATAGATGGTGCTGAGATGGAGTTCGGGTCCAAGATGAACTCAGTTTTGGTCATATTGAGTTTGAAGTGCCTTTGAGACATCCAAGAGCAGCTGTCCATCAGGAAATTTGGAAACACCGATCTGGAGTCCAGAAGAAAGGTCGGGGCTAGAGACACAAATTGGAGATAGTAGATAGTAGAATAATGCTGTAGTAGATATGCAGACGGTAGAATGTGAATAATGCTGTGGCGTGGATGAGATTGTATATAAAATAAGAGACAAGAGTGCCCAAGACTAAGTCTTGAAGAGCTTTTAGAGGAGAATAATGAAGTAATGGCAATTTTCAGGGAGGATCCAGAGAGGCAAGAGGAAAACCAGTAAATTTCTGGCTCAAAAGGCAAGGAGGAAATGATTTCAAGGAGAAGAGAGTGATCGACTGTCAAAAATGTCTGGGGCTTCCCCGGTGGCGCAGTGGTTGAGAGTCCGCCTGCCGATGCAGGGGACACGGGTTCGTGCCCCGGTCCGGGAAGATCCCACGTGCCACGGAGCGGCTGGGCCCGTGAGCCATGGGCCGCTGAGCCTGCGCGTCCGGAGCCTGTGATCCGTAACGGGAGAGGCCACAACAGTGAGAGGCCCGCGTACCGCCAAAAAAAAAAAATGTCTGAAGACTCAAGTAAACTGAGGATTGAAAATGTCCATGAAACTTACCACGTGAACTGGTATGCCAGAGTGATGGGAGCGGAAGGCATATTAGGTTGGAGCAGGTTGAGGGGTTGGTGGATGGGAAGGAACTGGAAAGCAAGTATAGAAAATTCTTCTGTATTCATATATATCATTCTCTCTCTATATTACATGTTCACACTCATCTTTCAGATCACACTTCAACCATTACTTCTTCAAGAGAGGTTTTCCTGACCACTCGACCCTCACTTTTACAAGTCCTCCTAGCCCTGTTTCTTTCCTGTGTAGCCCTGATCAAAAGCTATGGAAATCCGTTTATTCACGTGATTATTTTATCTAAGTCATTCTCTCTTACTGCTCACGCAAGCGCCTCAAAAGTAAGTTCTGGATCAGTTGTTTTTCACCATTGTATTCCCAGAACATAGTCCAAAACTGGCATATGGTAGGTACATGATTGACTTTCCTGAATAAAAAAAAAAAGATCAAGTGAGTGCTGTAGCTGTGAGATCAGAGATGGAAGCATTTTTGACTTCTAGAGGAAGCTTACTGTATTTAAAAGTGCACAGACTTTGAACTCAAAAGCCCAGAGTTTTAAATCCAGACACATCCAGACACCTCTGTTTTTCAGTCCTGTGGCTTTGGCAAAATCAGATTAGCTGATCTTTGGAGCCTCGGTTTTCACAGCAGGATAATGGGATGATGACTTCGGTGTAGATTATACCATCCACCTGATGGAGTCTGATATGCATTTTGCTCCCGTAGCACTTCTGCCTTGTCAAGAGCTGAATCAGACATGGAAAACAATTGACATATATGAAACTTCCAGAAGTATTACTTTGGGAAGCCATAAATGAGAACAAATAGAGAGAGAGAGAGAGAGAGAGAGAGAGTGGGTACCTGGCATACAGTAACAACTTAACAAATCCTGCCCCTTGGTTGTGTTGGGTTGCATTTTGTCCTTAGCATGTTGTGGTTGGGCCCTTGTAGATGCTTGAGGAATGATTTCCTAATTAAGGAGATGCCTTTGTGGAAGCTCGCACCTGCTGATGTTGACGAGGGCTCACTGAGTCTGAGCAGAGAGGAGGGGGCTGGGAGGACTGGATCTCCCTGCCCAGGGGCTTAGCCTTCCCCTTTCTTGATGCCATTCCAGCTGGGCACCTGGCAAAGGAAAGCTAAGCATTTCTCCCCTGTGCCCACACCTCCAAGATCACATGCGGAGTTGGGCTGCCTGCTGGAAATCTGTAGTAATTCCGGTTTATTAATTTGTGCCCCTATAATTAAACAGTCATATTAATTAGCATTTCTGCTCCTGTGCCTTCCTTTTTCATGTTAAGAGTTGAAGCTCAGAGTAATTATTTATATGATTTCTTAATTTGTTTTGGTTCCTGTTTTCCCAAAGTGATACTTCTGCAAAATTCATACAGAGCACTTGTTTTGCATGTCTGATTGTCAGCTCTCGACAAGGCAGGATCGCTGTGGGAGCAAAATTGATCAGGTGCCGTCTGTGTTCTGGGCAGTAGGTAATTCAGAGCACCCATTCCTTCAGGTGAATTTGCAAGGAAATTTGCAATCTCCATGCACACTGCCAGTGGTTCTTGGATGTTTTATTGTGTGTGTGTGTGTGTGTGTGTGTGTGTATACGTGTGTGTGTACATGTACGTGTGTGTGTGTGTGTGTGTATGTTTTGTGCATATGGGAGAATTTAAAAGTTTCCTGTGAGACAGTTATTCATCTTGGTCTGGTATCATCACAGTGAACGACTGTTTTGTTTTCTTAGTATTGGGTTAGAATAATGGATGTGACCTACATGGCATGGAGGGAATCAAGGGTTTTATGGCTTGGTTTAGGGACCTCCTTTTTGCCAAATATTCCCTTTCATGGTTGATGGGAATAATTCCTTCCACAGGCATTGGTGTCTAAGCAGCTACTGTCACTCAAGGTGAGGCAGGCTCTGGTTCCTGTTTCTGAAGCATTTATACCAGGGGAGATAAGGTCGAAATGATTAATGGGTCAACACAAGATACCCCAAACACATAAGAGCAGGCAGACAGTGGAATATGGTGCCTCATCGATTATCTTCATAAGAAAGGATGCAGATACAGGAGACCCAAAGGTAGGCGGTTGGGAGAGAAAAGAAGACAGAGGCAAGGAATTGGTAGACGGGAGGAAGGGAGTGAGCGTTTCTGGTGTCCCTGGTTTGTGTTGCACACTCTGGGGGCAGATTCTCTTTCTAATAACAGCAACCCGGCAGCTTTGGCATCTGCCCCTGCCCCCAGCCGCATTTTATAGATGTGAAAGTAGAGGCTCAGGTGAGGATTGAGTGACTCCTCCAGGACCATCTGCTAGAAGGTGTCACAGGCAGGATTCAAACCCAGCCTGTCTGATCCCAGAGCCCAGCACCCTCCACTCTCCCATGCACTGGCACCCGATGCTAATTGGCATGTGCTTTGGAGAACATGAAAGAATTTACCAGCAACTCACAACTTGCAGACTGTCCACTCTATGCCAAGCTTTCTGCTCTGGGGATGCACAGTGCTCAGGGCCATGTGGGGAGCGCATGGCTAAGGGGTTAGAACAAGGTAGTCAGAAACCTTTGAGATCACAGCAATAGTAGCTGCTGCTGTTGAGCTCTTTGTGCCAGGCTCGTTTAAAACCTTCTACATTCATGATCTCATTTGATCGTCACAGCTGCTGCCTAGAATAGGTACCATTGTTTATTCCCATTTTATGGATGAAAAAACTGAGGAACAGAATGGTGAATGGAGAAGCAGGAGAAATGGATGTAGGTTACTGTTGTCATCCTGGGCTGGAGGAGGCTGGCAGGGACTGGGGGTGCCATGAGTGACAGGGGCTGGTCCAGCTGGGAGCCAGACAGATGGAGCCGTAGTGTCCGTGACGAGCTCTGGGTCCAGTGCTGCAACTGGCCCTCAGGGCTCCATGTGGGAGGCTGAATGATGCTCTGGAGATACAGGTCCATTCCCAGTAGAACTGAGGCATGATCAGCAGGATAAGAGAAGCCCACACAGGAACCATTGAGCTGTGGGTCCAGCAGCAGGACAGTCAGTGGAAAAGAAAGGAGAGAACGTGTGCTTTGGAATCCAGCCAAACCTGGTTCAAATCTTGGCCCCATCACTTACTCAATGTGTGGCTTTGAACAAGACACTTCACCTCCTTAAGCCTAATTCGTCTTCTATAAAATATGGACAATAGGACTTGCCTTGCAGGGTAGTAATGAAGATTATATAAGATGGTACCTGGAAAGAGCCCTAATCAATGCTTAGCACAGAATGGGCATGACATAAATATCTGAGGAAGGATGAAAAAGAAAGAATCCAAGTGAGGAAATCATGGGATACTTCAAGGAGGAGGTGGCATTTGAATTGGGCTTTAAAAGATGAGTAGGGATTATCTGACTTTTATGTGAACGAAGAGCGGAGATGAGTCCGGGATGGGCCTGCTGTAGGTACCTGTTGGGGCAGGCAGAGCAGCCCAGGATACTCTGAGGCTCCAGGAGGCCTTGAGGGGATGAAGAGCAGGGTTCCCCATGAGGTCCCTATCTTGGTCATTGACCTGGTTAACACTGACTGAGAACCTGCTATGAGCCAGGCTCTGTGCCTGGTGGGTACACATATTATTCCCCACCTCCCTGTAACGAGAGACTCACTTTTGGAGAGGTTGGATAGCAGCTCACCCTGACTGGCAAGGCAGGTTAGGGCTCCAAGCCCTTTCATTCCACTACCCCTTTCATCCTGCATTACGCCTTTCATCACTGGAAGGATGAGCCCCCAGGATTGTCTGTACTGCTGGAGCCGCTGCCCGGATCCAGGCATCTGGGGGCTTGCCCATTATGTGAGCTGAGCTTCCCAGGGAAGACATACGCGTCGCTTACAGAGGCAGCGCTTCCTGACACCTCTGGCAACAACATTCCGAATTCTAATCGTGGAAATAATTTAGAAGAAGGAGATGAAGGTTATCATTTATTTAGGGGGCTTTATCAACAGAGGCCCACTCCAACTTTAATAAACGAAATGCGTTGCACAGAACGGGGATCACCGAGGCATGAGATACTGTGTCTGCCCACTGCGGGCTCTGAATAATTTACATCCGGGAAGGATATTTTATGACAGTGCTTATAATCTTCTTATTGGCTCAACATCAACATTACAGCAGACGTCTTGGAACCGATGCAGCCGATAAGCTTATCTCTTTATTATATGACACGAATCAAGTCTGCTCAGGAAAGGGAGGTTTTGTGGAAATTGATTTCTCTTTGGATCTAGATATTTTTCTTTTCTCCAAAAACCGCCAATAAATAATAGAGGTCAGCTATTTAATATTTCATTTTAATTAATACGTTAGTGGCGGGAACTCTTTTAATTTGAAGGGGCGCGGGAAGGAGGCTTTGCAAAGGTGATTTATCTGGAGGCCTTATCTCTGATTAAACCCGGCCCCGGAGAGAGGCTTCTTTCATCAGTTGACAGTCTTGACTTCCCAGCTGAGGGGGGGTGGAATCAGGGATCTGACGGAGGGGTGGGGGGGCGGGCGGCTGCAGCTTTTTCAACAGGAGCCTCTTCTAGGTAATTCGTTGAGTCTGGTCAGTCCTGAAGAGGAATCCCGGGGTACCGGGTACCAGTTACCTGGCAAAAGATAAAGAGAACATTTTGCTCCCCCAGTTCTGCAGTGTTTGGGGCCTACGGAGGAAAGGGCAGGGAAGGAAATGAATTATAGCCCCTAAAACTCCAAAAGGCTGTCTGTCTTTCTGTCTGGGCATACACATCTAACACTCACAGGGTGACTGCAGCCAGTGCAGTCCTAAAAAGGTGGCTTTCGAGTTCCGTACCAACGCTCGAATGGTAGCTCTGTGTTTCGTTTGGGAAAATCAGTCCCCTGCTCTGAGCCTCTGTTTTCTCCTCTGTAGACTGGGATAACAAGCTTTCATCTCACAAGGTTATAATGAGCGTTAAGTGTGGTTATGTATTTAAACAGTGCTCTATTCTGAGCAGAGCTTACTCTTTAAGATTTTAAGCTGAGAAGTCCCGGTGCCCAAGGAAGGAATCTTTCCAGCAGGGAACACAGCTGGATTTTAGGAATTGGAAGCTGAAACGTCTCCTTGACGTTTGGGTTCTTCGTGCTGCTAAACCAGCAGGCAAAGAAGGGGGTCGGCGAAGTGCCCCGAGGAAAAGGATCCCAGTTTCCGTGGCACGTGGGGCTGTCGCTGCAGCGCAGAGGGGTGGTCGGGCAGGGTTATGCTTGGAACCCGGGGGGTTTGCTGGGGCACCTCCTGGCCAAAATAACTGCAGCCACCCAGTAAGAACAAGACCACCGAGGACTTAGACCTCAAAGAAATGAGGCTTGGCTCACCCTCAAGGTAAAGAGCCCTCCTGGGGCCAAAGGTCAGTGGGGGGTGGAGTGGGCTGCGGAAAAAGAAACTGTGGTTACAGACTGGAATCTGGTGATCAGAGGACTCAGGTGAGAGGATGATCCAATTGACTTTACCCTGAAGTGACTCAGTGGCTGATGGGACTTCGTGTGTACCATGCATTGGGGCCGTGAACTTTTCACCCGGGCGATGGTGGAGGCCCCTTGCTTTTTGGCTTGGGAGACTGTTCTTTCTGGAACATCATCTGGTCCTGTTGCCCTCTGGTTTCCGATTGTATTTGGCCAATGGTGAGTGTCTACATGGGATCCGAGAGAAGGTGGGGGATGGGAAGAGAGTGAGCTCCCTTCCCGTGGATGCCCAAGAGCTGGCTGCCTCCACTGACACAGTCCCAGAGGCCTTGCCACACAGCCCTCTCTGTCCAGCTCTAGCTCCGAGTTCTCGTAACATCCTTTCCCTCTCCTTTTCAGGCCTGTGTCCCCAGTCACACGCCCTGGGGTCCTGCCCTGAACCTCCCTTGGTGTCTCCCTACACCCTGCGCACGCCTGTGTGAATAGGCGCTTTATCAGACTAACACCTGTTCGAGTGTGTCATCATCCTTTCTCCCCAGTAGAGCCCTGAATAATACAGATAGCGGCCACACAGACGCGGGCTGTGATCCAGATGCAGAGTTCGGACAGGTGGGCAAGGGATTAGAGGGTGTAGTGGAAAGTCAAGAGACGGGGCACATGCTGAGTACCCCCGGGTACTGTGGGCCCCCGGGAAAGTTGTTCAGCCTCTCTTGGCCTCTTTAACTTCAACTATGTAATTATTATTAGAATGGTTACATATAATTATATATGTTATTATTATATAATTATATTCTACTATTATAATTATATAATGTGATATTTACAGTTATAATTACATAATTTTATTATAACTGTATAATTATAATAACTGGGAGTAATAATAATGTCTACACAACAGGATAAAATGAGATTCAAGATGCAAGGAGACTAAATAAAGACCTGGCACGTGATAGGTGCTCAGTGAAGCTCTTCGTTCCCTTCCCCTGGCACATAGTAGGCATTCAGCAGATGTTAGAGAAATCTAAATGAGAGATAAAGTATGTGCGTGTAAGTGGGTGTGGGCCCAGGGGGTGGATGAGGGTTGTGTTGGAAAAGAGACAGGTCTGCCTGCAGAGGTCCTTGAATCTATGCAGAGATTCCAGTATGGGGAACATTCAGATACACAGCTGTTTTGGCAGGGGGAGTGGGACCGGGGAAGGCCTCCAATACCAAGGTCATTCTATGGAATAAGGGCGGGGCATGGATGTGCCAGGCAAAGCCTTCTCAGTGGAAGGGAAATTGTCTGGACTGGACTGGAGGCAGGGAGGCCTGAAGAGGAGGAAGGTCTGGCTCACAGAGGGAAAGGAACAGGAACATATGCTGTGCCCTGTGTGATGATCTGGGCCTCCACCCCCTTGGGCCTCCCCTGTGAGGTCAGTGGCTGTTCAGGCTTGAAGCTCCCCGGTACTTGGCTGGGGGCCCATTGGGGAGGCATGGCCCCTCCTGACCTGATCCATAATTCAGAAACACATTGGGATTTCGAGATGAACACAGTGTACAGGTTTATAAGAGGAATCTGGGACCAGGAGAATACATTAGAAATTGATGCTACAGAGTCAGGCATAATCCCACGGTCCCAGGCAGGTGGACTAGTGGGTCTTTTGCTTATTCCTTGAGCCGGTATTGGCCTTTTCCCCCTCTGTGCTGAGCAGCGGGCAGGAAGGAGGGCTGTGAGCAAAGACAAAAACAGGCTTCCGGCTCTACTTAAGGAGGTATTTGTTCCATGTAATTAACGAGAGTGGATCCGGAGAGCTCTTTCCCCACTTTCCAATCAGAAACATTCCATTAGTCACGCTGCCTTTGAAATCCTTCAACAGCCTGTTGGGTAGTTGGCTCAAGAATGGGCACTGATTGGAGCTATGGAGAAAATTCCTGCCGCAGGCCAATGATGCTGACACTCTTGGATGGAAAGACAGCTCTGTGCCCCGTGGACCCCAAGTGGGCATTCGGGCAAAGACAGAAATGGCCAGGGGGCGTGGCTTGTGGGCACAGTGATCAGATAGACAGCCTGAAATATCAAAGCAAGATAAACACCAATCTGGTCTCTCACTCACTCACATTTTATTTTTTATTTTATTCTGGGCAAGGACCTGCTATGCCCTGGAGATTTGGAGATGGAGAGGACACAGCTCTGAGGAGCTCCAGGGAAGCTGGGGAGAATAACATGGAATCAGACCAGTGGAGTTCAGTGTGAAACCATCCTGTCGCGAGAGGGAGGGAGTCGCCAGGTTCCCTGGGAACGGTAGGCCGTGAGCTTGAGGATGTTCAGACGACGTCTCTTCATTCCCCACTGTGTCCTCAGAGCCTCACGCCGCGCTGATCCAGATCAGCTCACGATTATTTGTGGGAGGGATGAATGAGTTCATGAATGAACACGTGCAGGAGAGGTGTCAGGAAGCTTTCCGCAAAGGGTACATGTGTGAACTCAGTCTTGAAACTCGTGCAAGTTGGCAGAGGTTGTGGGGAGGGGAATAATCATTCCGGAGACAGGGGGCGGCAGAGGGAGGATGGCGGGTGACATATTTGATGCAGATGATGCTGGGCCACCAACCTTCGGTTTTAGGGCTTCCCTGGTGGCGCAGTGGTTGAGTCCGCCTGCCGATGCAGGGGACACGGGTTCGTGCCCCGGTCCGGGAAGATCCCACATGCCGCGGAGCGGCTGGGCCCATGAGCCATGGCCGATGAGCCTGCATGTCTGGAGCCTGTGCTCCGCAATGGGAGAGGCCACAACAGTGAGAGGCCCGCGTACTGCAAAAAAACAAAAAACAAAAAGAACCTTCGGTTTTAGGTTGCCACCTTTGGGGCATAATTAGATCAGGTCTGGGACCTATGTGGGGCTGTGTGTGCTTCCTCAATGCTGCTGCTGCCTATAATTGTGATGCTGTTTGATAGCTACCAACCGCCTGGAACTTCTGATCCAAGTAACAGTTATGATGCCTAACCTGTTCTCTCAGAGCTCAGCGCCCTTGGGGTGAGAAGTGGGTTGACAAGTCGGCTAAGGCGTATCTAGGTCACTCACTTGTCTCTTTTTAGTAACATTGAGAAGGGGGTTCAGATGCAACGGTTTCTTTACTCGGCTACCTGGCCGGCAGTTTGCCTAGGTTCCATCTTCCGTTCAAACGGTGACACGTGGCAGTTCACTGAACCTCTCTCACCATCAGCTTCCTCATCTCCAAAGTGGAACAAGACAATTCACCTGATTTATGGGGCAACTCTTGTCCAGCTCGGTTTCCACGAAGTACACATTTCCGTTGCAATCTGAAAGCCGAGCTTTTCTGTGAAACCTTTTGTCAACCGAAATGGCATAAAGCGAAAGAAGAAATGCCCTTTTTCCTAAAAGCAGGAATCCTCTTCGGATTTCTTTCAGTTAGCAAAACCAGGTACGAATGTAGGTCTTCTGTAAAAGTGAAGTGGTGTAAAGCACACTTTTGAAAAACAGGGTGTATACCTGTACCCCTAAATCCAGGGAGAGAGACCTCCAGGAGTCTGATGGTATTGCCCAAAGCACAAAATGGTTTTGCTGTCTGTCGACTTAAAAATCACATAGGTTTGGCCTTCCCTGGTGGTGCAGTGGTTGAGAGTCTGCCTGCCGATACAGGGGACACGGGTTCGTGCCCCGGTCTGGGAAGATCCCATATGCTGCGGAGCTGCTGGGCCCGTGAGCCATGGCTGCTGAGCCTGCGCGTCCGGAGCCTGTGCTCCATGATGGGAGAGGCCACAACAGTGAGAGGCCCGTGTACCGCCAAAAAAAAAAAAAAAAAAAAAAAATCACATAGGTTTGTACTCCAGTCCTCAGTAGAACAGTGTTTGCTTTATTTTTGCATATTTTAAATGACTCACAGCAAGTCTGCGGTAAAGAGAGTGAGGCACTTGCCTTGGGCCCCAAATTTAAGGAGAGACCAGAAAACCTCAGGAATTAAGATATGTAACATTTTAATGTAATATTTTAAAAACTCAAATTGGCAAACTGGCCACCCCTTTTTGTACGCAAAGCTTTATTGGAACCGGTGGCAGGATTAGGGTGAGGCGAGTGAGGCAGGCTCGTGCCAGTGCAGGAGCAGATCCCATCTTTATTTAAAACCGTGATAGTTTGTTGGTCATGGATCTTTTGGCATTAAGTTTGGTTTTAAGAAATATCGCATTGAGATAGTATTTATCTTGATTACTGAGTGTTTTGGCCCCTTTTAAATTTTGCACCCGAGGCTGGTGCCTCACTCGCCTCACCCTAGCCCCGGCTCTGTGTGCACTTAACTTCTTTACTCCTCGCCCTTGAAACTTGGCAGACAGCAGACCCTCCAGGAAGCTGCAGCTTGTTATTCTTCCGGCTTCCTAAAATCCCAGTGCACACTTCTGGGCACCTTCATCAAAGAAGCACCAAGATATGTGAGGTTCTCCATGAAAGACCGGGTGGCCGTTGCTCCTTGAAGGCAGTGGGCTGGTCGGTCTCCATCTACAAGCTCACCTGTGGCTTTTGAGAAATCCCTTAAGCACTCTGGTCTCCACTTCCCCATCAGCAAAAATGAGGGGATGGGGACAGCTGATCTTAATTGAGGCTAAATCTTCTGTGCTTCTCTGAAAGCATTCCCCCGAGGACCATGGGGTGAGAGAGACCACGACAGGCCCTTCCCCAGGCCAGACCTTCCTGTGAGTCATGGACTGAGAAAAGGTCAGTGTGAAAAATCGTTGGTATTTAAAACAGAAGTACTGAAGCGATGTTCCCTGGGTGTGAGCTAGGGAGGGAATGTTTATTGGTCTCTTAAAACTCTTCCGAGAATATAAGGCTTGTGCTAGCTGTTGAGGGAAGTGCGGAGGGGGTTAGGGAGAGCCTGTATCTTCCCTGGCCTGGTGGTCAGTCTTGGGGATGGATTGCAGTCTGGAATTAAGAGGGAGAGGATGACACAGGCTAAATGGTGGGTGGAAAGTCAGCCCAGAGAAATACTTTAAGGCTGATCTGGGGAGATTTCTCGGAAAGGGTGAGCCTTGAAGGATGTACTTCAAATGTTGGCGGGCATTCGGAACCCAAAGAGGAGCCTGGGCCATTAGTCAGGGTCCCCAAAGGAGACAGACGGTGCTCTCAAGTGGGGGAATTGAGGAGTGGTCGATAAGTGGACTACTTACGACAGTCCGGGGAGGGTTAAGGGAAAATCAGCAAGGGGTGGGGAAGCACTTTGGGGCGATAATTGGAGAGTCTGTACCATCCCAGATCTGAATAGGGAGGGGAGAGAGGGTTCACCAGAAGCTAGAGGCAGCTGTCGCTGTAGATGAGAGCCAGGATGCGAGCTGAGGCTTTCAGGACCGGAGTGCAGCTGGAAGAGTGAGCCGGGAGTCATATCCTTACCCTGCTCTCCTTCCACACTCCATCTCTTGTCGGTACCTCCCATGGGACGGACTCGAGTGATGTCGTTCAGACAGGCCAGCATCCCAGGGTCCAGACCGGGGTGGAGAGGGAATCTGGGAAGCAAATGCGAAGAGGTAGCTCACTGGGTAAGAGGGTACAGTAACCACGTGAAACTGTGTCTGTGCAGACGGTTGTGTGGTTAAAGGAAGGAGGCGGGTGGCGAGCCTCCATAGCCCTGCTCACTAACTCCTCACAACACCTGGCCAGGGAGCCGCTTTTACCTCTGTTTTTCAGGAGAGGATTGACAGTCAGTCATCGCGGCCAGCTGTGAGTCCGTGGGTGTTCCTAGCGGCGGGTGGGGAGAGGAGTTTGACCCTCCCGTGGGGCCCCTGAAGGGCGATGCTGCCTCTGTGCTGTGGTCTCAAGGCTCCATTGTAGTAAGAAGCTGTTTGATTCCTGATTGAGAGGAAAACATTTCCCTAAAGGCAGGGCTGCAGGAAGGGGCCAGGCAGAGGGAGGAAACACCTGCACACGTGAGATGAGGGCATTAACATTGGTCCTGCCAGCGGCAGGGGTGTCAGCTGTGTTCCGCGAGGCTGGCCAGACGGCGATGGAACTCGGGGCCCCCGAGTGGGGAAGGCCGGGGCTGACTCAGGGCCCCGCAGATCTTCAGACCCGCTTTCAGGTGCGTGCCTTCAACCAAGCACGCTTCCTGAATGCCAGTCCGGTGCCAGGTCTGGCTGGCCGTTGAGGCTTCGCAGGGGGACGGAAACATCCCAACACTTCCACATCATCCTCATCTGCCTTCTCATCGCAACCAGCGTTGATCAGGCTTTGCTAGGTTTCAGGGTTTGAGTTCAGTTCTACAAGTCAATTGATGCGCTTAGTCCTTGTAACAACACAGCGGGGCTGGGTGTTACCACTGTCTTTTGGCTCACAGGAACCCAGCATTTGCTCACAGGGCCTTGCATTGGGGTGAGAGATACTGACCAGAGAACCATCCAGTGTGGGAACAGCGCCACCATCACAAAATCGTATGCAGACCTTCCTGCGTGCTGTGCGTCCTTGGTCAGGTTTCTTTTGCCTTGGTTCCCGTCATAGAAACCTCCTCATGAGGCTCTTTGGAGGGTGAATGAGCAGTGCTGGACAGATGTCAGCTGGCATGTTGTTACGGCTTTGACTACCCTTGTCATGCCATCTTGTGGTCCTTTCTCTTCCTGTCCGCTTCCTCTCTGTCTTCTCTTTACCTTTTCCCAGCCCAAGGGCTTCTTCCATCACTGGCTTGGGAGTTCCCCCAAGCACAAGGTTTTGAAAAGCCTTCCCGGTCATATGGGAAGTGTGTTAAGTGTGTATCATGCTTGCGTTCTCCCTGGCTGGCCCCACTGGATTCGGAACGAGATCCCAAGAGCTGGATGGAGCGATGCGTGTGCTCTTCCATTTATGCCAGGGAGCGGCCTCCCTTCCGCCCTCCTTCCCTGATAAACGTTTTTGCACCGCCTGGGGAAACAACGACATGCCATCAAATGTTGTCACAGATCACTGGGTGCTTCCCCAGTAGGCTGGTGGTCCTCTTCTCCATTTGTACAGATGAGCAAACTGCATTGCAGATACAGAATGTGATGAGGTCATTCAGCTCATCAGAGGGGAGCCTGGAACGGCAGCAGGTCTGTCTGACGCCGAAACCCCGTCTCTTCCTTCTCACCAGATCGGTGAATTACTGTTCACTCCTCTCGTTGGCACCGCTTTTCCATTGGGGTGTTTGGAGCGGGCGCCCCAGCCCCTCACCCGTTTGTCTCTACTGCAAGTTGTTGAGCTGTCCTGGGGCTTCTGCCTGAGGCTCAGCAGGTGGGACTTTGTCCCTTTCGGGGTGGAAGGGCTGGCCTTTGGAAAGTTCCAAATACAGCTACATGAGCCTGAGACTGTGGGCGGGGGGGGGGGGGGGGGGTATGGGGGGAGGAGCAGACTGTGAATGAAGAGAATAAATGAAGAGGCAGGACCCTGAGGATGAAGGAGCTGCCCAGAGAGACAGCGGAAGATGATGGAGGCTGCACGGGACGTCCGGACTGGCTCAGGAGGCGGCAGAAGCTGGGATGTCCGTCCGCCTACCCTGGTGAGCACGCGATGGCACTGGCCACAGCAAGTTGGGAAGAATCAGGCACGTGACAGTGTGTAATAAAGCTCTCAACCTGTGGCAAAGACGTTTTTGTTAGCTCGTGCATGTACAGATACAGCAATTTTTAGAAACGGAGAACAGTGACACGTGCACTGGAGCTCCCGCGGCTCCTGCAGTCCTGAGCGATACATTCTATATCTCAGGCTCTGAGCGGAAGCGGGGAATCTTACCCCATCTCCCCACGCTGGGGTCTGGAGTCACAGGGAACCAGCATCTGGGCTCTATTGCTACAGTGCGGAGGTTCTCACATTCTGGCGCACCAGACTCACCTGGAGGGCTTGTTGAAAAAAAGAAACCAAATGCACAGCCACAGGGTTTCTTTTTTGGTAAATCTGGAAGGAGGCCCAAGTAGTCACAGTCCTAGCAAGTACCCAGGTGATGCTGAGGCCGTTCTTCTGAGGAACCACACTTTAAAGAACCACTGCTCTAGAATTTCCCCCCTCCTACCTGCATGTAAGAATCACCGGAGAAGTCTTTAGGCCATTGCCAATCCGGACCGTCTGAAGCTTGGCTCCAGGTATCGGTACATTTTCAGAGCTGCCTGGCTGATTCTGCCGTATCAATCGATAAACACCCAGACTGAGCATCCCCACTCATCGTATAAGCTTCTGAGTATGATTTTGATGCCAGAATTGAGAATTACTGTCTGAGACCATAGTGGAGAGGCAAGACCCCAACAAAGCAGAACCTACAAAACAGATGTAAAACTTAACAGTTATTAGGTTTGATTCACTGAGTCAAGCAGCAAATATTTTTTGACTGTGTACCATTTGCCAGGAATCGGGGGCAGGCAGTGGAGACAGGAAAACGAATCAGCTATGGTGGTAAATAACAGACAACAGACGTGAACTGTGGTAGGCTGGGGAGCCATTTTTAGTTGCAGGGGATACATTCAGATTTAAGCTAAAAGTCTAACATACATGTGTAGGTTATCACAAAATGTGAGTTCATCCCTTCTGCTGTTTGCATAATGTCCTAGGTGCCTAGGGTCTTTCTGGGTCTGGCTAAATAGATCTATGGAACGAGATCTGAAGGAAGAGAGTTGACACCCTGAGAGGGCTGATCAGGTAAAGAATGTCCCTTCAGGTAGGGGAACCTGTCCCCTTCTCCTGTACATACATGAGACTTGTACCTCAGTGATGCTTCCGGAGCTCTCACCCTACGTGCTCTGCTGAGACCTTCCAGGAAGGAGAGGAGGACAGTTTGGGATTTCTCATACGTGGAAATTCATTCAGGTCAGATTAACATTGTTTCTGATTTTTCCTAGAGGATGTAACATATCGATTTTGTCAACACGAGGCCAAAATCACTAGATTTTTTTTTTTTAAACATCTTTATTGGAGTATAATTGCTTTACAGTGGTGTGTTAGTTTCTGCTTTATAACAAACTGAATTGGCTATGCATATACATATACCCCCGTATCTCCTCCCTCTTGTGTGTCTCTCCCACACTCCCTATCCCACCCCTCTAGGTGGTCACAAAGCACCGAGCTGATCTCCCTGTGCTATGCGGCTGCTTCCCACTAGCTATCTGTTTTACATTTGGTAGTGTATATATGTCCATGCCACTCTCTCACTTCATCGCAGCTTACCCTTCCCCCTCCTCGTGTCCTCAAGTCCATTCTACGTCTGCGTCTTTATTCCTGTCCTGCCCCTGGGTTCTTCAGAACCATTTTTTTTCTTTTTTTTTTTTAGCTTCCATATATATGTGTTAGCATATGGTATTTGTTTTTCTCTTTCTGACTTACTTCACTCTGTATGACAGACTCTAAGTCCATCCACCTCACTACAAATAACTCAATTTCGTTTCTTTTTATGGCTGAGTAATAGTCCATTGTATACATGTGCCACATCTTCTTTATCCATTCATCTGTCGATGGACACTTAGGTTGCTTCCATGTCTGGGCTGTTGTAAATAGAGCTGCAATGAACATTGTGGCACATGACTCTTTTTGAATTATGGTTTTCTCAGGGTATATGCCCAGTAGTGGGATTGCTGGGTCATATGGTAGTTCAATTTTTAGTTTTTTAAGGAACCTCCATACTGTTCTCCATAGTGGCTGTATCAATTTACATTCCCACCAACAGTGCAAGAGGGTTCCCTTTTCTCCACACCCTCTCTAGCATTTATTCTTTGTAGATTTTTTGATGATGGTTATTCTGACTGGTGTGAGACGATATCTTATTGTAATTTTCATTTGCATTTCTCTGATGATTAATGACGTTGAACATTCATGTGTCTGTTGGCAATCTTTATGTCTTCTTTGGAGAAATGTCTGTTTAGGTCTTCTGCCCATTTTTGGATTGGGTTGTTTGTTTTTTTGATATTGAGCTGCGTGAGCTGCTTGTAAATTTTGGAGATTAATCCTTTGTCAGTTGCTTCATTTGCAAATATTTTCTCCCACTCTGAGGGTTGTCTTTTCATCTTGTTTATGTTTTCCTTTGCTGTGAAAAAGCTTTTAAGTTTCATTAGGTATAAGTTGTTTATTTTTGTTTTTATTTCCATTTCTCTAGGAGGGAGGTCATAAAGGATCTTGCTGTGTTCTGCCTATGTTTTCCTCTAAGAGTTTTAGAGTGTCTGGCCTTACATTTAGGTCTTTAATCCATTTTGAGTTTATTTTTATGTATGGTGTTAGGGAGTGTTCTAATTTCATTCTTTTACATGTAGCTGTCCAGTTTCCCCAGCACCACTTATTGAAGAGACTGTCTTTTCTCCATTGTATTTTCTTGCCTCTTTTATTAAAAATAAGGTGACCATATGTGCGTGGGTTTATCCCTGGGCTTTCTATCCTGTTCCATTGAGCTATACTTCTGTTTTTGTGCCAGTACCATACTGTCTTGATTACTGTAGCTTTGTAGTATAGTCTGAAGTCTGGGAGCCTGATTCCTCCAGCTCCGTTTTTTTCCCTCAAGATTGCTTTGGCTATTTGGCGTCTTTTATGTTTCCATACAAATTGTGAAACTTTTTGTGAAAAGTGCCATTGGTAGTTTGATAGGGGTTGCATTGAATCTGTAGATTGCTTTGGGTAGTATAGTCATTTTCACAATGTTGATTCTTCCAATCCGAGAACATGGTATATCTCTCCATCTGTTTGTATCATCTTTAATTTCTTTCTTCAGTGTCTTATAGTTTTCTGCATACAGGTCTTTTGTCTCCTTAGGTAGGTTTATTCCTAGGTATTTTACTCTTTTTGTTGCAGTGGTAAATGGGAGTGTTTCCTTAATTTCTCTGTCAGATTTTTCATCATTAGTGTATAGGAATGCAGGAGATTTCTGTGCAATCACTAGACTTATAAAGTCAAAATTTGAGTTTTCACATGGCTCAAATGAGATATCTAATATGCACGTAAGTTGGAAGCTACAAGTTACTATTATTACAGCACAAAAGAAGATGGTTCTCTAAATCCAGTCTTAGTAGAACAATTCTAATCCACTCAGCCTTTAGCCCCAGCATAAGTCGTAGGTAGTTCAGGTAGTAGAACAACTCCTTCATAGGGCTGCAGGGAGGACTGAATATGGGTAAACGTCTGACATAATTCCTGGTGTGAAATAGAGACTCAATACACATCAGCAGTCAACATACTGATGGATGTTACCGACTATCGCTGAGAAATCAGCCATGTTGATAAAAAATTTGCTTTCTTGAGGGGAAACCTTAGCAAATGGAAAAGGGTTAAACTAGAGCCAGACGAGGTAGTGTGAGCCTGGGGGAAGCAGGAAAGGTTGTATCAAGGTGTGTGCGTATATGTATACAGCCTGAGGCTCTCAGCGTGCTCATGAGGAAGGATCTCGGCTGTCTGTCACTTGGCATATGGCTCCCGTAGATCAGCCCCTCCAAACAAGCATGTTGGTTTTCAGAGTTTCCTTGGGTGCAGATTTCTCTACCCACACAGCACCGTGAATGTAGACTAATTACAAGCAAACTCTAAAAGTGCATGATTATGTGGCGGCTGATTTACAGCATTCTTTTTACCCCTTCCCTGTCTGTGGCTGGGGAATGAAAGAGGCGGCTTTCTCTCTTAGACTTCAGTGAACCCCGGTGAACCTCCCTTGGGGAGGGCTGAGATTCCTGTTAGCTGAGTGAAGCTTTCCAGAGGTTCCCCCAGTCCCTCCTCAAACCAGAAAGCACCCTTAGCACCCAAGCTGGGCTGGGCGGACTGGAGTATATGGATGGAGGATGGTGTCCATTCTTCCTCTAGCACTTCTTTTCTTAGCAGTAAAAAAGAACTATGACAAATGACACTATTCTAGGTGTTTAGGTGTGTGTACGTGTCTCTGTTTAATAATGGGAAGCCTTAAGCATTAAGAAACTTAGCCTTGAAGTCTGTATCTTGTCAGTTTTGCTGTGTGTGACCTCAGGCAATTCCCTTCCCCTTTCCGGGTCTCAAATGACAGAATTGGATTAATTGGCTTTAACATCCAAAGGGTTATGGGGACTTCCCTGGTGGTGCAGTGGATAAGACTCTGCACTCCCAATGCAGGGGGCCTGGGTTCGATCCCAGGTCAGGGAACTAGATCCCACACGTATGCCGCAACTAAGGGTTCACATGCCACAGCTAAGGAGCCTGCGTGCTGCAACAAAGGAGCCCGCCCGCCACAACTAAGACCCGGTGCAACCAAAATAACAAATAAATAAATATTTTTTTTAAAAAAGGGTTATGAGTGTGCATACAGTTGACCCTTAAACAACTCGGGGGTCAGCGGTGCAAAACCTCCTCACAGCCAGAAATCTGCCTATAGCTCATAGTTGACCCTCCGTACCCGCGGCTCCTCTGTACCCTTGGATTCAACCAACTGTGGATTGCGTAGCACTGTAGTATTTGCTGTTGGAAAAAAATCTGCATGTAAGTGGACCTGTGCAGTTCAAACTGTCGTTCAAGGGTCGACTGTGTCTGAGCTTTGAAAGCCAGGGTTTGACCCCATTGGGGGCATGAAATGGAGACAGAGGGGACCCTAGAGTTTACTTCATCAAGTCATTTGTTTTAGTGATGGGACTCCTGAGGTTTGACAGATGGGAAGGGACTTGTTCTCATCTGAAAAATGGGGGAAGATGGCAATGCCCACCTAACAGGTTGTTGTGGGGATTCAGTGAGAGCAGTGGTCTCCAGCAGCCTAGGCTGTGACCCCCTTGAGGGCTGGATGGAGTAACCCCCCTCCCCCAATTCTTCATCTTTGTTCCTCAGTTTTTAGCACAAGGCTTGGTGCACAGTGACCACTTATGAGTGATTGAATAAAAAATGATGCTGGAGTATGGGAAAGCGGCTCTCCCTGTGCCTCGTGCATGGAACACACTCCCTAAATGCCCCTTTCCCAAGGGACGTGATCAGGAGTCGGTGGAGCCAGGACTGTATTCGCATTTCACTGAAACGTGCACACACCTGCCGCGTGCACTCTTTTTCAAAGGCAGCCTGTGCCCTTTCAGTTCGGAAATGAAGGCAGAGAGATTTTGGCGGCTTCCATGTGCTTTCAAGTTAATTTCTTTAGGTGGAGTTCTTTTATTTTGTATATATTTTTCAAACAGTACTCCAGAAAACATCTCGCTTGGTTGGAGCTCCTGCGGGCCACCCTGAGTTCAGCATTGCTGGACGCAGAGGCTGGGGAAACGGCGGGCTGGCGACAGCGCACGGACCTTCTGACTCTCCCACCTCAGCAGGGTGGGGGCCCTGGGCCTGGTTAAAGCCACATGGACTAGAGAGGGTGCAGTGTCCCCATCTCTCCTTGCCAGTGGCTGCCTCCTCTCAGGGTGTGGATGTGGACTCAAGGAGAACCCAGGAGAAAGGGAGTTTTGTGGGCTGGTCTGGGAACTCCACACCCGGGTCCAGGAAGGATGCTGAGACAAAACACCCTCCACCTGTGCTTTCCCCGCTGAAAGGGCCGCTTCCTCCCTTGTGATTGAGTGAGCTATTCGCCTCTCTAGTTCCCTTTACGGTAAGGACAGTGAGTTTGGGCCATGCTTCCTCATCTGAAACACTAACGCCAGCTATCATGTTGGAGCAAGGCCCACTTTCCACGCACTGTGCTAGCTGCTTCCATACCCTATAACTTGATAGCGGCCTTGCTAAGTAGCTATTGTGCTCATCTCCGAGACGATGAGCTTGGAGTCCAGAGAACTTCAGTCCTTTGCTCAAGGACTCATGTCTAGTATGCCACAAAGCCGGGATTTGGGGGGTATCTAAGTCCTTATGTTCCCCAAGATCCCATGTTGGTTGCCTGCTTCACTTACCTGCAGTGTTTCACCTGCAGTGTTCTCGTGACAATCAAGGGAACTGCCGTGCCCTGCACGCTTGGTGATGGCCTCTGCCCTGCTGTGCAGTGGTTCCTGTCCCCACCCCCTTCTCTTAGGCGAGCGGGTAACCCGCATCCCCATGTCTGCCTTCAGGGGCCCAGTGACTTCTCCATCCTTGTCTCCACCCCTCCCTTCACATAGCATCTGTTCCAGTGGAGCTAGACTCCCCCCATCCCCACATGCCTTGAACTCCTACCACAGTCATTACCCACCACCGCCTTTCTGGGCAACGTGTCATTGTTCTCAAATAGACTCTGATTTTAGTCTTATGTTTCTAACTCAATTTTTCCATCCGGTTTTTAATTCCTCTCCTCTAGAAGTCCTCAGTGGTCACTTACGTCCGCAGCATCCACGATTCTGGTGGGCTTGCTGGGCCCCGCCTCCATGGTCTCTGAATCACTTCCTCTGGGATGAGAGCTGAGGGTTATACATTTCTAACGTGTTTCCAGGTGATGTAGCAGATGCTGGTCTGGGGTTTCGTGTGTTTACTAAGAATCTCCTAGGGTCTCGCTACTGAAAGGGGGGGGTGTCCATTCATATGCCTGCACATTTGAGAAGATGTGTGTGGGGAGCGGATATTCTGCCTTTGAGAATCGCACAGTCTAGGTAGCAGTTCTCAAGCTCAAGTACACGTTAAAATTACCAGGGGAGCTATAAAGACACTCCGTGCCTGGGCTCCATCCCAGAGCAGCTGAATCAAAATCTCTGAAGTGGGGGCCTGCCGTCATAGTTTTTTTAGCTCCCCAGAGGATTCTAAAGTGCAGCCAACCAGGGTTGAGAACCACTGGTCCAGGAAGGCGCAGTCTGGTAAGTGGAAAATCCTCTGCTGGAATCAGCCACGTGTTTTTATTTTTCTTTATAAATTTATTTATTTTTGGCTGTGTTGGGTCTTCCTTGTGGTGTGCAGGCTTCTCATTGCGTTGGCTTCTCTTGTTGCAGAGCATGGCCTGTAGGTGCGCGGCCTTCAGTAGTTGCGGCTCGCGGGCTCTAGAGCGCAGGCTCAGTAGCTGTGGTGCACGGGCTTAGTTGCTCCGCGGCATGTGGGATCTTCCTGGACCAGGGCTTGAACCCATGTCCCCTGCATTGGCAGGCGGATTCCCAACCACTGTGCCACCAGGGAAGCCCAGCCACGTGTTTTTAAACAGAGACCTCAGGGATGTGGTTGGGCTGAGTTAGAGGGAGGGACTTGAGTTGGGTGTCAACAACCCTGGGTTTTGGTTCCGTCACTGCTTTGTGGCTTCAGGCAAGTGTCTCAGCCTCTCTGATCTTGGTTTCCTGTGGGCCCCAGTGCTGTGGTGAGTCTGGGGGACCTCTGAGTGCCTTTCCCTCTCCTAGGTTAGTGATTCTAAGCAGAGCAATGCCATGAGGATGAATCTCTGTCTTACTGCAGATATTAATAAACTCAAGGGCTGGTATATTACTGCAAATAACAAAGGAGAAGTAAAAAAAAAATATGTAGTTGACCTTTGAGTGACACAGGGGTCAGGGGCACCAACCGTCCACATAGTCCAAAATCCACGTATAACTCACAGTCGGCCCTCTGTACGCAGTTCCTCTGTATCTGGGGTTCCGAATCTGTAGAATCAACCAACCAAGGGTCGTCGTGTAGTACTGTAGTATCCGCTATTGAAAACTCCGCGTGGAAGTGGGTCCATGCAGTTTAAACCCGTGTTGCTCCAGGGTCAGCTGTACAGCAAAACTTTATTTGGAGGCCCAAAAGCAAGATGAGAACATAGACGGGAGGGCTTGGTTCATCTCATCTGTCTTGCCTTGTAGAAAGTAGCATGATTTTGCCAGTGAGGCTTTGCTCAGAGCCATGGTTCTCAAACTGTAGTGCCTGGGCCAGCGACATCAGCATCCCCCAGGAACCTGTTATTGGGACCCACCCCAGATCTCCTGAGTCAGAAGCTCTGCGGGCGGGGCCCAGCAGTCTGCGGTTTATCGAGCCCTCCAGGTGGTTGTGATGCACACTTCAGCTGGAGAACCACTGAGCTGGAGAAATGTCATTGTCACCTGTGGCTCCTCCCCAGCCCCAGTGCCATCTGAGCACAAGGAGCTGATCTCAATTGTGGGCTCCCTGTGTCCCGTAGAACACCTAGTTTCCAGTTTTCTTAAAAAGAAAGATATAAGAGAGCTTGGCATCCTGTGTTCGTTGTATGCATTGGCAATTTTTTGCCTTACTCAAGTCGTGGACATTTTCTTCTACTTTGGTTTCGGAATTGAATGTCCTTTGTTTAACCTGGTTGAAGGGGAGAAGCCACTGCTACCGTGTATGACTGAGGTGGTTATTTTCCTCTAAAGGTGTCCATGTTCAGGTTCACTCTGGGGATTGCTCTACCGCTGCAGTTACAGGAATCTCATCAGATTACAATGGAGAAAAGTAATTACTTAGATGTGCGTTGTTCTGTGCAAGGGAAGTCAGAACATTCCAGGGGGAATGCCAGTCAGCAGCTGGACCATGATTCTGGCTGGCAAAAGGGTGGGCTTGAAAGGCTTTAGAGGAGAATGGCCACATTGTGTCAAAGCAGTTAAAAGGGAAGTTCTCCTTTACTTTCAGCACAAGAGGGCTGCCTGTAAGGATTCCAGGTCTGCTTTTATGAATATGAGACTCTAAGAAGTGTTGCAATTGTGAGCCATGGGGGACCGTGTCACCTTGATCCGCCAATTTACTGCCGCCAGCAGTCAAAAGAGCTAAACATCTTCACACGCTTCCCAATCCACTTTCATTTAATCACCCAAAGGGATGCCTGGGACAATAGTCGTTGGATGTGACATTGATGTGATATATATTTGCTTCAAGTAAGAGGAGCAGGTGCCTTTGAAGAGCCTGAAAATGAGAGAGGATTCTGATTCCCCTCCAGCCCTCTGACACCCTCCGGAAGTAAAAATAAGGTTTGGCATTAGTCTGACTCTTGTTTGACTGAAGCTTCTCTTAATGACAATCAAATCTGCAGCCCCCAGGGCTTCCCTGGTGGCGCAGTGGTTGAGAGTCCACCTGCCGTTGCAGGGGACGCGGGTTCATGCCCCGGTCCGGGAAGATCCCACGTGCCGCGGAGCGGCTGGGCCCGTGAGCCATGGCCGCTGAGCCTGCGCGTCCGGAGCCTGTGCTGCGCAACGGGAGAGGCCACAGCAGTGAGAGGCCCGCGTACCGCAAAAAAAAAAAAAAAAAATCTGCAGCCCCCAAACTGATCTCTGCCTCTTTTTTTTTTTAAATTTTTATTTATTTATTTGGTTGTGCCAGGTCTTAGTTGCAGCAGGCGGGCTCCTTAGTTGTGGTACGTGGCCCCTTAGTTGCAGCCGGCAGTCTTCTTAGTTGTGGCATGTATACGCTTAGTTGCGACATGCATGTGGGATCTAGTCCCCTGACCAGGGACTGAACCCGGGCCCGTTGCACTGGGAGCGTGGAGTCCTATCCATTGCGCCACCAGGGAAGTCCCTGATCTCTGCCTCTTGAACTATCACAGCATCTGCCTGCTATCAGGCAGACCCCAGAAACCTTAGTATAGCATCCTGTTTCCGTGCCTATTCACTTGCACAGGTTTTTTTGAATTTCATCTCAAGGTGATAGAAAAAACCCAAACATTGGGTAATGACGTTTTGCTGCCTGCTCTCTTTAATTGATGTCTGGCTGGTTTCTTCCTCCCCCATCCCTCCTCCAATTTAACTCCGGAAACATCTGTCTTTTTTATCCACCAATAGAGGCTCGAAAGGGTAACAAACCTGTTAGATAAAATATCCAAGTTATGAATTCTGATTGAATAAACGTGCATTCAGGAGATGATTCATGGCATGTGTGATGGTTTTCAATTGCTTTTTCAAAAGGTTCATGCTTCATTTCATTCAGAGCTTTAGTCAATGCCAACTGATTAATTATCACAGCACTAGTCATCTTTTGTTTAGTAAATACTTACACAGGACCTGTCTGGGCTTGACCGTATAGAAATTTGTTTTCAATGTGAATAAAAAATGTTTTAAAGTAGATATTTTATAGACGTTTTTAGAATTCCGCTAAATATTGGAAATCATTAGTTCCTTTGCCTAAAAAATGCCTACTAGATACCTACAAGTGCCAACTATAGGCTAGGTGCTTTGGAGGAGGCACAGGCCTGCCCTCAGTGAGCTTATAATCTAGTGGCTGCAAATCCTTCTGTGTAAGTGATTTTAGGCTGAGGTATTCTGAATCCTGATTACTCAGGGTTAAGGACTTTGAGTCCCAGCTGGGCCACACAATGGCTGTGTGACCACGAATGAGCTGCAT
The DNA here is from genome assembly GCF_964270905.1 of Leucopleurus acutus. Classification (NCBI taxonomy): domain Eukaryota; kingdom Metazoa; phylum Chordata; class Mammalia; order Artiodactyla; family Delphinidae; genus Leucopleurus; species Leucopleurus acutus. The sequence continues at coordinate 20,356,652 of NC_139162.1, forward strand.
CAGCTGTACAGGACTCGGCTTCTCTTTTTGCAGATGACCTTGTCGGATTCTGTTGCCTTTCACGTCCTAGCAGCACTGACGTGATCTGATCCTAATTCTCGGGGTATTTTTGTTTGCCTCTCACCTCAATTTCAACAAAAGAGACCACAGAATCAAAACACTGAGGCTTAGCTAAGACAGTCACACTAGAATTCTTCATTTCAGAAAACGTATGAATCTTTTTCAAGTACTTTGAGTGTTCACACTATGACCCTAATTGCAAAAGTCAAAGGGAAGATCTCATTCTGGAGGAAATGAGGTAACTTTAATAGGTGGAAATGATTGTCTTTTTCATTTCATGTGCAGTCTCTGAAGGTTTTTTTGTTTTTTTGTGTGTGTGTTTAATTAAAAACACATTAAAAAAGAAAGTTAGAAAGCGACTTCATTAGCGATCCCTGGGGAAACTGCATGTTGCTGGTTCTGGAAGAAGTGACTACTCACATAGCTGGCTTCCTCAGACCCAACTGGACTTCTTCCAAGTGGCCTTGTCTCAAGAGTCATCAGAGTGAAATGCCAGGCTCAGGGGTGCTCTCACTAGGGTATTTCCTCCTCCACCTCATGAGTTTTATTTGGTTAATTGTGGGTCATCGTGACTGCCAAGAGCAGCCTTGAGGTGGAGGGACATTTACTAAAGGGCACTGTTAGAGCTGGAGAGGAAAGCTGGAAGCCAGAGAGGGCAAGAAAAGAGGTGCCCAGAAGTCACCTTCTTGGTGGGGAAAAGCCTGGGGAAGCAACTGTCACTGAGACCAAAATGCTTCAGAATAGAGTCCACTTGCTCTGGCTGGAGGGCAACTCAGGATTAGGGGACCGGCCCTCCCCAGAGGGAAGACAGGCATCATCGTGGTGGTAGAGGTGAACTGGTCATGTGTTTTATGGTCAGCCCCAAGTATGAACCCTGATTCCATCACGTTTAGGGATGACTTTGGACAAATGATCCTTAGCATTTCTGTGCATTAGTTTCCTCATCTGTAAAATGGGTATACTTGTAATGGTTTTGAGAATTGAATAAGTTAAAGATGGTAAAGGACTTGCCCCAGTGACTGGTAGTTATTAATTAATTATAAGAGCGTTGATGATTTCTTTACCTGTGTATTCATATTACCTCTCACATGTAAGCACTTCACAGGTTAAAAAGCATGTCTGTGTCCTAAGTGTCTTTTGAGTTTTAATGATGCTCTGAGGGAGAGACCATAAGCTGCATTACGCAGATGCGGGAGGCCTGCCCAATGAACAGGACCACCATGTAGCATCACTCTAGGTTCCAGTTGTAAAGCATTGGACAGTATATGTTCGTGGAAGAAATTTTGAATCGTACAGAGAAACATTAAAAATAGATAAAATTTTCCCGTAATTTGACCATCCAGAGATAACCGTGAGAAACATATCTGTGTATTTCCTTTATATTCTTCACATACGTATGCATGCATGGTGGGTTGTGTATATAATACGGGTGTCATCCTATATGAGTATAATTTTGTAATTTGCAAGATAGAATTAATATAGCACGTGTTCTTATATTCTTCAAAAAAATAATTTCAAACTTCATTAGAGCCCTAAATCTTTAACATTTCTACCTAATTTGTTCCACCAGTCGGCCTTTCTTTCTCTCTCTTGCTCTTACTCTCCCTCTGTATGTGTGTATGCATACGTGCATATATACTTACCAGTTATCGTTATTCATTTTCTGAATCATTTGACAGCAATCTCTGTGCCATGCTGCTCACTTCTCCAGTCCCTCAGATGCTCCACTGCCATCTCCAGAGTCCCTATCACCTCCTCTCTTGGCCTTACGGGCACAATAGGCCCCCACCGCCATTCCTCTTATAATTGCATCCTTCCAAATTTGTTTTCCATGATAAACTTCAAATTCCATGAAGGCAGGGAGCAAGCCTGTCCCATGCATAGCTGAGTCCCCGCACCTGGCGTGGTGCTGGTATGTAGTTGGTGCTCCGTACTCGTGTGATAAATAAGAAGAAGTATGTATGCTGGGCTTTCCAATTTTATGGCAGCACGGAAACATTACCTCTAAGCACTTGGGTCTTTGCTTTATGCCCATTCTCCGGATAGGAAGGACTGAGGCTGAGCTCCAGGCCTCTCGCACCATGTGCTTATGTGAACACCTGAGTGGCTCTTGGCCTGAATCTGTGCTGTGTCATCCCGTCAGACAACATAACCTTCCTGGCCGTACCAGGCATTTGTCGCTTGGCAGGGTTTAAGAGCTAAGTTTCCAGCTGCTGGCAAGTGTTTATCTGTGACTCTGTCTGACAACAGGGAGGCTCTTCTTCGCTGTCCTCTTCTGCCTGACCTCATCCTTAATAATCCCACCACCACACTGCTCCCGCCTCCACCCCTCTTTAGCAGCCCGTGATATTTGTTCTTCTTTGCCAAGCCTGCCTTGGGTAGATTGCTGATGTGGAAAAGACTGTTTCTCTGGCCTCCTGAAGGGTTTTCAGATAAAGCTCCTTTCAGTTCAAAGACACCTGACCATCTAGTACCCATGGTATTACTGAACCAAAAAGAGGAGCAGAGACGCTGGCGTGCTGCTCCCTTCCAAGCCTTTATCTGAGCCTGATGAGGCAGCTCCCCTAGTGGGCTCTGCAGATCTTTCTGAATAGTTCAGGGGCACAGAGACCCTCACCGCCCACCTACCTCCCATGGTCCATGCACGTGGTGGGTTGCTGGATTCCTACAGATCTGGCTGGGTGGTGGGGTTGGGTTGGGGATGGATAAAGCGCAGTATTCCAGAAGACGAGCAGCCCGTGAAGGAAGCAACCCTGACCTGAAATTCTGTGTCTCATTTCAAGATTTCAGCTCCCTTCCCCACTCACTTTGAAGCCTTGGGAAACACGACCTTATCTGTAGAACAAGCTGTGGAGTCTGGAGGAATTTAAAGGACACCTAGAGGTGGCTGGAAGTGATTCTCTGAGGAGTGCTTCCTACTGGGACAAACGGCAGAGGACAGAGAAGGGTCCAGCCCTTGACAGCAGGAGGTCTTGATGTTAGTCTAGGCTTTGCCCTAAGCCTGACCTTGGAGCAGCGTCTGTCTTGCTCAGCCTGGGAGCTTGGTCCTTTGGAGGGTGTCTGGCGTGGATAGGCCTGCAATAAACCTAACCTTAGTGTTTGTTCTTGTTGGATGGATTGACCTCTTTTTTTTTTTAATTAAAAAATTTTTTTTGGTTAAAATTTCTTTAAATTAAATTAAAAAAAATTTTTTAATTAAATTTTAAAAGTTTTTAATTAAAAAATTGTTTAAATTAAAACATTTTTTTTAAATTAAAAACGTTATTTTTTGGCTGCATCGGCTCTTAGTTGTGGCACACGGGAACTTCATTGAGGCATGCGGGACCTTTCGTTGGGGCGTGCAGGTGGGCTCTTCCTTGTGGCACATGGTCTTCTCTCTAGTTGTGGCGCGAGGGCTCCAGAGTGGGTAGGCTCTGTAGTTTGCGGCATGCGGGCTCTCTCGCTGAGGCTCGCGGGCTCAGTAGTTGTGGCGCGCGGGCTTAGTTGCCCCGTGCGATCTTAGGTCCCTGATCAGGGATCGAACCCAAGTCCCCTGCATTGTAAGGCGGATTCTTTACCACTGGACCACCAGGGAAGTCCCTGAATTGACCTCTTGAAACTCCTTGGGATCCAGTGTTCTTACCGGTAAAATTGGGACAAGGAAGGATGGAGATGTAAGGCAAGCACTGGCTTCAGTACCTGGCTCCAGGTCAGCGCTTAAGGCTGAGTTGCCATGGTCACTGCTGGATGCCGGGCTGTCTGCTTCCGGGAGAAGGCTCTTCCTGCTTTCTCAGTTCTGGGTTCCTGGCTGATGAGCAGAGCTGAGAGCCATTGAGTGCCTGCTCTGTGCCCTGCACGCAGCCTGTGCTGTCGCAGTTCATCGTCACGGCCGCTCGCTGAGGCAGAATCACCACCATCCCCAGGTTTCACATGAAGCAGGTGGCCCCCGGGGCAGGTCAAGCTTTCCGTGAGGTCACCTGGTTAGGAAGTAGCCAAACCAGGTTTCCGACTCCAGGTCGGCCTGACTCCAAAGTGGGCGCTTTTTCTACTGCTCCCCACCACCGCTCCGGATGGGGGCTGTTTGACTTACCTGCCCAAGTCTATCCACTCGCCTGACGTAGGAGCCATCCAGAGTGGGCATCCCAGGGCCCTTGGGATCCCCTAATCCCAAACAGGGGGTCTTTGCTACCCACTTTGGCATCCCCTGGCAGGCAGTATGGGTCAGGCTGATGGCTTTTGGCAGAGAAATAACCGCAGCATCGTCACAGACTCCAACGGTATTTGATCCAGTGGCCAATGGGGTCATTAGCAGAGAAGGGTGATTATAGGTGTCCCTTGACCCTGATGGTTGCTGCCAGGTCAATGGCCGTTTATCATCCTTCGGCTTCCCACTTAGGGGGCAGGCAGTGGCGTTGGAGTGGTCCTGGCATCCATTCCTGGGAAGGTGAACACGCTTCATAACCAACCATCCCTGGTGCTACTCGCTGCCCTCTGGGGTCCTCCTGTGGTAGGCGCTTACAGCTGCCTGGGCCTCTGGCCAGAAATGGGCTCCAGTAGCTCAGTATTCTCAGCATGTGACGGGCCAGGCCCCGGGGGCACACGGGAGAAGGCATGTTTGGTCCCGAAAGGCAGCGAGCAAGTCTTCTTGAAACAGCACTAGCTAGACAGGATCAATTTCCCATTGACTTTCAGCCCCATCTCAGACACAGTGTAATTCTTGTCTGGGGGTTTATAAAGGCCATTGACTAGCTTATAAAAGATTTAAACACTTGCCTTGTGGCATGTGGGAGCTCTATTTATCACACGCTGCCTTTTTGACAATTTGAGGGGGTAGCATTGAGTTGGGAGGGGGTCTTTGGTATTCCCACAGCAGGTGTGGCTCAGACAGTCCGTGCCGCCTGGACCTGGCTGGACAGAAATGTGAATGGGTCAGTAGAAGGACCCTCCTCATACATCACCCGGAGGGCTCTTCTCCACAGGGAGTCAGGCTCCCCTTGCTCCATTTTGCAAACACATCTAGATAACACCAGGAACGATAATGATGACCCTCTGCACTTGGTTAGTCTCACTCTGTGAGGCGTGTCCTATCCGTTCTCTTTTTGACGCCCAAAATAACTCTGGAAGGTAGGTACAGCCAAGGTTGTCATATTTATCTTGGGAAACTGAGTTTCAAAGAGGTTAAGTGTGTATTCGACCAAGATAATCTCAATTTTCAGGCAAAGCAGTATTTTCCAACTTACCTTTCTCCTACCCTTCTGCTGCGGACTCTCTCCGTCCATCCGCTCTGTAGCCAGCCACGTGGTGCTTCCTAGGGAAACCGAGAGGAAAGGGATGTTAGGATTCCTATCCTGAAAGAGCTCAGTCCAGGGGGTTATGTAGACAGGGAGTTAGGTAATTGCATTTCAGTGTGTTTCGTGCTCTATTGCCTTTATGATCAAGGAAAATGGGAGCGAGGAAATGGGCTTGTCAGAGCTCTGGGAGGGCGGTCAGGAGGGTTGGTGGTCAGTCAAGTATAGCACCAGAACACAGGCACGGCACTGACGCACGAGAGCACCCAGTTTGCTCGGGGAATTGCGACAGTGACATTTCAGAGAAAAGACTCGTGAGGTGCAGGGCAGGGACTGACAGAGGAGCATAGTCTGGCCTCCTTATCGTCTCTGATGGTGTCTCCCCCTCCTCTCCCTCTTTTCTTTTTTTTTTTTTTTAACTGTAAATTTTATTTTATTTTATTTTATTTTTTTAACATCTTTATTGGGGTATAATTGCTTTACAATGGTGTGTTAGTTTCTGCTTTATAACAAAGTGAATCAGTCATACATAAACATATGTTCCCATATGTCTTCCCTGTTGCGTCTCCCTCCCTCCCACCCTCCCTATCCCACCCCTCCAGGCTGTCACAAAGCACCGAGCCAATATCCCTGTGCCATGCGGCTGCTTCCCACTAGCTATCTACCTTACTACGTTTGTTAGTGTGTATATGCCCATGACTCTCTCTCGCCCTGTCACAGCTCACCCTTCCCCCTCCCCATAACCTCAAGTCCGTTCTCTAGGAGGTCTGCGTCTTTATTCCTGCTTTACCCCTAGGTTCTTCATGACATTTTTTTTTCTTAAATTCCATATATAGGTGTTAGCATACGGTATTTGTCTTTTTCTTTCTGACTTACTTCACTCTGTATGACAGACTCTAGGTCTATCCACCTCATTACAAATAGCTCAATTTCGTTTCTTTTTATGGCTGAGTAATATTCCATTGTATATATGTGCCACATCTTCTTTATCCATTCATCCGATGACGGGCACCTAGGTTGTTTCCATCTCCGGGCTATTGTAAATAGAGCTGCAATGAACATTTTGGTACATGACTCTTTTTGAATTTTGGTTTTCTCAGGGTATATGCCCAGTAGTGGGATTGCTGGGTCATACGGTAGTTCTATTTGCAGTTTTTTAAGGAACCTCCATACTGTTCTCCATAGTGGCTGAACCAATTCACATTCCCACCAGCAGTGCAAGAGTGTTCCCTTTTCTCCACACCCTCTCCAGCATTTACTGTTTCTAGATTTTTTGATGATGGCCATTCTGACTGGTGTGAGATGATATCTCATTGTAGTTTTGATTTGCATTTCTCTAATGATTAATGATGTTGAGCATTCTTTCATGTGTTTGTTGGCAGTCTGTATATCTTCTTTGGAGAAATGTCTATGTAGGTCTTCTGCCCATTTTTGGATTGGGTTGTTTGTTTTCTTGTTATTGAGCTCCATGAGCTGCTTGTAAATTTTGGAGATTAATCCTTTGTCGGTTGCTTCATTTGCAAATATTTTCTCCCATTCTGAGGGTTGTCTTTTGGTCCTGTTTATGGTTTCCTTTGCTGTGCAAAAGCTTTGAAGTTTCATTAGGTCCCATTTGTTTATTTTTGTTTTTATTTCCATTACTCTAGGAGGTGGGTCAGAAAGGATCTTGCTGTGATTTATGTCATAGAGTGTTCTGCCTATGTTCTCCTCTAAGAGTTTGATAGTTTCTGGCCTTACATTTAGGTCTTTAATCCATTTTGAGCTTATTTTTGTGTATGGTGTTAGGGAGTGATCTAATCTCATACTTTTACATGTACCTGTCCAGTTTTCCCAGCACCACTTATTGAAGAGGCTGTCCTTTCTCCATTGTACATTACTGCCACCTTTATCAAAGATAAGGTGTCCATATGTGCATGGGTTTATCTCTGGGCTTTCTATCCTGTTCCATTGATCTATCTTTCTGTTTTTGTGCCAGTACCATACCGTCTTGATAACTGTAGCTTTGTAGTATAGTCTGAAGTCAGGGAGCCTGATTCCTCCAGTTCCTTCTTTCGTTCTCAAGATTGCTTTGGCTATTCGGGGTCTTTTGTGTTTCCATACAAATTGCGAAACTTTTTGTTCTAGTTCTGTGAAAAATGCCAGTGGTAGTTTGATAGGGATTGCATTGAATCTATAGATTGCTTTGGGTAGTAGAGTCATTTCCACAATGTTGATTCTTCCAATCCAAGAACATGGTATATCTCTCCATCTATTTGTATCATCTTTAATTTCTTTCATCAGTGTCTTATAATTTTCTGCATACAGGTCTTTTGTCTCCTTAGGTAGGTTTATTCCTAGATATTTTATTCTTTTTGTTGCAGTGGTAAATGGGAGTGTTTTCTTGATTTCACGTTCAGATTTTTCATCATTAGTATATAGGAATGCCAGAGATTTCTGTGCATTAATTTTGTATCCTGCCACTTTACCAAATTCATTGATTAGCTCTAGTAGTTTTCTGGTAGCATCTTTAGGGTTCTCTATGTATAGGATCATGTCATCTGCAAACAGTGACAGCTTTACTTCTTCTTTTCCGATTTGGATTCCTTTTATTTCCTTTTCTTCTCTGATTGCTGTGGCTAAAACTTCCAAAACAATGTTGAATAAGAGTGGTGAGAGTGGGCAACCTTGTCTTGTTCCTGATCTTAGTGGAAATGCTTTCAGTTTTTCACCATTGAGGATGATGTTTGCTGTGGGCTTGTCATATATGGCCTTTATTATGTTGAGGAAAGTTCCCTCTATGCCTACTTTCTGCAGGGTTTTTATCATAAATGGGGGTTGAATTTTGTCAAAAGCTTTCTCTGCATCTATTGAGATGATCATATGGTTTTTCTCCTTCAATTTGTTAATATGGTTTATCACATTGATAGATTTGCGTATATTGAAGAATCCTTGCATTCCTGGAATAAACCCCACTTGATCATGGTGTATGATCCTTTTAATGTGCTGTTGGATTCTGTTTGCTAGTATTTTGTTGAGGATTTTTGCATCTATGTTCATCAGTGATATTGGCCTGTAGTTTTCTTTCTTTGTGACATCCTTGTCTGGTTTTGGTATCAAGGTGATGGTGGCCTCGTAGAAGGAGTTTGGGAGTGGTCCTCCCTCTGCTATATTTTGGAAGAGTTTGAGAAGGATAGGTGTTAGCTCTTCTCTAAATGTTTGATAGAATTCGCCTGTAAAGCCATCTGGTCCTGGGCTTTTCTTTGTTGGAAGGTTTTTAATCACAGTTTCAATTTCAGTGCTTGTGATTGGTCTGTTCATATTTTCTATTTCTTCCTGATTCAGTCTTGGCAGGTTGTGCATTTCTAAGAATTTGTCCATTTCTTCCAGATTGTCCATTTTATTGGCATAGAGTTGCTTGTAGTAATCTCTCATGATCTCTTTTATCTCTGCAGTGTCAGTTGTTACCTCTCCTTTTTCATTTCTAATTCTATTGATTTGAGTCTTCTCCCTTTTTTTCTTGATGAGTCTGGCTAGTGGTTTATCTATTTTGTTTATCTTCTCAAAGAACCAGCTTTTAGTTTTATTGATCTTTGCTATTGTTTCCTTCATTTCTTTTTCATTTATTTCTGATCTGATCTTTATGATTTCTTTCCTTCTGCTAGCTTTGGGGTTTTTTTTGTTCTTCTTTCTCTAATTGCTTGAGGTGCAAGGTTAGGTTGTTTATTCGAGATGTTTCCTGCTTCTTAAGGTGGGCTTGTATTGCTATAAACTTCCCCCTTAGAACTGCTTTTGCTGCATCCCACAGGTTTTGGGTCGTTGTGTCTCCATTGTCATTTGTTTCTAGGTATTTTTTGATTTCCTCTTTGATTTCTTCAGTGATATCTTCATTATTAAGTAGTGTATTGTTTAGCCTCCATGTGTTTGTATTTTTTACAGATCTTTTCCTGTAATTGATATCTAGTCTCATGGCGTTGTGGTCAGAAAAGATACTTGATACAATTTCAATTTTCTTAAATTTACCAAGGCTTGATTTGTGACCTAAGATATGATCTATCCTGGAGAATGTTCCATGAGCACTTGAGAAAAATGTGTATTCTGTTGTTTTTGGATGGAGTGTCCTATAAATATCAATTAAGTCCATCTTGTTTAATGTATCATTTAAAGCTTGTGTTTCCTTATTTATTTTCATTTTGGATGATCTGTCCATGGGTGAAAGTGGGGTGTTTAAGTCCCCTACTATGAATGTGTTACTGTCGATTTCCCCTTTTATGGCTGTTAGTATTTGCCTTATGTATTGAGGTGCTCCTATGTTGGGTGCATAAATATTTACAATTGTTGTATCTTCTTCTTGGATCGATCCCTTGATCATTATGTAGTGTCCTTCTTTGTCTCTTTTAATAGTCCTTATTTTAAAGTCTATTTTGTCTGATATGAGAATTGCTACTCCAGCTTTCTTTTGGCTTCCATTTGCATGGAATATCTTTTTCCATCCCCTTACTTTCAGTCTGTATGTGTCTCTAGGTCTGCAGTGGGTCTCTTGTAGACAGCATATATAAGGGTCTTGTTTTTGTATCCATTCAGCCAATCTGTGTCTTTTGGTGGGAGCATTTAGTCCATTTACATTTAAGGTAATTATCGATATGTATGTTCCTATTCCCGTTTTCTAAATTGTTTTGGGTTCGTTATTATAGGTCTTTTCCTTCTCTTGTGTTTCCTGCCTAGAAAAGATCCTTTAGCATTTGTTGTAAAGCTGGTTTGGTGGTGCTGAACTCTCTCAGCTTTTGCTTGTCTGTAAAGGTTTTAATTTCTCCATCAAATCTGAATGAGATCCTTGCTGGGTAGAGTAGTCTTGGCTGCAGGTTTTTCTCCTTCATCACTTTCAGTATGTCCTGCCACTCCCTTCTGGCTTGTAGGGTGTCTGCTGAGAGATCAGCTGTTAACCTTATGGGGATTCCCTTGTGTGTTATTTGTTGTTTTTCCCTTGCTGCTTTTAATATGCTTTCTTTGTATTTAATTTTTGACAGTTTGATTAATATGTGTCTTGGCGTATTTCTCCTTGGATTTATCCTGTATGGGACTCTCTGTGCTTCCTGGACTTGATTAACTATTTCCTTTCCCATGTTAGGGAAGTTTTCAACTATAATCTCTTCAAATATTTTCGCAGTCCCTTTCTTTTTCTCTTCTTCTTCTGGAACCCCTATAATTCGAATGTTGGTGCGTTTAATGTTGTCCCAGAGGTCTGTGAGACTGTCCTCAGTTCTTTTCATTCTTTGTTCTTTATTCTGCTCTGCAGTAGTTATTTCCACTATTTTATCTTCCAGGTCACTTATCCGTTCTTCTGCCTCAGCCATTCTGCCATTGATCCCATCTAGAGTACTTTTAATTTCATTTATTGTGTTGTTCATCGTTGCTTGTTTCATCTTTAGTTCTTCTAGGTCCCTGTTAACTGATTCTTGCATTTTGTCCAATCTGTTGTCCATTCTATCTCCAAGATTTCGGATCAACCTTACTATCATTATTCTGAATTCTCTTTCAGGTAGACTGCCTATTTCCTCTTCATTTGTTAGGTCTGGTGCATCTCTATCTTGCTCCTTTATCTGCTGTGTGTTTTTCTGTCTTCTCATTTTGCTTATCTTACCGTGTTTGGGGTCTCCTTTTTGCAGGCTGCAGTTTCGTAGTTCCTCCTGTTTTTGATGTCTGTCTCCAGTGGCTAAGGTTGGTTCAGTGGGTTGTGTAGGCTTCCTGGTGGAGGGGACTAGTGCCTGTGTTGTGGTGGATGAGGCTGGATCTTGTCTCTCTAGTGGGCAGGTTCACGTCTGGTGGTGTGTTTGGGGGTGTCTGTGGCCTTATTATGATTTTAGGCAGCCTCTCTGCTAATGGGTGAGGTTGTGTTCCTGTTTCGCTAGTTGTTTGGCATAGGTTTTCCAGCACTGTGGCTTGCTGGTCGTTGAGTGAAGCTGGGTGCTGGTGTTAAGATGGAGGTCTCTGGGAGATTTTCGCCGTTTGATATTATGTGGAGCTGGGAGGTCTCTTGTTGATCAGTGTCCTGAAGTTGGCTCTCCTACCTCAGAGGCAGAGCCCTGCCTCCTGGCTGGAGCACCAAAAGCTTTTCATCCACACGGCTCAGGATAAAAGGGAGAAAAAGTAGAGGGAATTAGTAGAAGTATGAGGAAAGAAAGAAGGAAAGGAGGGTAGGAAGGAAGGAAGAAAGAAAGAAAGAAGCAAAGAAGGAAAGAAGGCAAGAAGGAAAGAAAGGAGGGAGGGAGGGAGGGAGGAAGGAAGGAAGGAGGGAAAGAAGGAAAAAAGACAGAAAGAAAGAAGATACAGTAAAAATAAAATAAAGTATAATAAAGTTATTGAATTAAAAAATTCTTATTTAGAAAAAAAAAAAAAGGGACGGAAAGAACCTTAGGACAAATGTTGGAAGCAAAGCTATACAGACAAAATCTTACACAGAAGCATACACATACACCCTCACTAAAAGAGGTAAATGGGGAAAAATCCTAAATCTTGCTGTCAGAGACCACCTCCTCAATTTGGGATGATTCGTTGTCTAAAGGAGGGAAGGAAGGACGGAAAGAAAGAAAGAAAGAACGAAGGTGAAGTATAATATTGTTATTAAAATTAATTATTAAGAAAAAAAATTTAAAAAAAACATGGACGGATAGAACCCTAGGACAAATGGTGGAAGCAAGACTATACAGACAAGATCTCACACAGAAGCATACACATACACATTCACAAAAAGAGGAAAGGGGAGAAAATCATAGATCGTGCTCCTAAAGTCCACTTCCTTAATTTGGGATGATTGGTTGTCTATTCAGGTATTCCGCAGATGCAGGTATATCAAGTTGATTGTGGAGCTTTAATCCGCTGCTCCTGAGGCTGCTGGGAGAGATTTCCCTTTCTCTTCTTTGTTCTCACGGCTCCCAGGGCTCAGCTTTGGATTGGGCCCTGCCACTGCGTGTAGATCGCTGGAGGGCGTCTGTTTTTTGCTCAGACAGGATGGGGTTAAAAGAGCCGCTGATTGGGGGCTCTGGCGCACTCAGGCCGGCGGGGACGGAGGGGCACAGAGTGCGGGGCGGGCCTGCGGTGGCAAAGGCCGGCGTGACTTTGCACCAGCCTGGGGCGCGCTGTGCGCTGTCCCGGGGAAGTTGTCCCTGGATCCCGGGAACCTGGCAGTGGCGGGCTGCACAGGCTCCGCGGAAGAGGGGTGTGGAGAGTGACCTGTGCTCGCACACAGGCCCCTCGGTGGCGGCAGCAGCAGCCTTAACGTCTCCCGCCCGTCTCTGGATTCCGCGCTTTCAGCCGCGGCTCGCGCCCGTCTTTGGATTCCGCGCTTTCAGCTGCGGCTCGCGCCCGTCTCTGGGGTCCGCGCTTTTAGCCGCGGCTCGCGCCCGTCTCTGGAGCTCCTTTAAGCAGCGCTCTTAAACCCCTCTCCTCACGCCCCAGGAAACAAAGAGGGAAGGAAAAGTCTCCTGCCTCTTCGGCAGGTGCAGGCTTTTCCCCGGACTCCCTCCCGGCTAGCTGTGGTGCACTAACCCCTTCAGGCTATGTTCAAGCCGCCAACCCCAGTCCTCTCCCTGCGCTCCGGCCTCAGCTCGCAGCCCCGCCCGCCCCGGCGGGTGAGCAGACAAGCCTCTCGGGCTGGTGAGTGCCGGTCGGCACCGATCCTCTGTGCGGGAATCTCCCCGCTTTGCCCTCCGCACCCGTTGCTGTGCAGTCCTCCGCAGCTTCGAAGCTCCCCCCTCCGCCTCCCGCAGTCTCCGCTCGCGAAGGGGCTTCCTAGTGTGTGGTAACTTTTCCTCCTTCACAGCTCCCTCCCACTGGTGCAGGTGCCGTCCCTATTCTTTTGTCTCTGTTTTTTCTTTTGCCCTATCCATGTACGTGGGGAGTTTCTTGCCTTTTGGGAGGTCTGAGGTCTTCTGCCAGCCTTCAGTAGGTGTTCTGTAGGAGTTGTTCCACGTGTATATGTATTTCTGGTGTATCTGTGGGGAGGAAGGTGATCTCCGCGTCTTACTCTTCCGCCATCTTCCGCCTTCTCCCTCCTCTCCCTCTTGTTCAATTTCTTTTGCCCACACTGGCCTCCGTGCTGTTTCCCCAGCACATCTCAGGGCCTTTGCACTGGCTCCTCCCACCGCCTGGCCTGGTCTTGCTCTGGATATCCTTGAGACTCACAGCCTCACCTGCTTCAAGTCTTTGCCCCAATGTCCTTTTCTCAGTTAGGGTGATTCTGACCACCCAGTTGACACTTGTCACCCCTCCTGCACTCTAGACTTCCTTTCTTCATCCTCCATCTTCTTTTTCCCACAGCACTTACCACCTCCTAAATTACACAGTAATTTACACATTTATTTTGATTATTACTTACGTTTTCTCCATCACCTAGAGTGTAAGCTCCATGGAGGCAGGAGTCATTGTTTCTGATTTATCCCAAGCGTCTAGAACAGTGCCCGTCATGGAATAGATACTCAGTGAATGTTTGTCGAGTGGATGAATTAATGAATGATTGGCCTTCGGTGGTTAGCACGCTGAAGGGTTGGGGTTCAGGGTTCTAAATAATGGGGGGCCTGGGGTTTACTGTGGACAATGGAACTGAAGGAGGTTAAGCAGAGGAGTTCTGTGGTTATAGTTTGTCTTAGAGAGGCCTCTCCAAAGGCCTGGAGTGGTTATGAGGAGGGGCGGATGGGGGTTGGGGAGGATCGGGGAGACGTGATCCAGGCGAGGGATGAGGAGGTCCTGGACCCAGGTGGGCAGGGTGGGGACTGGGGACAGGGGCACAGCTCATGGGGTTTGGACAAACTTGACTCTCTGGGCTGCTTGGGAAGCAGGACTGAAGTTGATTTCCTCAACATGAGGTTGAGTGACTGGGTGGAGAATCTGGTCATTCATTGACTCTGAGACCACGACTGGGGGAAGCGTACCAGGCAAAGCGTGTGTGTGTGTGTGTGTGTGTGTGTGTGTGTGCGCGTTGGCAAGGTAGGTGGATGCATGCTGGGCTGCAGGCTGTGCCGACAATGTCAGGGCACCGTGCATTGGCTTGGATGTTGGGAGTTTGGGAGTCGTTCAGCATGGAGCTGGTTGGGCCCCCAGAGACCTGGACTGATGTGGAATTATTAGCTGGCTCAGTAGCAAGATGGTGGGGTAAGAAATCAGAGTGGTTATCTGACTGTCTTCTGCTTGGTATTCTAGGGTGGGACCAGATGCTCTGGGGAAAACACTTTCTCAGAGAGGAATTCAGTGCTTGTTAAGTCAGAGCGAGGAGTGCAGAGCCATTTCCTGTGGGGCTGAGCCTGGGGGCTGAGTGCGTCCTGCTTCCTCCTTTATCCTGAACTCCCTGTGCTGGGGGCATCCGTCCCTACTCCTCCTTCTAGAGGCTCCTCCACCATTTCCTCCTCATCACACATCTGTGTGGTTGCCAGTGGTCCAGACGTCTTCGTACCCGTCACAGCCTCTGTGCTGACATACATCTGACCCAGCTCCTAAGGGGCTTCTCATATTAGACCGAGTGGACCCTGGGGTCCTATGGGCGACACCCCACACCACAGTGGTAAGAGACCAGCTTTTGGTCCCAATTCTGCTACAGACACTGGACATGGGACCCAAGGAAAATCCCTTTCCTTGTAGGATTTCAGGGTCCTCCTCTGGAAAGGGGCATAGTAATGACTGCCACATCCATCTAGGCCAGAGGGCTGGAATCTGAGGGCTGAGGATCGGAGCAAACAGTTGGGCATGCAGTGGGCAGGGAGAAGGACCCTTTGGCCCTGGACTTGCAAATATCACACGAGATAACATCCGGTTCTTAAGAAAGTTGCCTCTTACAGCATATTCTCTGTTCAGTGGTGTCTTCTGTAGTAGGAGAGCCATCTCAAGAAATAACCACAGAAAATTTGTTCCTGAAAAGGACATTTCCGTTATGCTATAAACGTATTCCAATTTGGGCCACATTTGATGAATTTCCTCTGAAAGTTTAAAAAAACTTTTCGCTCCTACTAAGAGCATTGTTTTCAAAAGAGGGAAATGAATATGTGCCCTGACGGAGGGGAGCTCATGTCCGTTTAAATTCCCAGTCACCATCCTTCCGTTAGCCCTTATGAAGGCCACGTTCACTGCTGCCAGATCGTCCTTGTACACCACGCATAGGAGAGCGGATTTACCCCTAGAGGCAGTGGGAACCGTTTTAGAATGGTGAGTCAGGAGAGTAACATTCCTATATTCCCTCTTAGCTTGGAGTAGAGGCTGGATGGCGATGTGTATGAATTAAATATCTTTGGACAAATTTGGAAATCCAGAGCACACCCCTGCTAGTGGGCTGGAGAGCTGGGAAAGATTTAAAAGCTATTATGTGGGTAGGGTCAGAGTTGATCAAACTTTAAATTACTGGATGGGAGAAGGGAAGAAGAGAAGGGGGTCAAGTGCAACTCCATGTTTGTTATTGACCTTCTTAGAGTAATTTCTCAGAAAGCCAGACTGCAGAGCCAGCGAAGGTGAAGGAGCAGAGTGAGGAGTGTGGACAGCTCTTTGGAGAAGCTTGTCTGTATGAAGGGGCTGGAGGGGGAGAGTGGGGTGAGGGAGATTTTTCTTCTCTTTTTAAGGTTTCGGAAGCCTGGGCATATTTATATGCTGAGGGGAGGGGTCTTTAGTGAGGGGAAGCCTGGAAGCACAGAATACAGAAGTGAAAACTGATGGGCAAGACTCCCGAGTGATGCTTGGTACAGAGGAAAGTGGAAGCAGGGACATCTTCCCCCAAGGAGGAGGACGTGGTAAAAAGAGATGCGGGGGCTTCTAAATCTGTGGGCAGGACTTCCCTGGTGGCGCAGTGGTTAAGAATCCACCTGCCAGTGCAGGGGACCTGGGTTCGAGCCCTGGTCCGGGAAGATCCCACATGCCGCGGAGCAACTAAGCCCATGCGCCACAACTACCGAGCCTGCGCTCTAGTGCCTGAGAGCTACAACTACTGAAGCCCGCGTGCCCAGAGCCCGTGCTCTGCAACAAGAGAAGCTACAGCACTGAGAAGCCCCGCACGCTGCAATGAAGAGAAGCCCCCACTCACCGCAACTAGAGAAAGCCCGCGCACAGCAATGAAGACCCAACGCAGCCAAAAATAAATAAACAAAATTGACTCTCAATAAATAAATAAATAAATAAATTTGTGGGCAGTGAAACAAAACATTGAGGGAGTTTATACCTAATCCCTCTATTACCATTTGGAAGTAGGAAGCCAGGTGCTGTGCTGTGGGACTGGAGAATAGTGGAGCACCTCTCCTTAGAGTGATGGAGGGAGCTGGCCTGGGAACCAAGGTGTGTTGATGCCACAGCTGGGATGGGGACCAGGATAGGGCGTGGCTGGGTCATGACCTCCAGGGTGAGGAGGGGCCCAGCGGGGCAGCACCAGGGGCAGATGTTTGGTTTGACCCATGGTTGGGTTCTTCTGGGGCATGTAACAGAGGCACTGAGGAGCAAGAACCCAGAGGATGGTTGACGTGATGGATCGTAAGAATGGAATGAAGAGGGCTTCCCCGGTGGCGCAGTGGTTGAGAGTCCACCTGCCAATGCAGGCGACATGGGTTCGAGCCCTGGTCCGGGAAGATCCCACATGCCGCGGAGCGGCTGGGACCGTGAGCCATGGCCGCTGAGCCTGTGCGTCCGGAGCCTCTGCTCCGCAACAGGAGAGGCCACAACAGTGAGAGGCCCTCGTACCGCAGCAAAGAGTAGACCCCGCTCGCCTCAACTAGAGAAAAGCCCGGGTGCAGCAACAAAGACCAAGTGCAACCAAAAATAAAATAAATAAATTTAAAAAGAAGAATGGAATGAAGGGAAGGGTTAAGCGGGGAGGTTGAGGTGCTCAAGGTGAGCCACTCGAGGGACTGGGCATCGTGATAAGGCCAGACAGAAGATGGCAGGTGATTGAGGGAGCTGAAAAGACACAGGCTGTGGTCAGATGTTAGATTTTAAGATTTCAGAGCCAGAAAGTTTGTGAGTGACCTTACGATCCTGGGTATGGCAGCTGTGTGGAGGTAAAAATGGTCACTGGCATGTCAGACACAGCATAAATGCTTTGGGGGGATTTTCTCATGAAATCTCGTAACAATCCCTATTTTACAGAGGAGACGCTGAGGACCAGAGGGAAGAAGCGGCTTGATCCAGGAGCCATAACAGGTCATTGCCGGAGGCTGGGCTGTGAAGGTAGGTGATGTTTTCCGCTCTCAGCCGCTGTGCATAACACCCTGATGGCAGATGGCTGAGTCAGCTCTGTGCACGTGCGTGATGCTGTCCGCCAGGATTATGGCTGGTTGGGGTGGGGGGAAGATGATAAAACAGGGACTGAGTCTTCTGTGAAACGTTGACCTGGTCCCAAATGACAGCTGAAGCGTCACTCTGCCCCACCGGCTCCACCACCACCCATACTGGCCAAGTCAGCTCTGGGCTCCAAAGGGCTGATAAGCTTCCCGTTGGGTGCATTACTCAGCCTTGTGGGGGGCACTCAGCTTCCTGGTGCCGAGGCTCTGTGTCTGTAACTAACTGGAGGCCAGCCCCGGCACAGGGTTCAAGTCACAGCCATCGGTAGTTAGAACTGGAGCAGGGGAGGGAACAGCCCTGACGTGCACTGCTGCTATCACAGAGGGGAGTGTCTCCCACAGGAGAAGCACAGCTGAGCAGGGCGTGCGTCGATCTGGGGGAGTGGGGGGCTTCTGTGCTCTTTACCACACTCCCCCATCAGGCCAAGATGTACAGTCTCCCTGGGGCCACATTTTCCAAGAGGTGTCGGTGGGTGCCCCAGATGCATTTCACATCACGTGGTCACTTTCTTTGGGATAATCCTCCTGGCGCGGTCTGGATCCAGGCGAATGACATGGAGAACACTCTGGTCGTTCATCAACTTTGTCCGCTTATCTCAGTTGGTTCTTTTTTTCCGTCGTTCTGGTTGAAAGCCTTTTTCCTCTCTGTCTGACCCATCATTTAAGAGCACAGCGTGGGGCGGTAGAAATATCTATATTCACTTGTTTATTTGGCATAGTCTTTAGATCAAAAAATACATGGAACATGGGTTTTGGAAAAAGGTGGGCCTGGGTTTAATCCTAGTTGTGCTATCCTTGTGGGCAGGGGCCGCATCGTGACGTACTTTGGATGTCACAAATGAGCTGTTTTTAACCTGTGAATGATGGGGCGCTCTGTGGCCATGGGGGAGTCGCTTATACTCGTGGACCCTCAGTTTCCTTTTCTTTGCCCTGGGCTTTTGTAACAACTTGGCACACTGTTCACAAGAAAGCACGGAGAAAATGTCAGTAAAAGCTGGGCACTGTGCCCGGCCTACCCAGACATTTTTTAACCGACAGGGAAATGCCATTTCCCCAGAAGAACTGGTGTGCTGGCTGCATTGCAGTGGCCTGCAGGGTTGCATTTTTTGTGCCTGCATGGTGGGCGCCACGTGGACGCTGATGGCAAAGGTCATTGCAGCCATGGGTGCCCGTCCGTCCAATTAACCCAGCTGAAAGATGGCGTTTTGGATGGAGCAGAAAGAGAGCTGTGAAGAGCTCATTTCAGAGCTCACCGCTTTAGCTCCTAGCAGCAAAGCTCTGCCCCCCTCCTACCCCTAGTTCTGCTGGTCTGGAACAGGCCTGGTCGGGGGATGTGGCGGGATCTGCTTGGCCGGCATTTGCACAATAATCCTTGATGCGGGGATTGAACTAGGTGTGAAATAGTCCGTGACGCCTTACAGCTCAGGAGGCTGCAATTGCGTTCTTCACACAGATGCATTTTCCAGATGATCCAAAGCCTTTTCTCTGCTGGCAGCTCCCATTTCAGCATTTCTAGACCTAGAACAAGGTCACGGGCTCCAAGGGGGCCCGTGCCCACTTTGGCTTTGCGGGAAGTCAGTATTCTGTCTTGGCCTTGCCGGCCATTTGAGCTTGGATGTTGTGTCATCGGGCTGCATGTCATGTTTCTTCTCGCACATGGCGTGACATTTGTTCAAACAGAAGAGGCACTGTGGTTCTGGGTAAAGAGCAAAGGGTTTTGAGTGATGCCGCCTGGGGTTGATGCCTGGCTTTCAAGCTCTCTAAGTCTCTGTTAGGCCAACTCCACACAGTGCTTGTGAAGTCCAACCACACAAATGAGTGTGAAGGTGCCAGGAACGGTGCAAAGAGCTCTGTAGATATTACTGCTTTATTTACGATTATCCTTCAGTTTATAGACCCATACCTACATTTTGATGTTAGGCTACGAGAATGTCACAGCTTATTTGTTAAAATATCATTGGTCTCTCAGGCACCTAATAGAGGAGGAAAAAAGGCTTAATGTTTACACGCTCGTTATTTACCTTTAAATGCAGGATTTGGTTGGTCTGGTTAGGTGAGCTGCGGATGAGAGGGAAGTTGTGAGAATCTATTTACAGGCTGTTTTTTCTTTTCTTTTTAGTTTTGTTTAAAAAGTCAGTGCATCATCCTCAAAGACTTTAATGGAAATTAAGTGGATGAAGTTCCCAATCTTGTCAATGTTAACTAAAAACACAACACCCGAACTGTCAGATTCGATGCACTGGGAATGGTAGGAAGAGTCAGTGATGGGGCTTCAGAGCGGAAGCTGGTAATTACCAAGGTTCCCCTTCTCCCTTGTCTCTGCCCGCCCACAGCAGCACCTTCAGCCTGGACCCTCTATCCTCACTGCATCCTCCTCTCCTCGAGGATCTGTCGTGGCTCCCTGTCGCCCCATCGGTCCCCCAGAGTCTGCATCGTGCCCTCACTCGTCGACACTTGTCCCCCGGCTTTCTCCCGCTCACGATCTGTGTTCCGGTGTTTCTGTACTGCATCCTCTTCAAGATTTACCGTCAACTTGCGTGTTCATTTTTGTAAGACTAGCACCTCTGAGGCGCACCTCTGGCAGAGCACCGCCAGCACCGAGCCGTTCCATGCCGTTTCTCCTACAAGAATGACCTACCTTCCAAATATTACTCAGTGCCAGCCCCACTTTCTGCAGAGATTGGTCCTAAATAGTCCAGACAGGAGGATCACGCCCCTTTAGGTAATTCATTGTACCAACTCTTAGCCCGTTGGAAAATTCTCAGAGTGAGTTGCTTTAGAAGACAGTGAGATTCTAGTAACTGTGTCCCAACAGATCCCCGTTAGGAGCAACTGCCCCTCTTAGTAACCTTCGTTTGGCCACTACCTGCATACCTCTTCTATCCTATAGACTGAACAAGCCGGAGCATATTTGATCCTGTGTAATCACATCCGTCCTGTCATAGTGTCTGCACAGAACGTCCCTTCAGTGAAACTCACCAAATGCTTTACTATTATGGCTCCTCATGGGTCTTCAGAGGCCCAGGTCCTTGAATCAGGAACCGCCCCAAATGTTGGTAATGCAAGCTGTCCCTCTCTGGCACGTGTGAAGTAGGACTGGGGCACGAGGGCAGTGATGAGAAGAGGTCTGTTTAGGATGGTGTATAAGTTTTTGATTGCTGAAACAACTTACTACAAGCTTAGGGACTGAACACAACACAAATGTACTATCTTACCATCCTGTCAGAAGTCTTGACATCATCTCCTTGGGCTAAAACAGTGTCAGCAGGGCCGCATCCTCTACAGAGGCTCTAGGGGAGAATCCACTTCCTTGCCTTTTCCGGCTGCTAGAGGTTGCCTGTATTACTCGGCTCACTGCACCCCTTTTCCATCTTCAAAGCCAGCAGCGTTGCATCTCTCTGACCGTTCTTCCACCATCTCTCCGCCTGACGCTCCCTTCTGCGCCACTCTTACTTTTAAGAGCCTTTGGGATTGCGTTGGGCCCTTCTGGATAATCCAAGATAACATCTCTATTTTAAGGTCAGTTTACTAGCAATCTCAATTCCAACTGCAGCCTTAATTCCCCTGTGCTGTGTAACCTATTTACCTCTTCCAGGGATTAGGACATTTTTGGAAGAGTCAGTATTTTGCCTTCCACAAATAGAGACTAGGAAGTATGGTGCCCAGATCCACTTTGCCTTTACCCAGAGTGAAAGCATTCAAATATGTAAAAGACGTCCGCACTGAGGTCAAAGCTGGTGAGAAAATACGGGCCACGGCCAGGATAGAATCCCTGGCACCAACCATGAACCACCCACGCAAACAACACACGTTTACTGATGCCTGGTACATGCTAGAGATTCTGAGGCAACTGTTTATCATCATGGAGCGTGAGAGAAAAGGACATAAGGAGACAAGACACTGCGATGAAGGCTTCAGAGAGGAGTGGGCACATCAGCTGACTCTTGAAGGAGACATAGGTCGGATGAAGATGTTCTCTGGGCAAAGTGGGGAGAGCGTTTCTGGCAGAGGTCAGAGCATGGACAAAGCCTAGAGGTGCAGACCAGCACAGCATCTTCCAGAACCAGCCAGTAGCTCTCTTTTTGCCATGTTGGACCCTGTGGAGGCCTGCTGGGATCTTCTAAAACACCAATTATGTCTGGAAGGCTGTGGTCCAAGGCATTTTTGCTGGCAGTAAGCAAGGTCTTGCAAATCAGAGGGCGCACACAGCTCTTCTTAAAACTGAAAGTGTTTATGCCTGACACGAACGCAGATTTTATCTAGGGAAAACAAAATAGTGACGTCTGGAGACAAACCAAACAAAACCAGAGTCATCCAGGGAAAGATAACCCACTTCCATGGAACAGTAGCCTGGGTTGGGCCAAATTCTGAAGCAAGCTTCCTGCTAAGGCCATTGGCCACAGAATCCATGTGGGGTTGCATCCCTTAGAGATTTAACTTGTTTAAAAGTAAGCAAATAAAATTCAGGGGAAGAAAAAGAATCAGTTTTTTGATGTGATTTGACCAGAGACGTTTGGAGAACAGTTGATAGTGGAGAATGATAAGAGGTAAGCGGGTGTTAAAGGCCGAACTGTGCTTCCTCAAAATTTGTGTGTCGAAGTCCTAACTGTTGGGACCTCAGAATGTTACTGTGTTTGGAGATACAGTCTTCAAAGAGGTAGCGCAGATAAGATGAGGTCATTAAGGCAGGCCCTAATTCAATGTGACAGTTGTCCTTATAAAGGAAATTAGGACACAGACACGTGGAAGACCATGTGAAGACACAGGGGAAAGATGATCACCTATAAACCAAGAAGAGAGGTCAACCCTTCTCACAGCTTGATCTCAGACTTCTAGCCGTACAGAGCTAGAAAAAAATACATTTCCATTGTTTCAGATACCCAGTCTGTGGTGCTTTGTTATGGCAGCCCGAGAACTAATATAGCAGGTCATAAAAATCATCAGAGTCATTGGATGCCAAGGGCTAGTTGCTGTGATGTATCACGCAGATCTTCTTTCAGGTCTGATGGCCTTCTTCCTCCAAGTGCTGGGAATACTACTGGCAGACAGCCCCCAGCTACCAGCTTCTTTCAGGAATTTGCCTTGGATCAAGCTGCCTTGTTCCAGGTCATGCCCCCTTTCTCCGGGTGGTCTGTATCCCAGACTTGTTGCCATGTGCGTATTAAGGCTTGGTCCCTTTGCCCAACTTGGTTCAACTCTTGAAAGGTCATCTGGCTTCGGAGCTTCCCTTCGAGTTGACTGAGGCCTTTGTTAGGACTGCATCATACCTTCTCAGCTTCTCTTCAATTCTTCTTCCTTCCCCCACTTCCCTTCCACATGGATTGATCCCAAGGGCACTCCCTAATACACTCCTATTTATTTATTTATTTTTGGCTGCATTGGGTCTTCATTGCTGCACACAGGCTTTCTCTAGTTGGGGCGAGCGGGGGCTACTCTTTGTTGCGGTGCGCGGGCTCCTCATTGTTGTGGCTTCTCTTGTTGTGGAGCATGGGCTCTAGGTGCGTGGGCTTCAGTAGTTGTTGCATTTGGGCTCAGTAGTTGTGGCTCTCGGGCTGTAGAGCGCAGGCTCAGTAGCTGTGGCGCACGGGCTTAGTTGCTCCCCAGCATGGGGGATCTTCCTGGACCAGGGCTCGAACCTGTGTCCCCTGCAATGGCAGGCAGGTTCTTATCCACTGAGCCACCAGGGAAGTCCCCTAATACACTTCTATATGTTAAGTGTTGTCTCAGGGTCTACGTCTGGAAGAATGCAACCTGTGACATCATAATAAAGAAACTGGACTTTGTCCTGACAGCACTGGGGAACTATTGAAGCATTATATGCTGACGTGGTATGATTTGTAGTGTGGCTGGTTTGACGGCTAAATTGAAGAGGATCAGACAGAAGCAAGTAGACCAGTCAGACAGGGTGGAGGGTAGGCAAAATGGAAGGTGATAGAGGCCTGGCTGTAAACGGTTATTCTTCACCTAAGGCTTCTCCTGGAGCCTCTACCTGCTGGGAAGCTCAAAACCATTCCAGTATATGAAGTGCATTGGCCTGGTTTGACTGGCGTTTACATCTCACTCAGAACATTGAAGGGAGCTCAGGTCTGGTCTGCTTTCCAAGATGTGAGAGCCAAACAAGACTATAGGTGAATACCTCGTGGGTGAACAATAAGAGCTTAACGCTCCAGGTGTATCCTCAGGGATTTAGGTACGAATCAGAGCATAAACTACGAACTTCCTCCTTACCCTCTGCAAGTGCAAGTGTCGCAGGAGCTTAATCTGACGGGATGCAGGCTCTCACACACCAGCCTCAACCACCTATGGCTCTTCCCTCACATCACACCATACTGAGCCCTGAACGCTTGATAATGCAGCTCCTCTGTCTGGACTACATCCCCTCTTTCTCCGTGCCCTTCACTTACCTTATTCATCACGTAAGTCTCTTTTCTGCATTTATTGCTTCCGAAAAACCTATACCGATGGCTCCCTCAGGCTGGGTTAGGTATATTTTTGCTGTATTTTTATAGTCTTTTTTGTTTTTTTTGACCATTAGACTGTAAACTTCGGGACAGTAGAAACTATGTCTTCTTAGGGACTTGGAGCAAAAGAAGCACTGCATTCTTCTTCCCATTCAAAGTTTGACCATGAATGAATATATACACAAAGAACTGATTATTGAATGGGGATCCCTTTATCTACTTTGGTAATGCTTGCAAAACACTCAGTAACCATCAAACCTAGAGATTCTAGTGAACTGTGTAGGAGCTTGTGGCTAAGACTTGGGACCAAGTGGTATCTCCTACTTGTTACATTATCTTATGTGTTTAAACTTTAGGATCTGCAGACGTGAGCAAACTATGAGAAAAGTAGCATGACTTGTAGACTCCAGATTCCTAACCTTGTGAAATAGGACCGCAGGCCTGCCTGCCTCAAGCATAGAAATCAGTAGGGGAGTAGAGAAGGGGGAGAGAGGGAGAGTGGTGGGTTTGTCTTCTGAGAGGGGTCCTGCCCTGCTGGTTTCAGAATAGCGAGGCAGGAAGGAGGAGGAGAATGTGTGTGTCAGAGCCTGGATGGCAGAGGGCAGCTGAATCTAAATTGACCAGTTGGGTTAGACATTCCTCCTTCCATGGGAATCGGGGAGTAAGAAGGCAGAGAGAGGACCAGAGTTCCCTCTAAGGCATTTCCCTGCATGGGAAAAGTGGATGGAAATGTGGCCTCTACGAGATAAAGTGGAAACACGGGGGAAAGAGCACACAGGAGTTGCCATCCAGGCCTCTTGATTTTCATGTCCGCGGAACCCAGTATGAGACTGGCCCGAAGTGGGTATCAGCCTGTGCTTACTGATGGGACGGATGAGTGGGTCACTAAGTGGTTAAGGAGTGACAGTTGCTGATAGATTTGTGGTTCTGCACCTTTCCCTGTTTCTTTCAGTTACTAATTAATGTCCTTGGGCCTGGGTAGTATTATAAATGTAATTCATCCTCAACTTGGCAGGCCTGTCACTGAAAGCCCCCTCAAAATCTCTTGTAATCTCACCTTTAGCCACATCCATCATGAGGGTGTGCTGTTATCTGAAATGGGCTCCTGCTAGGTGGGCAAGGGGATGTGGCCAGAAGGGGCGACTGGGAGCCTGGCTGTGCTGCCGTCCCAGGGCTCCTTGTCAATGTGATGATGGAGTGAGCTCTGTGTGGGACCAAGCAGGCCTTGGTATCTGACAAGGGTCAACACTGTAGACAAGTTAAAGGTAGGGAGCGGATGGAAGTCGGCGGCAGAGAGGCGCAGTGGCGTGGCTGTCTGTGCTTCATCCACGTACGGCAGAACGGAAACAGGATGGATGCCCTGAGTGACTGGGAAGAGACTGACCAGGGACTGTGGCCCCTTAGAAGCAGATAAGGATTCAGGAGAGAACTAGACAGGCTGGACAGGAAAATGGAGGCCAGCGCCCCATGGTGGGGTTAGGAGGGGACTGTTGGGAGGAAGGCAGGGTCCCTCCTGGGGTCCACAGTATGCAGCCAGCTCCTATGTTGGTTGCTCTGAGTGAGTGACTTGAGTTTGAAGGGTGTGCTGGTTCCCTGCGTTTGGAGGAGATAGACTAAACTCTTTACTCTTCTGGGGTACATGCCGTGATGCGCTTCTGAGGTCCCCCCTTCAATGAGGACTTACTGTCCCAGCTGCCAGAGGACTGTTGGCAGACAGCCTTGCTATCTGTCAGCCTCCTTTTGCAGAAACACACACCTGGGAATCTTGCCCCTTCTTGGGGTGCCCAATCTAATATTGAACAGTCGCCATGGGAGTATAAAGTATTTGAGCTCAGCTTGGAGCAGTGCCGAAGGGTCAGTCGTAACTCCACAGCTTCCCGTGGGCTCAGCAAAATCTGCCACTGGGTTTGCTGAATGTCTCCCTCTGCTCCCTACTTCTGTTCCCTTCCCTTCCCCACGTTTTGATCTGAAGGGCATCTTAATAAACATCCAGCTTGCTCAACAGCTCAGCATTTGCTTCCTGGGCAACCTGACCCGTGACTGTCCCCTTGTATAGTGTGTTCTCATCTGGTTTGGGAAGAGCCTGGAGTGGGTGAGGTTGAGTGTGAAGGGGCGGGTCTGGGAGTGATGGGAGAAGGGGGTCAGGCTTGCACAAGATTGGATCTAGAGTAAAAGTCCCCCAACAGAATTCGTTCAAGACCTGGTTGATGGTACCGGTGACATCTTATTGCAGTGATGCTCAAAAGGAATGCTGAACTGTGGAATAGGGTGATGGTGGTGACCCAGAAGCAGATGGCTCATGGGATGTGGACAGAATGACTCACTGGAGCCTGGGCCCACTCTTGGGAAACAGTCTCTCTCGTGCAGTTGGGTGGTCCATCAGTCAATAGATATTTCTAGAGCTCTTCTTTGATGAAGTTTGGAAAGTTGCACAACAAGTTCTTAACGTTGCAAATATAATACAGTTGTCATGGTTATAGCCGTGAGGGTGGCCTAGAATGTGCAAGTATGGGCTTGAGTCCAATCTCTTCTGGAGAGGAAGGAGGCGAACTGGAGAGAATATTATGAATTCTGAGTGTCAAACCCCTATTCCTCAGATTTGTCATAGAAACTGAAAAAATGTCTCCTTTTGTCATGCCTCCATCCCGCACAGCCTCTGGGAAGTTACACTCCTCGTATATTAATTTCTTATGAATAAGCAATTCTTTGAGTACCTCCTATATGCCAGATTCCGTGCTGAAAACCATGGGCCACCCTTGAATAGCTCTCAGATTCCTGTGAGAGGCAGACACAGAAATAATGGTGGCATTGGGGTTCTGTTAAGTGGTTTATGATTAGAGAACTGAAGAACGGTTATGCATGGCTCACAGCCATAGCCACCCACAAAGGTCCAAGTAAGGTGTATGCATGGCACAAACACAAGGAAAGGGAGCAGAAGGCCACAGGGTGACAGAATTCTGTTAACTGGGCAGAGAAGACCCAGAAAGCCAGGCTGAGTCCTGTTGGGCTTCCCCTTGTCCTGATACACTAAGGATTCACATGAAAGCAAGTCTTGGAGTCTGCTTTGTCTCAGATCTCTCCACGCTCCACGCATAAGGTTCACACAGGGAATTGTAAGCATTTAGTGCTGCTGGAAATTGAAGACAGCAAAGCATTAAGAGATGAGACTAACCACCTGGGCAGGTTCCAGGTCATCAAGGACCAACCACCGTGTTATCATAGAGTGTGTCATTTGCCCTGAGAACAAGTGGCTTGAAATTGTATATTCATCAGAATCACCTGGAGAGGTATAAAAGCAGTGGCTTCATGGTCTAGTGCCTGGACAGTGGCTCTCAGATGGGTAGGGGGTGGTGAGAAATGGTTGGCAGGGCCATTTCTGGGAGAGTCAGGGCTCTGGGTCCCCCAGCTCTTAGGTGTGGACTCAGGGGAATGATGGGGTTTGAATGTCACATCCTGGGCGGCCAAGTCCACTGGGATCAGGTAGACTAAGGTTGTCAGTGATGGAGATGCCACATAGGAATAAAAGCTTTACATGAGAGCCCAGCATCCTTTCCATGTCCTCACATTGCCTTGGCCCTAAGGGTATCAGGAGAAACTGGGAAAACTTTCAGATGTTCCAACCAACCCAGTAAGGAGAAATCATTTCCTCTGATTGGTCCCATTCTGGGGTCCCATTCTGGGGTCATTTGGCTGTTAGAAACTCCTCCCCCACCCCATGCCTTCCACCCATTGGTTCCTATTCCATCCCTAAGTGTTGATGGGATAAGCCAGAATTGATGCTTGAGGCCTGTTTTAGCTGAAATTAATAATCAATGAAATCTTCAGTCAATAGGCACAGGGCAAAATAAATAGTCACCTGAAGGTGACCAATCCTAACTTAATGAGTGTGCTTCATCACTTCAAGCAAAGTGCCGTTGGCCCCAGATATTGGAATCAGATCTTTAGCAGGAGGCTGGGGCTGCCTGGGGAGATAGGAGTGGGAATATACATGGGACCTCGATGCGTTAGTTCTGCTGATGGCCCTGCATACAGAACATGGACCCCCTCAACAGCAAAGCGACCACTGAGCCACATTTGTAGGTCACATTTGGATGGGAAATGATTCATGGAAATACGTTCGATGTCCAAAAACAAAAGTACTGGTTATCCAGTGAAGAAAGTATTAGGAAACTCATTAGGAAATATGTTTTTGTCCTTGCACTGGCCTAAGCATCACAGTTACCATCCACACCCACACAAAATGCAGATACAGTTGTGAAATGAATTTTGAAAACTGAGTCCCTCAAGCTTTCTGGTTCCCATGCCAACTGTGTCCATTTGATGTCACTTGGACCACGATTGCAGGAAAAGTACGTCCTGTTCTAGCACTTCCATAGCTTCCTAAAGGATGGGACTGACACTCTGTACATTTTTGGTGTGAAAAAGAAGTTTCTATTGTTGAAGCCCCTTTTGTGAGACACTTCATTACTCACAGCTGAAAGCATCTGTGTTCTTCCTCCAGGCAACTCCTGCCTTTTGTGGGATCTTCCTCCCAGCAGATCTTTCCTCTTTAGCTTGTTCAAGGTCTCAGCCTGAGAGCTCATGTAAGCTCTTTCTCATCCCACCTCCTCCAGAGCCTTCCCCCCCTCTTCTTTTTACCCCAGACTTACTGAGCTGAGTTGCACACTTGCTTCCTTGGCCTTCTGATACCGTGTCCCCTCTTCCCTTTCTAAGATGACTGCCCTCCCTCTATTGGAACCTCTCTTGAAAGGCTTTGGAAAGGTCCAAGTTGCCAAACCCAATGGCTCCATTTCAGCACCCCTGAGCTGGTGCTCTTCACTTTCTCTCTTTTCCCCAGAGCTTTACCTTCGGTGGCATTCAGGAATCCCTTGGGCTGTGCCTCACATCTAAGCTCTCTCTCCTCTCGCCCTCCTTCACTCGCCTAAAAGCCAGTTTCCTCTCAACATATTGGGATCTCTTCTCCTTCTCTGTAGTATATCCTTTGTTGATGTCTTATCTGGGTTTCAAGAAAGACCTCCATGTTGGAGTTTCCCCCCGCCACCCCCATCTCCGTGCCAGGTCCTTACCTGTAGACCTGGGAGGTCTCAAAGCCCACTGGACACCTCAACCTTCGTGTCTGGTTGTACCTCAAATACAGCATGTCTGAAACCAAGCTCCCTGTGTTCTCTCATGAACCTGTTTCTGTGAGGGCCTGCTGACGGTGCTCTGGCCTGGTCTGGGGGCCCAGGCTATGGCATGTGTCTCAGTTTTACTCCCAGATTCCTTTACTGAGCCAGAGCCCTGCTGCTGGTCCCTACCATGTCAGAACAAGGCAGAAGTTGGGCTGCCTGCACACCAGGCCCTTTGGGTGCAGAAGTAATGCTTTCTCAGAGTCTGACTGAGCCTGTGGTGACTTCCAGGACCTTGCGTGGAGCTGAAGCGTTGAGCAACAGTTTTGTGTCTCCTGCCATGGGGCGAGGAGAGATGGAGAATTGGGGAAACAAGGAGGCCCTGAATCTTGATGTATTCGCTCTGTGTGTCACCTCTGTCCTCCTCTCACTAAGATGCAGAGTCTCTGCAGGCAAGGATGTTTCCTCTGCTTCACTGCTTGGTCCTCAGCGCCCAGGAGAAGGCTTGGCGGGACCTCAGTAAGCCTTCGTTGAAGAGTATATTGAATTAGTTAAGCCCATTCTCAGCAGATTCAAATATAGAAATAGAAATCGATCCCAGCAACTTGAGGTTCCTGGGTGGTTCACTTCTGTTTAGTTGAGGTTTTCTATTTCAGCCCTCTGGTCCTGCAGCATCACTGAGGTCAGTGAACCAAGGGGAGGCTCATGGCTTCTTCAGCGAAGGAGTTTCGGAATAGCCTCTGGCCAAATAGTATTAGAAAACCCTCAAAATATGCATATCAAGTGTGAACACAGTGCAGCCGTAATCAGGGACTTTGTTTACAAATCTGAGTTTAATTTCTTTTGTTTGAAGAGAAGGTGAGAAAACCTTACAGCCAGTAGAGCGACCACATCAGGGACCTGAACAGATATGTGCGTTGACTGGCACCTTGAAATCCCTCCTAACTTGTCTTCCCTTGTCAAAATTGCATTTGCATCTGTACTGGAGAAGATCTTTTTTTATGGCAAAAGTGTAAGTCCAGGGACGCATGAGATAACTAGATGTTGCCTGCTGTTGGCGGTGGGGAGCACTGCTGAGAACCCAGGCTGGCAGCTGGAAAGGCATTAACCGGACTTTAGGGAAGTCCGTGCATGATGAAGTGCCGTCGCAGATGGCAACAAGCCCCCTTGGGTTTGGGGTTCTTAGGGAGCTTTCAGGGCGTGCTATCCTGTTCTCCCCAGTCGGGCCCCAGGCTTTCCAGGGACCCCGCTTGGTTTGGTGCTTTATAATATTTCCTGAAGGTCTTCCTTTGCTTCGTGACGATACGGGGACTGACTGAGGCTGCCTGGATCCCCACCAAGACATGTTCTTGGGAGGGGTTTCTACGTCGCTCTCAGCCCACAGTGATAGGTGACCTGCAGAGGAGTTCTGATCTTCATGGGGCAATTGTACACCTTTTAGGCCAGTGGTTCTGGAAAATGGCTCTTTTCTGGACAGGTCAGGTCCTTTTCTTCACTGTTCCAGCCTCTTCTCATTTCCCCGATTCTCTTTTCCCCATGCCTCATGTTGGAGCCTCACTTTCTTGTCCTGGGTAATCCCTAGACTTTGCAATTATACAAGAAAACAAAGCTCTCTCTTTACTGACGGTGACTGGGTCCACTAAACCATTGCAAGCTTATTAGTAGACACCCCAGACTGCAGTGGGTACCCATGTACATTTCCATTTGCCTCATCAGTGAATGAGAGGAACTGTCTCATCACGGCCTTGCCAGCTTGGAGTATTATCACTTTTTATTAGTCTTTGTCAAATTAAAAGACAACTATTACTGGTTCAGTTTTATTTCTTTAATTATTCAAGAGATTGAGCAGTTTTTCATGTGTGGATTGGTCGTTTGCATTTCTTCTTTTGGGTCTTACCTTTAACCTCTGTGAATTAATGTTTTTGGTTTTTCCCTGGATGAATTCATACATCAAAGCAGACAGCCGTCAGACCCACATTAGTATATTTGTGCTGCATTGCAACTGCATGCCATTCTCTTCTTGTTCACCGTGTGCAGAAATCAGTCTGCACTCAAAACTCAACAGGAGTGTGGAGACGGAAGGTCTACTATTATTTCATTCATGCATACATATATATTCATATATATGTGTATATATGCACACATATGTACATATTACATGTATGTATATATTCAAATATGTGTGTACATATATTCAGTATGGTTCTATATTCAACTTAAAGTGTGTGTCAGACTTTAATGGGGAAATATTAGGAGCTATAACTTTAGTGAAGAGTATTCTCAGGTTGAACCAATATGAGGGCCCGTGAATCAAAAACTATTTTCACAAGTTGCTCTGTAAATCCCCTAAAATTAGTCTCTGGATTCAGTATTACAGAGAATGAGCTGGTCTTCCATGGTAGCCCCCGACGCGCTTCTGATTACATGTTGGAACGCCCTTCTGGTCTCTTTGCCCTCAACCAGCCACTTCCCGTGTCAGATAGAAGGGTAGGACTGTTCAGGTGACTGGTGCGTTAAGTGATGGGCTCAGGTGTTTCTTCCAAATCCATGATGCTCTCTTTATGCCGCTTCCTGCAGAGGTGGGTTTCCCCAGCTAAAAAATGAACACGTGACCAGCACTCTTTTCTTCCGTGGATATTAGCATCTATTTCTGGGGTCTGTGCGGGGGGTGTGTTCTGGGCAGGGTGGGGTGCTTCCAGCCCCAGGGCCCCCTGGAAGTGCGACCTGGGCTTGGCGGGAAGCCAGTGGAGCCCGCGGATTTACGAGGCGCAGATTGCGCTGGCCACACGGCTGTGTTTATCAGGCCCCAGAGCTGGGAGACTGGGTGGAGGGAACTGGAAATCTATTTTATGGTGAAGATGACTTACGCAATAAACCAGGTTTATGAAAGTGCTCGCAAGGTTGGTGTTTAATGTTCGCGTACGCCATCGACCTCCTTGGTCTTACCCACCCTATCTCCTGTTCTCTTCTTCCCTACCCTCACTGTTTCCTCTCTCTCCCCATCTCTCCCCCACGCCTCCGCCTTTCCCTCACTTGTTCTATCTCCTAGTTCCTGATTTGCTCCAGGAAGCCCAGGTGGTGGCTGCCACAGCCCAGGCTCACGCGCCTCTGACCGTCACACCCACAGCCGGCCCCGGGGACACACGTGTCCGTCAGAAGTTGCATCACTTTCCCCGTTGCTGACAGCCATTCCCTCCAGCTTGCCCACCTGACTCTCCCCCTCTACTCTCTCTGTCCTTACTCTCTGACGCTGCCCCCAGCTCACTGCATGAGCACACAGCCCCCCTACTCCACCCTGGGGTGCTGGCATCAGCCTTCCTGCCAGACACTTCTATCTCATGCTGTCCTTCAGTGCTCAGACCCCTGTCGGCCTCCTGTCTGGCTAGCAGACTCCTTCTCTCTTGTGTTCCTGGCTTTGCACACTCCTAGATTCACTGGTCCAAGTCAGAAATGCTCAAACTCTGTCCTGTGGGACCCATTCCACATCGGCTGCTTGCTTGGCCTTTCCTATAAGATAAGAACATTAGTGACCATATGCCTTTAGAAGGAGGAAGGTGATATCCAGGTAGGAAATATTCATTCAACATACCTTCCTGGATATTTACTACATACTGGGGCTGGGCTAGGGGTCGGAGGTCTCTCTGAACTGGTCCGACTGCCTGGGCTGGGGCTCAGCTCCAGGGCCTGCACCTGTGGATGGGAATCCAGAGTAGGAAGCTGAGAGGGTAGCCAAGTCACGGCATACACTTGTGAGCGGGGTCGTGCGCTCTGCACGGAGGGCCTGTCGTTTCCCGTCGCTGTGTTCCTAAGTGCCGGCACAGGCCTGGCCTGCTGCGCAAGTACTCAGTGCTTGCTGGGTTGGTAAGGGAATGAACCGTGTCTTGAACGTAATGGTTGAAGGACTGGGGTTGTCTAGCCAGTAAAAAAGGGAGGCTGAGCGAAGCTAATGGGACACTGGGAGCACTGTCAGAACAGAGTGTTTCATGGGATTCCAAAGGCCTGACCTGAAGGGTGGCATTTATGAAGATGTAGATTTCAACTGCACGTCTGAAAACTCTAGTTGTTTAACGAGGACGTGGGCTGCATCTCAGCATGATGAACTCCTTGAAGCTGGAGATATTCACTCAGAAAATACCACATGACCTCTTAATTGTGCTGATGTGGAAGGGAATTCTTACGAGGCCCGAATGATGGAAGAATTGTTAATTGGATGCCTGTTGTGTGTAAGGGACTATATCAGGCTCTGTGAATGGAGAGACGATGGAAGCCCTTTGTCCTAAGAAGTGCTCTAGCAGGTTCCTTGATTTGGCGCTCACTTTAAATAGACTCCCACCGTGTACATGGGGAAACTGAGGTCAGGACAGCGAAGGGCCTTTTCTAGAGGCATCTGGCATAGAACGCCTGTGGCGACCAGGCCCGTGGGAAGGGCTTACCTGCATCTTCTCACTTAGTCTTCCCATCAGCCCTGGGATGAAGATACGAGTTTTAGGTCTTTGACCCAGCATCAAACCCCATTCACCAGCCTCCCGATCTGGTGCTCTTCCCATTATAGCAATCACAGAGACAGATTCCAGACGTGCAGTCACAAAGAGACTCAGAAGCTCAGGGCAGGGAGTAAGCAAGAGAGCAGAAATAGGTGGAGGCTGATAGGGAAGGAAATGGATGCCTTCTGAGCCTGCTGTGGGCCAGACAGAGCTTTACCTACAACGTAAGGTTTGATACAGACAAGATCCATGAGGGTCAGATGATTTTACTACCATTTTACAAATGATGAGCCTGTGGCTCAGAGATGCTAACTGACTTGGTTTACATCACACAGGTAATGAGGACTGGGACTCGGGTACTTCTTTACCACCATTAACACCCCCACTATTACCTCATTGTTACTACCAGTACTACCACTACTGTTGGTACCATTACAACTAGTAGCACTACTTGCTGCTATCGCTACCACTATAATTACTAATTTTACTACCATGGGTACTAGTCCTACCATGCTTACTAGTATTATGACTATTATATTACTAGTATATGACTCCTACTCATGACACAGTCTTGAGTTATGGAGTGCGTATTCTGTGTAAGGTCGAGACTGAGCCCTTTCAAATCTATTTTGTTTAATTTTCAAAACAATTCATTGAGATTTAGGATAGTCTTTACCCCCAGAGCTGACGGGTGGCCCCACATTGTGGGGTAAACGTCGGCATCCCTGATCTCCAAGAAAAGGACCGGAGGTGGAAATTGGTTAAACCAGGAACTAGTTTCCGTGAGTCCTAACACACACTCACGTATTTATCTTAGGTTTGGGATTGAAACAGATTCAGCCTATTTTCGCTGGGATTTTTGCTTAGACTGGTCTCTGCAGAATTCAAGTCAGGTCAGGTCTCC
Source organism: Leucopleurus acutus (assembly GCF_964270905.1). NCBI lineage: Eukaryota > Metazoa > Chordata > Mammalia > Artiodactyla > Delphinidae > Leucopleurus > Leucopleurus acutus. Next base: position 20,391,214 of record NC_139162.1, read on the forward strand.
AGAAAAGGGAAAATGCTTCTGTCAGGAAGAGGAGCGGCGCCGGCTTCTGCCCGCTCCTCCCTTGTCGGGTGTTACGTCAGCCGCTCTGTGTGCTGTCTCTTTAATTCTCCTGCTGGGGGGCAGGTTCCGTCCACCCCATTCTACAGAACTGGAAGCTGAGGCAGAGTGAAGGCGAGGAGCTTGTCCGAGGTCCCATCTCCAGCCAGACATGGTCCTTCCGGGCCCCCCCTGCTTCAGTATGGGGCCTCTGCAGCAGAATTAACATGTAAATCAAAACGTAATTGGCTTTGTGTGCACAGTTTAGATAAGATTTACTTTTGAAGAATGACTTTGTGTTCTAACCCAGCAGGCCCAGCTCCACGAGGCCCACTTGCACTTAATAACGGCAGGGGAGTGAGGCCATAAATATTGCTAACGATGCAGCTTGAATGAAACGCCCTGTGAACCGTAATAAAACCCCCCGTGATTAATTCCAGAGCGCGCTCTGTTCATATTAGACCTGCAGTGGCTCCCCTGATGAGATCAGTACAGTGTGGCGGAGTGATCCTAATAGAAGCGTTATTATCTTTTAATCTTCGGGAAAATGCCAACTTCTCACATCCGTCACCAGGCCTCCTGCTTTATTTTCCTGGTGCAACCTTGAAGGCAGTTGTTTTCCCTGAAATGAAGATACATTAGAGTCTTTTCAAGGATTTATCAATAATAGGACCTGTTCCTTCTCTGCAGGGCCCACGGCTAAAAGGCACATTTGTATGCGGCGAGCCAGAACTGGTCACGGTGACCTTTGCTGTCAGCTGCGATTCTCCCAGCAGACAAATGCCCCTGGAGAGTGATTGTTAAAACAGATATTCACGGGAGGGAGACGGAGAAGCGAGAGGGGAAGAGAAGTAACGCCACTAACAGATAACCAAGGGAGGGTTGAGGAAGCCAGGCGTGTCCCCTGGGTAGCGCTCCAGGTGGCAGAAATGGCCTTCATGGCCCCGGGCAGGAAGCTGGTGTCTTCTCCACCACTTCCACAGGTCTCCGGGGACCAGAGCGTAGTGGAACTGGCTGGGAGCCCCGGAAAATGAAATGTCACTGCCCTGTAATGAGTGTCCAGGCAAGAAGGAAGGAGGACAAGGATCACTCAGCCTCATGCCTCCAGGGGTGCCGGCCCTTCAGGCCCACAGGGGGCAGGAGAAGCTGTGGATGGGGTTTGGTGTCCTTGTGGTGGAGCTACGTGGGCCACGCCTTTTGGATGTGAAGATGAACCAGCTCATCTGTGACGATGCTGGGAAGTCTGTAAAGGGTACCAGCGCCGCTCCTGCGGGTGTCCTCAATTCTGATGGAGGTGCTACACCAGGCCTGGCAGACAGCCCCAGAGAAAGGCAGCGGAGCCCATGGGATGGAGGAGGAGTCCTCAGTGCCTTTCTTCTTCCTCCTTTGCTTAAAGCAGCGTGCACATCCCTGAAAGGCAGCCTTCTTTGGAGGAGCCTTGGCTATCATGTGGTCCCGCCCTTATCTTATGCCGAAGGGGAAGCCAAGGCTACAGTGGGGAAATGATGGAGCAGCAGGGCTCACAGCAGGGTGTCTGGAGGGCCATGTCTCCTGGGCTTCCGCCCAGGGCTCCATCTCTTCTTGCTCAGTGCTGTCACTCAGGGACCCAGGCTCCTTCTGTCTCGGGGCTCTGCCATTCATGGGGGCTTCTGAATCCTGCATTTTATCATCTGTGTCCAGCCAGCAGACAAATGAAGAGGGGGAAGGGAATGGAGGCTCTTGTGGGCAAATATGAGGACCCAGGACCCTCTATACCTTGTGTCCAACTCCATCAGTCAGGACTCAGTCACGTGCCCCCACCCCCCAAAAGTCAGGTGCTGCGAAGTGTCACCCACCAGTGTGCCACAGAAGGAGGGGGCATAGAACTTGTGATCAACTAGCTTATCATGGCTGTAGCGTCCTCATCTATAATACTGGGGGACAGACTACCCCCTTATTGGGCCACAGCAGGGACTATAAGGAAATGAAAGGCATGAGAGCTTCTGACAAGCAGTAGGGGCTCCATTAATGTTAATCCTACCCCTGTGGTTTTGCCAGTCCCTCCCGTCATGGACTGGAGGCTTGAGCCCACGTCTGAGTTTCCCCTCCAACTCCGTGGGGCTAGATTCCTGGCGGCTGGGCTTGGCCCTTTGGTGGGATTAAAGGCGAGGTACCTTCCACCTTCTGATCTGGCCTTGAAGATGGCCTTGCCTTGCCTGCTCAGCTCACTGGAGGCTGTTGGTGAGACTCTCCACCTGCCCATTGGCTCTCCCCTCCAGCCCCTGCCTCCTTCTATTTACGTCCCCCTGAGATGGTCTGTGATCTGATGCCAGCATATAATACCTGGCTCCTTAGATTCAGCTTTGCCACACCCGGTGTGCTCCAGGAGCCACACTGAGCTGCCTGGTCCTGTGGGGGTGGGGTTACCTTTTGGCTCCCTCACTTATGACCTCATGACCTTAGGCAAGTGGCTTTGCCTCTTTGAGCCTCTCTTGGATTATAAGAATCCCTTAAAAAGGAACAACCAACAGGTGGACTGTTAGGAGGAGGACACAAAATCATGGCTGTGAAATTGTTGAGCACAAAGCCCCACAGAGCAGCTTGGAGGGAGGGTGTGTCTCAGAAAGTGGCAGCGCACGCTGATGCCCCCTGTGCTGACATCCCTCCTTTTCCACAAATGGGAGGTCAGGGTGCTCTGTGAGGGTGATCATAGTGGCAGAATTGATAAGGAGGGGTTGGGGGACCAATATCCATAGACCACCACTCTCCAGGGTGGTGCTGAAGGATGTGAGGTCCCAGCACCTTCTCATGCCCCTTCCCCTGGAGCCCAGCTGGATCGCTCACTCCTTTGCCTCTGGTCCAGACTCAAGGGATGCCGTAGCAGTTCTGGGCTGAAGAAATCTGTGTTGTTGGCTGAGCACGGAACTGAGGGGAGTTTTTAGTTTTGCAGGACGTTACTTCCCCAAACCTACCCTCTGCACCCTACAGAGCTTTTAGCGCCAGGCAGGTGAGTTCTGAGTAAACTCATCAGAGATAAAGGCAGATAGGACAGGTGAGAACAGTGGTGGGGTGGAGTGGGTGAAATGTAGATTCTTGCCTTGTGATACAGCTCCTTCCTGTTGTACCTTGGGTCATCTGTTCTTCCTTTTACTGAGATACTTAGATTTTTATTGCACCTTGTGTTTAGGATGGTACTCTCAAAGGAGGCCAGAGCTGTGCTGCTGGGGAATTCCAGCATGTTTCCCATTCCCTGCCGTTTAAGTACTTACCTATCTCTGTGCCTTGGCTCTGCTGTTCACCAAGCCAGTCATGCCCTGTTCATCTGTCCTCATTGTACCTTTTTCAAGGTCCTACAGAAATATAACACTTCTTAGGAATCCTCTGATGGTCCTTGAGTCAGGGGAGACTTCTTCTTTCTCCAAACACACACACATATCTTCCTCTTGTCTACCTTGTGGCAGTTCTTACATTTTCTGGTAGGTATATTAGTGCACCTCTTCTCCCTTTAGCTAACCATAGTAATAATCATAATAAATATTAATAACAGCCAACTTTCTACTAATCTCTAGATGCCAGGAAATTTACTGACATTGTCACAGTGAATCCTCGTAATGACCTTTTAGAGGAGGCACCATCAGAATCACCAAGTTACCGATGAGAAAATTGAGCCATGCAGAGGTTAAAGAACTTACCGAAGGTCCTCCAGTCAGTGAATAGTGGTTCCAAGATTTACTGTAAACGCTTATGACATCCAAGTCCCTGTTCTTGACCACTGCAGTTTGTCTTCAGTTTGACTATAAAGTTAAGATCTTGTAGGTAACTGATTTGGCCACAACATCTCAGGCAGAGCATACAGAAGAGAGGATGGGCTTTGGAGTAGAAAAGATCCAACTGGATCACCCAGTTGGCTTGAGGATCTTGGACAATCTACTTGAGCTCTTTGGTTCTCCTCTTTTCTTCTGTAAAATATAGAAAATTGTTTGCGCCACAGGTTTGGATGTGATGAGGCTTAACTGAGATCAGGGGCATGTAAGGCCACTCCAGCAGTGTCCCGTAGGTAACAGTATAGCTAATACTTACCAGACACTTGCCCTGAGCCACATGCTTTTCTGTGTGATGCATATGGATTAACTCATTTAACCCCTTATAAAAATGCAGTGACTGGAGTGGCTATACAAATCTCAGACAGAGTAGACTTTAACACAAAAAATATTACTGGAGTTAAAGAGGATTATTTTATAGTGATGTAATGATCAATCTATCAGAAAGTCACAACAAGTATAAACATGTATGCACCTAACAACAGTGCCCCCAAATACATGAAGCAAAGGCTGATAGAATTGAGGAGAGAAATAGAAAGTTCAAAAATAAAAGTTTGAGATGTTAATACCCCACTAAGAAAAAAATAGGAAAGACTCAATTTACTAAGATCAGAGATGAAAGAGGAGATACTACTATTGACCTTACAGAAACTTTTAAAAAGTCAAGTATAAGGGAATACTATGAAAAACTGTATGTCAGCGAACCAGGAAACAGAAGATTTGAACAACACTGTATACAAATTAAAGCTAACATATATTTATGGAACATTCCACCCAACAGCAGAATACACTCTGCTCTAGTGCAAATGGAACTACAAAAGCTACCATATTCTAAGCCATAAAAAAGCTTCAATAAATGTAAAAATGATTGAAATTGTGTAAAGTATGGTCTTTGGTCACAATGGAATGAAATTAGAAGTTCATTACAGAAAGCAATTTGGGAAATTCGCAAATATGTGGAAATTAAACAACATGCTACTAAATAACCAGAAGGTCATAGAGGAAATTACAAGAAAAATTAGAAAAAATTTTGAAATGAATGAAAATGAATATAAAAACATACCAAAACTTAGGTGATGCAGCTAAATCAGTGCTTAGAGGGAAATTTATAGCTGTAAATCCCTATATTTTTTGAAAATAAAGATCTCAACATCCTAACCTTCTACCTTAAGACACTAACAAGCAGAAGGAAGAAAATTATAAGGATCAGAGTGTAAATTAATTCAACAGAGAATCAATGAAACCAAATGTTGTTTTTTCAAAAAGACCAACAAAATTGACGAACATTTATTTAGGCTAACTAAGAAAAAATGGAGAATATTCAAAATACTAGAATAAAAAACAAATTAAAGGACATTACTACTGACCTTACAGAGACAGAAAAATAAAGTCTAAGGGAATTCTATGAGTAGCTGTATTGTTCAGTGGTGAGAGGTACTGGTGAAAGTGTTCTAGTGGAAGCTGAATTATTTACGAGGGTCAACCTTAGCCGAACACCCAGCATGAGTCAGAGATTGGTCACACCTTGGTGTGATGCGTACAAAGTACTCCTTTCACATGCCATATGCCCTCGGATCCTTATTAAGAGAAAACGTAACCTGTAGTAAGACTTGTAGTACTACCGTATACAATGCTCTGAAATTACTACTGTGAAATGCAGATCCAAAGCCCCTCGAAGTTCCTCAGTTCAGTAAGTTATCTAGGTTAATGGAGGTGGGATGGGATGGGAGTTAGGAACACGGGCTCTGGAGTCAGAAGGGCCAGAAGCAGCGTGACTGTGGGCAAGTTGTTTCATCCTGAGCTTCACTCACCCTGGCAAGTGTGGGGGGGGGGGTAATAAGAATATCTTTGTCAGTTATTTTGAGGATTAAATGAGATAATGCTTGGTAAGTCTGCAAGCTTGGTAGATCCAGTGTTTGAAAAATGTGAGCCGTTGCATGATGACAAAGGCTTATTCAGGTCACCCTCATTGATGCTGCCAGTATCCATCATCAAAGACAATAGGATGCAGAGGGCTTCTCTAGCTGCTTTACACACGTTTATTCCCTTACAAGGGTATCATCCTCATTTGATAGAGGAGGCACATGGAGCCCAAAGAGATTAGATCACCTCCGTAGGCTCCCACAGTGGAATAGTCCTTCGAAAATGGTTATTCTGACCCTTTCTGCCCTCTTCTCACCCTGCCACTTTCATACCAAAGAGGGGGAAGGTATCATGGTAAGAGCTCGGCCTGGTGCTGATGAAGGACTTGGTCAGCCAGCCTTCCATCCCTATGAACCGTTCTCTTTCCCAGTTGCCTCTGTTGGCTGGGTGGGACTTTTCTTGTCTGAGGGTGAGCCAGAGGCTTCTTGGCCAAGTTGCTGGGTAATAGAATTCATAATTGCTCGTGGCTTACGATGTGGGTGGCTAATTCTTCATGAGTCCACATCACCCGTTCTAATGGGAAGAAGGGGAGCTGGAAATGCTACCGGCCGCTGCTCTGGATGCCGGGTTCTTTGTCTGCAGTGTGGCGGTCTTGGTTTCCCTCCAGTTTACTGTCTGAGGCTTGTGCAGGCTGACGGCTCAGGTTCTCTGCTCTCATCACCGTTCTCTCGTGCTCATGGCTGCACTTACTGGTTTGAGTCCCAGTTTTTGAAAGAGAACAGTTTTTACTCCTGGGCCTGCAGATCAAACTTAGACAGCAGGGATGTACCCTGGAAATATCATCATTACTCATTTTTGCAAATGTGATTGAACTACAGCTTCAAGAAGTAACTTGTGCGAGGTCGTACCACGGGTGGAGACAGGACATTGGTGCGGCCCGGGCCCCTAACCACGATGCCACCCGACCTCAGGGATGAGGGATAACAGGGCTTGTTGGAAAAACCTCCAGCACCTCTCTCCTTTGGACCGGCTCTGTACTTCTTCTCTTGGTTTGGAGTGGGGTTGTGTGCACAGAAAAAGAGAGCAAGAGAGGTGCTTTCCCATGTACTCTGGGGGCTCAGACTTGCAGGCTGAAGTATGGGTATTCTCCAAGGTGGGGGAGAAGAGCCCTCCAGGCAGAGTGAAGGGCCCATGGGAAGGCTGTCCTACCATGCTTTCCCCAGATAGTTGGTGATCTGGTGCATGATGGTCCTGTGGGTGGGACCTTGGAGACAAAGAGGGCTCAGTCCTTGTTCAGGAAGATCTCAGAGCCCAGGGACACCTGGACTTAGCAAGTCCTGAGTCTCCTCCCCCCACGGTCCCTGCCTTTGGTGTCGCTTTGGGCTGTTGGCCCTGTGAACCTCAGCTCCTTGGGACTTTCCTCTCCTAAAAGGACCAAGGAAGACTTTGCACTTAGAGCCAAAAGAATCTTTACATCAGTGGGCAGAATGCAGAGGAGAAGATGTTGATTGAGACCTGGATGGCCGTTCTGGAGAAGGTGGTGAGTGAGGGCGGTCCTGCACAGCTGTAGGGAGGACGTGATTCTGACCCATGACTGCTAATGGGTCTCTGATGCGAAGAGCTACAGTTTCTAGAACATGTGCTTAGTAGGTACTAGGGGAATGATGGAATTGGATAAATGGAACGGCAAGGGAAGGACAGAAGACTTTGTGAATGAATGAAAACCTCAGGTAGTGATACCAGTTAGCCGCGCACTTACTCTGTGCCTGAGACTTGACTTCTGTTATTTCATTTAACCTTCCCATCAACCGTGCAGGTGGATGTGTTTATACAGGTTTCATAACTGAAGAAAGTAAAGCCAGAGAGGTTGAGAGACTTCCCCAAGGTCACGCAGTCAGGATATGAGAGAACCAAGCTGTAGTCCTTCGATCTAGCTGCAAAGCCCTTATTCTCTGTAGCGACATGCTTTCTTTCCTCTCCACCATGACTCAGGAGAAAAGTCAATTTTCAGTGGTGGTGGCTGTTTGCTAAAAAGAGCAATTCCCTTTCCTCCATCTCTAATTTTCCTCCAACTAATTGCAAATTAGTGGTAATTTTCAAATGAAAAGAGGGAGCCTGAATGCCATCCATTTGTGCTTACCCAGCAAAGCCCTGGATCTGTGACAGCTCCGTTGCCATGGCAACCTTGCAGCAAGGCCTTCCCTGGATCCTCGGCAGTGCTGCCCTAGACTCTGGAAGTGTGTCCCCAGCACAGGCCCAGAATTTCAGTGTTTAACAAGGCTCCACTCTCCACTGCTCATTTTGATACCCTTTGTTTTTAGGAGTTTAGAATTCATAGTAATAATAATAAAGAAGGAAAGAAGAAAAAAGTCCTGACAAAGAAACTTAGCCATGTAAACTGCAGGCTGAAGAAAAACTGCCTTTCCCCCCTAAAGCATGGGGCAAGCATCTTTTTCAATTCAACTGCTATAGGTGATGGAGCAGACTTCCCTGCCCCAGGATCCTGTGCGTGCAGAAGGTCCTGCCTTCGATAGATCTGGAAGGCCTGGTGGATGGAAGCGGCATGGTTAGCAAACGCCCACTTGCCCACCTCCAGCCCAGAAGGGTATCCCTAGCAGGGGGCTCTGGACCCAGAAGGAGGAAGGTCTTTGCAGAGCACTTTTTATTATTTTTTTCGTGAGTGTGTGTGTGCACATTCTCAATCCGTAACAGTTACTGATGACCTCCTGCGTGCCAGGCTCTGAGGATGAAACAGCAAAGGATTCCTTTCCCCTGCTATTAAGTAGCTCTTGCCTAGTGAGGGAGACAAATGGCCAATGAGGTGCTGTGAATGATGTGATGACAGGGGTAGGGGTGGGGCTGGCACCGTTGGGTGTGTGTGTTTGCAGAACATTTGCAGACATTGGGAGATGAACTTCACCTTGAGAGATATTAGCAACTTGCTGGAAAGATAAAGTAGGAAGAAACATACCCTAGGCAGAGGGAATAACAAACACAGAAGCATGCACGTGAGACAGAAGTTCATATATTTTGGTCACTCTCAGTGGCAAGTGTGGCTAGGATATAAATGACTGGGGCCAGGAGTCTGGCGGCAGAGAACAATACACATCGAGTAATTTGAAACATTACAGTGAAAATAAGAGCGCTCGAGATCCTGGGCTTGGCACTGAATGGGAGCCAGGCCTCTATAGGACCTTTAGATTCCTCCAGTAATGCCGGAGGGCAAGGGCTCAATGTTACCTTATCTCAGTGTGACCAGAAAACTCACCCAGGATGGGGGAGTCAAGACCATGAACTTCCTGGTTCCTGGGCTGCAGGGAAGATTGGTGGCACCTTGTCTAGTCTCCAGTGTGAGTTTCAAGGGGGCTCCTCCCATGGAGATTGGGGTGTCAGCTGACAGAGGGAGACATGGTGGATTTGCAGGAATCCATGTGCTGGGACCGAGAAAGGATTTTCATTCGTTTTGGGGGTTTCCCTTCAACTTCTACCAAGACGATGTGAACAGATGCTGGACCATGGGGTGAAAGATGGGGGTACTGACAAGGTGGCATGGACCCCTAGAGGCTCCCAAAGCTCAGATCGTGCCAGTGTGAGGGACAGATGGCTGGGCAGAGTACGTTCTGACTCTGGGTCTTGCAAACAGGCAGTCCCTCCTGTGTCACAACCACGCATGCGCCCCGCCCCCTACTCCATCACTCTGGTGATCTCCTGCTACCACCTCTCCTGTTCCATTCCACCCTTCTCTGTTCTGCATCTTCTACAAAATTATTATTAATTAAAGTCAACAATCACACACGATGAAATGCAATTCAGTGATTTTTTGACAAATGTATCACCATGTAACCAAAACCCCAACAAGATATAGAACATCTCCATCCCCCTCGAAGGTCTCCTCCAGCCCCTTTCCAGTCAATACCTGCTCCCCACAGGCCACCACTGTTCTGATAAGTACCTTGTTTGTGAATCTCTTATAAATGGAATCACACAAGTATGTCCTCTTTGGGAGTCTATGCCTTGGGTTTTGTTGCTATCTCCTGTCCTCTGCTCCCGCTTTGCCCTGGAGGAATCAGGGGCGCCTCCCAGGACTCTCTTGTCTTATTCCCAGAAGTTTCTTTGGGATTCATTGTGTCTTTGTGAAAGTCATGTCATTTCGCTAAGGTTTCCCCTTACATCAGCATCCTGCCTGACCCAGGTCAGAGGGGACGGCAGGTCAGGGGGCCACAGGAAGCAGCAGCTCAGAGCGTCTGCAGAGCCGGAAGCTGAATGGCTCAGGCTCTGGACCTGCCCGTCACCTCTCTGTGCCTCCCACATATGATATGGGGATCACGCAGTTGGGCTTCACGCAGTCTAGCAGGAGCTAGACTGAGATGATGCTTGTAAAATTCATAGCAGGATACCTGGCGCTTAAGAAGTCCTCAGCCTTCGTGTTAGTGTAACAGATCCAGAGAGCACAGAGATTGGTGCCTGCGGTTTAAGAGAACATCTTAACCTGCGGAGGAGAACACGGGAGCTACCTCCTCCCATTCTGCAAGGACAATGGTCATCTAGCTAAGATTTCCTGGGGGCGTAATATGTGTCAGGAACTGTTTTAAGTGTTTTGTATAAATACTTTAAATCCCCACAATTCTGATGATACCTGAGTGACTGGAAGGCAGAGCGTTTGGCAACTCGTCAACGATCATGCCCACGGCCAGTGGCCTGACTGGGGTTCTATCCCAGGAGATCTGCTTCTGCGAACTTGACTTTTTACCACTGGTGTTTACCAGGGGATGGTTCCTTTAAAGTACTCCCGAATCTGGGTAGCTTGAAAGAGAGTAGAGGTTACCCAGGACGTGGATCAATTGATCATAGATTCTCTACCCCAAAATACTCTTAAAAATCAAGGGTATGATATATATATATATCTGTCTGTCAGGGATGAGATTTGTAGCCAAGCAATCAGCTGGCACAAATCTTTCTCCACAAGTGGGGTTTATACTTAAGGAAAAGAAAAGTACACACACTGAATAGTCACATTTAGGGTTAATCAGGGACACACAGTGTTCCCTGAGTGTGGCATTCAGGGTACTTGTCTTGCATTTGCATTAAAAAAAAAATAGGGTCAGGTTTTGCTAAAAGCAGCCCCTGAAGTGTTAGAGGCAGTCATTCTCCTGAATATTCCTCTTTACCACGCAGGGCGCCATCTGGATGCCCTGCTGGCGGGAGAAACAGGCTGGTCTCTGTCCTGTTTCGGGAACCTCCCAGAGGAGGCTGGCAGGTGCCGGCCTTTCCTGCTCTCTGAACTGGATGCTCTTACCTGGGCTGCATGAGCATTTTCTCCCCAGATCTGGGGTCTGGGTCTTTCTGCACGCTGGACATCTTTATTCTATCTATAGTCACACACCCCTTGGGACTTGCCTCTAGACTTTGGGGACATTTGCCCTCACAGGTTACCCCCAAATTCATTAGTCTATAATAAAGGCCCTCTTTTCACTTATTTCTATTTCTTTGGGTTTAACCTCTTGGAATCTCAATTATCTCATAGTTCAGTGGGGATGGCAATAGTGAACTCAAGGGAATTACTGTGAGGAGTAAATGATGTGACTTCAGGGCATCTCTAGCAAAGGCCCTGGCAAGGGAGACACCCTTGGCTCATGTCTGTTCCCCTTAACAATTCTGTTTGTGTGGAGCAAGAGAGATGTTCTTTCCTTTGGATTCTTGCTTAACCCCCAACACCAGTCTCCTGGGGGCTTGGGAGAGGTCCTCGTAGCTTCCTTCCTCTTCTCAGCATCCTATTTCTCTTCTAGTCCTCTAACTTCCTAAGGAATAAACTTGCTACACTCATAACAAAATCCCTGAGGAATAAATTTCCAACAATAATGATAACGCTGGTTGTTGTCGTTTAATGACAATCACATATATCGGAGTTAATACGTACTTACGAAATGAGTGAGTGCAGTGATTGTTCATATCCACAGCTACCGTGCAAGGAAGCCCCAAGCCCACCCACCCGTTTTACAGATGAGAAAACAGAGGCTCCTAAAGCTTAAGTGATTTCCAAGTGAAGGATATCACAGAGTAAGCGCTCAGAACCTGGCACATGCATGTCCAAATCCTTTAAGGGGGTCAGACCATAAAACCGCCCGTGCCCTGTCCCCCAGAGCAGGTCTGCTCTTGAAAGGGTTTGCCTTGAGTTGTAGTTGTTTGCAGATCCCAGCCTGCAGAGATCGGTTCTGAATTTATGACGCGCACTCAGGTCTTTTGTGACTTGTGCTCCTGGAATTTCATTAGGCGGACCTGTAATTGTTGTGGTAAATGTTTACACATCTATAAAGTATTATTTAGGCAAGAGGGGCAAGGTCAACCTTTATCTTTTAAGGTGCTGGGAACCGACTCCAGAGATTTCCGAGCAGACAAAGGGGCTGAGATCGGATCATTTATGGGCTGTGTTGCTGTCATATTGACAATACTACTTCTTTCTGTTAATTTTGAAGCCCCAAATGGGTCATCTTTCCTGAGCATGAAAAATTATCACCCTTTTACCAATTGTTTTGCAAGTGATTCCATTTTAAATCACTAATGACTATTGATAGGAAGCAAAGCCCAAGATGCCTTTGGGGTTTCAGGCTGAACTTTATTTTACTATACTTTTGCTATCTGTTTAGGCTGATACCTCCATTTCCAACTCATTTACATTTTTGGCATCATATACTAATTGGTTAAGAGAAATGCAATCATAGCATTACAGAAACGTTTATAGGTGGAACAGAACTACTTAATACAACACTCATTATATCTCAGACACCTGTATATGTTCGTCGTCTAATGCAGCAACCACGTGGGGTAGGTATTATTGTTATTTTCAAGTTGTTGAAACTCAGATGCAGAGTTCAAGTTACTCTGTCAAGATCCCATGGCTACAACAGTGTGAAGTAAGGTCTTTGTGGCCACAAACCAAATTCTCTCCCCTACGCATTTAGGCTTCACACCAAGAGTCCTTTAATCCGGTTCTAGAACCAGGTCAAAAGGTGAAAGAAATAGTTGTATTTTTATTGTGTTTCGGGGTCACACTGTCAGCTTATACAGTGTGCTTGGTGGCAACACAGTTACCAGAAATCATACAACACCACCGTCAACAACGCTTTCCTCACTTCTCGGGACGTAGGAAAGGGCTGTGTGAGCCTCATGACCTCAGGAGATACTCAGGGATTTTCAAACCTCCCCACATTTCCATTTTTCCGATCCTCTTTTTATTTTCACTTCTAATCTGAAACTGCCCGTAGGTCGTGTACTATTGCTATGTCTCGTTCATCTCTGAAGCCCTAGCAGATAACATGCTAACTGGCACGTAGTAGGCACTTAAAATCTACTGAAGGAATGCAGGAATGCAAGAATCTCTATCACCACCCGAAGGAAGATTATAAATACAGCCATTGCTAGAATGTAATATCCTGCGTGTTTATATGTGTGTATATACATGTATACACACACATATATATATATATATACACATGCGTTCCATGTTTCTAAATTCTCTTCATTTCCCTTTTAGATAATTCCACCATCTTACCACTGACAGGAAGAGGTAGGTAAGAGAATTGCTCTGTCCTCTGGAAAAGTAAATTGGAAGGCAGTATTTTTTCAAGCCACAAAAAGCGTTAGAGAGAATCCCTGGTGACTGTAGCCTTAAAGTCTGTAACTGGAAACCAAAATGTCCCCTCTGTACTTAGAGAAGGTCTGGGATATGCTCCGCTGGTGTCCTTAGTTAGATGGGGAACATTCAGCCTCTGGAGGGTAATTATTGGCACTTAAGCTTTTCTCTCCCCAAAACACTAGGCAACCTCTTTCTCCTGCTCTGCCTGCCTCCTGGGGCCTCTGCCTTATTATGGAGAGAATTGCAAGGTTGGGCTCATTATTCTGGCCTCTTCTTTTCTCTTCTGGCCCACCCCCTCTTTATCCAGGTTACCCCTTAAGGTATAAATGCCCTTTATAACTCAAAATGCAAGGATTCCATCAGCAAATGAATACTCAGGTGCAACTCACAGTCACTGATTGCCCACTGTGTGCCAGGACTTTTCACATTTAATTACCCAGCAAAGACTTTTTACTTAATCCAGCTCCTACTGTGTGTCTGTTCCTTTGTCATACACTGTGGGGATTAGCAACGAATGAATAGCCTAGAATCAGCCCTCAAGATCTCGTGGTCTGACGGGGATGGCAGCAGGTAGGATCTTCTAGGAATTGTGAAGGCCATGGAGATGTTGCCGGACTGTAGAACATTTGGTGCCCTCTTATAAATTTCCAGAACGAGCCAGGATCCTCCCTTTGAGGGAGACGAAACCTCACGCTGTTTGTAAGAAGTAACGACACTAAATTGTTTATGAAGACTTTTCTTGATCCCTCTCCTGTCTGCTGTATGTAAGAGCAGCCACTCGAGCAAGGAAAGGCCTTATTTAGGAGCCTTCTGGAACAGCTCGCTTGGCTTGCAAACCCTGCTTGCTGGCATCTTGATTCAAACGTCCAAGCTGTCTTCCTGCCTCAGCAATGTCTAAAGGTGTTTATTCACTAGAATCTTCTAGGGGAAACACAAATATTCGTCGAATGGATTCAATGCACCTTATGAAATTTACCCAAAAGTAACTTCAGCATATCTGTCTGTCTGTGTGGAATGTTTACTACAAGTAGCCTGCGTGTGGGTCTGGTTTCATGAGCAGTCCCGTCTTTCTAGATCCTGGGGTCGCGTTTATAATGAGTAACAACGTCCACGTCCTGAGCCGATGCACACACTTATCCCGTCACATGGTTCTTCATTGTCTGTTGGCCCCTGACTGCATCCTACAACTAATGGCAAGGAATAGGGTGGAAAAGGTTAAAACAAAAGGCTAAAGGGACTTCTCTGGCAGTCCAGTGGTTAAGACTTAGGCTTCCATTGCAGGGGGTGTGGGCTCCATCCCTGGTCAGGGAGCTAAGATTCCACATGCCTTGGGGCCAGAAAAACCAAAACATGAAACAGAAGCAATATTGTAACAAATTCAATAAAGACGTTAAAAATCATCCACATCAAAAAATCTTAAAAAAAAAAAAAAAAGGCCAAAATTGGTTTTGCATGTTATCTGGGAGCTGCAGATGTCCAAATTCTCCTTAATATCATGAATGATGGAAAATAAAGTGCGCCATCACTTGTGGGGCAACTCTTGCTCTTGGCCTCAGTTTCCTCAACTGTTCTACATGAAGCTCCACTCCTCAACTCCCTCCTCTGGCCTAAGGACCCTCATCTCTACAGTATAGGGGTAGAAGTTCCCTAAACATCCTCTGAGTTCTTTAATACACCATGGCAATCGTGAAAGATTCACCAACTCCACCTCAGAGGTTGTTGAATCCCTTGAGAGGCACTAGAACAACCCCAGTGAACGTATTAACACATGGATGCAAATTCTTTGACATTCCTCCTTTCCAAAGATGGGGCCTCTGTCCTTGACCCTTGAATCTGGGTGGGTTGTGACTACTTCAACCAACAGAATATGGCAGAAGTGACACTACATAACTTTCAAAACTAGACCGTAATGGCCATGTAACTTCCACCTTCTTCGCTAGAATACTATATCTGGGAGCTCTGGGGCCAACAAGTTGGAAAGGCCATCTGTTCCAATAGACCATCCTAGCTGAGACCAGTTGTTCAATCTTCCTATCGAGGTGCAGACACATGCATAAAGAAGACTTCAGATGATTCTAAGTCACTCCTGGACATTTGAGTCTTTCTAGCAGAAGTCCCAATGTCGTGGAGCCGAGATAAATCATCCCCTCTGTGCTCTGTCTGAATTCCATACCCCAGGATCCGTGAGCATGTGAAGGAGTTGCTGGTTATGCTAGTACATTTTGGGAAAGATGGTTTATTACACGGCAAAAGATAAGCAGACACCCTCAGAGGGACACCTAGCTGGCCCTTTGAGATGAAGTTTAAAAAGTTTGTTGCGGGGGGACCTTCTAGATGGTGGAGGAGTAAGACGTGGAGATCACTTTCCTCCCCAGAAATACATCAAGAATACATCTACATGTGGACCAATACCTACTGAATGCTGGCAGAAGACTTCAGACTTCCCAAAAGGCAAGAAACGTACCATGTACCTGGCCGTGTGGCTGACAGGGTCGTGGTGCTCTGGCCGGGTGTCAGGCCCGAGCCTGTGAGGTGGGAGAGCTGAGTTCAGGGCATTGGACCACCAGAGACCTCGCGGCCCCATGTAATGTCAATCGGCGAGAGCTCTCGCAGAGATCTCCATCTCAATGCTAAGACCCAGCTCCACTCAACGACGAGCAGGCTTCAGTGCTGGACACCCCATGCCAAACAACTAGCAAGACAGGAACACAACCCCACCCATTAGCAGAGAGGCTGCCTAAAATCATAATAAGGTCAAAGACATCCCAAAATGCACCACTGGATGCGGTCCTGCCCACCAGAAAGACAAGATCCAGCCTCATCCACCAGAACACAGGCACCAGTCCCCTCCACTAGGAAGCCTACACAACCCACTGAACCAACCTTATGCACTAGCGACAGACACCAAAAACAACGGGAACTATGAACCTGCAGCCTGTGAAAAGGAGACCCCATACACAGTAAGTTAAATAAAATGAGAAGACAGAGAAATACACAGCAGATGAAGGAGCAAGGTAAAAACGCACCAGACCAAACAAATGAAGAAGAAATAGGCAGTCTACCTGAAAAAGAATTCAGAGTAATGATAGTAAAGATCATCCAAAATCTTGGAAATAGAATGGAGAAAATACAAGAAACGTTTAACAAGGATCTAGAAGAACTAAAGAGCAAACAAGCAATGATGAACAACACAATAAGTGAAATTAAAAATCTCTAGAAGGAATCAATAGCAGAATAAATGAGGGAGAAGAATGGATAAGTGCCATGGAAGATAAAATAGTGGAAATAACTAGTGCAGAGCAGAATAAAGAAAAAAGAATGAAAAGAACTGAGGACAGTCTCAGAGACCTCTTGGACAACATTAAACACACCAACATACGAATTATAGGGGTCCCAGAAGAAGAAGAGGAAAGGAAAGGGTCTGAGAAAATATTTGAAGAGATTACAGTTGAAAACTTCCCTAACATGGGAAAGGAAATAGTCAATCAAGTCCAGGAAGAGCAGAGAATCCCATACAGGATAAATCCAAGGAGAAACACGCCAAGACACATATTAATCAAACTATCAAAACCTAAATACAAAGAAAAAATATTAAAAGCAGCAAGAGAAAAGCAACAAATAACACACAAGGGAATTCCCATAAGGTTAACAGCTGGTCTTTCGGCAGAAACTCTGCAAGCCAGAAGGGAGTGGCAGGACATATTTAAAGTGATGCAAGGGAAAAACCTATAACCAAGATTACTCTACCCAGCAGGATCTCATTCAGATTCTATGGAAAAATTAAAATCTTCACAGACAAGCAAAAGCTAAGGGAATTCAGCACCACCAAACCAGCTTTACCACAAATGCTAAAGGAACTTCTCTAGGCAGGAAACACAAGAGAAGGAAAAGACCTACAATAATAAAGCCAAAACAATTAAGAAAATGGTAATAGGATCATACACATCGATAATTACCTTAAATGAAAAGGGGTTAAATGCTCCAACCGAAAGACATAGACTGGCTGAATGGATACAAAAACAAGACCCGTATACATGCTGTCTACAAGAGACCCACTTCAGACCTAGGGAAACATACAGATCGAAAGTGAGGGGATGGAAAAAGATATTCCATGTAAATGGAAATCAAAAGAAAGCTGGAGTAGCAATTCTCATATCAGACAAAATAGACTTTAA
This sequence comes from Leucopleurus acutus, assembly GCF_964270905.1. Lineage (NCBI taxonomy): Eukaryota > Metazoa > Chordata > Mammalia > Artiodactyla > Delphinidae > Leucopleurus > Leucopleurus acutus. The sequence continues at coordinate 20,408,721 of NC_139162.1, forward strand.
AATAAAGACTATTATGAGAGACAAAGAAGGACACTACATAATGATCAAGGGATCAATCCAAGAAGAAGAAGATATAACAATTGTAAATATTTGTGCACCCAACATAGGAGCACCTCAGTACATAAGACAAATGCTAACAGCCATTAAAGGGGAAATAGACAGTAACACAATAATAGTAGGGGACTTTAACACCCCACTTTTACCAAGGGACAGATCATCCAAAATGAATAAGGAAACTTTAAATGATACATTAAACAAGATGGACTTAATTGATATTTATAGGACATTCCATCCAAAAACAACAGAAAACACTTTCTTCTCAAGTGCTCATGGAACATTCTCCGGGATAGATCATATCTTGGGTCACAGATCAAGCCTTGGTAAATTAAAGAAAATCGATACGGTATCAAGTATCTTTTCTGACCACAACACTATAGGACTAGATATCAATTACAGAAAAAAATCTGTAAAAAATACAAACACTTGGAGACTAAACAATACACTACTAAATAAACAAGAGGTCACTGAAGAAATCAAAGAGGAAATCAAAAAATGCCTAGAAACAAATGACAGTGAAAACACAATGACCCCAAACCTATGGGATGCCGCAAAAGCAGTTCTAAGAGGGAAGTTTATAGCAGTACAATCCTACTTCAAGAAACAAGGAACATCTCAAATAAACAACCTGGCCTTACACTTAAAGCAATTAGAGAAAGAGGAACAGAAAAACCCCCAAAGTTAACAGAAGGAAAGAAGTCATAAAGGTCAGATCAGAAATAAATGAAAAAGAAATGAAGGAAACAATAGCAAAGATCAATAAAACTAAAGGCTGGTTCTTTGAGAAGATAAACAAAATTGATAAACCATTAGCCAGACTCATCAAGAAAAAGAGGGAGACGACTCAAATCAATAGAATTAGAAATAAAAGAGGAGAAGTAACAACTGACACTGCAGAAATACAAAGGATCGTGAGAGATTACTACAAGCAGCTATATGCCAATAAAATGGACAACCTGGAAGAAATGGACAAATTCTTAGAAAAGCACAAGCTTCCAAGACTGAACCAGGAAGAAATGGAAAATATAAAGAGACCAATAATAAGCACTGAAATTGAAACTGTGATTTAAAATCTTCCAACAAACAAAAGCCCAGGACCACATGGATTCACAGGCAAATTCAATCAAACATTTAGAGAAGAGCTAACACCTATCCTTCTCAAACTCTTCCAAAATACAGCAGAGGGAGAAACACTCCCAAATTCATTCTACGAGGCCACCATCACCCGGATACCAAAACCAGACAAAGATGTCACAAGAAAGAAAACTACAGGCCAGTATCACTGATGAATATAGATGCAAAAATCCTCAACAAACTACTAGCAGAAAGAATCCAACAGCACATTAAAAGGATCGTACAGCATGGTCAAGTGGGGTTTATCCCAGGAATGCAAGGATTCTTCAATATACGCAAATCAATCAATGTGATACACTATATTAACAAATTGAAGGAGAAAAAAACATATGATCATCTCAATAGGTGCAGAGAAAGCTTTCGACAAAATTCAACACCAATTTATGATAAAAAACCTCTGGAAAGTAGGCACAGAGGGAACTTAACCTCAACATAATAAAGGCCATATATGACACACCCACAGCCAACATCGTTCTCAATGGTGAAAAACTGAAACCATTTCCCCTAAGATCAAGAACAAGACAAGGTTGCCCACTCTTACCACTGTTATTCAACATAGCTTTGGAAGTTTTAGCCACAGCAATCAGAGAAGAAAAAGAAATAAAGGGAGTGCAAATTGGGAAAGAAGAAGTAAAGCTGTCACTGTTTGCACATGACATGATACTGTACATCGAGAATCCTAAAGAGGCTACCAGAAAACTACTAGGACTAACCAATGAATTTGGTAAAGTTACAGGATACAAAATTCACAGAAATCTCTTGCACTCCTATACACTAATGATGAAAATCTGAAAGAGAAATTAAGGAAACACTCCCATTTACCATTGCAACAAAAAAGAATAAAACACCTAGACATAAACCTACCTAAGGAGACAAAAGGCCTGTATGCAGAAAACTATAAAACACTGATGAAAGAAATTAAAGATGATACAAACAGATGGAGAGATATACCATGTTCTTGGGTTGGAGGAATCAACATTGTGAAAATGACTATACTACCCAAAGCAATTTACAGATTCAATGCAATCCCTATCAAACTACCACTGGCATTTTTCACGGAACTAGAACAAAAAGTTTCACGATTTGTATGGAAACACAGAAGAGCCCGGATAGCCAAAGGAATCTTGAGAAGGAAAAACGGAGCCGGAGGAATCAGGTTCCCTGACTTCAGACTATACTACAAAGCTACAGTAATCAAGACAGTGTGGTACTGGCACAGAAACAGAAATATATATCAGTGGAAGAGGATAGAAAGACCAGGCATAAACCCACACACATATGGTCATCTTATCTTTGATAAAGGAGGCAAGAATATGCAATGGAGAAGAGACAGCCTCTTCAATAAGTGGTGCTGAGAAAACTGGACAGCTACATGTAAAAGGATGAAATTAGAACACTCTCTAACTCCATACACAAAAATAGACTCAAAATGGATTAAAGACCTAAATGTAAGTCCAAACACTATAAAACTCTTAGAGAAAAACATAGGCAGAACACTCTATGACATAAATCACAGCAAGATCCTTTTTGACCCACCCCCTAAAGAAATGGAAGTTAAAAAAAAAAATAAATGGGACCTAGTGAAACTTAAAAGCTTTTGCACAGCAAAGGAAAACATAAACAAGATGAAAAGGCAACCCTCAGAATGGGAGAAAATATTTGCAAATGAAGCAACTGACAAAGGATTAATCTCCAAAATTTACAAGCCTCTCACGCAGCTCAATATCAAAAAAACAAACAACCCAATCCAAAAATGGGCAGAAGTCCTAATAGACATTTCTCCAGAGAAGATATACAGATTGCCAAGAAACACATGAAAGGATGCTCAACATCACTAATCATTAGAGAAATGCAAATCAAAAGTACAATGAGGTATCATCTCACACCAGTCAGAATGGCCATCATCAAAAAATCTAGAAACAATAAATGCTGGAGAGGGTGTGGAGAAAAGGGAACCCTCTTGCACTGTTGGTAGGAATGTAAATTGATACAGCCACTATGGAGAACAGTATGGAGGTTCCTTAAAAAACTAAAAATAGAACTACCATTTGACCCAGCAATCCCACTACTGGGCATATACCCTGAGAAAACCATAATTCAAAAAGAGTCATGTACCACAATGTTCATTGCAGCTCTATTTACAATAGCCTGGAGATGGAAACAACCTAAGTGTCCATCGACAGATGAATGGCTAAAGAAGATGTGGCACATGTATACAATGGAATATTACTCAGCCATAAAAAGAAACGAATTTGAGTTATTTGTAGTGAGGTGGATGGACCTAGAGGCTGTCGTACAGAGTGAAGTTAGTCAGCAAGAGAAAAACAAATACTGTATGCCAACACGTATACATGGCATCTGAAAAAAAAATGGCTCTGAAGAATGTAGGGGTAGGGCAGGAATAAAGACCCAGACATAGAGAATGGACTTGAGGACACAGGGAGGGGGAAGGGTAAGCTGGGAAGATGTGAGAGAGTGGCATGGACATATATCCACTACCAAATGTCAAATAGATAGCTAGTGGGAAGCAGCCACGTAGCACAGGGAGATCAGCTCAGTGCTTTGTGTCCACCTAGAGGGGTGGGATGGAGATGCAAGAGTGAGGAGATGTGGGGATATATGTACATGTATAGCTGATTCAGTTTGTTATACAGCAGAAACTATCATACCATTATAAAGCAGTATACTCCAATAAAGATGTTAAAAAAAAACCCCAATATTTGAAAAAAAGAAAAATTAATTAATTAAAAATAAATTAAAAAAAAAGTACAGTGAGGTATCACCTCACATCAGTCAGAATGGCCATCATTAAAAAAAAACTACAAATAATAAATGCTGGAGAGGGTGTGGAGAAAAGGGAACCCTCCTACACTGTCGGTGGGAATGTAAATTGGTGCAGCCACTATGGAGAACAGTATGGACCTCAACAAACTAAAAACAGAGTTACCGTATGATCCTGCAACCCCACTCCTGGGCATATATCCAGAGAAAACCATAATTCGCAAAGATACTTGCACCCCAGTGTTCATAGCAGCACTATTTACAACAGACAAGACATGGAAGACACCTAAATGTCCATGAATGGTTAAAGATGAATGGATAAAGAAGATGTGTTATATATATGTATGCAATGGAATACTTCTCAGCCATAAAAAAGAATGAAATAATGCCATTTGTAGCAACATGGATGGACCTAGAGATTATCATACTAAGTGAAGTAAGTCAAAGACAAAGACAAATATCACATGATATGACTTATATGTGGAATCTAAAGAAATGATACAAATGAACTTATTTACAAAACAGATTCACAGACATAGAAAACAAACTTACGGTTACCTAAGGGGAAGTGGGGGAGGGATAAATTAGGAGTTTAGAATTAGCAGATACAAACTACTATATATAAAATAGATAAACAACAAGGACCTACTATATAGCACAGGGAACTATATTCAGTTTCTTGGAATAAACTGTAATGGAAAAAATCAAAACAAAAAAAAAAGTTGTTGGTAGAGCCCTGGCCCCTGAACCATCTGTGTGTCTGTATCAAAGTTTATAGGGAGCCTTTGTCCCTTTGTCTCTGAAAGGGTGTGTCTGAAGCGGCCAAAAAGTCACCTTTGAAAGAGGATCGCTCGTTTGTCTTTTGCTGACACCTTCTCCTCTCTGCTGTATTCCTCCTTGTGCAGAAATTCACCTGCCGCACCTCCCACTGCAGGCCAAGTGGTTCACAGGCGCAGACCAGGATCATCACCCGTCCTTCATCCTTGCCAATCCTGTCAGAACTGCTCATTGTGCGTGAAGGTTGGGCTTCCCATCAGAGAGACTGCAGGGGTCTGGGAATGATGAGAGGCAACATTCACTGAGTTTTCCCTGCACAGGAGGTGCTGTAGAAAGCGCTTCACATTCTTCATCCTGCTGACTCATCCCAGCCCCACTGGGAGAGAGGCAGGTCCTCGCGGGTTCCTGTTTAACAGGGGAGGCTTAGTGGAGCTGAGTCAGCAGCCCGCATGGTGTCTGCTGCACAGTCGGACCTTTAATTGTGAAATGAATGAGGAGCGGTTAAGTGAGGGAGTCTGTGAAGAGGAACCCATGAGGTTGGGATCACAGGAAGTGAACGAAGATTGCGTCTTCTCTTAAGGTCCCAACTGGAGGAAACAGGCTGGACACATGGCTGTTAGGGCCCAAGATGTCTGGCTTTGGACTCACATAGGTCTCATGCCCTTGACCCCTCTGCTATCCTGCTTCATAGGAAGACCCCAACCTGGGAGTCTGTCTCCAGCAGTTGGGGGTGAAATCTTGAGCAACTCATGTCACCTGGATCTCGGTTTCCTCAGCTGTCGCTTGGGGCTCAGACTTTCTCTCCTGTGACCATTCAAGGGCTTTCTAGGGTCTCATCATGCCCAGTTTGTGCAAAAGTGTTTGCAACCTCTTGTTTCTGTGCATTTCCAGGAAGCACCCTGAGTTTCTCTTCCTTAGATACTGTCATATTTTTAAGATGCATAGTTTTCATGTTTAAAGAAGAAGTTTAATAGAATTGTGGTTAAACATAAGTATGCCTCTTTCTTTTGTCTTTGACAAAAGTCTGAAACATTCAGGTTGTAGGAATCTTAATCCCAGGGTAACCTCCACCTCCTCCCTGGTAATGGCAATGTCTTGCATCTCAAAGGTCGACCCAGTCAGAGCAATGAACCTGGGATGTATTGAACTGCAGCTTGGTGGTAATTATTTCTTTTACTTTCCAGTAGATTCCTATTAGCTGGTTAAAGGTTTGCATTTGCAGAGGGCTCTGTGCTCTGCATGTGATTCAGTTCACCTCCAGTGCCCCAGGCTTGAGCCTGAGCAGCCCCCAAGCCCATCACTACTAGCAGCTCTTTCTGTGTCTTCTCACCCCTGCCGCCCAGCCACCAAGTGCTGTTCACTCTTCACACGACCTTCTTAATTCTTCCTGCGTCCATTGTTTCCGCTCCATCCTTGCTGGGTCTCCCTTTGTTGGGTTCCTCATCAGCCTTCTCCTGCCACAATCTCTCAGCATCCTCACTGGCCTGGCAGCCTAACACTTCCTGTGTCCCTTCTAGTCATTGATTTGTTGAGAATGCAAATGTCCCACCTCGTCCAGAGGAAGGGGCAGGGATTCCTTGAAGTGGTGGAAGCAGTGTGGGGAAGCGGGCAGAGGCCAGTGCCCTGTGATCATCTTCCCGAGTGTTTACCCCCCTCCCCTCCCCCACTGCCATAGCATACAGGCTCATGGAGGGCAGGGATGCAGGAATTCTGTGTTGTTTATCTTCATGTTCCCAGCAACCCACACAGCGGCTGCTGCAGAGGTTGTCTCTGAACCTTGAATTGTGAACAAATGAGGAGCCGTTAAGTACACAAGGATGTGAAGAGGAACGTATCAGACTGGGGTGATAGGAGGTGGACAAAAGATGTCATCTGCTGTTCGGTCTGAACCTGGGGAAACAGGCTGGACAGAGGTTATCAGAGCCCGAGAGGTCAAGGATCCAGGCAGGTGAGATGAATGCTGGGAACAGTATGACATTTCGGCAGAGATCTGTCAGACTTGGCAGTGTGATCGGCAGACAGGGAGAAAGGCAGGTAGGAGCCATGAGCTGGCTATGGGAGCCTTCTGACCTGGATCCCAGTCATGTCTCTACTCCTTATTAGCGCTGTGAGCTGGGAAGCTTGCTTAATCTGTACGAGCCTCTGTTTCTCAGTCTGTTAAAAGGGAGTTGAACCACGTTGAAGAGTAAGGACACTTCCTCCTCTGACAGTGTAGACTTCTCCAGGGAGGAGAGATCTGGGGAAAAGGGTGTGGAGTCTGGAATCAGACAGATCCACGTTTAAATCCCAGCTCTGTCCCTTGCTACCTGTGTGAACTTGGGTGAGTTACTTAACATCTGTGAGCTTCAGTTCCATATTCTGTAAAATGGGTAATACCCACCTCGTATAGGTTTTGAGAAGACTGAATGGGGTTTTTATAAAGAAGGTGAGGGACTTCCCTGGTGGCGCAGTGGTTAAGAATCCACCTGCCAATGCAGGGGACATGGGTTCGAGCCCTGGTCCGGGAAGAGCCCACATGCCGCGGAGCAACTAAGCCTGTGCACCGCAACTATTGAGCCTGTGCTCTAGAGCCTGCGAACCACAACTACTGAGCCCGCGTGCTGTAACTACTGAAGGCTGTGCTCCTAGAGCCCGTGCTCCTCAACAAGAGAAGCCACGACAATGAGAAGCCCGCGCACCGCAACGAAGAGTAGTCCCTGCTCGACACAACTAGAGAAAGCCTGTGACAGCAACGAAGGCCCAAAGCAGCCAAAAATAAATAAATAAATTTATAAAAAAATAAAAAAAGAAGGTGGGTTTTGAAGAATAGTTGCGGACACTCCCGTTGGGCAAATCCAAACTCCCCCCTCGGCAGCCCCATCCCCTCCCTCCCATCGTGGGCTCTGCTGTCATCTTACTTCTGCTTCCTCATCCTGCCCTGCTAGCTCGAGTTTCGCCTCCTGTCTCTCCCCTGGCTCCATGAACTGCCCTCACTTTTCCTTCTCCTGAAGAGAGATTTTACATCCCCGGCTTTGTGTGAGCTTTTGACATATGTTAATGTTTGGAAAATCCGCCTGGAACAGAGAGGGAAGCCTTCCGAATATGAGCCCGGAGGCACCGAATAAATGACTTTGCAGCAAGGGTCCTATCTGTTGCAAGTTAAAACTTAACAAAGAAAACAATCCCCTTCTGTTTTGTACACCTTGGAAGCTATGGGCATCCTCGCCTCTGGGTCAGAACTCCACCTCTGCTACAGCCAGGGATGTACCATCATCAAAGGTGCCTGGTACCATGTGGCCAGCGTTGTGCAAGACCCTTAGCACACATACTCCAGACGAGAAAAGGTGGCTTATCAAGGGCAATTAACGTGTCCAAACTCACCCATAACGTAAATTGTTGAAGCCAGATTTGAAAGTAGGCCTGTGAGATTCCAAAGCATGTGCGTTAACCACTCAACCTCATGGCCTCTTCGAATATAAAAAGTAGGGAGCGTCACTTTCTTTTCTGAGAGGAACGAGTGCATTTTAGAAGATTTCCTCTGGGTACAGCATGGATTGCTGATAGGAGGGAATGCGAATAGAGATGGGGATTAGGTAGAAGGTTGTGGTAATTGGTCAGGTGGACAGGGAGCCTGAACTGAGGTCAAGAAGGCAGAGATTGGGCTTCCCTGGTGGCGCAGTGGTTGAGAGCCCGCCTGCCGATGCAGGGGACACGGGTTCGTGCCCCGGTCCAGGAGGATCCCACATGCCGCGGAGCGGCTGGGCCCGTGAGCCATGGCCGCTGAGCCTGCGCGTCCGGAGCCTGTGCTCCGCAACGGGAGAGGCCACAACAGTGAGAGGCCTGCGTACCGCAAAAAAAAAAAAAAAAAAAAGGAGGCAGAGATTTATCAGGCACACGGATGCTGATGCCCAGAGCTTTCTCCCAGGTGCACTAGGCATGAGCCTTTGACATTGGAGGACTAACCCCAGGCCCTTTCCACATCCTCTGTAGGTTTCTACCTTGATCATGCAGGATGGTCTCTGTACCTTGTTATCTTTTTCTCTAGCACAGTGTGGTAGATTGTTTGCCAAAATAGCCACAAAATTTCCTCCTGGCCCTCTATCCAGTCTCCTCTGCAATATAACTCTGTTACCTACCATCAAGCAGTAGAGTCTCTTTCTCCACTGCTTTGGATCCAGGTTTAGTTTGGTCAGTGGGACATTAGAAAGTGAGATGCAAACAGAGATTTGAGTCCATTGGGGCTCACCCTTTCTTGCTGCTCTTTGGAACCCTGAGACTTCCTAGTGAAGATGTCCGAGCTAACTAGCCTGCTGGAGCATGAGACACCATGTGGAGGCGAGATGAGCAGACCCAGCTAAGGCCCCCTTAGATCAGCCAGCAGTGTGAGCAAGGCCATGGAGACCACACAGCACAGGCGAGCTGCCAGCTGACCATGGAGACCAACTGAGTTAGCCCAGACCAGGAGACCTGACCCACAGAATCGTAAGAAACAGTACTGTTTGCCTTTTTAAGCCATTAGAGTTTGGAGTGGTTTGTTTATCAGCAAAATAATAGAGACCATCAGAGTCAATGGGCAGAAGGAGCTCAGGATCTCTCTTGTTTCTAAGCTTCCACTGCCTTTGGTACCTTTAGTGCAGCACATATATATTCTACCCACCCTGAATTAGAACCTGAAAACTCTCCAGATATCTTGGGTCAGAGATGTAGCTGAAAGTCACCTCATCTAACCTCTTTTATTTCCCAACTGGACTCTAGGCTCTTGGAGGCAGAGGCCAGACCCCTGGCAAAGAACCCAGACTCTATCTTGAAGGTATTTAGGGGCCTTGGAAGTTTTTACTTGTTTATTGGTTTTAAAATAATAATTGGAACTGTTCTGTATCCTGATGTGTTGGTGGTTATACGACTGTATGCGTTTGTCAAAACTCACTGAATTGTACACTTCAAATGGGTCAGTTTTACTGTATGTATATTATGCTTCAATGAAAACATTTTAAAATATATAAACAATTTTTAGTATGGCGAAGAATGAGAATTTGAATGAAAACTGTGGACTCTCAAGGCCCATCATGAAAACCATGTCGCTATGACTAGTTATAGAAATTACATCGTGATAGAATGACAAAAAAATCAGATGAGAAACAAATGTATATTGACTGTTAAACACAATCTAGTTAAGTTCCATTCACGGGAAGGTGGAGTAGATACACCTTTTCCTGTTCCTCTTGCTAAGTACCACTAGAAAATCTGGATATTATAAATAAAACAAACATAAGAAGACTCTGAAAGGTGGAAAGAAGAAGGCAGACAAGTTAGGGACAGCGGGCCTGAGGAATGACACAGCTGCAGATTTTCCTTTTGCTTCATCTATCCCAGACTAGTAGCTGAAGAAGCCGGCGAATCAAACCCTGATAGTTGGAGACCAAAAAAAAAAAAAAAAAAAAAAAATCCCTAGCAAAAGCCTGTTTTCTGTAGTCAAAGGACCAGGAAAAGATAGGCTAACAAGATGGCAAATTTTAATACAATAACCACTGCACTTTACAGCCAAATGCCTCAGAAAAAACAGTAGCTCCATCCCCATCTACGGCAGCAAAGGCCAGGTGGGATATCTAGACTTCCATTTTTTCCCCAAGACAAACCCTTGCCTGGTAATGCCAGAGAAGTTTAAGTGGGGACTTTTATCCCTGCTGGACAGTCATGAGGAACCTCCTCTCCTTAGCAGTGGACACTCTGAACTTCCACCCCTAATGGGAATAATAAAATGCCTCCCCCCACCCCTTCTGGGAGGCCTGTCAGAGGAGGCCTCCAGGGGAGTCAGGGCATTAATCACTGCCCATCTGTAACAAGACCACACACTCTGCAGTATAAGTCAAACGGGAGTAGTAATGAATCACTTCTACCCCTCCAGACTGAGTGATATCAGTGGAGGCATACTGGGGGGATGGAACTCCCTCCCACCCAGAAGGAGTGAGGAGACCCCTGTCGGTTGTCACCAGAGGTCAAGTGGGAGACCTGGACTTCTACCCCCACCTGGCAGTAATGATACAGTTTGCTACCTGTGGTAGGAGACTGTGTGTGTGTGTGTGTGTGTGTGTGTGTGTGTGTGTGTGTGTGTGTGTGTATATATGATCATCAGTGATGCTGCCCCTACCAGAGCAGTGTCAGAAAAAGCCGGCTAAAACAGAAGGTTAAAATAAGCTCCAGATAAATTAGGAATTTGGGATTAACATATACAGTACTACTATATATAAAACAGACAAACAACAAGGACCTTACTGTATAGCACAGGGAACTATATTCAATATCTTGTAATAACCTATAATGGAAAAGAATCTGAAAAAGAAAAAATATATATGTATTCATATACATATGTATAACTGAATCACTTTGCTGTATACCTGAAACATTGTAAATCAGCCTTACTTCAATTAAAAAAATAAGCTCCAGAGCGTCATAACATAACACCCAAGATATGTCCAGATTTCAGTAGAAACCAAAATCATACGAATAAGCAGAAGGATTTCAAACTGAATGAAAAGAGGCAACCCATAGATGTCAACCCAGATGATAGAGATGTTAAAATTCTCTGACAAAGATTTGAAAGCAGCCATCAGAACAATCCTTCAGTGAACAATTACAGAAACACTTGAAACAAATGAAAAATTAGAACATCTCAGCAAAGAAATAAAAACTCCCAGTAAAGAAGAAAAGATATGATGAAGAACCAAATGGGAATTTTAAAACTGGAAAAGAACTGAAATGAAAAGCCCAATGGGCTCAACAGCAAAGTGGAGGCAACACAGGAGAGAATCATGAACTTGAATATAGAAAAAAATGACCCAACACGAACAATAGAAAATAGGCTGAAAACAAGAGAACAGAGCCTCAGAGACCTGTGGGATTATAAGGAAGATCAAATATTTGTGTAATTGAAGTCCTGGAGGGAGAGGAGAAGGAGAGGAGAGGAGAAGTGTTTTTGTTTTTAAAAACAAAACCACTCAAAGAAATAATGGCTGAAATCTTCCCAAATTTGACAAAAACACATGAACATAGAAAGTTAAGAAGCTGAGTGAACCCCAAACAGGATAAAACCAAAGAAATGTCCACCAAGACACATTATACTCAAACTTCTGAAAAATAAAGACAAAGATAAAATCTGGAAAGCAGGGAGAGAGAAGTCATATCTATAGGGAAAAAAAACCCCACAAATTGAATGACAGTGGACTTCTCATCAGAAACCTAGAGAGGCCAGAAGAAGGGGCACAACATTTTTTCAAGATCTGAAAGGAAAGAATTGTCAACATGCAATTCTATATCCAGCAAAAATATCCTTTAGGGATCAAGGGGGAAATCAAGGCATTCTCACACGAAGGAAAACTAAGAGAATTTGTCACCAGCAGACCTACCCATAAAGGATAGATAAAGGGAGTTCTATAAACAGAAAGGAAATGATAAAGGAAGGAATTCAGAAACTCCAGGAAGGGTGAAAAAGACAGCGAGCAAAAATATAAGTCGACACAATAGACTTTCCTTCTCCTTTGAAGTTTTCTAAATTGTGTTTGAAGCTTGAAGCAAACTTTTTTCTTTTTTCATTCTATCAATATTTTTTATTGAAGTATAGTTGATTTACAGTGTTGTGTTAATTTCTGCTGTACAGCGAAGTGATTCACTGATTCAGATTCAGTGTATACACATATACACACATTCTTTTTTAAAATATTCTTTTTCCATTATGGTTTATCATAGGATATTGAATTATAGTTCTCTGTGCTATACAGCAGGACCTTGTTGTTTATCCATTCTATATATTAAAAGCTTACATCCGCTAACCTCAACCTCCCACCCCATCCCTCCCCCAATGCCCTCTCCCTTGGCAACCACCAGTCTGTTCTCTATGTCTGTGATTGTGTTTCTGTTTCATAGATAGGTTCATTTACGTCGTATTTTAGATTCCACATATAAGTGATATAATATGGTACTTGTCTTTCTCGTTCTGATTTACTTCACTATGATAATCTCTAGTTGCATCCAGATTGCTGCAAATGGCATTATTTCATTCTTTCTTATGACTGAGTAATATTCCATTGTATATATGTACCACATCTTCTTTATCCATTCATCTGTCGATGGACATTTAGGTTGTTTCCATGTCTTGGCTATTGTGAACAGTGCTGCTATGGACATAGGGTTGCATGTATCTTTTCAAATTAGGGTTTTCTCTGGATATATGCCCAGGAGTGGAATTGCTGGATCATATGGTAATTCAATTTTTAGTTTTTTGAGGAACCTCCATATGCACTGTTTTCCATAGTGACTGCATCAACTTACATGCCCACCAACAGTGTAGGAGGTTTCCCTTTTCTCCACACCCTCTCCACCATTTGTTATTTGTAGACTTTTTAGTGATGGCCATTCTGACCAGTGTGAGGTGGTACCTCCTTGTAGTTTTGATTTGCGTTTCTCTAATGGTTAGTGATGTTGAGCATCTTTTCATGTGCCTATTGGTCATCCGTAGTCATCTTTGGAGAAATGTCTATTTAGGTCTTCTGCCCATTTTTCGATTGGGTTGTTTGTTTTTTTGTTGTTGAGTTGTATGAGCTTGAAGCAAAAATTGTAATACTGTCTAATGTGATTATAAATGTATATAGAGGAAATATTTAGGACAGTTATCGATACATTATAAATGAGGAAGAGTAAAAGAATATAAAAGGGGGTAAACTTTCTATACTTCATTCAAACTGCTAAACGAATGACACATAGACCACCAGACTGGGCCCCTTTGAGGGCTGTTCCCACTGAATTCACCCAGCCTCGGAGGCTGATCCAGAAACTCTGTGCTGGGAATCAGGAAGCCTTTTTCTTTCCATCAGAAACTTGCTGTGTGATCTTAAATAAATATATTGTCCTATCCATGTCTTAGTTCCCAAATTTGTGAAAAAAAGACAGTGATTTTATATCACCCATGAAAAGGTTTCTTCACAGGGAATTCTGTGACGTCTTGCATATAAAAGAAAATTTAAAGTCGGAGGAACCCCACCCCTTGCCTCGCACGGACCACACAGCTTGATGACTGTCCTTCTCCGTGGACTTCATGGCAGCCCTGGCATCCTCCAGGTTTACGACTCGGTGCCTTCTCTTCGTGGCACCTCCCAGGAAGATCCAGGGTCCTTCTCAGTGATTTCCTCTTCTGTTTCCGTGCCCTTCCCCACACTGGCCAAGGAACACTGGGAAACTCCCAAGAGCGACTTTCTCCTCTCTGTGCCTACTATTATGCATGACACGTAAGCTGTGACTTCTCAGGGCTGTTCCAGAATCTGCCTGCCTTCTCCCCGAGAGGTGAGGTTGGTGTTCTCACGGCAGGTCTTGTCCTGGGCTTGACAGTGGTTCTGGCCAGCCTGATGCCATCTGGGGTTGGTGTCCATGCTTGGTGATGGCTGGCAGGCTACACTCTGAGCTATAGTGGGTGGGGCTGTGGAGACCGGGCTGCAGCGGGGGAGAGCTGGCTGGGAGAACAAGTTCATTTTCACCCTGGAGCATCCCTGACCACCCCTACCCCCAGGGTAAAGCCCTGCCTTCGCCTGTACTCGCAGAGGGGCCAGTGCTTCCCGAGCAGAGCACGTGGCAGGCTGTGCAGTTACCAGTCATCTCCCCGCGAGATCACGAGCCTGGTGAAGGCAGGAATAATGTCTTGCTCCTCTTATTATCCCTTCTGCCCAGCGCAGGATTTGCCGCCGAGCAGGAGACCTTCAGGGGCTTGTGAACTGAACTGCACGGGCTCGTCTGCAGCTTCCTCCCAGCCGCAATTAACAGATGGTAAGATTCCTCTCCAGGTGGTTCTTGACCTAACAGGTGCACACGTGGAAGGTCTTCTCCTTTGCAAGGCATTTGAGGGGCTGATTTATTGTTAACAGGAAGTGGTGGGTCTGGAGCAGGTCCAGAAAACAGAGACATGAGTAAAGAGGCAACAGCTCCTAGGAGGAAGGTTTAAAGTAAATACAGTGCCTTAGTCTTGGGCAGAAGAAACAGGCCGTAATGTATGAGGTGTCAAACCTGTGAGGAGTCTCTTGAAAAAGGCATCCCTCCCTTCCTCCTCCTCTGCTATCCTTTCTCCCTCCCACCTGCCTGCCTGGAGCAAACATCGATTGAGGTTCTGCCATGCCCTCGGCACTGAGTTAGGGGATGGGAAGGATAAAGAGGTTTATGATGCATATTCTGTGCCTTCAAAACGCTTGCAATGTGGCAGGAGACAGAAAACGAACAGCTGTAATAAGAAAACCAAGATTAGGTTGTTTGAGAGGCCAGAGGGAGCCAGCAGAGATCACGCTGAGCTTGGATGTTTGGAGAAAGCTACGTGAAGGAGGAGGTGAACTTGAACTTGAATGGGGGGGGATTTGAATCAAATAGGGGAACTCGTTAAGAAGGCAGGCTCTATGCAGGCAGACCTGCTCTGAATACTGGTCTGCAGCCAACTAGCTGTGTGGTCTTTGTAAAATCACTTCACCTCTCTGAACTTTAGCTTCCTCCACTATAAAACTGGTTAAAATGTTCTCTTATAGTTGTCCTTTCTCCGGCGAACAGCTGTTCTTTCTCTGCTAGGTGATGCCCACGAGCACACAAGCATGTTCATACCGCCAGTTAAAACAAAACAGAAGCCTCTCCTTGAAACCACATTCCCCTTCCAGCTACCACCTGTTTCACTGCCTTCCTTTAGAACAGACTCCTCACACAAATTGTTTACTTGTCGCTCCGTTCTCTGCTCCCATTCTTTCTTGTACCAGCTCCACTCAGGCCATTGTCCCCATCATCTCGCTGTAATTGCTTGGGTTATGGTCGCCAGTCACCTACATGATGCAAAAACCAAAGGTCAGGTCTTTGATCAAATCTTACTTGGCTGACACAAGTGACCACTTTTGCCTCCTTCATGTGGCTTCCAGGATGCCACTCTCTGTTGGTTTCCTCCCAGTTCCCCCCCACGTTGTGCCTCTTTTGCCCTTCCCTCTTCATTTCTCTGACTGTCATCTGAATGCTGGACCAGCCCGGAGCTCAGTTCTAGGACGTCTTCTCTGTTTTCTGGCACACCTCTGGTGATCTCACTCAATAACGCCCTGACATTTTCCCAACAAATATGTCTATACCAGGCTCTCCCCTGATATCCAGACTCAGACCCTCAGCTGCCTGGTGGACATCTTCTCTTGGAAGTCTCATTAGCATCTGAATCCCAATATATCCAAAACCAAACTCTCCGTCGTCCTCTCTACACCCTCACTCCTTCAGAAGCTTCTCTCATCTCCATTTATGGCAATTCTATCGTTTGCGTTGCTGAGGACAAAAACTTTGCAGTGGTCCTTGACTCTTCTTTCTTTCAGACTCCACATGAAGTCCACAGCCAGTTTCATGGGCTGTACATTCAAAATACGTCCAGAATGTGAGCATTTCTCACTGCTCCACTGGTCTCACCCTGGTCCAGGCCACCATCACCACTCACCTGGACTGGGAAATATAGTTTCCTAAGGGGCACCTTGCTCCCAAAATTGACTCACAGCCAGAACCATACTTTTGTAATGTGTTATATCATGTCACTCTCCTGTCCCAACCCTTTCTGTGGCTTCTCTGTGTTCTCAGAGTGAAAGCCAAAGTCTTGCCATGGCCTGTAAGGCCCCAGGATCTGCCCCCGTCCTTCCCCCTTCTGTCTCATTCTGACTTCTTCCCTTCTCAGGATGCTCAGTTCCAGACATGCAGGCTTCTTTGAAGTTCCTCTTGTCCACCAAGTACGCTCCCACCTCAAGGTCTTTGCATGGCAATAGCTGCACCTCTTTTCCTCCAGAAATACCCAAGCTTTGCTCCTTCATTTCCCTCAAGTCTCTGCTCATGTATGACCTCATCAGAGGGACCTTTCCTTTTTAAAAAAATTTTTATTGAAATGTAGTTGATTTACAATATTGTGTTAGTTTTAGGTGTACAGCAAAGTGATTCAGATACAAACACACGCACACATATTCTTTTTTAGATTCTTTTCCATTATAGGTTATTATAAAATATTGAGTAGAGTTCCCTGTGCTATACAGTAGGTCCTTGTTGTTTACCTGTTTTATATATAGAAGTGTGTATATGTTAATCCAAAACTAGTTTATGCCCCCCCACTTTTCCCCTTCGGTAACCATAAGTTTGTTTTCTACGTCTGTGAGTCTATCTCTGTTGTGTAAATAAGTTCATTTGTATCATTTTTCAGATTCCACAGATAAGTGATATCATATAAAATTTGTCTCTCTCTGTCTGACTTACTACACTTAGTATGATAATCTCTGGGTCCATCCATGTTGCTGCAAATGGCATTATTTCATTTTTTATGGCTGAGTAGTATTCCATTGTGTATATATACCACATCTTTTTCTTTGGGACCATCAGATGCTTTTTATTTTTTAATTTTTTAAATTAATTTTTATTGGAGTATGGTTGATTTACAATGTTGTGTTAGTTTCTGCTGTACAGCAAAGTGAATCAGTTATACATATACAGATATCCACTTTTTTTTAGATTCTTTTCCCATATAGGTCGTTACAAAGTAGAGTTCCCTGTGCTATACAGTAGGTTCTTATCAGTTATCTATTCTATGTATAGTAGTGTGTATATGTCAATCCCAATCTCCCAATTTATCCGACCCCCCTTTCCCCCTTGTTAACTATGTTTCTTTTCTACATCTGTGACTCCATTTCTGTTTTGTAAAAATGGTCATTTGTACCACTTTTTTAGATTCCACATGTAAACGAGGTCACATGACATTTGTCTTTCTCTGCCTGACTTACTTCACTCAATACGACAATCTCTAGATCCATCCATGTTGCCGCAAATGGCATTATTTTGTTCTTTTTTATGGCTGAGTAATATTCCACTGTATATATGTACCACATCTTCTTTATGCATTTATCTGTCGATGGACACTTAGGTTGCTTCCATGTCTTGGCTATTGTAAATAGTGCTGCAGTGAACATTGGGGTGCAGGTATCTTTTCAAATTAGAGCTTTCTCTGGATATATGCCCAGTAGTGGGATTGCTGGGTCGTATGGTAGTTCGATTTTTAGTTTTTAAAGGAACCTCCATACTGTTCTCCATAGTGGCTGCACCAATTTACATTCCCACCAACAGCGTACGAGGGTTCCTTTTTCTCCACACCCTCCCCAGCATTTGTTATTTGTAGACTTTTTGATGATGACCATTTGTTGTTACTGTTTTTATTTAACTGTCCTCTCTCAGAAGAGACTTTAGCTGTTTCATTCCCTGCAGTTTCACCAGTTCTTAGACAAATGTGCCAACAAGTTGGATTCTCTACGTATTAATGGTGATTTTTGTTTTTTGTTTCGTGTATGTAAGGGCCATACTTAGTGGCTCTTACGTACTTACATTACCTAGTAAGTACCTGGCACACGGAAGCATTTGCTGAATGTCCTAATTATTAGGTGGTGATGAGAGGGAAGGACTTTCTATGGGGTGGGACCAGCATGAGCCAATTCACAGAAGTAGAGAGATGTGGCTTAGTTACATGGAATATAAAGAGTTCTTTGGGGTCTGAGCGAGCTTTCCTAAGCTATGCAAGGAAGTCCTTGCCTGTTATCCTCGGGTGTGAGGACCTCATTGGCATTTGGGAGCTATTTAGTATTTTGAAGCAGGAGAGTGGCTTGCCTAGAGCTGGGTTTAGTCTGATTAACCAAATTTGATAGAGGGGGTGGACTGGGGGAAGGTAAGCCTTGGGGTAGAGAACTCCAAGGAGAAATTCTCAAGTGAGTGAATTTGATCAATTGACTCTGCAGCATTATACAGTCTGCTACACACTGTCTATATTTTATTTCAGTAGTGTGTTTTCATTTAAAAGCAATATTTTCTGATCTTTTTTTCACGTGAGCCATGTAATTGGTAAACAACTTACTGAGGATATAAATTAGAGGATTTTTTGTTTGTTTTTTTTGTTTGCTTTTTACAAATCCTGCTTTCCACACAACTGCAAGACAATGTTCCACTAAACTCTTTTTTTAAAATTTTTTTGACATCCTTATTGGAGTATAATTGCTTTACAGTGGTGTGTTAGTTTCTGCTTTATAACAAACTGAATCAGCTATACATATATATATACCCCCATATCTCCTCCCTCTTGTGTGTCTGTCCCACCCTCCCTTTCCCACCCCTCTAGGTGGTCACAAAGCACCGAGCTGATCTCCCTGTGCTATGCGGCTGTTTCCCACTGGCTATCAGTTTTACATTTGGTAGTGTATATATGTCCATGCCACTCTCTCACTTTGTCCCAGCTTACCCTTCCCCCTCCCATGTCCTCAAGTCCATTCTCTAGTAGCTCTGCGTCTTTATTCCCATCCTGCCCCTAGGTTCTTCATGACCTTTTTTTTTCTTTAGATTCCATATATATGTGTTAGCACACGGTATTTGTTTTTCTCTTTCTGACTTACTTCACTCGGTATGACAGACTCTAGGTCCATCCACCTCACTACAAATAACTCAATTTCGTTTCTTTTTATGGCTGAGTAATATTCCATTGTATATATGTGCCACATCTTCTTTATCCATTCATCTGTCGCTGGACACTTAGGTTGCTCCCATGTCCTGGCTGTTGTAAATAGAGCTGCAATGAACATTGTGGTACATGACTCCTTTTGAGTTATGGTTTTCTCAGGGTATATGCCCAGTAGTGGGATTGCTGGGTCAAATGGTAGTTCTATTTTTAGTTTTTTAAGGAACCTCCATACTGTTCTCCATAGTGGCTGTATCAATTTACATTCCCACCAACAGTGCAAGAGGGTTCCCTTTTCTCCACACCCTCCCCAGCATTTATTGTTTGTAGATTTTTTGATGATGGCCGTTCTGACTGGTGTGAGATGATATCTCATTGTAA
This sequence comes from Leucopleurus acutus, assembly GCF_964270905.1. Lineage (NCBI taxonomy): Eukaryota > Metazoa > Chordata > Mammalia > Artiodactyla > Delphinidae > Leucopleurus > Leucopleurus acutus. Next base: position 20,428,342 of record NC_139162.1, read on the forward strand.
TTTTCATGTGCATTTCTCTAACGATTAATAATGTTGAGCATTCTTTCATGAGTCTGTTGGCAATCTGTATATCTTCTTTGGAGAAATGTCTATTTAGGCCTTCTGCCCATTTTTGGATGGGGTTGTTTATTTTTTTGATATTGAGCTGCAAATTGTAAATTTTGGAGATTAAACCTTTGTCAGCTGCTTCATTTACAAGTATTTTCTCCCATTCTGAGGGTTGTCTTTTCATCTTGTTTATGGTTTCCTTTGTGGTGCAGAAGCTTTGAAGTTTCATTAGGTCCCATTTGTTTATTTTTGGTTTTATTTCCATTTCTCTAGGAGGTGGGTCAAAAAGGATCTTGCTGTGATTTATGTCATAGAGTGTTCTGCCTATGTTTTTCTCTAAGAGTTTTAGAGTGTCTGGCCTTACATTTAGGCCTTTAATCCATTTTGAGTTTATTTTTGTGTATGGTGTTAGGGAGTGTTCTAATTTCATTCTTTTACATGTAGCTGTCCAGTTTTCCCAGCACCACTTATTGAAGAGGCTGTCTTTTCTCCATTGTATATTCTTGCCTCCTTTGTCATAGATTAGGTGACCATAGGTGCATGGGTTTAACTCTGGGCTCTCTATCCTGTTCCACTGATCTATATTTCTGTTTTTGTGCCAGTACCACACTGTCTTGATTACTGTAGCTTTGTAGTATAGTCTGAAGTCAGGGAGCCTGATTCCTCCAGCTCCGTTTTTCCTTCTCAAGATTGCTTTGGCTATTCGGGGTCTTTTATGTTTCCATACAAATTGTGAAATTTTTTATTCTAGTTCCGTGAAAAATGCCAGTGGTAGTTTGATAGTGATTGCCTTGAATCTGTAGATTGCTTTCAGTAGTATAGTCATTTTCACAATGTTGATTCTTCCAATCCAAGAACATGGTGTATCTCCCAGTCTATTTGTATCATCTTTAATTTCTTTCATCAGTGTCTTCTAGTTTTCTGCATACAGGCCTTTTGTCTCCTTAGGTAGGTGTATTCCTAGGTGTTTTATTCTTTTTGTTGCAGTGGTAAATGGGAGTGTTTCCTTAATTTCTCTTTCAGATTTTTCATCATTAGTATATAGGAATGCAAGAGATCTCTGTGCATTAGTTTTGTATCCTGCTACTTTACCAAATTCACTGAATAGCTCTAGTAGTTTTCTGGTAGCATCTTTAGGTTTCTCTATGTATAGTATCATGTCATCTGCAAACAGTGACAGCCTTACTTCTTCCTTCCCGATTTGCACTCCTTTTATTTCTTTTTCTTCTCTGATTGCTGTGACTAAAACTTCCAAAACAATGTTGAATAATAGTGGTGAACGTGGGCAACATTGTCTTTCTCCTGATCTTAGTGGAAATAGTTTCAGTTTTTCACCATTGAGGACAATGTTGGCTGTTGGTTTGTCAAATATGGCCTTTATTTTGTTGAGGTTAAGTTCCCTCTGCCTACCTTCTGGAGGGTTTTTATCATAAATGGGTGTTGAATTTTGTCGAAAGCTTTCCCTGCACCTATTGAGATGATCATATGGTTTTTCTCCTTTAATTTGTTAATATGGTGTATCACACTGATTGATTTACATATATTGAAGAATCCTTGCATCCCTGGGATAAACCCCACTTGATCATGGTGTATGATCTTTTTAATGTGCTGTGGGATTCTGTTTGCTAGTATTTTGTTGAGGATTTTTGCATCTATGTTCATCAGTGATACTGGCCTGTAGTTTTCTTTCTTTGTGATACCTTTGTCTGGTTTTGGTGTCAGGGTGATGGTGGCCTTGTAGAATGAGTTTTGGAGTGTTCCTCCCTCTGCTGTATTTTGGAAGAGTTTGAGAAGGATAGGTGTTAGCTCTTCTCTAAATGTTTGATAGAATTCGCCCGTGAAGCCATCTGATCCTGGGCTTTTGTTTGTTGGAAGATTTTAAATCGCAGTTTCAATTTCGGTGCTTGTGATTGGTCTGTTTATATTTTCTATTTCTTCCTGGTTCAGTCTTGGGAGCTTGTGCTTTTCTAAGAAAATGTCCATTTCTTCCACGTTGTCCATTTTATTGGCATAGAGTTGCTTGTAGTAATCTCTCATGATCCTTTGTATTTCTGCAGTGTCAGTTGTTACTTCTCCTCTTTTATTTCTAATTCTATTGATTTGCGTCTTCTCCCTCTTTTTCTTGATGAGTCTGGCTAATGGTTTATCAATTTTGTTTATCTTCTCAAAGAACCAGCTTTTAGTTTTATTGATCTTTGCTATTATTTCCTTCATTTCTTTTTCATTTATTTCTGATCTGATCTTTATGATTTCTTTCCTTCTGCTAACTTTGGGATTTTTTTGTTCTTTGTGTAATTGCTTTTGGTGTAAGGTTAGGTTGTTTTTTTTGACGTGTTTCTTCTTTCTTAAGGTAGAATTGTATTGCTATAAACTTCCCTCTTAGAACTGCTTTTGTTGCATCCCGTAAGTTTTGGGTCATTCTGTTTTCACTGTCATTTGTTTCTAGGTATTTTTTGAGTTCCTCTTTGATTTCTTCAGTGATCTCCTGGTTATTAAGTAGTGTATTGTTTAGCCTCCATGTATTTGTATTTTTTACAGATTTTTTCCTGTAATTGATATCTAGTCTCCTGGCATTGTGGTTGGAAAAGATACTTGATACAATTTCAGTTTTCTTAAATTTACCAAGGCTTGATTTGTGACCCAAGATATGATCTATCGTGGAGAATGTTCCATGAGCCCTTGCGAAGAAAGTATATTCTGTTGTTTTTGGATGGAATGTCCTATGAATATCAATTAGGCCCATCTTGTTTAATGTATCATTTAAAGCTTTTGTTTCCTTTTTTATTTTCATTTTGGATGATCTGTCCGTTGGTGAAAGTAGGGTGTTAAAGTCCCCTACTACGATTGTGTTACTGTCAATTTCCCCTTTTATGGCTGTTAGTATTTGCCTTATGTATTGAGGTGCTCCTATGTTGGGTGCATAAATATTTACAGTTGTTATATCTTGTTCTTGGATTGATCCCTTGATCATTATGTAGTGTCCTTCTTTGTCTCTCGTAATAGTCTTTATTTTAAAGTCTATTTTGTCTGATATGAGAATTGCTACTCCAGCTTTCTTTTGATTTCCATTTGCATGGAATATCTTTTTCCATCCCCTCACTTTCAGTCTGCATGTGTCCCTAGGTCTGAAGTGGGTCTCTTGTAGACAGCATGTATACGGGTCTTGTTTTTGTATCCATTCAGCCAGTCTGTGTCTTTTGGATGGAGCATTAAATCCATTTACATTTAAGGTAATTATCGATGTGTATGTTCCTATTACCATGTTCTTAATTGTTTTGGGTTTGTTATTGTAGGTCTTTTCCTTCTCTTGTGTTTCCTGCCTGGAGAAGTTCCTTTAGCATTTGTTGTAAAGCTGGTTTGGTGGTGCTGAATTCTCTTAGCTTTTGCTTGTCTGTAAAGGTTTTAATTTCTCCATCGAATCCGAATGAGATCCTTGCTGGGTAGAGTACTCTTGGTTGTAGGTTTTTCCCTTGCATCACTTTAAATATGTCCTGCCACTCCCTTCTGGCTTGCAGAGCTTCTGCTGAAAGATCAGCTGTTAACCTTATGGGGATTCCCTTGTGTGTTATTTGTTCTTTTTTCCCTTGCTGCTTTTAATATTTTTTCTTTGTATTTAAGTTTTGATAATTTGATTAATATGTGTCTTGGCATGTTTCTCCTTGGATTTATCCTGTATGGGACTCTGTGTGCTTCCTGGACTCAATTGACTATTTCGTTTCCCATATTAGGGAAGTTTTTAATTATAATCTGTTCATATATTTTCTCAGTCCCTTTCTTTCTCTCTTCTCCTGGGACCCCTATAATTCAAATGTTGGTGCGTTTAATGTTGTCCCAGAGGTCTCTGGGACTGTACTCAATTCTTTTCATTCTTTTTTCTTTATTCTGCTCTGCAGTAGTTATTTCCACTGTTTTATCTTCCAGGTCACTTATCCGTTCTTCTGCCTGCTATTGATTCCTTCTAGAGAATTTTAAATTTCATTTATTGTGTTGTTCATCGTTGTTTGTTTGCTCTTTAGTTCTTCTAGGTCCTTGTTAAACATTTCTTGTATTTTCTCCATTCTATTTCCACGGTTTTGGATCATCTTTACCATCATTATTCTGAATTCTTTTTCAGGTAGACTGCCTGTTTCCTCTTCGTTTGGTCTGATGGGTTTTTACCTTGCTCCTTCATCTGCTGTGTGGTTCTCTGTCTTCTCATTTTGCTTCACTTAATGTGTTTGGGGTCTCCTTTTCTCAGGCTGCAGGTTTGTAGTTCCCATTGTTTTTGGTGTCTGCCCCCAGTGGCTAAGGTTGGTTCAGCGGGTTGTGTTGGCTTCCTGGTGGAGGGGACTAGTGCCTGTGTTCTGCTGGGTGAGGCTGGATCTTGTCTTTCTGTGGGCAGGTCTGTGTCTGGTGGTGTGTTTTGGGGTGTCTGTGACATTATTATGAATTTAGGCAGCCTCTCTGCTAATGGGTGGGGTTGTGTTCCTGTCTTGCTAGTTGTTTGGCATAGTGTGTCCAGCATTGTAGCTTGCTGGTCATTGAGTGGAGCTGCGTCTTTGTGTTGAGATGGAGATCTCTGGGAGATATTCGCTGTTTGATATTACATGGAGCTGGCAGGTCTCTGGTGTAGCAATGTGCTGAACTTGGTTCTCCCACCTCGGTGGCATAGCCCTGACACCCCGCTGGAGCACCAAGACCCTGTCATCCACACGGCTCAGAATAAAAGGGAGAAAAAAAGAAAGAAAAATAAAATAAAATAAAGTTATTAAAAAATTATTATTAAAAATTAAAAAAAGTTTACATAATAAAAAAAGAAGAGATCAACCAAACCAAAAAAGAAATCCACCAATGATAGCAAGCGCTAAAAACTATACTAAAAAAAAAAAAAATACAGACAGACAGAACCCTAGGACAAATGCTAAAACAAAGCTATACAGACAAAATCACGCACAAAAGCCTACACATACACACTCACAAAAAGAGAAAAAGGGGAAAAACTCATAAATCTTGCTCTCAAAGTCCACCCCCTCAATTTGGGGTGACTCGTCTATTCAGGTATTCCACCGATGCAGGGTGCATCAAGTTGATCGTGGAGATTTAATCTGCTGCTCCTGAGGCTGCTGGGAGGGATTTCCCTTTCTCTTCTTTGTTCGCACAGCTCCCGGGGCTCAGCTTTGGATTTGGCCCCGCCTCTGCCTGTAGGTCGCCGGAGGGCGTCTGTTCTTTGCTCAGACAGGACGGGGTTAAAGGAGCAGCTGATTCGGGGGCTCTGGCTCACTCAGGCCGGTGGGGGGGGGGGCGGGGGGGGGAGCCGGGCACAGAGTGCGGGGCGGGCCTGCGGCGGCAGAGGCCAGCGTGACGTTGCCAGCCTGAGGCGCGCCGTGCGTTCTCCCGGGGAAGTTGTCCCTGGATCCCGGGAACCTGGCAGTGGCGGGCTTCACAGGCTCCCCGGGAGGGGAGGTGTGGATGGTGACCTGTGCTCGCACACAGGCTTCTTGGTGGCAGCAGCAGCCTTAGCGTCCGTCCCATGTCCGTCTCTGGGGTCCGCACTGATAGACGCGGCTCACGCCCGTCTCTGGAGCTCATTTAAGCGGCGCTCTGAATCCCCTCTCCTCTGGCGCCAGAAAACAAAGAGGAAGAAAAAGTCTCTTATCTCTTCCGTAGCTCCAGACTTTTTCCCGGACTCCCTCCCTCCCACTAGCCGTGGTGCACTAAACCCCTGCAGGCTGTGTTCACGCAGCCAACCCCAGTCCTCTCCCTGCGCTCCGACCGAAGCCCGAGCCTCAGCTCGCAGCCCCGCCCGCCCCGGCGGGGGAGCAGACAAGCCTCTCGGCCTGGTGAGTGCCGGTCGGCACAGATCCTCTGTGCGGGAATCTCCCCGCTTTGCCCTCCGCACCCGTTGCTGTGCAGTCCTCCGCAGCTCCGAAGCTCCCCCCTCCGCCACCCGCAGTCTCCGCCCGCGAAGGGGGCTTCCTAGTGTGTAGAAACTTTTCCTCCTTCACGGCTCCCTCCCACTGGTGCAGGTCCCGTCCCTATCCTTTTGTCTCTGTTTTTTCTTTTGCCCTACCCAGGTACGTGGGGAGTTTCTTGCCTTTTTGGAGGTCTGAGGTCTTCTGCCAGCGTACAGTGGGTGTTCTGTAGGAGTTGTTCCACGTGTATTTCTGATGTAACTGTGGGGAGGAAGGTGATCTCCGCGTCTTACTCTTCCGCCGTTGTGAAGCGCCCTAGAGGATTTCTTGAATGATCTCTCTCTCTCTCTCACTTTGGATGTTGTCTGTATCATTCTGCTTATATCTCACAATGATCTTTATCTTAGGAACTACCGAATATTCTCAGAAGTCTAGTGATTTCTCTCCTATTTCGCGTTCTTCGGGAGAGGGTCCATTTGCCTATTGTTGGGAGAAGAATGAGTTCTGGCAGAGTATGAATGGTTCCTTGTTCAAGTACTTGGGTCCAAGAAAAATGAGAATTTCTTGAGGTGGATTTTGACTTACTTGGAGACTTGCCTCCTGTACAGGTGGTGAGATCAGTAACATCTTGGCGTGGAGGTGGTGGTGGCTCTCCTGGGTTCATGAAGATGGCCTGGGGGCACTGCTGTCCTCTGTCCCTCCCACTCTAGCTAGACCCCTTCCCATTGTCCCCTGAATGTTTCACTTAGAGCTCCCTCTGCATCAGGGAAGCCTGATGCCCTTCCCAGCCGTGCTATGTCCCTGCTTTATCTGTCTCCACCCCTTGTCTGTCTGATTTTCAGGTTCTATACGGTGGCATCACAGTTGCTTTCCTTAAATAGGCACTGATTCCGAGACTAATTTGTTTTTCTACCTCAGTGTTTTCCAAACTGAGGTCTGAGTCAGAATTACCTGGGGGTAGACGTGCAGATGCCTGGCCTCCTCCCTGAGCATGAAAACCTGAAATCTATTTTTTTTTTAATCCTGTCTGCAGGATTTCTTGTAGAATCTGCACTTAATTTTTGGCTCATCCATGGTACTGTTGGCATATTATTTATTCTAATGGTGTTTATATATATATTCTAATTTTATATATATTCTACTTATATATTTATTGGTCATTTCAAAGGGAACATTTAAAGGGTGAGGAATTAAGTCTTTCAAAACATTGAAACACTTGCTATCCTTAGATGGGTTTTTATATTCTTTATAAGTTTTTATGAGGACAATAAAACCATATTGCGGAAAGCTTTGAAAATAGGGAGAAAAGCATAATTTCCCCCAGTTTGGTGCAACGACTGTTTTCACGTCGGTATGGTCCCCCTGGGTCTCTGTAGAAGAGCGTTCATAAACGTGAGCAGCAACGCGTGATGTGCAGTCAGAGAGGAGAGGGCAGACCCTGCTCTGGGCTCCATTCTTCTCAGAGGGCGTGGCCGTGGATTCACGGAGAGACCCACTTGCAAGAGACCCAGCCCCTGGCTCCCAGAGGCCCCCCAGGGGAGGAGGCGCAGAATCGCTCCAGGTCCAGACCCCCTGCATCCCCGGAGCTGGTGTGCACAGTGTGATTTCCATTCTATCCTGTGTTTGTTGTCACCTCCTATGCGCAGTGGATGAACAGGACCCTGCTGCTGCCCGGGGCTCCCATGCCGGGCTGGGGGTGGAGGAGACGTAAATAGCACGTAGCACAGAGTGAAATATCTGTCACTCCGGAGGGTGGAGCAGAGCGCGGGAGGAGGCTCAGCCACTCACAGGCCAGAGGAGGGAGATGACAGGGGTGGGAAGTTAGATAGAGGCGGGCACTCCTGAACACAGCTTGGCCGGCCCTGCGTTTCAGGCACAGCCAGTGGCCGTGTGGGCTGGTACCGGCCCAGGCCCATCTGAGGGTCTTATGGCCTTATTCTCACCCCTGACTTGTTCCCAGGGGAGCCAAGGGACTTTCAAAAAGAAAATATTGAGACTGATGTGTGCAAGATGTTGTGTTAGGCAGTGCCCCCCCCCCCCTCAGCAGGGAATGGTATTTTCTCTCTTTATAATTTTATTATTTTTGTTGCAATTCTGAGATATTTAAAGTATATGGAAATTGACAGAAAATGATGAAACACACACACATGTATACACTGGACAGATTTAAACAAAGACATTATATTGCCACATTTCATTCTTATTTTCTTTAAAGGAAATTTAAAGATTATACCGTTGAAGTCATCTTTGTAACCCTTATGGATTACATTTCTCTCCTGCCCTCCTTAACTAGAGGTAAACACTGTTTTGAAGTTGACATGTGTTCCTCCTGCGTGTGCTTTTTTGCTTTCATTACCTGGGTATGTGGTATGTGTTTTAAAGTATATTTCTAGCTATCTATCTACCTACCTACCTACCTGCCTATCATGTATCTCCCTGTTGTATGATACATATATTTTGTAACTCCCTTTTTTTCCATCTCTCAATACTAAGTTTTTGAGAGTTACCCACATGGATCATGTGAAATCTGGTTCTTTCATTTTCACGGCTATAGAGTGTATTTCATTGTTTGAAAAAATTAAGATGTACTTATCCATTCTCTGAATAGACATTTGAGTTGTGGCAGAAAACATCCTTCCATGTATTTCCTTCCATGTACATATAAGAGTGTCTCTTGATCATATTTCAGAGACAGATTACCTGGGTCTTTGGGAATGTGCATTTTAAGTTTCACTACGTATTTCCAAATTGCTCTCCAAAAAGTTTATACACATTTTCACTTCGTCAGCAGTGTAACAGATCCCATTTTCTAACGTATTTTCACACATCACAATTTTTGACAATTTTATGACTACAAAACAGCATCTCATTGAGGTTTTTATTTATGTCTCTGATGATTGGAGAAGATTATTATGTTTTCATATGTTGATATGTATAAGTTCTTTATATTTTCTGCATACTAATACTTTGTTGCTTATATGTATTGAAAATATTTTCTCCCAACCTCTGATTTATCTCTGAATGCTGTTTTCAGCAATTTCTCTCTTACAGAGATTTATAACTCTTTCCTTTGGAAAGTTGTGTATTTTCATTTTGTTTAAGGAATTCTCCCTGTTCTGGGGCCATAACTACGCAGTCGGCCCTTGAACAGTGCAGGGGCTAGGGGTACCAACCCTCTTTGCAGTGGAAAATCCAGGCAAAATTTATATTCGACTCTTTGTATCCACTGTTCCTCCGTATCCACAGTTCTGTATCCTTGGATTCAACAAACTGCGGATTGTGTAACACTGTGGTATTTACTATTGGAAAATGTCCACGAATAAGTGAACCTGCACAGTTCGAACCTGTGTTGTTCAAGGGTTAACTACATTCTCTGAGATTTTCCTCCAAAAGATTTAAGGTTTTAGTTCTACATTTAAATCCCTAACTTGAGTGGTTTAAAAAAATCAAAACTTTTTTTAATTTGGAAAAGTTCATGAAATTAAACTGTGTAGCTCATAAAGCCAACACAATGTAACCATGACTTAAGTCAAGAAACAAAACATCAGGGCCAGAGAAACCCTCCATATTCCTCCCTGTCAATTAGAATGCCTTCATCTTGCCGCAGTTAATCACTAACTAAGTGTGATGGCAGTCATATGCTGCTCTCCCTGCCCCCTCTCCCCCTCTCCCCATCTCAGAATTTCATCCCTGCCCTGGTCCTCCCAGGATCTCCATGCCTCAGTGCTGCCTCTGGACCTTGCACTTACCAGAGGCCTGACCCTTCCTGGAGAAGGCCCCTGAGCTTGGGCTTAAAGGAAGAGCAGGTTCAGGAGAAGAGAAGAGTGTTCAGAGCTAGGGAGAGAGGGAGCCAGAGGATCAGCCACTGAGAGGCTGGAGGCTTGTGTCTTTCATCCCAAGGGGCTGGAGAAGAGAGCATTTGCAGAAGGTGTAGCAAGATGAAGCCAGGAAGATTTCATCCTCCCCTCCCTCCTGGACCAGCAAGAGACAGAGCTCATTTTCCTTATATTGAACAGACACAGAATTTTCTCCTCATAATGCTTTAGAGAGAGAGAGGGGGGGGGGGGGAGAGAGAGAGAGAGAGAGAGAGAGAGAGAGAGAGAGAGAGAGAGAGAGCGCACAAGAAAAAATGCACGAGATACATAGAAACAGACGGGCTTGCAGAGAGCAGATGTTTTCTCCAAGATCCCTTCCATCTGACTAAAAACAGCTGGTGCTTCCAGAGCCACCCTGTCTCCTTTCTCCACCAGCCACCATAGTTCTTTCTCTCCTTATTTTCATTTGCCCTTTTTCACCTTCATGGGCAATGGCCTGGTGACCCATCCTGCATTCAGAATCATGTCCCCCAGAGGGTATTGGGTCATTGTAGGTCCAGTCCTGATTGCTCTGGAAGATCTTGAGACTCAGGCTGTACACAGGACCTGCTGTTGGACTCTGGGCACTGGGGCTGGAGGCACAGACCCCTGGCTTGCCGGCCCACCCTGCTTCTGGTCCATGCCCACCACGACCCAAGACTTAATGGAGCCCAAGTCCGTCTTCACTGTGGAAAAGGAGTGGGGAAGTTAGTCACAGTGGGCAGAGGTTTGGGGAGGAAGGCATTCAGACTGGAATCCCAGAGGAGCTATAGAAAACAAACAAACAAACAAAACATGTCAGGCCCTGCTCCAGGTGCTGGGGGATCCCAACGTCAGCTGGTTTTCCAAGACAGACTAGAATTTTACCATGTCTCCTTTGCTTTAGAACACACTGTTTTTTGGAGATTTAAAACCCATTAGGGAATGGCTTAAGAGGTTAATAACCTGTTATCATCCTGGAGAGTTGCATTTGATGTTTATAGCTTTTTGGCTTATGAAAATAAATTAAGTGAGATTGGGAGCCAGTTCTTATTCACACCACTTACTGAAGGCAGATCATCCAATAATAAACAAATATCATTAATCTTAAATCCACGTGGGGAGAATTTCATTTTTTAAAGCTGATTGTACTTATGGGAATATATATATATTATATATATATATATATATATATATATATATATATATATAATATATATATATGAAAAGTAGAACCTAAACAAAAAGAACCCTAATACAGTAAACTTTGCATCTCTGGTACAGAATTCGATTCAATCAACTGTGAAATGTAACCAGGAAGAGTAATGTTGATTACAAGGAGCACATAATCAGGGCAGCTTGGACATGCACTGGGTTCATCTTTGCTTCTACCAAGCCTGAGCACTACTGACTAGGTGTTCAATTTGTTTTGTGTTTTTTCTTTTTTTTTGCGGTACGCGGGCCTCTCACTGTTGTGGCCTCTCCCGTTGCGGAGCACGGGCTCCGGACGCACAGGCTCAGCCGCCATGGCTCACAGGCCCACCTGCTCCGCGGCATGTGGGATCTTCCCGGACCGGGGCACGAACCGGTGTCCCCTGTATCGGCAGGCGGACTCTCAGTCACTGCGCCACCAGGGAAGCCCCAATTTGGTTTTAATTATCACGTTAGTGTTAGTTGTAATTTCCACAAATGACTCTTAAGCCACAGGAATGGATACTAGAGTTGAAAGACTTTTTTTTCCCTTTTTCCTATTTGAGCATTTATTTCCCAATTATCAGGGCAGCCTGTGCAGGGAGACAAAGTCACACAAAGATGGTCATTTCTCAGTGTGATAATTCCAGATCCTTTCTGAAGCCAGGTCATTTGCTTCATTTCACCGGTGACAGTTTATTCATTCACAATTAGGAACACTTCCTTAAGTGTGAGTGTGCTAGGAACTCAGAAATTTAGAAGTCTTTGTCTTTGCATTAAAACTGAGCAAGGGAGATATACATGAAAACTTAAAAAAAAATAATTAAACTGTTCTGAGATTGATTACACTCATACATATTAAGGTCAGTGATGATATAAGGTGATAGGAACACACAGAAGAGGGAGAGTAAAGCCTTCCAGGGGTGAAGGTATGCAAAGGGGTACTTTGTTTTGGGTTTTGATGGATATGCAGGAGTTCACTAGAGGAAGGAGGAAGAAATGGCTTGAGTCAAGAAAGTACATGAGGCGTTCAGAGGACAGAGTGAAGCTCAGGAGGCCGGAGGACAAGGTGAGAGTGAGAGTTAAGTCTGGAGAAGAAAATTCTTGTCAGCTCAGTCACCCATCTTGAATACGTCCTTTACTCCCACTTACCATCTCTCACCTTAACCAGAGCAGAAGCCTCCGCAGGGTCCTCCCTACTTCCCCCCTTGCCCTCCTCTGATCTGTCTTCCACACTGCAGCCAAAGGGATCTTTTTGAAACCCAAATCGTAGCACGTCACTCCCCTTGGCTCTCGGGATAAAGTCCAGATCTGCTTGATCCACCGAGAAGCTCCTGGAGCTAGCCTCTGCCAACCTCTCAGCCCTCACATCTTATCAATCGCCTTCTTTCTCCCTAATTCCCACCACGCTGTCCTCCTTTTTGTTCGTAAGCCTGCCAGCCTCATTCCCTCCTCTGAGCCTTTGCATATGCTGTTCCCACTGCCTGGTAAACTCACCATCTTCTAAAATTAGCATCTCCCCTTTCCCTCTCCCATCCTCCTCCCACCTGTTCTCTGAGCCCTTTTTTTTTTTTCCTTTCTTTTTATTCCTATAACCTGTATACAGTCTGTAATTGTTCCTTTCATCCAGTATCATGTGTTTTTTGTCTGTCTTCCTCATTAGAATTCAAATGCCACGAGTGGAGGAATGATCCCTGTCTTGCTCACAGCTGTGTACCCAGTACCTGGCACTGTGACAGGTACCTCCTAGGTTCCGAAAAATTGCTTCTTGAGAAAATAGATGAAAGGGCCAGATTCCAGAGGGCCTTGTGTGCCAGCCTCTAGGCTTTGGCCCTTATCCTGTGAACAGGAGGAAACCAAGAGAGAGATTTAACCAGGCCTGCAACGAGCGTGGTGTGTGTCTTCCTGACACAGAAAATTAAGTTTAAGATATTTTCAGTAATTTTACTCATACCATGACTTCACTGGCATCCCTTCATGGTGATGCGATGATGGGAACAAAAAGTGATTTCCATTTCTCGAGTAAAACATAAAACCTCTCCCTGCAGGGCCTTAACACTCAGAACGAAAGCTGAACCCACTGCCCCGTCCAGACAGACGAGCGAGCTGGTTAGCGGGAGAGGGATGGCGGGTCGCTGACAGCAGACAGGCCTCTGGTTTGCAATTTTAAGGGGACATAAAATGCTGGCTGGCTTTCACAGAACACCGAGCTGAGCTGCAGAAAACGATAAAATCTCCCTGTTGCAATATAAATATGGGATGAAAGTTGATTAACCAATTTTATGTTGTTATCTGAGCCTTCAATCCATTTGCACTTGAATTAAAAAGACACAAATTGAGTTTTGGCTGGACCGGCATTTTTCGACAGGCAATATAGGTTAAATGCCTTTTTCACCTGAAATCTTCATTGGGCAGAGGATTTTCTCCGACGTTGCGCTGCTTGATTTCTGTGGCATACTGCCAGGGTTTAACATGTGGGCCCAGAATACACAGGCTACAACGAAAAAGGGCATCTCCTGGATTTTCTTTTAGGGCCGGGGCATTCTTGGGGCCATGGACACTTTATTTCTCAGCTAGGTTACTGCAGGAGTCTTCTTGCAGGACTCCACATAGCTGTTGAGGCTACTTTTGGTCCCTCTCTGCCCAACCCCTAAGATGTCTCACCAAACAGCCACAGGGATGTTCTTCCAGTGCAAATCTGGAACTGCCCTCAACCTCTCCGTTGATTGCTCGTTAAGAACACAACTTAATCCTTTGGCATGATCGTCAAGGTCTTTGACAATCTGTCTCCACATGCCTACCTTTCTAAACTCACCCCTGTCTTCTCCATCATCCTCCCGCATTGACATGCCCACCATATTCTATTTTCCAGGCTCACCTGTCTGTTTACTTGTCCCAGAAACCATCAGGTGCTTTCTCATCACCCTGCTTTGCTTCTGTTCTTTCCCCAGCCTTGCATGGCCCCCTTCCCAACATCACCACTTCCCATTCAAATTCTCTCTCTCCTTCAAAGTCAAGTCCAGAGGCACGGCAACCCATTTTCTAGGAAGCAACATGGGAGACTGTAGCATCCCCCTGATGGCCTCGGGGTAGCATTCATTTGGGCAGGTGCCAGATCGGAAAGAGCTACATTAGCCAGATGAGAAAAGAGAAATTTCATCCGGAGAGAGGGATGCTTGTGCGGGGACATACGGTCATGGTTCTAGATGACACCATTGCCCAGTCAAGCTGGTGTCCTGTGGCCTTGAGTACTATGCCATAGAGAGATGCCAGGAGGGTCTACCCCATCTAAATATCCCCACAGAGCTGCGACCTGGTGGGGCTCAGTTCACATGGTGTTCTGATGAGTTCTGCTTGGGCAGCCTGGACAGTTCACCCTGAATCTCCATCCCCACTTGTCTACACTATTCTCACATCTATAGCCCTTTGATCACTTGAATCCCCCAGGAAAGCACGTCAACAGCAGAGAAGCCATTCTCGGCTTATGTACATCCAGTCCATTCTGGGACCCTTGACCAGTTAACCTAGCTTCATAACCTGCAGCTGACAGCTAACAACAAGGGTCTGATAACACCCTTGCCTCGTTGACAGCTGACGTCCTGACGTCCTGAGCTTTCATCCGAGCTCCCTCCTGCCCCCATTTCCATGCTGTCCCTGCCCACCCAGTATCGGTTCTCTAGTCTTGTCTCCTGTCTGTGGGCTGCCGTCTGTCCCTCAGCCCCAAATCTTGATTTGAGTCCCTGGTTCTAACCTCCGGCTTTTGGCTTTGACCTCCAAGACTCTGGATTCTCCAGAATCATTCTCCCTGTCCTGGACACCATCCTCTCATCAGTGACAGCCTTAGGCTCTGAGTTCGCCTCCGCTCAGGGAGGGGACTCATCCTGTGTCACTCTGCGACTCCCTGCTGCTCACTGAACCAATACAAAACCCAGTAGTTTGGCCTTCAAGGCTCTTGCCACCCTGACCTCTCACTAATCCAAGCCGTCCTTGGCCCTGTGCCCTACACTGTACCTTTTGCTCCAGCCCTTCTGTGTCAGTTGCATTCTTGAGCACACCATGAACTTGACATCTCTTTGCCTTACTGTGGCATTCCACTGCTTTGCAGTGAGGACCTCCATGGGGCTATGAGAATCCTTTGAATTTAGATTCCACAATCAGACCCGGGTTCAAAGCCAGAGCATCTGTGTCACCTTGGGCATATCACTTAACCCTACTGGACTCATTTCAGTGGACTCATTTGAAAATGAGAATAATGACCCCCACTTCGTGGGGTTTTAGTATAGGATTCAGGGTGACACGATGCCTGGCACGTTTCTCTCCCAGTGGCAAGATAACTTGAGCGCTCCTTCCCTGCCCCATCACTGACTTTGCCGGCAGTTAGGAAAGTTGATGGTGGTGCCTTGACTAAGGTGTGAGCGTGATTCCCTTGGACAGTCCACGGGCCTGAGGCTCAGAGGGTGGAAACTCCTCCTTAATGTGAGTCCCACTCCTTTGGCCGTACAGGGGCCGCTGTGTGAGGTGCTGATGCAGAGATGACTCACTCCTGCTGGTCCTGGGTTCTCACTGTGTCTGCACTTGTAATGAGTTGAGGCTCCAGTTTTAGAATTTCTTACAGCACTGCCCAGGGAACTGTCACTTAGCAACCCCCTGAGCTGAGACAATTCCATGGCACTGGGGAGTCTCTGGAGAGAATATCCTCCAAGGAGAATGCTTCTGGCCAGAGGGCCATGCTGACTGCAGTGGACGGGGACCTCCACTGGCGAGCAAGGAGCCAGTTTCTAGTTCTGCTGCTGATTTTTAGTGATGCTTGGAGAATCTCCTCATCTCTTTATGCCTCACTTTCTTTTATTTTAAATTAATTTTAATTAGAGTTTAATAGTTGATTTACAATGTTGTATTAGTTTCTGCTGCACAGCAAAGTGAATCAGTTATACATATACATATATCCACTCTTTTTTAGATTCTCTTCCCATATAAGTGGTCATTACAAAATATTGAGGAGCGTTCCCTATGCTCTACAGTAGGTTCTCACTAGTTATCTATTTTATATGTTGTAGTGTGTATATGTCAATCCCAATCTCCCAGCTTCTCTCTCCCTCCCTTCCCCCTTGGTAACCATAAGTCTGTTTTCTACAGCTGTGGCTCTATGTCTGTTTTGTATCGTTTTTTTAGATTCCACATAGAAGCAATATCACATGATATTTGTCTTTGTCTGACTGACTTCACTCAGTATGACAGTCTCTGGGTCCATCTGTGTCACTGCAAATGGCATTATTTTGTTCTTTTTTGTGGCTGAGTAGTATTCCATTGTATAGATGTGCCACATCTTCTTCATCCATTCATCTGTCGATGGACACTTAGGTTGCTTCCATGACCTGGCTATTGTAAATAGTGCTTCAATGAACATTGGGGTAGATGCATCTTTTCGAATTATGGTTTTCCCTGAATATATGCCCAGGAGTGGGATTGCTGGGTCATATGGCAACTCTATTTTAGTGGTTTTTTTTTTTTTTTTTTTTTTGCGGTATGTGGGCCTCTCACTGTTGTATTTTCAGTTTTTTAAGGAACCTCCATACTGTTCTCCATAGTGGCTGCAACAATTTACACTCCCACCAACAGCGTAGAAGGGTTCCCTTTTCTCCCAACCCTCTCCAACATTTATTGTTTGTAGATTTTTTTAAAAATTATTTGTTTATTTATTTATTTTTGGCTGTGTTGAGCCTTCGTTGCTGCGCGCGGGCTCTCTCTAGTTGCGGCGAGCCGGGGCTACACTTCGTTGCGGTGCGCGGGCTTCCCATTGCGGCGGCTTCTCTTGTTGCAGAGCACGGGCTCTAGGCATGTGGGCTCAGTAGTTGTGGCTCCCGGGCTCTAGGGTGCAGGCTCAGCAGTTGTGGCACATGGGCTTAGTTGCTCTGCAGTATGTAGGATCTTCCCGGACCAGGGATTGAACCTGTGTCCCCTGCACTGGCAGGCAGATTCTTAACCACTGTGTCACAAGGGAAGTCCCGTTTGTAGATTTTTTGATGATGGCTATTCTGACTGGTATGAGGTGATACCTCATTGTAGTTTTGATTTGCGTTTCTCTAATAATGATGTTGAGCATCTTTTCATGTGTTTGTTGGCCATCTGTGTGTCTTCTTTGGAGAAATGTCTATTTAGTCTTCTGCCCAGTTTTTGATTGAGTTGTTTGTTTTTTTGATACCGAGCTGCATGAGCTGTCTGTATATTTTGGAGGTTAATCCCTTGTTGGTCTCTTTGTTTGCCTTAGTTTCCTTAATTGAAAAATACGGGCCCTGGCCCAAGAGGTCTCTAAGGTCCCTCAAATGATTACATTGTTACATTACATTACAAAGTTGTGTGGTTGGTATTAGTGAGCAGCCCATGACAGCCTTCCACCCGCCCACACCTTGTCATGATGCTAAAGTCAGATGCAGCTACAGAGGGCCAGCACCCCAGCTGACACCTTAATGCAGCACTCAGTAATTGTCATGCCCTATAATGTTTGTTCATGGGAAAATATAGAACACATTTGATCATACTCTTTTTTGTGCCTACCCTGTACTGGGCGCTTTGCTTATATTGTAGCATGAATTCCACCTTGTATTGGTGTACGTTTCTCCCAAAGCAGACTCTGGGACAAGGATGAGGGTGCAAGTCGTTTATTTGGGGGTGGGGGCTGATCACAGGACGCATGATGCATGAGTGGAGGAGTGAGACAGGGAAGGGGAAGACCAATTAAGGGTGCTTGGATGAACGGTTACTGCTGTGGGCACCCGGGGGGCAATCCCCATGGGGCTCATCTCAAAACTGTACCATTGCGGGGGATAAGCTGGGGGTTTATTCACCACTTCCTGGCCCTGGTTGTGGAGAGTCTTCTGGGCATTAACTCTCTGGCACCTTGGTGCACCTCTGGTGTGGGTCTCTCAAGCTGCCTCGGCTGGCAACGCCTTTATGCAGGAGACACAGAAGGCCATTGGAATATCAGAACCACCTGCCGGCATCTCTGGGGTGGGTCGGAATCAGTGATGCCCCGGAGTCAGCTCAGACCAACGCCGACTGAGCCGATTGTCAACTTTTCAAGAATTTTTGCCGGCTGGTCACGAAACACAGCCACTCTTGAAAATTATATTTCACAAACTTGCATCAGATAAATTATATGAAAGACAAAGGTAACAAGTACTAACATGTCATCCAATTAATTTACTACACATTGCTATTCTCTGTGCTCTGAGGTTATCACATTCATATGGTGAAATAACAATTTGATGACGTGTATATATGTCATCAGCCACTCAGGGAATATTTATACCATGGGGATCAGTAAATCTATCAGGGCTTTTTTTTTTTTTCCTGCAAAGAACAAGTGGTTACACATGAACCAACACCCCTGGTTGGGTTGCTCCCGGCAGGGCACTGACTGTGTCTTTTACACACCCCATCGCAGCAGCCAGGGTCTTAAATGACCTACACAACCATTAAGAGGTGAAGACCCAGGTGATACACTAGGCTTCCAGGGGTGATCCCCAAAGCATCACCAGAGAATTGAGGTGCTAAGGCTGCTGCCGCCTCTGGCACAGTCAGGAAGCAAACGGTAGACTTGAGAAGCTGCTTGTGGAGTCAGGGAGCCCCCCTGCGGATGGAGACCCCACAGCCATCTTTGCCCTGGTCCACACCAGCGAAACACCTGCTGCCCTGCATGTGATGAGCAGAGGAAAAAAAAAAAAATCTCGCATCTGGATCTCCAGCTGCAAGGGACCCTGGGAACAATTTTAGATGTCTGGCTTCAGCATGCCAGAAAGGGGTTAAGTCGTGCTGAGAACGTGCTTCACTCTCTGCCACGGTGGTCACCTTCCTCGACAGCCTGAGGACGGTGGCTGCTTCGTGGCCCTCCTGTATCCCCAAAGCTCAGCACAGGCCTGGGGTGTAGTGGGAGTTCAGTAGGTGTGTATTAAAGGAATGTGACTCTAGAAAATGAAATTTCGTGTCCTTTGGCTGTCGTCATCTGTGTCAAAAAGGAAATTCTGAAAGGGAATTTGGACTCAGAAAGAAACACGTGACCTGAAAGCCACCCTACCTCCCCTCCCCTCCCACCTCTTCTCCTCTCCCTTTTATCTTTTTCTTCTTCTCTCCTCCTCCCCCCTCTCTCTCAGCTTCCATCACTAAGAAACCTGCTTCTCCTGCAGACACACAGGAGGACCCTTCAAATCCAGCCCACGGCCTCTTGCATTCCGTGCATCGCCTCTTTTAGCTACACATCCCCTTCCTTAGGGCAGTCTCTCAGTGCTGCAGGATGATCAGGTCTGGAGGAGCGCCGTTCATTCAGAACTGGGACCTGGAATGATTGGGAAACGGGGTCCGGGAGGTGGGCCCCCCGTTAGGGAGGGCCAGGCTCCCGCCCTCAGGCACCGCCATGTCGTCCTTGCTGGGAGGGCATATGTACGGTCCTGGCAGCACTCTCCGGGCCCTGCTGGCTGGAAAAGGTCATATGCCCTTGTGAAAATATGAAATACGTGCCTACGTGGCAACATCACTGTGTCCCATTTCCCCTAATGATACATTAATTGGGACTTTTAATGACGGTGTTCTGTGGAGACGTTGGTGTTGCGATATTGCCTCTGACTGTGGGGTTGGGGGCTGGCCGTGAGCCCTTGGAGAAATCTCTTTACCCCTCTATCCCAGCTCATTCATGTTTAAGATGATGTTCTGTAAGTGCTTTCAGTTCTATCCAGAAACCCCTTGGTGAGCACCAACCCTGCTAGGTGTGGGGAGAGGCTGTGACCTCCCTGGGGGATGGGATGGGGGTGGCAGGAGCTGGGCCGTGTTGGGGTAGAGCCCAGGGATCTGCAGTTCAACTTGGGCTCCCGTGTTGGGGAAGTGGCGTACGTGCCCCTCTTTCTACGCCAAGCCCACCTCTACCCACCCTGCCCTGACTGCTAGAACAGGCCAGGGTCACTGTGCCCAATAGGAGAGGCAGGAAGCTGGCCCCCGCCTCTCCATGTCCAGGGGAGCAGAGGCAGGGTCAACTTCCCAGAGCACCTGCCGGGTCCTTCTCTTCGCTCCATGCTGCGGGAGTAACGAGGGGCAGTGCGGGTGCTCCTCTTGCGGACGCTGCCGCCTTTCTCTCTCTCAACCTGCAGACATTCCTGAGTTCTTACACCGAGATTAGGTTCAATGTCAAACCCACATCCATCTTTTTTTTTAAAGCCAAATTTGCAAAAAGCCAAGAAAAACGAAGACAAAACAACTGAGAGCCAGGATCAGGGTCATTGAGCAGCAGCTTAGATATTAATAACATAAAAAAAGCATTCCCAGTCTACCACGGTCCCTTCTGTAAGGAGCCCCCAAAGCCCAGAGATGGCAGGGGTGATGTGCCGGGCAGTGTGCACCCCTTGCAGGGTCACTCAGTCCCATGCCATCTCCAAGGCACCCAAGCCTTCTTCTGGCAGTGTAGACCGGCTTCACACGGACGCCAGATGGATGAAGGTAAGGGCTTCCTGGCCATCTCAATGTGCAGAAAGTCTCTGAGTCACAGCAGGGGCAGGATTGAGAGAGAAACATTGATTCCAGCCCTTGAAACTGATAGAAAATGCTCCTGACCAAGAGTTTTGGGAATATCTCTAGTGGGAACTGCGTATCAGGTCGTTTTAGTTGAAAGTAAAAGAGAATAAATCAAATCTATTGACTGTCTGCTATGTGCCTGAAATCATTTTCCGTGCTGGGAGCATAGCAGTCATCAAAACTGAGTCTAGTGGACCTTAAGTAGCCAACCATGGGAAGGAAAGTTGCTGCAGCTGGCTGTGGGGCCATCAGAACTAGAGACTTGATATCCAGCAAGATTTCTGTGATTCAGCTTCTCTTAGAGTCACTCCCTCTACCCAAGTTCTTCCTGTCTCTACATCCATCAGGAGGGGGACGCAATAGCTACTACCATCCACATTCCCACTCCCATACGAGGATCCCAGGCTGATGCAGAAGGTGCCAAATGAGGAAACTGTAACTGATCAGCAGATAGGTGCTGTGTGAGTGACAGCCCCACATCTGCTATGAGACCAACTGGACAGGAAAGTTCCAGGTCCGGTGGATGGCATCCCGAGGAGGACACGGGCAGGCAGAGCACACGGTGGAATGCTTCCTTGGGCAGCCACTTGAGCCTGAAGAAGCAAGCACAGCTCAGGAAAGGGGGACCAACCTGGACTGAAACCAGGACGGTGAGGGTTGCCTTGTGTGACACCAGGCAAATGGCTTTCTGGTTCTGAGCTTGGCTGCCTGCCCCTGGGTGGACTGCCTGCATGCAGGGAAAACTCCCACCTGTGGCCTCCCCAACATGTCTCCATGCACAGCACATGTGTTGTTGGCAAGATCCAATGCATCACCACTGTTTCCTAGTATCCTTATTTTCTTTCTTTTCCTGTGCCTGGAATGTCCTGGGCTCAGTTCCAATCCCAGATCTTTGCTTCAGCCCCAGCTCCCTGCAGCCCCCATCCCTGGACTGCCTCGTGTACTCCCTTTTCCTTATTAAAATATTACACACCTCCAAGGCCATCTCAAGCCCCCTCTTTCGGGAAGCCCTTTCCTATCTACTCGCGCCCTCTAGTCCCCGAGTACCTGGTACAATATTAGAGCTGAAACATCCATCATTTCATTCTACGCTCCAGCACCTCTGGGAGGTTGGAGTCATTTCCTCCATTTTTCAGATGGGGAAACTGAGGCTCAGTGAGGCCTTACATTGCCCCAGGGAGGAGCTGGAGCCTTTGCAGCTGTCTACTGTACTCTGTGTTATGTCCTCACTTTCTGGGGAGGTCACTTGGCATTCAGAGCAGTGGTTCTCAGACTGCGGGCTGCATGAGCGTGGCACGGAGAATGTTTCACAGTGTGATAGCCGAGCTGCGGAAGCAGACTCTGGGGTGGGGACCCAGCCCTGGGTGATGATGGCTGGTCTGGTCACACTCAGAGAACCACTGATTTAAGAGATGGACATTGTGGTGTAAGTGACGATTTGGGTTATGTGGGACTCGGGATTCAAATCCCTCCCCAGACCTATTGAATCAAAATGTCTAGGGTGGGGCTTCCCTGGTGGCGCAGTGGTTGAGAGTCCGCCTGCCGATGCAGGGGACACGGGTTCGTGCCCCGGTCCGGGAGGATCCCACATGCCGCGGAGCGGCTGGGCCCGTGAGCCATGGCCGCTGAGCCTGCGCGTCCGGAGCCTGTGCTCTGCAACGGGAGAGGCCACAACAGTGAGAGGCCCACGTACCGCAAAAAAAAAAAAAAAAAAAAAAAAAAAAAATGTCTAGGGTGAGTGGGCTGAGGACTCTCTAGTTGACTAAGTGGCCCAGGTGGTTGTTAATCATCTGGCGAGTTGGGGAAGGCTGATTGAGAGTCAGGCCCACCCAATTAGCACTTAATTGTATCCTGCTTTATCTTCTTCTCCAATTAGTTCTTCTACATCAATTAAGCTCCTTGGAGGCCCAGACAGAGCACTCAGCTCAGAATTGTCCCGAGAGCTGGTGTGCTCCTGGCCAGGTGACTGGCGTCACCCGGCTGCATCCACCCTCAGAGGAGAGGCGTTTCTGGAACGGCAGGAAAGGGGGCTCTGGCGGAGCGGACACAGGGGTCCCACACCTCCCAGCATGGCACTTGCTCGTGCCTCTCATCTCAGCAAGGCTGAGTCCTTCCTGCTGCTTAAGGACCAGCTCAGGTTTCTTTCATTCTATGAAACAGACTTGATTACCCCCAGCAAGGGATGAACCTCATGCCGTTGAGCCTTTTGATCCTTGTATGAACTGACTTGGGATTGGCACTGTCCCTGGTGGGAGGCTTCAGGAACGTCCCTGGCCTGACGCTGTGTTAGGCACGTACATTGTAGGCACACTTAACATCTGCTCTTTCCTTCCTACTTCCTGTTTTGGGGAGGGCATCTTATCCACCTTGAACATCGCCAGCGTGTAGAACAGTGACGTGCACAAATGCAATTAATATTTTAGATTCCTGCACAGATCTCAGAGATATTATCAGAAATGACAGTATCATTGCATTGAATGTGAATAATGCATGTTGTGCACGTGTGTTATTCCCACTTTTAGGTGCTGGATTCCCCCAGCACCTAGTCCAGAGCCTTACACAGGATTGCTTTCTAGAAGTAAGTTTTTTGTTTCTGACTGAAGTTATTAACTTCTCAGGGTGAAAACTTGTAAAGGGGAACATGTGTGCTTCTCTGTTAAAAAAAACAAAAAAAATCAGTATCTTCCTCTTAAACCCACTCCTGACTTGACTGGTCTCCTTCAGTACTCAAAGGCTCTGAACATCAGTTTCTTTACCACTAAAAATGGAACAAATAATAGCTACTTTATACATCTTTAAGTATCTCTGAAAAAATATTTATCACAGTGCATACAGATAGCAAGCTCTCAAATTGTAGCTTCATGATACAACACAGACAACTTGAGGTTTAGACAGAACATATATTTGTCCCTATCAAAAAAAATCAAAAGAAAATAAAGAAATTATGAAAACCCAGCATTGGTGACCTTGCGATGGAAGAGGCGCACATATTTTGGAGGAGTTTAGTAGTGCGTATCAAGTCATGAATATTTTCACATACTTTATGTTAGGATGTCAGTTCTAAGACTTACTATGAGAATGATTTTTAAAAAGGAATAATTTAAATAGAGGCATCAGTGTAATTTACAAAAAATAAGTAAATGACAAACATAGGAGAAGGGTTATATAAATTATAGTGCACCAACATATGGAATATTTCACAGCAATTAAAAAAGCTAAAGGCAAATCTTATGTAAAAACATGGACTGGTTTAAAATAGTATAATATTAAAAACAGTTTTATGTACACTTTGATTAAAATGATACAGAATTATATATTTACACACAAGCATAATGATTAGAAAAGAACAAAAAGACAAGAATATATTTGCTTTATTATACTGGTGATGCTAAATTTGTTGTATATACTTACATCTCTCTCAATATTTAAAGTCCCCCTAACAGTTCTGCAAGGCGGCTTTTATAACCTTCGTTTCTCAGGTGAGGGAACAGACACAAATATTTTGCTAAATCACACATCTAAGAAAAGGTGAAGTAGGCCTTGGAATGAACTTTGTCCCTTTGACCCCCCCAAATCTGCACTTTTTGGAATCAGTTATTCACAAATTATACATGTGTGGGTTGGGTGTTGGTTTCCTTTGAGAACTCATTTCTGAGTAGACCTTATTTCATATTTCAAAAATGTAGATAGATAAAGAGATACATCATAGGATTCATTATATATACTGTAAAAATTTGTAATTACCATGAGGTGTATTGTCACATGGTTGGCCCGAACATTTCCCCGTATTCATGGGCTCGTGTAGACTCCTTTCGCACAGACACTAGACTTGGCCGTGTGACATGCCTTGGCCGATGGGCCATTGGCAAGCATGACAAAAGCAGGCCTTGATAAACACTTGTGAGTTGGGATTTGTCCTCTTGGAACCCAGCCACCATGTTATGGGGAAGCCCAGGTTAGCCACAGGATAGGCTCTTACAGAACTAAAGCATCCCAGGAAAGAGCCGCAGGTGAACTCCCAGCTCCCAGTTTGCACCGACTGCCAGCTCATGGATGATCCAGCCCCCGTCAGGCCTCTAGATGACAGTGACCCTTGTCAAGACCGTGTGGATAGAAGCATCACCCAGTGAGCCTAGCCAACCCGTAGAATCCTGAGAAATAATAAATCTTTGTTGTTTGAAGCCCTCAAATTTGGGGATGATTTGTCACCTAGCAGTAGATGACTGATACACTAGAATTGAAAATTTTTAAGTAGCAGGATAAACTTAGCACAGGATAAACTTAATTAAAATGTGTATGAGGAGGAAGGGGTAAATTCTGTCACTTGGCATTCAGATGCCCTTATGATTGTCCACTGTAGCCTTCCACTGTAAGAAGACAAGCTGTTTGTTGAATTGAATCTATCTATAACCGAGGCCAGCAGTCCTGGCTCAGGGCAATCCTTCCTGGAGAGCAGAGTGTACAGTTCCATAGCAAAGGGGCATTGTCCTTTTGGAAATGCCAGATCCTTTATAAGCTGGAGAGTTACAGTCAGCGCTTGGTAGTTGCCCTGCCCCCCAGCTAGTGCTTCCATTCTTGGCTCCCATAATAAAGTTCAGTCTCATGCTTATTTTTTTTTTATTTTTTTTTATTTTTTTGCGGTTCGCAGGCCTCTCACTGTTGTGGCCTCTCCTGTTGCGGAGCACAGGCTCCACATGCGCAGGCTCAGCGGCCATGGCTCACGGGCCCAGCCGCTCCGCGGCACGTGGGATCTTCCCGGACGGGGGCACGAACCCGTGTCCCCTGCATCGGCAGGCGGACTCTCAACCACTGCGCCACCAGGGAAGCCCTCGTGGTTATTTTTTATCTTCCTAAATGGAGCCTGCCATGGGATAGCCATTTGTATCAGGATCTTAGGCACCCATGACTGTTCCCAGCCACCGCTTCCCCATGGCCACTGCCTCAGTTCAGGTCCCCGTTATCCCTCCCTTGGATAATTACAGCAGCCCCTAACAAGTCTCCTAGCATCTTGGCTTACACACCTCCATTCCATTCTCTGCAGCAGGCCGTAGGCCATTTCTAAAGCACAAATTGAATCATTTCACTCTGCTTTTTAAAATCCCTCCAATAGGCTCCCCACTGCCTCAAAGCAGCATCACTCAGACTGGATTAATGAGCGTTTCATAGGGTATGGGCTAGGAATGAAATTCATACTTTAATACATTTGGGAAATCCTGCATTAAACAAAGTTATAACCAGGGGTGTGTGTGTGTGTGTGTGTGTGTGTGTGTGTGTGTGTGTGTGTGTGTGTGTGTGTGTGTTTGTTACAGGACTTCTCAGAGCCTTCGATATGCTGATGTGAATTGTGACACTTCAAAAGAGGTGATATAAAATGCAACCTTTACTGAACTTACTTTCTTGGCAGGCTGCCTTTGGTTCATTGAGTTAAGGTTTAGAATTGTTGAAGTATTTCCAAGTTCCTTAGTTGCGAGGAAGCATGCAAGCTTCTTCATGGTCTGACCCCCTGCTTATCTCTCCAGCTCAAATCCCTGTTTCTGCCAAGTTCTTGCTGACGACAACCTGGTGCCTTTGCATCTGCATTCTTTGTATCCCAAATCACCGGCTCTGCTCTCTCATAGCCCAGTTAATTTTTATTCATCCTTCAAATCTCAGGTCAGTCTTCCCTCCCCTGGGAAATATCCTATCCCCCACTCACCCCACCCTCACCACCTTGGCCTGAATTATATGTTCACCCCACATCATCCCATGATTGTTTTCCTGTTATATTAGCTTCTATACAGACTTATAATTGCCTGTTAGTCTTTCCTTCTAGGTTGCATGTTCCTCTGGCTAGGGCTGGCTACTTAGCGCTTTAATGGGCATTCGGTAAGTGTTTATTGAATAAATAAGCACTGAAAAGTAGAATGAATTTTGAGACAATTATTGTTGACTGAGAACTTCCCGGGAGCAGGAATATTCGTAGTAGCTGTCTTTTCAGGTGTCAATCCACCTGTGGTCCAAACAGGTCTCGCATATTGACCTTACTAACCCACAGATGGTCTTTGGGATGGTGTGTCCTCAGGCCATGTAAGGTCACGTGAACAAAACTGGGCCTACTCAATTCACTCTCTGAAAATTTGGATTTGGCATTTGTTGGAAAGTTGTTCAAACTGCAGAAACATAAACTCCAGAGCTCTGCTGGCCACTCTGTGTGGGAGCAGGTGGGAACAATGGGGGCAGAGAGAGAGAGGGAAGTGTGAAGGCTCAGATGTTACTTAGAAATAAGCAAAGATGGAGAGAGATGGTGGCCTGTGTTCCTAACTGGTCTTTTTTTTTTTTTTTAAATAAATTTATTTATTTATTTTTGGCTATGTTGGGTCTTTGTTGCTGTGCGCAGGCTTTCTCTAGTTGCAGCGAGTTGGGGCTACTCTTCATTGCAGTGTGCAGGCTTCTCATTGCGGTGGCTTCTCTTGCTGCAGAGCGTGGGCGCTAGAGCGCAGGCTCAGTAGTTGTGGCGCACGGGCTTAGTTGCTCCACAGCATGTGGGATCTTCCCAGACCAGGGCTTGAACCCGTGTCCCCTGCATTGCCACGCAGATCCTTCACCACTGCGCCACCAGGGAAGCCCCCCTAACTGGTCTTATATGCTCCTTTCAGTGGTAGCTGCGGCCTGGCTCTGTTGCCTGTGTTTGAGTTATGAGTGTATCGTTCTGATGAATTTCCTTTTTCCCACTCCAGTTTGTTTGACAGGGTTTTTTGTTATGTGTTACCAGTAGGGTCTTGACTAAGAAACATCCAATTATTTTTCCATGAAAAACTCGAAATGTGGACGGCCCTGTCTTCATGCCACAGCCATGTTGTGAATATTAATGGTGATACTTAAGTGGGTCGATTGTGCATTGAGAGTATGAAATATGTATGTCACTTAAAAACAAACGATTGTCAACATAGTGTCTGGGCTGAATTAGTCTCACCCAGCTTGTCACAGCTGATTCAAAAGGAAACTGCGGCAATGCATTTGTGCCAGACTTTATGGATCCCAAGGTCAGGACCTAAATGTGCAGATTTGGGAAGGTGTTTTCTGACTAATGATTTGTTATCATTAACTTGATGCACTGGTGGATTTATAGAGAGAAAAATGTTAATAAAAGGTTATTTGAGCTGCATTTCTGCTTTGCTGAGTTGTCATCCCATTAAGCAAATTTGAGGCAATGTAATTGCTACAAGATTCTTCATATTTGCACATGAATTTGTGAATTTATTTGGGAAATGAATGGGTTTTAACTTGACTTGTTGGACTAATTCCATCTTCTTTTCAGGAGATGTTCTGATTATGGTTTTCTATGAGCTTGCAGGATAGTAAAGCAGTTTGCTGTTGACAAGATAGCAGACAGATAGGTCTGGATTTAGATCTTGACTCTGTCACTTACTAATGACGTGACTCTGGCCCAGTTACTTCTCTGAGGCTCAGTTCCCTCATCTGTGAAATGGGCATAATGGTAGTACCTCACCTATAGGGGCTCTGGTGATTAAATTTGATGATGTCAGACATTTCTCCAGAGAAGACATACAGATAGTCAGTAGGCACATGAAAAGCAGCTCAACATCACTAATTATTAGAAAAATTCAAATCGAAACTACAATAAGGTGTACCACCTCGCACTGGTCAGAATGGCCATCACTAAAAAATCTACAAATAACAAATGCTGGAGAGGGTGTGGAGAAAAGGGAACCCTCTTGCACTGTTGGTGGGCATGTGAACTGGTGCAGCCACTATGGAAAACAGTATGGCGGTTCCTCATAGAACTAAAAATAGAGTTGTCATATGATCCAGCAATCCCAGTCCTTGACATATACCCAGCCAAAACTATAATTCGAAAATATACATGCACCCCTGTGTTCACTGCAGCACTATTTACAATAACCAAGACATGGAAACAACTGAAATGTCCATTGACAGATGAATGGATAAAGGTGTCATATATATATATATATATATATATATACATATATATACACACACACACAATGGAATATTACTCAGCTATAAAAAGAATGAAATAATGCCATTGCAGCTACATGGATGGACCTAGAGATTATTATACTAAGTGAAGTGAGTCAGAAAGAGAAAGACAAATACCATATGATATCATTTATTTGTGGAAGCTAAAATATGACACAAATGAACATGTCAGTGAATCAAAAACAGACTCACAGACATAGAGCACAGACTTGTGGTTGCCAAGGGGGAGGAGAGGAGGGATGGGGGAGGGAAGGAATAGGAGTTTGGGATTAGCAGAGACAAACTATTATACATAGGATGGATAAACAATGAGGTCCTACTGTATAGCACAGGGAACTATATTCAATATCCTGTGACACACCATAATGGAAAAGAATATTTAAAAGAATATATATATGTATAACCGAGTCACTTTGCTGTACAGCAGAAATTAACACAACATTGTAAATCAACTACACCTAAATAAAATTAAAAGATTTGTGAGGATGTGCGTTCAAAAGGCTGGCATCCAATAATTGGTAGTTATTATCTCATCTTAAGCTATCTTTTGATTGTTCCTATTAGAGCAAAAAGGAAATTTGCCCTTCACACAAATATTTACAGACTTAACTGTGTGACTACAAACGTGGGATTTAGGCTAAAGTGGTTGAGGGGAAGGGTGCTGGAAGTAGTTACCCCCCCCCCCAACACCTGTGACAGGTAGCATCCGGTAGGGGCTAGAGTGAGCCCATATGAGTTACACTCAGTAAAGCCAGCCCAGACTTCTGCTTCGTGATCGCAATGTACATGTTTGGAATGTACAAAACCCAGGGAATGGACTCGGCTGGTATGTGGGTAACTTACAATCACTAATTGGCTGATTGACATGGTGTTTGAAGCACTCATATTTTTAGAACGTTCTATGGGATCCTAATCCCCTTCCTGAAAGTAGGTGACAAGCAGCCATTTTTGAAGTTAGCGTGCATGATGGGAATGACGTGGAATTTAGAGTAAAACTTGCATTCTGCTTATTTTGACTATTTCCTGTTTCTTTGCCTGCGGGCTCATCACTTCACCACCTGGATCCTGTTTCTGTATTTGCAAGGTTAAAATAAGAATGTCGCCAAGTGACATAAATGTATGTTCGTACATTCATTCAACAAGTGATATGCTCAGGGCCAGGGATCCAGCAGTAAATAAACAGACAACAATTTGAACCTCATAGAGCTTACATTCCACTGGGGGAGGAGTTGAGATAATAAATATCTCAAGAAAGTAAAATCCAGAGTTTGTCAGCTGGTGGTAGCAGACTGCCCGGGAGTGAAACAATTCAGGGAAGAAGGACTTGAAGTGTCAGTAGCGGGTGGGGTCATCAATGTAGAATAGAGTGGCTAGGCTAGAACCTAGGGGAAGATGGTATTTGAATAAAGACCTGAAGGAAGTGAGGGAGCAGCACATGATGATGTTGGGTGAGGGGTGAGAGCATCCCAGCCAGAGGGCCCAGCAAGACAAAGCACTTGAAGTGGGAGTAGGTCTGGAGAGTCTGAGGTGGCCAGAGTGGCGTCAGTGAGGAGGAGAGAAGCAAGAGATGAGGGTGGAAGAGTAGGCAGGGGCAGACACGAAAGGCCTTGTGGACCATTGTCAGGACTTTGACTCTTCCCTTGAGTGTGCTGGGAAACTGCTGGAGAATTAGGAGCACGGCAACAGTACAGTGGGACTTAGGCTTAACTGTATTATCTAGGCCTCCAGTGCCCCAAAGGGGAGCGACAGACCTTTGGAAATGTGGCTGATGAAATGGAGGGACTAACTTTTCATTTTATTTCATTTGAATTAAATTTAAAAATCCTTTCTTGATTCAGTGATTGGAAAACTTTTAAGTGTGTTTGGAACAACTTGGGTCTGTGAATCTATTTTTTTCAACTGTACGTTTATGAGTTCTAAGTATAGATCAGGTATTTCCAATAAAAATTTTACCATGTGAATTGAGATGTGCTATAATTGTAAAAGATACTCTGTATTTCTAAAACATAGGATGAAGAAATTCAGGTTAAAAAAATCTCAATGATATTTTATATTCATTATATGTTGAAATAATAGTATTTTGAATATATTGGGTTATATACAATAGATTAATGTTAATTTCACATGCTTCTTTTTACATTTTTACAATGTAACCACTGGAAAATTATGAATGACAAACACGGCTCATAATTAGAGCGCTGATGCAGAAAAAGTTGGGTACTGAGCTTGGCGTATATGAATGAATTCTTTCTTTCTTTTTCTTTCTTCCTTTCTTCCTAACTTTCCTCCCTTTCCTATCCTTTCCTTTCCAATGTATTGGGTGCTTTCCATGGGTAGAGCGCAGTGCTCCTAGAGAGAGATATGGGTGCCCCCTGCCCTCATGGGACTTCTATTCTAGTAGGAGACAGAGACAAGACCAAAAAATCCAATAATGCAAAATCGTGGTAAGTGCTGTGTAAGCAGAACTAATGGTCTGAGAGAGCGTATTGGGGAGGGGACTTTGGGTGGGCTGTCGAGGCAGTCTCTCGGGGGACCTGAGGATTATTATCAAATTGCCACACAGAAGTGCTTTGCGAACCCTCAAGTGCTGTCAAAGTGAGTTACTGGTAATATCTGTGTTCTTAGGGGCAAGGCCTTTGGCTGGAATACGATCCCCTCGAGAACAGAGACTGAGTCTCAGTTAACATTTCACATGGGTGTCTGCTCTGTGTCAGACACGTACAAGGTATTGGCGAGGATTTAAAGCATCGGGGACCCCTCAGGAGATAAATAGAAGCACTAAACAGGTTCTAGATTTCACCAAGTTTAGTTGGAAGGGAAATTCAGTGGTACAGATAGGCGTCAAGTGTCCTCAGGGATGACTAAGTGATACGCGTGGGGGCGTGGTAGGCATCCTAGGAAGTGAAGACCGAGTGAGTGGGGAGGATCCTTAGGGAAGAAGATGTAGCACGTGGGTCTGAATCCTGTGGGAGCTTTGAGTAGGTGGAGAGGAGCAGGGAGGGCAGGAGGCAAGGGACAAGCAAAAGTTTGGAGGTGGGACCTGGCAGCTAAGGCTAAGGATGCTCCCAGGAAGGAGGGGGAAGAATTGCTGTTCGACGCTGTCCTTTGCGACCAAAACTGTGCGTCTGGTCTTCGGAGTTCTGAGAAGTCACTAAATACGTGGGCTTAGAGAGAAATGAGATCTAAATAGAAATCAGGTCTTCCTAATAAAAATGTACCATCTGAATTGAGTTAGTCTGTAATTGTAAAAGCATTCCAGATTTTGAAAATTTAGGATGAGAAAAAGGAGTAACAAAACGCAATTATATCTTTTATATTTATTCTACATTGAAATAATATTTGGATATATTGGGTTAAACAGGTTATAGTAACATTAATTTCACCTGTTTCTCTTTTCCTTTTTTTAATAAATGTAACAACCAGAAAATTTTACATTGCAAACATAGCTCACATTCTCTTTCTGCTGGAGAATACTGCCTGTGGTCCTGCCGTGGCCAGGGCACCAGCAGGGGCAGCCTGGCCCCAGCCCAGCCCAGCTCTCCTCTCTGTGAAGGTCTTCAGATGGGCCTTGAAAGTCAAGGCTTCCAGACCCCCTTGTAACTTTTTACAAGGGGTCATCAGGTGTTGGAGCCACAGCCTCAACATCTTAAGGAGCAGCTTAGCCCTCGCCTTGGAAGGGAGAACAGGTTCCTTGGTTAGATGCACCCATATTTCTTTCCACCGAGAACCCTCGTTCATTGCCATGTGTCACGATAGTGAAATAGAAACTCTTGTCCTAACTTTGTAAATCACACGTATAGGGAGAGAGATCTTTGGCCTCGAGTCGCACAGTGTAGACAGGATCCAAACCTAGATCCTGGACAAATCCTCACCCCACATGAGTCATCAAGCCCTCGACAATAATGCTTTCAGGGACCTCCCCCATTAGCACATCAGCCCCTCCTTGTTTCTCAGGCGGGAAACTGACACCCAGAGAGAGACAGAGACTTTATCGAGGAGCTTGCCCCCAGCTGGCTTCCTCACCAGCAGTTCCCTCCTACATGGAACTCCATGGAGAGGAAGATAGTTTACTCCCTCCGGAGCCAAGGGAAAATGAGCCTCTCTTCTCCTGGATCCATTAATGTAGGACAATAAATCCAAGATTTATTAAGCAGTGACTTGAACCAGGAAAAATGTTGCCAAGGTGATGGTGGCCTGATTGAGAGAGAATGTCCCCTTCCAAAATCCATCACCCACTGCTCCCCCTCTCTCCCGACCAACACTGACTTCCTGGAGGCTAGAGCTGTGCATCTGGCTTTCCTGTCTCCAGGGAGACTGGCAGCTGTGGGCGATGCAGGCTGGGCGGGGACAGCGCTGGCTCCAGGTGACACACAGAGGCACCGGCTGCTGCTGACCTCCCCCGAGATTTGGGCTGGGAGCCAGGAAGGCAGAGATAAGGCTCACCCTGTCAGCAGGGTGTCACCCTCCCACATGCTGTTTATAAGCACATCTCCTGCCATCTGGGCCCTGTCCCCACACCCAGCCCCTGTTCTGGGAAGCCGAGCTGTGTCACACACACACTCTGCACTTTGATGTGTCCCAGGCCAGAGTGTTTGGGTAGAAATGTGAGATGGAGCAGAGGCTCAGCCGTGTTGTGGGACCTGAGAACTCAGACCCAGGGAGGACCATCCCCAGGTGCCGCCATATCCACAGCTGCCTCGGAGCCTAATCCTGGGGGGCTTATTGGAGGCTGTACCCAGGGCTTGTTGGGGAGGTGCCGGGCTCCCCAGCTCTGCCGCCCCCAGCCTGAGGGATGTGACAGCGGCTTGGGAACACGTTGGACTGCTCCTTCCCTCCCCAGTGTCCTCTGTGGTCGCGGCTCTCCGTTGATTGACAGCATTTCACATCCCTAAAAATTACATTCTTTATCTGAAAAGAGACACCCAGAAATGTTAGCAGCAGTAAATGTCTCTGGGTGCTGAGACTGAGGAGGATTTTTCTATCTCTCGTTTCCTTTTCTCTACTCTGAACATTTTCTTCACAGAGCCTGTGTTATTTTATAACGGTAGCATTTGAACAAAGTTTTTGGGGTTTTTTCCCCCTGCCCAGAAGGCAAGATATGACTCCCATGGAGCAGATTGTCTCCTTGGAGCTAAGGTGACTCTGCTGCTGAGTTTGCCCCAGACCCATCCACATCCCCACGTGCTTGGTCCTCCTTTTTGCTTCATCCCTATTTCTTCTTCCTCAGGGGGGAAAAATGCCGTTCTCCTGAAACTGGGGGCTTTCTTTGTTTCATCTCATCATCAGAAATAAAGCCAGATTTAAGAAGGAAATACCATGGGGGAGGAGAGCTCTTTGATCCTGGGTCTCGAGCTCCCACCAGCAGTTCACGCATCCTTGCCCAGTGTTTGTTCCACGACCACGTCGCTTTCATCTCACACTACATGCTGTCACCACCACTCCTCCATTCCCGTCACAACCTCGGGGTCTCCGCTGGACATTTCCACGACTATTGTCTGTCCTCCCCTCTTACAGATTGTATTAGTCGAGATTCTCATGTATACAGCACCTGAGCTGGGAATTGGAACCTCTCAGCTTATCTCTGAGCCTCTTCTTTCTCCACTTTGTCCACTGACATGAGGAACAACCAGCCAGCTTCATTACATTTGTTGGTTTACCAAAAGTGTTTGAAAGTATCATATGCACAGCCATCCAGCCCACGCTTCTTATAAATTATTGATGAGTATGCAATGACGGTATTCTGTGTATCTCTACTATCACACTACGCCGTAGACGATCAGTGGTCTCTTTACTACTGGAAATAGAGTCTTTAGTGTCTTTACATCTAATCAGATTAGAGAGCCAATTCCATAAACCCCAGAACCAATTCAGAAAACTCATCCTTAAAACTCTGTTCCTCTGGAACCATTCTTGGTACTAAAATCTATATCCGTCGTGGTTCTCCAGAGAAACAGAACCAATAGGATCGATCTAGCTAGCTAGCTAGCTAGCTAGCTATCGATTTATTGTAAGGAATTAGTTCACATGATTATGGAGGCTGAGAAGTCCCAGGATCTCAGTCTCCAGATCTCAAGCTGGAGACCTGGGAGAGCTGACAGTTAGTTCTGGTCCACGTCTGAAGGCCTGAGAACCGGAAGAGCCAATGCTGTTAGTTCCAGCCCAAGGCCAGGAGAAGACTGATGTCCCCCCAGCTCATGTAGTCAGACAGACAAAATTCCCTTTTTTTTTTTTTTTTTTTTTTGCGGTACGCGGGCCCCTCACTGTTGTGGCCTCTCCCGTTGTGGAGCACAGGCTCCGGATGCACAGGGTCAGCGGCCATGGCTCCGCGGCATGTGGGATCTTCCCGGACCGGGGCACGAACCCGCGTTCCCCGCATCGGCAGGCGGACTCTCAACCACTGCGCCACCAGGGAAGCCCCAAAATTCCCTTTTATTCAGCCTTTGTGTTCTTTTCAGGTCTTCAGTGGATTGGATGAGGCCCACCCACATTAGGCGGGACAATCTGCTTTACTCAGTCTACTGATTTCCCTTACTTTTTTTATGAGGTCATCTACTGATTGCAAAGCATCACTGTTCTAGGTATTTGGTAATGAGAGGGTTTTTCAGAATATCTGTTTGCCAGGTTGACTGGACCAGAAGTCCCCCATGTGTTATTGGTGTTTGTGTGCACACATGCATACGTGAAATGTATTGAATTTTATTAAACTAGTAAATTTTATGTGCTAAAATTATATCTTTGCATAATAATAATCATAGCCAGAATAGAGTTTACATCTGGAAGGCAGAAAGGCAATGGGATTAGAGAGGGATACACAGAGGCTTCAAATTTATCTATAATATTTTATTTCTTATAAAAATGCTAAGATCTTATTAAGCTGGGCAGTCGTGAACCAGGTATATATTATATTATAAGAATACTTTATGGTATGTTGAAGATATTTTACAGTGGAGGAAGGGAGGGAGGGAGGGAGGGAGGGGGAAAGGGGCAAGCACAGAGGAGATCAGGCAGCACCCAGAATGGGAGCCAAAATCAGGGTCCACGACCCGCTGGGGGGACCCCTGCCACCACTGTCCCCGGAATCTCAACATTGGCCCGAACACTATTGCCACCCACTTCCAGAACAGAGTCTCTACGGCCCCCACATCTTTGTGTCACCACCTCCCAACTCCGTTCAGGCACACCCCAGGTTACGTACCGCACTCTAGATGCTGGGGGTGGGGGAGGAGAAAGGAGGTATCTTGCATTTTCACCGTCTCTATTGAGAGGCTGTCCCCGGTGCATAAAATGGAGAGTTTCTTGAGCACAGGAAGGGCATGGAGGTTCCAATAACAGCCAGAAATGAAAAGCCCAGTGCCAAACGTACCTGGGAAGACTGGGCTCTCTCTTCAAGATCCTAGGCTGGGTCCTGGACCTACAATCCTTCCTTCCATCCTGGCCCCATCCCCGCCTTACTCCCAGAGGGGCAACTGTCCTCAACCCCACTTTGTGGACAGCAGAGAATTGGACTTGCTCCACGTCACAAGGTGAGCCAGAAGCCAGGCAAAGTCTGAAACCCGCATCTCCTTAACTCCCAGTAAAGAGAGGCGCTTCCTGTATAAGCTTCCACCTCCTCTATTATTTCACCCTTATCACAGGTATGGTTACTTCCAGCGCACGCTTCATCCTTACCATGGGGAAAAGGTCAAAGAAAAGGTGACCTTTTTCTTTGTTGTCCTAGAGCATAATGCTTCGGTGAGCATTTGGCTTTGCTGAAGCCAACACGGTAACAGACAACCAGACATGGCATTGAATGGAGACCTATGGGGGAAGAGGTGTTTTCCCAAAGCCAGCGATCATGGGGGGGGGGGCGGGTTTCAGGGGCCGCGACAGTGAGAGGAAATGTCTGATTTGAGACTTTGGGGGCTCTTCAAGTTATTCTGAGTAAACATCTGTATCAATAGTCCACCAATAATAAAGACTAAAGATCTTGATTGTGAATAGGAAAAAGGGTGTGGCGAGGGTACGATGCGCCTAAACAGAACGTATCTTCGTGCCAAAGACCTGGATTGTGTGCGGAACACTGAGCCTTCTTCAAACCACCCAGCTGACTGTGTGCTCAAGGCTCAGAGCGGGGTCACATTTTCTCAAAATTAAAATTCAGTAAGAGGCTCTTTCATTTCAATCTCCTGCCTTTGTGTAGCAGACACAATACTCTAGTGACAAATGCGGATGAATTGAATTTTGGGGTTATTTTCCCGTAATAGTTGCGTCCAGCAGCAAGCGAATGTGTTAGTTATCAGACACGAAAATAAGCGTAATGCCTGGTCCCGAACTTGAAATTGCATAACTGCAGCCAATGCCTTTGCACTGAATTGCACATTTGTTTTCCATGTCTTTTTTTCTTCTTCTTCTTCTTGTGAAGTCTCCATTTATCTGTGATGACTCTAGCTTATTAGTGGGCTGCTTTGGAGCACACTAAAAGGAGAGCACCCTCATTTAATGCATCGTTACCTCACCCACAGGCTCTTAGACACTCACCCCAAAGCTTTCAGCATTTATCTCCTCCAAACCTAGACGCTAGGACGTATCTTCTTCCAATTCTTTTTTTTTAATGCACAGATTCAGAGCCTATGTGTCTATTCAGGAGAATGGGGGCTTTTGTTCAGCGACTAGGGG
The DNA here is from genome assembly GCF_964270905.1 of Leucopleurus acutus. Classification (NCBI taxonomy): domain Eukaryota; kingdom Metazoa; phylum Chordata; class Mammalia; order Artiodactyla; family Delphinidae; genus Leucopleurus; species Leucopleurus acutus. Next base: position 20,465,519 of record NC_139162.1, read on the forward strand.
CACAGTATTGAAAATGGGTATCATTTGAGTACTTCCTATGTGCTTGGCACTTTATGTATGTTATGTCTAATCCTCACGTCATCTGAGGAAGGGAGATATTATCCCCACTTAAGGAAACAAGATCTTAAAGAGGATGGTGGACTGATTGGAAGGGTGAGAGAAAGAGAAGGATAAGCATTAGACCCTGGGATTTGGCCCGAGTGCGTGGTAGGTGGTGTCGCCCTTTAAAGCTGAAGTCTGAGGGACAGGGGGGTTTATTGCGGGGTGAAGATCAAAGGGCTGGTTTAGGAGTCATTTAATTTGAGAGGCCTGCTTAAAGGCCAAGTGGAAATGTCGGTTACAGGGTTGATGAAGTTAAGGGTTCAGAGACAAAGAGAGAGATGAACACTTGGTCTGGCCTTGGAATCGGTGTACCTAAGTAACCCCCTCAATGCCAGCGGGCTGTCAAGTGCCGGACCCAAGAGTCTCACGCCCGTCCCCACCCCTTTCTGACCTTTGTGACCGAAAAGCCCTGCTTCCCCCTCTGTCCCTTATACCCCACTGCTGAGCCGTGGCGGGGCGGGGGTGACATTCGGAGTCAGTCACCCACGCTGGGGCCTTTAGTCTGAGAAATAACTAGAGATTTTATAATCGAGGAAGAGGCTGAATTTATCAAAGCAACATGTGCAGTTCTGTGCCTCGTTTTGTTCCCACCTAAACACAAGAGAAGATTGGAAGTGGGAGCTCCCCCGTGAGAGAAGGTCTCATTTCCTGGCCTTAAATCAGAATTATAGTAAGAATCACCATCCCGTCGCCGCCACCAGCCAGAGCGCTCTGAGTCTTCTCAGGGTTCTCGCAGACATTCTTGCTTTAAATTCCACAGAGTAGGACTCTGAAATTCGGTGCTCGGAACACTGTTTAATCTCCTTCCCTTTGACTTCTGTCCAGACCAGCTAAATTCAGAACAAATTTATTAAAAATATATGTGTCTATAAGTCCATGAACTTATATATACTACCAAATGTAAAATAGATAGCTAGTGGGAAGCAGCCGCATAGCACAGGGAGATCAGCTCCGTGCTTTGTGACCACCTAGAGGGGTGGGATAGGGAGGGTGGGAGGGAGGGAGACGCAAGAGGGAGGGGATATGGGGATATATGTATACGTACAGCTGATTCACTTTGTTATACAGCAGAAATTAACACACCGTTGTAAAGCAATTATATTCCAGAAAAGATGTTAGAAAAAAAAAAAAAATGTATGTGTGTCTAACCTGATGGAGACACACAGGGGAGTATATGTTATTCCCTGAAAAAGAAGATCATGATGCAGGATCTGTCCAAGAATCTTTTTGGGGTGGAATTTAATTACGTGACCATCAAAGAGGGCTACGTTAAACCACTTGTACCTAGACATTAAGTTAACCACCTTTAAGGAAACCGACTCCATCATGAGCCTGTCAGTCTGGCGGTAAATGTGGATTTTAGTCCTGTCGGTGGTTTCTGGTTACCATGGATGTATGGCGTGGCTCGAGAGGAACTTACTCTTAGGACAGAGGCAGGATATCCATCTCTGAGACATAGTAGCAGAATAGAATTAGGAGTTAAAATGAAGTCAAAGCCTGAGCATATAGCACTCAAAGAAGACCCATTTATTAAAAATCTTCTGTGCAAAAGGCTCTGTTAACGAAGCAGGAATGGGAAGTTTGGCTTATTGTCCTCTAGCTATTCACAGGCTAATAGGGGACTGAGAACCTGTTCACCACTGATTTTTAAACAATGCAGTAACTTTAAGGGCCGAGTGAGACGGCGGTGAGAGTTGGAGATCCCACCAAGGACTGGGGGAAGTGGGACGGACTTCCTGGGAGGGATATCATTAGAGCTGGGCCTCGGGTGCTGGAATTTGGATGAGAAGATGGGTGTGGAGGGAGAGCCTCCCAGGCAGAGAGAACAGCGATTAGAAAGGCTTGGAGTTGAGGACCCAGGGTTAAGTCATGGGAAGAGTGACAAACACACTTTGACCACACGGGGCAGAAGTTCTTGAACAGGGTTCATGATCACCAAGACTGAAACGGAAGTACGGGAAACAGATCAAAGGGACTGTGGATGTGTGGCAGTGATGGAGGCTGGGATTTATTCTTTGGGTGATGGAAAAGTACAGAGGTTCCTTGAGCAGAAAGAGAGCTGATGTGGTCAGGGATACACTTCAGGGAGCTTCGTCTGACAGTTGTGTGTGCCATGCACTTCGGCGGGGGGGCGTGGCATTTGAGGCTACCATCCAGCCCCGGGAACATTTGTTCACCTAAGGGTATCATAAGCACATGGGTGCATAGAAACATGTTAAAAAATCAGGGATTTGAACTTAGTAAAATCACTGGTCCCTCCAACACCTTCTCTGGAATTCTTGCCTTGTCTGCAAGCTAAATAGCTCATCAGATGGTTGAGGGAATCCAGTCATGTCGTCTTTGGGTCTCCTATCCTTCAGTGGCTATTCTTCGTCTTCTGAGTGTGAGCCAGGCTTTGGTGTGGAATTTCGGGTCTTCGCACATCTGGCCTCACCTCCCCCAACTCAGGGCTCCCCCCAAACCGCCATGGCTGTTGTGTCATCTCCACTTATTCTACCAGAGGCTTTTTGCTCCCGTTTCTCTGCGTCCGCTCGGCACTCCCTCATCCTTCTGAGGAGCTGGCTCTGTATTGCACTTGTTCAGGGGCCTCCACAGCTCCTTGAGTCAGGAGACTTGTCTCTCATCCGTGGACCACCAGGGATCAACACGATGACCCTGTGAGCAGATGCTGTCCTCCCGTCCAGCCCCAGCAGTGCTGGCTTCTCAGCAGGGGTTTACACAGGAGTCACACCTTCCTCCAGGCCATCAAAAGAGTATCTCAGACCTCTGGCTTCTCTCAGGACCCCTGTTCAACCAAGGAGGCTGGCCTCTGGGCCTTTCCAGTGGAGGCTCTAGGAACATGGAGTCTAAAGGAAACTTACTTTAAAGGATTGAGACAACAGACAATTCTTGGCCAGTTCTAGTCGAGAAGGTGCCTGTTGGCCTCTTTTCCCCAGGTCGTCCAGGGGAAGGGTTTTCCAAGCTTAAAGGATCTGGGTCCTTGGCTCCCATGACTGTGTAGGTAGAGGAAGCTGGCCAAGGGAGGTGAGTGCCTCTAATGGACTACATGTCAGGCTCCAACCTCAGTTCCAGATTCTCCACTAAAAAGTCGTGGTAAATGGAGACAGAGCTGCTCAGAGCTGTGCTTCCTCAAAAACACAGCCTCAGACTTCCCTGGTGGTGCAGTGGTTAAGAATCCGCCTGCCAATGCAGGGGACATGGGTTTGAGCCCTGGTCCGGGAAGATTTCACATGCCGCGGATCAACTAAGCCCGTGCTCACAACTACTGAGCCTGCGCTCTAGAGCCCGTGAGCCACAACTACTGAAGCCCGCACACCTAGAACCCGTGCTCCGCAACAAGGGAAGCCACCACAATGAGAAGCCCGCGCACTGCAACAAAGAGTAGCCCCCGCTCGCCGCAACTAGAGAAAGCCCGCGCGCAGCAATGAAGACCCAACGCAGCCAAAAAATAAATAAATTTATTAAAAAAAACACAGCCTCAGGCTGATCCTCAGTGTATTGTCATTTTTGTACCATTTGTATCACACGCCTGCTCCTTGCCAGATGCTGTACATTGGTTACCTCCTTGCATCCACACCATGTACCAGTGAGTCCTTAGTCTATACTGGATACAAGATCCCGCCTGAGGACTTGACATCTGACTATATCTCTACCCCATAGAGAAAAGGAATGGTGTCCACTGAGTGCTGCGGATGCCTGGGAAGGGGGTGGAGGTTCAGATAGCAGACCAGCAAGAATTAAGAGTCAAATGCCCACTACATCTATGACGATTGAGCTCTTTCTACAAGATCCTCACTGTGGCCAGACCAGACCCTGGTCTGGATCCTTTACATATAATACCTCCTTCTTCACCCAGGGCCTCCACCACCTTGCATCCTCATGACCACTCTGAGGGGGCCACTATGCCCATTTACAGAGCAAAAGGAATGGAGGGTTCAGTAACTTTCCCCAAATCTCATGGTTAGTAAATGCTGGAGCTGGTATTCAACTCCGGATCTGCTGGGTCAGAGTTTTAAGTCCAGCTACCACGATAAGAGGGGGCTTTTGGAGGCTGGGAGACTGGGTTTTCTTCCTTGTTCTGCACAACTGAGCATGTGACATAATTCTCTTAATCAGTATCTGTTGACATAGAAATCAACACTGTGTTTATTGCAGTTTAGATCCAAGGCTCAGGAATCCTGAGTTCAAGGCCAAACATTGACATTCACTCATGTGAGAAATAAATTGCTGTACATCTCTGGGCACGGATTCTCATGTTAAGATACGTTTTCCTTGCCTCCATACTTTTGCACATGCTTTCCTCTGCCTGGAATGCCTTCTCCTTTCTTATTTACTGTTCCTCATTCTTCAAGACGCAGCTGCAGCATCTCCTCCCTGGGTGGGTTTTCTGAACACTCAGTGCAATCAGATGACCCTGCTTCTGGGCTCATGTGGAGATGCCAAGGTGAGGACCTCTGTGCTCAGCTGTGCCCAGTTACTGAGAGCCACGTGACGGAGCCATAGCCGGTCAGCAGCTGCCGCCTTCATGTATAACTTTGTTCTGCACGTTGGCGTCAAGCTGTGAAGTGGATTCAGCACAGAGGGTTGGTTAAAGATGCTCTCACCTTGGAAACTTGACTCTGGGGAGAGAGCCAGATTACTGCTTCTGTGTGTCTCCCTACCTCCAACTCCTGGGACCCTAATACTGTGGGAAGTTAAAGAGCAGAGTAGAGCTTCTGAGGGCACGCATGCAGAATTATGTAGAATTGAAACTGAGCTCCTTTAGTTAAGCTGATCAGGCTTCTGCTCTGGGCACAGGGTCAAGAGAAGACGGATGGCTGAGGAGACACCTGGGTGGCACCAGCAGATTGGGCTTTGCAGCCTCTCGTGAGCCCAGGCAGTCCTTGATGGAATCCGGGGATGGGGTCTTGAAAAACCTTTTCCACCTAAACTTTGTATGTCCATAGAGCCCCTGCTGCAGGATTTCCTCGGCTGGAGAGAGCTCCCGCCCCCAAATCTTCCCCTCCTGTGGCTGAGTCCTGTGGGGGTCTAAAGGCCTGACCCTCTCACCCCAGCTAGGGACAGGCGTGCAGGGTCCCCCAACCCTCAGAATTCCCTGTGCAGTTGGCTGAGCTTTCCATAGAGACCCTGCTGCCCGTAACCTGCTCCCTCTGCCCAGTCCGGCTTCTTTCCCTTCCCTTCTGTGGGTACTGAGCCCGAGAGGACTCCCTAATAAGCCTTCTGCTTATCGACCTGTGTCTTAGATTCTGCTTCCCAGCCAGCCGACCTGTGACAATGCCCGGAGCAATTTTGCCGTAAAACGTCATAGTAAATGAGAAGACCAGAGGGCCTCAGTCTCTCCTGAGCAGTACAAGCCCACAGCTCCCCGGGTCACGTGTAAACGAGGAGTGGTTGAGGGGAGGCGGGTGGAGAGTCACAGAGGCGCAGGGTGGATTTGTGAATGACCACGTGCACGGATGAGTGAAGTGGCCTGGTGGCCTGTGTGCTCCCTGGTGGCTGAGCTCATGCTGGGTCATCCATGAACCCACCACTCACTGGTTAGCGGCTCCTTCGTCTGGCCAAGAGGGACCTCTGAGGGCTCATCTTGTGTGCTCATCCTCTGCCTCTGCCTGGGTGGAAACAAACTCCATCTGGTTCTGAGGAACCTTTAGATGGTGTCCAGTCTGTCCACGCTGGAGGAGACCCTCCTTCTGGGGCTGCCATCCTTCTGCCAAGTCTCCCCACCCTGTCCCTTTCTACTCAGGCCCTCATATTAACTTGCGAGACCTGCCACAGACTGGGTGGATTAAACAACAGAAATCTACTGTCGCACAGTTCTAGAGGCCACAAGTCCAAATCTAGGTGTTGGCTGGGTTGGTTCCTTCTGAGGGCTGGGAGGGGAGGGTCTATTCCAGGCCTCTCTCCTTGGCTTGCAGATGACCATCTTTTCTCTGTGTTTCTTCATCATCTTCCCTCTATACTTGTTTGTGTCCAAAATTTCCCCATCTTACAAGGGCGCCAGTCATATTGGATTAGAGTCCACTTTCATGACCTCACTTTAACTTGGTGACCTCTGTAAAAACCGTATCTGCAGATAAGCTCATATCCTGAAGTTCTAGGGGTTAGGACTTCAATGTATGAATTTTGGGGAGGACACAGTTCAACACATAAGACTGACTTCTTTAAGCCACGCCTGGAGGAAGGGTGTGGGGATGGCATGCTGCCTCTGTCTCGGCTCCCCTGGTTTCCTAGAAACAGCAGGAGCTCTGGTGACTGACATCTAAAAGCAAATTGTCAGGACAGCCTTCTCACCCTTTCCATGGCCTTGTCAGTCTCTGTAATTGAACCTTTAGAAACCTCTGCCCTTTCCGTCGTCTTTCTCGCTTGAGTGTAACGCAGTATCACATTCCTCCTCTCCCTTAACCTCTAACCTATGATGATGCTAATCTAACCCTCACTCTGCGTCAGTTGTGCTCTTGTAGGCTGGACTACTGTTTTGCACTTTTGAATTCATTGACTCTTTTCTGCAAGTTTCCTCACCTTTGAAATGAATAACGGGAAAAAGTGAATGTTCTATTTGCTCCAAATGCATTTACTCTTCTATTAAAAAGTCAATTCATTTTTATTGAACACATACTATACGCCAGGCACTTTACTATTTCACCTGTGGCTTTTAAAGGCATTGCAAGTGGTTTATGCTTGTCTGCTTATCTGATTATTTTGCTTGCTGATGTACCTAGATATCATCCCCTCTTCCACAGTGTCAGACCATGGGATTTGCAGCTGGAGAAACTTGGCTCAAGTTCAAGTTGTGCCATTTGCTATCTGTGTAAATTTGGTCAGAGTGCTCAAGCTGTCCTTTTTATTCATCAGCTGTAACATGGGAATAACAATAATTAGGTATCCCTAGAGAATAAGTGAAATAATGAAATACAGTTTGTGAAATTGCTTAACAAGGTGCTGGGCACTGGGTAGACAGTAAATATTTGTTTTTAGAAATATTGTTTTTAGTCAATGTGCATCTAGTCAGTGTGCATCTGGGGTCTGTGACCCCAGACCTAGGGTAACAGATGAGCCACCTTCCAGGTGCTGTGGCTCCTGAGGGACTGTTGAGCTCCTGGAGGGTCGCAGAGCCACGTGGAAGATGTTACCACTGCCAGAGGGTCCTGAAAGCACAGCTGCTGTTGGAAGCTCTTGCTGTATAGATATCATTTCACCAATGACAAAATCACTTGACTTTTTCTAACTGGAGAGAACCTCCTCCTCGTCCATGTGTGTTAGTTTTGTGTTGCTGCTGTAACAACTTACCAAAAACTTAGTGGCTTAAAACAACACAAGTTTATTATCTTACAGTTCCGTAGATATGTATCTCACTGGGCTAATCAAGGGCTGTGTTCCTTCTGGAGGCTCTAGGGGAGAATCTGTTTCCTTGCCTTTTGCAGCTTCTAGAGGCTGCCCATATTCCTTCACACATGACCCCTCCTCCATCTTAAAAGTCAGCAACTCTGGGCTAAGTCCTCACGCTGCTGCCGTCTATCTGGTTCTCTTTTATGCTCTCATGATTACAGTGAGCCCCCCCCCCCACCCGCCCAGATAATCCAGGATAATCTCCCAATCTCAAGATACTCAATTTAATCACATCTGCAAAGTCTCTTTTGATGTGTAAGGTGACATATTCGTAAGGTTAGGATGTGGACATCTTTGGGAGACCATTATTCTGCTTACAATAACAAGTGAGGACACAGGCTCAGAGAAGGCAAGGATTTGACCAAGGCCACACAGCAGCTGGTGGAGGGTCAGGACTTAATGATTGGCTCAGATCTGGGGTGTGAGGTGGTGGAGGCAGAAAGGAAGGAATCAGAGATAAAAACAATGTCAAACAGTCCAGCATACTGTCCCCCTGCCTCTGCTTCACTCATTTCTAGAAGCTTCCAGAGTCTGGCCCATAAGTCAGAGACAAAGAAAGGAGTAGAAGAGGACAAAATGATGATGTCAGGGGAAAATAAACGCACATTTATTCCAGCTTCTGTTGTGGGTGGAAGCTCAGCTTCCTTGGTGTTACATTTGTGGGCATAATTATCTGGTAACGCAAATTGAGCACCAGGAACCTGCTGGAGCTGGCGGGGAAGCTAGACCCTGGCGATACAGCTGGGGGAACGCAGAACCCATCGGCTTTCCAGTCTTCTCCCCCGAGCCTGCCTCATCTGCTCATATGTAGTCAGCTGGTGGGCAGCCAGACAGTGGCTGCTGTTCTGTGGAGAAACTGAGCATTTATCCCTGGGTCTCTCCCTGGCACGGGGTTGAAATGCCCACCAGAGTGTGGCAGATGTGGTTCAAATCCAAGCTCTTCCTTTTACAACCGTGGGGTCTTGGGCAGTATTCCTACCCTCCCTGAGCTGCCTTGGTTTCCTGTATTATAACATGACATTGACGGTAACTATTTCATATGGTTGACCTGGGAATGAATACCGTGAGAATGCAATTAAACAAGGAAGCACAGGGCTAGGCACGTGGGAGGCTGTTGGGAATACCTGTTCTCCAGAAGGCAGCTGGGAATAGACTGGTGGGGAGACAGGCTGGAGGAGACCCAGGCTCATTCTGCTACCTGAGCACAGGTGCACGCACCTGCCCCGGTTGGCCCCTGTGCGCAAGGAAGCTACGTTCCTTTATATTGCCATCTCCGTCCATCCTAAACTGCTCCCTGGATCCCGGGGCAGCAAAGCTGTTCAGAGGGCCTTTTAGAGAAGAAGGCAGGGTGGTGGCATGTGGTGCTATGAACTTGGAGAGCACTGCATACCCCTCTCCTCTGCAGATTCTTCATGTGTGTCAGCATCTCAGCCACTCTGAAGTCCCACCACTACAAAGAAAGTGCGGCTGAACCTTTTCCAAAAACTTGATCTCAGAGATCTTTAACTGGACCATCTGGCTGGATGCTGGTGTCCTGAGGATCTCCTGGCACAGTTTGGGGACACTGGGTCAAACGTGCCTCTGGTCACAGCCTCCTCTCTGGCCACAAGTGCCTTTTCACGCAAAGGCTGAGGCAGCTCATCTTAGAAAATATTGAGCAACCCCAAACTATGTAAAAACCCATTCCCCATACCCCTAGAGTTTCCCTTTCCATAGGCAGATGAATACAGCGTATGTTGCAGAAAAATAAAATGCCTTATATGTCAGCCCAGTTGGCTGGCTCTCTTTGAGGGGTGTTTTTGGGCCAGGTGTGGGTAAAGCTCCCATTTGTTAGGGCTGTGCTCATTGCCTCGGGCAGCTCCCTGGCTCTCTGAGCCTCCTTGTCCTGGACGCTTCTGCCTCTGGGCTGTGGGTTGCCCGTGCCCCCTGGCTGGTGGCAGAGAGGGCAAAAATGTCCGAGCTCCTCAATCCCAAGCTGACCTTGGAGATAAAACCTCCTTCAGCCCTTCCCCCACCCCAGGATGCTGCTGTTGGTCCTTGTGTGGAAATGAATGCACCCTGCGTTGCTTGATCCATCTGTTGTTGAAACCTCGGTGGAGGGCGGCTGCTGTGGGTCGGTCTGGGTCAGCTGCCGCCCCTGTGCGCCTCCGCCATCCCTCCACCAGGCTTGCCTTTTCCCCCCAACCTCAAATGTTGCAATCCCACCATATCACCCAGACCAAGATCAAACGCTTCCTTCTTCCTAAAGTTTTCTCTCTCCCGTTTTTTCTTCTGCTGACCCTCTGAACGATCCTCATGATTTCCTGGCTTTGGTCCTAATCTCTGTGCGTGATATTTCCTCTCTATCAGGAGGCAAACTTCTCATTGGCAGCCAGTCTTATTCTAAGTAAGTGTTTATTGAGGACCAACCATGTCCCAGGCCCCTTACTTAAGTATTTGGCCCTCTGACCACTCTGGGGAGGGAGCATCTTTATCTTCATTTTATTAATGAAAACCTTAGGGTTGGGGTCATGAAGAGACTTGCCCAAGCTACTGATACTTCAGAGGTAACAGGGCCTGAGTTTGAACCTTGATCTAACTGCAAGCTTCATAGCATCACTTGAAGCTTCATATCATCAGTTCCTCTTTTTTTTTTTTTAAATGAGACTTTGACAAAAATTCCATCACCAGGTTTCCAAATTCTCCTCCTTTGCAGTAAGGAAAATGCAACTTCATCGCCCATTTAAATGCTGTTATCAGTTTTATTGAAGTTGTAGCGGCAGGAGTTAGATAATGACCTGCGTGGACTGAGATTCTGGCAAACTTCCTAGACTGTAAGGTTATCCTTTTCATGTTGGGTTTTTGTTGTACTAATTGGTACCAATGCAACCAACCTGCTCAGCTGTGATTTTTTAGACCAGAGGAAATTTCCAATCAGAAGCCTTCGTGGCCCTTTGTGACACGTCTTCGACTGTTGGAAGGAGAATACCATCCACATTCAGGGGACCCTCCCGGTCAACCAGGGTTTGCAAAGCCGCCCTCAGCAAACGGGGATGTGCTGAGGCATAATGGACCAGAGCGCTCGTCCTCAGGCCAAACTGCCCCGGTGGGGCTTTAACAGACCCAAAGCCCAAGGTGCCCCTGGTGAAGCGGACTCTCTGGAGAGAGGTAGGGCATCTGTGTTTGCACAGAACTCTGCAGCTTGAAGGCAACTGAAGGTGGGCGTCACTGGACCCCAATGGGGAGGACCCAGGTCCTAGGAGGGGCAGTGGAAACACATGGGGATGCTCAGCCTGGGGTCCTGGGATGGGCCCAGAGAGCCAGGACAAACTAAGTTAGGGGATGTTCTGGGGGGGATGGGCTCCCAGAGGGAGGGTGACTTCTTAGCTGCGGAGACACTTTTGAAATTCTGAAATTCTAGGACCGTTACAGCATTGCCCCATGCTCCATCCAACGTGGAAAAGAGACTTAAGAAGAGCGAAGACGACCTTTGTAAATAAGTTTAAGCATTTGCTGTTCACCAGGCCCCGGTACAAGGCCTGCGGCAGCCATAACAGCAGGTAGCAAGTTGCTGTGTGTGTTGCTGAATCTTGTTAAAAGTCCAGCAGACGTGAGCCACTCAGCATTCACAGAGATGGAGAAAGGAAGGAGCAAAGATCCCTTCCAGGCTCAACACCTGAGGCCCTGGTCCCTCATACCGCCCTGGAGCTGCCGGTTATCTCATTCATCAGTGGCCCCTAACCTGCTCCCACCTTCCCAGCCCTCCTGTTGGCCAGGGGTTCATTGGTCATTTCTGATTCACTTTCACAAGAAGTTGTGGGTAGATCATTGGAGGCCAGGACTTGCACCCTGAGCTCCTGGGTTTCAAACCCTACTTCTGTCACCTATAAGCTGTGTGTCCTTGGGCAAAGTACTTAACCTCTCTGAATCCCTGTTTCTTTTAATATAAAGGACTTTTACAATGATCCCCAGGGCTTTGGAAAAGGGTAAGATGAGTTAATGCATGGGTCAGCAAAATTTTTCCATAAAGGGCTAGATAGGACATATTTTAGGCTTCGTGGGCCATACGGTCGCAGTCTCAGTTACTCTGCCATTGTAGCACTAAAGCAGCCATAGATGATACATAAACAAACTGGTGTGGCTGTTCCAATAAAACATTATTTACATAGACAGGCAGTGGAGGGGGGTGTGTGTGTGTGTGTAGATTCAGGCCACTTGGTAACCCCTGAATTAATGCACATAAAACGCTTAGCACAGGGCCTGACGCAAGGTAATCTATGAATAAATAGTGATGGCTGTTATTATTATTACTAGTCATACACGGGGATAGCTGAGCACAGTCTGCCGGTTCCAGCTGGAAAGGTGTGCACGAGGGGAGGAGGAATCCAGGAGATCCTGGTGGGTGTTATGAAGACCATCCCACAAGCATCACGTGACGTTACAGAGGGCTCTGATGTTCTAAAATAGCTGCAATGGTAGAAGGGGTGTTAGCACAGCGCAAAGCAGGGTAAGCGTGTGTGTGTGTGTGTGTGGTTGGGAGGGCAGGAGAGGAACATATTAATATTCTTTGCCAGACAGATCCTTGTGCAGTTATAACGGAGCTCCCCATCACCATTTGTCACTTAGATTCTTACCTGTAACTGGCAGGGAAAACCCATCATCACTAGAAGGGCCCTGATTGGAAGCACTGCCCTATAAGATGATTACTGTCTCTTTGGTTTGAGCATGGCTGGGACCCTCCCTGCCACCTCTCGAAGACACCCAGGGCCGGGGAGAATGTGGGACCACCTCTGTGACTGTCCCATGGTGTAGCTCTCTCCCTCTGGATCCCTCTTCTCTGAGTTCTAGAACATTCTCTGGGGCCTTTTCTAACTGGCTTTTCAGATACACTGTCTGAGGTTTGTGCTAGAGCCCAGGGCTGGAGGCTTCCATGCGCGGGAGCTCAGAAAACCCCAACAAGTTGCCTTCACGATGATTTCTTGAATTGAGATGCTGCTGCCCCAGGTACGAGTGAGGGCGCCTTCCCTGAGGGCCACACTCAGCTTCTAAAGAGAAGACCCTGGCAGAGGAAAAGTACAGACCTTCGCTGACAGCCCCACATGCTGATCTGTCTAGATAAAAACTTGGGAAAGGCCATTATCATCCAACAACGCTGCTGGAGACTTGCCCAGATATCAATTCCTGGATGAGTAACCACAGAGAGACAGTTTCTGTCTCTGAGAGAACGGTTGAGGCAGTTTCTGAAAGATTCCAGAGCTCCTGGCTCATTTTCAACATCTTCACTTCGCAGCCGAGGAGGCCGAAGGTCATGGCGGGTGTGCTTCCCGGCCCACAGGCAGGCAACGAACACGCCGGGCCCAGAAGCAGAAGGCCTCCATCTAGTCCTGTGCCATGATGATGCCTTCTCCCTGCCTCGGAGTCACAGCTGGTTGTATGTTTGTGCCTCTTGTCCATGCAAGTGATGTCTGTCGGCACTGCTCACAGCTGGACCCCCAGCCCCAGACCAGGCCTTGGCCCGTGGCGGCTCTAAGTATATGTTTGCTGAACAAATGAATGGCCATAACGGCAAGTTCCCCCAAGCTGTGCTTCCAGTGGGACAAACGGGCCCGTTATCCTCAGAGAAGTTGAAAGCCCCGTGGCCACTATGAATTGCAATTACAAAGTAACTGAGAGAGGGTGGGGCAGAACATTTGAAAATAGCTCCCCAAATCTGTCTAAGGAATGTGTCTCAAGCTGGATCCTCCCAGAAGCGGATTTTGACTGCAAGTGGCTGGTTTGGCAGGTGCTCAGGGAAGCACCAGCAGGGCTCTGTGGAGGGGAGAGAGGGCGGGAAGGAAGACAGTACAGTGTGCGTGAACCAGCAGGCTCTGGGCGTTGGGGCGGAGCCCCAGGGGGGCCTCTGGGAGACTTGGGAGTCGTTCCACCTACAGGTGAGGAGCTAGAGTGGGGACCCACCAGCTCGCACTAATCGTGGGTGGGGAGCTGCTCCCAGGGTGTCAGCCCCTCCATGCCCCAGTCTGCCGGAGCAGCCAGGCTCGTGCACGTGAGCGCTGACGCAGGTGGCCGGCGGGAGATAACTGCTGCCCCCCTCTTCCTCCTTTTGATAAGTTAGGAAACTGAGGCTCAAAGCAGTTAAGGGACTTCCTGATAAGCAGTCAGGCTGGGCTTCAAGTCCAGTTCCGTCTGGCCGTGGAGCTGTGCTCTCTCTGCTGTCCTTGTGGGTCCCCAGCACTTTCCCCGAGCGGGGCGTAGGGTGAGAGGGTCCCCCTGGCAGAATCTTCTCCGCCTTTTTCTAGGATATGACTGCCCTGGTGTATTCCGTTATAACATCCTTCCTCCTCCTGTTCAGAGCAGTTAACTTTGCCTCATTATTATTTCATCGGGCTGAGCTTTAGTGAACCACAGCCTTTAATTTGTTTATTTAACATTCCTGGTCTGCACTTGCTGATAGAGTAAAACTGATTAGTTAATTAATTGTAGCCTGCCACAGCTCATGCCGGATCGTGACAGTATTTCAGAAGCTGATGGGAGCTCAGGCAGAGGTGGGTGGTGACGGAGATGGGTCACAGAGCCCTGGCCTGAGTGCAAGGCAGGGAGGGGACAGGCTGGCCTCCGTCAGCCCTGCCTGCCGAGTTCTGAGGCCACACAGGCCTGGTCGAGGCAAGAAGCAGGCCCGTGGCCTCAGTCCCAGCCATCGGGAATCCAGGTCCACCATGTTTCTTTGTGTAACACATTTGGTTGTATTTTTGGACCCAGGATTGGCTTTGGTGACATTGTCTTTCTGCCAGATTGATCCAGAAGTTCCAGAGGAAGGGTTCCAAACATGGGGCATGTCTGAAATGGTCCTGGTTCTAACGGGCTTGGCTGGGACAGCTGTGAACTCCAGGGGGCCCCTAGACTCATCCCAGCAGCCGGTCTTGCCAATCAAGTGCCCCATGGCTAGAAATCAGGCCCTTTCTTCCTGTTTGAGATCAAGGCTTTGCCTTCCTCCAGGAACTGGGTCTGGAAGGGTGATGACCTTTCTCTCATTCTCCAGTCCTGTGTTGACACGAGACCCTGGCCCCCAGGATTCGGGTTTTGCCCAGCACGTTGTCCGCCATTGACCTCTTCCTGTACCCCCGTGACACTGCCCCATTTTCATTCATTGCTAAATTCATAAGTGTTTATTAAGAGGCCTATTATATGCCAGACTCTGCCCTAGGCACTGGGACACAGATGTGGCCCCTGCCTTCACAGGGCTTCCTCTCTTCCATCCAGGGAACATGGTTTGTTTTGCTCCCTCTGCAACCTTCCTACATTGCCCGCCAGCCTTGGTGGACCTTTTCTCTCGTGTTTGTTGAAAGCACTTCCTATGTGCTGGATGTTACCTCCTTCGATTTCCACCATACGTGGAAAGGGTACTGCAAGAAGTACTCTTACAGATACTGCAAGAAGGAGTATTTAACTTGATGGGGGGCGAAGGCTCCAGGAGATGACATGACCTGTGCCAAGCCAGGAGGTATCAGACTTAGCGCTTGAACCTGGGAATTGCACTTGGAAGTCCAGAGCACAGTCTATTCAACTTGGCTGACTGAGCTCCAGCCATCCCTCCTCTGTTCTGTTCTGTTCTGCTGCTTTTGAAATGACCGTGAACTAGGGTGCTGTGCTGGGACAGTTCTCCCAGGCTTGGGAGAAATGGAAGCTCTTGTTGTGAAATTGTATTTAGTGATCCTTTGCCTTGGGAAGGAGGAAAATGGCAGAAGAGACAGATTTTTCCAGGGTTGGGTTCCTCCTTGGACCCGGCCCCAGCTACTCAGCCTGTGCCGTCTGGTTAGGACATACGGGCCAGTCTCAGATTAAAGCCCAGCCCTACAGGGACTTTGGCCTCTCCCAATGGCCTGGTTTGTCTATGGACACAGTGCCCATTACTCTGTGTTAAATACTTGTAGCTCTACAATAAATACCTGTTGAAGAGTGAATCAGAATGAATGAAGAAACTATTTGAATTTTGGTCTTGTCTCCTGCTACCTGGGGGACTTTGGGCAAGTCACTTCATTTTCCTGAGTCTGAGATGTATCAGCTATAAAATGGAATTTATAATAGAGAGGGTTGTTGTGGAGATTAAATGAAATAACGTGGAAATGTCCAGCTCAGTTCCTGGTATACAGTAGGTGCCAAGTGCAGCCTCCCAAATTCAGGTTCAGGTTCAGGCAGGGATGGACAACGTCTTTCAGATTCGTTTTGTGCTCACCTTTTCCTCTGATTCTCCTGGAAACGGAGAAATGCAGCCGCACACGGATGTTCCCACCACCCCCAGCAACTCTGGAAACATGTGCCTTGTTTATTCTCAGTCACCTCATCCACAGGATAGGGACACAGGCCTTTCATTCAGAGAGCTCCACAGGCAGCATGGAAGGCCTTGCCCACCTCTCAGCACCCTGAAAGAATGAGTGAGGTGTTGTTTCCATGTGCTGGGCAGAAGGATGGCAATTAGGAAGGATTCATTGTAATTACCTATTTATCTCTGAGATTTGACCTAGGAGTGTTTCTGTTCAAACAACAGTGTTTAGCGGTGCTCAGCTAGGCATACAACCTCCATCTGCTCCTTGGTTTCGGTGGACAGAGCCTGGGGGTGGGCGGAGGCATCCCTCTCTCAGCCTCACCAGTGAGCTTTGCTTTGTTGTCACCTTGAGTAGATCGCTTTGCAGAAACACCAGTCAGTGATGGCTCAAGGACCAACTAATTTCGCTTTTGCTTTTTGATTGAGGAGTAGAGAGGCATTTCTTACAAAGCATTCCTGACAGGGACTTGAGAAGGGACACAGTAGTTTCTAAGACAGTGTGGAGGATTTTTTAAAAACTCATTGAAGTATTGGAGAAAAGGTAACTGATTTGCTGTGAGGCTGCTATGTTGAGGTGAAATATTAAAAGGAAAATATCTGTTGACTTGGGTCAACTCAAAGCATCCAATTGTCTTTTTTTTTTTAATAAATTTATTTATTTTTGGCTGTGTTGGGTCTTTGTTGCTGTGCGCGGGCTTTCTCTAGCTGCGGTGAGTGGGGGCTACTCTTCTTTGCGGTGCGCGGGCTTCTCATTGCGGTGGCTTCTCTCGTTGTGGAGCACGGGCTCTAGGTGCACGGGCTCAGTAGTTGTGGCACATGGGCTCGGTAGTTGTGGCACGCGGGCTCTAGAGTGCAGGCTCGGTAGTTGTGGCGCACAGGCTTCCTTGCTCCACGGCATGTGGGATCTTCCCAGACCAGGGCTCGAACCTGTGTCCCCTGCATTGGCAGGCAGATTCTTAACCACTGCACCAGCAGGGAAGTCCGATTGTCTTTTAAGCAACAAACATTTAGAGACAGTCAATGGTGGAAAAGATACTATGGCGGGTGCGGAGGTGGGAGTGATGGTGAACTAAAAACAATTAAAATGTAACTGTCTTTCAGGGGTCCAAGGTCAAGTGAGAGAGACCCGCCATGGACATACCAGAGGTACCAGTTGCCATGGAATGGCTGACCTGCACAAAGTAAGGACAAGAAGCCAGAATGGGCCGCTTGGGTGGTGTGGTGGGAGGCTGCTTCCTGGAGGCCGCATAGTCTTGATAGAGGGAAAGATATAAGCACACAAGGGCAAGAAGAGGTCGTTTGGGCATGAAAGGCATTGGATCAAAGGCCCTGAGAATGGTCTGGCCATGGGACTGGGGGGGAGCAGTGAGACTTGCTCAGGGATAGGCTGGGTAGAAGACCTCAGATCCTAGTTTCCACTTTGTCAGCTAGTAGCTGGGTCACCCGGGCTAGGCGACCTCCCTGTCAGGGCATCACTGTCCTAGTGAATCTCATGGCTGATTGAAGACAAGAGTATGAAAATAAATGTGAAGAGATTGTGCAACTCCCCTCCCTTTCTTCTCCTTAATTTCCTGCAAATCAATTCCACATGCCCAGTGGCCACTGGATATAAGATGAGGAAAGCCCCGTGGTCCGCAGATGGTCATTGGGTGTGACCGGCCAGTGTTACCCTCATCCTTCCCCCAGAGAACTATTGGAGTCTGCATCCCCAGGTGGCAGTGTGAGACTCTGTGGCCACAGCTGCACCCCGTGACCATGCCAGGAACATGAACCAGGCAGGTCTCATCTTCCTGTCATCCTTAAACTGAGATATGCTCTCCCGCCACAGAGTTAGCTACGTGCTGCAGCTGCTCCTATGACAAAGATATTCCCGTAAACAATGAGGAAAACTTCCGGAAAACCTACTGTGGTAGGCAGAGTAATGGTCCCCAGAGAGGTCCTAATGCTTGGAAACTGTAAATATGTTACCTCTTCTGGCGAGGGGAATTAAAGTTGCACATGGGATTAGTGTTGCTGGTCAGCCGCCCTTAAAATAGGGAGATTGTCTTGGATTATCTAGGTGGACCCAGCTTAATCATAAGCGTTCTTAAAAGTGGATGGCAGAACAGAGATGGCAGTGTAGCGGCGCGAGAAGAAATTAGCCCAGCACTGCTGGCTTCGGAGATGGAGGAGGGGGCCTTGAGCCAAGGAATGTGGGCAGCCTCTAGAAGCTGGAGAAGACAGGGCAACAGTCTCTCCCCTAGAGCCTCCAGAAAGGAGCACAGCCCTGCCAACATATTGACTTTAGCCCAGAGACACCTGTGTCAGACTTCTAATCTATAGGACTGTAAGGTGATAAATTTGTGTTGTTTGAAGCTACCAAATTTGTGGTAATTTAGGAAATTACCACAGTGATAGGAACCTCCACCTACCCTCCACCTCTAATTCTCCTTCCTGAATTCCAAAAGATGCTGTCATTCGTATGTATGTTCACTCATTCATTCATTCAGTTGCGCTTACATATACTCATGTATTCCTATACTTTAGGTTCCTAATTTGTAAATAGAAGTTAACAGTAGAAGAATATTTCATAGGGTCTTTTTGAAGATTAAATTAAATGAAACAAGAAAAGGGCTTAGCACGTTGACTGGCGTGGCACAAGCATTCATAAATGTTAGCTGTCTCTGCCATTTTTTTTTTTTTTTCTTGTTGTTCAGTCAGGAAACCTCTCTTGGGCACCAGGCTTGTCCCAGCTCTGCCTGAGCTCAGGCCGTGGTTCCTGGATGGAAGAACAGGTTGGGTGAGGGTCAAAGGGGGCTTTCTCTGAAGCCCTTCTCGGTAACTATGTGTCATTGGCCGCCTCTACCTACAAGGCAGGCTACTAGATTCAGTCCTTCTCTTAGGCTCATGGCTGCCCTTGAACAAAACCAGGGTTCTCTTAGGGAGACAGGGAGATAGGATTTTAGTATGAAATTGCCCACAGTTGGTAAAGCTGTGGAGACAAAGGAAGGAAGTTAGTGAGAACAGGCAATGATCATTTGGGGAGTACCATTAGGTACCATATCTTTTATATGTGTCCTTCCATGTAACCTCACAACCACTCTGCAAGGTTAGTAGTCTCGTCCCCATTTCAGTGTGATGGGACAGAGACCCAACCTCACACAGCTAATAGGTGGAGGCACAATGGAACCTCTGGATTCCAAGTCTTCTGGATTCCAAGTCCACGCCCCTTCCATCCACCACTGCCTCACCTTCAAGGTGCGGGGCTGCAGACGAACCCAGCAGATTGAAAACCCCATTTCTCCCTGCTCTTTTATTCTCTGGCTTGACTGTAAAAAGAGGTGTTTCCTCCAGCAGGACACAGGCTGGTTTTCCCTGGTCTTTCCAGCTCCTCTCAGTGCTGGGGGAGCACTGCTGCTCTCAACACCCATGCCAGCCCTGTCCCTGGGCAAGTGCAGCCAACAGGAAGCATCCCACGTAGATCCAGTGCAAACACAGTCATCACCGCTGAGCAAGGCTTCCGGAAGCAAAGCTCTCTGGCTCCTGAGAAACCTCATGTCCTGCTAACCTTTCCTTTGCAGCTTCTCTGGGCTGCAGGGGGCTGCCCCTGGCGCTGCCTAGCACATACCTAGTTCCTCCTCTCGCCAGAGCATTTCTTGCATCGTTGAAGCCCGTTGAGCTTTTCTGTTCACTTCGGGACAACATTTTGCTTCCTGGGTGCCCACTGGACAGCTGAGCCCATCTTGTGTGAGCCAGTCATCATGGAAAAACCCTTCAGGAGGCAAGACACAGGCGAGGGGTCCTCATGGAGAGTCCATCTGTCTGAGCCGAGATCTGTCATCAATTGTCCTAACTGAAATTGAGGCACATTAGTAAGACGGTCAGCCAGCAAATAAAGGGGGCCTTTAGCTATCATTTGGAAATAATTATTCAAGTAAAAATTGAATGAGTGATTAGGCTGAGTAGCTGAGGCAACATCTCTTAGACTAAAGCAGCTGTGCCTTTTAGATGCCCAAGGGTGACTGATGGCAGAGGAAAGCCTGCGTGTATCTCTGGGACCACATAAGGAGGCACGGGCAGGAGTTTCATAATGTCCTTCCCTGACTCACTGCAGGCAGGCCCTCTGGGGCTGAGCTGTGAGCACTTGAACCACAGCACTGGAGACACACCGGTGACTGTCCACCTACAGGACTCTTGCATCCAAACAGCAGTTTTCCCTGGCACGGGCTTGGGAAATTTTACCCCTCAGTTAGAGTGGCCTCCTGAGTTTTCCTCTTTAATCAGCCTTCATTCCCAACCACAGGATGGCCATGATGATTAGACAAGACGGGGTGTGTGCCCTGCAGGTGTGCAAGTCGCCTTCCCATCCCCTAAACCTCCATCACTTGCTTTGTCAGCATCTCCTGCACGAGGACCGTTAGGTGTTCCATAGTGCTTCCTGGTTCTTTCTCTGCATGTTTATTTTTCATGCAGCTGAAATAGAATCCAAAAGAGAGAACAGTCAGAGTAAAGTTGACTAAGTACTTACTATGAGTGAGGCTTTGTGCCAAGGACTTTACAATAATTATCATATTGTTTCCCTAAGGCAATTACCATTATATTTACAGATTGAAAGTTTACAAGTTTCCAGATTGAAAACTAAGGCTTGTAGAGATTATCCTGCCCAAGTACAGCCAGCTAGTAAGTCTAGAGCTAGGATTCAACCCAGATTGGTTTAACTATGAAGGAAGTATAAATGAGAAACCTCCAGTAATCTACATGTTAACCCTCAAGTCTTAGACAGTGGATGTTTCTTATTATTTCCTGGAGCCAATACAAAATACTACTGTACCTTAGAAGCCCTTGGATAAATATTAAATTATATTTGATTAAAACTTTGATCAAAAAACCTGTTGCCATGTCCCAACATTGAAAACTAGAATTCCGTGTATGAGAGATCTGGTGCCTCCCTGTGAAATAGAACATTCAGCTCACTAGAACGTTAGGGTCCTGAGCATTCCAGATAAGAGAGTTTTCTCTATAATAAATGTAATGTATGCAATTTGGAGAAGAACTCACAGAATATGTTTTGAGAAATACTGGGAAGGTAGTGGTTACTGTATCTAATGATGAATGGTCTTCATTCTGGTCTTTCCTTTCCCTTCAGTTTCCATGTCCTGTCTGCTAAGGTGGGAGAGGTATAGAGGAGGAACAGTATTCATGCTTTATTTTTGCCTTTTATGTGTCTGCTCCCTTCATGGGTGGGAGGGGAGATGGCACAGGATCCACAAATCCTGGGGACCATAGAATGTGCCCTAATCCACCGATAACCTCCTCTACTACACTGGGCTTCCCATCTGATAAAGAAGAGACTTGGGTTAATCTGCTCTCAAGTCAAAAAGACCTTCTCTTGGTTGTGTCTATTGCATCCACTGCAGTTCCCTTTTTTCCCAGGAAGGGATGGGAAAAGAGATCACATGTCCACGTATCATTTCATTTTCTCAACACAAATCCTCCAGGCTAGGGTTTCACCCAATTTATCGACAAGGAAACTGAGGCTCTGGACGTTTGAATGGCTCATCGAAAGCCGTGTAGCCAGTGAGTGGTGGAGCTAAGCTTTAAGTCTAGGCATTTCGTACCCTGGCAGGAGTTGGGGTCTTGTAAGAGGCTACAGTTCTAAGTGGGGAACACCAGTGTAGACCACCCTTGAAGAAGCTCTGCCCTGCGTGGAATGGGGTGTCCAGTGGGACGTCTTGGCTTTGCCCACAACCTCTACCCACTGCATCTTGAAGAGAAGAAGGCTGTTACTTGTATCACTCCAAATAAGATTTTACTTATTAAAAAAGCATACTTAGACTATAAATAAGGCAAAGAGGATTGAGTGCTTGAATGTTAACAAAATAAACCCCTTGGAAATAAATGAACATCTCATATTACGCTTCATTTCAGTTTCATGAGCTCCAAAACAGCACTTCAAGTGATTAATGTTTTCTTCATTAATTGTAAGTAAACCCAAGTAAAACCTTGCTCTTTAACATGTTTTTTTAGAAGATTGAGGGTAGTTCATTTCTAAGAATAACCTTTTGAAACCTGCTGTAGGCAATTCAAGGTGGTGGAGAGGGTATGCGCTTTGTGTCAGGCAGACCTGGGCTTGGATCTGGGTGCTATGACTTTCTGACTGTGTGGATCTGAAAGAATGAGCCTTAGTGTCACATTATGATATGGAAATATTAATGTGAACCTCACAGAATCATGGCGGTCTGTTACATTGTTGGCCCCCAATGAGCCAGGTCTCCTGGTATCCATGTGCTTTGAATCTAGGCTGTGTTTATGGCTTGTTTTAACCAGTAGAATGTGGTAGAACTTCCAAGAATACTGAAGTGTAAGTTGTTAGGTTTTCTAAAATTGTGATTCTCAACGGGAACCCATTTTACTCCCCAAGGGACATTTGGCAATGTCTAGAGACTTTTTTTATTGTCCCGACTGGAAGAGTGCTACTGGCATCTAGTGAGTGGAGACCCGGGATGATGCTAAACATTTTGCAATGCGTAGGACAGGTGTCTGCTGCCGCCTCCCCAAAAAAGAATGATCCAACCTCAGTTGTCGATAGCGCCAAGGTTGAGAAGCCCTCCTCTAAAGGCTTAGGCTGGGAACTGGCCCTAAGTCTCCATGCAAGAAAACCGGTTACATTGCTGGAAAGACCATGTAAAGAGGCTACCTGGAATTGATGAGACCACAGTGAGAAGGAGAAGCCCTCAGACTCCCTGGAGAGAGACCCACCACAGCTTCCTCAGCAGCAGAATACAGCCAATGAGTGATCATCAGCAAGACTGGCAGAAGAACTGCCCAGCTGAGCCCAGCCCTTTTTGCAGAATCACGAGCAAAATGGAAATGTTTTGTTTGTTTCAGGCTAAGTTTTGAGATGGTTGTACATCAGTAGATAACTAAAATGATAGCACATATTAAAGGAAACTATAGTGTTTCAACCAACGTCAGAGTCCTTAGGCAGGGGATACTGTGACACGTCACCCAGATTCCCTCTTCAGGACTCAGCTCTCATCCCCCCCAGCTGCTGGTAGTATTGGTGGCTGACAGTTCACAGCCGAGTGCCCCTCTGGGATTTGCCTTCTGCTGAAGAGAGTCACCTCATCCAAGCTCGGAATGCCTTCCCTGGGGCAGCCTGCATCAGAGGACTGGTCCATGTGCGGGAAGAAAGTCCTGGAACCCTTGCCTTAAAGCAGGACAGCAATAAAGTGTCATCTCAGTACTAGTGATCCCCGGGGCCATTGCTGAGATGGCAACTGCTAAACCCCTCCCTCGGCCAGCTCCAGCTTCTGTCACCTCCTCCAGGTCTTAATCTTGAGAAAATTCCCCCAGGAATCTCCTGTATGCAGATCTCGGTCTCACAGTCTCTTCCCCAGAAACCTGACTTGGAATACCTTCTTTTTCCCTGTCTTCCTCCCATCTGGAAGTTTTTGCCTTAAGACCCTCAGGACAGAAGGTAGTTTGGCCAAGAGCATGTCCTGGGATGCTGAATCAAGCCAGAGTCCCCGCTCCATCACTGGCTTTTCGGTCTCTGTTAAGTTTCAGTTGCCTTGACAACAAAGAAAGAAGCAAAAAGCCATGCCCTGAATGTGACGAGAGATTCGAAAGTTTAACTGTAACTCTGGGAAACTTATAAATAGCAAAGAAACACAGGGAAACATATTAATCTTCACCAGAAACGCAAGAAGTGCAAATTAAATCCACCTTGAGATACCATTTTACACTGACTAAATTAGCAGAACAAAGTAAAAATAAATTCAGATACACATTGCTGGTGACGTTATGGTGAATATTGGGTCCTCTTAATCTGCCAGTTTAAATATAAATTTCTCCACACTAGGAGAAAGCAATATGGCAATACACAGTGGAAACTGTAAATATGCCCTTGCCCTCTGGCCCATTAATAAGAAAGTATCTGAATACAGCTGTTTAAGAGACGCTTGGGGATTTAAATTCTGATCTCTTAAATTTCACCAGGATGAAAAACAAATGTAGTGTAAATAAATATGTGCCGGATAACAAGAAGCTAGAACACAGAATTGGAAGATTGGGAGATATATGTTATATAAGAAAAAAAGACTAGTATTGAACTCGTGGCAATGTTTCTGAAAGCGTACGTAGTCTCCGGACTACGAGTATCCAAACTGCCTGGGCTTTTATTAAAAGGTAAGATCCTGAGCCTGACCCCAAATCTCAAGGAGCGGAGTTTATTGTGAACTGGGCCTGGGGACCTGCATTTTGAGTAAATTTTCCAGGTGTCCTTGTGCCTCCCAAGTATGACAGTTCTGCATTGAAGCCATCCCTTTATGCCTTTTTGAGGGGGTGGAATTGGGAGGGACATTACCTTTTTCAAATTTGCTGTAGTTATTTTGTTTTTATAATTGTTAAGGGAAAAAATGTAATTTTCCTTGAGCACTCGGGAGAAAAGTCATTTTAATTATAGGTGTCTTAATAGTTCCTCATTAAGGGGCATAGCTTAACCTCATCCACCGGGGTAGGTTAAGTATCAAGAGAGAAAAGTCTTGCACTGAGAAAGGGCACTCTTATCATTATTAATCTTCCTAGTAATAGATACATATGATATATTTGAGAATCTTCCATTATTAACCATTCCCAGGTCCCCTTGGGTTCTGTGTCAAGCACACTCTTGGCTCCCAGCTTGGGAGGTTGGGACGGCTTCAGAGTGGTTGGAGCTCTGTCTCTGGGTTTAGGGAGAGCTGTTCTGAAGGTTGAAGCAGAGACGTTAAATCCCAAAGCTTAAAAACACTGTGCCCTTCAGTCTGGAGAGAGGAAGAACGCCCGTGAGACAAGCGTGCCACAGAGTGGAATTGGGAAGATGGGCAGAAACATTAGATTTTTGACCATGTCCCGCCCCCCTTGCCTTGTGGCGTCATTAGCGCAGACTGAGCTAGCTGTCGTAAAACGAACGTGTATTTCTGTCTCAAGAGCTTATTTTAACGACTGTGTAACTACGTGCTAATCTAGCAAACTTTCGGGTCTAAAATTTAAGAAAAAAATGTCTGGCTTTATCAGAAACATCTTTTTTTTTTTTTTGGTTGGTGGTTCTGCATGTGAAAGATGTTAAATATATTTCAAGTTATTCTGGTCTACAGATTTGAAGAATTGAAGAAATATGTATTTCTATAGCAGGCTTAATTATATGAAGTGCTCATTTGAATTTCACTGTATATATATATATATATATATATATATATATATATATATATATATATATATATATTTTTTTTTTTTTTTTTTGCGGTATGTGGGCCTCTCACTGTTGTGGCCTCTCCCGTTGCGGAGCACAGGCTCCGGACTCAGCAGCCATGGCTCACGGGCCCAGCCACTTTGTGGCATGTGGGATCTTCCCGGACCGGGGCACGAACCTGTGTCCCCTGCATCGGCAGGCGGACTCTCAACCACTGCGCCACCAGGGAAGCCCCTTCACTGTATATTTTTTAAATTAATTTTTATTAGAGTGTAGTTGATTTACAGTGTTGTGTTAGTTTCTGCTGTACAGCAAAGTGAATCAGTTATACATATACATATATCCACTCTTTTTTAGAGTCTTTTCCCATATAGGCCATTAGAGAGTATTGAGTAGAGTTCCCTGTGCTATACAGTAGGTCCTTATTAGTTACCTATTTTATATATAGTAGTGTGTATATGTCAATCCCAATCTCCTAATTTCTCCCTCCCCCACTTTCCCGCTTGGTACATCCTTAAGCTCTGTATCAGAGGGATATTGGTCAGGGAGATTTTTCAAAGGTGAGCCCTCAGTGCTAGTTTATGTTCTCTCATATAGAGCCCTGTTATTGATTGGAGGGATTGAAAGAGGATTAGAATGAAGGTACTACTCGTGTGCATGCGCGCGCGTGCGCGCACACACACACACGCACGCACGCGCACACACACACACACACACTGTGAAAGAGCCTCAAAAGGACAAATAACGAATACAGTGAAGAAATGTTACGAGGTTATGGAAGGCAAACAATGATGCTGATGAAGTCAGATGAGAGAGGCAGAAACTTCCCTTTCCATCTCTGTCATGTCTAAAGAAGATGAAACAAATGTCTATCCTTGGTTATATGTGAGCTGGGACCAGGTCACTAGTGAACCAAATGGCTATAGGGACTTTGACTTCAAATGAAGTTGTGTAAACCTTGGCGTCCAGAGAAGTCTCAAAGGTTTTGCTTTTTCTAACAAAAGAAACAGTGATTATAAAAGGACATTCCTCTTAAGACTGATTCCTATGACTAAGATTTCATCAAGTGGATTAGGGGTAAGCATGGATAGAAACGGGCATTCAATTCAATCTCAAGCTTTATTTTCTTTAAATCTTGCCCTATTTATATTAGCATTTAAGCAGTACATCAAGAACTGCTAGTTAATATAGCTGTGGTTTGGGGCTTCCCTGGTGGCGCAGTGGTTGAGAATCTGCCTGCCAATGCAGGGGACACAGGTTCAATCCCTGGTCCAGGAAGATCCCACATGCCGCGGAGCAACTGGGCCCGTGAGGCACAACTACTGAGCCTGCGCGTCTGGAGCCTGCGCTCCGCAACAAGAGAGGCCACGACAGTGAGAGGCCCGCGCACTGTGATGAAGAGTGGCCCCCGCTCGCCGCAACTAGAGAAAGCCCTTGCACAGAAACGAAGACCCAACACACCCAAAAATAAATAAATAAATTAATTAATTTTTTTTTAAAAAAAAGATAGCTCTGGTTAAATGTCCTAACTAAAATCACCATTTTACTTTACTGGGGTATAGTTGCTTTACAATGTTCTATTAGTTTCTGCTGTACAGCGAAGTGGATCAGTTGCCAGATACCATTTTACTTTAATATTAAACTATTTGTTTGATTGAAAAAACTCAAAAAACTCATTCCTTAATCTCTGGTAAAATGTGTGCCTTGTAATTTAGACCATGGATCTCATAAGGGAGACCCTTTTATCCATCTGAAAAACCAGAAATAGAATGACAGTAATCATGTTACAACAGTGCTAAACTCTTCAGGTTATTTAGCTCGAGGTACATGTGAGTATGTCTTTTCTTCCTTCTTCTAAAAGAACTCAAGATTAGTTATAAGTATAGATTACTATGATAACAGTATTTTGAAAACATAAAAATCTAACTGAATATTAACATCGGTTAAAACTAGGGGTGGGGACTTCCCTGGTGGCACAGTGGTTAAGAATCTGCCTGCCAATACAGGGGACATGGGTTTGATCCCTGGTCCGGGAAGATCTCACCTGCTGCGGAGCAGCTAAGCCCGTGCGTCACAACTACTGAGCCTGCGCTCTAGAGCCCACAAGCCACAACTACTGAGCCTGCGTGCCACAACTACTGAGCCTGCGCTCTAGAGCCCACATGCCACAACTACGGAAGCCCACGCGCCTAGAGCCCGTGCTCCTCAACAAGAGAAGCCGCTGCAGTGAGAAGCCCGCACACTGCAACGAAGAGTAGCCCCTGCTTGCCGCAACTAGAGAAAGCCCGCGTGCAACAACAGACCCAACGCAGACAAAAATAAATAATAAATAAATTTTAAAAAAATAGAAAAAACCTTGGAGTGTATGATGATCATCTATTGCATTTGTTTTCATATTTAGCTGTATGCTTGAAATATTTTCCTTCTAAAAGCAAACACATAAGCAGAAAAATTATCTGGACAATATATAAATATATGGTAGATGTGTGTGTATATATGTATGTGGGTATGTCACAGGTAGTAGGCAGAGTGTTTGTTTTTTAGGGATCAGCGCATTTTTTTTGTAGAGGACCAGCTAGTTAATATTTTCAGCACGGCGGGCCAGGCAGTGGTCTCTGTTGCATCTACTCAATTCTGCCATTATAGCACAAAAGCATCCATAGAGAATACATTAATGATTGGATGTGGTTGTGGTCCAATAAAACTTTATTTACAAAAACAGATGGTGGGCCAGAATCAGTTGTAGTTTGCCAATCTGGTTCAGAGAGTAGACCAGGCATAATGGGTATCATTAGAGCTGTCTTTTCACACATACCATTTTACTTAAGGAGAACCCAAGGCCCAGAGCGATGAAGTGACTAACCCCAAGACACACAGCAAAGGCAGAGTAAAACCAGCTTTCGATAGTGTTCTCTTGATCGCTGTAACACAGAGTGGAAACCAAAGTGGCAGCTCCCTCCTTAGGCCGAGTGGAGGGGGCTGGAGGAGGGAGTGGAGGGGCAGAAGAGAGTGACAGTGCATACAGGGGTGCCCCCCAAATCTCTTCTCCCTGATGATCACTGGAGCTTGTCTGTGTTTTGCCCATGTTTTCATGTTTGGTTTTTAATGGTGGAAGAAGCACCGGGCAGGGAGGCTTGGACCTGCCATCCACTTAGCTCTGTGGCCTTGAAGCAAGTCACTGCCCCTCTCTGGTCTTCATTTTCGTTAACCTGTAAAACAAGGGGCTTGTCTTGATGATCTTGAACTCCCATTCTGTTCTTGTGAGTTTTCTCATTCTTCAAGTGTATTCCTTCCAGTTCAGCATCTCCACCATCAATCCATGATGATTCCCAAGTTGGCTGAAACTTCCTTGGGCCTTGGGTGCAGAGAGGCCCTAAGTTGGTAGCCCCCACCCCCGGGTGTCACCTGATTACATGTTTCTTTACTCACTTCCCTCAGAGCATCCCAGGAACGCTGATGACCTCATTGCTTCTTGGGCCCAGAGCTGATTACTATAATAAAGGTACCCACCTGGCCCACAAAGCCTTTTTGTTTTTGTCTCTGAACTGCTGAGTACCAACTCAGTAGTCTTGCTTATAGATTTATCTGTCCCTTTAGAATCTCCACTTCTCTCTGAACTTCTTCACAGTAAGCAGTTTTATAACAAACCAGGCCCTGGTTTCGGCATACGCTGGGCCAGGTGAGATGAGGCTCTCCTGTGGACCTGTTCCGGGTGAGTGTGTTATTGTCACTCGTCCGTATATTTTTGCCAAGGACTCAAATTTTCCTTTCTCCACTCCAGGACTTGCATCCACTTAAGTTAATTTTAGTTAAACTCTAGGTCAATTTTCTTTCTAGAAAATATGGTGTAGGAAATGGAGTACTGGACTGAAGCTAGAGACCTGGGTTCAAATCCCAGTGGCATCACAACTTCGATGGATGACTTGGGCAAGTCCTGTAACCTCTCTCAGCTGCCCAGGCGTTGAGTGTGACTGAATACTCTCCAGGTGATTGTGAAGAGCAACCAGGCTTGAGAGCCACAGGTTTAAATCGTCTGAATGATCTAATTGATATAAATGCGTATTTCAAAAAGGCCTTATCAATGTGTTGTGTTATTATTTTTGTTTATTTCTATTTAAAAGTGAGATATCAGAATACTCTACAAATAAATCCCCTAGAGAAATAAAATGAATAAGTGAATACAATGAAGCAGTGTGATACTGTGATTTATAATAAGAAATATATTTTTGGTGTTTGTTCTGTTTCTGGCTCAAAGCTCCCCAAACCCTTGGAAGAACAGTGGGCGTATCTTTTGTTACAATATTTGGTCTTTTGTCCTTTGTTCCCGAAATGGCTGCAGAGTCGTGAAGGTGAAATGGGTATCTTGTTATTCATAACAGTTCCCTTTCAACCACACCTAGGTTTTGTTAATGAGGTGACTTGCGTAAATCCCCTGAAGCTGGGGGGAGATGATTGGCAGCCCAAAGCTGGTTGCTGGGGGAGCCAACCATATGATTGGAGGGTTGGAACTTCCAGTCTGGCCCCCTGATCTCCCGGGAGGGGAAAGGGGCTGGAGATTGACGTCAATCACTTGTGGCCAGTGATGTAATCAATCATGCCTGTGTACTGAAGCTTCTATATCAAACAAAAGGATGGGTTTGGAGAGTTTCTGGGTGGTGAACAGGTGGAGATTCCGGGAGGGAGGCAGGCTGGAGAGGGCATGGAAGCTAAGTGCCCTTCCCACGTACCTTGCCCTATACATCTCTTCCATCTGCCTGTTCCTGAGTTCTGTCTTTCTATAATAAACCTGTAATCTAGTAAGTAAATGTTTCTCTGAGTTCTGTGAGCTGCTGTAGCATATTAATCAAACCCTAGGAGTGGGCGGTCACTGGAGCCTCCTCTCTATAGCTGGTCAGTCAGAAGAACAGATGACAACTTGGGCTTATGACTGTCATCTGAAGGGGCTGGGGGCAGTCTTGTAGGACTGATACTGTTTCCAAGTAGATGGTGTCAGAATTAAGTTGTAGGACACCCAGCTGGTGTTGGAGGATTGGTCTCAGAATCTTAGGCAGCCCATCTTGCAACATATTTTAGTTCTTTGAGGTTTTCTTTGAGATACACAAGCTTTCTTGGTTAAAGTTAGGGTCAAGTAATTTAACCACCCAGCAGCCCCATGGGACAGGAGTGAATGTGCCGGCAATTCGTTTAATCCTGTGGAACCTCTGAGAGATGAGGTTGGTGGCCCTGTTTTTCAAAGTGAAGCAAGTAAAGCTTGGAAGGGCAAATCACTGTAAGGAAGTTCCCATCACTGGGAGTGGAAGTGATGGGACCAAACGTCAGAGTCAAGGGCTCTTTGCGTTAGATCTTAGCTGCTTCCTGATCCTACCACATAGAGCTTAAAACTCCGTCCTTTCAAACTGAAGATGATAAGCGAATAATACTAATGATGGCAGCAATATGACATTATCATCTTACGTGATGTCAAGTCTTCAAGATGCTTTCATGTCTTTTGTATTTTAGGGAATCATCGTGTTGAAATCACACCCTCAGATGGCTACTGTGAGTCAGCCCTCAATTTAAAGGTAGGTAGAGTTTTACAAGTCCTAACAGGGAGTCTCCTAGGGAATGAATGCTATGAACACCTAGTTGGTTAAGTTCTCGGGCGCTCCCATTGTTACCCTGCACAATGCCAGGGAGGAGGCTGGGTCACTGGCTGCTCAAGGCACCACCAGGGAAAACATAAATTTACCAAGTGACCCAGCAAATCCACTCCCGGGTACCTACCCTAGAGAGATGAGAACACTGCTCCACAAAAGGTTATACCAAAGTTCATAGCAGTGCCATTCATGATTGCCAAAAAGTGGAAACAGCACAAGTATCCTTCAACAGATGAACAGGTAAACAAAATATGGAATGCCCACACAAGAGAATATTATTTAGTCATAACAAGGAATGAAGTACTGATACACGCTACAGCATGGGCGAATCTGAAAAAAACATTATGCTAGTTGAAAGCTGCCAGATACAGAAGACTGCATAATAGATCATTCCCTTTATATGAAATGCCCAGAAAAGGCAAATCTGTAGAGACAGAAAGGCAATCAGTGGTTGCCTGGGGCTCGGAGGTGGAAACGGGGATTAATTGCCAATGAGCACAAGTATCTTCTTGAGCTGATAGAAAAGTTCTAAAATGGAATTGTAGTCGCGGTTGCACCCTATGTAAGTTAATTAGAAAATAAATCATTGAATTGCACACTTAACATGAGTAAACACTATGATATATAGATTTTACTTCACTAAAGTTGTTTTTGTTTGTTTGTTTGTTTTTTTAGAAACCCATCAGGAGTATAACAGCAAAGTTGGTGTGGTTCAGACTTTGACGTCTCCTTTTTCACCAAGACTTTTTTGGCAGAACGTGGGAGGAAATCGAGCCCACGGGGAGTTGCCCCGGAAATTAGATTCAAGAGACATGTTCAAACCAATTTTCAGTCTATAATTTATATGAAGAAGCTGCTCTTCCCAGGAACAAGGAGGCTCTTGTTGCCCCACCAGGGCTTTGACTTTCTGCGCTGAATAACCAGGAACCCACTTTCCGGGTGTGCCTGGATAAGAACACTGGGTGATGGATGGTGTCAAGGATGTTTCACAACAGCCGCTCAGGTGGCCTGTGAACCAAACCACCCACTTACTGGCGATGCTGTTTATGGACCAGTTTGCTAATGTCTCTCAGATCCAGTGACCCTCCGCCTGGATGTTGCCGGTGAGTCATTGTCAAGTCTGTTCCTCTCTTCTCCCCTTTGCCACGTTCCATTCAGACAGTTATCGTTCTGTTCGAGCAGTCTTTCCCCAGCCAGGCCACTGTGCAATATTTTAGGTCTCTTCATTCTTCTGTAGGATGACATTCCACATCTGTCTTCTTGAAACTTTGGTGTGGTTATGCCCATCCCATTTCCTGAGGGTAAGATGTGCCTACAGGTGGCCAGTGCTCCCAGGGCCCCTCCAAGGCCCTCCTGTAGATTCGGAGCTGCCTGCCGCTCCTGCGGACAAAGTAGAGCACTTGAACCTCAGAAACATCCTATTCTCTTAATACGTGTGGAACAAACCGCTGCCTATTCTCCAAGTAGATTTAGTATTGGAACGTTGTAGCTTTCTCCCTTTGCATGAAACCCAGATCCCTCCAGCTTACTCCGGCTCCTTCCTCATGGACTTGGATACAAAGACTGGTGTAGAACTGGGTCATCAGTGTGCTGCAGTTTCTATCAGTTGTGGGTGGGCCAGCCTGACCTGTGTATGTCACATCAGCCTGACCTGTGTATGTTACATCAGCCTGACCTGTGTATGTTACATCAGCCTGACCTGTGTATGTCACGTCATCACATACCTGTGCATGTCACATCAGCCTGACCCGTGTGTCACATCATCACACACCTGTGCATGTCACAACACATACCTGTGTATGTCACATCATCACATGCCTGTGCTTGTCACGTCACATACCTGTGCATGTCACATCATCACATACCTGTATGTGTCACATCACATGCCTGTGCATGTCACATCATCACATACCTGTGCATGTCACATCAGCCTGACCCGTGCATGTCACATCACATGCCTGTGCATGTCACGTCACATACCTGTGCATGTCACATCATCACATACCTGTGCATGTCACATCAGCCTGACCCGTGCGTGTCACATCACATGCCTGTGCATGTCACGTCACATACCTGTGCATGTCACATCATCACATGCCTGTGCTTGTCACGTCACATACCTGTGCATGTCACATCATCACATACCTGTATGTGTCACATCACATGCCTGTGCATGTCACATCATCACATACCTGTGCATGTCACATCAGCCTGACCCGTGCGTGTCACATCACATGCCTGTGCATGTCACGTCACATACCTGTGCATGTCACATCATCACATACCTGTGCATGTCACATCAGCCTGACCCGTGCGTGTCACATCACATGCCTGTGCATGTCACGTCACATACCTGTGCATGTCACATCATCACATACCTGTGCATGTCACATCAGCCTGACCCGTGCGTGTCACATCACATGCCTGTGCATGTCACGTCACATACCTGTGCATGTCACATCAGCCTGACCTGTGCAGGCTCTGCCTCTCTCGTCTCCTTGAACTGCAGTTGACTCAGATTAGGGTACTTGACGCTGGCAGGGCTGTCTGCATGTTTCCAAAATAATGAGTGAGCTTTGGCTGTTCCTTGGGAAGGGCCTACAGTGGGCTGTTCCCCAACTCCAGCCCTGATCCCAACCCTTACTTGATCCATAGTTCTAACAGTAACCCTAGTCATAGAATTGGGTGAACCCCTATCTCAAATGCGATAAGAATACAAAACACTTAGCGTGATGGCTGACACGATTTCATTGCTAATATATCGTTTCACCTTTAGCCACACCCACTGTTTTATCCTAACCCTCATGGTGTTCATCCGATCTTCAGATTTCATCAGAAGCCCCTTCCATTTGTTGAATGCTGAGCGTCTCCCATGTCAGAATATCTCTCGTCTATCGATCAATCGATTTATCTATAGATTGATGACCTGTAAATCTCCAAGATCAATTTCTTCATTAGCTGTTTACCTGTCTTCCCTCATCTGCTGACCTATCAAATCCAGGGCTTTTCAGTATCAGCACCATTGACATTTTGGGCTGGGTGATTCTCAGGGGCATGTCCTGTGCTTGTAGGGTGTGTAGCAGAATATTGAACCTCTAGTCACTAGATTTTGGTAGCTCTCCTCGCCCAAGTCGTGTTGTGGCCATCAAAAATGTCTCCAAGCAATCTAAGAAAAAAAAAAATGTCATGAAGAACCTAGGGGTAAGACGGGAATAAAGACACAGACCTACTAGAGAATGGACTTGAGGATATGGGGCGGGGGAAGGGTGAGCTGTGACAAAGCGAGAGACATATATGGACATATATGGCATGGACATATATGCACTACCAAACGTAAAATAGATAGCTAGTGGGAACCAGCCGCATAACACAGGGAGATCAGCTAGGTGCTTTGTGACCGCCTGGAGGGGTGGGATAGGGAGGGTGGGAGGGAGGGAGACTCAAGAGGGAGGGGATATGGGAACATATGTATATGTATAACTGATTCACTTTGTTGTAAAGCAGAAACTAACACACCCCATTGTAAAGCAATTATACTCCAATAAAGATGTAAAAAAAAAAAAAAATGTCTCCAAGCAATGCCAGATGTCCCCTTGGACAAGGGGAACAAAATCGATCTAATCTATCATCTATCCATGATTTTTTACTGTTTCTTTCAAGAAGGTACAACATAGACACTCTTCTCATTTTACAGATGAAAATATTGAGGCTGAGAATTTAGGTGACTTATACAAGATTACCTAAGTATTAAGTGATGGATCTGGGTTATAAAATTATATTTGCCTTATTTTAAAACATCCATGTTATCTTTCTCACACTGGACTGTTTTAACTTAAACATAATGCTACCCATTTGATCCTCAGTGCCATTATTCTCCTTTATTCTCAATTTAAAATGATCCTCAAATTTATATCTGACTCTCAAGCCCAAACATATGTGAACGTATCTACACTCCAAACCTTCATTCTAATCCTGTCCTCGACTCAAGGTGTAACCCTATTTCCGACCCCAAGTCTTAAGCATACACTTGCTTTCTAACTCCTGTTTCCCATCATCCCAGACAATGAGAGTGTTAGCTAGAAGAGAGAGCTCCAGCACCAGTGAACCCGCCAGAAGTGGACACGCTCATTTGCAGCCAGGGACATGTATACTGTTCATTCTAAAGAAGAAGGATGCAAGTGGTCCCTTCTCCGCTGATCCACTGAGTGTGCATATAGACCCTGGTCTGCCACAGACCCCTGAGGTTGGGATATTTGGAAATTCCCAATAATAGAAAGCTTCTATTTGCCCTCTTCAGTGACACACTAGAGCTTATAAATGTAACTTTTGAAAAACTGAGCAAATGAAGAAAGGGGTTTTTAACTGATCAGTCGGCTTCTCGACCCTGATACACTGGTTCAGCCTCTACCCAGTGGTTTTGATTTCTGCCCTGATACTCCGAGGCCCACTAGATGGCTGACAGCTTCTGGCCTCCATGTCCAGAATTCAAACAGGGAGAGACGTTGTTTTATAGCAATTAACAGTGATGCTTGGAAGAGATGGCAACAAGCTGAAAAAAATTAATTGAAAATTTAATCTTCAAATAAAAATACTTAAAACCTTAGGCTTCCGTTTGTAAGCAGCTTATGCTGTCTGTGCACATTCTGTTGTATTATTTAAGTATTTTCTACACCATTTCTGATTAATACAGCAGTACTATTTTCCAGTCCAGTCTCCTTAATAAATACATGTGTCAGATATCCGTTTCCTCCCCTGAATGCAAAGGCTTATAATTCCCCTTGTTTGCATGTGCTAACTGGTTGTGTAATGAGATTAACAATTCTGTCTTTTTCTTTCTGCAGATTTTTTAAGAAAAGCCAGTGGGTTCCCAGGCAAAGTTAAAAAGGTACCTTCTTTAATTTTGCATATTGTTAGCTACAATCCATTTGCTAATGTTTGTTTTATTTCCGTCTGTCAAAAGCAATGCCAGAATACGTTGTGTTTGCCTCGAGTTGGCTCAAGTAATCCTCCTCTGGAAACGGTTCTGTCATTTCGTGTTTGGTTAAGGCCCTGATTCAGTAGCTACCAAATGGGGGTCATCTCTGCCAGTGCACATTTAATACAGCTTTCTGGGAAATATCTGTTTGACAAAAGGGAAAGGTGGGGTAGCACCCTTATAGGAATGTCAATTGGAAGCCAACCCCATCGCTCCCTTGGGTACACATATGTGTGTCCTGGCTTGATCCTGTAAACCAGTTCCTGTGGAGCTAAATGAACCCAGCTAATGGGTCACACTGAGAGAGTGGCCTTGTGGGGTCTCAGCATGGGGCACACCGCCCCGTCACCCCCACCCCGGCCCCCAAAGTGCAGCCTCCATGTAAGTCTGATGATGGTATATTAGTCTGCTCGGGCTACCATAACAAAATACTGCAGACTGGGTGGCTTAAACAACAGACATTTATTTTCTCAAGGTTCTGGAGGCCGGAAGTGCAAGATCATGGTGTCGGCAGGGTCAGTCTCTTCTGAGACCTCTCTCCCTGGCTTGTAGATGTGGCCTGTGTCTTCACATGGGCTTCCCTCTGTGTTAGTGACTTGTCCGTGTCCAAATTTCCTCTTTTTACAAGGACACCCGTCATACTGGAATGGGCCCACCATAATGACCTCATTTTAATTTAATGACCTCTTTAAAGACCCTGTGTCCGAATATAGTCACATCCTGAGATACTTGAGGTTAGGACCGCAATATATGAATTTCGGAGGGACGCAGTTCAGCCCACAATAGATGGTAACCAGAAAAAGACAATATGATGAGGTAAGAAGGGAAAGATCTTAGGCCAGAAACTATAAAAGCAGTCACTCTGTAGCGCTCTCTCTTTCTCTCCCCTCTCACGCTTCTTGCTTCTTCTTTATCTCTGAATGAAAGCTCTAGCCATCAGCCCTGTGCAGTCAGCATATTTTAGAGGAGGTAGGCTTTTGAGTCAGCATGTTCTGAGTTCAAATCCTGACTGGACCTCTTATTAGCTGTATGACCAAGGGCAAGTTGTTTAAATTCAGACTCTCAGCTTCCTCTCCTTGAAATGGGGTTAGTAACTAATCCAGCTGATTTTGTTTCATAAGGATAATAAGGGACTGTATTTGAAAGCTGGTGGCACGCCAAGGTTGGGTAAATGGGAGTGGTCTGCCCTGAGTGCAGGTAGTAGGGGGGTGTGTTGTGGATAGAAAATTTTAAAGTAATAACATAATTGCCCTTTTAAACAGTGTCTGTAATAAAATACTCTTCCCCCTCAGGGAAGATGCCGCCCCCTGCCGCCCCACCCTCCCTGTCTGGAGTAGGGGAGAACTATCTGTGTGTACCGCGTATGAAATGCATGTGTCTACCCTCACCCTTCCCCTCCCCACACTTGTGTCTTGAATTTAGTCATTCTCAGGCCAGCT
This sequence comes from Leucopleurus acutus, assembly GCF_964270905.1. Classification (NCBI taxonomy): domain Eukaryota; kingdom Metazoa; phylum Chordata; class Mammalia; order Artiodactyla; family Delphinidae; genus Leucopleurus; species Leucopleurus acutus. The sequence goes on from NC_139162.1 coordinate 20,502,567, forward strand.
TAACCAAAGGTATTTCACATGACTGCACATCTTATTTTGTATTCATTTTACTCAGAAATTTCCAAACCTCAGAGCTAAATTATATATGATGGAGGAGAGTCATCATTTCTTGTTGTTTTGGAAAGAGGAGGCCTAACAGTCTCTGGTTAGAGCCTCCCTCTTCATCCCCAAATATCTTCAATTCTTCCATCCAGCTTCCAGGACTGGGTCCTCTCAGAAAACATCTTGATGTGAGTCAGGAATTAAAATACACAATAACTAACCACAGGAGAAGTGTGTGTGGCTGGGGCCATCCCTTTTATGACTTAAGACCCCTTTCTGACGTGGTACCCGATCCCCTGGCATCTTTATATGAGGTAGCTGCTTATGTAATCGCTATACTCTGTAAGTAGCTATTTTATGTAAACAGAAGAATAGAGAGTTGGTTGGTTGTGCTAAAAAAAAAATAGCAACATAAAACAGAATTCTGATTGGTACATTTCTTTTTTTCAATGGATGATATCTGTCTTCATGCAATATCAAAAAGTCTAAACCCTTTGCATGAATCATTAAACCTTTCGAGAGTATTTCACATGGGGATTATACAAAGCAGCTTCTTCAGTCTAGATCTCCAAAGGTGGAGGAAAGAGATGATGGTGTGTACATTGCATGGGGAATCTTGCAGTAATTAAAACGATGGCTTTGAAGCCCATTTAATAAGTGGAGCTATTTGATCATGTGTTAAGTGAACAGAAAGAAGCAAAATGCCATATAATACATACTGAAAGGTTTAACAACAAAAAGTAAACACCACTAATTACGTCTAAAAATATATAGAACTCGACACACACTCACACAGGAAGGCCTTGGAAAGAGCCCTTTTCTGTGAAGCGAGTGACAGGTGTTGAATCTGCTCTGTCTACATTGGGTGTCAGAATGTTACACCTGTATCCCATAGGTTTGGGCCTGACTTGGATTTCTATAATTAATAGTCCAGGTTGTATGGAATCTGAGGGTGAAGGGTGGGATCTAATTTAGGATTTAACAATGGCCCTCAACAGATGGGTTAGCGTGGTTGAACCCAATCTGAAGTGAAAGCTTTATAGAGATTTCTAGGTGGCTGGCATGCCCACGATTCAGATAACCTTTGAATATTGTAAAGCAGCGCCTTAATAAAAAGCTGCAACTTATTAGTAACACACAGTGAGAGGTCTAGCCCGTATTTACTAGGAGAATTATCTTTCTGCTCAGATGGCTCATTATTGCCAGCCAAGTTCTCTCCTCACACCCTTCTGGACACATAATAGTTTTGCCCTAAGGTAACATTTCCATGGATCAGGCCCGTAATTGTGAGCTGCGGAATTGTCAAGTTTCTGTTACTAGAAACTGTTAAATTGGTAGAATGTGAATAACAAAGTTGTTACAAAACCCTGTTTGAAGGGCATTCTGCTTTCCTCTGTGCCCTGCCACGTGCAACCACATCTCCCATTTGTCCCATGCAGCTTCCTCTCATTTCTGCCCCCTCATCTGATTTCCCTTTGATTGCCGTGGGATGTAGAGCGGTGGAGGGTTTTTGCTAGCAGCAATTATTTTTCAAAATGGGAAAGAATGATAAAGGGAACGTCTCAGCTGCAGGGCTGCAGATTCCATGCCTCTTCCTAAATACCACCATTCGACCCTCCCACTAGAGTTAGGCTGGTGGGTCACTTCACACCCACAGGCACGAGGCGCCTCATTGAACCACGCCTCGATATGAAGGAAACATATCGAGATGTTACTAGTGACACCACTTCAGTCTTGGGATTATGGGAATATTTTCTTCTCTTGTTTTCCAAATGTCCTTTAATGACTCCGATGAAAAAGAAAAAGTTTTTTTTTTTCTTTTAAACCGTAATAGTCTTGCTGCTTTTTGTTTTTTTGGCCGCACCACATGGCGTGTGGGATCCTATTTCCCCAGACCAGGGATCAAACCCACGCCCCCTGCATTGGAAGCACGGAGTCTTAACCACTGGACCGCCAGCGAAGTCCCAGTCTTGCTACTTTTTTAATGTGCGTACCAAACTTCTTGATATCATGTGAGATAATTCTGTGAATTTTAACACTTTTATCATCACACATGCGAAATGGAAATATTGCAATTTATAAAGAGGAATAACCAAAAATTTCCATTAAAATCATTACCATATGCTGGATGCTGGTAGGATTAACTTCCTCATTTAAAAATTTGAGCAACATATTTGTAAACTAAAATAAATAGAATAAGTAGAAAGAAATGGAGATTTTTGTCCATGATATTAAAAAATATGTGGGTCTGGTTCATCCCAACCTTTATTTAATCACTTGTTTATTCAGTCAACATCTTATATGGGCTTGGCCATCGGATTCACTGGTGAACCAAGTACATAGTCCCTGTCCTCAGGGAGCTAACAGTCCAGGTTAATTTTTTATCAGAATAAATATATTCTGGGATTAACAGATGCTAAATTAAAAGTGGAGAAAAAGAAAAACAATAGATTACAGTACTATATTTTACAGTAATATATTACTGTTTATTTACAGTAATATATTACAGTACTATATTTTGCATGCATGGAAGTATGTAGGGTAAAATTTATTTTCCATTTCATCCAATACACACAGACACATAGACACACATATGCACACACACACTCACAGTGTCACACTGTCTCTACCTGGCTCAGAGACCCAGGATTTATACCAATCGTGAAAGTAGTTTTAGTCATTTATTTAAAGCGCTTGTTCTTGACAGGGACAGTTGACTCTCCTACGTCTTGTTTAGTCCCACCGATATCTACTTACAGACATAATAAATAATAAATAAATGAAAGCAATCAGTGAAGACAAACAGAGTTCCCTTATATCTGAGGGGCCATCACCCCTACAGGGAAAGGGCTGTACCGGGACAAAGACAGGAAAGCCCTGGCAGCAATGCATACAATACAGGTGATTCCTGTGTTTTATTGAGTCATTGGTTTCAAGTGTCAGAGAACCAAACAGATGGACTAGGGGATGACCTCACCTTGGTCCCTCCATACCTGAATGGAAGAACACCTGTTACAGACTAGCAATTCCATGTGGCATCACTCAAGAACTTTTATAAAAAAATATAAGTCAAAGGGGGTGGTTGGGAAATAGTGCAGAACAAAGAAAGAAATAACATCACCTTGAAAATAAGCTGCTATGTATACAAGTTGGGTGTGGAGAGAAACATATGGAATGTTTGGTGAAATACAGGAAGTTGGAATCCCAAAACACTATTTGGAAGCCTTTTTGGAAACAACTACAATACAGACTGATATGAGAACAACGGAGTGAGTGATATAAGAATAAGTTCCAAGGAAGCTAACACTCAGCTGTAGGGAGGTGAACCAGTAACTACCCACAGTGAAGACAGAAATGATGAGAAAGTCAAATCCAAGCTGAGTAGGATAAACTTGAAAACATGTCTCCAAACTGGATCCTTCCTTCCCTCTCTCCCTCCCTCCCTCCCTCCCCTCCTTTGTTTTCTTTCCTTCAAGACTGTTTATTGAATAGCCAATACATGTCAGAGGAGTACAGAGCAAAACATGAGAAAAGGATGAAGAGACAGAGAATGGATATAACACACATGCGTTTTAGATATTTCTAAAGATTAAAAGTGAGCAATTGAAAGAAAACAATCATCAAGGGTATAATTAGATACAATTTTCTGAAGCCGAAAGGATCTAAATATGGAGATCAAATATCGCCACTGTACTGTAAAAAGAGATAATGAAAAAAAGATCTATACCTAGAAGGGCAGAGCAAATGCCAGAAAATGGAACAACTTGTACAGTGTTTTCAGAGAAAAGCGTGTGACCCAAGAGTGTTCTAACCAACTAAATGACCATTTATGGGTGAAGGCAAAAACAACAACCAAAAACAAAACCCAAAACTTCAAAAAAAAAACCTACACTAACACAAAACAAAACAAAAAGCATATTGAAATTGAAAAACTTCCAAAATATGTTACCAATAAAATCTTATTTGAGGGAAAAAGAGCTTGAATACAATCTGTACACAACAGAGAAACTGACTTGAAACTTGTGACTCAAGAATGGGAAAACCATGGCATTAAGTGTGACTGTGAGAAAAGAAAACAATATAAAGTCAAAAGCTGGCAATATCCTTTTAACTTGAATGTAAATACCAGTATAATTCTCAAAAGTATAATTCTCAGTTATGCAGTACTAATATAATGGAAAATGAGTTTATAAAGGGGACATGAAAAATAAACGGTTTCAGTTGCTCATCTTAGAAGAGGGTGAGGGTTGATATTAAATCTTACGGGTCAGAGAAAATTATGATCCAAATCTATAAAAGTCAACCAAAGCAAAAATTTTTAAAAGGATGAGTTCTTTCCAAAGTACTGGGGAAAAATAAGCAAAATGTAGCCATAAATAAATAAAATAAAGTTAAGAGAGGTAATGGTAACAGTATGAAAGTTGATATAAAACAAGATGGCCAAGGGAGCAAACTCTTCATATGCATCTCATTACCTCATTTAATCCTCTTTTCACAGATAAGAAAACTGAGACACAGTCCTTTTAAGTACATACAAAGTGCTTGGAGCAGATCTCTTGGTAGATAGTAACTGGGACATAATAGTAACTTGCCATGTAGGAGTCATGTAGTGACTTGACTCTTGATATCTCCCATGGCCCTGTAGACGGGCAAAGCCCTTGTCTTAACCTGTCTTGGACGGAAGGTGCTATCTAAAATCTGTAACATGAGTTTCTCATATTTTATCCCCATAGCAACACAATGCCGTTATGGCTCCACTGTCCCGTTGAGAGTCCGGGAGAAGATGGCAGAGGGAAGAAAAATACGTAGCGAGGTCCCCAACAGGTAATAGTATCATTGTAAGCTCTGAGATTTTACCTAGTAGTAACATCTTATTTACCTCATTTTACCTATGTTCTCATAGAGCTGACTCTGTAGCCCAGAGGCATGCTTGCTTAACCAAGACATTCCACCCAGTAGCCAGGAGTGAAATGAAGGGCTGACAGTTCACAGCTTTGCTTCCCAGAGGAAACCACATGGAGAGGGGTGTGCGGGCTGCCGATGAAAGGTGTCTGTCAGCATTTTTAGATCATTTTAAAAGATTCCGTATGATTAACAATATTTTCCAACAATTGAGAAGACCACATTTCTCCTATTATGTTCAACGGTAAAATCCCATTCAAGGCTACATTAAACCAAAAGCCAAAGAAGTTGAAAAATATTGGTTGCAAAATATACTACTGAGGAAATGCAAAAACAGAGAAAGCAGCACTGACAACCTTAGTTTCCAACAAACTTTATTCCAGGCCAAATAATATTAAAGGAGACAAAGAGTGTCATTTTACAATCCATGGTAAAGATAAAATAGCCATGAAAATTTATTTGCCAAATGACATAGCGTCAAGATACATAAAACTAAAAACGTTAGAAATAAAATGGGAAATCTAAGGAAACGTGTTGCTTTAGGGAGACAGTAACACACCTCTCTTACTCAAGGCAGATAAAACAGACTAAAATAACTAAGTACATAGACAAATTAAAATAATAAGACTGTTCATATATTAAAATGTTTCACCAGAAGATTTATAAAATTATATCTTATTCGGAGCCACAACGGTAAGCACAATAAATTCCTTAAAGCAGATGTTTTGTAAGATCAACTCTCCAAATGTAACGCCGGATAAATACAAATCAAAAATAAAAAGAAACAAATAATAACGAACAGTAAAATTTCTCTCTAAACAATTTTGGGTTGATGAATGATAGGAAGTCAATTGCTAATTACTTAGAAGGAAAATAAAGGTAAGAATATGCCATCTTAAACACATGTTATACTGCAAAAGCTTTACTCCAAGGCAAATTCATATAGTAAATCAATTCCTTATTTCATAGGAAGTAAGAAAAGTAAGCTAACAGTCTCTTTGAAATGTTAGACTGAGAACCCAAAACTAACCTAGGGAGACTAGGTAAATGCAAATGATGAAAATAGGAACAAAAAGAAATTGAAATAGAAAATAATTATAAATAGAAGAAACAGATCATTGCAGGAAATGGTGTCCAACCCTTCTCCCCCCACCCGTGCCCCCTGTGTCATAGAATATCGAGAGTAAATAAAATAGATCAACTAGATCAACTTCCGATAATCTTATTACAGGAAAAAAAAAAAAAGGAATCACCATTCACCCTTAAGGAAAATTAAAGAGATACTGGATAATTGCAAATACAGAGAACGTTTAAAAATAAGAGAATCCAATTATAGTGCACAACTTGAGGTAAACACAATGATAAAATTATTGATAAAAATCAATTATTCAGGAAAGAAATAGAAATAACTGAAATTGGCTCCAGGAAAAAAAAAAAGTCCCGCTAATTAATTGCATAGACGAGTAACCACAGAAGAAAATGAAAGCGTACTGCTTTAATGTGGCAAGCAATTTCACTGATGGGTTCTCTCAAACTATTGAAGATCAGATAATCTCTGTGACTTATAAATTCTTCCACAGCATAGACAAAATATGAATATGTATTTCTAAGCAATGCCACAGACTATATAGATTTGATATTCCTTTCTACTAAAATACCTTTGACGATGCAAAAATACAAATTAGCAAAACAACATAAATTTAACAGAGGACTGTAGAACCATATGCTCTGAGTTTATGTAATAGATTTAACGGAATTCTAAGCACAATCTCAAAACCAAACAGGCCCTACAGTTCAAATAATCTAGAGAAAAGTCTGAACCTATCAAGTTCTCTCTCTCACATAAGTATTTCAGTGCACATACATATGCACGTACTCTCTCTTACATGCACGCACACACACACAAATACAGAGCTTTGAGACTCACCCTCGCTGTCTAACCTTCACTTGAAGTCCCAGTAGTTTCACTGATGAGAATCGTAGGTGACCATCCACAAACATTGTGGAAAATTTATTATAAACGTGGAAGTTCTAGAAGCCTGCTCAATGCTCGGGCTTCCATTAACTTCTGTACTACTACTTGCTTTTAAAGACATGGAAATAATAACCCAGGGAGATGCAGAAATAAAAGTGGTGGCAGGAGAAATGTTTCATTCTGGATTATTTATTTGCGTGAGAAAAAGTAGCATAACTAATGGCAGGGAACCCACTTGTTGGAGCAGGACAAAATTAAACCTGACCCCAATGAATGAATGGCTGTGGCCAGTATTCCAGGGAACCTGGGTGGTGACTATGACGCTATTGACTCTGGCTCCTAAAAAGCATAGGTTTAGTTTTATTCCTCCCAATTTGGGATGAGCCAAATAAACAAATAAATAATTTTTAAAAATCACTAACCTGAGGGGCTTTGCTTAAGAGAAAGGAAGCTTTGCTCTGGAGACTCAAAGAAAAAGTGTATCTCTAAAAGTTATATTTTCTAAGATAAGTTTAAAATGTAAGAAGTCCAAGGCAAGTCCTAGAAACAGCCTCTGTGAAATAGAATCAAGGTGGTACATGAGAGGCAAGAGATTAAGATGAATGCAGAGGGGCAAAGAGAGTCCCTTGGGAGAAGAACAGAGCATAAGAAATCTCAGAGCGTCACGGTGGAATTTTAAATTTGCATTGGCGGCAACAGAAAACAACTGACATCACAGTGGAATCAATGACATCCCTGGAATCAATGATGTGGACTGAAAATAAGAGAAGACACGTTGCAATCTGCCCTATGTTCCCACTAGGAGATTTGGAACATATTTTAGTTTTACTTTTTGGTAATTTAGGATTCTCCTTTTAATTTCCAATTTTTCACTCCGCTCTAATCAACTGATTCTTTTAGAAGCTACTGGACCTACGTAGACTATGTAGACTTCTGCTTCTATGCAAAAGTACCCCAGCCTGCTGCACAGTTCTTGAGTCACTCAACGTTTCTCTTCTTCATCACCCTCTCACTAGACCCCCGATGCCCATAATTTCATTCTGAGTGAGATCTGCCTGTCTTCCGTCCCCTCCAAGCTTTACCCTTTAGGTGTATACGTCTTCTGATCAACTATGTGGTAGAAAAGCAACTAACCAATTTTATTAGCAGTATGTGAAAGAATAATTGCGAATAGACAAATTTTTTAAATGGTGCTGCCTGAGGCCGTGAAGAATTCTTTGAGAGTCAGTTCAGAGGATTATGATCATTATTTTAACTCCTCAGTGGGTTTCTTTCCCCTGGTTCTTCTGTCCTTATTCACTTTCATTCTTCATAGCAGATTGATTTCGTTATTTAGGTGTTTTGTATATAAAATCATCTTAATGAGTATTGATTGAAGCGCACGTTTGTACAACTGCCTTGGAGGTATCTGTAGAATAAGGCCATTGGGTTTCTTCTTGAATAGTTCACAAAGATGCGGTGTCTGTTGTCTTAACAGACCTAGGAACTGTTATCTCAATTGTAGGAACAGTTGGAAGGATTAGAGATGAGGATTAATAGAGAACCTTTCTTTAAGATTCCTGGGAGCTGGGATGAGCCCTCCATTCCCAGCCCCAGCTATTCTCGAATTCAGGGAAAGCCTGGGCTTGTACTTTCTTCCAAGCTTCCTTTCCTGGAGCTGAATGCAGCTTCAGAGCTGCTGAGGGACCATGCCTCTCTTCAGCCTTGAAATTTAGTTTATGTGGTCCCAGTGGAAGGAGAAGTAGGATAGCCTCTGCGTAGGAAGTGTCGGTTACTGCGTTGGGACCATTCCCTCCAGCCAGGTTGCTTGACTCTTTTTATTTTATATTTTTATTAATTATTATTGGAATATAGTTGCTTTATAATGCTGTGTTAGTTTCTACTGTACAGCAAAGCGAATCAGTTAAACATATACATAGATCCACTTATCCACTCTCTTTTAGATTCCCTTCCCATTTAGGTCACCACAGAGCATTGAGTAGAGTTGACTCTTTTTACATGGAGGACTCCCCAACTTATGTTTCCGCCATCTTGCTCTCTAAAGCTGCATGGGGTGGGCTGGGAATCTGCTTGTGGGACAATCAATTAATCACCTGCTCTCCGACAACCCAAGAACTAGAAGATCCCTCTGTGGGCATTTTTGGTAGTTCCCATTGAGATAAATGGGGATTCTAAATTTTAAATAAAACAGCCTGAACTACTAGGTAGCAGGAAGGGCCAAAGTTGTTCTGGGAACCATGTATTTTAGCTCTTTTGTTTAGTGGTTTACTAGGTGCTATCATTGCGCTGGTATCATTGACTTTATTTGCAAAATAAAGAAGAAGGAGAAGGAGGAGGAAAAAGAGGAGGCGGAAGAGGAGAAAAAGAAGAGAGGTGAGCCACAATATGAGGGTCACTTTTCTCGAGAGAGAGGAGTTTGGATATAAGCATCCCCCATGAGTCAGCATCCCCCCTAAGTAAGAGAGAAGGAACTTTTACTGTCATGCGCAAGCCAAAGACTAAAGAGAAAATAAAACAAAACAGACAGACAAACAAACAGAACTAGTTAGTTTTTCTCTCTGGAGACTGTGAGGAGTGGAAAGGCAACCTAACTCCCGAGCCATGAATCCTGACTCGAGGAGTATGGCACATGGAGTTAGGACTTTAAAGGAGGAGGGATTTTGGAAAACTATGAGTTCAACTCCCCATTCTGGAGAAAGACATGGAGATCCTTCAACAAATAACCCTCACTCTTTATGCACATTTTTCTCAGTCTGCTTCATATCCACTTTGGTCTTCTCCATACCGTCACCCCTCAAATTAGCAGTAGTGGCTACGTTCTAGCTTCACTTTCTGCCAGTTTCCGGTTCTCCTTCTCAGTCCTGGGGGCTGGGGCAGACTTTATATAGTGTCTCGGTCCTGAGTGCAGTTTGGGTGTGGAAAGAAAGACTCATGAAGTGAAATTGCTTGCAAGGCACTAGAAGGCTAAGACAAAGCGAATGCCCTAGGGAAGATCAGGTGAGAGAGCCATGAGCATAGCAGTCTGGGCCGAGCAGGAAATGGACGGCACACTCAAATTGCACCCTTGGAGGAGAGGGGAGAGGGGTGCTATGCCAGGAGCGGGACGTGGCCAGCTTGAGGAAGCTCTGCAGGGAGGGTGTCTAAGGCAGAAGGACCCCAATCTTACTCTCCCACTCCTGAGTCTTTTTGTGAGGGCGCCCCACTGGCCACATCCGAAGACATGCCAGAAGGGAAGTGAATCCCCTGATGCAGTCCTAACCGGTGAGCCCTCGAGGACAAGGGCAGGAGAGAGGAGTGGACTTGGAGGGGGTGCGTGGAAGTCAGGAGAAGCCCTACAACTTTGACCCAACTGCTGTCTCCCTGCATCATGGCATGCGTCCATCGCAGGAGCATCAGTGTGGGAGGGAAGGAGTGGGAGCTGAGTGCCCTCTCCTGCACTGCTCATTAGACAGATGAGTCCGACACTGTGCTGCCTCGCGTGGGACAGGACAGCCATTCCTAACAGAAAGCTCTCTCCAGATAACACACCAATCCATGGGCGTACAGATGTCTCAGACTCAGGAAAGCACAGAAGCACGTTCTGCAGGACCACTGATAGCATGTTCCCCTCACCGGACTAAAAGAGTAACAGCAACTCATGAAACCCCGTCTGGTTATGGTGCACGTACCAGAATGTGCGGTGATGTCTTCCATCATTCGATTTTAGTAGAAACTGTTTTCAAATGAAAGTGATCTGTCTTTCTCATGTCTGGGAAGAGTGGTTATTAACTATGGAGAAACTGTCTCTCATAGGAGGTCAATTAATTACTGCATTTTAGAGCTGCTTCTTGAAAAACAGCAATTAATTTCACGGCGTTTCTGGGTATTTCTTCTGCAAACTTTATCCTTTTGAAATCACTGTTATTCTGGGGAGACGTGGAGACTTGGTTATTTCTGAGGGCTTTACAGCAGATCGTATTCTGTCTGTTTGTTTGTTTTAATGAATGCAGGGGTAGAATTAGGTTTTAATTATCACTGGCACCTTTTCACTATTGGAAATAGACTTAAGAAGACAGAAAATGGGAAGAATTCATACTGAAAGGGGAGTTGATAAATACTCAGAAAGACTGTTTATCCAAACACGTCTTAAGCGACAATGCTCTCTGATATGAAAGAGTAGAGTCCAGACACAATGTGGGGTATTTCTGTTTACTGATTAATATTCTTTGCACTTTCCTGGTCTGTCTAGTGGGTTAGTTCTTCTGTAAGATTTTTCTCTGGGCGAGAAAAATCAAAGAGACTATTCTCACCTATTCCTCAAGCTTTTAACTCAGGTTCAGTTGCATTATCTTGGACTGGGTTGGACCCTGCTGCCCTCCCATTTGGTTTCTCAAAAAGCTACAGAGAACTTGACTAGCTTTTGTCCAAAGGGCGGTGAGCAATGATTTTTCATTGCCAGGGATCATCTGGCTGTGGGAAGTAGCCACATCTGGGTTTAGAGATGTAAGTTGGGCATTTCATGCTGACCTTGCCAGGCCTTCCTGAGGCTGTGAGCTTTCAAACCATTCTCATAGGTAGAAACCGAGGTTTCTCAGCCTCCGCGCTTTGAATGTTTTGGGCTGGCGGAGTCCTTGTGCATCGGAGCCTGTCTTGCAGTATCCTCAGCCTCTACCCACTAGATGCCAGCAGCAACCCTTTCCCCTCAGCTGTGATGATCAGGACTGTCCCCAGGCATTGCTAAATGTCCCCTGGGGTGGGGGTGGGGCCAAAATCATCTCTAATTGAGAACCACTGATATAAACCCAACTATTTATAGAGATAGATGATATATAGACTGTAGATAAATATACATGAGCACATGTATTTATAGCCCAATAATACGAGGGTTGTGGTTTTTGGAAAGACTCTGTGTATTAGGTTCAAGAAACAGAACTGATAGGATATAGATAGATATAGATATGGATATAGATATGTAAGAAGAGATTTATTTTGGGAATTGGCCTGTTTGATTATGGAGGCTGAGAAGTCCCATGGTCTGCCGTCTGCAAGCTGGACGAACAGGGAAGCTGGTAGTAGAATTCAATTTGAGTCCAAAGGCCTGAGAACCAGGAGTGCCGATGTGCAAGGGCAGGAGAAGGTGGAGGTCCCTGCTCACCAAAGAGAGCACATTCTCCCTTCTTCCTACTCTTCGTTCTATTCAGGCTCTCAATGGACTAGATGACGCTCACCCACATCTGTGAAGATAATCTACAGGTTCGAATGTTAATCTCTTTTGGAAACAGCCTCACAGACGCACCCAGAAATAATGTTTTACCAGCTACCTGGGAGTCCCTTAGCCCTGACAGGTTGACACATACCATTACCCGTCACGCCTTGTGGTGTGTGTTCAGGCACATGTGAATTTCGGTCCAGTCTCTGTCAAAAGCGAGCTCTGGGATACTTCCTCATCTCTGGAGCCTAACAATGTTGACCCCATAGGTTTTGGTGGTAAATATATGAGCTTGCAAAGTGCTTGTTACTGAGCCCAGGATACAGTAGGGGATCCAGGAAAGCTATTTCCTGCCCACATGCAGAAGCTGGTAGTGCTAAATAGACCGATAGCTGTAGTGGAAAGAGAAAAGTCATTCCCTTCATTGACAGATATTTCTACTCTCTTTGCTCTGTGTCAGCTGGAAGAGATGTCTGTCTCTGTTTCATGTGTATCACTTCACATGAGATTGCTTTTCTTTAAAAAGTAAGTGTGTAAGCAACATACAAGCACATTCTCATTGCAAAACTTCCAACAGCACAGATAAAACTTGAGTCTCCCTTGACCTTTTACCCCAAGGTCACCCCCATCCCCAGAGGCAACCGTGAGCATCAGATTAAGGTGTTTCCTTCTCAGGTTTTTATATCATTATCAGTTTGCGTGTATAAACACATGTTTTAATCTTATACATAGTAATCTGTTACCTTTTTACCGCATATACTGTTCGTGTATGGCTTATTCATTTTAATTGCTATTTGGGCCATCCACAGTCTAGGGCCTTCCGTTGTTTCAGATTTGGGGCTATCACAAACAGTCCTGCTGTGAACAGATTAGGTCTCATTGGGCATTTATGTATAATAGTTACCGTAATAATTGTTGAGACAGAGATGGCATGCATATTTTAAATTTTAACAGAAAGGGCCAGGTTGCCCTCCAGAGTGGCTGGAGCATTGTACCTTACCAGCATTCAGTAGCGTCAAATCTTTTTTTTTTGCCAATCAGATGGAAACAAACAAACATATATTGTTTTAATTTGCATTCCACTGATTACTGTCCAGAGGAGTATATTTTCTTATGTTTGTTGGCTATTTTTTCCTTTTGAGATTTGCTTCTTCCTTCCTTGTGCCTGCTTCTGTATTGGATTGTCACCTTTTTCTTATTGATTGTATAAATATTTAAATTTTTTTTTTTGGCTGCATTGGGTCTTCGTTGCTGCGTGTGGGCTTTCTCTAGTTGCGGCGAACGGGGGCTACTCTTTGTTGCGGTGCACGGGCTTCTCATTGCAGTGCCTTCTCGTTGCGGAGTACAGGTTCTAGGCATGCGGGCTCAGTAGTTGTGGCACACGGGCTCAGTAGTTGTGGCTCAAGGGCTCTAGAGCGCAGGATCAGTAGTTGTGACGCACAGGCTTAGTTGCTCTGCAGCATGTGGGATCTCCCTGGACCAGGGCTGGAACCCATGTCCCCTGCATTGGCAGGTGGATTATTAACCGCTGCACCACCAGGGAAGTCCCTGGATTATTAATTTTTATGTGTTCTGCATATTCATTCTTTGTTATACACATTGCACAAGAAGAGATTTTAAGACACTGCACAGTAAGCATTTCAAAGGGCATCGGGTTAAAAAGCTGCTATCCGGGATAATTAGTGAGCGTTCCCAGCTGTAATGTGTCCCCGTCTCCTTGTCCCTGCTTTCCTAATTACGCCCCTGATGTTGGCTTTCCTCAGCTGCAGGTACCTCCCTGAACCTTCTCGATCTCTTGCATCCTGGGCAGCCCCCCACCTCCGTGCCTCTGAGCTCGGCGGCTGTGGCCTGTGCCTGCTCCGGGCAAGCACAACAGTGTTCCTTGCAACCTTCCCTTCCTCAGAGCTGCATTCCCAAGTGTGCGAGACAAAACGCCATCCATGGAATACTGATAACTGTTGTGGGCACACGAGACTCATGACATAAATTTGCAAAACACTTGGTTGAACCAAATTCATTACCTTTTCTCACTGCAGGCCAGTTTTTCCTCTCAGTGCCTTTGCTGTGACACCCTGCATGGTGTCCCTCCAAGAGGGGATGAGTTAGCAGCGTTTCCCAAATGCCTTTGACAAGACAGGACTTCTTCCCTAGAGCTTCTCTTAAGCCCACCTCATCACGGAGGATGCTTCAGGGCATTTTGTCGTGGTGCACGCAACAAGGATGTGGCTTGAAAGCTGTCACAGGCTCTTCCTGGAATTGGTTTGTGTGTGTGTGTGTGTGTGTGCCATGCTATGTCCTCTTTCCTTTGTGTTCTGTGGGTATCTCCCACACACAAGGCGTGGCATGCAGTAATAGTTCCATGATAGCGGCTAGATGATGGGTACCAGCAGGATAAATGTGGGAAGCTGGGGTAGAGCTCTCAGGATGGTGCTGTTTGCAAATTTTCAGGCCTGGGTTTGATGAGCTGTATGCCTTTGGAGCATCTCCTTAGCCTCCATGGGTAGGAGTTTGCCGGCTCTACAGTGGGAATAATAATATCTGGTTGCCAGGCGCTTTTAGGCAAATTGAATGAGATAAAGGATGCACCAGCCTAAAGCAGATGCTCAGATGGGTTCAGACAATAACGGGTTTGTGGTTTGAGTCTTGGCACAGTGTGCAGTGTTGGGAAACCCAGAATCTCGAATGTTCTCTGATGCCCCAAATCCATTCATTTTTCAGAGAGTTAGGTAGCACTTAATGTGGAAGTAATTCGGGGGGAAGAAAACATAGAGGCTCTCATCCTTTCTCATGGCTCTTCCTAGGGGCGTCCCATCAGTTTCCTGGTTTTTCTTCACCCTTCTGGAGCAGCAGCTTATCACACTTGGCAGTTTTTTCATCATTTGCAGAATCAGCCCATCACAGCCCCTCGAGATACCTGCCCCCACCAGCGGGCATCACTTCCTCAGAGATCTGAGTCCTGACTCTGTGAGACCCCTCCCCCAGAGCTTCCTCACACCCACCTCTTCTCTTTGTGTTCTCAGCCCTAGCAAGTGGTAGCTACTCCTACAGTTGGTTGAACTGTGACGCCCTGTGGTTCTCTTTTTACCCTTTCAAGTACCTAGTTATCAACTTTATTCCTACTGAACAGTTCTTTATACTAAGTTCTCTCTGTTCAAACAACTGGGTTGGGTTCTGTCTTTAGAGTGGACCCTCACTGATAAAAGAAAAAGGGCGAACAGAAGTAAAGAAGGAAGGGATGGGTTAGAAGGAAGAATGGACGTCGCTAGTCCTCTAAATCCACGTCTCGTGCTCACCCCTGGAGCTCTCAGCTGCCGGCCAAGTCCGTGACCGCTGACTCACACCCTCCTTGCTAGAAATCTGAACACTCGGTGCACACGATGCTTCCCTCAAGCACATTAACACATTCACCATAGATTAGCTGGCTAATCATGATGTGTCTCTTGTCTCCTCGTGGGACTGGCTGCTCAAATGTGTTTTTCTTTAAGGTGATGGAAAGTCATCAGTAATTCATTAACGTGTTCTGGTGATGTTGATTGCCGTTATAATGATTATTACGTGGCGGTATTAGGTTATGGGTATTAACGTCGTCTCTTTGACGGGAACCCGTTGATGAGCCACATGCACTTCCCGTAGAGACTCGGCCCGTGAGCGTGGTATTTGGAGGCAGAGGGAGACCAAGGACTTTTCTAGCGATGGCCTCGATAGTGTGTGCTCTGAAGTCAGACAGCCTGGCTCTGCCTTTAATTCCTTAGACAATTCACTTAGCTTTCCTGCTCTCAGTGTCCCCACCTCTGAACTGGGGACGATGATGATGATGATGATGATAATAATAATAGTAATACCTCCTCATAGATTGTTGGCAGATTGAATAAGATCATAGAGCTTAACGTATCTTCGGGCACCCAGTATCTTTTTAAAAAAATATTAATTAATCAATTAATTAATCTGGCTGCGCTGGGTCCCAGTGGTGGCACGTGGGATATTTTCTTTTTAGTTGTGGCATGCGGGATCTAGTTCCCTGACCAGGGATCGAACCCAGGCCCCCTGCATTGGGAGCATGGAGTCCTAACCACTGGACCACCAGGGAAGTCCCAGGGTGCCCAATATCTATCATTGCTTCTATAAACAGCTCCAGACACAACAATTTTGAGCCCCGAGACCCTTCTTTCTGCCCCAACTCCAACTTGTAAGCTTATTTCTCTCATCAGGTACCCATTAAGACAAAGAAGTGGGTAGGCTGTGTGCCAGGGTAATCTAGAACAGTGCCTGGCCCTTGGTAGGTGCTTCATAGATGCTCGTTGAATGAATGAGTCTATTGGTAAACCCTGGGCTTTGCGATCATAAAGATTGAGACTGAATCCACCATCTGACACTACATAAGCTGGATGAGATGCTGATTCTCCATGGTCCTCATGTTTCTCATCTATAACCAGGGACAATAAATATCTATCTTACTGTAGTGGTTCCCGGGAAGCTTGTTAAATAAGATGCATATTCCCAGGCTTGTCCCTGGAGATGCTGAGTCAGTAAGTCTGGGATGGGCCCCGATGCTTATATTCCAACAAGCTTCCAGGGAGGAGGGGGGTGGTTCCATGTGGGTGCCCTGAGGACCACACTCTGAGAAGCACTGCATTGCAAGCTCATTGTGAGACCTCAGCGTGGCTGCAGGTGGACTACTCCTGGCTGGCGTCCAGTCAGTCTTAACACCCTCGCGCTTCAGTGATTGAGAGGTCCTTTGTGGTGGGGCAGCTTCTGGATTTTATGTCAAGACATTTGGGCTTAAATGTCACACCTGCCAAAAGACAGCTCTGAGAGATTAGGCCTTTCAGGTGTGATGTTTTTCATTTTATGGGTTCATTTTCTTTTTTATGATGAGTCCCTAAATCCATATCCTTAATCCTAAGCCAGAAATGGTTTCTTTTCAAATAGAGAATCGTTTATAAGGTGCATCGGAATTAAGGTAGCCCAGGGGACCACTCGTAAGATACAGAGGCCGTGTCGAAAGGAGACACAAGTATCAATGACCAGCCTGAGGTGACAGGTGCAGGGCCTGAGGACGGAGCAGGCCGGGACGAGTAGTGGTCTGGCATCGTGCCGCTGCCCAGTGCCCCTCCTCCCGTCCCTGCTGAAGGCTCCAGTCTGGTCCACACCGCTCACTCCCCAAGCTCTAGTCTCCGTCTACACACCTCTCTCCTCCTTTCCTGCACTCTCCAGGGTGGGGTCAGGGAGCATCCAACACCTTTCTTGTTGTCACCTCCATGTTTCTAATTATGATGAGAAAAGGCCACGTTTCTGGAACTCAGACCCTGGCAACTGTCTTTGATTTAACGAGAGCTGATGACGGGGAGAGTCAACGCGTTTCTGAGTCAGACAGACTTGAGCTCGAATCTGTGCCCTGTAAGCTTTCTGTCTCTGATACATCCTCGCAGCCTCTGATCCTCACTCTCTTCCTTACCTAGAAGCTGCTGCTAACGATAAGTTCCTCTCTTGATTGACGTGATAAATAAATGGGGATCAAGAGTGGAAGAAAGAGGCATTAATCGAGCACCTACCGTGTGCCTGACCCTTTGGCTGCGTTAGTCTGTACGATCCTCACGGGCCAGTGTTCTTGGGTTATCCCCGTCACCATCCTGTTAGAGCCACGTGTCAGGAGCACAGGGATGTGTGCCCCTCCCCTTCACTAGGATCTCCCCAGCATCTAGAACATGGCAGACGTGCAGTCGTGCATTCTCCCTTTGGAAGGAAATGGATTCTACCAGAGACGAAAGTATCAGCAATCCACCAAAAGCTGCATGGCCTGGAAATGCCAGAGCAGGAGCCCAACCCCAGCCCGCCTGCTTCTGAGGCCCCGACACTGTCATGCGCAGTCACGTGGGTGGCCCAGCTTTCAGTGCAGGGACAGGCTGGGTGTCCCTGTCACGCTCTGGACCTGTGTGCTTGGGACCTCTCCTGTCTCCCTTAGAGCTTTACCTTCCCCCTCACTATCTCTCAGACTCACCGTCACCTCATTAACACGCAATTGCACGATTCCTCAACATTATAGGAGAAAGCAGTTAGATAAAATGAAGGGAAAATAGTACTATTTGCAAAGACCAGTAGTACTGAGCTTTCCACCTTATCTAGGGGCTAAATGCGCCCGTGGAGCCTCACCACCCTGACCACCTGAAACCCCCCAGGGGTGGAGTGGGGTTTTTTTTCACTTCTGTCTCTTATACGATACATGATCTTTACATTTTGCCCACCGTTGTGAAATCTAATGGCATCATTTTCATGCACGGACACGGGCCTGCCAGCTGACAGTGGTTAGCAATTCTTATTACAAATATATCTTCTAATTCCTGAGCTAGAATTGTAAAGCTTTTCTATAGTGACACTGAACCAAAATATCAAAATTGCTCAAGCCTTTAAAGAAAGCGGCAGCAAGAGGTTGCGGAATGCCTTGTAAGTAATGCTGCGGCTAGGCTCTCCGGAATACAGATCGGATGGCTGCCTGAGTTCTCCTGTCACCTCAGATCACCCAGGAACTCAGACTCTAAGCTGCCAGTGCCTTTGGCAGGAGTCTGTGCAGAGAGAAAGAGAAGGTGAGGGCAGGGGTGGAGAGAGAGGGAGAGGAATCTCTTTGAAAAGGAGCTTGCGCAGAGTTTTTATCATGACCACTCTCTGGACGTGGAAGGGCCTCTTTGGGGCTTGGAGCAAAAACACTGAAACAGGATGCGTCTGTCAGGTCCCACCTGTAGGCCTGCGGCCTGAAGGAATCCTCCTCCCTCTTCTCAGGCCACATCCGCTTGGAATTTCCTCAAGACACAATCCACCATTCATATTCCTAATGAGGGTACCTCTTCATTTCTTCCCTGCAGCCCCGGGCGGGGCAAAGGTTGTCTTCTTTGGTGTCCCACCACCTCCTGGGCTTCTCTCTATCACAGAAAAGCCAGTGTAGACAATTGGGAAACATTCTGGCTTTGAAGCTGAGGTGAGCTTCTGTTTTGGGCGTATGACTTAGGGTACAGGGCAAGACATCTTACCTCTCAAAGCCTTAATCAATTCACCATCAGATGGGCTTAATGATATTCACCGAGTGGAATTATTTCGTGGGTTGAATGAGATAATATGAGCAGCAGCATGAAAGGTAGGGTTTATTTGTATTTGTATGTCTTTTACCACCTGCGATTTGGGGTGGCTCTCTTCTTTAGAAGACGGGGCTCCTTGGGGGAGCCCCTAGACCCACAGCTCTGAGGATGCCGCTAGGACCCAGCCTCTCTCCTGATCTCTTGACTCTGTTGGTCTCTGTGTGCTGGCTTCTTTCTGCAGGCAGGCTTTCTCCCTGTGGTTAGGAAGATGAAAGATGGCAACCCTCAAGTAGCATCACGTCCTCACAGCTTACCATTCTGCAGGGTCAGGCTGCGGTGGAATGGAGGAATCTTTCCCCCACTGCGATCCACATAGGAATCTCAAGGAAGGCTGGTTGGCACACCTGGGTCGCATTTCCACCGACAGATCCCATGTGGGAGATGGGATAGCACATGCCTAAGTATCGACTCCCTCTACCTCCCGTCCTAGTGTTCTGGAATGGGGGTGGGCAGTATGGGTGCCTATTCCCCCAGGACCACAGGAGCAGGAATAGTTATCCAATAGGAACAGACTGCTGGCACCAGGAAAGGGAAGAATCCCTGGGAAGCCAAAACAAATAGATGTGCATTGCAAGGCCAAACCCTGCTTAATAAATTAATCAACAAACAAACGCATGACAGCAGGGTTTTGAGCGAAGAGCCCTGGCTTGGGAATAGGGTAAATTAAGTTCAAGTCCCAGTGCCTCTGTTGACTCGGGTGACTTTGTATGTTGGGACCTTGCCTCTCTGGGGCTGGCATCATGGGCTACAGAACTTTCTGGTTGGATTAGAAGATCTCCAAGGCCCCTTCCAACTTTGCGTGTCTGTTATCTCATGCTGCTGCTCTTTAAGAAAGAATCGTAGGTTAATTGCAACAGGGCTCTTTCGGCAGGCTCTGGAGAAAACCATATAGATATCTATAGGTTAAATAGGGTAATGGCAGGCTTTCCCTGACTCAGGGGAAGTGCAATTTAGAAGATGAAAAATAAGTAAGACTAGCCGTCGTATTTGGGACAGTGCTGAGCTCTCTTTAGGGAAGACCACAGACACGGGCGTTCTGCCAGCTGCCCGTGGGAGGGTCAGGTTGTCTGGCAGGAGGGACGAGCTGGGGCTCTAAGGACAGGGACGGCACAGGGAAAGCACATCATTGTTGCCATTCTCAGGATTAAACACAATGTGTTGGGCGATGACTTAGCCTTGCATTGAATAGGTGAGGAAACAGAGGCTCAGAAAAAGGAAGGCTTTTGGTCTCCCAGCCAGGACTGGGGTCAGAGAGCCCCTGGACTGCATTCCTCAGGCCCCATGGAAAGGTCTGAGTGGTACAGGCCATGTGCTGGCCTTGGCTCAGGGATGGGGGCCCACCCTAATGTGAAGAGCCAGTATCAGGCTACTCGACGTTCAAGGCCAGGCAAGAGGGAGACAAGGGGCCCGGCCCCCACCTCAGCAGTCATCTGGGGGGGCGTGGGGGGCTGTTGTCTGAAGCCCAGAGCCCTGGGATCCTTCCTGTCCTTCCCACACCCCTCCTTCTTCTTCCTGCCTCCCAACACACATGACATGGGCTCCGAAGGCCCGAGGAGGGCTCTGCCGTCTAAGGACTTGAGTGGTACTCAGTTCAGTAGACAGGCGGCTGTTCGTGGCCCGGATTGGAGCCGGAGGGACCCAGCGGTCAAGGCCCCCGGGGAGGGCTGGGCCCTGTGCTGCAGGAGCTCTGAGCGCTGCTTGCCTTTCTCAGACCAGCCTTGGTGACCGCTGGTCACTTTCCCCTGCCTTTGTTTCTCTCCTCATCTATGTCTGCCCCTCTCTGACGTTTCTTCCTTTGGTTCATTTGGCCCTTATGACTCCATTTGCTTTTCAGTTTCTTTGTTCGCTTTCCGCCTCTCTATTCATTTCCTTTCCCATCTGCGCAACCCTCTTTTCTCGTCTCTTGCTGTGTCTTTCTCTGCCTTGGGTCTCGGTCTTCCTCTCTCTGCTGCCATCCCTGATCCCCCCCCGACCCCTGCCCTCTCTGTTTCTTCCTTTGCGGAGCTCGGCTGCCTCCACACACAGCCCAGCGCCTCCCTAGCTCAGCCCCATCTCACCCTGGATCTCTAGGTCCTGGGTGGCTTCTTCCTGAAGGCCCAGGCCTGGCCCCTGTTGGAGAGCCTCCCCCTCCGGGCTTGTCCCCCAGCTCCTCCCTCTCTGAGGTCCCCTCAGCCTGGGGATGTTGATGAAGTGCTCTCTTCACCCCAGTTGGGGGCCTGGCACTCTGGAGAGTAGAGGGGGCTTCGGGGGCAGCGAACCGAGACGTGAGGGCTCACCCCTGGCTCTGCCCTCCGTCTGGGCCGGCCCGGCTCCCCTCTGTCTGCAGGCTCCCCCTCCAGAGACTCCACTGCCCTTGCCCACCGCTCTCCCAGTGGACTTGAGGGCTCAGGGAGAGGGCCGTCTGCATAGTGGGTCCTCAGTAGATGCCACCCCCATGTCCCCAGCCATCTCCCTGTTGTATTCCAGGGGCAACCCTTTACCTCTCCGGTCTAAGATTGTTCACAGACTCCACAGTCAAATAAGCATTTATTGAGCACCTCCTGTGTGCCCGGTGCTGTGCTAGGTGCTGTCCTAACGCCTGTACCTTGGGAAACAAGCTAGGCATGGCCCCTCTCATCACAGGGTCATGCGCCACGCGCAAAATCAGACAGCAAATGAGAACCGACGGTGCCAGGTGGTGAGGGCTCTGCCTGGGGAATTGCAAGACTCTGGGGGTCCTGGGGGTGGGGGGGTGGCACCCAACCAGGTCAGTGAGGTTTAGGGAAGCCTGCCCTGAACAGATGCTCTCGCAAGCTGAGACTGAAGGATGTATTAGATTTTCCTGGTAAAGGGGTGGGTGTATGTGACGGGGATTGGAAATTATCCCGGCGGAAAGAACAGCCGCTGTGAAGGCTTCAGGTCAAGGAGAACGTTTCTCCCCATCCCTTGTTCCCCAGGAGAACACACCTTCGTCCTTCAAGATTCAGCCCAGCTGAGACCCTCCCTCCTCTGAGTTCCTATAGCCCCCTCCCCCGTTCCGCCAGGAGAGCCGTGTGTTACTGCTTGACATCCTGGTCCCCTCAGTGGACAGGGGCCATCTCTGACATCCCAGAGCCTGGTACCAAACCTGGGATCGTCAGTTCTTAGTCAGTGTCGTTGAGTTCTGATTTATGAACAGATGGAAGGGTGGAGGAATCTAAAAAGAAAAAATGACGGCGTTCTGGGCACGATCCAAACTCCGAGGCTGCCAAAGCTTCCTTCATCCGCCCAGGCTCCCTCCAGAAACCCCGTTTCTTTCCAGCGTCCTGGGGGTTTTGTAAAGGCTGATCCATCATTGTCTCCAGCTGCCAAGAACGCCTTTTTCTCCAAGAAGTCAAACTAACCCCCAAATGTTGGATGCGTTTGTGTGTGTTTCCTGCAAGCTGAGGCATGGCTTTCGAGAAGTAATCAATTCCCATTGACTGGCAAAATGTGACTTGTGTCCTCTTGGCCAGTTTTGGGCGGCAGAGTTCATTAAAAGCAGGCATCTGGCAAGTGGACACCCCTCAGTGCTACGGTAATAAGGACTTATTATGCCAAGCAGCAGGATCTGCCCTAAAGAGTCCCTGGCATGATTTCGTGGGGACTTGCCCATCTGCAGCAGCATTTTTTGTAAATGAGTAATTTGACCATGGTAAAAATCCATGAGGAGTTTTTCCGAGCTTGGCCGGTGAAGGGTTGGGAGAGAACTCGATGGAGAGGAGAGGGGGAGCTTTGGCCTGTGGGGGTATGGAGACCCCTTCCATCCCTCTTTCTCCTTCCTGCTCTGACCCTCACACTTCTGGCCAGAGATTTCTCTTGTCATCACTGGCAGGAGAGTGGTTTGGCCCCAGGCAGACAAAGGCACTGCTCCGGAGTCTTGTGGCCCCTTGGAGCGGACGGACCCACATCTCTCCCACAGTTGTTTGCTTTCAGAGGCTCCCAGGGTTGGAGCTAGGAAGGTATCCATTGCTTCCTGAATTTGCACAGGGCAGCGGCTTCTGGAAGTCATCAACTCTGAAAGCAAACCGGCACAGGGCCCCCTGAGCGGGCAATCCAACCCAAAAGCAGGAGTTTGCTTTGAACTGGTGTTTATGGGGTGCCCATGATGTCAAGCTATGTGATGGGCTCATCCGCACACAGAGATGCCTCATGGTCTTTAGAGCAAACACCAGAGCTGGAGATCATCGACGCCCTGGTTTGAAAGCAAAGCATCATGTTTTGTTTTCCATTTTAAAATGTTTACATGGGGGGGCTTCCCTGGTGGCGCAGTGGTTGAGAGTCCGCCTGCTTATGCAGGGGATGCGGGTTCGTGCCCCAGTCTGGGAAGATCCCACATGCCGGGAGCGGCTGGGCCCGTGAGCCATGGCCGCTGAGCCTGCGCGTCCGGAGCCTGTGCTCCGCAACGGGAGAGGCCACAACAGTGAGAGGCCCGTGTACCGCAAAAAAAAACAAAAACAAAAAAAAAAAATGTTTACATGGAAGGTCTAAAAGGTTATGCAAAACAAATATTGAATTACTTTTGAGAACTGGAGCTAGAGGGTTGGGGAAGGCTTTGAATTTGTACTTAACATCCTAAATAAGTTATTCATAAGTTTAAGAAGTAGTTATTAAAATACTTATTATAGAAAGTTTGGAAAACATAGAAAATAAGACAAGAATAATATGATACCTGTTAGATACAATGAACATTTCCATTTCATCCAATTAAACTAAGACTCAATGCACCCAAATTCATATAGATGAAAGATGAGCCAGGATTTGGTTCAGATTTGGCAATGGTTTCTACCCTCCTGGGGTTTCTGAAAGTGTTTTCTACATAACCCTCGGTCCTAGGAGAGCTTCCTCTGGAGGGATAACAGGCTCCGTGCTCAGATAAGAGTGGGATATGGTGGTTCCATGTCTTGCAATTGATGATTCACAGTCAGTGTGCTTACAGTATGTATTTGCTTATTAAAGGCTCTGAGAAGTCCTGTAAACCTCCCATGAAACTGCATTCCACTCATTTTGGAAAATGCATGCTCCCTCCTGCCCCTGCCCATCCAACCCTCTCCTTCCACTGGTGTCTCTGGAGTCTGTGTGGGCAGGTGGGGACCATGTGGTGGAGGCAAGGGCGAAGTGACCTCCAAAAGTCCTCACTTCTGGGAGGAGCGGTGGGACTCTTACTGGCCCACACATTTTTTTTTAACACATGAGGGAATTGCAAAGGGGAAATGAGAGTGCCTCACCCAGCGTGACAGAGGAAGTCAGTGGCAGGATTTTGACTTGAACGCCAGCCTCAAGAGCAGGACCTGGGCTCCTGGAAGATGTGGCTCCCCACGGAGGCCTGAGGTTCAGCTCGGGTGCTCACGCGAAGCGGGGCCTGCCTGGTCTGGCTGTGGTGTGGCGAGTGTCTCCAGCAGAATCTGATCATGAAGGCTAAGGTTTAGCAGCAGAAATACACCAAGCCGCCTGGCGAGTTGTTTGCT
The DNA here is from genome assembly GCF_964270905.1 of Leucopleurus acutus. Taxonomy (NCBI): domain Eukaryota; kingdom Metazoa; phylum Chordata; class Mammalia; order Artiodactyla; family Delphinidae; genus Leucopleurus; species Leucopleurus acutus. The sequence continues at coordinate 20,527,266 of NC_139162.1, forward strand.
TTGGCTGCGTAGGAGAGGTTATTTCTGGACTTTGAGGATGGGTGGTGCTGCTTCAGCCCACTTTTCCTAGCAGCACCCACTTTTCCATGGCACGTAAGTTTGGGCCTCAGCTGAACATGTCCTGGAGCCTTCGGGGGGCCAGGCTCTGTGCCCGATGCTTTATCCGGCTCCCCTACTCAGTCTTCCCAGAGGTCCCATGAGGGGGGCAATCCCACCTCTTTCACATTCTGGAGAGGACTAGGTTGCATTGTCACGGCCAAGAGCCCAGGCCCCGGAACCCACTCCCCACCTTCCATGAAACCATCACTGACCAATAGCTTTGAAATCCCAACACTCTGAGTGGCCTGCAGGGATTAGAGATCCCCACACCTTACATTCATTGATTTACATTTTCATCTTTTCCTGAGCATGAACTAGAGGCCAGGAACCATCTAGACATTGAATCCAAAGGTATTAAGACACCTAGTTGGGGACAATTGTGTATAGAGCTCACCGAGGTAGTGGTGCTTGATAAAGCTAATTTCTGGGTGCAGGCAAGCTTAGGAGGGCCTTCTACGTAAGGGACAGCTCAGATGGATTTTGAAGGATGAGGCAGGCTTAACAGGAAGGAGCCAGGAGGCACGGCTTTCTTTTCAATGGAAAAGCTTAGCTGAAAGGGGTGGAGGTGTGAAGCAGCACATCTGGAGGCCAGCTGTAGAGCAGCCCAGGAACAGGGGGGATTTGGAGGGAAAGGAGTGAATCCAGCGTCGGTGGTGGGCAGGGGTCAAAGGCCAAATCTGGGGAATGGCATGAATAAACGCACATTCAGAAAAGAGCCCCTGTCTGCAGTGCAGAGGACAGATTAAGAAGGCCCCCAGGGAATGCATGAGGACCAGGCAGGAGACAATGCCCTGGTCCAGGGGCTGCCTGGTCAGTGGAGCGGCACTGAGACAGTCATCGGAGGTGGGGAAGGCACCTGAGAGGTGAAAGCGAGGGAGGGTCTGCTCAGATGGGGGGCTGAGGAGGGAGGGGCCCAGTCAACTTCCGTGTCTCTGACCAGTGTGGTTGCAGAACGCAGACCACGGTCTCAATTCCACGTGAGAACGAGGCATTAAGTGCGTATCTAAACACAATCTGATAGCTAGACCTTTGGAAGTCTTTTCCCATACATTAAATCACTAATCAGTCATGTTTTAGGCATACCAAGGGCCAGGCAGTGGGGAAGGTCCATCCTAGGTGTGGATAATAAGGGAGTACTTTGTTGGCAGAGAGTTGGATAAAAATCAGTCAACTTTCTCTTATCACCTTACGCCGGAAATTCTAAACAGTGTGAGGAATAAAATACAGCTCTCTGGCAGGTAGATTTCTCCCACCACTGACTGGCCTGAACTTTTCGGTTTGACCCTTCAGCCTCCAGCCTCACGCCTCACTGGCTGGTTTAAGCTGATCTCATTCAGAGGGCCGTGCACTTTTCCTAGCGGGAGCCCTGGCAGCGGGTCTGTTTGGCAGGCTACTAAGTGCGGCTTGGAGGGCTTTTGAGTTTCTTCCTCAAGAATGTTTGTAAGGGCCTCACTCTCCCTTCATACATCCCCTCCGCAGTCTTCAGACTCCAGAACAGATTGCCTTGCCGCGTGGGAAGACTCTCACAGCTTCTCGTCGGCCGATCTTCAGGTGTATTACTGATCAGGGTCTCTGGCCAGGAGGAGGCCCGGCCCTTCTCCTCCCCAGGGAAAGCACTCTCGGTCCCTTAAGTCATGTAGATGCCCCCCCCCACCCCCGCCCCGAGGGAACTTGCAATGTTTGGCCTTTCTCTGGGGCAGCAACAGTGATTCACAAGGAACGTGCAAAATATTGCTCGTGGTGGGTGCCGTGTCAGGGCCTCTTGGTATTAAGGCCCTAAATAAAGCCTCATAGTGAAGGGAGTGGGACAGGGAGAGCAACTGCAGGTGATCCTTCCAGAAAGGATCTTTGGAGTCACTGCCTGAGAGGGTAGAACCTGGCAGCCGGCCCAGAGGAGGGCAGGGGTCAAGGCTCTTCTCAGATGGGGCTCTAAGGCCTGATTGTAAGTTGCCAGCAGCGTCCTCAGCTCTTCTTGCAGCTGCGACTCTCCTGCCCCTCCGCCTTACATTTTCATGCACGGACTTGGGGGGGCTCTGATTTTGGGGTGGGGGTAGTAGTGGGGTGAGGGTAGGCCAGGGACACTGGGACACAGCACCTGGACAGAGGGACACAGCATTCACCAGGAATCATATTTTGTATGCTCCTCCTGGACCAACCTGGCTGCCCCAGAGAAAGGTCAAGTTCCTACCTCTACTCTGTGCCCTAGAGCAGTGGCTTGAGACGGCAGTTCTGGGTCATGCCCAGCTCTCAGGTGTGTGCCTCCCAGTACATGCCACCTAGGTCCAGGTTGAGACTGCAGATGCAGCAATTGTTATCCACAGATGTGGGACGAGCATTTGCTGGCTGATGACAAAACCCTTGGGTAAGTCTGCTCTCACTGATACTCCTTCCAACAGGTCAGCTCACGCGAGGCCTGGTTCCCCTTACCGTCACCCAACGTCCAGACTGATACACATTTACTTAACCGGTGGTAACGCTCTGGGTGAAAATGGCATCTTATGTTGGTTGCACTTTTGCTTCCTGATTACCAGTGAAGGCGAATACTGTTTGATGTGTGTTGTCGGTTTACGCATCTGTTTCTGGGACTTACCAGTTCAAATCCTTAGGTCATTTTCTGTTGGCTTGTTTATTTCATCTTTTACCTATTGATTTGTAGACATTTTAATATGTCCCCATCTTTAATCTTTTTTTCTCATCATGAATATTTTCTCTGTTACAAATTTTGAAAATATTTCTTGTAATCCAGGGTTTTGTTGGTTCCCTTTACAGCATTTGTGTTTAGAAAGCCTGACTTAACCTCAATATTAGAAATATATTTCTCTGTGGTTTTTTTTCTAATTATTTGACATTTTTACTTGTTCGACGTGTGATGCTTTAATAATTCTGGAACCTATTTTTGTGACTGATGTTAGGTAAGGAGCTAGGTAGGAATCTACTTAGTTCCTTATGTCATATGAATAGGCAGTTGTTTTCACACCATTTATTGAACTGTCCAACATTTCTCAACTGATACGAAATGCTTCCTTTGTCATGGTGAATGTTTCTATACGTATGTGTTTTTGTATACATATGTGTGGGTGTGCATTACCCATGCCTAGATCTCTATCTGTATATTTGCATTCATAATTTGGTTCTGGTGCCATTTTTGAGGTCTTTGCACTGTAACAGCAATGTAACAGAACTCTCCTAAGTCTGTTTTGCTTAGCACATTTAGCAAGTACATATCTAGTGGCTGGACATAAAGAGCTACGTTTCCAGGGGTCCTTACCTTCTGAGAACTCTCATGTCCTTGTGAGTGGGCTGACACTGGACATGTTTTCAAGGCTGAAAGATTTATAAATAGTTAAATTACCATCTGAAATCCTGGAGTGGATCCTGCAATAGAAAGACATTAGAGAAAACTGTTGGTATCCAAATGAGGCCCGTAGTTTAGCTAATAATATTGTACCAATGTTAATTTCTTAGCGTTGACAGTGATGACAGTTATGGAAGAGGTCAACATTAGGGGAAGCCGGATGAAGGGCATATTGGAAATCCCCCCAATTACTGTTGCAACTTTTTAGTAAATCTAAAGTTATTCAAGGATAAAGAAGTTTACTTAAACATTTTATTTTATTTTTTTGATCAGCATGCAGTGTTGATGCAAGAACAGTAGAGATGCAGTCACAAGCTCCTCTGGGGCAGTCAGTGAATGTGTCCCAGAGGTGGAGCCTCTGAAGAGTGTGGCTTCTGAAAGACTCTTTACCACTTTGGGATTCGGTTCTCATTTTTCTCACCATATAATGGGAGAAAGTTGTGAAATGAAGCCCTTTCCCCGTTTTGGAGATAGGGTTATTTGCTCTGTTGGGAAGTCCCCAGGCTCAGAATTCTTTGAGCATCTGCAAATGGCACACTCAAAAGATGCTTAATGACTTTTGCCTTCAAGCAGGCATAAGTCATCAAGTTGTAATACTGAAAGAGTGAGGAGCTCAGGTCAGAAGAAAATCATTTGAATTGCGGGTCGACAGACTGGCCTGCCGTGTGGCACAGCACTTACATTCTCAGAGCCTCGTTTGCTCATCGGTAGAATGGGGATTAAGAAACTGCTACCTCTCAGGGCTGCCGTGACACTTGAACATGGTAATACATGTGGAAAGCGTACCTGTCAGTACCTGGTGTGTTGTCAGTGTCTATGAACACAATTCCCTTCCTCACTTCCCTCACTCTTGCAGCACTTTAACTCCTGTTCAGACTAATATGGCAGCGAAGGAACGTTGGTTAACAGCTGAAATCTCATTTAGAGTTTGTCACCATCCTCTTCCAAACTGTCATATCACTCAGTGGTTACGTTTCTTTCTGGTGCTGGGGACAATCAGGCAGGCGAGATACTTTCTCAGTAATGCAAAATGTGATTTTTCCAGGCTGATATTGCACGGGGAGGACATGGGAGTTGAAAGGAATTTTTAGTAGGCTCACTGTCACAAATCGGATTAACAGGAAATAAAACAAGGCTCAGGCAGTACACGGGCAGGGTCAAATTTCTTAAAAAGCAGGCACGCAGTCTTGGCAGAGGTTTGAATATCAGCCCCATTCTGGGTGCAAAACAAAGAGGTAAAAGCAGGAGCTTTGGCAGGGCCTCCACATCACACAGACCAGGAGGGAGGGCACCATTCCCATACTCTGCCTGCAGATAGCCCTTCCCAGGGCTCTGCAGTATACCGCCCCCAGGGGGCGCTAGGCAGCCCTGGGGACACATCTTGGCTCCCAACGGCAACTGAGACAAAATTCCTTAATCCCTCCAGGCTTGATGTCTGTCTGTAAAATGGGGGCAGGATTCGATGAATCAATAGGATCTACAGCATCTGCTGCAATACAATTTTTTTCCCCACGAACTCTCATTAAAATTAGTTGCACAGAATCCATTGCTAGGTGAAATTCCCTATTTTTTGGCATTGCTGAGACTATCTGAAAAATACAGCATATCGTACCAAAAAATGGGATGCACGAGGCCATGCATGGTATGATGTCACTTTTGTAAAGTACATAAACAGTAAAAACTAAACTATATACCTCCAAGGGATACATATGTACGCATATTGATGTTTGTATATCTGTGATGTATGTATATCTTGTATATCGACAGGCAGTCTGGTGGTTTATGAATGCACGATTCAGGATGGGACTCACTTCTGTCAGGGAGAAGGCAGAGATGGAAGGAGAGAGGAACCCTCAGAAGGTCTCAGCACTTCAGTAACAATACTTCTCAGGCCCAGTGGTTGGACCGTGAGGATGGGTTTTATGGGGTTTTTTTATATCTTGCATATACCTAATGTATATTCCATTACATAATTTATTTATTATTTATTTTATTTTTATTTATTATTATATTTTTTTCAGTACGCGGGCCTCTCGCTGTGGTGGCCTCTCCCGTTGCGGAGCACAGGCTCCGGACGCGCAGGCCCAGCGGCCATGGCTCACGGGCCCAGCCGCTCCGCGGCATGTGGGATCTTCCCGGACCGGGGCACGAACCCGTGTCCCCTGCATCAGCAGGTGGACTCTCAACTACTGCGCCACCAGGGAAGCCCTCCATTACATAATTTAAAGAAACCCTAGATAACCACTCTGAAAGCAAGTTTATGTTAAAAGGTTTATTGACCGAAAAAAGAAAACCAATCCAAAGTACGTTATCAGTCATGAGGTGTAGGGGCAGCAGCATAAAGACAGTGAAACCCCTCGGGACATTAAGCTTCCGAGCCGTCTGTTCACCCTTCTCCGGTGTGGCGTGCTTCCTCTGCTTCCCTTCCCAGGCACCCAGGCCCTGGGCCGGAGCTTCTCGATCCACCTCTGACCGCTCTGCCTGCGCAGGCTCCCATTCTGCTTTGGGCTCTGTTGTCTGCTCCCTGAAACTTGCCCTGGGGCAGGAGCTGGAGGGTGTGACTTTCACAGGAGGTTCCTTGTCTGCTCTTTCTTCTCACTTTTTCCTTGTAAGGAGGAGGAGCCACCCACCCTGTCCTCCAGGGTCTTTCTGCACGTGACACACCCTCTCTATCACCTGCACCTATGTTAATGGTCTTGTTACCTGTCCGTCATCCCCAGCATCAGGCACTCAGCAAGTTCTCATTTCCTTCTCCCTTTCCGTGATCTGCTCACTCAGTTTCTCCATCCCTACAACAGTCCCTACTTCAGAGGGACACTATGACAACCCTAGGAGAAAGCCAGGTGGTCACCCCCGCATGGGAGCTGGAATAGAGGAGACAGCCTGGAAACAGCTTCTTCTCCCAGGCTGCCTTGGTCTGATCGAGCAGACCTCTTTGCCTCGGGGAGCCTTAATATTCCTATCTGTCAAGTGGGACATCCTTTTCTGCCTGTTTTGGGGGCTCCTCGTCACTGATGGAAGGGAAAGTGCTTGGACAGGTTAGAAGCATCCTCCGGAGGTTCCAGTAGAGAGTAGACGTGTCTCCAGAGACTTGCAGCATCTGTCCATGCAGCTGTCTGATGGCCCGTGTCCCTTGTTGGTTATGGAGGCATTGGTGGCGACAGCAGTGCTTTCAAGTGCTCCCTCATGGCCTTGCCATGTTCACACGCCTTCCCTTCTGCCCAGCTGCTAGGCTTCAGGGCGAACGCCCAGTTCACGGCATGGGACCTGTCATCTGTGGGCCATGGGTCCCAGGGAGGTCAAGGCCTCTTTCTCGGGTTTCCCCTGGGAGCGGAGGGCAGCTCCTCTTGACTTCCACTGCCTGCCCCTGGTGGGCTTCAGCCGGGAGTTCCCCGTGCACCACAGCTGTGACTCTGGACACGGTTTGCTACATATGGAAATCAGCCTCCGTCTGCCTGGGGAGCGGTTTCCAGTTTTCAGTTCCCAGAAGGTGCTGGAATGCAGACGGGTCTCTCTCCTGCCCCAGGAAGCAGACTGTGTTCACAAAACAGGTTTGGAATAACTAGTCACAATTGGGAAAGTGGGGACAGCAAGGAGGAGCTACCCTGGGCTTGTGGCCTCAGAATTCCGGAGATCCACACGGCGTTAGCGTTCAGGATGACAGGGTCACACATCCTTTCAACCTCCTACCACCACGCCTAGGACACCTCGCTAATTAGGCTGTGTTCACCACGGGCTGTCATGTTCCTTTTATTTTTTCATTCCACCTGGGCCAGGTTTTAGCTGCAAGACCTTGGACGAGTGACCTCAGCACCCTGAACCACAGTGGCATCATCTGTAAAAAGGAGAAAGGATGCCTTGCAGAGTTATTGTGGAGATTAGAGCTCACGGGTACAGAATTCACAGCAGCCTGCTGGAGACCCAGAACAGTCGAGTTATTCCTCAAGTCCTTGCTCTGTAGCATTGTTGTGCCACCAGCACATAAAGCCTGACCTTTGGGGCACAATGTGGGTATTTGTTGACGGTTTGATTATTGTTTCTATAAATTCTAAAATCTTAAAATGGGAAGCTGGAAGGAGAAGATATTTTGAGCTGAAATCTCTGTTCTTTTCCAATTTATTTTTAAGATATAAGGCATTAAGTAAATCTATTTCCACCCTCTCTTATCATTGAGGTGATGCCACATCTGTCTGCTGAGTGGGCTCCTGAAGGCTGCATGTCCATACTTTGTTCATCTGCTCGTCTGGGGTTCGTTGCAAACACCCACCGTCTCCTTGGGCCCCGGTCCTCTGGACCGGCGAGCTGCAGAAAGCCCAGTAACCAGTCAAGGTCGTGTTCTTTCCTCTGATAGATGAGGTCAAGCCACACTTGGCATATTTCAAATGTGTTTTCCCTAACTTGCTACCTCCTAACAAAGAAAGACACATATCACACCCTCATTAGCTTCAAAGAGAAATAATAATGTTTGTTTTTTTCTCCTTTTCTTGCATTGGCAAGGGATTTAGCTTTGCTTAAAGGAAACACAGATGACGCTAATGAGACCACAGTGTCTTAATTTGCATATTAGATGAGATAAATATTGAGCTAATGAACACCTAGGATGAATTTTCGTTGCCTGGGACAATTGTCCTATGGTGATAGTAGTTCTCTGCTACCTACCCAGGAACAGAACAATTTGAAAGAGAATCACTTCCCCACGAATACTTCAGGCCAACCAAAAATGCTCCCAGGAAATGTCATCCAGAAATTCTTACGTTAATTTGCAGTAAATCCTGGACCCTCTTTCAAGTTGACCCTGATCCTGTTGGCAAGTAATACCAACGGAAGGTCTGTCCCACAGACCGGAGAAGAGCTGAGTGGGGCTGGGAGGGGCTGTGGGCAGGAGAAGTTGGTTGGTCACATCTAGGGTTCTGGCAAAGGGTTTGAAAAGAACAACCTGGGTTGGACAGTCATTTACTCTAGGAGCGGGACTGGCTACGTAATTTGCCAGGCCCCGTGCAAAATGGAGATGCAGGGTCCCCCGTTCAGAAATTAAGAGGTTCAAGATGGCCGTAGCTGAACATCAAACCAACAGTGGTCCTTCTAAGTAGAGGGGGCTTTTGTTCTACTGCACAGCTTACACACTTTTGAAGTTTGCCCCATCTGTTGTGTATGAGCTTTGAAGAGAAGAAAGACAGGGGGAAAAATTTAAAAAGAAGTAATATTTCACATCTAGCTCATTTCAATGAATTAAGCGAGTTTAGATGGATATAAATAAAATTAAATGGAAAAAGAATGCTGAGCACCAGGCCCGCCACGGTTCCGCTGCCCCCTCTCCCTTTCCTCTCCTCTGTGCATCTGTTTGCATCTGTGAATAGCTGACTAGGGCACTCGATTCTCTTCCCACACCCTCCAGAACTGCTTCCCCACCTTCAGCAATGCTTTGCTCAACTTTCGACTTCCAAGTGTTAAGCTTTGCTCTGCCTTTTGTATTTTAATTGCTTTCTCTCCTGCTTTTAATGAGCAATCAGGGCTATTTCTTTATTGAGGACCTGCTGGCAAATTTCAGGCAGACTTGTGTGTGTGAAAGGAACAGGTGAAATCCACGTTCTCTGGCATGAATAGCTGTGGGGAGGCGTGGAATAACCATCTATCTAAGGGAAAATGTCCACTTAACTTGCAGTCTTAATTCAAAGGAAATGTCAAGTACTCAACTCTGTGCTTTGTGGCAATTGAAGAGAAGATTGGAAGGAGGGTTGGTGAAAATAACTGAGACCACAGCCACTGCAGGGGAAATTAGCTTAGGTAGGTGTGCGTGCCTGTATTTAATGCCCAGTATTGCCCATCAGAATTAACTCCCTAGCAACAAGTAGGCAGGAAATAAAGGCCGAAGTATTGTAGGCTAAATTGAGAAGCCATAAACTCATCATTATGGAGTAGTAAGGGGTTATAGTTATGCAGGGCACACTGTATCGTAGGATTGCTTCCAAGGAATGGTCGTTCTTGCCCCAGATCCTTCCTTTGTCTGATTCATAATAATGTTGCCAGTGGGATATTTGTTTCTTCGAATTTCTGTATGTTTCTACCACCACCTTAACGCCCTGCGCTCAGCTGGCTGCCGATACATGCCTGTTGACGGACAGAGATGTAGGACGCCATCAAATGTGTTTCCTCCCCGAAGGAGTGGAAACCCCGTGCCTTCAATTAGTGCCTTTCCTCCTGGCTGGAACTCTTCGGTATGACAAAGGCATCAGGTTACAGAGGGATGTGGGGAATTGTCCTCGTAGTACCACAGATGTCATACATGTCCCCAGCTCTCAGAGACAGCTGAGCTCAATGATAGGAAGCGTGACGATGCGTCTGTGTCATTTTCATGGGGCTCCCCTGTGCCCTGAAGGACAAACTTTCTGGCTTAGACGTATTAACAGCGTTGCCCCACATGGAAGCAGGGCTTTCAGACCTGCCAATTTGACTACTTAGGTCAAATTGAGCCAATATTTTATGAGTTAAACATTTTTTTTAAACCAAACCATTGAAATGACAAATTGTGACCCTTTATAAAGACAAGCTCCTCACGTTCCCCACCCAAAGCAACTGAAAATGGTCTGCCTCCTTTAAAGGGAGGACTGGACCTTTGGAAGGTCTGAGTATTCCATTATGTCAGCCATAGATGTGGGTGGGTGAATGTCGTATGTCTTTCTTCGTGTGTCGGTGTGCTGCTGCGGGCTTGGCGGTTTCCAGCTCGGTACCCGCCTTGTCAGTCTGAGCGTGCCCTGGGCCACGTGCATTGTCTCAGCTGGAACCGTGGACCGTTGCGTCAGTCTGCTAGGGCTGCCGTCACAGACGGGGTGGCTTAAACAACAGGCATTTATTTTCTCGCGGTTCTGGAGCCTGGACGCACAGGATCAAGGTGGCGGCAGGTTTGGTGGCTTCTGAGGCCTCTCTCTTCGGTTTGCAGATGGCCACCTTCTTGCTGCTCCTCACGTGGCCTTTTCTCTGTGGCTGTGCACCCCTGATGCCTCTCCTGTGTCCTCTTCTTATGAGGACGCCAGCCATATTGGATTAGGGCCCACCGGAGAGACTTTATTTTGATTCATGACCTCTTTCAAGGCCAAGGTACTGGGGATTAGGGCTTCAATGTACATGAATTTGGGGGGGACACATTTCAGCTCTTCATGGTCACCAAGTCACTTCCCTTCCCATTACCAAGGGCAAATTGTTCAAGTGTGGAGATCAACCGAAAACATTTAGAGAGACTGGTGGGCACAGATGCTTTGGGGGGAGAAGCATGGAGATGTGCTTCTTCCTTTACCACAGCCTCAGGCCTTCTTCAGGTCACTCCAGCCCCCGCCCCTTCTCCTGTGGGTGCAGTCTCCCCAGGGCCTGGCATCAGAGGGCATCTCACAGGCCTGGCTTTATCTGCTTCTCTCCTGCTGGACAGATGTTCGCAGAGCCTCTTTGGTTGATATTGTCGTCAAGGTTTTATTAGCGATGACAGAGAGAGATGAGGGGATGGAGGTAAAAAGATATAGAGACTCTGGGGGAAGGTTAGGCCTTAGGCCTCTTCAGTGTTTTGTTTTTCAGTTTTGGTCCTTAATCCATCACCCCCTTCTGCCTGTCTCCTGCCCCCTCTGTTAAAAGATGCAGCTTCTACAAGCAGAGAAAGAAAGACAACAGGACTTCAGCCTGGGCCCAGGTCCCTTGCTTTGCTTAGCTCGACATTGCCCATTGGCTGTGGTCAGGCAGCTGGTAATTTATGGCCTCTGGTCAAGAAGGGTGGGCCGGAAACCGCCACCTTCATCCCCCACGCTTGCTGCGTCCATGCCAGCGCCTTCCGTAGCTTCTGTCTGCTGGGGAAGGCTTGGGGGCTGCCACCCTACCACGGAGCCCGCGACCCCGCAACCCCGGAGCGGCCTGTCTGGCACCTGCGATCTGTCCAGTAGGTAGCCACGCCCTTCTTCTGAAGGCCATGCAGCATGACATGCCTTACATTTGGAGACCCAAAATAGCTGTTCTCAGTGGCAGTTTCCCCTTCCAGATGGTTCTGTTCTTCCATAGAGGTGATGGTTCATGCTTGAAGAAGCCGTGCCCCAGAGGAAAAGTCCAGGCGAGGACAAGCAGGAAATGTGACCCCCATGACAGCAGGGCTCCCTTCTCACTGTGCTCCAGTGTCACTGTCCCTTTAAGGTCCACACTCTCCTCTTCTGAAACACACCCCCCCCCCCCCCCCGATTCCAGGCACATCCATCTCTGAGCACCACGAGCTCCTCAGCAGCATCTCTGGGGCACACCTGCTTACCCTGTGCAGACAGTCTTTGGGGCAGAGCCTCTGTCCTTGCACCTGACCTTCAGAATCCAGCATGGAGCTGTGCACACACAGTTACTCAGCAAGTAATGTATCAAGTGAGGAGGGTGACGATGGATGACAGCTAACAAGGCTCCTGCCCCTCCTACACCTGCTCAGGTGTGACTGCTTCTGGGGGCCCGCTGCCCCCAACTCCACAGTTCACTCCTTCCTCTGTATAGCCTTGCACATTTGTCTAACTTTTATGTGCATATTACGTAGTAATTATCTTTCTTTGTTTACCCATCACTCTCTCCACCCTAGCAGAATATGACCCATTCTCTTTGGTGTTTTCCAAACCTAGAGCTAAGTGTGGCCCTGGGAAGGCGCCATGACGTGACATGACTGTTGAACTGAAATACACTTAACTAGGAGGAGAAATCATGTTGCTTAAAGTATGCTGGCTCTGGCTCTGGCTACTTTAGAAGCAATGACCTGATTCAGTCTCATTATTTATGAAGCAAGTGCTGTGCTGAGGCAGGGTCCTGGGCATTACAGATGAAACAAATGCATGCTCGCTGAATTGCTTCCACTGACTAGCAATTTTCAAAGAGGTTACCTCTCTACAGCCCACTCGAGTCGGACCAGGGGATGTGTCTGTTTTGTTCACTGCTCAATTGAACAAACCAGTGCCTACCTCAGTGACTGGCAAATAAGGCACTCCGTAATATTCATAGACTAAATGAATGAAGAACCTGTGAGATAGATAGTACTGTAGCATTTTATGGAGAAGTTAAATCACTTGCTAAAGGCCATTCAGCTATTACCTGGCAGAACCATGATTCAAATCTGGTCTGTTTGACTCCAGAGGACATGGTATCTCCACGTCCCCCGTCCTCTCCCTGTCTTGCGCGATGACAGTGTTTCCATTGTCATCAACTGAGAGCACAGATGCTGTCATGTAAAATGGGCCATGCGTGAGATGCAGGAAAAGTTCTAGGTGAGACTGGAGGAAGTGCGGGTTATTATTGTTATAAATTATCTTGTTTTTCTGCAAAACACCAGAGGAGGACTCAAAGAGAAGGTGGTCATTAGCTGGGTCTGGTAGAATTACAGGTTTGTGACCTTCACGTGATGGTCAGCAGAGGAACCTGCAAGGTGAATGCCAGGCCTGTGGGAGAGGCAGAGTGGGCCTTGACCACCCCTTGTTTGCCTGAGGAAATTAATCCAGCCAACTTATATCAAGTACCTAGGCTGGGCCTGGATCCTGGAATGGACAGAGCGTGTCTTGTACCCTTGACTAACTCGTGACCTACTCAGGGAAACAGAATCATGTTCTGCTCCCCGCAGCTTGGCCATGGGCTGGGGCAGTGGTCCCTGTACAGCCCTGTTATATGGGGTCATCTAGTGGTGTGGTGGCATTGCTCATGGCCTGGATATTTCTCTGGGAGAGAGTCTCAGGTCTGTGGGTGTTTATTGGCCAGGGTCTGATGAAGAGAGCCTTTGTTTTTCACCAGAGTAATCACCTCTGAAGGAGTGGGAACTCAGCTCCTGTCGTCAGCCCAGAGCCGAGGAGAAATTAAAGGTTTCGATCTGCAGTTGATCAACTCTTAAAGTCACAGTGTGGGGTGTTTCTGAGCTTGGTCTGTTTTTTTGTTTGGATTTGTTTAATATTTGCCTTATTGGTGGGAAGGGCTCTCCTTCATTTAAGACACATGGGAAGTGCTTCCTGATGATGTATGCCGGGGAGGGGCCAATCTGTGGGATAGATAACAGGTGCTCTTTGGGGAGCATTAAAATGACATTATTCTGAAATACTTATGCTAATGAATAGCTCAAGTGATCACTCCTGGGCTGACGGCTCAGGAGTAGCTGTCACTGCCTGAGGAGCAGGTTACGATGGCAGCCTCCTCTGTGTCGATGCTCCTTGACCTTTAATGAAAAGGCAAGAGACGGGATAGACGCTCAGTTATTTATCCCCAGTTATGGATCTGCTGTTTTTAATATTTTAACACGTTTACTTAATCCCACTGCAGTCTCTGCAAGGAGCCATGATTATCCCCATTCTAGAGATGAGGAACCGGAAGCTCAGAAAGCTCAAGTGAGTTGCCTGAGGTCACACAGCTTGTCAGAGGTCTAGCTTGCTTTATCTGGTTGGAAGATGGGTGTCTCTATTCTCTATAATGCATTTTCCCTCCTAGACTTTAGAATTCCACTCACTGGCTTTCACGATGGCTTGTTGTGCCTTTTCTATGACAGTTGGAAAGATAAAGGACTGAGAAAGAGTTGGGTCTCATCTGACCTAGGAGGTGAGGTGGGCTTCTGTAAGCCTCTCATCCCCCTGGCTAGGCAGGCCTGGTGTATAAGGACTCCTCGGGAGCCTGAATACCAGGGCCTGCTGGGGAGGGTGGGTGCAGTCACTGTGCACTAACCATTATCCTATGGACCTTATACGGGCTCACGTTTGTAACGGGCAGAGCAGCCCCATGCGGTATATACTATTACCTGCATTCTACGGAGGAGGAAATGGAGGTATAACGATGATAAATGAGTTACCCAACATCATTTGACAACCAGGAGACAGGGCAGGAATTTTAAACCACTGGCTTCTAACTCCAGAATCCGTACTTTTTCCATTAGGTCACCATGTCTCCTAGTCAGGGGCAAATGGGAAAGTACAGAAACATTATGAGGGAATGTGAATGAAGGTGATGGGAAACGAGAAGTTGTATGTGGGAGGGGACAGCGTGTGGGGGACGCCATCCTGTGTGAGAGGAGTCGGGGCACAGGACGTGGGCCTGCAGGGTGGACGGAGCTGGCCTTGGCTGTGCCGGTCTGTGCTGAGCAAACCCTTGTAGTTGCCCAGTGTAGGGGCAGGGGGCAAACTTCAGATGTGGAGAGAGGGTTAAAGAGGCCCTCTCCCCCTCTGTGTGGTGCATTCAAAAAGACTGAGCTAAGGGCTTCCCTGGTGGCGCAGTGGTTGCGAGTCCGCCTGCCGATGCAGGGGACACGGGTTCGTGCCCTGGTCTGGGAAGAATCTCCACGTGCCGCGGAGCGGCTGGGCCCGTGAGCCATGGTCGCTGAGCCTGCACGTCCGGAGCCTGTGCTCCGCAATGGGAGGGGCCACAACAGTGAGAGGCCCGCGTACCGCAAAAAAAAAAAAAAAAAAAAAAGAATGAAATAATGCCATTTGCAGCAACATGGATGGACCTAGAGATTATCATGCTAAGTGCAGTAAGGCAGACAAAGACAAGTATCATATGATATCACTTATATGTGGCATCTGAAAAAATGATACAAATGAATTTATTTACAAAACAAATAGACTCATAGACATGGAAAACAAACTTATGGTTACCAAAGGGAATAGCAGTGGGTTGGGGAGGGGGGAGAAATTAGGAGTTTGGAATTAACATATACACACTACTATATATATATCTATATATATATAATATATAGCACAGGGAACTGTACTCAATATCTTGTAATAACCTGTAATGGAAAAGAATCTGAAAAAGAATATATATGTATATATAACTGAATCACTTTGCGGTACAGTTGAAACTAACACAACTTCAATTAAAAAAAAAAAATGAACTGCAACCTCCCCTACATGGGTTGTAGATTAACAGACATGCTTTAGGGCAGCGCTTTTCAAATGGGGTTCTTGTTAAAACACAGGTTCTGATTCAGTAAGTCTGGGCTGGGGCCCGAGGTTCTGCGTTTCTCTCAAGTCCCAGGTACTGCTGGCGCCGCTGATCCTGACCTCACCGTGGGGAGCGCAGTCCAGGCTCCCAGCCCAGCGCGCTTTCTGTGTGGTCTGTTCACTTCAGTCTGTGGAGTCACATGAATCAAGTTCTCCTTCCAGCGTGTGAACTTCAGCATATTCAGTAAATCCATTCGTCATCTTGAGGAAGGGGCTAGAGATAGGGATCCCCTCTCAGTGTAGATAGAGACCTGGTAGAGGCACCATCACCTGAGTGTAAGGGTCGAGACTCTGGCCTCGAGTAGAGCAGATTGCGGGAATACACCTTATTGCACTTTCATGTTCCACTTGGGCTGGATTTCAGGGGCTGCCCCTAATTGTATGGAACTTGAACTTGGTCCAAATTTATGACACACCACCTTGTATTTTTCGGAGGAGCCCCCAAAACACAATTTGCTCCTTTTGTCTCAATAAAAACACTTGTTTTCAGGTCACGAGTGCCTATGTTATTGCAGACACACACACACACACACACACACACACACACACACACACACAAACACAAATATTCTTCGTTGTTTCTGGTTACAGTTTTCAGATCGGGCCACATTTCAGCAACACAATCAGTCCCCAAATGCCAGAACTCCCAGTTGAGATGCTGGGATTTCAGCAGTTCCCGAACATCCAGTTTCGGGAGGCTTGGTTTCGTTCAGGTGCTCCGTTACTCCACTATAACCGACACTCAAAAGCGACAAGGACGAGGACATCCGAGCGCGGAACTGAATAATGGCCTCTGAAAATTGGAAATCCATTTAAAGTGGGAGGCCATCTCGTCCGCACCCTTGGTAAATGTCATAAAGCGAAGGAGCTATAACCTCTGAATTAGTGTGGAGAGAGAGGCAGTGGAGTGCAGCAGGCTATCAGGAAAAGGGTATCGTGTTTGGAAATGAGGGTTTGATGCACGATGAGAAGCAGAACGTGCAGGCGGTTTTCATTTGGCCAGAGATCAGCAGCTTCTGCTAGCAAACAGTTCCTGGAGGGATGAAATTTCATCGGGGAGAAAGGGGACCGACACGCAGCCGGCAGAGGCAGACGAGTTTCCGAGACGAAGAAAAATGCAGTCTAGGTAAATGCTGTTTACTCTAAAATATGAACTACAGAGAGAGTAATTGTTTAATCATCTGGGGCCTTTGAACAATTCACTTTTTGTGGCTCTCTCATCCGAGAGCCATTACCTCTGTGCTGCCCACCTGTTCCTCTGCCAAATGGGAATGTAACCCAGTTAATGAGGCCATTATCCAAAGCTCACTGCAGAAGGAGGGGGAATTTCACCTGGGACAAGGAACGCAGAAGAGAAAAAAAAAAAGTACTGTTCTGTGACCTTCTTTTGCTCAAAAAGTTTGGAGAAAACGGAATTGTTCGTAAGAAATGGCAGGAGAGCGCAAAGCACAATTTACCCCATGAATGTAATGGCAGTAGTGCACATACTTGCTGGAAACCACTGGACTCTTGATTAAAGGGCCACAGATCTTTAGATTTCCACATAATCAAGGACTGATAATCACCGTGCATTGTGCCACCGGCACAAAGTAGTATTTAACTTACAGTACTCACATTTCTTTTAAAACTCACCCCAAAGTTCCAGCTTCAGGCTTTGCTTTTATAAATGTGGTTGCTGGAAACTACATGCAAAACCAGCTTTTTTTTTTTTTTTTTTTTTTTCCCTTTCTCGCTTTAAGAGCAAACCTAGTAAAGTCGCTTAACGTTTCAGGATGCCTGCACAATATTTTTAAGTCGTTTGCAGATAAGGGAAGATTCCGTAGCCCCAAGAAATAGAATAAATACCAGCCACCTTCATTAACCTGCTGAATTTCAGGAGAGATAATGGTCTCTCGTAGAGAGGCGCACTGTTGGTTATCAAGCCTGCGGACACCTTTGTAGTGACGGATCGGGAATGATCGGGGGCAGTTTGCCGCAGTTCATTTCCAACACCATGGAGCTTGTGGTTATCCATTTGTTCAGGCGTTTGACGTCTATCAGGGCCTGCGCCGGGAGGCCATGGTAAGAACGAACAACAACATCAAACGCAAAGAGACCCGGCTCCTGCCTGCTCTGTGTTTACAGTCAAACGTGTGAGACAAACGCAAACCAAAGAATCAGATGGAGAAATATGGGATGACGACTGCCGTAAGTAGAAGGAGGACGACCTGGTACTCTGGGAGCTCATGGCAGGAATTGACCAGGTCAGGGAGGATCAGGGAAGCTTCCAGAAGAAGCAGTACTGAAATGTTCATCCTCTAAGCATAATTCCTTAGTTCCTTCAGTGTTTAAGGGTTTAGCTCACCTTTTCTGAATGGTCATCTACTCTGATCTTCACAATAGAAAAGCAAGGCAGAGACGGTTGTCCCCACGTCACAGACAGGGACAGTGGGGCAGGAGGGGGGAGAGCAGGCTGCCCGGTAGAGCCCAGCCTCTGGGGTTGCGTGCCGTCCTTGACATCAGTCAGCCTTGTGTCTGTTTTTTGTCTGCTGCTTTCTGGATGATGTTTCACATATTAAGCCTGATAAGCCTTAGCTGTGACCAGCTTCTCAGCAGCGGTGAGACTCGAGTCACTGAAATAAAATATTCTTCAGCTGCTGCTGTCAGCTGGCCTCCCCAGATAGCCGTTGCCGTGTCTGTGGATTAGTCTCTGCTATAGCCCTCTGCTGTCCCCTCCTAGATTCTTAGCTCTCCTCTGCTTGATGTTTCCAGGGATGGGACCCTGGCTGCCTCCTGACGTGGTCCCCTATCTGGGGACAGCTGCACGTATTAGCAAGATCTTTAGGGTAAGCTGCTAAAGTGCTCACGGTGTCTTCTGCTTGGTCACATGGCTTCTGGTGCAAGAATTAATGGAGGGACTTTAGCAGAAGTGGCGGGAAAGGACTGGGGACCTTCTGGAAGCCAACAGTGTAATAGCATGGGGCACATGAAGCCTGCTCTGAAACATGTGTTTGTGCTGGGTTTGTTCAGGGATAGAATGCTGTCCTTCCTTACTCCCCATCAAGAGTAGAACTCTAAAGAAGTAGGACCTGTCTGAGACATCCTGAGTGGTCCTCCCAGCAAATAAAATGGGTACACCCTCTACTCCTCACCCGCCAGCACATTTTCCCCTCGCTTGATGTTTCTGCATGAACTTCATAAAACAGTGGCCTGTGAATTAGATGAAGGAGGTCCTGGGGGATCCCCGGGGGGCTGGGATCTATGCCCCTGACCCTGACGGACTTGCCACAGTGGTTGGAGGTGAATGTTTCCTTCCCACGCTCTGAGCCGTCAGCGCCTTTGACATTCTCCTTCTGGAATCACTGGATGCCCTGGAAATTACAACTGGGAGTCCAGAGCTGTGAATTCCCTTGTTTCTTTAGGAGATGACTATTGTAGACCCTCCTCGCTCTCATAAACAGGCTGTAAGTGGAGTGCAGAGCTGGCAATGGCAGTTTCCCCGGGTGGCAGGCTGGCACTCAGGAGGTGTGATCAGACCAGGAAAGGTGGGGAATTCACGCCACAAAACCTCTGCCAGGTTTTGAAAGGAAGCCCTTTGACTTTATATAGAGAGAGAGAGATGAAAGAGTAAGATATCTCAGGAAGAAAATGACCTCTTCCAGATACACACCTTGAAGCCTGATACTGTCCTCCCCTACCTGACAAGATGCTTGGCTCTCAAGGAATTAGAAAACAAAAACCTTACTCTGCTCAAGAGAGAGGGTTGGATTTAACGTTCAGCTGATCAGGCTCTACTAAGCTCTTCCTGTGAAACAGTGGCATTGTATTGCCTACTCTAAGCAACATGTCACAAACAGTGTCTCATTGTTTGGGGAGAGCCTGACACATGGATTCAGTGGTGCCCATTTTGCAGATGAGAAAAGCCAGACAGTCAGGAAGAAGCCGTACAGTTAGGACTTTGGGTTTGCTAGCCTAAGAAGCCCTCTCCTTTTTCATGAGCCAAGTTCTCTCCTCAGGAGGCAACACCTGGTGCTAAGGCCTAAGGATGGCTAGAGGGAGGAGAAAGTCTCAGCGGCGGGCAGGCTGTAATTTGTGCCGCCGAGGACATTCGGTGCAGTAGGACAAACAAGGCTAACAGCACAGAAAACAGGTGGAGGCTTCTCTGTAGTGAGATTTGCATTCAGGTGTGAAAGAAGGATCTTAACAACAATCGGAAGATGGGTGCTATAGACCAAATGTTTGTATCCTCCCCAAATTCATATAGTGAAACCTAATCCCCAGCGTGGCAGGATTTGGAAGGGAGACCTTGGGGAGGTGATGAGGCCATGAGGGTGGAGCCCTCATGAATGGGATTCGTGTCCTTGTAAAGGAGACCCCAGAGAGCTCCCTTGCCGTTTCCAGTGTATGAGAACATAGTGAAAAGATGGCCCTCTGTGTACCAGGGAGTGGGCCCTCACCAGACACTGAATCTGCTGGCACCTTGATCTTGGACATCCCAGCCTCCAGAGCTGTGAGAAGTAAGTGTTTGTGGTTTCAGCCCCCCAGTCTGTGGTGTTCTGTTACAGCAGCCCAAACAGACTGAGACAGCAGGGATTCCTGGTGAGACACTGGTGTGGGCGGAGGCCGGTTGGAGGCGCGGTTAGGGAGTGTTCAGCCGAGGCTGGTCAGACCTTTGCAGTTGGTTGCCTGCAGGTGCATCTGGTCACAGAGAGGGACGCATTCGACGGCTTCCCGTGCAACTGCATTATCTCTGATGCAGTGTTTCTGGCCCTCGACACTGCTGACATTTGGGGCTGAGTAATTCTTTGTTGTGGAGGATGTCTTGTGAACTTTAGGATTTTTGACAGCATCCCTGGACTCCACCCCGGTGTCGTGACGACCAGAAGTGTCTTCAGACTTTTGCCAGACGTTCCTTGGGGCAGTGGGGGTGAGGACCCTCCATCCTCGTGGCAATCTCAGCAGATGACTTCACTCTCCTTTGCGCTGATGTAGGAAAACAGAGGCTAGTGGTTACAAAACTTGTACCCGGGAGCGTGGGGTTTTGAAACCACGTTTGTTCCGATCCTTGACAAGACTCTGCCTGACTGCCCGGGGGGAGCAGGGTCAGGGCCACCTCTTGGACTTGGTGGTGGTGAGCTTTGATCTGTCTTCTCGTGCTTTGGAACTTGCCCCTGGCCTGGTTCGCTTATCCAAATAGGGAGAAGGGCCCTGTGCGGCACGAGAGCGAATTGTTGGATTTTCAGCCCTTTCCGTGCGGCTTATTAATGTTATATCGCATGACACTCTGTGAACCGATTCATGCATTCTCAACATTCAACTCTGTGAACCGATTCATGCATTCTCAACATTCACTGAGCTCTGACCACGTCCTAGGCATGATGCTGGGTCCTGGGGAAAGAAGGGTGGACAGATCACAGCCTGAGCCCTGCTCTCACGACTTTTTCTCAGCCGGAGACAGACAACAAGACATTAACAATCCCCACGGCAGCAGCGAACCCAAACAGCACGCTCTGATGGGAAACGCCGGGATGAGAGAACCGGCTGGATAGCCCGAGATCTGAAGGCTGAGGAGGTGCCGGCTCTGGAGGTAGGTGGAGGGTATTAGAGACAGAGGGAACAGTCAGTGCAAAGACCCGCAAGTGAGGAAGAGTTCGCTCTGTTTTAGAAATGGGCAGAGGTGTGCGGGGCTGGATTTGCCAGGAGATCACCACCCTAACACTAGTGGTTGAGCACCGCAAGTTCCCAGCTGATCGCCCTGTGGACAGGATTTCCGGAATAATGATGACTTCAGCGCGGAAAAGAATAGTGGATCTGAATGTGTCTGGAGATCCTCATGTACTCCCAGCCTGATAACTTCTCAGGAGACACATCATTGTCTCCACATGTGTCTGTTTCTTCCCCAGACTTTCAAAAGCTGGGGAGGAAAACATTGTCCTCTACCCGTCTGGGTTCTTCTGGCTGATCTAAGAATTAAGTTGATGTTAGACACGTTAACAGGAGAACATCAGACAAAAGCTTGGTAACGTATATACGTGGGAGAGAGCCAGGAAAATGAACTCGCCATGTACGCCCTCACCTTAAATACCACTTCCAGTTAAAGACAAAAGAGGATGTTGGGGGCAGTGGTTTGGGACTTCAAAGGGGAGGAAAGTAACTCACGTGGAGACGGAAAAGCAAATGTTTGGTAAATAAATGTTTGGTGGGCCCTGCAGAGACACTGGGACACAGAGAGGACTCTGATCTCCAGGCCCCCTGCTGAGTTCCCCGCACCCGAAGCCCATATTCTCAGCAGATGTCTCTGCTGATAGCGCTATTCTGGGAACAGGCCCTCTAGCTAAATTCTTTTAGTCAGTTAGGGGGATGGACAAAGTTTCTTCCTAAGTCTTTCGGGCCCTGATTGTTTTCAGCTCAAAATAATCCACATGCCCCAAAGTGAGGTTTCGGGGAGGCAAGTTCTGCCCCCCTACGCAGACCCACTTGGGTCGCCTCCATAAGGAGGGGCGGGGGGTCCTCGGGGACCCACCTGTGCCGCCCCTGCATTCCCTGCTCTGCGTCCAGCCACTCAGGGCTCGGAACACTCGCTGGCCCCAGGAGACCCCCGTGTTGCGCCTACTCACGTCTTTCTCCAGCCGTGAGGCCCTGGCCGCTCCTGTCTCTCTCGCTCGCTTTGTTCCCCGATGGTCCCGGGATGGATTCTTCTTCCACCTTGTGTCGCAGAGTTTGCCTGCAGCCTGGCCTTCCTGTCAGGCCAGGTGCATTTGAAGCAGGGGTGGGAGCCTGTGCTCTGACCTTGGCTGGAGCGTTGCGAGCCAAGGGAAGTTTATGCCCCCGTGCCCGCCTCTGGGAGGGAAGTTTATGCCCCCGTGCCCGCCTCTGGGAGGGAAGTTTATGCCCCCGCGCCCGTCTCTGGGAGGGAAGTTTATGCCCCCGTGCCCGCCTCTGGGAGGGAAGTTTATGCCCCCGTGCCCGCCTCTGGGAGGGAAGTTTATGCCCCCGTGCCCGCCTCTGGGGATGCACTGCCTCCTGGCTGAGGGCCTTGAAGGGGCTCAGCGCTTTCTGGACTAGGAGGCAGCCCCGTGGCAGGATGAGACACGCTGGGGTTTGCAGTCCACAGACTTGAGCTAGAATACAGGCACCAGAAGGTAGGAGCGGTGGAGTCTCAGAAAGTTCCTCCACCTCCTGACACACGGGTGCCCGGGTGCCAGCTCAGGGTCGAACTCCCGGCCCTTCTTCCCCGGGATGCGGGCCTCACCCAGGGGCCGCGTGTGCGCCTCTCACCCCCAGGTCTCTCAGATGCATTGCAGATGGAGGAAGCTCCTCCTCGGCTTTAGTTCTCCTGGAGCTGGAGGAGACCGTAAGCTTGGGCATTTGATGTGGGTTCAAACCCAGGCCTCACCATCCACTGGTTATGTGATTTCAGACAAGTGCCTCAATCTTGCTGGGCCTTCAGTTCCTCAGATGTAAAATGCAGATAATGGCCCCCTCAAGGAGGGCAGCCCGAGCCCGAGCCCTGGCGTCAAGAGTCATCTCCATACATCAGTATCCCTTTTCTTTTCCTCCCTCCCTCCCTCCCTCCCTCCCTCCCTCCCTCCCTCCCTCCTCCCTCCTCCCTCCTCCCTCCTCCCTCCTCCTTCCTCCCTCCTCCCTCCTCCTTCCTCCTTCCTCCCTCCTCCTCCCTCCTTCCTCCCTCCTCCTTCCTCCTTCCTCCCTCCTCCTTCCTCCTTCCTCCCTCCTTCTTCCTCCTTCCTCCCTCCCTCCCTCCTCCTTCCTCCTTCCTCCCTCCTCCTTCCTCCTTCCTCCCTCCTTCTTCCTCCTTCCTCCTTCCTCCCTCCTCCCTCCTCCTTCCTCCTTCCTCCCTCCCTCCTCCCTCCTCTTTCCTCCCTCCCTCCCTCCCTCCCTCCTCCTTCCTCCCTCCTCCTTCCTCCCTCCCTCCTCCCTCCTCACTCCTCCTTCCTCCCTCCCTCCCTCCCTCCTCCCTCCTCCCACCCTCCCTCCCTCCTGCTTCCTCCCTCCTTCCCTCCTCCCTCCCTCCCTCCTCCTTCCTCTCTCCCTCCTCCCTCCCTCCCTCCTCCTTCCTCTCTCCCTCCCTCCTCTGTCCTCCTCCCTCCCTCCCTCCCTCCTCCCTCCTCCTCCCTCCCTCCCTCCTCCTCCCTCCCTCCCTCCTCCTTCCTCCCTCCTTCCCTCCTCCCTCCTGCTTCCTCCCTCCTCCTCCTTCCTCCCTCCCTCCCTCCCTCCTCCCTCCCTCCCTCCTCCCTCTTCCTTCCTCCCTCCCTCCCTCCTCCTTCCTCCCTCCGTCCCTCCCTCCTCCTTCCTCCCTCCCTCCCTCCCTCCTCCTTCCTCCCTCCCTCCCTCCTCCCTCCTCCCTCCCTCCTCCCTCCCTCCCTCTTCCTCCCTCCCTCCCTCTTCCTCCCTCCCTCCCTCTTCCTCCCTCCCTCCCTCTTCCTCCCTCCCTCCCTCCTCCCTCCTTCCTCCCTCCCTCCCTCCTCCCTCCTCCCTCCTCCTCCCTCCCTCCTCCCTCCTCCTTCCTCCTTCCTCCCTCCCTCCTCCCTCCTCCCTCCCTCCTCCCTCCTCCCTCCCTCCTCCCTCCTCCCTCCCTCCCTCCCTCCTCCCTCCTCCTTCCTCCCTCCCTCCCTCCTCCCTCCTCCCTCCCACCCTCCTGAATGCATTCAGGGCAAGATCACTTGAGGACATATATCCTTTGTCTCCCTATGAGAGCCGCCCTCCCTGCCCCCCACCTCATGTAATTGTCAGCAACAAAGTTGGAAAATAAGGCATGTGAAGCAGCTCTCAGCACTGCAACATCTGCACCAGACAAAACTCGAAAAGCCCTCAATCCCCAGTCATGAATGCACTATAAAAACAATGTGGCAGAAATGAAAATTGTTCCATCATAATATTTCACGGTTCTTTTTGACAAAAGCCAAGCCGCCCTCATGAATACACATTTCCCAGCATCTTATGCATTATGCATCAGCCTATAGCAGGGGACCTGGGAATTGCCAGGCCCTAGTAAAGGGCCTTTGAAAGTGCCTATTTTGTAAACAAATGGAGCCCAGACCCCGCACTCAGGCTCTTTAGGTAATTTCAGACCAGCTCTGGCTGCCCGAGTGGGGACCAGCTCTTCTTAGGCCCGTAGATGGCAGGTGTCTCCAACGTTCTCTGGATGGGGAGGGGTGCTTCAGCGTTCGGTAGTCTCATCTTTAATTTCCGAGTATCCAGCATGGCCATCCGGAGGGGCAGGGACAGTTCCTCCCCGAGCCAGAGCCAGGTGTCGCCGGAATGCCAAACGAGCCCACCAAGGCTGGCTGGGCAGTCAGGCAAATTAGTCAGGACTTCTGACTCCCAAGAGCCTCCACGGGATCAAGCCCTGTGATGGGGGTGCTGATGGGTGGAGGGGACAAGGAGGTCTGAGCACACAGAGGCTGGCCTGTCTCAGTGGGCTTGCAGGAAGCATCTCTCTTTGCCCCAAGTAGGCAAGCTGGAAGTAGGTATTAAGCGTGCGTTACTGTCAGTGGGAAGTCCCTTGAAGATTATTAACTAACCCCTGCGGTTCAAGGAAGGGGAGACTGAGGCCAGGTATTTTAAGTGACATGTTCAAGGTCACACTGGTTAGTGAGCAGTAGTTCTGGGACTGCTGGAAGCCGGTTGTCTTTTCCCAGCACCTCCCACTGCTTCAATCCTGAATTGGCAGCAACTGAAAGGACCAGGGGTAAAATGGTTACTGATTGCTATGATTTAAGCAAAGGGCAGACGGGGATCCTTACAACAGCCCTGGAAGAGAGCATAATTCAGGGCTGTTTTGTGTCATTTGCAATCTGTCCTCTGTGGTAGCCTATTTGAAATGGTGAGTGATGCATGATAGATATCTACTCATTACGTTATATGTGTCACAGTAACAAGGTGGTGATCGATTCATTGCTACGTGTATTTATTGCATAAGAATATTCAGCTCCCATTAGGGGGTGCTGCAAATGGCTTTGAATTGAGGGACAGGAATTCTGAACTCCAGTGTTGGTATGCCCTATTCTTCCCTTCTGTGGACCTCAGATTCGTTCTTGTAAAAAGCGGGGCTCCGGAGGGATGGTCTTTGGGTTGCATCCCAGCTGAGATCTCCCACCTGCTAGTGTGTGAGTACGGGCACCATGCAGAGGCCTCGATGAAATCAGGGGGCAGAAGGGCCCACCTCATGTTGTATAAATGCATCTGCAGGGCTGGGCTCCACCATGAGGGTTGGTGGGTGGGCTGGGGGGGGGGGGTGCGGGATTGACCCCAGTTAGGGAAGTTCCTCATTACTGCACCTGCTGCTCTACAGCTGTTGGACCCACTTGCTGATTGGTGCAGTTTGACTAATGAGAGCAGGGACAGCTGAAGGCTGATAGAGACAATGAGGCGACATTACCCCTCACAGACACCTGGCAGAATCAGCTTAGGAGAGCTTCCGCTCCTCTGCTGACCCGGGGAATACACTGATGGGGGAGGTGGCTGGAAGGGGGAAGTCAGGATCATCATGCCACCTCCAAAACCGAGAGCCCACCTGTGACGCTCTAAGCCTAGTATAAGCAATGCTCAAACTGCTGGGCATTCTTGTTGTTGTTGTGAAAACACTCCCCATCTGGAGTTTCTGATTCAGTAGAGATGTGTGCAGATGGGGTGGGGGAAGTTTCGTGTCTCAGAATTCCCAGGTGACACTGCCGGTCCAGGAGCCACACTTTGAGCACCACTGATACAGGAAAAAAAAAAAAAAGAATATCTACATATCTTGCATTTCCGTTTCTCAGCATCTTCAAACTACTCAAAACTGCTCCCAAGTCTTTGTAAAAATAAATAATTTCAGTTTCTACAACTGGCACAGGAGTAGGAAGTGTCCTTGAGTAACATAAATAGTTATTTATTTGGCTCCAGACTAAGAAATAATTTCCCCTGAATTATGAAAGGAAAATATTCAAATTGAAAGCCTTAGAAATTCAGAAGAGCATAAAAATGAAAATGAATGGAAATGCCTCACAGAAGGATAGCAGCTGTTGACATGCTACCTTCTTTTAATTTTTGGCCAGTGAATATGTGTCTGTAGGTCTTTCTACTGGTCTTGTGCAGTTTTCCTAAGTTGGGATCCTTGGGATGTTAAATACTGTTACGATCAAAGTAACAAAAACAATAAAACCAGAAATAACAGCGGTAACACAGAAGATATATTTTAGAGGCAGATCTGAGATCAAAATCTTTGGAAAATGCTGTGGTAACCAAAATTTAAAAGTTGAATAGGTTTTCAACTGGAGGAGTTAAACTCTGATGGGCACTCTAGGAGGCATTTGGGGTGGGTGTATCTCCCATGTAGGTTCCTTATGGAATCCCTCCTCTTCTGCCCATCTCCCCCAGCCCTACCCCAAGCTTTTTAAGGGGTGGAGGTTCTTAGCCCTCCTAGGGGAAATGCCTGGAGAGTTGTAAGGAATTCACCCTGGGTATAAAATATGGAGTTTAAAGCTCCTATCACATATCATTCTCTATCTCTTGTCATCCTGGATTTTCCAAAAGGAGCTGCCTTATTTTGTTGAAAATTTAATACGTTAAGCAAGAAATGGTCATTTCACCTCAATTATCAGTCTCTAGGCAATCAAGAG
Organism: Leucopleurus acutus; assembly: GCF_964270905.1. Lineage (NCBI taxonomy): Eukaryota > Metazoa > Chordata > Mammalia > Artiodactyla > Delphinidae > Leucopleurus > Leucopleurus acutus. The sequence continues at coordinate 20,554,286 of NC_139162.1, forward strand.
TCAGGACTCAAAGTCCATACTTTCCATGGCTGTGACCTGAGATTGTCTTAAGCTATCTTTCTCTTCTTAAAAGGACACTAATTCCTTCATGAGGGTCCCACCCTCATGACCTTATGTAAGCCTAATTACTTCCCAAAGGCCCCACTAAAAAGAACCATCGCACGGTGTGGGGGAAGGGGGAGTTAGGGCTTCAACACACGAATCTGGAAGGGCACAAAACGTTTAGCCCGTAATAGCAGCTTTGCTTCTTGGCAAGCCAACTAACCTCTTGGAGACTGTTTACATTTCTTAAAGAGGGATGGTGATGTTGGCGTGATCTGCAAACCATCTCTATTCTGGCCACTGTGAGATGGGCTGGGCGTGGCCAGTGACACACCTGTTGTTGCCCATCTCCCTGTGTACCACCTCCTCTGCCTGGCTAGCCTCTCCTCCACCTGCTCCCCATTCACCCGCCTAATGTCTACTGGACTTCCAAGACTTAGTGTTGCTTCCTTCGGGCAACCTAACTCTCCGGAAGCTCTCACTACGCTGTGTGGATCCAGGTCTCTGTCTCCCCCACTGGGCTTCGAGTTGCTCTGTGAACACAGAGACCATATGTCCCATCTCACTTTCATTCTTTAGTGCCTAGCAGTCTTCTGGGCACATCACAGGTGCTCAGTAAGTGTTTGGATCAATGAATGTGGTGATGGACACTGCAGAGAAGGAAAGAGATACAGTAGAGGTATAGCTATAACCACTGGTGAAAAAGAAACATACCAGCAGAGAATATAAGGAAGCAATTAAAACAGCGATAGGATTGCCCACAGATATTTAAACCAAAATTCCTACCGCAATGGTGTAACCAGGCCAAACCGATAGAAAAGCACCTTATCAGGGTGACAGATGCCAAGACCAGTGCTCAAAACCCAGCCAGGTTTCTTGCGAGGGTCTTGTGTTTGCTTGACCATTCCACGCACACAGGGTGATCCCAGTGGGGCAACTGTGTCTGATAGAAGCAAACTCTCTACCTACAAATCATGAGGCTAAGAGTGAGCTCAAGCAGTTAGTGGTCACCTTAATTCACCCACAGAACTTTCTGCATGGCCTGTATTCAGCCAGCCTTTTGACCCCAGACAGAAATCTATTAAAGCCCATTGAGAGAATGAAAAGAGAAAATCTGATGAACGTTTTTTACCTTGGTGGATATAAAAGTTGGCAGGTTCGATGCCTCTAAGAGTGATCTATTTGCCAGTAGCAGTATTACATTAAACTGGGGAAACCATTGCCTTAAATGCAGACCGAGTGAGTACTCTGAATCATGGCTCAAAATGACATGTGTCCAGGGCCTGTTGAAGCTGGAAAGGATAGAATTAACATTTCTGCTTTAGGAATGTGGAAAAATTCCACATTTTCTCCAAAGGAGTACTTTCTAAGTTTGAGTCGGGGACTAGTTTAAGAATCTGGTGAAAATTATAGAATAATGCGTGTGGTACACGCACAGAGCGCTTCGTGCTTCTCAGGGAGCTCATGGAATTCTTAAGTGTCCAACTGTGCATTCCAGTCAGGAATTCCTACTCCCGGGAGGCGATGGGGTCTAGTGCACAGGTTTTCAACTGCCAGTGCGAGGAATCACATTATCAGAATCATCTCTGAAACTTTTCGTGATACACGTTTACCCCATGTGGTCTGATAGCAGATCACTGCAACTTCTCAAGAAGGCAGAACCGAGGTGGGGCTAAGGCATGGGTGTTTTGAAAAACACCCCAGTGATTCTCTCGCCCCCTCACACCTCACCCCATCATGAGCAGGAGGGAATAGGAGTGACTAGCTCAATAGCTCAAGAACTCTATCTAATATAGTACTACACGACCCGCTGTCGATTGAATCCGTGGATGTGGAACCACGGATACGAAGGGCTGACTGTAAACTTACATGCAGATTTTTGACTGTACAGAGGGTTGGCACCCCTAACTCCCACACTGTTCAAGGGTCAACTGTATATCTAATAGAGAAATATATCTAGTAGAGGTAGACCTGGGTTCAAATCCCAGCTTCTTTCCTCACTAGCCTTCTGACCTCGCTCAAGGAACATTTATTTCCTCTCTTAACTTCTGTTTCTTCATCTGTAAATGGTCATTAGAAAGACAGAGCTGAAGGGCATGGAGTTTATGATGCAACCGTAATTCCCTTTCTTTATTTAAAGGAAACATAAAGGTACAAACTAAGAGTTGCATTACAGGGTCTTCTCAAGGAGGAAAATCTCAGACATTGGATGTGCCGCGTTTCATTTTATGCCTGCTACAAAGCGTAGTTGATGATGGGAATTCTCTATGTGCTCCTAAGGGTCTTAGGTGCTGGGGAAGAGTTGCATTTCTCAAAGTCTGCTGTAAGGGGATATATTGCTTGTAAAGGCCTCAAGGATTTTTTCACAGTGAAGGTTATGAGCGAGTGAATATTGCCAGTACAGTTGGGAGTATCTCACCACGTGGTGACTTTCCCTGGTTTGGCTTCCAAGGGCATTCTGAGTCATCAGAGAAGAGTACACAGGTGGGCGATGCTGTGAAAAGTCTTTGTTTTTGATTGGAGTGGAAGGATGGCCTAGTTGGGTGGGTGCTACTGGGCTCCAAGGTCTGGCACAGCGGGGGGCATCGTACTTGTGCACAGGTCTGGACATGAGTCTCTTGGGAAGTCGATTTCCAAGACTCTACCGTGGGAGTCATTCTTATCTCTATGCAGAGCCCCTATCCGCAAGGTATTAGGTGTTGAACGAATGGTAGTTGTCTTGGTGTAAGCGGTAGTGGTAGTGCTGGCACTAGTAGACTGCTGGTAGGGGCCAAATATGACTCAGAGGTTTCATCTGGGCAATGCCATTCTCCCTAGAGGCGTGATGGAAACTTGAGGATGCTGAGCTCTGGGAATCCCGAGCCCGTTAAGAGGTGATCATCCTCTTTCAGGTAAAAGTACACTCGCACTGATGCTGGAACAGCCTCACAGCTCATTGGTTCATGTCTAAGCTCTTAAGGACTCAATCTGTTTTTCTCACTCTCCCATGGGGCCACACTTGCCTTTCCCTTTCTTTAAACTTCCTGCATTTGCTCAAAATATTCTTCTCTACCTGGAATATCCTCTTTGCCCCTCCAAATTCAACTCCTCCTCCAAGGTTTAGCACAGAAGTCCTCCCTCCAGGGATCCTTTTATTGTGTCCACTGTGTGCCCATCAGGTACTATTCTTTTCTCTCTATTTTCTCATCTCTCTGTCCAGACTGGAAGATATTTGAGGCCAGAGACTGTGTCATCCACTTTGGTTCCTCTTCAGCACAGAGACTGCAGTGCTGTTTGCTTCTGCTCTTTGAGGCGCTTCTGCTGGTTTGCTGGGCGGAAAGGCCCACTCCCTGGTGTGGGTGGGTCTTGCCTTTCCACATACCTTTATCGAGATTCCCAACACCTGTCAGATCCCAAGAAAAGGTACTTGTTTTAACACAGCTGCCGGGTAGAGGTCATTGCTTTAGACAAGGTTTCTTTTCTTTCTTTTCTAATGAACTTAATCATTTTTAATATCTTTTCCACGGCAGAACACATTAAATGACCCTGGCCTGGCTGAAAGCCTTCTCTCGAGTGCTTTGGGAGGATTAGAGGAAGCTCTTTTCCAGCCTCTTAGCGTGACTGTCTGCCTTTTCCTTTCTCTGGGTTAGCAGAGAGTGAGGTTTGATCCTAATCAACAAAGGGGAGCCCTGAGCCTGGCAGTTTGTGTTCATTGGGAGAGAAGCAGGGGCTGGACTCTCTGGAGAAGGGAAGCTAGTATTTTCAGTGATTTCAGCTTGTGTCTGAACATGGGGGCTGATAGGGACACTGACAAGGCACCTTTGGGAAAGCACGGCAGACCCCAGAGAAAGAAAGAAAGCGTAAGGGTCAGGAGAGAGAGCCGTTGTCATCTGAAGAGAGTTGACTCTGGCGGTGGAGACCAGCTCCAGCAGCGATGGAGGGAGGATTTGGGCTTACGGTGCAAATTCAAAGTCAGGGACAACATTTTTTTTTTTTTTTAATTTGCACAAAGAGCATAGAAGAGGGCAAAAAATGGGACAAATGAATCAGCAGTGTAATGAGAATGGGAAATAGTACAAAATAAAGTTGTCATCCATGTGGTAGTCAAATTCCTGGCTCATTACCTTCTGGCAACAGGAGGAATTGTTTCACACTTGGGGAGGGTCAGGGTCATGCGGAAAGAAGGGGCGTTTCAGATAGTCTCCGCTGGATCCTACAGGGATTCCCTTTGTCTCATATACGTCCCCTTGTTATTTCTGCTTTAGGCCTGAGAAGTACTCTCTCCCCAAAGAATGAGGAATAAGAGGAGGCATATTCTTGCTTTTCTTCTTTCTCTCTGTGGCCCCTAATCGAGTGCTGGCCACGGGGTACCATTTAGAACTTCAGAGGAGGAAGCGTCCGTCGGAGACACCCTGCCTCGACTTAGTGTCAGAATTAATTGATTAGTGGCCGAGGATGATTGAGATTTGCCTGGGACTGGGCGGTGGCTATATCCTCCGAACCATGATTCGCAGACTCCAAATCAAGACGAGAGAGAGTCATGGACATATACACACTAAGAAACATAAGGTAGACAGCTAGTGGGAAGCAGCCGCATGGCACAGGGAGATCAGCTCGGTGCTTTGTGACCGCCTGGAGGGGTGGGATAGGGAGGGAGACGCAAGAGGGAAGAGAGATGGGAACATATGTATATGTATAACTGATTCACTTTGTTATAAAGCAGAAACTAACACACCATTGTAAAGCAATTATACCCCAATAAAGATGTTAAAAAAAAAAAAAGAAAAAGAAAAGAAACAGACCCTGTGAGCACATCCTTGGTCTCAGACAGGGATGGCATGCCATTGAGAGACCTCAGAGAAGCCAGCAGAGGGAGAATTTGTCCGAACAGCACAGGGAACTGTATCCTCAAGTTCTGCCAATTGCATCACTGGTTTGAGCCTGCGTCTTTCTCAGAACGGGGCATTAAAATATACTGCTCAGCTGCTCTGCGCTCCAGAAATAAATAAACAGCAGCAGTATTTTTAAAGGATCATCGGGCTTCATTAAGTAAAGAGCAGCCTCTCTTTAACATGGTTTTGAGGATTTGCTGTCTAAACAGTGGGCTGGGGTGCTGACATCCTGGCAGAAGTTTTTCAAGTGTGTATTAATAGGCCTGGTGTTTCTGGCGCTGCTGGTCCCTGGCTGGGCACTCTTCAGCCAGTCATTCCATCCGCTCTCGGCTTCACTTTCTCATCTGTATGCACAGTGCGGGTCAAAAAATCTGCTTCCCCGTTTATGGTGAGGATGTGATGCCATGAGTCAACTCCACAGCCACTGCAAAGTGCCTGTCAGTTCTTCCATTCATTAATTCACTGAGAAACGCTGCTGTCAGAGGATGCTTTGGGTGGCTACTGTCCTTTGAATCAGCCTTTTGGTTTCTCTACCTTGTTAGGATCTAACAAGAGGTCTAATAATTAAAACCCAGCCAGGCTGAGGTTAAAGCTCTTTGGTTCACTTTCACCCACATGCCATCATAACTGTCCAACTCTGGCCCAGGGTTAGGAAGGAGGTAGAATTATCTTTGCGTGAAGACGAGGAGCAGAGCCTTGGTCAAAGAGCAATTCTTGCAATCGGAGAGACTGATCCAAATTCCAGATTGGCTGTTTCCTGGCTGCATTTAGACAAGCAACTTATTTGCTCACAGCCTTGTTTCCACCCTCTGTAAGGAAGAACAATAAAACGTATCTTAGAAGACTCGGGAGACCAAACAAAATGATGCCTAGATCATGCTTTGTAGCAATCAGTGCATAGTGGTTGCACGCAAGACCGTAGCTCCCTCAGCAGAAACAGATGCTATTGAGGTGGTGGTCTCAGGGCACCAGCCTGTCTTTTAGTTCTCCCCTTCTCTCCCAGGCTCTCCCCACCTGCACTCCCACCTTCCCAAGACAGCCTTCTTGTACGTCTGCCATCAGAACTCTCTCAGAAGGAACGTGGATGAGTCCCTTGTCCTTGTTCATGGTCTAGACAGGGTGGGCTCCCTCCAGGTGGGGTGTATCTCCCACCTCTTTTGGCTTTGTGGGACCAAAGACTGTTTTTATGAGAGGAGAACTAAACCCCTGGAGTCCTTAAAAAAGTTAAGGTTGAAGTATATAGAAAAATACATGTATTGTCAGTATATAGCCTATCACAGTTTTGCAGAATTAACAAATCTATGTCATTAGCACCCAGATAAACAAGTCATTGGCAGCTCCCTAGAAGCCCCCCTCCTCATTATCCCTTTTAGTCACCGACTCCCCAGGGTGACCTCCATAGGCTGCTTATGTACTTTATATAAGTGAAATCATATATATGTACTCTTCTGTCTGGCTTTTTTCACTGGACGCTACATTTATGAGAACCATCAATGTTGTTGTGTGTAGTTGTAGATTGTTTATTCTCCTTGCTGTGTAACATTCCATCAGGTTGAATATACCACAAATTACCTGTCCATTCCCCTGGGGACGGGCATTTGGGTTATTTCCTTTACAGTCCCGTGGCATTCACTTTTTGAGATGGTCATGGAGCCTTTGCTCTAAACACCAGCTGCCTCACCTGCCCAGAAACTCAGGGCAGCCATTGGGTAGAACTTCAGGGCAATGGCAGAAGTGAGACTTTTTACATGAACTTAATTTAGGACCTCAGGTCGCTCCAGTGACAACCCTGGAAGGTAGGTAAGAGTCTCCCAGTTGTCCACATGATCAAACCGTGGCTGAGAAGGTTTAGACATTCGCCTGAGGCAGCAGATCTGACAAATGCTAAAACCAGGATTCTAATACAGTTTTTAGTTTCTCTAAAAATTCTACTCCTTTCACAAATCATACCACCTCTTTGCCAGATTTAATGAAAAGCTCATCTTAACTGGGCAGGGGTACCGGGGGAGCAGTTAAAGGAAAATAGTTTGATTCCAAGGCGTCTACAAGAAGTTTGGCCAGGTCACTGCTTCCCTGGGCTGGCCATCCTCTTCTCACTTTTAAGAATAAAGCAGTAGGGCTTCCCTGGTGGCACAGTGGTTGAGAATCCACCTGCCAATGCAGGGGACACAGGTTCGAGCCCTGGTCTAGGAAGATCCCACATGCCGCGGAGCGGTTAAGCCCGTGCGTCACAACTACTGAGCCTGCGCTCCAGAGCCCGTGAGCCACAACTACTGAGCCCACGTGCCACAACTGCTGAAGCCCGTGTGCCTAGAGCCTGTGCTCCGCAACAAGAGAAGCCACTGCAATGAGAGGCCCACGCATCGCAACGAAGAGTAGCCCCCGCTCACCGCCATCTAGAGAGGGCCTGCGCACAGCAGCGAAGACCTAACACAACCAAAAATAATAAATATATAAAATTAAATTTAAAAAATAGATAACTAATGAGAACCTACTGTATAGATCAGGCAACTCTACTCAGTGCTCTGTGGTGCCCTAAATGGGAAGGAAATCCAAAAAAGAGGGGATATATGTATATGTATAGCTGATTCACTCTGCTGTACAGTAGAAACTAACACAACATTGGTAAAGCAACTATACGCCAATAAAAATTTAAAAAAACAAAAAAGAATAAAGCAGTAGAATTCATTGCTCACAGGGAGAATAGGCCAGTGAGGCTCAAACCAGACTGGAATCTTGACTCCTCCACTCATGAGCTGTGTGACCTTGGGCAAGTTACTTGCCGTCTCTGTGCCTCTGTTTACCCATCCATAAAATGAGGGTGATAAAAATTGTTACCTCAGAAAGCTACAGTGAGGATTAGATAGAAAATTAATGTATAGCACTTTGCATAGTGCCGGGCACCAAGTTGATATTTTTTTTGGCATTTACTGTTATAATAAAATCAAGCCCTTTGTCAGGGCTGACATTCTAAGAGCCGGGTACTGTCATTTCAGCCAGCACTTTGAATCAAAGATCTTCACCAGCTCCTAAATAAACGTTACATGGCTGATACCACCGCTTCTCTTTTTGGAGATGTCTATTAAAATTATGATTCAATTGTCAGAAACAAAATATTCTTAAGATGTCTTCAACCATACCCTCGAATTATATGACAGTGTCTGGCTTTAGTACCCATCTAAATAGTTATACTGCTGACAGGTTTCGGGAGCGGCGTTTGCTCTTCCATTCCTCTCATTAACTTACGTAGCAACCTCATAACTCTCTGGAAGGATTAAAAAAGAAAGGATGTAGGCATATTCCATCTGAATTCATCGCATATAGCGTCTGTGTCAGAGCGTTTGCATATGAATGAGATGACTTGACGTTGGACCATTAACATGGGAGCACTGCCGTGACACATTTTAGAGTTCAGGTTGAAGAGTCTGAGGCAAGCCAGGGAAGGAAGGTTAGAGACACAGCCCATCTGAAATTTTGCTGGAGTCGCTTGACATAGAATCTCCATCCCAACAGGGCTGTGCCTGGAACGGCAGTCCTGTCTCTCGCCTTTAGGATGGCAAGTCCAGCATCCCACCCATCGTCTCCATATCCCCAGCGTTCTAGCCCCGGGGATGTGCTTGTTCATCAGGACCATTAAGTCTCTGTATACGTAACCTGCTCCCTCTACGTGATAGGGCCCTCTCTGCTTGGCAGATCTTAGCAGTTCCATAGAACCATCAGTGTCTCCGCGAACCCTTCTCAGTCCCTCCAGGCCACTTTAATCACTTCTTCTCCGGGCCCAGCACCAGATCCTCGTGTCCAGAATGGGCTGTGTCCCTTGTGGCACGTCTCTTTCATGCTGGACGCTGAGGTTTCAGAAGGCGTGGAGGGGAGCGACCGTCTTCATTCTTCCAACCCCAGGAATCAGTACAGTAGAGAGTAGCAGATGCTCGATAAGTGTTTACTGTACGGATGAATGTAGGAAACTGGACTAAGACATGGTCGGGCATGTTCTGAGTTTCTCTCTCCAAGGAACCCATGTTATTTAAACTGCTCCTAAGTGTCAGTAACAGGCTGCCAGTAATGCTTCACCAGAAAACGTCAGTCAGCTTCGGTGGACAAGACGGGCTCAGAGCAGGCCCTGGGGTTCCATCTGAGCTGTGTCCCCCTCACATCACAGGCATTGGAAATGGGCTGAGCATGTCCTCACGGCCACCTGGCTGCCTGCGGCTTGTTGGCTGATCTCATAATGGAACGTACTGATTTGGAGGCAGTTAGCCTCAATGCTGAGCCGTGGCTCCCAATAATGTCTCCTGAATTGGGACGACACGGGTCTCAGTAGCTGAAGCCTGGGGATGACATGGTACTGGCTGAAGGCGCACAGACAGGGACAGTGATCCACACCGTCAGCTTCCAAGGAACCTATAATGACCTTGTAGTGACCCTACACACACATTCACTGCAGTGGTAAGAGGTGGCTGGGGGACAGACTCTCAAGTCAGACTGCCTAAGTTCTGTCCCGGCTCCACCGTCTGTCAGCTCTGTGACCTTACACAAGTTCCTCTACCTTTCTAAAAGTCAGTTTTCTCATCTGTAAAATGGGCACAATAAGAGCTATGGCAGAGGGCTGTTATGTGCTCCCTCAGAATGACCTTTATATGTGTCATAGAGTCTATGACAGAAAACTTGACTCCATAGAATCAATATAATTTTACATAATTAGTTTAGTATATAAAAATTGTATATAAAATATGTAATTAATATAATATTAATATAAATAACTCACACACAAAATTCCATTTGATTCTCACCAAAGGCCTGTGAAGTTATTGTTACCCTTATTCAGAAAATGTAAAAATCCCTGTAGTTTAAGATAGGAATGTGAAGTCAAAGCTCATCAGATCTTATAGTCTGTGATTCAGTGTCATGGCCAAGGCCATAGAGCTCTTGTCTGTCATGTCTTGAATACTTCCAGGCAGCCCCCTCCACCTGGTCCATGAGGGTGGGTTGCAGGCAGTTGCCCAAGGCCCTGCCCCCTTTCTGCCATCCCCACCCCTATTCTCATCCCTCACCCCACTGATTCTAGGCCTGCCCTAGCTCCCTCAACCCTGGACCTGTTTCCAGCCCTAGGCACTTTTTGTCTGAACTGTGGCTTTTCCTAGACTTACTGATTTGTTCTCTCACCTCTGACTCTTTGTCTTATGCCTTATGCATCTTCCTTAAGGAAACTCTCTCTCTTCCAACCCACAGCCTTTTGGGAAGGCAAACGTCATGGGCTCTGAATCCCAACAGGCCTGACTTTGAATTCTGGATCTTCCCTTTCCTGATGTCCCCACTAGTCATCTATACAACAGACAGCATCTCCATCTGCCCAGATGAGAAATCTGTTCACTCTACAGGCACTTATCAAACACCTGCTATGTGCCAGGTCCTCTCATCTGCCTGGGAAGAGAGCTTGAGCGAAAACGGACAAAAATCCCTACACTCTTGCAGTTTACATTTTAGTGGTGAAGGGAAAGGGATAATACACAAGATAGGTGAGTGAATTAAGTAGTATGGTAGAAGTGATAAACATTACAAGGAAAATGTTGAAAAGCCCACTAAAGGGAGAGACGGTGCTCTGCACTGGCCCTGGGCCCATAGTAAGTGCTCAGTAAATGGCAGCCATGACGATACAGGGCGAGGGGAAGAGGGAAGCAGCTAGTGAAAGCTCCTCTGACCTCTTCTGGAGTGTGTAAGCCCTGCCTTTCTCTCCTGCTGCTGCATGATGCAGAAGGACCCACACTGCTTCATGTGCCGGTTCCAGTCTTCTGTACTTGGACCTTCCCCGTCCTGTCCCTTTCCAGCTACTCGCCGTTACGCTGAAGGTTTGGAGTTCCTTGCCCATGGTCTGACCGGATAATTTACACTCCCAATAGACATAGGTCATTTTTGGCTTCCCAGCATCAGAATACCCATTCTAATGTAGAGGGACCCTGAGACAGGTGGGTGGCAGGCAGAGCTTTGCTTTCTACTTTGGGAACCCCAAGGAGGCAGGTGGTTCTCTCCACTTGACAGTCAGCCGGTATCTTGACTGTTAGGAAGTGGCCTGAGCAGGGTCACCCAGAGGCTCCAGTGTGGGATGTTGCATCTGGGATGAGTGACAAAGAACAAGGTGACAGTTTAGGATCAATTTCAGGGTCCTTGGTGCCTGGTGGCCAGTGTGCCAGTATCCAGTGTTGGTGGGTCAGTAGTGTTTGTGGCAGACCAGAGACCTTCCCACCAGACTCTGGAACGTGGTTGGTCTTTGGCTTCTGTGGACCAGCCTACCTCATCCCTGCCCACTGTTTCAGCCCTCTCTCCAGCCTTCCCAACAACTGTGAGCTGATTCACATCTTGCAGTAAATTCCTTCTTTGCTGACATTACCAAAGTTGACTTCTATCATATTCAGACAATCACCCTGATGAGTTCATGCCTTTCTGCCCATGGCAGTTGCTTCCCACTTTGGTTGCATACTTAGGGAACTTTTCATTATCCTAGCACTCAGGCCATCTCTGACGGTGGTACCAGGAGGCTGCATTCACTACAGATTTTCAGGTGATTTCATGGTGTGACCATGTTTGAGAGCAAATTCTCTACCTAGCCACACACTTGTGTTTCATTGCTAGAACGTGCATTGCCATCTAGACCAAGCTCAGATTGACTTCTAGGAAGCCACCTCTGCCCCTTCCCCTCTCCCTGGGTTGGGCTAAGCCAGTGGTTCTCACTCTCGACTCTACATTGGTACAACCTGAAGAGTTAAAAAACTCCTGCAGCCTGGATTTTTTAATCCTTAGAAATTCTGATTCAAATGCTTTAGGATGTAGCTTGGAATTCTTCTTCTTCTTTTTTTTTTTAACATCTTTGTTGGAGTATAATTGCTTTACAATGTTGTGTTAGTTTCTGCTGTATGACAAAGTGAATCAGCTATACGTATACATATATCCCCATATCTCCTCCCTCTTGCGCCTCCCTCCCACCCTCCCCATCCCACCCCTCTAGGTGGTCACAAAGCACCCAGCTGATCTCCCTGTGCTATGCGGCTGCTTCCCACTAGCTATCTGTTTTACATTTGGTAGTGTATACATGCCAATGCTATGCTCTCACTTCGTCCCAGCTTACCCTTCTCCCTCCCTATGTCCTCAAGTCCATTCTCTGCGTCTGCATCGTTATTCCTGTCCTGCCCCTAGGTTCATCAGAACCGTTTTTTTTTTTTAAGATTCCATATATATGTGTTAACATATGGTATTTGTTTTTCTCTTTCTGACTTACTTCACTCTGTATGACAGACTCTAGGTCCAGCCACCTCATTACAAATAACTCAATTTTGTTTCTTTTTATGGCTGAGTAATATTCCATGTATATATATACCACATCTTCTTTATCCATTCATCTGTCGATGGACACTAAGGTTGCTTCCATGTCCTGGCTATTGTAAATAGTGCTGCAGTGAACATTGTGGTACATGACTCTTTGAATTATGGTTTTCTCAGGGTATATGCTGAGCAGTGGGATTGCTGGGTCAAATGGTAGTTCTATTTTTAGTTTTTTAAGGAACCTCCATACTGTTCTCCATAGTGGCTGTATCAATTTACATTCCCACCAGCAGTGCAGGAGAGTTCCCTTTTCTCCACACCCTCTCCAGCATTTATTGTTTGTAGATTTTTTGATGATGGCCAGTCTGACCGTGTGAGGTGATACCTCATTGTGGTTTTGATTTGCATTTCTCTAATGATTAGTGATGTTGAGCAACCTTTCATGTGTTTGTTGGCAACCTGTGTATCTTCTTTGGAGAAATGTCTGTTTAGGTTTTCCGCCCATTTTTGGATTAGGTTGTGTGTTTTTTTGATATTGAGCTGCATGAGCTGCTTGTATATTTTGGAGATTATTCCTTTGTCTATTGCTTCGTTTGCAAATATTGTCTCCCATTCTGAGTGTTGTCTTTTCGTCTTGTTTATGGTTTCCTTTGCTGTGCAAAAGCTTTGAAGTTTCATTAGGTCCCATGTGTTTATTTTTGTTTTTATTTCAATTTCTCTAGGAGATGGGTCAAAAAGGATCTTGCTGTGATTTATGTCATAGAGGGTTCTGCCTATGTTTTCCTCTAAGAGTTTGATAGTGTCTGGCCTTAAATTTAGGTCTTTAATCCATTTTGAGTTTATTTTTGTGTATGGTGTTAGGGAGTGTTCTAATTTCATTCTTTTACATGTAGCTGTCCAGTTTTCCCAGCACCACTTATTGAAGAGGCTGTCTTTTCTCCGTTATATATTCTTGCCTCCTTTATCAAAGATAAGGTGACCATATGTGTATGGGTATATCTCTGACCTTTCTATCCTGTTCCATTGATCTATATTTCTGTTTTTGTGCCAGTACCATACTGTGTTGACTACTGTAGCTTTGTAGTATAGTCTGAAGTCCGGGAGCCTGATTCCTCTAGCTCCGTTTTTCTGTCTCAAGATTGCTCTGGTTATTTGGGGTCTTTTTTGTTTCCATACACATTGTGAAATATTTTGTTCTAGTTCCATGAAAAATGCCATTGGTAGTTTGATAGGGATTGTGTTGAATCTGTGGGTTGCTTTGGGTAATATATTCATTTTCACAATGTTGATTCTTCCAATCCAAGAACATGGTGTATTTCTCCATCTGTTTGTATCGTCTTTAATTTCTTTCATCAGTGTATTAAGTTTTCTGCATACAGGTCTTTTGTCTCCTTAGCTGGGTTTATTCCTAGGTAGTTTATTCTTTCTGTTGCAGTGGTAAATGGGAGTGTTTCCTTAACTTCTCTTTCAGATTTTTCATCATTAGTGTATAGGAATGCAAGAGATTTCTGTGCATTAATTTTGTATCCTGCTACTTTACCAAATTCATTGATTAGCTCTAGTAGTTTTCTGGTAGCATCTTTAGGATTCTCTATGTATAGTACCATGTCATCTGAAAACAGTGACAGTTTTACTTCTTCTTTTCCTATTTGGATTCCTTTTATTGCTTTTTCTACCCTGATTGTCGTGGCTAAAACTTCCAAAACTATGTTGAATAATAGTGGTGAGAGTGGGCAACCTTGTCTTGTTCCTAATCTTCGAGGAAATGGTTTCAGTTTTTCACCATTGAGAACGATGTTGGCTGTGGGTTTGTCATATGTGGACTTTATTATGTTGAGGTAGGTTCCCTCTATGCCTACTTTCTCTAGAGTTTTTATCATAAGCGGGTGTTGAAGTTTGTCAAAAGCTTTTTCTGCATCTATTGAGATGATCATATGGTTTTTATCTTTCAATTTGTTAATATGGTGTATCATATTGATTGATTTGCGTATATTGAAGAATCCTTGCATTCCTGGGATAAACCCCACTTGATCATGGTGTATGATCCTTTTAATGTGCTGTTAGATTCTGTTTGCTAGTCTTTTGTTGAGGATTTTTGCATCTGTGTTCATCAGTGATATTGGCCTGTAGTTTTCTCTCTTTGTGACATCTTTGTCTGGTTTTGGTATCAGAGTGATGGTGGCCTCACAGAATGAGTTTGGGAGTTTTCCTTCCTCTGCTATATTTTGGAAGAGTTTGCAGAGGGTAGGTGTTAGCTGTTCTCTAAATGTGTGATAGAATTCACCTGTGAAGCTATCTGGTCCTGGGGTTTGTTTGTTGGAAGATTTTTAATCACAGTTTCAACTGTAGTGCTTGTGATTGGTTTGTTCATATTTTCTACTTCTTCCTGGTTCAGTCTTTGCTGTGCTTTTCTAAGAATTTGTACATTTTTTCCAGGTTGTCCATTTTATTGGCATATAGCTGCTTGTAGTAATCTCTCACGATCCTTTGTATTTCTGCAGTGTCAGTTGTTACTTCTCCTTTTTCATTTATAATTCTGTTGATTTGAGTCTTCTCCATTTTTTTCTTGATGAGTCTGGCTAATGGGTTATCAGTTTTGTTTATCTCCTCAAAGAATCAGCTTTTAGTTTTATTGATCTTAACTATCATTTCCTTCATTTCTTTGTCATTTATTTCTGATCTATCTTTATGATTTCTTTCCTTCTGCTAACTTTGGTGGGGGGGTGTTGTTCTTCTTTCTCTAATTCCTTTAGGTGTAAGGTTAGGTTGTTTATTTGAGGTGTATCTTGTTTCTTGAGGTAGGATTGTATTGCTCTAAAATTCCCCTTCAGAACTGCTTTTGCTGTATCCCGTAGGTTTTGGGTTGTCGTGTGTTCATTGTCATTTGTTTCTGGGTATTTTTTGAGTTCCTCTTTGATTTCTTCAGTGATCTCTTGGTTGTTTAGTAGTGTATTGTTGAGCTTCCATGGGTTTGTATTTTTTACAGTTTTTCTCCTGTAATTGATATCTAGTCTCATAGTGCTGTGGTTGGAAAAGTTACTTGATATGATATCAATTTTCTTAAATTTACCAAGGCTTGATTTGTGACCCAAGGTATGATCTATACTGGAGAATGTTCCATGAGCACTTGAGAAGAAAGTGTATTCTGTTGTTTTTGGATGGAATGTCCTATAAATATCAGTTAAGTCCATCTTGTCTAATGCATCATTTAAAGCTTGTGTTTTCTTATTTATTTTCATTTAGGATGATCTGTCCATTGGTGAAAGTGGAGTGTTAAAGTCCCCTACTATTGTTGGGTTACTGTCGATTTTCCATTTTATGGCTGTTAACATTTGCCTTATGTATTGAGGTGCTCCTATGTTGGGTGCGTAAATATTTACAGTTGTTATACCTTCTTCTGATTGATCCCTTGATCATTATGTAGTGTCCTTCTTTGTCTCATAATAGTCTTTATTTTAAAGTCTATTTTGTCTGATATATGAGAATTGCTACTCCAACTTTCTTTAGATTGCCATTTGCATGGAATAACTTTTTCCATACTCTCACTTTCAGTCTGTATGTGTCCCTAGGTCTGAAGTGGGTCTCTTCTAGATAGCATATATACGAGTCTTGTTCTGTATCCATTCAGCCAGTCTGTGTCTTTTGGTTGGAGCATTTAATCCATTTACGTTTAAGGTAATTATCGATATGTATATTCCTATTACCATTTTCTTAATTGTTTTGGGTTTGTTTTTGTAGGTCTTTTCCTTCTCTTGTATTTCCTTCCTGGACAAGTTCCTTTAGCATTTGTGGTAAAGCTGGTTTGGTGGTGCTGAATTCTCTTAACTTTTGCTTGTCTGTAAAGGTTTTAATTTCTGTGTTGAATCTGAATGAGATCGCTGCTGGGTAGAGTAATCTTGGTTGTAGGTTTTTCCCTTTCATCACTTTAAATATGTCCTGCCACTCACTCTGGCTTGCAGAGTTTCTGCTGAAAGATCCGCTCTTAACCTTATAGGGATTCCCTTGTGTGTTATTTGTTGCTTTTCTCTTGCTGCTTTTAATATTTTTTGTTTGTATTTAAGTTTTGATATTTTGATTAATATGTGTCTTGGCATGTTTCTCCTTGGATTTAACCTGTATGGGATTCTCTGCTCTTCCTGGACTTGATTGACTATTTCCTTTCCCATGTTAGGGAAGTTTTCAACTGTAATCGCTTCGAATATTTTCTCGGACCCTTTCTTTTCCTCTTCTTTTTATGGGACCCCTATAATTCGAATGTTGGTGAGTTTAATGTTGTCCCAGAGGTCTGTGAGACTGTCCTCAATTCTTTTCATCTTTTTTCTTTATTCTGCTCTGCAGCAGTTATTTCCACTATTTCATCTTCCAGGTCACTTATCCCTTCTTCTGCCTCAGTTATTCTGCTATTGATTTCTTCTAGAGAATTTTTAATTTCGTTTATTGTGTTGTTCATCATTCTTTGTTTGCTCTTTAGTTCTTCTAGTTCCTTGTTAAAATTTTCTTGTATTTTCTCCATTCTATTTCCAAGATTTTGGATCATCTTTACTATCATTACTCTGAATTCTTTTTCGAGTAGATTGCCTGTTTCCTCTTCATTTGTTTGGTCTGGTGGGTTTTTACCTTGCTCCTTCATCTGTTGCATATTTCTCTGTCTTCTTACTTTGTTTAACTTACTGTGTTTGGGGTCTCCTTTTCGCAGGCTGCAGGTTCATAGTTACCATTGTTTTTGGTGTTGTCTGCCCCCAGTGGGTGATGTTGGTTTAGTGGCTTGTGTAGGCTTCCTGGTGGAGGGGACTGGTGCCTGTGTTCTGGTGCATGGAACTGGATCTTGTCTTTCTGGTGGGCAGGGCCACAACCGGTGGTGTGTTTTGGAGTGTCTGTGAAATTAGGATGATTTTAGGCAACCTCTCTGCTAATGGGTGGGGTTGTGTTCCTGTCTTGCTAGTTGTTTGACATGGGGCATCCAGCACTGGAGCTTGCTGGCCATTGAGTAGAGCTGGGTCTTAGTGTTCAGACGGAGATCTCTGGGAGAGCGCTCGCCGATTGATATTAATTGGGGACGGGAGGTCTCTGGTGGTCCAATGTCTTGGGCTCGGTGTTCCCACATCAGAGGCTCAGGCCTGACACCTGGCCAGAGCACCCAGACCCTGTCAGCCACACAGCTCAGAAGAAAAGGAATAAAATAGAGTAGAGTAGAGTAGAGTAGAATAGAATAGAATAGAATAGAATAAACAAATACAAAGAAGAAAGCAACCAAACCAATACATCAATCAATGATAACAAGCACTAAAAACTAAACTAAGATAAACATAAAAATCAGGAACATATCACTAGTCGACAGCAATCCCCGAGTCTACAGTTGCTCCCGAAGTCCACCGCCTCAATTTTGGGAACGCTTGTTGTCTATTCAGGTATTCCACACGTGCAGGTGCATCAAGTTGATTGTGGGGCTTTAATCGGCTGCTCCTCAGGCTGCTGGGCGAGATTTCCCTTTCTCTTCTTTGTTCTCACTGCTCCTGGGGTTCAGCCTTGGTTTTTGCCCTGCCTCTGTGTGTAGGTCGCCCTCAGGCATGTGTTCCTGCCCAGACAGGAGGGGGTTAAAGCAGCAGCTGGTTAGGGCTCTCCTGCTCTCTCAGGCCGGGGGGAGGGAGGGGTATGGTAGTCACAATTGGAATGCGGGGTGAGCCTGTGCTGCAGTGGCTGGCGTGACGTTGCAACAGCCTGAGGTGCGCAGTCTCTTCTCCCAGTGAAGTTGTCCCTGGATCTCAGGACCCTGGCAGTGATGGGCTGCACAGCCTCCTGGGGCAGGGGATGTGTGAGTAGTGACATGTGCTTGCACACAGGCTTCTTGGTGGCTGCAGCAGCAGCGTTAGTGTTTCATGCCCATCTCTGGTGTCCGAGCTGATAGCCGCGGCTTGCGCCAGTCTCTGGAGCTCATTTAGGCGGTGGTCTGAATCCCCTCTCCTCGCACACCCCGAAACAGTGGCTTCTTGCCTCTTCGTCAGGTCCAGGCTTTTTCCTGGACTTCCTCCCGGCTAGCTGTGGTGCACTAGCCCCCTTCAGGCTGTGTTCACGCAGCCAACCCCAGTCCTCTCCCTGGGATCTGACCTCCGAAGCCCGAGCCTCAGCTCCCAGCCCCCGCCCGCTCCGGCAGGTGAGCAGACAAGCCTCTCGGGCTGGTGAGTGCTGGTCAGCACCGATCCTCTGTGCGGGAATCTCTCCGCTTTGCCCTTCGCACCCCTGTTGCTGTGCTCTCCTCCGTGGCTCCAAAGCTTCCCCGCTCCGTCCCCCCGTCTCCACCGGTGAAGGGGCTTCCTAGTGTGTGGAAACCTTTCCTCCTTCACAGCTCCCTCCCACTGGTGCAGGTCCCGTCCCTATTCTTCTGCCTCTATTTTTTCTTTTTTCCTTTTGCCTTACCCAGGTACATGGGTATTTGCTTGCCTTTTAGGAAGCCTGAGGTCTTCTGCCAGCGTTCTGTAGGGGTTCCTTGGGCTTCTTTTACTGTCTGTGAAATGTCCCACGCAGCTCAGATGATGTTCAAAGATGATGAGATGCTTTGACTAGACATGCTGATTAACAGTGACTGTTTCTATAGGTGGTACGTGGGAGTGATTTGCAAGCAGACCTCCATGAATTTGGGAAAAGAGGGAAGAATAGGTTGCCTTTGGAAAAGCAAATTGGTAAATGCTGCACAGAATGGGTGAAGTTGGCCACCTGAGAGCAGTTGGCACAACTGTTCTTCACGTGTCGGTGAAGGAACTTCTGTTTCTCCTTCCGCAGAAGGGTCAGCCCTGAAACAAGCACTTCTGCTGTTCTCCTCATCCCTTTCCCAGGGAAAGAGGGGCTAACCATCAGGTTGCTGAGATGATGAGGGGCTCCACCCATTTCTAGGGGGGCTCCTCCCATTCTCCTGCTTCTCCAGATGTGACTGGGGGGAAAGCTGATATCTGGGTGGGAGGTGGGCAACCCACCACCTTCTGCATTCCCACCTGTGCCAGTGACAAAACTGGTCCTGTGTTCTGATCCCCAGATGGTTCTTTGTGACTGTCCCTGATTGGCTAGAACTTTTTAGTTCTCGAAGAAATGAACCAAGTATGTCCATGAAGGCACAATTACAGAGTCTGGGAAAACCTCACCCTCCTTTGAAGTGACCGGGGGTTATCACCTGTGGGCAGGACTGAGGTACATGAAGACCAGTGTGTTGTGGGTGCCTCGCTGGGAAAGACGGTGCCCACAGCAGGATACGGGTAATTCCATAGGGAGCGGGGAAGAGTACAGTTCAGTGAGGCAGTGCCCAATTGTATTTGTTTCCTGCGGCTACGATAGCGAATCACTACACATTTAGTGGCTGAAACAACACACCTGTATTCCCTCAGAATTCAGAAAATCACAGGTCCCAAATCAGTTTCACTGAGCTGAAATCAAAGTGTCAGCAGGGCCACACTCCCTCTGGAGGCCTCAGGAGAGCCCTATATTTTTCCAGCTTCTGAGCTCTGTTCCTTGCATTCCTTGGCTTTTGGCCCCTTCTGCCAGCATCTTCAAGCCAGCAGTGAAGCATCTTGCTTCAGTCGTTACATCACCTTTATCTTCTGCTCTGCCATCAAATCTCCTCTGACTTCCCCTTATAAGGACCTTGTGATTACATTTAGGGTCCCTGTATGGAGAGCTTTAATCTAATCACACCTGCACCCCTCCCCCTCCCCCGCCTGTGGCATTTAAGGTAACACAAGGTTCCAGGGATAAGGACCTGGATGTCTTTGGGGGCTGCTCTTCAGTTTAGCACATCAGCCAGGCAGCCTGAGCTGGAGTCTGAGGAGCTCTGACCCACGAGTGTACTTGGTCCTCTGAGTTGACCGTCAGCTACTGTGGGCCCTGAGCTTGGCCCCTGCGCTGATTTGAGGCCTAGCAGGGCACCTTTTACCCTGGGACAGGGTAACGTGTGGATGAGAGGGACGGAACAGACCGGTCTTGCAGCGGGAAGCATCGGCTTCTGCGGCATTTGTGCCCTGGAGGGCCATGAATAGATTGGCGCTTTGTCTAGCTTCTCTGAGCCTAACAGGTGGGAGTTTGGCCCGGTGGGGTGGGCCTGCCCTTCCAGATGCTGCCGAAACCCGACGGCCGAGGACCTGAGACAGCACTTGCTTGGATTCCCCAAAGGAAGGGCCACCCAGGCTGGCTGGAGACACCTTGCCCTGACCACATATTTTCGGGGAAATACCATTTATTCTACTGATACTTGAAAAAGTGATTTGAGCAGCTCATGCCTTTTATTGTTTACAGTTTTTTTATACAGTTCTCACTCATGAGGCTGGTGCACTGTTGGCCTCCCCGATTTCAGCCTTGGCCTGCGGCCTCTCCTTCGATTCTCTGAGCAGCGGGGCCCCGGTCTGCTGTGTGTGCCTGGCTCAAGGTTATGGGGACTTGAGCCCAGCTGGCAGCCCGGGAGCCACCTTGCCCCTCACAGATGCTTCAGCTCTGTGACATTGGAGGTATCTGGTCATTGATTGGATTCTTTCGAGACCACACAGGAGGTCTTAACTTGCTCACCAAGAGGTTCAGACGCTCAGCCTGTGGACAGAAAGTGCTTGCAGCAGAACGCAAGCTGATGCGTTTTCAAGGCTTCCCCTGAGCAGCGTCCTGGGGGAGTCAGGCCTGATGCCTCTTTTATAGATGTTCACTAGATGAGGAAAGTCACCACACTTTACTTTTAGCTCTTCTGTTTCAAATGGAAAATATTTGGGAATCCATTTGTTCTGCCAGTGTGAGCTAACATCTCCTTCCTGAGGCTGTCTTGCAAGAATCCCTCTGAAATCCTAGCAGCCTCAGTTCTTACCTGCCCAAGTGATGAGACCGTTTCCCTAGCAAGGGTCTTTCCCCGGAAACAGGAGCTTCTCCGGCAGTACAGGCTGGACCCGGAATGTCAGAATCCCGGGCGTGGCCAAGTTAAACAGAGATGCCGTGTGCCCCTGCCACGGGGGGGTGGGTCAGGTAATGGGATACACAGGTACTGGTGTCCATGTTTCTGTTGGGACTTCAGGCAGGAAGGCATCTATTTCGCTCTCTGGGGTTCAAAGCATCCCTTCCACCACCACGGGTTGCAGGCAAAAGCTAAGCTCACAGAAAGGACAGAGTTTAAGTTAGAGAGGCAGGTTACATAGGTGGGGTTGGCTTTTAAACTCACATTATCACAGAGCCCGATCTGAGGTGATACTTGGGTTCTAGAATCTCTAACAACTCAGCAAGGAGCAGTCTATCACATTCCTCATTCTCCAGGAAGGAGACAGAGCCTCATGGTGTTGCAGTAACTTGGCCACAGCTACTACGTGGGTTTCCAGGACCCAGAGAGTCTGCTTGAGCAATGTCCTCTCCCTCTGCCCTGCCACAGTGCTGCCATTCTGCTTTTCACAACATTATCCCGTGTATCTCGGTGATTTACACCAAGGGTTTTAGAGCAGGATGTGAGGTTTCCACCCTGACCCGACCGTGTGGCACCAGGGAGAAGAGAGGCCCAGCGTGGGCAGTGACCACTCACTCAGCTCCATTGCTCATGGGGTCTCCTGCTCCTTGGGGAAAAACAACCAGAAGCTGAGATGAGAGACCATAACAGGCCCTGCATGATTTTTTTTTTTTTTTTTTTTGCGGTACGCGGGCCTCTCACTGTTGTGGCCTCTCCCGTTGCGGAGCACAGGCTCCGGACGCGCAGGCTCAGCGGCCATGGCTCACGGGCCCAGCCGCTCCGTGGCATGTGGGATCTTCCCGGACCGGGGCATGAACCCGTGTCCCCTGCATTGGCAGGCGGACTCTCAACCACTGCGCCACCAGGGAAGCCCCCTGCATGATTTTTGTAAGAGTAAGTTGTACAGGGCAGAGGCTCTCCAAGAATGGTCCCTGAACCAGCAGCATCTGGGGCCTTGTTAAAATGCAAATTCTCAAGCTCTACCCAGACTTACTGAATGGGAAACTCTGAGCCTGGGGCCCAGCGATCTATATTTCAACAAGCCCTGGAGGTGGTTCTGATTCATGCCAAACAGGTCTCCTTCCAGAGCCTGTGCTCTGTCATTCTGAGCAAACCCTTTGCCCACTGTCTGCACAGACTAAACAGGAACTTCCAGGTGCTGTGCAAGAGGGGACCTGGGCCGGGTGAAGCCTCCTGATTCCTAGAGGGCTGAGAACCCTGTGAGCAACCCCGGGGGTCGGGCATTCTTCCTGGATGAGACGCACTTTTGCCTGGGAGTGCGCTGCGTTCCAAGAGGCAAATCCAGCGAGCCCTGGGTTCCTGGCTCCGCTGGGTGCCCCCCAACAGCGCCTCCCCCTCCCGGAAGCTTTCTGACTTGTGAACACTCGTACAGACCTGCGTGCATGTGATTCTGATCATTAGCACCTTGTAGTTGGGATCCTCGCCTTGTAAATCTCTTTGTTCTCTCACAGTTCAGGGAGAGGGAGGGGCAGGAAGCCTGGAGGAGCTCTCCTTTCAGCCTGTTCCTCTGCTGCAAGTAGAACAAAGCCGGCGTGTGGGGAAGGCGCTTTGATCCCAGACAATGAGAGCGGCTGGATTAAGTGTTTGGAGATACCGGACAGCTCTAGCCCAAAACAGATCAGTTACTTTTCTTTTTCTTTTTTTTTTTTCTTCTGTTTTTTTTTAAGACCTAATTCATGTCCTGGAAATAAAAAAGTAAAATCTTTTGAAGGATGCTTTTTCCATAGCTCTACTAAGTCACACAGGCTTTAACCTGAAACGTCTGTGTGATGAGTATCCAGACGTGGAGGCTCCGCCCCTGGGCTGGGGGCTGCCCTGATGTGCTGGGGTAACAGGGCCTTCCCAAGGGTTCTGCCCTGCCCTCCCCTCAGGCCACTGAGTGACAGCTGGGACTGGAAAATGCTAGAGCTGGGAGGAACCTTGGGAAAATCTGCTCCTGTATTCAACACAGTTGCGAGACATAGGAAACTCTGAGTTCAAACGTAAACGTAATAAAATAAACATGCCTGTGTAGAACACCGCCTCTGTGCCAAGCACTAAGTGTGTTATATATATCAGCAACTCACTGAACCTCCACCACAGCCGCGGGGGCCTCCGTTTTCTCAGATAGTTTATGGCAGTTTTAATAACACTTGTGAGATGAGTGTTATTGTTGTCCCCATATTTCAGATGAGAAAAACTGTGGCCCAGGGCGGCCGGTAACTTACCCAAATTCACCCAGCTGGATAAGTGGCAGAACCAGGATGCAAACCCCGGCAGCCTGGCTTCAGGGCCCACGCTCTTCACTCTAGGATAAGGTCCTCTTGTTAATGAATTCCAGGCTATCTGAGGAAGTGATGGAGTGTTGCAGGGAAAACCCAGCTGGCCCTGAGAGCTCTGAAAACAGCATCCACAGTTACCATTGCTGTTGTTACTGACACACATAAACTCAGCACAGTGTGGCCAGGGCTGAAGGGGTGGACAGAGTGTCATGGGAAAGCGGAAGAGGAAACCAGGAGCTCAGAGCTGCCAGGTGGCCAGGAAGAGGACAACCTTTAGACACAGAAGAGGCGATATCTGAGCTGAGTCTCTTTCTCTCCAACCACGTTGAGGAGAGAAAGCCGAGAGGACATCAGTCAGGGGAAACACTGTGCGCAAAGGATTGGAATTAGACTAGAGAAACACAAATTAGAGTGATTTAAGGAGGCTTTTGCTTGCCAGGGTTTCAGCTCATGGCTCTCAGTATCCCCTTCATCCTTACAGAATACCCAAGGTTTCAGCTGTATCAAAATGAGGGAGTTAGAATTAGGAATGATCAGAGCTGGAAGAGACCTCAGCATATGCATTGGGTTAATGAATAAACTTATATCCAAATAGCAGAAGCCAATGACGATGGTTTGACCATTTTTGCCCTCATGCCCTCCACAGCCCTGTAACGCGGGGCAGCCTGAACTTGTAATTATTCCCTGTATGTCCCTTGGTCACCCACAGCCCTGGTCTCGCATCCTCTTAACTTGTGCTAATTACCCCTCCAAGTATGCCCTCTCCCATTTTGATGCCCAGGTCTCACCCACAATCAAAGCCCAGTTTAGATGCCATTTCCTCCAGGAAGCCTTCCGTGCTTCTACCAGCTGGGAATAATTCCTTCCTCCTTCCAATTCCCTTGTGGCAATGATGGCTTCCAGATGGAGAGAGAAAAGACCTCTAATACTACTCTCAAGTTGACAGTTCAACCCTGTTTGGCATAATACATCCCTCAGTGTCCGATGAGGCGAGACTCAGAATAAGGTCCTAAGACCACTAACAAGGGCTTAGATTCAGCTGCACTCTTGAATTCCAAAGGCCTGATATGCCTATGATTTTTTCTTCGTTGGTGCCAAATCAGCTCTGTTATCAACTGCTATTTTAATGAAACCTCCTGGTACCAGCTCAGGAAGGGTATTTTTATTAGGTACAATGGGGCGGATTCTCATGTTGAAAGCATTTGGTGTAAAACAACGCATCCAGTTCTCAGATATCCTTCCAAATATTTCCTTTGAAATCGGAAAATTACCAAAGAACTTGTGATAAGAAGATGAAAAAAGGAATTAGAAAGCAAGGATGATGTACTTATCTGCCCCACCACATTCCTGCATGGGTGAGGCTTTGGGAATTTGAAGATCAACGCAATTAGAGGATTAGATGGGGCAGGACCTGGCTCTGCCCCAGAAAGGCTCAGGAAG
Organism: Leucopleurus acutus; assembly: GCF_964270905.1. Taxonomy (NCBI): domain Eukaryota; kingdom Metazoa; phylum Chordata; class Mammalia; order Artiodactyla; family Delphinidae; genus Leucopleurus; species Leucopleurus acutus. The sequence goes on from NC_139162.1 coordinate 20,579,188, forward strand.
ATGGTCAGTGTTCTGGTCTTTTGTTTTCCCCTCTCCTCTAAACTTCCCTTTAGGAGCTGGAGTCATTACAGAGAACATGACAGGCCTGACTCTCATATAGTATAGTCAACTCTATTGATTTATGATGCCCCTGGCATTATGGTACCTGAGTCTCAGCCTCAAGGAGAACATTGTGATCAATGTTTATAGAAATCAGCCCTCTCCCCCTCCACTGAAAATCTCTTCCCCAATCATTCACCTCCCCTAACTCTGAATACAGTGTAACAGAGACTTACAGCTAGGGCTCTGCAATCACCACCTGAATTCGAATACCGGCTTTTCCACTGTTTAGGGGGCGACCTTGCGCAAGTTACTTTATCCACATCACTTAATGCCTTATCACTAAAGAGAGGATAAGCAGTAGTATTCATCTCCTAGGGTTCTTATAAGGAGAAGGAGACAATTCACTTAATACATTTAACCATACCTGCCATATAGTAAACACTCAATAAATGTTAGCTATTATTAATATTACCATAAAGACCCATCTGTTTTGACAGGTGAAGAGTGAGGAGGACGAGGATTCAAAAATTTTCCTGAGTCCTTCCACAGTAACAACAATCACCGTGTGTGTGTGTGTGTGATTTCTTTGTTTTTTGTTGTTGTTGTTTTGTTTTTTGCGGTAAGCGGGCCTCTCACTGCTGTGGTCTCGTCCATTGCGGAGCACAGGCTCCGGACGGGCAGGCTCAGCGGCCATGGCTCACGGGCCCAGCCGCTCCACGGCATGTGGGATCTTCCCGGACCGGGGCACGAACCCGTGTCCCCTGCATCGGCAGGCAGACTCCCAACCACTGCGCCACCAGGGAAGCCCTCTTTGTTTGTTTTTAAAATTTTATTGGATTATAGTTGATTTACAGTGTTGTGTTAGTTTCAGGTGTACAGCAAAGTGATTCAGATATACATATACATATACTCATTCTTTTTCAGATTCTTTTCTCATATACGTTATCCCAGAATACTGAATAGAGTTCCCTGTGCTATACAGTAGGTGCTATGCTCTACAGTAGTTGGTTATATATCCTATATATAGTAGTGTGTGTATGTTCATCCCAAGCTCCTGATTTATCCCTTCCCTCTCCACATTTCCCCTTTGGTAACCATAAGTTTGTTCTTGAAGTCTGTGAGTCTGTTTCTCTTTTGTAAATAAGTTCATTTATATCATTTTTAATTAGATTCCACGTATGAGTGATATCATATATTTGTCTCTCTGACTTAATTCACTTAGTGTGATAATCTCTAGGTCCATCCATGTTGCTGCAAAGCGCATTATTTCATTCTTTTTTATGGCTGAGTAATATCTCATTGTATATATGTACCACATCTTCTTTATCGATTCCTCTGTTGATGGACATTTAGGTTGCTTCCGTGTCTTGGCTATTGTAAATAGTACTGCAATAAACATTGGGGTGCATGTATCTTTTCGAATTATAGTTTTCTCCAGATGTATGCCTAGGAGTGGGATTGCTGGATCATATGGTAGCTCTATTTTTAGTTTTTTAAGGAACTTCCATACTGTTCCCCATAGTGGTTTTATCAATTTATATTCCCACCAACAGTGTAGGAGGGTTCTCTTTTCTCCACACCCTCTCCTGCATTTATTGTTTGTAGATCTTTTGATGATGGCCATTCTGACCGGTGTGAGGTGATACCTCATTGTAGTTTTGATTTGCATTTCTCTGATAGTGATGTTGAGCATCTTTTCATGTGCTTTTTGGACACCTGTATGTATTCTTTGAAGAAATGTATATTTAGATCTTGCACCCATTTTTTGATTGGATTGTTTGTGTTTTATTTTGATATTGAGCTGCATGAGCTGTTTGTATATTTTGGAGATTAATCCCTTGTCTTTTGCTCATTTGCAAATATTTTCTCCCATTCTGGGGGTTGTCTTTTCGTCTTTTTTTATGGTTTCCTTTGCTGTGCAGAAGCTTTTAAGTTTAATTAGGTCCCATTGGTTTACTTTTGTTTTTATTTTTATTACTCTAGGAGGTGGATCAAAAAACATATTGCTGTGATTTATGTCAAGAGTGTTCTGCCTATGTTTTCCTCTAGGAGTTTTATAGTGTCCAGCATTACATTTAGGTCTTTGATCCATTTTGGGTTTATTTTTGTGTATGGTGTTAGAGAATGTTCTAATTTCATTCTTTTACATGTAGCTGTACAGTTTTCACAGCACAGGTTATTAAAGAGACTGATTTTTCTTCATTGTATATTCTTGCCTCCTTTGTCATAGATTAATTGACCATAGGTTTGTGAGTTTATTTCTGGGCTTTCTATCCTGTTCCATTGGTCTATATTCCTATTTTTGTGCCAGTTCCATACTGTTTTGATGACTGTAGCTTTGTAGTATAGTCTGAAACCAGGGAGTCTGATTCCTCCAGCTCCGTTTTTCTTTCTCAGAATTGCTTTGGCTGTTCGGGGTCTTTTGTGTTTCCATACACATTTTAAAATTTTTTGTTCTAGTTTTTTGAAAAATGCCATTGGTAATTTCATAGGGATTGCATAGCGATCACCTCTTGTGACGTAATAAGAAATATATATATATTTGATCTCTGTCCCAGGTTTCTGACACAGAGCTCTCGAAACCCCTGTAATTTCCTGAGTGATAGGATTGTTAGGAGCATCTTTTATTCTAATACTTGGTCTTTGACCCTGGTTCCTAAATCTCTTGGAATTTCCTGGGTGATAGGAGCATCTTTTGTTCTAATGAGGCAACTTTTGGTGGGCTTCAGGATGGGGGTTGATCACCAGGAAGACCAAGCCATGAATAGAAGCTTGAAACTTGCAGCCCTGCCCCCCATCATCCTCTGGGAAGGAGAGAGAAGCTGGAGATTGAGTTAATGATTAATCACACTAATGTAATAAAGCTTCCATAAAAATCCCTGAAGTAGGGGATTTGGAGAGCTTCTAGGTTGGTGATGACATTCACGTGCTTGGAAGGTAGTGCACCCCAGCTCCACGGGGACAGAAGCTCCTGCACCCTTGACCCTTCCAGACTTCACCCTGTGTATCTTTCATTCTGACTGTTCACCTGGATCCTTTATCATATCTGTTATAATAAACTGGTAAACAGAAGTAAGTGTTTCCCTGAGTTCTGTGAGCTGTTACAGCAAGTTCCTGAATCCAAGGAGGGGGTTAAAGTTGCTGCTGAGTAGCCAGGTGGGACGGAAGTGTGGTGACCTGGGACCCACTACTGCTATTGGCATCTGAAGTTGCAGGGGGAGTCTTATGTGACTGAGCCCCTAACTTTTGGGGTCTGTACTGACTCTAGGTAGTTAGGGTCATATGAACTACAGAACACCCAGTCAGAGTCTGGAGAACTGGAGAATTGGTTGGTGTGGGAAAATCCCCACACATGTGGTGTCAGAGTGCTGTTAATAAAGCAAAAGAAATTGTTTTTTTTTTTCCTTGTACTTATGAATCCTGAACAATTTCCACATGAATGTGGGTTTCTCTGAACTCCTAACAGTCCTGATGCCATTTGGGTCTTTGCCCAAGTTAAACATTGTGCTGCCAAAATAAAACATGATTGCGTAAATCCTACTCCTTCACTAGTTAAAGATGGAGGCAAAGGGCTCTAACCAAGAAGGGATTCAGATCATCCATGGGGGCCTTGTTTTCTATTTATTTATTTATCTAGTTTATTTATTTATTTTTGGCTGTGTTGGGTCTTTGTTGCTGCGTGCGGGCTTTCTTTCTCTAGTTGCGGCGAGCGGGGGCTACTCTTCATTGCGGTGCATGGGCTTCTCATTGTCGTAGCTTCTCTTGTTGTGGAGCATGGGCTCTAGGCACGCAGCCTTCGGGAGTTGTGGCACGCGGGCTTCGGGAGTTGTGGCACGCGGGCTCGGTAGTTGTGGCTCGTGGGCTCTAGAGCGCAGGCTCAGTAGTTGTGGCGCACGGGCTTAGTTGCTCCGCGGCATGTGGGGTCTTCCTGGACTAGGGCTCGAATCCGTGTCCCCTGCCTTGGCAGGTGGATTCTTAACCACCGTCCCACCAGGGAAGTCACTTGTTTTTTGTTTCAGAGTTGAATTTCAGAGATCATGAAATAGGAGCCAAAATAATGAGACAGACGTAACTCTGGAATTCAGAGTTGCTTAGCCAGAGAGCTAGGATAGTTCCCTAGTTCCTACTGAAATCTGTCTTGAGACTTACCACCATCTAAATATTATTCTCGGGCTTCCCTGGTGGCGCAGTGGTTGAGAGTCCGCCTGCGGGTTCGTGCCCCGGTCGGGGAGGATCCCACATGCCGCAGAGCGGCTGCGCCCGTGAGCCATGGCTGCTGAGCCTGCGCGTCCGGAGCCTGTGCTCCGCAACGGGAGAGGCCGCAACAGTGAGAGAGGCCTGTGTACTGCCAAAAAAAATAAATAAATAAAAATAAAAAATAAATATTATTCTCATCAGCTGATAGATGAGAAGACTGGTGCTCAGAGAAATCAATGTCAGTGGCAGTAATTCAGAAGCATTTAAGGGAAGAGATGTCGGTGTGGTATTTTAGAGAAGAGACAGTGTAGACTATGTGATCACGTTGGATCCATTCAGCATGGTTTGAAGGGATTTGGGGTTCATTCCCACCATCAGGAAGATCAAAATGACCTCTGCTACCTTGACTTGGAAGAATGGCTTTTGCCTGCCCTTGGGCTTTTCCCAGATAGGTACAAGATTTAAGGCATTCCTTGGAGATGAAAACTATTTGGGGTGGCAGCATTACAGGAGTCCCATGAGTCCTCATCCTTGGGTCAAGCTTCCAGTCCTGGCTGCCATGCCTGTGGCCCCTTAGCAGTTTTCTAGACTCACATCTTCCCCTTACTTCTGCTCTGGGTATCTTCCTCTCAACCCTGCTTCCTGGTCTAAGTCCGTCAAGACATGGGAAATGCTGGGAATCCAATGTCCTGGCCTGGTGCCCCTGCCTGGCCCTGTCTAGGCTCAGTGCCCTGTTTCAGCTCTCTGTCCGTGCCCCACTGGTTCTTCTCTGCCCTGACCATTATTGGTTCTGTTGCCCCTTCGCCTTGCTCTCAGCTCTTTTCTGGGACACCAGTTCAGGTGGTCTTTGTCTCCCTTGACTACAAACTAAAACCCTGATTTCTGTGATCTGAACAAGTCCATCTGATGGCAAGCCTCGCAGCCAGTGACCCTCAGTATTTTTCTGTCCTGACTGACAGCGACATTCAGAGAGGTGATCCTGGGCAGAGACGCCAAAAAGTCCCCTTTTATTGGAATACACGAATAATGGGAAATGTCTTTATTCCTTCAGGCCAACTTCAGTTCCTTAGCCGTGTGGAGGTCTGGAGTCCCAGGCAGTTCTGTCATAGACCAGTAGCATCTTTCCCAGCCAGAGGTTAGGGTGTGCTGATTCTGTGTGCACACACTTTATGTGCCTTCTGTATACTCTTTTCCTAGACCTCCGGCCACTTTTCTGGGGCCACCATCAGGTGTGTAATAAAAATTCTCTCTTTCTGCTTCTGAGCTGAAGGAATTAGATGCTCCTGTAACAAGATGTGAATTTCTTGATACTCCTTCTAGAAAACTGGGGCATTCTATAGCACAGAAACGATGCCTTTAGATGGGAAAGGAATACATTCTTGAGTACACAAGCTCTGAGATAGCTTCTTTACTGTGTAATCTAGAGTCTTTCTTGATTCCTGAATTCCGGATGAGACAAGCTTAATCACCTTTTCTCTCCACGCCTCGTGGAAGTCCAAAGCCTTCCTCAAGATTTTTATGACTTTCAAGGCCTCTTTCTCTCGTGGCAGAACAGAAGGATTCTTTTATCAGGAACCAACATACATAAAAGGCAGCTGGGGTTGTAAAGTTTGTTTTTGTTTTTTTCCCCCAACACAAATACATTTTTGGTTCTAATTCTCCTCAAAAGGAAAACAAACAACAACAACAAAAACCCTTAAAGATGGACATTTTAAATCCCACTTTACAGCTGAAAAAAATGAGTATGTATTAGGGCTTTTAACTATTATTCCCTCTTACATAGCAAATAGCTGGCAGGTTCATTATTCAAATCCAGATCTGTGTGACTCCAAGTCCAAGTACTTTCCACTAATTTAAATGGAGTTGTGCCTTCAGATTCAAAGATCGTTTTAATTGTGTAACTGGCATAGGTTTTATAATGTCGCCTTTATATCACTGCGGTAGATGAAGTCTGTTTTCCTGGGAGGTATTTTAATTTGTGCAAGTTAACTAGAACTTTCACCTATTCAGTCTAAATTTTGACCCTGAACTTTTTACATAGTACAAGTGATGGGACAAATAACGAATCAGCCTATTAAGGCTCTTTGCAAACCTGGAATAAATCAGGCACCAACATAAGGGTCTGCAAGAAGCTTCATCTCCTGGAAATAGATGGTCTGGTATCTTAGTTAAAAATTGTTAGATTCCAGAAATTATTAGGAATCTGCTTGAAATTCTGTACTGTCCCAATTTTATCTTCAGAGTTGAATTAATTAGCCATAAAAACATTTGCATGTATAATTTGTTTTTTCTTCGGATGCACCACGATAACAAGCTGTTCTTTTACATTATTAAGATGGAAACATATTTTCATGCAAAGCAGAATCTGTTATTTTTAAGTGTCTAATCCCCTTGTCTTTAAAATATTCAAAAAGTAAGTGTGTGTCAGACAGTGAGTGCCCTGGGCATTTGGAAGTCAGACTTTCAGCTCATGAGGCGGTGGATGTTTCATCTGTAACACAAGGGAGTTGTCCCAGATGAAGGACTCACAGGAGTTACAGCTTCATGAAGGTGCCCACAGAAGTCCAGTTCCTGATTTGAAATAGCGTTGGGCATGAGAATTGAAGGAAGAGGAGCTGGAAATGGTAACTGGCGTTGGCCTTTATGGTGCCACTTCAAACAAAAATGTTATAGTTGATTTCTGCTTTGTGATGTTGGAGGCTTGAGAGCTCATGGCCAGTTTTGAAAATGTATCCAGCTTGAGTAACCTCGTTGTCTTTAAAGTTATAGCCCATGAAACTGTCTCTTCTGACACTTTTTCTTAGAGGGAATTATCATGAAAATACATTTTAAAGATGTTATTGATTTTAAAATAACAAGGAGAGGGAGTTTATTCCATTAATGCCAAATATATATTACCGCTGTTTGATGAGTATAAGGAAATATGATTTTATTGACTGTTCCTGGGAGACTGGTGAATTTCTTTCCTAAATTTACAGAGACATGCACCACGGATTTTTATTTTAAACATCAGAAACAACCTAAGGAATTTTACAAGAAGATACTCTTCAACTGGTCAGTTGTCTTTCTTATATAGCTCTGACTCAACCTGACTTACTTTTTCTCTTCCATGTCGATATAATGAAAACACAAATAAAAACATGCCCACTTATTCTTTTCTACTTTTTTAAGTCCAAAATAAAGGTACCATATTGCTGAGGGAATTCAAAATCCTGGTGTCAGGGCTTCCCTGGTGGCGCAGTGGTTGAGAGTCCGCCTGCCAATGCAGCGGACACGGGTTCGTGTCCTGGTCCGGGAGGATCCCACGTGCCGCGGAGCGGCCGAGCCCGTGAGCCATGGCCGCTGAGCCTGCGCGTCCGGAGCCTGTGCTCCGCAACGGGAGAGGCCACAACAGTGAGAGGCCCGCGTACCGCCAAAAAAAACAAAAACGAAAACAAAATCCTGGTATCAGGAACCGCATGGGATTCAAAGAATGACTTATGTTGGAAATCTGGCTCTTGTTCTCCACTGCCCCTCGCCACCCCTGCATGTTGATGTTACCATGGGGAACTTATATTCTCTGAGCCTCAGTTTTCTCTCCTGTGAAGTGGGTGTAGGAATGAAAACCTCTTAGGGATATAAGAAATAAAGTTCCTGGTGATCTGGTCATACACAGAAGGCGTCTACAAATAGTGATTTTTATGTTTAACTTGGAGAGGACGGTTGTAAAGGTCCTAAAAGTCGTAAAATACACAAAGCTGTCTTTGTGTCTTTTAAGAAATTTTTTGTGAAAGGGTAGTTCTGTTTGTCCTGAATGTCTCCTGCAGGGAGAATTGGGATTAATTGGTTCCAGTCACAGGGGAATCACCTGTCTTGCTTGAGCTGCCTGGTGCTGTAGGAACTAGGTGTTCTGTCACTGGACATGATCAGGTAGGGTCTGGGCATCCCCGGTGGTGGGCATTGTAGAGAGGTGTCAGGATCAGAAGAAAGATCAGACCCGATGACCCGTAACTCCCATTCTTTGCCTGATGTCCTAAAATTCTCTGATTAATCAGACCCTCTGCTTCTGTGGAAATCACGCTTCAGATCAAATCCCCAGGGTCAGATGTGTCACCCTTCTGATGCCTTGTAGCCTGGAGCTCCATGGACGGATGACATCTGGTCTCTCTTGGGTCTCTTAGCTCTGACTGGTCCCCACAGTCTCCCAGTGCAGGGAGCCTGCACTCAGAGGTTTTTTTCTGTCCATTTCAGTTCCCCTCAAGCCCTCTCTCTTCACACCCTCTATCTGTCCCACCTTCTTTTTCTCTCATCTTCAGATTCTTAACTCCCATCAGGATAGGAATATCTGCCTTTGACTGGTATCTGTTCAGTCAAGTTTACTTCACCTCTAAGAAAAGCTAACCCTGAGAAAACTTGGACACTACTTTGGGGACCAATTCTGAAAGTTACTTCTTTATCTGCTGGCCTCATTCAAGAAGTGCTACAGGGGAAAGACGGTGGACTTTGTGTGCAGACCTGAGTTCAAATCCTGTCTCTACCACTTGCTAACTGTGAAATCTTGGGTAAATCTCCTCATCTCACAAAACCATTTTCCTTTCCATTATATAACCAGTGACATGAAAAACACATTAAATTCTACCTTTGCCAGGAAGACTTTTCTACTAAAGGGAGTTATTAAGAATATTAAAATCTTTATGAAATGATATTAAGCTAATACCCATTCTGATTTCCTTTCTGCAAAACAGAAAAGGAAACCCACTGTGGGGTGAAGGGTGAGAAGGAGACTAAATTCCTATTTTGCAAATACTTCCATGCAGATATCTCCTTGCTGCTTCCTGTAATTTGCTGCAGGAAACCTTACTGGTGTGTAAGTAGGTGGGTGGGTACTTTTTTGGAGTAGATCACACAGAGAGGCCACCTGAATCGGTTCGTCCTCCATGTGGTAGATATTGTGAACAGGCATAGCAGTAACAGGGAAGAAAGAGGGTTTGGACTGAGAACGGGATCTGTACTCCATGCATGGTCACAGACTACCTGTGACTAGGGCAATTTAACTAATAAACCAGTAGTTAGCAAACTTTTTCTATAAGGGGCCAGATAGTAAATATTTTAGGCTTCGTGGGCTGAATGGTGTTCGTGGCAACCCCTCTGCTCTGCCGTTGTGGCTTGAGAGCAGCTATAGATGATACATAAGGTGATAAATGAGTACGGTTGCCGTCCAAGAAAACATTATTTACATAAACAGAAAGTGGGCTCAATTTGGGCCACAGGCAGTAGTTGGCCAACCTGTGGCCTAAATCTCCAAGCCTCAATGTATTCATCTTCACCATGGGGGCAATAGAGTTTTATGAAGGTTAAACACGGTAATGCAAATGAGGCATCTGAGCCCACAGCCTGACCCGTGAAAGATCTCCCAAAAGTTACTTCTTTCCATCTCTTTTTTCTCCCAAGTGCTTCTGTACAGTACGGAGCTGGGAAGGACTGCACACAAAGGGCCTTCCCAGCCCTGTGATTTTATGAAATTGCCCATCAAAAAAAAAGAAAAAAAAAAAAAGATCAAGAAACAGAGAGCATGCCAGAGAGAGAAATTGTTTGTGTGTTCTTTTTCTCTGCAAAGTCTGACCACAAGAAGCATTAAATCAATCAGCTGAGAAAGCAGAATATGAAATATTGAGTTGATTTAGTCCCAAGTATGCAGAAGGCCTCTGCTATTGGGATCAGAAGCAGACAAGAAAAAACAAGGGGAAATGTTTTCTACATAGTCTGTGCATTGGCTATTCTGTGACTCCCACATAATTCATCACAGGAAAACTTTAAGTGCAATAAATATTTACCCTAGTTTAGTGGCTGCTCTGACCAAGAACAAACCCATTAACATAAATGCAGATAAATACAAGGCAAATAATGATATTCCCAGTTGCTTCTGTGTCAGCCTCCTGTGTCAACCATCAGTCTTGCCTGACTGGTTGAGAAGGAACCCAGAGAGCTTCCCTGGTGGCACAGTGGTTAAGAATCCGCCTGCCAATGCAGGGGACATGGGTTCGAGCCCTGGTCCGGGGAGATCCCACACGCTGTGGAGCAACTAAGCCTGTGCGCCACAACTACTGAGCTGGCGCTCTAGAGCCCGCGAGCCACAACTACTGAACCCACGTGCCACAATTACGGAAGTCTGCGTGCCTAGAGCCCGTTCTCCACAACAAGAGAAGCCACCGCAATGAGAAGCCCACGCACCGCAATGAAGACCCGATGCAGCCAAAAATAAATAAATTTTTTTAAAAAATTTAGGAAAAAAAAAAAAGAAGGAACTGAGAGAATTTATAATCGGGGAAGATTCCTTTCTAAAGCATTTCCACCTCCCAGACGAAGGGAGGGAGGAATTGTCCAGAAAGTCCCAGGAAACCAAATGAACACTCTTCATCTTCAGAGCAGCCCATCTGAGGTACACTCTTGGCCACTGCTGCCCTGATACTCTGCTTTTTTGGGTCTGGGGCTCCTCCAGTGTTACATTTTTCAGGCAAATCTTATGGCTGCTCTTGTGATTTGCCAAGGCAGCTCTCTGCAGTCCTTGCAGAAGGGTACATCCCAGGGAGCTCTTGGTGTGCCCATCCTGCCTGTTATGAGTTAAGGGAGAGGACTTGGCCAGGTTTCTCCATCCTTGGTCCTGATGCCAATGCTTGTTCACAGTTCACTTGAAGAGTTTCTTAGCCTCTGGCTCTGCCTGCCTCTTCTGTATTCACTTCGTTGACTTCGCCTCCTCGTCCACTTTTTTGTTTTTTGGCTACGTTGGGTCTCTGTTGTTGTGCGTGGGCTTTCCCTAGTTGTGGCAAGCGGGGGCTACTCTGTTGCGATGCGTGGGCTTCTCTTGTTGAGGAGCACGGGCTCTGGGCACGTGGGCTTCAGTAGTTGTGGCTCACGGGCTCTAGAGTGCAGTCTCAGTAGTTGTGGCTCGTGGGCTCAGTAGTTGTGGCACGCGGGCTCAATAGTTGTGGCGGCTCACGGGCTCTAGAGCGCAGTCTCAGTAGTGGCGCACGGGCTTAGTTGCTCCACGGCATGTGGGCTTTTCCCAGACCAGGGCTCGAACCCATGTCCCCTGCATTGGCAGGCGGATTCTTAACCACTGCGCCACCAGGAACCCCTCCTCGTCCACTTTTAAACAGCAGTGTCCCTGGTCCTTTGCCCCCAGTTCCCTCCTCTCACTCTCTTACCTCTCCTCCAACCACCTCATTTCCTCTCATGGTAAGAGGTACCAGCTACATCCCAATAGCTCCCGCATCTTGATCTGCCCAGTCTTCTCCAATAAAGGATGCAGTCTTACATTAACTCCTTGTTGCTCTCACCACCTGCCTGCACACCAGACGCATCACATGTAACATATCTGCAGCAGCTTGTAACTCTGCTCTGCCCCTGTTGAGTCTTTATAGGTAACACTCTTCTGTACCCAGTAGCCCAGATCAGAAACTGGGCCATGCTGAGTGTTTCCCTTTGTCTCAGCCCTAATGTCTCGTCAGCAGGCATGATGTTGAGATAAGAACTTCCCAGAAATCTCTCAAAAGCATTTCTTCCTGGTCTACGTGATCACAGTCCCAGTAAAGGGTCTCATTTGTTGTTTTTGACCAGAGAAATGCCTTGTTTTGGTCTCCTTGCCTCTATTCCCCCGCTTCTTCCCTCCCCCACTTCCCCAGTTGATGATTTGAGTTTTCTATGTGCTATGGTGGGATAACGTAATTAGTGTTTCCAATTGATGCAGATGTCCGCAGTCTGCAGGAGCTGCTGTGGGGACAGAGCTGGAATTAGAAGCAGGGGTATGTGGTTTACAATCTGATACAGTAATTTAGGCTTGGGGGAGTTAGAGGCTCAACTAAGGAAGAGAGAGTGTTGTATTTTCAGTGTCTATATGTCAGGCTAGATACTTCCACACACTCAAATGAACTTGTCTCAAACCCCTTCAAGGAAAAGATTATTGTCCCCCTTATTATAAGGGAGAAAATACCCTTGCAATGTGTTAGATTTAGTTGATCTCTTAGTTAGGATGTGACAAATCCAGGATTCAAATCTAGGGCTGCCTGTGTATAAAAACCTCGCCCTCAATCCCTGCCATCCACTTCCCTGAGGAGGGAGACCACAGGACTATTTTGATAGACATGTGGAAAATTAATGTGCCGAGACCGGGCATAGACACGATACACTACCCAAGAACACAAGCATAAGGAGATCAGAGACTTTAGTATCTATTTTGTTCACTGATCTACGCCTATAGTCGTCTGTCCCATGGGAGCCACTCAATAAATATTTATTGAATAAATGAAGTAAATCACACAATCCTACAGACTTGGTCTTGGAAGCTACATTCCCCTAGAGAGAGCATCGTCTTGTAACCTTGCCCACGTCCTTCCCCGTGTCTGTCCTCCTCCTTGATTCCAACTGCTATGTAGACAAGACTTCCTCCCCTGAGCTTTTTTAGCCATGGGGTTGAGGGCAGCAGATACAACACTCAGCAATGTTTGTTGAATGAATCCTGGACCTCTGCGTCCCTTGTCTTTTTTGCCTCACTTGGCACAATGTATCGAAGTTATCCAGGCTCCTGTACTTCACTTACTTTACCTTCCTGGTGGTCCTTTGCAGTAATGCGAGCAGTGGGGAGCCATGAGGAACGGCAGATGAAGCTTCGCTCGCTCCCCTCGTTGCGCACCTCCTGCCGTGCAGCCTGGTTGGGGACCCCCTGCTTTAGCGTCTGCCCTGACCCTAATCCTGCCAGCAACAATGACTCAACTCTGCTCCCAGCGTCCATCTTATGTACCGTGGAATTCTGGACGAATACAAAGCCCAGTGCACAACAGGACACTTCCTTCTCTGCTTGCTACCTCTGTGGAGCATCTTAGTCTCCGTCTGCCTCAGGAATTATTTCTCCTTCAGTTGCAGAATAGCAACAGCAGTGTCCGAAGAAACACTTTAAAAATTCCTCCCTCTCTGCCTCTTTGCCTTGGAAAATATCTCGCCTTGCATAGCTCTGCATCTCTTGGAGTCAGTGTCCAAAGTGTAGACCAGCAGGAAGAACAGGACTTCCGTGGCTCAGGAAATCCAGATTTGATCCTGGTTCTATCTCTTATCATCCATGTGAATTTTAAAAGACCACTTATTTATCTGAGCCCGAGTTCTTTTAAAAGAGGGCTAATAACCCTGACTTAGCGTTTTGCTGACTATTCGACAGGCTGGTGTTATGCCCTTAGTACAGAGCCTGGCCCCAAATAGGTGATCTCTACACATTGGTTTCCTTTCCCTGGCTTCCCACACCCTGGTAAGAGGCATCTATTCCAACGCAGAGATGCCTTCTGCGTAAATGAACTGGCTGCAGGCAGTGAATTTCAGACCACTACTCAGGGTGATTGTATTGGCCTGAGGGTCACCTTCCCTGTCTGAGTGGCCCCGGCCAGGCTGCAAAGCACTGTGGCCTTTGGCTGGTGACATTTGGACCTGTCCGCCCAAATGTCAGTCTCCTTGAAGGTGCTGGGTTCACGGATGCCGATCACTGCTCGCAGAGGCTGATCGTCAGGCTGTAAGGCGTGCCTGCAGAGTTTCTCCAGGCAGAAGGGGAAGGACCTAGTTGAGCCAGCATCGTGTGGCTGGCTGGCCACTCATTTCTCTTTCCTCGCCTGCCTTCCCCCTGCTCCGGGCTGACCATGTGTCTCCGGGCGCTCTGCCTGGCGTGATTTTTCCACTACGCTGCCTCCTCAAGGAAACTCAGAACATCAGTCCTGGCCTTACGTGGTGTCTCAGTGACACCTTCACTCATTCCATTCACTCCATCTGTTCATCTATCCATCCCTTGTTTTCTCTTTCTTTCTCCCATGAACTGTGTGGGGCATCTCCCATGTGCCGTGCTCCTGGGAATTTTCAGGTACAGGTCTCCATAATCAGGGTTGCCTTTCTACTCCAGAAAGAGATGAAAACACAATCAGTGTTCAGAGATTTCTATTGTGTCATTAATTGTTCCTGCACCTCTAGCTGCAGGGGTGGTTGAGGGCTTAGGGCCGGGTGGAGCCCGGGGATCAGCTCTTGCTAAGTATTTGTCCAGACCTGTCACCTAGTTCTGTTTCCATCCATCCCTACATCGTTCCCTCCTCTGCGGCAACTAAGATACATTCTCGCTTCTGTGGTTCTAGCCCCTTCTGCAGACGGGCATCAGCCAGCACTCTGCCAGCTGTCGATCCAGGCTTTTCCTGCTCAGCCCTTCAAATCAGAGCAGCTTTTTTGGCTAACCTGGGGCGGGGGGGGGGGGGGATCCAGCCATTCAAGATAGCAGCAGGGGGTCTCCTCCTCTTTCTCTGAGTTCCCAGCTTTCTCCAGTGAGTTCTTCAATGTTGGCCTGGAGCGATGCTGTGCTAGGTAAAATTCAACAGCATTTCATTCCGGCTGTGGTTTGCCACGTGTCCTAGGCCTTCCTTCTATCTCAGAGGGACCGCTTTCCTTCCTGACTGTGCTCTAAAGAAACAGTCAGCCTTTGTCTCTGCTCTGTGCCTGGTGGTTGTGATTCCCTGTGCAGCGGCTTTCTCAGGATTCCTCCCAAGAGAAACCAGGATCCTTTTGCAAAAGGGTCTCCTGCAGCTCTCCTTGGATCTCCCAGGATTCCAGAGATATTTATGCAAATTAGACTCCCTCTGCGGCCTTTGCTTCTCTATATTGTTGGGGGCTTCTCTTCACAGTAATCAACATCTCACCTTAATTGCTTGTGTTTATGGTTCAATAAGTGCATCATTTTTGGCAACACCAGCTCATAGCAATATCTTAAATTATGAAAGCCTGCACACTTTCCTTTATTAACTCTGGCTTGTGTCTGATGAGCACGTAGAGTTTTAACCATTTATTTCCTCCGCGTGACAGGGAACGAGGAACATAAAGTGGATGGGAACAGTACAGAAGGGGGAGCATTGGCGACTCGGGACCCATACAAGTAGTATACAGCGTGTGAGGCCAATATAAGAGCAATGAGCTTTTAATATATGGCGTGTGTAATACGTTCATATTCCTAATAAAGTCAATTATCGTCAGATCCGTTATTTTTCAATTTTCCACCTCAGCTCAGACAAAAACAAATCTAGAGCTATTCAGAAGAAAAAAAATATACTACAGTAATTGCAAAGGCAGCAGCTGTCAAAAAAATTGTCTAATAAGTGCCTGTTTAACACATCTACCCTCCCAGGAGCTGGGGTGATGTCAGGAATGGCACTTGCCATGAATATAACCTAAGACAAAACTGAATCTTTGCCCTTGATTTGAGCAATTATCGTGCTCTTGACTACTTTTTTTTTTTTAATTCCAGTTGTCACTGTGCAGGCAGCAAGGAGATGGAAGATGGAGAGCCCTCCCCACCTTGGGGATGTGTGTCTTGAGGGACGTTTCAGTTTACAGACGATCTGTGTGAACGTGTGTGCACATTGTTTCTCCTCTCTGGACCTGTCCCTGCCGCTCCACTTCTCTGTGCTTTGGTTTCCTTATGTGTTTAATAAGGGAGTTTTTCCCAAACCTGACGGATCATCAGAATTATTTGTTGTCTTAAATTTATTTTTAATTGTAGCAAACTATTGCTAATTGAAAAAACCTCCAAGTATCATTATGATTACTATTATTAATTATAGGAGAATGTTAGTTATCTATTGATGCATAACAATATTATCACAAATCTAGTGGCTGAAAATCCCATGTCTTTATTACATTTATTATATCAGTTTCTGTGGGTCAGGGGTTGTGTACAACTTGGCTGAGTCCTCTGCTTCAGGGTCTCACAAGGCAACAACCAAGGTGTTGGATGGGGTAGTGGTCTCATCTGAGGTTGGACTGGGGAGGGATATGTTTCCAAGCCCACATGGTCGGCAGAATTCGGTTCTTTTTAGCCTGTTGGGCTAGGAGCCCCAATTTCGTGCGGGCTGTGGGTTGAGACCACCCTTAGGTCCCAGATAGTTGTTGGCCATAGATGTGTCTCTGTTCCTTGCCATGTGGGCTTCCCCAACGTGACCACCTGCTTCGTCAAAGCCAACAAGGGAGAGAGTCTAACGACCATATTACTGTCTTCTATAATATAATCATGGAGGAGGCATCCTGTCACCTGGATGTGCTGTGTTCTATTGGTTAGAAACACATCATAGGTCCCACTCACACTGAAGAAGAGGAAAGAGGGGGTTACAGAATGGTGAGAACACCAGGAGGCAGGATAAGCGGGTCCACCTTAGAGCCTGCCTACCGCAAAGAGTAGCACCTGATAGTTTTGTTTTGTTTTATTTTTTAAAGCAAAAGGTACGGAAAGCTGTAAAGTACAAGGTCAAATTGTCCTTTTCTCCACTCATTTTAACTGTTTTTCTTGTAAGTTTTTGGTTAGTTGCTGCATCAGTCTCCGAAGGCTGACATAACAACTTATCACGTAGCGGGTGGCATGAAACAACAGAAACTTATTCTTTCATAGTTCTGGAGGCTAGGAGTATGGAATCAAGGTGTTGGCAGGGCCACACTCCTACTAAGGCTCTAGGGAAGGGTTCTTCCTTGCCCTTTCCTAACTTCTGGTGGCTCCCAGCAATCCCTGTTCCTTGATGTGTAGCAGTATCATTCCAGTCTCTGCCTCTGTTGTCACCTGGGCTTCTTCCCTGTTTGTGTTTTCTTTTCCTCTTCTTAGGAGGACGCCAGTCCTTGGATTTAGGACCTACTATAATCCAGTGTGACCTCATCTTAACTAATTACATCTGCAAAGACCCTATTTCCAAATAAGGTCCCATTCTGAGGTTCTGGGTAGACATCAAATTTTTGTGGGACACCGTTCATCCCACTACAGTTGTTCATTTTTCCTTTAGCATTTGCCACCCTAACACTAAATCCTACCTGTAAACCACTATGACCGCTGCCCCGCTGTGAAAGCTGAGCACTGTTAGAGGTTGCAGAAGGCAGTGGCTAAGAGTCACTGGTCTTTCACTAGTCGAGTGGCCTGGGGAGATACTCGGTCTCTCTCTGCCTCAAATTCCTCATCTGTAAAATGGTCATCAGCAGAAGCATAATAATATTTAACTTTTAGGGTTGTTAGAGGATTAAATGAGATAATATATGCAGAGCCCTTAGAACAGTGCCTGGCATGGAATAAGCACTATGCCAAGGTCAGCGGTTGTTACCTCTCACTTCTCCTTCCCTCTCCACCACCTGCTTTTTGGTATTTAGAAATATCATGTTTACTGTTTGTTTTCTTATTTTAAATTACATTTAAATGAATGGGTTGATATTTATTATAATTACATATAATGTGTAGATACATTCAACATTATTTCTCTGTATGTTTATGTATTATAAATATTATAGATAATTTGTAGGTAAAATATACTTATGTAAGTATAACTGAGAAATTAAACAATTTTAATGAAAAATTATTTACATATTTTAAGTTATATATTTATGCTCAAAACTCTTTATTGCTTAATCTATTTATCTTGTACAGTCTCTGGTTGCTTCCATCTTCGATGAAGGAATTAACAACCCCCTTCCTCTTTCTGCGGCATCTCCTTCCTTCCTCCCTGCTTTGTCAGCTGTATTTTTATTTTCCCTTCTTGATTTTTACATTTAGTTTATGATCTATATATATATTTTTTTGCGGTACGCAGGCCTCTCACTGTTGTGGCCTCTCCCGTAGCGGAGCACAGGCTCCGGAAGCGCAGGCTCAGCGGCCATGGCTCACGGGACCAGCCGCTCCGTGGCATGTGGGATCCTCCCAGACCGGGGCAGGAACCCGCGTTCCCCGCTTCGGCAGGCGGACTCCCAACCACTGCACCACCAGGGAAGCCCTAGTTTATGATATTTAATTCTGGCTTAGTCTTCTATGTTTTGGTAAGAGGCTGATTTTAATAACAGCCTTTACATCAGAAATCAACTATCCTTTCTATATTTTAATATTGTAACAGTAACAGTGATGACCTCTACTGTTTGCATGCTTATTATTTCAATAACCATTCTAAATACATTATATATTAGCTCATGTAATCTCTGTAACATTCCTCTGAGGTCGGTGACATTTTAGAAAGGAGAGAACTGAGGCCTAGAGAAGTTAAGTAAATTTTCCAAGGACACAGAACAAGCAGCAGATGCAGTATGAGCTCCGTCCATGACCTCAGAGCCCTTGCTCAGAGCCAGTATGTTCTGTGACCTCTCAGTGTCCACGGCACTGACCGCAGTCACGTGGGCTGGCTGGACTCAGAGAAGGGAATGCAAGGCTGTGCCCTAAGCTCACAGCACTTGAAGGACTACGGGGAAAACATAACAACTTTCTTTCTTATGCCCAATGAATTCCTCAGAAATAGGCTGCATTTTAGTTTTTCATTGTTAGCCCATGCCTTTCATATACATGCTTTTGTTTTTCCGGGGGGGGGGGTTCCTTTAGTTTTTCACGACAGAGAAAAATCTATGCCCTCATTTTCCCATTAAGGGGTTGCAGCTTCTTCATCATACAAATGAGATGACAGAGTCAACTCCCCTCTTGACTATGTTATTTCTGGCACCTGTCGGCTTCCTGTTCCCATCTGGACTGATTGCTTTTTGCTGCACACTTGTCATCCTGCGATTTCATTTTATTCGTCTCTGGGTTTAGTTTCCATTCTTCCCTGGATTTCCTGGACCCCTTTTCTATTTTCCTTGGATTTCTTTTTCATTTCGCTGAAGTATATTCTCAATTTTATTGCTGTTTTGCAGAAACCATTCTCTGCAGAAACGTTAGTGTCCTTATATGTATGTGGTCTTAGTGTATAATTGAAATGCATTTTCCCTCAAAAGGCGAGGACTGATGCGAATCTGATTACCGTCCCATTGAAGATAACACCTTTCTTCCTCTTAAGCTTTCAGGATTTTCTCTTCATCTTTGCTAGTCTGGACGCTCACTAGGATGCTAGGGAAGGGTTTTCTGTTTGTTCATCTTCTGCAGTGCTGTCAGTGAGTCTATCATTCTGAAGACCTGAGTTCTTCTTTCATTTCTATAATTATTTCCTTAGGAAGTTTGGTTTGTTAAATAGAAGTTCCTGGTTTCCCCCAGGTCTAAGATGGGGCTAGGATCCTTGTTAGGGATCCAGGAATTTGCATCCTTATCAAGATTCCCAAGTGGCTTTTTTAGTCAGTGATATCTGTGAACTGCTGACAAGATAGCTCCTGAGATCCCTTGCCGGCCGGCTCTAGCCCGTGTACAGGGCAGAGTCGTCAGGGTGGTGTTCTGTAATGTGGTCGTGTGATGCTTTGCTTCTCCAGTATGACAGGCGTGGAGGTGTGAAGCTATGCCACCCCTGCCTAGCTCTCAGCAGTCCTGCAAAGGTCACATGCCATCTTGTTTATTGAACCGCTCTGGAAACTCTCCTGGTATGTCTCCATGTCGGAAGTTAATTTGTCAAGGTGTCCCAGCCTTTGGCGAGGCTCTGTGAATTTCAGCAGACCGCATCTCTTGCTGTGTCGTCGTGGAGGAAATGTTTGTCCTTGAGTTCCATTTTTGCTGAACCTGTTCTTCGTATTACCTGCTTCTTGGTCCCTGAAGATAATGTCGACCCAAGACAGAGCCGTCTGTTTTAATTCCTCCCCTGGCGTCTGCTCTTTATTACCTTTGCTGACTTAAGTATCAGATCAGGTTTGCTGTTCCTACTCTCTAGAGAGCGGTGTCTCCTCACCCTCTTCTATAAATCATTATTATTAATAACAAGGATAGTAACGACAATACTAAACAGCAGTTAGGTAAACTCTTCCATTACAAAATGCTTTCAGAAATAGTACCTCTGGGCTGCAGGTTTATATAGGAAACACAAAAACTGATTCAAAAAGACAAGTGTTCTATCCAAAACGTGTTTGCTTTTCTGGGTTGAATTCATTTGTTTGATGAAAATTTCATAAGGAAGACGTGTGTGGGAGAGGTCTCGGATTGTGGATGGAATAAGCACGTTGTGGAGTGCTAAAATAGTACATCGATAACCCAGATGTTTGGAAATACGTGGGTGACAGACCCGGCTTATGGTGGAAAAGTAGGGTCGTATAGACACAGCGGAGTCCATGCCTAAAGTAGAAAATCACAGCCAGATTGCTTGAAACACTCTTGTAGAATCATGAGGCAGCCCGGTGTAGGGCTTCTTGGCTTCCAGTGCCCTCTCTGTTTCTAAAGAATGTGGTGGCTTTAGGGGTTACTTAACATCTCAGAGCCTCTGCGTTCTTATCTGTACAATGGGAGTTAAAATTGATCTCCCACAGGGCTGTCCGCCAGCACCTACCGGTTTCTAGCACGTAGGATTAGCCTGCCCTGAGTGCAAGGCATCGTTGTTGTTGCTGTGATTATTGACATTGCTTTAATGGTGTACAGCAGGCACTGCAAATAAGGATACTTTTCTTCTCTGTAATTTCTGAGTATAATATATTTGCGTGGAAGTACACATAGATCATGTGTATACAGCTAGATGGATTTTTCACGCGGTGAACACACCTAAGTAACCAGAACTTGGAACTGGAACCCCAGAACTCACCGTATGGGTGCCCGTGTTCCCAGGATCATGACCTGGTGGGAACCGCCACCAAAGTGTTAAGTCATGATTTCTGACACCGTAGGTTCATTTTGCCTGGCTTTGAGCTTATCATCAATGGGATCGTACGGTATACACTCTGTTTTGTTGTTGTTGTTTAGTGGTTGGTTGGTTGAGTTTTTTGGTGGGTGTTTGGAGGGTCTGGTGTGTGCATTTCACCCATGTTGACCGTTCTGTTGGAGAGCTTTTCTCTCATACCTGTATGGACGTTGGGTAACTTCCATGTGGCCATTAGGGAGAGTGCTGCTGTAAGTGTTCCAGTATATTCCTTTAGGAGAACGTAAGGGGTTAACCATCGTCATCCTACTAATGTAGCAGGCAGGGTGTTTTTCCTCACCTGCTTCCTTTTCAGCTAATTGATCTCCAAGCCTCATCCATCCACCTCCTCAGTGTATGAGCTCTGACCCTGCCATCCGTCACCTGAACTATTGCAGTAACTGTGTTCCATTCCTGTGTTTCTCATCTCTCCCAGCTGAACTTCAGCACCACCAGAATTACCTTCCTGAAACACACATCCGATAGTATCACTTTCCTGCTCAAAACTTAGTATCCTCAATGCCAGCTGAAGCAAATTGAAACAACACAACTCTGAGCTCCTTGTATAATGGGGATCCACCTTGAATGAGCTGCTGCCCACACTTCCCTCTTCGTCACCAACTTCCTCTCTGTATACTGGCGCCATATTGGATTAGCCCCTTGGCGGCTCCAATGCTCTCTCAGCCTATGGTGACATTCCTTCCTTCCTGCTAATAGTGAATTTCTTCTTATGGTTGAAAACCAGCCAAGGGCCATCCTGTTCCAACAACACTTCCTGCCCCCATCTCTGTGAAGCCGAGTCTGACATCCTGGGACTTCTCATGTTGTCCATCCGGTCAGTCCAGCTATGACCTGTTGAGAGCTGGGCCTGAGAGCTAGACTCACAGCTCTCTCTACTGCTCAGTTCCTCTTAAGTCCTTGTTCACGTGAAGAGGCTGCTTCCTTACCCCTCTAATGAATCTTCCTCATCGTCATTACGGAAGAGGACACCCTGGCACAGGCTCTTGTCAAACACATTCCTCATGACTGCGGTAAGGGGACCCAATTGCTTGTTTATGTTAATTATTTGAAAATTACTATTTCGTGATAAGTTAAAAGTCACTTTTATTTGTGAGATTACCTCCCCCCTCCCCTGCAAGGCAAGTGAATAAGTAAAATTTGCATTCCTCTCCTAAGAAGCCATTTCATTTTCAACAAGACCCTAGATCATCCCTTGGAGTCTGACAGGTGTCCTGGCCTGGGATTTGGTTAATGCTATAGGAAATCTTCTGAAAGGGCTGGAGTGATGGCAAATCAGAGATTCCCCCCACCAGTCATTTTGTTGGGGATAACACACTCTCTTCTTTGAAATCATTCCGGCTCCCTACCTTGGGGCTCCACCGCCATGAGCCAGTGCCTGTTTCTACCTGAGATGGAGCAATGATCTGTATATACAGAAGTTTTCCTCATTCATCTTCCCTGTCCTCCAGGCCGTCCTAGCTTTCTTCTTACCCCCAGCACCTGGCACACGCCCAGCGCATTGTAGGCCCTCAGTAAATACTTGCTGATTGAAAGGATGAATGTTTGGTTTATAAATGGGCAAGTAAAAGTCATTTGCACTGGGGAGATGATGTTAATGTTTATTTTTTTGGTTTGTAAGTTGAAATTTTAGTTGATTCCATAAATAGATATTTATTAATGTCTGATGCATATCTACAGATCCTAAGGACATGCAAATTGACAGCATATTGTTTAAGCCGACTAGGACCCGTACCCCACCCTTGCTTTGCATTCAATTTCAAGTGTGATTTATGACCGTTACCTCTGTGTCAGGGGTTACGGTAGATGCTCTGCAGTTGTTATCTGCTTTCATCCTCATTTCTTGTGTGTACAGTTCAAGGAAAATACCAATTCTCAACAAATACACATTCAAACAAACAAACCTCTCTTCCAAGGCTGGTAAGGAACTAAGTTGAAATGGATTGAGAAAGGCGTGGTAAAATTTCATTATACGAACCGATGGCAACATCAGTGGGGTTTTCATCAGTGATGCCCTCA
The DNA here is from genome assembly GCF_964270905.1 of Leucopleurus acutus. Classification (NCBI taxonomy): domain Eukaryota; kingdom Metazoa; phylum Chordata; class Mammalia; order Artiodactyla; family Delphinidae; genus Leucopleurus; species Leucopleurus acutus. Next base: position 20,602,044 of record NC_139162.1, read on the forward strand.
TATTAAGATGACACAGAGGGGCTTCCCTGGTGGCGCAGTGGTTAAGAATCCGCCTGCCAATGCAGGGGACACGGGTTTGAGCCCTGGTCTGGGAAGATCCCACATGCCGTGGAGCAACTAAGCCTGTGCACCACAACTACTGAGCCCGAGCTTTAGAAGCCTGTGCGCCTAGAGGCCATACTCCGCAACAAGAGAAGCCACCGCAGTGAGAAGCCCGTGCACCGCAATGAAGAGCAGCCCCCGTTCGCTGCAACTAGAGAAAACCCGCGCGCAGCAACGAAGAACCAACGCAGCCAACAAACAGACAAATAAATTTATTAAAAAGAAAAGATGACACAGAACCATCTTATCAAACAAATATTTATTTGCCACTTGTCCTAGGCACTGGGAGCCCAGTGATGAACAACTATCTCTTTATTCTCGTGGAACCTGTGTGTCTTCCTGGGGTAAGCCAGACAAACAGGGAAAAGGCAAGTAAGCGAGCAAATGACTTAAAACGGTTCCAAAATGTGACAGTAATAAGACCATAATTCATTGATTTTTAAGACACATTTCTTTTCACCTTTTAATATTGTTGAGATTGTGATGTCTTAAAATGGGAACATGTTCCCCCCCACCTGAGAAGTTATCAAATTGATGCTTTGACTTCCGATCGATGGTGTCTCAGCATAGAGGAAATATGGTAATAATAAAAGCTCACATTTATTGAACGCTAACTGAGTCAGGTGTCGAGTGGTGTGCATTGGAGCAGTGTCTCTTTTGTTCTGGATAACAGCCAGATGAAGCACACAGAAGCTTCTCTACTGTACAGGTGGGGGAAATGCATCTCTGGGAGGTGAGGCGCCTGGTGTACTGTTGAACACGTTGCGGGGGCCGGTATTCGAGCCCTGGCCAGTCTGCCTCTGCTCTCTGTTACTCTGACTCCCCACTTCCCCAACCCCCTGCCCCGATCCTTCTTAAGATAGCGGCTGCAAAGCAATCCATGCTATTAGGATTTCCCCAGGTATTCCTAGGGGAGCTGAGTGGTTTTCATATGCACCCTGAAAGCTAATTGACCTGAATACAGGCTGTGTAGAAATACCCACCCACCGAGCCTGTGTCCTCCAGTGAATCTTGAAGCAGGGCTTGGGGACCCCTGTTGGTCAGTAATCTTGGATTTCTTGACCTGCTCAGGTGAGTACTTAGAAAAGAGGTACCTCTGTGCTACCTTGGGATCCTTTTAGAAGGGTGATCTGGTAACAAAGAGAGAAAACTCTAGATCTTACGGTAGGAGGATAATTTGCCAGTAAGAAAATGCTAGAGCCAGCTTCTATACCAAGCCAACCCCAGAGAGGCTAAGTGACTTTCTCAGGACTCCCAGGGCCAGTTAGAGACTCGGAAGTAGGTCCCTGATCTTCAGGTCCCCGCGGTGTTTATCCCCCTCACCTGTGTTTCCTTCATTTCTCCTTTCTCTTAACAACCTCCTCCTCTTCCCTCTTTTCTTCTCCCCACTTCTCTCTCTCTCTCCCTCCCTTGCTCCACCCTTCCCTTTCTGTTCCTTTTATCTAAAGAAGGCCTAGTAGGTTGAAAAGGTATTAAATAACTTCGGTAGCAAAAACAGTGGAGCGTGGGAGCTAAAATAGAAAGTTCTGGAACTTGCAAAAGTATCACGAACCACTAAGATTAGTTTAGGATTGATTTATGTGGCTACATAGTTAGTATGCTCAAAGGGGTTTTAAAATATGAGGCTTGTAATTAATATTTATAGATCTAAGTGATGAGAAATGACCAAAAAAAGAAGGCTGTTGGGCTGACTTAGAGTCAAAACTCTCCTGAGATAATACAGACGAGAAGGGGGAGGGCGGGAGTGCTAGCATGTTCGAAGCGGTTGGCTTTCCTGCTAATGCAAAAGGAATCCAAAACGGGAGCCCAGGGAGAGCCTGTGTCTGCGTTGGAGGCGTGAAGAACTTGGAAGCACTTTCCATGTTCACTGAATTCATCTCACACAGGCTGGACTGATTCGGGTTACACTGAGCTGGAGAATTGACAAGAGCCCAGAACTCCAGCACATGAACTAGTAACCTATTCAGAAAACTTGTGAAAGAATTGGAGATGCAAGGTCTTTGAATCCAGCAAGCTAGGCAGCAGAAAGAAACACAGGGGAAGAAAAGGACTTGCAGAAGCTTATCCACTGTGCCTGGGCAGGGCCCCCAAGGCTGTGCCCCATCCAGTCAGCTCACGTGCTGCCCCAAGAGAAGACTTGTTTGTGGCTACAGATGTGTACTCTGGGGTTGACTGTTCCCGGAGACCTCATCTCTGTTGGGGTATGCGCCGTTTATATATGTTTGGTTAAACTGAATTCTCCTAAGCAGAATATAGCGCACTGTCTTAGAACTTTCTCATTGCTAAGTGAATGTTTAAGAGCCTGTCATTAGTTTATCAACCTAGATGCAGAAGGAGAAACTCACGTTAAGAAACTCTGGCTTTCTGGTTTCAAAAAAATGAATTGCAGAATGATGAGTCACTTCACCAAAGGGTTTTTTCATTTAAAAAAAAAAAAAAGGCTTCACCATAAGTATCTTTAAAAAAAAAAACAACAGCAAAAACTGATAATCAAAAAGTTTAAAGTTTATATTTTTACAAATATATTTAGTGTATAAACTGAGGCTACTCTGCCCATGTATACACAATGAGCCGTGCATCCCTCTTAGCTCATTCATTCACTTATTCAACAATACAAGAGACATTCAGGTGGATCCTATGAGGAAGACAAGTAAAGTAGCGTCTTTGTCTTCTAGTAGAAGAAATCGTCACTTCCTGTTGTTTGTAAGCTTTATTATATTTTATGAAAATAAAGTGTCTGCCGTAGAAGGTTTAGAAAATACAAAAATGAATCACAAGGAAGGAAGCAAATAAGCCTATAATCCTTCTACTCAGAAGAACTCACTGTGGAAATATTTATCCATTTCCTTCCTGTAGCTGTTGGGAGTGTGTGGGTGGGCAGGTAGGGCTAAGAACAGGATTTGAGAGGAGGAGGGGCCGGGACGGTGCTCTGAGTATAGGCAGGGCAAGAGCTTTGCAAATCATAATGAATTTTGGACTTTTCCCTTTGGAGATGGGACCTATAGATGAATTAATGGCAAGTGAATGGTGTGATCTGAGTGCATGGAATCTCTTCTCTCCTGACTCACATATGAAAGAAGAGCTCTCCTTAGCTGGAAGGATGTATCAAAGAGCATATGGATAATGTTAGCTCAAAGCCTACTGATCACTTGGCATCACTAGCTAGGCACCTTGCTAAGCGCTTGACATGGATTTCATTTAGTCTCCTAACAACTCTTCGGGTGGGGAATCCCGCCGTGCCCCTTTTGCAGATGATCCAGCTATTGAAGGTTAAGGAAGATCGACATGTAGGAGGTCACCCAGATACTAAAGAAATGGTGGGACTAGGATTTGAATCCAGACCATCTGGCTATAGAGCCCTGTGGTCGTTATCTATTGTTGCATAACAAGCTGAAATGTAGCAGCTGAAACCAATCCCCATCAATTACAGTCACCGGGTTCGGGCAGGGCTCTGCTGGGTGTTTCTTCTGCTCCGTGTGGTATTGGCTGAGGTCACTTGGTGGGATTCAGTTGGTGGCTGAGATGTTTGGGAGATGGGGGTCCAAAGTGACTCCTTCCACTTGGTAACTTGTCAGGGATGGCTGGGCAGGGGGCTTTGCTGGGGCTAGTGACTGAAGCAACTTGATGTGGTCTCTCTAGGTTGGTGGTCATCTCAGGGTAGCCCCTCAGGGCTCCCAGAGACAGTTGCAGGTGGAAGCTGTCAGTCTCTTAAAGCTGAGAAAGTGGCGCAGGCCACTTCTGACATTTTTCTATTAACTAAAACATCGCAGGATCCACCTAGACTCCAGAGGAGGGTCAAAGGCCCCCTCCCGAAGTGATTTTTGGCCATCTTTAATCTCCACACATCCCAGTGCTTAATCCCTGAGACAATAAGAGGCTATCATTGAATTCATCGATTGTCTAACTGGTTGATTGATTAACCTGTTAATCAAATACTTATTGAACAATTGTCATGTGTTGGACACCAGGCTATAACAGCAAAACAGAATACAGACAGTTTCCCTCCTCAGCAGCTTCTACTGCTGGAATGGGAGGGGCAATTGTAACCAAGGAACAAATGGAGAAGATGATGGAGCGCGTGCGAGGAAGGACCTGAGCTCATTTACAAGAGAGAGGGCTCCTGTGGAGGGACTCCGGACAGTTTCATCAGAGGCCAGGCTGAGGAAGTAGTGTTTTACCTACTGGCTGAGAGAGGAACTGAGGGGAAAATACATCTTCTCGAAAGGAGAAATAAAGAGTCCTCAAACTCAGAAGTGGGAAGGGACTTCATGAATCTCCAGAGTGGAGAAGATGCTAAGATGCCAGGAGGACGGTGGAAAAGGTGCTGTGTAAGCCCAGCAAACAGAGCAGTAGGGGGAACCAGATCACCCAAGGCCTCGTAGGCCAGAGAAATTTCACTCCATCTTAATGGCAAGCATAGGCCACCGGGTTTTGGACAGGCGTGTGGCATGATTTAATATGTTCGCCTCTCTGGGCCTGTTTTCACACTTGCAGTGAAGGGGTTTGAATGGTTCATCTTTCCAGCTTTCGTATTCTGACTCTACATGTCCCTCGTTTATATTTTCCCCTGGGGTTGACCCCTTCTTTATTTTGCCAAGAAATAAGCTCAGACAGCCTGTGCGGCCCCGCCTTCGCGAATGTGCCTTCCTGGGCCCCTGTGTCAACACCAGCCCTGCCTGAGACGTCTTGTCCACAAGGAGCATGGTGCGGACTAGAGGGGGAGACAGATTGGAAACAACGGGGCTTGTGCATTCCGATGGCTCTTAACTTGATTTCAACTTTTGACCTGTAATGCTTCCCAGCTGTTTTGAAGTCACACATCCCATCTTGATTAGCCTCCCCCCAATATGTGATCCAAGCACAGGGGGTCGCTTCAGAGAACCATGCCCCTGCTGGCTCCGGCTTTGCAGTTTCTGGCTGAAGGCAGTCACTACCCCGAATGCAGGAAGGGTCCAGGCCCGCTCCCTCTCCCTTTCCCTCTCCCTCTCCCTCTCCCTCTGTGTAGAGGGAGGCCACGTGGAGAAAGAGGTGGGTGCAGGGGACGAGCCAGAGTCCCTGCCCCCCACAAAATAACATCCCCCAGGTGGTGGGAGTTAAGGAAAGCGCAGGGCTCCGATTCCAAAGTACACAGTGAAATAAATGAAAACCAACTGGACTTGAGTTAGGCGGAGGCAGGAGAAGAAATTTCAGCTCGGAGGTTTTTTTTTTTGTTTTTTTTTTGTACAAAATGCTAATTATGGGGTGAACTCAGAAGGAATGTGCTTTCTCAAGATAAATTTCCTAACATGGTAGAAAATGGACAGAATCTAGGCAACAGCTCGGCCTCTTGCCTGGGACGGATGTCTGCAGCTGGCCGTGAAGGGTAACCCTCCATCCATCACTGGGCCTGGGGTCCGGGCGCCTGTGGCTCTCAGGAGTCAAGGAGAGGGCTACAGATCCTCAAGTTTCCGTCATTCTCTAAGACCCAGAAATGCAGACCCCTGGGTCCCATATTTGGTTTCTCTGAAAATAAGCTTTCAGGTAATTTTTTTGTACAGCATGAGAAAATGTCCCAGGAGCTCCCATTTTTGTTTTGTGTGCCGCTCAGCTAAAGCACATAAACATATTCGTGTAAGTTTGTGCAAATTAGTTGACAAAGATTTCCTATGATTCCATGGACTCTTCATCTGACTGCCTGAGCCACTTACTGAGCGTCCGCTGTGCACGCAGCCAAACGGTCAGCGTATGCAGAGCATTGTTCAAACTAAACCTCCAAGCAGAGCACACAGCCTTCTCTGCCTGGAAGCTGTGAAAGCTCACGTGGATTCCCCTACTGATCCTGGCTCCCAACGGCCTTCATTCACCCCCGACTTACTAACTTCCTCACCTTGTTCACCACAAAATCTCTTCTCGCAAAGTTGATTCCAGCCACTCTGATATCGTAGCTCTTCCCCAAGCGGGCTGGGCAAGCTCTCCCTCCCTTTCTTTGCAGACTCCGTGCCCTCTGGCTGAGAGATGTTCCCATCCGCCCTCCCCCCTCCCCCTGCCAGTTCGTCAGAGGGCTCGCTCCCTGGAAAGCCTTCTCTGTTGTTGCAGGTAGAAGTTTCCCCACCTCTGCGCTGTTCTCACTTATAAGCCATTGTAAGGGGACTTGGCTTTTTTTTTTTAATTTTTATTTACTTATTTATTTAATTTATTTATTTGGCTGCATCGGGTCTTCGTTGTGGCATGCGGGATCTTCGTTGAGGCATGTGGGATCTTCGTGGCAGTGCACGGGCTTCTCTCTAGTTGTGGCACGTGGGCTCCAGAGTGCGTGGGCTCTCTCGTTGAGGCTCGCCGGCTCAGTAGTTGTGCTGCGCGGGCTTAGTTGCCCCGCGGCATGTGGGACCTCAGTTCCCTGTCCAGGGATTGAACCCTAGTCCCCTGCATTGTAAGGCGGATTCTTTACCACTGGACCACCAGGCAAGTCCCAGGACTTTGCGTTTATGGTCGTGTCTTCTCCAGTAGGCTGCAAGCCTTTGGAGGGCGTGATGCAAATGACTGGTGCTTCTGTGTTTCTCACACTCCTTGCCCAATGCCTGGCGGAGTAAATGCAAAATAATTGCTTTCTGACTGAATGGGAGCACTTATTAAATAGTTGCGAAACTAAACAAAGATCAGGTTTACAAAAAAACAGCAATTTCTGATGAAATCTACGAGCATCTGAGTGTCTATGCGTCTAGACCTTGTGGGGCACCTTTGGGCATCAGAGCCCAGAGTGGGCTGATATCTTGTGTCACTGTAACAGCATTATTGACGCTGCCGTGACCGGGACTCACCAGCTCCCTGATGCTTTTCTCAGCTGTTTCCTGACTCCTGATCGGGCCCAGAGAGGCAGTGAGAGAAAGATTTCACAGGGTGGATAGCTCAGCCCCAGGGGCAAGGAGACCAGCACTTACTATACAGTTAATGCAACCCAAGCCCCTGGCCTCAGTCATCTTGCTTCTTAATACCTCACACTGTTCCAGAAAGGATTAAAAGAGGCTGAGGATAACGTATCCTCATAACCACACTGAGGAGAGTGGTGTAAGTTCTGTTTCACAGATGAAGAAATTGAGGCTTAAAGAAGTTGTCATTTGGCCCAAGGTCATTCATCTACTCTCTGTATATCTAGAAATCATTAGAACCAACCGGGGACTCTGCCTTGAAGCCTAGCCTTAAGCTACTGGGCCCTGACCATCTTGTCTTCATCCCTCTCTCCCCCTCGTCAAGCAGAATGCCCGATAATAAATAAATATATTTAATGAACCAAAGAGATGTGTGACCATACGTTTATTGTCATTACTGACTTGGCATCATCAGGCTCGACTTTATTTTTTATGTCTCCCTTCTTCTTGTCAACATGCCCTCTGGGACTTCCTGATCCAGCCAGAGCTGCCCCAGGTGTTCATTCATAACTCAGATTCTACCTGCAGAGGAGGGTCCAGGGGACACAGAACTGTTGGCATCAGACTTTGGTCCTGTGAGGAAGAGCTTCTGCAGCTGTGGGTGTGAGACACTAAGCCTCAGGAGGGAAGGCAGGAATTCAGTGGGCAGTACCTTCTGGCCATCACACGAGTCACCCCACTCTTCCGTCTACTGTATTCCTCTAGTGGGTGGGGGGCATTTTTTGTTTACTTTTCACTTGGATGTGGCCCATCCTATCAGCCCATTCTTTTGTGCCAATGCATACAAATTAATTCTGTGGGTAATTTTGATGGAAAATTGGATGAGTTGGCCAGAGAAACTTCAGAAGGCAAATTAAAAGTAGTCATTTTAAGAGAGGAGAAAATAAAATGACAGTTTTGATCGTTTCAGGCCCAGGGCATTGGCTAGAGCTGAGATTTCAGCAGGATCACTCATTTCCTCATTTTAACTCTGTATTTAAGTGGCCATTGCAACTGCAAGGAGAATTCCTAGCCCATCTTTGGAGGAGGCTTCACTGCCCAGTTTGTTCACTAGATGGCATGGCTCAGACTGGCCGAGTTGCAGAGATTTAGCCACAGCTAAGGAAGTCCTCTGTGGACTTGTGTCTGTCTTTTGTCAGGTTCCTTTGGGACAAACGGCGCACCCCTAAGAGTGGAAGAAGTAGGGGGTTTCTTTGACTTGAAGCAGGAGTTATCACTGGAGATGAAGTGTCTTAGGAAACATTCACAGAACCAGACGGTGCCTTGTGGATCATCTTGTCCGTCTTGTGGTTTGCAAGCTTGTTTATAGAATAGAACACTTTCCTCAGCAAAATGCTCTTCAGAGCCGATGCTGTAACTCGGGAAACAGCAGAACTATGTGCTGCGGTTGCTTTCTGGAACTTTGGGGATTTGAGAAACATTGATCTTGTCCCTTTCTTTCTTCCCTCCCTCCTTCATTCCTTCTCTTTTTTCTCTCTCTTTCATTTTCCAGAGTTGGAAACTGAGGACTCGAGAGGACAAGATGTTTATGGCAGATCTTGGCCCCAAACCAGTCACTGAAAGATCTTTTTGTGAAACCAATGCCGTGTTTATTTAAACCCCACAAGTTCCCAAAGCAAATTGTTTTAAACTCCCTGGGAGTGACACTGTTGGTGGATGGATACACACATTTGCTGAATTCACTGAATATTTCTATTGCCTCCAGTATGTTGACACTGATCATAAATTCAAACAGGACAAGAGTGACAAAGATGAGTGTGTGAATTCTGGGCCAGACGCTGGACAAATACTTTCGTTCCTTATTTCATTTTCCTTCACGAGAAAAATGTGAGGTTTGTTTTTCTATCCCTACTTTACAGATGAGGAACATTAGATTCAGAGGTTAAACTTTTTTGTACCAATTAAAATATATCAGGGTACAGGTGAAGCTCTTATAACAAAGAGACCCTAAAACACAATGTCTTGAATACGGTAGAAGTTTGCTTTTTTCTCCCATAATAGTCCACAGGAGGGTGACCCAGGACTGCTGGGTGTGGCTGGCTTGTTTCAACATATGGCTTCCATCCTGCATCTAATGTGGCTTTTCCAGCTTTTATCATCTCCCCACCAGCAGAGAAGCCAGATGGGCCCAGATTTGAACCGAGACTTATGTGGTTCACAAGTCTGATGTTGCTATGCACTGAATAAATTTCCCCCATCACTCTTACCCCAATCACTACAGACCAAATATAATAACAAACTACCGGCACCTCAGGCAGCATCATTAGCTGTGGTAGCCAGCTTCCAAGGGGACTTCTGATGCTTCTTACCTCTTGGTAGTCAGACCCTCGTGTAATTCCCTCCCACACTGAATAGAGCTGATTTGTGTAGTCAATGGGATATTGTGGATAGGACAAAGAATGCCTTTTGAGGAGGCCGAATCCCGAAAGACATAGCAGTTTGTGCTTAGCTCTTCCTGGGATCACTAGCTCTGGGGAAGCCAGCTGCCATGCTGTGAGGACACTCAAGCAGCCTTGTGGCGAGGTCCCCATAGTAGGGAACTGAGGCTCCCACCAGCGCCAGCTTGCCGGCCATGCGAGAGAGCTGCCTCGGAAGCAAATCCTCCGGTCTCAGTCAGCCTTCAGAGAACCGTAGCTCTGAACCAATCTTCAATGTAACATCATCAGAGTTTCTGAAACAGAATTAATCAGCAAAGAAGTACCCAAATCCCTGCCATACAGAAACTATGTGAAATAATAAATGTTTATTTTTATTATATGCCACTAAATTTTACGGTCATCTGTCATGTAGCTACAGATAACTAATGCATTAGCATAGATGCTAGGTTAAGAGGATGTACTTTTTCTAGACAAAACACAAGCCACGGCCTCAGGAAAACCTTAACTGATTCCATCAGGGAAGTAGTTACTCTTTCTTCTCTGTGTTGTGGCTTCTTTATTCTACCTTGTGTCTCTCAAAGCTGAAATTAGTATTTTTACAAATCACTTCCCTCCTCCAGATCGTTCCTTCCTCAGGGTCAATGTCTTGTGTTCAGATTCACCTCCCCTGTGCCTACCAGTGCCAAATTAAAAGTGGGTTTAAGTGAATGACTGAACTCTTCTACCTATCCTTCAACTTAGTTGTTTTATAATATTATGCACATATTTTCTTTAAATGCAGCCTCTAAAAACATGTTTGTGTTGCCTTTTACATGAAGCCTCTCAGTTATTTCTTTGTTACAGTAACAGGCTTTTAAAAACACTCTGTATAAATAAAAGATAAATCTCCTAAGGGCCAGAGATCATGCTGTTTGAGGAGCTTGTACAAATAATTGGCACCTCCTTTTTCTTGAAAATCAGGCCTGAAATCTCATCAGAACAAATGTTCCCTGGAGATCCCCAGAGCCGAGGAGATTTATTTTTTAATCACATTATCTCGTATCCCATTTGGAAGAGGAGAGCAGGAGCCTGTAATGATCCTGCTCAGCTCACGTGTCTCCCGCTCCCCTGGCCTGGGTGACCCCACTTTCTGATGGACCCAGTGTGTTTCTGAAGCCACCTCATTTCCAAACACACATCCAGCCCTGTGTGTGACCTTTTGCAAATGCACCCAAGATGTCTTGCCTCCATTTCCTTCCACTGCACTGAATTTAGGACCACTCCAGAGGGGAACTGAAATGCATTCTGCATCCTTTTTAAACCTACATGTTATTCTCAATCTTCAGACTCTAGGAAGATTGGGGAATTTGTAAGTCAGATGGAATTGAGTTTGGGGTCCACAAATAAGTTGAAATGTTTTCACGTGTGATTGTGGCTTAACAAACGGAAAGACAGGATGTTTTGTGATGGTCCGCGTTGCTCCCTTGTCAAGAATGCTACCAACACAGTTCCTCACGTGCATCCAGATTCCCATCTTGACCGAGCCGTTGGTCAGAGACTGGAGCTTGAACTGGTCCACACTCGTCCTCCTCCAAGAGCTGCGTTTTCATGTGACGTAACATTAAGGAGCACATCTCCTTTTTGGCTTGTTTTTCATGGTGACATTAATTGACTCACATGGGACATTAGTTAAAATCATGTTTATGAAATGGGCATGCATCACCAGAGAGAAGGGATGTAAATTGTATCCCCCATCACCTCCCCCCACTCTACATTGTGCCTCCCAAATGAGAGGTAATAACGTCTCGATTATAAACATTTTCCATGCTTACTCAGGTTGGAGACGCTATCGATCCACACCATTGATTCAATAATACTACATACATACATATGTATATATGTATACATATTTTTTTAAGAAAAAAATCAACTACATTCAATTCCTGTATCAATTTTAAGATGCATCCAGGTGTTTGAAAGCTAATGCAGATGGAAAAGAAATGTCTGTCATATACTTACAGATGTTTGGTAAATTTCTTGAGAGGTGACCATTCTTGGTTCCCAGAGGTGATCAGGCGGAAACGTGAGTGGAGGTTAATGCACCGGAAACGGGCTCTAAAGGCCTCTCAACGTGTCATTTTCCAACACAAGACTGAAAGATCTTTGGGGAAAGGGATGATGTCACGTCCATCGCTGGGTCCCCAGCACCTGGCTGTATGCCCGGCGCCCAGAGTCCCTTGATAATTCTCTGTCGTATTAGAGATCAGACGACCTCCCTGACCCCTTCCAGGTCCTACCCCTGCCCTCGCGGTCTCCCCCCTCCCAAGGCTGTGGCAAGCATCGCATGAGGTCATGCACCTAAAAGCCCTGGTGAAGTCAAGCTCTCAGCAGACAGATGGCAGCGCTTTCGGTTTCTCCTCCTGCGCGCCCCTCCTTCCCTATTTTTGCCTACTCAGGAGCCTTCAACAGAAACTCAGCTCTGCAGACAAACTCCCCAGGGCCTTCCCAAAGACATCCTCTTTCTGTGAGAAAACGAGTTGATTGACTTCTCTGCCTTGGAAGAACACGAGGTACAGCTCTTGGTGCAAGGGGTGTGGGCCTGAGTCGGGGCTGCAGAGGCCCCCCCCCCTGCATCTGCTGGGCAGGGGGCAGCAGCCAGCCCCACAGGAGGCTCCTCCTCCCAGCCTCCTCCCCGGCCAGGCCATGCCACACAGTGGGGTGAGAGTGGGCTTTCTGTCCCCCAGCTGGGCTTACGTCACCTGCCTGCTGAGTGAAGCCTGTGCTCATTGGGAGGGCATTCAAGGGCCTAGTTCTTTGGCCTAAGTCGTACTTTCATCTTTATCCTCAAACTATTATCTTTCGCATGCCTGGAATGTCTCCCACATTCTTGACCCATTCACATGGGAGATTCACATGGGGTGAAGAAGGAATTTTCTCTTACAAAGACCCAACTCATCCCTTTTCTCATTGGTGGGCTTTGGAACCAGGGGGACCGCGGTTTGAAGCCCACCACTAGCCTTCCCTGGGCCCCCACCTCCCTCTCCGCCCAGAATCATCCTCCTCCACTTGGAAGGGCCTCCGTTCACGCCCTTTTCCCTCACTTGCCAGCCTGGTGCAGCTCACAACAGGCCACCTCCTTCCTGAAGCCCAGTGGATTTGCCGCTCCAGAGTGAAAACTTCAGTAGCTTTGGTCTGCCTTACATTCATCCAGATGGAGAGGAACCTTGTATGTTAGGCTAGAGGTGAGGGTCATTTCCCCAAAATGCAGGAGAAGCCCAAGAAGAATGTCAAGCAGGAGATGACAGTGTCAGACTTGGATGTTAGATCACTCAGGACAGATTCTGCAAGGGAGAGATGAGAGGCAATGAAATAAATTAGGAGTTGGATCAAAATTTAGGTTTGGAGCTGTTGACACTTAGACTCATCCCTTAGCTTTCTCCTTGTTTCTGCTTTCTAGCTTCAGGAGGAAGCCAGGATACTATATCTTCTTTTCTTTCTCTCTCCCTCTTCCCTCTCCCTCACCCTATCTCTTTGCTAAACAGGCCTGCCATGGTTTCAACTTTCCCCACATGATTCCAGACCCTGGATTCCAATAATGTCCCCTCACCCCTCTGCCCCTGAAATCTAAGAAGACAGCAGCTTCTTAGATTCTCTACTTTACCTCACGTATTTGGGTTCTCAGCTCTTCTAACACTGGTATAACCACATTCCTGTATTCAGTTCCTCCTGTTTAAATACTTAGAGCGGTTTCTGTTTTTCTGTTTGACTGAGACAGCTGTCTATTGGAGTCATACATGTAAAATATGTGACGGTCTAAGTAAGGGTGTTGCCCCAGGGCTGGAGGGGAGGAGAAGGTTTGGAGATGTCCTTAATCAAAATCCTACCTAGAGTTGAAATTCCTTGTATCCTTGACCCTTGCCATTATGACGTTCCACCATTTGGAATACTGTCCACCAGATCTCAAATATCAGTGGTCTTTTCAGACCCCTTATCATGCACTCAGCCTGTAGAGAACGATGCTTGTCAGGCATGAATGCTTTTATTTATCACCAGTTTTTATGTTTCCATGAAAGGAAACACGAGACAGAAGATCAAAACAGAATTGAGAAGAGGGACAGAGTAATTAATCTGCAGGTTAACAGACCAGGAATTTTTGTTTATTTGTTTGATTTAGGTAGGATTCTAGCTAGCTGGGTCATCTTGGGTGAGTTATTTTCCTTCTGTGGGGCTTACTTTCTCCATCTTAAAGAGTATGATCCTAATGTGTCTTCCAGGCCCGGCCAGAATTCACCATCCTCTCTACTGTTTTGAGAGCTTATCATAGGATCCATACCATTGGGTGAGTTCTTATACTCCTGGTGCCTGACCCATGATATTAAAGCCTACATAAATGTTAATAACCTTGTTTCCCTTTGAAAAGCTATGAGTGTACAGATGGATTTTCCAGGCCCCATCTGAGCTTTGCACCCAGCAAATCAAATATCACACATTTAAATGTCCTTGGCACTCAGTGTAGACAGAAGCCTTAGCCAGACATTTCAGGGAAGGTTGGTTCATTCGCCATCAAGCAGTTCAAAGTCAGACCCTCTGTTTTTGAAAGGAACCAACTTGCCTCTCACCGTCTGTTTTCTAGGACCTGGAATGGTGCACACTCTTATTTCCATTTATAGCCTAATCTGTTCCCAGAAATAGGCACTGAAAACCAGGAAAGAAATGTCATCCTTTGGCTGGTTACCCTAAAATACCATAAACCACCTTCTTTTTATTTTCTTATTTTTCCCGTATTTAAAATTATCATTCTCTTCTAAGAAATATCTTCATTTAAACATATTCCTCTCTCTGGGAGAATGGAAAAAAAATGCACTTATTCCTGGACTGGCACTAAGATTCACACTGGAGATGGCATCACCTTTTTGATTAAGCAAAATTCACTGGGGCCTTAGTGGCACCTTTACTATGTAAATTTTATTAAGGCTCATGTTTAGATGTTGAAGGCAACTTACGAACCATAAAATAAACGTGTACTCTGTGGCAGACACTTTGCTTATCTTTAGGTTTTCTGAGATTAAATATATGTGGCACCTTCCCTTGAGGATCTCTTTCTGAAGGGAGAAACAGAGTTGTGAATAGTATTTGCTATAATGTTGGTGGGTTTACAGTATTGGATACCCCTGTGACTCCTGTAAGTCTTGCCCTCATCCTTCAAAGCCAGAGAGTGGCCACTAGTGGTCAATTACTGAATTGCGAGTATAGAACCAATGAGGAGTGAGCTGTAATGTTTTTAGGACTAGAATTAGATCTTAACTTCCCAAATATTAGACAAAAGAGTCACCCCACTAATTTTTCCAATGTGGGGATTTATACACTTGCATGTTTCAAGGGGGTTCCTAATATTTTCAAAAGTTTGATCTCGCAGTTTGAAGGTGTGCCTCAAAAGTCATAAAAATGGTACATAGACTTTGTCCCAGCGGTTTCTCTGTAAGGAATTCACCCTAGGAAGCTATAGATGCACTCAAAGGTGTATTGTAAGTATGTTCATTACAGTGTTATTTACAGCAGTAAAAGAAGAAAAATATCATCTAATTGTAAGGTATGAATTCGTTGAATTAGCGTAGATTGAAATGATGGAATGCCATGCAGTGATGATGCAGAAAAGGACATAATGGCAGGGAAAGACACATGACATATAGTTTGATGAAACAGCAGGTGATGAAAGTTTTTAGGCAACGAGACTAAATTCAAATATTTATGTGTATTTGTGTATGCTCTGTAGGGGTAGATATAGATGCAGGTACACACACTTACTGAAAAAATGTAGAAGGATATGCACTACTACTTAACAGTGATCATTTCTTGCTGGGGCTGTTTCAGGTGACATTTATTTTCTTTTGCATATGTACTTTGCAATGTATGTGGATTGCTTTTAAAATCAGAAAATATGTTGATTTTTTAAAGTGGGACTGGCTTCTGGATATGCTGCAGGAACGACAATGGTGAGGGCCAGTTGGCAGAGCCACCAGAGAGATTGTGAGGCTACAGGCTTTGTAAAGACCCTCCAGAATGAGCCCCACCTTTAGCATCACTTTGGGCCATTTGTAAATGGACATTTCAAACACGTCTGTGTATGTATGTAAGATGGTGGGGTAGTTGTAGTAAAAGGATCTCCTTGGATGACATGGGGTAGTTGGTTGGGTTGGACACAGTGACTGTGGATGGTCTTAACCAGATGGAGATCAGGGGACAGAGGCTCATGTCAGTGTTTCCATCTGCTTCATCTACTTCTGAAGGCACCGATGTCACAACAGCAGGGTAATTAGAATAACTTGGAAACAAGATGGCAAAGAAGTTGCTCTGACCCAGAACTTCAGGCTTCAGACCTAAATCTGGATCATGGGTGGGGGCCATCTCTCCACTTGCCTGATTCATGATGGAGGTTGTAAATCAGAGGCACTGAATGATGGTGGTACTTACTCCCTGAGACTAGCCAGTGATATACTTGGATGAATCTCAAAACAGTGTCCAAAGAACCACTTTCTAGAGGAAAAACTGCAAATAACAGTGACAACAACAAAAACAAATTACCTGCTGTTTGGGTTTCTTTGTGGCTCATAGTATGTCTATGGGCAATGTAGTCTCCTCAGCTCCTTCCCGCCGTGTGTTTCCTCTCTTTCCACTCCCCTTTCTAATTACCAGTAAGCAGGAAGGTGTTGTTAACCTGAATGATCCAGGAGAGCCACTGAGTTGTGTCTCGCTGTTGGGCCTGGTGACTGTACCTTAAAGCTCCTCATTCCCACGTTCCATTCGTTCTCTTCAGCTTCTCGCTGCAAGCCTGGGCGGGGCCATCCTCAGGACCAGTCTTCTTCTTCCATCTTCCCTGACTGTGCAGCTGGGTAGATATGGGGCTGGAGCACCTGGCTTAGCCTTACTGCCAGCTCACTGGAGCAGGTCTGGATTCCTGTGTGGACAGCAGTTTTCCAAGCTGTAAACCCGGGGGCTGGGTCAACCTATTGACATCTTGGTCTGGATAATTCTTGGTTGTGCAGGGCTTCCTGTGCATGCTAGGATGTTCAGCAGCATCCTTGGCCAGTAACACTGTCCCCTCCATTTGTGACAACCCCAGATGTCACCCGACATTGCCAAGTGCGCCCAGAGGGGTAAAATCTCCCCCACTTGAGAGCCACTGCCTCTCACTTATGGCTTCCCAGGTGCACTTTCCGCTTTTGTTCTGCAGTGTCGGGTAGTAGCAGGTAATTTCTGGATACACGTGGACAGGTATCTCTAGAAAAGGCACATCACTGAGGGTTCAGTTTAGAACTCTCCTAATACACAGCCATGTCGAAGGCAGACTTCAAACACCTTATGAAGGTGGATTTTCCTCGTAGGCACCTTTAGGCAGCCTCTGGGAAGCAAATCTGGCAGCTCACTACTGCCAGGGGAGTCAGGGCGCCAGGCCTTGTTCTGCTTCCTGGCCCCCGAGAGCCCGTGGGGAGTTTTGGCTTAGCTTAGAGCCCGCAGAGGGGAGAGGCTGCTGTGGAGGCGAGGGCAAGGCAGCAATCAGAGAATGCAGGAGTGGGGTGAGGAATTTCCTTAGCTTCATTGGAAACAGATGCCTAGCAGAGGTAGCGGGCTGGGCTCTGCTTCAGGCCAGTGTGCTTGGCGGCTTCCGCTTTCCACTGCCAGACTATTATTTAAGACGAGGGCTCTGGTTTAAGGGAAGCTGCGGCTGTTGTGACATAGGAACAAAACCTGCTTTCGTGAGAACACGAGCGGGTATGATGACTGTATATGCATGTGATCAAAGGTGGTGGGATTGAAGAACATCAGGGTAGTAAGGTCCTCTCTGATCTGAGTCCAAAACCTTCATCTGAGGTCTGAAACCAAGAATGGAGTCCCAGGAATCCAGGTTGGTTAGTGCCCAGGGCCTTCGCCCATTACCCACCCCTTGCCTCCAAGTCCTCTTTTAAGAAGCAAACCCTCTGAGATCTAATTGAGCACACCTGTAATCCCCAGCCTGTGCCCATGGCAGACATCACTAATTGATCACAGAGTTCTTTCCTGCTGGGTTTTGATGCTGCCTAATTATCCTTTACCCAAACAGCACTCCAGGTAGGCAGTACTAATCAATCAGATAGGAAAAGTATTTTCCATACCTGCCGGTGACTTGGTCTGTCAAGAGGCTTTCTAGAGATGTATGAAAGGAAGGGCCTGGGGGAATATGTTAATTTGAGATTGTCTTTTGAGAAAGGGTGAAAGGAAGTATGTCAGGGTGAAAGGAAATGTACGCTATTCCAGAGCTTCTTAAACTTTAATGTGGACATGAATTACCTGGGTGATCTTTCTGAAATGCAGTAAGTCTGGGGAGAGGCCTGAGATTCTGCAGTTCTAACAAACCCCCAGGTGATGCTGATGCAGCTGGTCTGTAGACCACACAAGCTCACCCAACCAGCTGTTTTACCATTTAGGAAACTGTGGTTCCAAGAGGATGAGGGAAGAAGTCAGGGCTGCTTCACCATCAACTTGACAAGTCACTCGGTGCAAGGATTTCATTAACAATTGCTCATCCCTCTGTGTCTCATTCTGCTCCCTTTAGCCAATCTCTTTGCCCCTGCACCTGGCTTGCATCTACCAACCTTTTTAACTGGAGGCATCTCAGAACTGATGTCCACTTCAATCCTGGCATGTTTAGAACCTGACTACAAGAAAGAACTATTATTTGCCTTCTCATTTTTAATCCTTCTGGAATATTCTTAAAGATTCTGCTGGAGGTCACACCCTGCTGAGAACTCAATCTTAACCGAGGACAATAGAGTAGGTGGATAGTCCCTGAGAGGTCTGTTTCCTTTGAGCAAACCTTATTTATTTATGGAATTCCTGCTGTTGGAGGAAAAACTAACCAGACTCTACGTAGCCTGTCATGGCTTAAGAGAGAGGAGTGGGGCTTCATTTTTTGGTAAATAACCTCTGAGTTGAGAAAAAGTTTTTTATTTATTTTAAAAATTAATTAATTTATTTTTTGGCCGCGTTGGGTCTTTGTTGCTGTGCGCGGGCTTTCTCTAGTTGCGGCGAGTCGGGGCTGCTCTTTGTTGCGGTGCATGGGCTTCTCACTGTGTTGGCTTCTCTTGTTGCGGAGCACGGGCTCTAGGCATGTGGGCTTCAGTAGTTGTGGCACGCGGGCTCAGTAGTTGGGACATGTGGGCTCTAGAGCTCAAGCTCAGTAGTTGTGGTGCACGGGCTTAGTTGCTCCGCGGCATGTGGCATCTTCCCGGACCAGGGCTCGAACCCATGTCCCCTGCATTGGCAGGTGGATTCTTAACCACTGTGCCACCAGGGGAGTCCGACAAAAAGTTTTTTAAATCCAGCCTAAATAACAGCAAGGGGAAGGGTGGTGGGGAGGGGGCTTCTTTCCTTCCCCTCAGTAACTGAGACAACTCACTCTGGCATAATTGTATTGTCAAATGGAAGATGCTTTAAGTGATTAAGAACATAATTAGTCAAGCTTTTCTGCTCTCTGTGCTCTCGACTAAAACACAATCCTTGTATCCAGTGCCCTTTGCAGCACGGGACAATCTTTAACAGGAAACACTTTCTTCTTCTTTTGCTTTTCATGAACAAAAAGAGAAAAGGAAAATACAGGGTCTTTCAGGGATGAGAAAGGCTACTTATTCGGTTTCGGTTAACAGAAATCACCGTTGAGGAAAGACAACATTAGGAAATGCATAGCGTGACTTTGGTCAAGGTTGCTGCTCCTGTTATTACTATTATTAATAATAGTAGTAGTATAATCTCTTAGAACTCGGTGTTCTCAGAGTTCATGAATTTGCTCTCTGGCAATCTTTTCATCAGATACAGACAAGCCTTGGATGTTTCAGCTGATTTTCCAGAGCTTGTAAAGAAGTCTCTTGATACCTCAAGTCCTCCCTGCCAAGAAGAGCAGAGATGCGAATGAGGTCGAATAGGTTGTGGTCTCTTGCGGGGGAGGAACTAGGTTTTTGTCCATAAAACGCCCTTGACCTACGGTGGGTATCCGGTAAGTGATGATTCCACCAGTGGGAACTGGTATGTGACCGGGCCATATGGACTTGGGATGAAATGGGGCATGGTACCATTTACCGAGCCCTTGGACAAGAGCTTCACCAAGGCCTTTATACACATGAGCTCACTGAATTCTCAGAGCCTTCTGACCAACAGGTATTATCATCACAGTTGATTGAGAAGAAAAGTGAGTTCGGTGAGGGCCCCAGTACAGCGGCCGGATGAGGCTATTTCTCAGGCCCAGCTCACACCCCCAGGATGGAGGGAGCTCCAGTCTCTCTCCAGTCCGGCCCTCGCTAGCTCCCTGCCACTCCAGGGCTCACAGCTGCTCCTGCGTGATAGTCTAGCTGTGGCTTCCTTCTCCTCTCCTACTTCTGTATTTGACTTCCTGACTCTCTGGTGTCTGGGGCCTGGCAGGGGCGGTGGGGAGGTGGGGCACGGTGATCCAATGAAAAGACAGCAGACCCTGGAATCAGACATATCTAGATTTGAGCCTAAGCTCTGCTTACCCTGAAGCAGATGACTTCATCTTCTCGATCCTTGGTTTTTCAGTCTGTTAAATAGGAATAAACGTATGGATGGACAGATGGATAGATGGACAGATAGATGGATTAATTAAAAACCAATAATTAATAGGAAGGCGATGGGTGAGTGGATAAGACATGTTGGCACTAACATGCCTAAATGGGTAAGAGTGATATTTCCGTTAAGAAAACTAGATGCTCCATCTTTGGTTCAGGATAAAAGGGCTCCGGAGAGCAATGCATTGGAGAGACAAGGTTAGAACCCAGCCGGGGCCCTCGGCTTGGTTTTGTTTCAGGTCGACATCTACCAGGTTTGTGCTAAGGAACGTGAGGCAGATGCTTCATAAAAACAGGGTTCCGTGGCCCAAGGTCTTTGGGAAATTGAACCTACTCTTGGAGATTCACATATACAAAAGCATAGTAAGGCCTTTGAGCAGTCTTAACAAAAACTTGTTTTATTATAATAATACTTATTATTGTTTAAAATCAGTGATTCTGCAAAATGTGCTCATGCAGCCTCTTTCAAATATTGCTTGTTAGTTCAAGAGGAACCCCATCCTGCAGGGCTTGTATTTTATATGCAATATAACCATATGGCCAAGATTACACAGCACGCTCAATGTTGTATCCAATGTTGGTGGTCACCAAGAATCACACACATGCTTTGAATGCATCCTCCCAAATGATCATGTGATGGAATTAGGACTGGCGTTACTATCGCCATTTCACAGATGAATGAGTGGCACACAGGCAGCTGGAGCAGGTTGTCTGAGTCCACACAGCTTACAATGGACAAGTTTAACTCCAAGCCCGGTCGCCCAATGCCAGGTTTGTTCTCTTAGGTCCACGTGTGCTCCCGCCCACAGTCACAGAGGTCTCCGGTGCCTGCTTGGTGATGTCTCAATGGCAGATCTGTTGAAATAGACCTGGGTAGCCCCATGCACTTCACTTTGCGTATGTGGAAATACCGAGTGCGCCTCATCGCCTGACAAGCAGCTCTCCAGCAAAGGATGATGGAGCAAGAGAGAACGATCGCACTAACGAAGGCAATACGCTTCCCGGGACTTGTAGAGCACTTTGCAGTTCTATGAGTGCTTTCACACGTGGCACCCCTTTTGATCCTCACAGCAACCCAGCACATAAGCTGGGCTGGCAACTTTTGTCCTCATCTGACAGGGGAGGAAACTGCGGTGCCGCAAGGTGAAGGAAAGAGCAGAACCTCACACTGTACGTCAGTGACAAGCCCATCACCCAATTCCACCTCCTCTTTCCTGACTCGTTCTAATATTTGCACTGCCATCCAGTAGAGGACATCGTAGAAACAAATTTGTCTCTTGCCAGTGTCCACTCTTTCCTCCTTCCCTCTTCTGTTCTTTCCTCCTTCCTTCCTTTAAAACGAAAATTTCAAAATCCAGAAATTTGCAAAGAGAACAGTCATTCATAATCCCACTATCTAGAGATAACTACTATTTGCATCTAGTAATTATTTTATGCACACTTGCCTGTTGTTAAATTTTCTCAAAAGCATGATTTTAAATGTCTGCAATGAATTTCATTTTATTTTACTTGACATTACCCATCTTTTGTTGTCGGACATTTAGAATGTTTTCACCTTTTCTATAATTTAAATAACATGGTAAACATCATTATACATTAAGTCTTTGTGAACTTTTAAAAAAAAACACTGTCCTTGAGATACTTTTCTTTTTTTCTTTTTTCCTTTTTCGCGGTACGCGGGCCTCTCACTGTTGTGGCCTCTCCCGTTGCGGAGCACAGGCTCCGGACGCGCAGGCTCAGCGGCCACGGCTCACGGGCCCAGCCGCTCCGCGGCATGTGGGATCCTCCCGGCCCGGGGCACGAACCCGCGTCCCCCGCATCGGCAGGCGGACTCTCAACCACTGCGCCACCAGGGAAGCCCCGAGATAAATTTCTTGAATGAAATTTTAAAGCCAAAGTGTTGCCAGATATTTAAGACTTTGGATAGATATTTGAAATTGCCATCCTGAAAAGTTTTACCAATTTTACAGCTCCATGAGCACCAGTTTTCTGCACTTACTATTATTCTTTTTGAACTTTTAAAAGTTCACAGGCATTGTTTTAATTTCGATTTCTTTAATTACCAGTTTGGATGATTTTCTCTTTTTAAATAGTCATCTTTGGTTGGTCATTTTTATTTCTTCTTTTGCCGGTGTCCTGCTCACGTCCTTTCTTATGATTCTCATTACAATTATGATTATTTTACTTTGGCTATGCTTTTCTTATTAATATCTTAGGAATCTTTATATATTAAGGGAACTAATATTTATGTGGCAAATAATGTTTTTCCTTAGGTTGAAATTGTAGTGAGTTGAACACTATGAGCCATGTTGGGTTTTTATCCTCTTTTTATTGAAGCGTAGATGATTTACAACGTTGTGCCCATCTCTGCCGTGCAGTTGAGCCATGAATGGATGAAGACGACAATTCTAGTGACAAAGGAAAGTTATGCAAAGAAGGGATTAGTGGTTCTGTGTTAATCTCATTTCATGGAGAGGTAAACTGAGACTCAGAGAGGTCCAGTAACTTGCCACAGGTCACACAGCACAAAGCATCAGAAACGTTATTTGAACGCAGGTCTGTCTGTCTCCAACTTCTGTGTACTTTCCAGTCTGTGGCATCTTGGCATCCCAGAGGGAGGTGGTGATCCAAGTGATGTTGCAGATATAAATTGGTTGCAGCCCACAGAAAAGACCAGGCAAGGAAAGAGACAGGAGAGTGAAGAAAACAATTAGGGGATTGAGAATTGGAGTCCTCGAAGAAATACGTTCAAAGATGTGAAGGCAAAGGTCTTCATTCATAAAAGGGAGATGGAGTAACATGGCCAAGCTCCTTTCCTCACCCCCACCTTGCATCACCCCCATCAGCACCCAACCTTGGGTGCTTTTAAAGCCACTCTTGGCTTTCTTTGAGCTAAAATCTCTGTAAGATTCATTTTCTTAAGAAGACTGACATGGAGTAAACTTTTGGGCGGTACCATTTCCAGTATTTCGGATTCCTACTTTCTCTCTCTCACATTCCTATTTCCTTCTATTTATTCTTCTTAAACTGCTGAGTCTGATAAATTAGGGCTATTAAGAGACTGTTTGTTATTCTGTCCTGAGTTACTATTTTGAGAGCTAAAAACACTCATAAATATAGGGATGTTCCGACTGTAAATGGATATATTTTAGCCAGTGAAAAATTCATTTCCTCTAAAACACGTTTTTAAAGTCTCCTCCTGAAATTCTGCACGTTATCTCACCGTGATCTTTCACTGTCCCTCCCATTTTTATCCAATGAAAGCAGAACCATCATCATTGCAGTTCCTTTTTCTCTGCACCATAAATAACAGCTGGGGAAGGGGAGCATCTCCCACAACACAGCGGCTTCGTATTTTAACCAGTTTTGGAATTTATTGTTAAGCCTTCTTGGGATGGGCACCAAGAGTACCTGCATGCCCATCAGTTATCTCATGGCCTTTCTCGTTTTGGACAAAAAGGCACTCCAAGCAGAGTGAATTTTGCATGTGATTTCAGCCTGACTTTCTGGATGGAAGATGGGATATGGTAGGTTGTCATACATCCAGGATCTTCTGGGCCAGCCTCAGTTTTTGATTATGGGCCCAGTGAAATTATTGAGAGCTACCTTTGTTACTCTCAAAAGTGTCCTGGCTTGGATGATAAATGATACGGTCACTGTAGATGTAGGTTTAGAAACCCAGTGTCCTATGTTGCCTCTCATCTTTTCCCTGTTTCCCATCAGATGCTCATTCTGTGTGTTGAAACCTCCCTTCCCTTCCATCAACCACGCATCATAGTCAGGAGACTTACAATCAGAGGTAACATCTCCAGGCTGGCAAAAAAGAGAGAGAGAAAGAAAGAAACATGATGTTATTTCCCACCGTGTGCAAGGCCCTATGCGAGAAGCTTTTCAAAACAGTCATGCTTTCATGCTAAGGGCAGCCCCCACGAGGCACTGTAATTCATCAGTATCAAGAGGCATATTTTTTCATTCATTAATGTCTGGAAATTGGGCTGTGCCTTATCACTGCTGTCATCTTGTAATTGCTGTTGGTCCTGCAGCATCGTGATGTACCTGTCATTGGCTGTGTTTGTACAAGCATCAAAACCCACAGAATGGGTGTCGGCAAGTTGGATGAAAATCCTAGAAGCGTTCTAGGAGCATTCTTTTAGACCCCAGGAATCAAACAATTGTGGAGAAAGGGATGCAGAATTGGCCGATCAGAGCTATTTAGCGATGTCTGGGGGGCAGACATCGATAGTAGACCAGTGCTACGTTGCTGCAAAGCCAGATTAAACACTCAGCAAACACGACTTTTGGCTCTTTTCAGGATTCTTGTAAGAAATGCTGCGTCACCAATAATCTTGATGACACGGAGGGCCGGGGAAAGTTACCTATCTGATGATTTTGGATGGCAGAGTGACTCTGAATATGAAGAACGTTTAGGAATACTGCAACCAGTTTGATTCATTTATCAGTTTTCCTTTTTATGTGTGCCCAAGAGTGACATGGGATAAAATCTACGCCAATTAAATCTCAAAGAGACTTTAAGCTAATTATGAAATGAAAATTCCAAGAGATAAAAAACATCAGGTCAAAGGTTTTTGGAAGTCTTCTTTCTTTCTTAGTGCTTTATAAGAAAACAGGTGTGCTGCAATCCATGGTGTCTTCTGGTGAGTAACTAGTAATATACTAGTTACACCTGAGCGCACTTCACAGGTGAAACTAGAAACTAGATGTGTTTTGTTTTCCCTAAGATGAGGCAGTTAGCTAGTGGCCGTGCAGAAGCAGGGTTGGAATGACTCAAAAAGCTGACTTAGATAACAGTCATGGCATTGCTATGAAGTACCAGACAGCGTCCGGGAGACCCAGCAGTGAAGGAAACAGGTTCGGTCCCTACCCTCACAGAGCTTCCAGTCCTGGGAGTGGAGGGAGGGACGGGGGGGACAAAGAGGTGGGTAATTGTGTACGTCCTGAAGGGTCTGATGGTAGCACCCAGGAGGAAGGGGCTCCCAAGTCATGGCCTGGAGAGTGAGGAGGGATTATTAGTCAAGCAAGAGCCCCTCTTCCGGGGAGAAGGAACTGTTCCACGCAGCGGGAGAGCCAGTACAAACCCCTGGTGATGCCGCTGCCAGCATCCTTTGCATGAGAGCACCACTCGGCCTTCTGGAGTTGTTGATGGTGACTGGCTGGGCAGTGCCCTGTGAGAGACAGCCGCAGCTCTCCTGTGGAGAAATAAGATGAACTTCCCTGTGTCCTGAGGCTTTGGACCTTGGTTTCCCTAATTCTCACAGAAGTAGGGGGTTGGCATTAAAAACTCCAATCTGAAGGTGAGAAAAAACAAAGTCCCAAGTGCTAACGTGCTGTGCCCAAGGTCATACAGGTCATAAATGATGGAGGTAAGGCGTGAACCCCAGTGGATTTCACCCAAAGTGAGTTTGTGCCAAATATCAAAGTAGGTCACACGCTCCGGGACAAGAGGAGGCGCAGGATCCATTTGACTTCATCCCCCACTTCCTGGTGTTTGGGGTGGAGGGAAACAGAGGCGCCACCGGGGAGAGGTGACCTGCCCGGGTCACACACGGCCAAGGTCAAGCTAGGAAGTGAGGTGTCAAGGGGCGTCTTCTCCACTCACTCGTGTGCCCATGACTTTTATCACCTTGTATTTAAGGATCGTCCAAGCAGAGCAAACCACAGCTTTAAAGCAATTACTTGGTGATGATTAGGAGGGGCTGAGGGGATTGTTTGCTTATTTGTGTGAACCTAAAATTCCTGCTTTCTTAATTAAGCTTTAACTCTGGGTTTTGCCTCAAGCTTTCCTTTTTTTTTTCTCTTTAACAGGTCTCAGCCCTCCTCCATCACCGAAAGCCTTGGGCATTGCCTGTTTGATTTCTCTCTTCTGAGAAGCATCTGCTCCTGCCCCACCACTGAGGATACCTCCCTTTTTTAGCCCCAGTCCTCAGCTGCTTTGAATTTCATGATTATCAGCCACGAGGAATCGGTTTCTTGATGACTCAGGAGCGAGGCATGCAGGGAGTTCTCTACCTGGGGCTGCTTCCTCAAGAACTCACCCCAAGTCCCCTGCAAGGGAGCAGCCTTCCCTGATTAGCACTGAGTCTGTCTGAGGGGCTCCAGGTCTGGCCGTCATGGCCCTGGTGACCTCGTGGTGTTTTGGCTTTAAACCTCCAGCAACTGGCAAAGCAACCGGTACACAGGAGATGCGTGATAGACACTTCTTGAACAAATAAATGCATGGAGGAATGAATGGACAAATAAACCAGGCCAGTGTTCAGGTGAGTGCAAGTGTCTGGAGGGGGTGTGGGCGGCGGGGCAGTTGTCACCTGTCTTATCAAGTAATATTGTTAGGAATCGCTTATCACAGATGGAAATGTTTAGAGCTGTTTAATAGTCGCGTGTTGGAATATCTGTATGCCCAGCCTCCTCGGCTGGGCATGATTTATGCATCAGTTCCGTCCTAGCCTGCTCGCTGGCTTTAAGAATTTGGTTGTGTCCTTAGCTCACTTCTCACCCCTAATCAGGAACCCCTTAGAAATCCCAGTGTTGCATTCCTCATTCGTATTTACTGGACAGCGACTGTGCTCCCTGTTAGAGGCACAGGGCTGAGGCAGACAGACACGGGATCCTTGCCTCTGGAGACCTTTTTGTTTGTTTGTTTTCTTTAAACATCTTCAGTGGAGTATGATTGCTTTACAATGGTGTGTTGGTTTCTGCTTTACAACAAAGTGAATCAGTTGTACATATGTTCCCATATCTCTTCCCTCTTGCGTCTCCCTCCCACCCTCCCTATCCCACCCCTCTAGGTGGTCACAAAGCACTGAGCTGATCTCCCTGTGCTGTGCGGCTGCTTCCCACTAGCTATCTATTTTACATTTGGTAGTGTGTATATATCCATGCCACTCTCTCACTTTGTCCTAGCTTACCCTTCCCCCTCCCCGTGTCCTCAAGTCCATTCTCTATGTCTGCGTCTTTATTGCCGTCTTGCTTCTAGGTTCTTCATGACCATTTTTTTTTTAGATTCCATATATATGTGTTAGCATACAGTATTTGTTTTTCTCTTTCTGACTTACTTCACTCTGTATGACCTTTAAGGCATTGGGAGAGAAGTTGGGCACATTCAGATGGGCGAGGTGTGGATTTCTATGGGAATGTGGAGCGGAGGCACCTAAGATGGACTTGTGTCATCAGAAGAGGCTTCCCGAGGAACCGGGTGCATGCCTGTTAGTCAACAGAGGGGAGGGAGAGAGAGTGTGGGGTTCTCTGTTACTGTGTAACTAGCTGCCCCAAAACGTAGTGGTTGAGACAGCCACCATTTTGCTGTATCTCACGATTCTGTGAGCCGGGAGTTTGGATAGGGCTCATTTGGGGAATTCTGCTCCACGTGGCATTAATTGAGGCCCTTTGACAGTATTCAGCTGGAGGCTGGTCTGGTCTGGTGGATCCTAGAGGGCTTCCCTCTGACGCCCGGGGCCTCGGAGGGGGCAGTTGGCGGCTGGCCTCTCCGGCAGGCAGGCGGCTTTCTTGCAGGCCACACAGGGGTCCAACAGAGAGGGGGTGGCAGCTGCCAGTCTCTTAAGGTTTGGGGCCACAAGCTGGCAGGGCGTTCCCTCCCTGAGCCCCGCTGCTCAAGGCAGCCACGGAGCCTGCCCAGATTCAAGGGGAGAGGACGAAGGCCGCCCTGTTGATGGAGACGGGCCAAGGCGTCCGTGGCCATCTGGAATCTGCCATCATGGAGAGCTGGAAAGTGGGTTCCGGGCAGAGTGCAGAGGTGAGAGCCTGACCCAGTGGGGGTGATTGGAAGCAAGCCCTCAGAGGCCGGACCCGAGGCTGCAGGGGCCGCAGTCAGGGACCAGGCTTCAGAGCGGGCAGAGGTCAAGCAGAGCAGACCTTGTTGGGACGTGTCGTGGAGTGTGGGATTTGCCCTGGGGACAACAGGAAGGCACTGAAGGATTCTGAGCAGGGATGTGACACGATCTGATCTATACCTGAGGATCACTCTGGTGGCCGTGTGGGGAATGTGGGAAAAAGTTTGCAGAGGGAGCCAGTGACACTGGCAGGGAGGATGGGATTGAAGTCATGCAGGTGAGAGAGATGGATGCCTTCAAAAAGGCAGGGGTGGGGCTTCCCTGGTGGCGCAGTGGTTGAGAGTCCGCCTGCCGATGCAGGGGACACGGGTTCATGCCCCGGTCCGGGAGGATCCCACATGCCGCGGAGCGGCTGGGCCTGTGAGCCATGGCCGATGAGCCTGCACGTCCGGAGCCTGTGCTCTGCAACGGGAGAGGCCACAACAGTGAGAGGCCCGCGTACCGCAAAAAAAAAAAAAAAAAAAAAATTGCAGGGGTGGTGGGAACAACTAGACAGAAGGGGGGATGTTAGGGACATGGGTGCAGAGAAGGACTTAGCACCCCGCCGGCCCCTGTCTCTGGCTGCCCAGCCTCGCTCCTGCATGTCAGAGAAGACCCCATCCTATGCCACCCCCATGACAAACGTCTGGGCAGCAGTGTGCACGTTGGCCCTGCACACAAGGTTGCACAAGCAGCTGAGTATTTTTTAAATTTTTTAAATTTAATTTTTTAATATCTTTTTTGGAGTATAATTGGTTTACAATGTTGTGTTAGTTTCTGCTGTATAACAAAGTGCATCAGCTATATGTATAATACATTCCCTCCCTCTTGCGTCTCCTTCCCACCCTCCCTATCCCACCCCTCTAGGTGGTCACAAAGCACCGAGCTGATCTCCCTGTGCTATGCGGCTGCTCCCCACTAGCTATCTCTTTTACATTTGGTAGTGTGTATATGTCAGTGCCACTCTCTTACTTCGCCCCAGCTTACCCTTCCCATGTCCTCAAGTCCATTCTCTGTCTGCGCCTTTATTCTTGTCCTGCCCCTAGGTTCATCAGAACCACTTTTTTTTTTTAGATTCCATATATATGTGTTAGCCTGCGGTATTTTTCTCTTTCTGAATTACTTCATTCTGTATGACAATCTCTAGGTCCATCCACCTCACTACAAACAACTCAATTTCTTTTTTTTCTGGCTGAGTAATATTCCATTGTATATATGTGCCACATCTTCTTGATCCATTCATCTGTCAGTGGACACTTAGGTTGATTCCATGCCCTGGCTATTGTAAATAGAGCTGCAGTGAACATTGTGGTACATGACTCTTTTTGAATTATGGTTTTCTCACGGTATAAGGCAGTGGAGTTTTAATCCCAGCATTTCAAGCATCAGTCAGCTTCCCGTGCTTGAAAAATGGGGATGATAGTATTAAATGTGACAAACATTTAACCATCTCTGAAGCTGTGATCTCGGTAGCAGCTGGGAAGAAATGATCAAGTGGTGACAAGGACGGAAATCAGATTTCCTGTTGGAGAAGTTGAGAAAACATTTCCTTTTTCTAAACAGAGAGGTTTTCATTGACCTGATTCATTTCAAACCCTCATGGGCTTATTTTGGAACCCTCAGATCTGGAATTCGTAGGCTTGAGGGTTTCCTTCTTCCCAAATTGGTCCCCTACGTTCCAGGGAGGTGAGAAGACCCACAGAGCATGAAGTCTGCATCAGGCCTGCTTGGATTTGAAACCCTCTCCAGCTGAGTCACTTACCCATCTGAGCAGCAGTTTCCTTATTCATAGAATGAGAATCACTGATTTCCACTCCACACAGTTGGTGTGAGCATGCCATGTGATACTGCGGACAGCGGACAAGTGCTGCTAAACTGACCCTCACACACATTCTACGTGTTCGTTCAGGGCCTTCCTCGTGCAAATGTGAGGGAATGGAGGCTCCAAGGGGTCAAGCAGTGTATCCACCCAAGTTCACCTCCGAGAAGAGGTTTGAAGCTCTGCAATGGTGACACGGGTGAGACTTTCTCTCTGGCTCTGGAACACAGCACTCGGAGAGTGGATGGGAGTCACGTGGAAGCAAGTGAACTCTATTCACGGAGTATCTTCCTTGCAAGTAGTTACACAGGCACGTGCGTGTGTGGTAGTGAGCTCCCCATCACCAGAAGTGTTCAAACAGAAGCTGGAGTCACCTGGTCAGAACTCTGGTTGAGAGAATTTTGTGACTCACTGGAGGGATCAGAGCAGCCCGGCTTGGAGAGTCTCTAGAACCATAAAATACACGTTTCCTGAACAAATGAAATCACCCCAAAGGGTTATTTGTAGCCAGCCCCTCGACAGTGATCCTTTGCTGGGTGGCTTAGTGTCAGGATGAATTGGCTCTCTGAGGGGTGGCTGGCCGTGCCTGCGGACACAGCCGGGGCCAGCTGGGTTTCCTAGAACACCTTGGACCACAATAAACAGATCACATTCCCCTGCGTACAGGTCGGCTTCTGCCAATTCCATTAGGCCTCTGTGATGGAGGCCAGGATGGACTGACCTCGGCTTCCCGGGGTGTATCCGGTTTCTCCACCAACAGGGAAACCTGAGGAGACCCCATCTACCATCATGCTGTGGAGAAGGACCGACAGTAACTCTGAAACAAGTGGGCTAGCCGGGCCCTGGGGCCAAAAACACAGTGTAATGGAGTGTGTTTGATTTTAAATTCAGCATTCCTCCCTCCTGTCTCTCTCACCCTGGCCCCTGCACCCACCCAATGCAAGTTTGTCTCCCTTTAACAGCATGGTCGTCTCACTCGGGGGTCTGAAAGCTTTTTCTGAAAGGACCAGAGAGTACATATTTTCAGCTTTGCAGGCCGTACGGCCTCTGTCACAGCTGCTCAGCCCTGCTGCCATTGTGCAGAGAGGGCTGTGGACAATATGTGAATAAATAAGCACCACCATGTTATAAATACAGCCAGAGACAAGACAGAAATAAATACAGCCCCATGGGCGTGGATGTAAATACACGGGCGTGGATAAAATTGCATTTACAAAAGGAGGCAGCAGGCTAGATTTGGCCTGTGGGCCTCAGTTTCCTGACCCATCATTTCTAGCTGGTCCTCAACAAATCGAGAGGAAAATAAAGTACATCCCTCATGCCGAGGCGTGGTGGTGCGGGAGTTAACGAACTCACTCCGCAAAGTGGAACGCGGCCTCAGCCTCACGTAACAAGGTCTGGGGAGACGGTCAGAAGGCAGAGTCTCCACACCTCCCTTCTCTTCTTTCTCCTCCTCCTAAACCTCCCCCCCCCCGCGGTTAGCATCTGCATTTTCACAACGTTTTCCAAATGATTCACACACACATTCAAGTTTGGAAAATACTGCGTTATGAGAGAGAGCAATCTTCGGGGTTGTGATTAACACCTGAGTTTAAATAATTTGTGTGTGTGTTCGTCATTGCTGATTGGACAGTGCGGTGGAGAGTACGTACTACAAATGCTTAGACTGCCAATAGAGGATCAGTGGAGAGAGGGTAATTGTGAGACTCCTTTTGATAGCTATGGTGACGATGGCTAATCTTCTCAGTTTTTGGCATTTTCCAAACTGATCTAACAAATGAAATTCTCACAGTACCCCTTTGGATAAGAGATCACAGCTCTGCTCAGCTCCAGGGGTGCTCCTTACATGTGGCGCCCCCTGGATTTGTACAGTGCACAGCCTGTGCAGCTGTCTGCAGCAGCCCGGCCTGGAAGGCAGCTTCACAGCCTCAGATTTTCTGCTGTATAAGCTGAGGCCAGCAGCTTGTGAGGAGGGGGGCATGTGGAGGTCCGTTTGGAAGAATGATTCTGTGGTTGCATAAGGGAGGGGAAGAGGCAAACAACACCTGTGTAGTGTTTGCCACGTCGGAGGCATTTCTGCGTTTTGACCCTCAGCATCCTGTGAGGTAGACGGGTATTACTGCTGTCGCTCCCATCTTCTGCTTGGGAAAACTGGAGCTGACGGGGGAGCCAGGACTCACGCGTAGGCCCGCCCTTCCCCGCATCAAGTCCCCACGTGGGGTGTCCTCCCCGCGCCTGATGCCAGCCCTTTCCTCCCAGGTGTGCACCCTGCTCCCTTTGTCCTGGCAGGAAGGTTGGAACGTGAACGGCCTGCAGGTGACCCAGATTGGGGTCTTTTAGTCTCCCTGACCTGACCTGAGCCTTGGAGAGGTAGCCCCGTGGGGCACGGATGGGGCCTTTGGAGTCAGGAGCATTGCATTCTGGGCTCACTCATCCCACTGTGGCCGCCGAGGAGCTGAGAGACCCTGGGCCGTGCACTTGTGCTTCCTGAGCCCATTCTGTCTCCTTGAAGGATGAAGGCGCTGTAGATGGACGCTCTCAAGCAGGCTGCCTGTGTCCAGTGCGTGAGGTCTCTCTTCCTCCCCTTGACCATGGCTGTGCTGGCTGTCTTGCGTCCCCCTCAGGAACAAGCAGGGTCCCGTGGCTTTCAGAAGCAGCCCCTAAGTCCTGTTTCTGTTCACATCCATGTTCAGAGTCTCTCTCTACCATGGGTCTAAGAAAACTGGCGTTTCATCCCTTCTCATCTTTAGAAGATGAGGGGTGGTCTCTCCAGGTCACACGGGAGTGAGCCAGGTTTCCTCTGCTCCCCCACGGCTGGCTGGCCCTTCTGGGAGGAGTCAGCACACGGCAGCTGGGGGAGCCGAGGGCCCCGTCCTTCTACAAGCTGTGTGACGGTGGGTGACTCGCTGCTCTGCTCGGAGCCCCAACCCCAAGCAGCCCCAATGAGGAAGCGCTGGGAACCGGTGAGCCCTGGGAACGTAAGGGTCCAGAGCTGCTCTCCGCACGTACTGCGTGCCTGGGCCCACGCCAGGTCCTCTCACACGCCGTGTCGCTAATGTTCACCCCAAGCCTAACGTCCTCCCACTTCGCAGATGTCAGAACTGAATTTCAGATGTTCCATCACGTGCACAAGGGCTCGCAGGGGCTCATTTTTTGAGCAGCCCCTAAGCCTGACCCTTTCCCAGTAGGATCTGAGATGTGGTCTGTGGGGTCTGTTGCTTTAGGGGATGCAGATGCAATGCGATCGTAAGGGAGCCGCTGGCTCACATACGGAAGCCGGCATCCGGCACCTTGATTACTTGCTTGGGGTTTTGCTGAAGCTCCTGCTCAGGATGAGACCATGAAAATCTGGAGTGACAACACCGTCATTCAGGGTATCCGAAGCCCTTCATGTTCCTTCTCATGCTGACTGGTGTCTGTGTCATTAAAATACATTGTGGATTAATATTTGAGCAGCCGTGCAGGGTGTGCGTGTCGCCAGGCCCCACGTTTCTCATCCATTTCTGCTCCTGCAACTCTCGCCTCGCCCTTTGGGTTTCCCTTTACTCTCCCTTAGTCCTTCCCCATCTGGTCCACACACCCCCAGTCAGGACGGACTGAAGAGCCCAGTGCAGTCAGTGTAAACAGCGCTGAAACACCTCAGCTTGTCCCCGCCCAGCCTAGCCCAAGGCTGATTCCCCTTATACCCTAGAGCGCTCCTCCTGAGACAATCTCTCAGGCCCCCTCTCTGCTTTCCCTTCCATGCTGTGGTCTGCTCAAATGACGCCTTGCTATTTCACAAGGCAACTTGCTTGGCAGGTCCTCTGAGAGAGGCCATTGCCTGAGCTGGGGGACATCCTTCCCCAAACTCTCCTTAGTTGGAATTTCATTTTGATCACGAGGGGCAGTAGCCTCTGTTCCAGAATTTCTCCCTGAGTAACCTCAGGCAAGTCTCTTAACCTCACGGACCCTCAGTTTTTTGTCTCTAAGATGGGGGTGATCACTGTACCTACCTTTGGGGGATTGTCGTGAGAACTGGATAAGGTGATGATGCCTTTTAAATGCAGTGTCCCAAAAGCTTCGGTGCAATTTTAAGTTTTAATAACATACATGCTATAAACCCACCAAATGAATTATTTGAAAGTTGAAGCTTTTCCATTCTTTAAGTGTTTAGTTTGGTG
Source organism: Leucopleurus acutus (assembly GCF_964270905.1). Taxonomy (NCBI): domain Eukaryota; kingdom Metazoa; phylum Chordata; class Mammalia; order Artiodactyla; family Delphinidae; genus Leucopleurus; species Leucopleurus acutus. Next base: position 20,635,844 of record NC_139162.1, read on the forward strand.
AATTTATACATTTTTAATTTAAATTTTTGTTTCCGTCAGTATTCGCTGTGTTTAGCCGGAGGAGCTGGGAAGAAAAAAAGGAAATTTAAAGACTTATTTTAAAAAATTCACCAACGTGAATAAATGCAAAAGAAATGTAGACCAACTTTCAAATGAGTTTTCTGTATATTTATAGCATTTCTATCTCTGAAGCTATTAAAGCTTAAGACTTCGCTAAGACTTAGGAAGTGCTGCAGAAAGAGAAGCTCTTCTTTTATTATTTCTGTCAGAGTCGTCACAGTCACCATCATCATTCGGTCGAAGCAGTCGTAAAGGGAATCCTTCTTTGATATTAATTACTGGAGACCGAGCACCCGTGTTCTGTTTCTGCCACTCCTTTCGTGCTGGTCTCGGGCCCCCAGGACTCCCATGCTGCTTCCTTCCACCTCCATCTTATAGAGCTTGGTTGCTGTGCTGTGATAGGCCTGCATCCCTTGCTAAGATCTATCTTCTCACCCCCTCACAGGCTCACCTACTGAGCTTTCGTAAGACAAGGTGGACTCAGACTCTGGCAGAAAGCAGGGGGTGGGGGGCAGCACATTTGTGGCAGCGCTACAGAAAACTTGCACCCATGTTCCTTTTTCTTTTTTTTTTTTTTGTGGTACGCGGGCCTGTCACTGTTGTGGCCTCTCCCATGCGGAGCACAGGCTTAGCGGCCATGGCTCACGGGCCCAGCCGCTCCGCGGCATGAACCCGTGTCCCCTGCATCGGCAGGCGAACTCTCAACCACCAGGGAAGCCCCCATGTTCCATTTTGAACGTAGATGTCAGCTCATCTCATCTGTATCCTTTCCCCAAATCCCACTCTGCCCTTGACTCTACCCATCACCGTCTCCATGTCAATGACACGTCTCCTTGGACCGAGCACTCTCACCTCCTTCCTTATGGCCTCCACACCCCCGCTCAGCCTCCACCCATCCTCTCCCACCTACTTACTTCCACCCCACGCATTCTGGAACCTCCGCTCCATCCATTACAGAACCTCCCTCAATGCCTTAACCTCTTCATGGGATCCTTGACCCTCATGATTCCCCTGATGGAATATTTCTCCCCTCAAAGGACATCTGTTGATGTCCAACAGAATATTGGGGATAAAAGAGATATGAAGTTTAGGAGGAAATCTTCTGCTTGTAGCCGCCGAGTTTGTAGTGATCTCGGCTACATGAGATGGATGTGAAATGAATGAGTTTGTTCTTAAATGCTGAATGCCAGGGGTCTCCGTGGGATCTAGGAGGTAGTTGGATAGATGGGTCTGAACCTTCAAGAAGATGTCTATGTGGGCATTAACCTGGGCCCCCTCAACCTGGAGGTGCTGGAAGGGCTGACCAGGGAGACCACGCTGCATGAGTGGAGAAGGGAAGAGGCTGGAACCCAGGAGAAATACAAGAGAAGCTTGTTTGGCAATGATTCTGGAAGGACTGTGTCTGGGTTCACAGGTGCCAAAAGGGGATGGGGATTCAGTGAAATGGCAAAGAGTGGCTGATGCTGGAGAGATGTCAAGATGGATGAAGACTGATGGAGGTGGCTCCTAGGAGACCAGGGGTGACGCTGGGACAAGCAGTGTCGGTTGGAGTGGGAGGGGGAGATGGGAGTAACGGCAGGACAGAATGAGAAGCTAGGATGGTGACTCTAGCCAAGAGGGGTCGCAGCAGGAGGCTGGGTGTTGGTTAGAGAGGGAGAGATTTTAGAGCAGCCGATGCTGAAGCAGAGGATGGAGAGGTGTGGCGGTTTGTGGTGTTTTGAGCTCTGCCACCTTCTGAAGGTCTGATGGAGTGTTGTGGCGGTTTGTGGTGTTTTGAGCTCTGCCACCTTCTGAAGGTCTGCTGGAAGCTCTGAGAGACCCACCTTCCCTGCAAACTTGACCCCCACACAGATTTTACCTCCTGTGGTGCAGAGTTTACAGACTCTCTGAAGCCTAGCCGGGACCCTAGCCAGGGTCAGGGAAGAAAGAAGGTGCTGGGCTTGGGGGGGGGGGTGGTGCCTAACTGGGGACCCTCAGGCCTTTCCCTGGAGCCCTTGCTTCCTTCTCTCTTTGATTCAAGGCCACACTTCCTCTCTTTCACTAGGACTGTCCCCATTTTACAGGTGGGAAAACAGGCATGAGGGCTGGAGTTACCATGCTTAACTCTCTTCAGCAGAGGCAGGAGGCAACCCAGCACTGCTGAGTCACGTGGTCTAATCAGCCTCTAATTGAGTTCCCTCGCCTTCCTCTCCTGCGTCACAGTGACATTAAATTACAGGATTCAAATATATAATTTCCTAAACTTAAATGTGATTTATCTTAATAGGACTTTGTACCAGGTCGCTTTTTCATGCACAGTGTCAGAGACCAGATCTATTATTCACAGCCGCTATACTGAATCAGAGAAGCTGGAGCTTGGAGCGACCTTGAGGGGTCAGCTTGTGTTCAACTCAGCTGCCCCCAGCCCTGGGCAGCCCCTCGCCCCATGCTGGCAGCCTGTGAGTGGCAGCTGGGTTCAAGTGTGAGCAGAAAAGGAGAGGCCCAACCTTCACAAACCTCTCATCCTGCTTGGGGTCTAGCTTAAAGCCTTGCTGCTTTAAGTCTTCTCAAGTAAAGAGACTACGTGTATCATGCTGGTTCCGCGTCTGCGTGCCTGGGTTCTGGTGTGGTTAGTAACCAGGCTGTGCTGTTCACTAGATCAATGCGTCAGAGTCATAGTATCTCAGGGCAGGAAGATGGCGGGTATATCACATCATTCATTAATTCATCAGTTCATTCAGTCAGTCATTTCATAGTTTAGACAGGCCAGGCTTGCTGTACAGATGGAGAAACAAAAACCAAGAGAGGAGAAGTGACTTGCCCAAGGTCACACTTGCCCAAGGGTAGCAGCAGAGCTTGGATTCAAACCCAGGCCTCCCCAGTCCCTGGCCCCGTCGTCTTGTCCTCCCTCCAGGTGACATGTGCTCTTTGAAGGTGGCGGTAGGAGGAGTAGACAGTTGATGTTTATGTCTGTGATAAATGGAGTTCCGCTGGGCAACTTGATTTTCAGCCTTTGTGACTTTGGGAAGACAGAGGGTGATCAAAAGAATGTATTTTTCTAATGAAACACACCTTTGGAAATCCAATATACCACTCTGTCAGCCTCCCGAGTCAGGGGAGGATGGATGGGGAAGATCTGTTGTGAGCAAGCCTGCCGTTGGCACGTTGGTGTAAATGTGTGCAAGCTGTTCGGCCTCTCCGAGCGCCAGCCAGACTCCAGACACGTGCTGAAGAAATCCAAGTGCAGAGAGGTGGGGCTCGCACGGCAGTTCTGAGCTGCGGTCCTGGACCCAGGTCACTGGAGCTTGAACCCTGAAAGGCAGCTTGACCACTTAATATCTGTGTGGCCGGCCAGGCAGATACTCTGATACTCGCTGTCTTCATTTCCTGTTCGGTAAAGCCGGGGTAGTTGAACTTAGCTCATCAGGTTGTTTTGAGGATAAAGGAGAGAAGGGATGTAAGATGTGTAGCGTGGGGCTGGGTAGACACACCGCGAATCCTCCACACTGCTGGCTTTTTTCGTATAACCCCAACCTGTAATGCTGGCTTTTATTAAACACACTGTTACCTTCTTTTCCCAAACCCAGAATGGACAGAGCGTGGTCTTCCTGGGGCAGAATTTGCCCCCCTATTTGGTAATCTCAGACACGTGCTCCTGAATTGAGCGGAGGAGTGGGTGTAACCCTCTGAGACCCTCAGTTTTTGCAAGCCCCTTCCTCGTGGGCCCCAGGGTACAAGCTCATAAAACGAGGGAAGGAAGCCCCTTTAGTGTCCCTGTTCCTGGTGTTGGAGTGACATAGGTTCCTGTGTGTCAGGAGCAGTGCAGAAAGCAGGGATGTTAAAGGTGGCTTAGAACCGGGTGTTATGGTCTGGACTCGGCTGACTGGGACACCCATGTGGACAGACTGCTGCTGGGAGGTGGAGGGGACGTAGGGGCACCGGGGGCGGAGGGGCACAAACGAGAGAGGGCAGTTTTGTGGATTCTGGTTAGGAGGGGCTTCAGGGAGTTGACGCGTGAGCTCAGCATTGAAGGAAGAGGAGGAGGTTCTGAGTTTTTAATTCAATTTGACAAAGATGGGAAGTTCCCGGAATCACTGCACAGATGGAGACTTAGATGTGGGAAGGACGTTGGCTCCAGGAATGGGGGACTCATAGGTTTGGCAGAGAGAGAGAGAGAAGGGGGGGGGGGAGGGGGAGAGGGAGGGGGAGGGGGGGAGAGAGAGAGAGAGAGTTGTGAGTGTGTGTGTGTGTGTGTGTGTGTGTGTGAGAGAGAGAGAGAGAGAGAGAGAGAGAGAGTGTGTGTGTGTGTGTGTGTGTGTGTAGCTTGGTTAATGCAGCAACACAAGGAGGAAGCCCGGGCGCGGGTGGGGCTGGGAGAGAGGTGGCACTGAGCGTATGGCAGGCTTGGCATTTACTGCCTCAAATCAACAAGTCACTGCAGAAGAGGCAGCTAATCTCCATCAGGGGGCCTTCCAGAGGGTGTGATGCTTAAGCTGGAAGCTGAAGGCCTGGGGAACGGCTAAACTAGGCGGGGGGACTTGCAAGCACAGAACCCCAGGGCTTGCAGAGGATGGAGGGAGGACAGCTAGAGGGACAGACAGCCTTGTCGCCTTCAGCGCTGAGTCGAGGGTGAGAATGGAAGGGGGTGGTGGAGATAATGCCCGGGCAGAAGTTGGGGCCAAATCACTCAGCACCTCACAAGCCCTGCATCCGCTAGGATCCAAGACAGGTCGCAGGCAAGGGGTGGATGAGATCGGGGTTCCTTCGGTTCAAAACCCCGTCCCCAGGAGACTCGAGCTGCCTGGGCTCTCCCCTCTGCACATCCCAGCAGACGATGCTGTTTGGTGGATTGGCCCTTGACTGTGCCATCTGTTTACCTGGGCACAGAGGTTGCCAGTCATCACTTAGATTGTTCAATGTTCATAGAGACACCCCTGCCCCTCAGCCCCGCGCCTTGCTGGGCCCAATGCAGATGTGTGGCTCGTTCTGTGGAATCCATTCTGCACTGCAAGAGTCTGCTATTACGCAGTGTTTATGGATGGCTGAGTCTAAAATACCCATTCTGGGGTCCGCTGAAGGATGAAATTCCTTGTTACTTTCATAGGTTCTCTTGTCTTATTTTTCTCCTCCTGTGGAAGAACATAAAGCATTCGTATTTTTAGCTTAAAGCCCGGTCATTTTTCTAATCATACCTGAGTGAGAAGGAAAAGCCTTTTAGGGGGAGATGGTTTGGTGAAGACAGTCCCAGCCTGGAAGGAGTCCCCTAAAGCAGCCCCCTTCCAGCCAGGGTCTCTAATGTGTCATGTTTCAGCCACATCTGGACACTGAGAGGGCAGCTCAGACTGTCTCAGCATTTGTCAATGACACTGACACTCACCAGGACTCAGGACTTAACTGCTGGGCAGAGGTTGCCATGCAGCCCAGCCTAGACGCCCACCCAAGAAGGAAATAGGACCGGGGCTGAAGACTTGAGTCCTCGTTCCCCTCTGTCTCTGGTTGGCACGTCAGTGCTCTTGGGGATTTTATAACATGTCCCAACGCTCCCTCATTCTGGACGGAAATACTTTGAACCCCACTAGCTGCACCTCTGTCCCACGTCCGTCATGATTCCCCGCGGCCCAGCAGGTCCTGCCTTCTCCTTGTTTGCCAAATTAGCCTTTTCTGCTGGTCCCAGGTAGAATCATGCACTCCCTGCCTTTGACCTCCAGCACAGCACCTGCCACGCACTGTGGCATTCATGCCTTTTTATGCCCGGTGCCGCCATCCTTTATGTCTTACCAACGTTTGGGTCTTCTACGTAGTTTCACCTGACACCAAAAAAGACACGTGCTGAATGAATGAACACATGAGTGAATGGATGGAGAAGCACTTCCCCCAACAGCCTAGAACCTGTTTCACTGTGAAGACTGTATCTAACCCACCTGGAGCATCTCCCCTTGCCCATGTGTACATCGCTGTGCCGTGTACACAGAATTTCACCTACGGCGTCTCACTCAGCAATGATATCATTAGCAACGATGTTAGCGTACCCCACTCTGTGTGATGGAGTTTGAACTACATGCAGCAGGGCAGTGAGACAGACACAGACCTCGTCCTCTCGGAGCATATAGTCTGGGTGGAGGTGGCCAATTGCACAGGGTACGGGGGTAGCAGAGTTCCAGGACAGGCAGAATGCAGGATGCTGTGGGAGCTCAGGACAGAGTCTCTCACTCACACTGGTAGTTCCTGGAGGGATCCCCAGGGAAGGGCTTTTTATACAGAGACAGGAATTCCGGCCGAAAAGCATGCAGAAGAGTTCCAAGCAGAGGGAGCACATGCAGGAAGGGCTGGGGACCCAGCGTGACTCTGGAGGGTATCCAGGCTGGAGGCTGTGGGCTGCTTTGATCTGGGTGGTTACAGCAGACCTAGCTGTGCCTACTTCACCTCTGGATGCCTTCCCTTCCCTTGGTCTGGTGCCGAAAGGCCAGAGGAAGCCCCTTTGCTCTCGGGGTGGGGGACCAGCCATGGGCAGTGCCCTGCATGCCTGCTCCTGAGGCTTCAGGGTGTGTCCTGGAGGGATGTTGTCCTCCTCAGTGAGTCAGCCCCATTGTCTCATGTCGTCTCTCCTCCTCTGAACATTGTCCAGGCAGCAGCCCAGTCCACCTGTGAATTGCTAATCTCCCCGCAGCCCCCGAGGCCTCCTGGCATCACAGGGTACCCAGAAGGCAGGCACATGTGGCTGAACATCTCTTGCTATTGATACCGATTTCAGTCTGTCACTTAACCTCTGAGGCTTTCTTCTCCCTTAGAATGGGAATACTGCACCCACTTCCCTGGCTTGTGTTGAGGGTTAAATACAAAAGCACATAGTGCGTGCTTTACGCCACCGCTGCTTTCCCTTCCTCTCCGTTAACAGAATACCCAGAGCTCGTGTACTGATCATTCAACTCTAGCTAATCACGATGCCAGCACTTACAGCACGTCAGCACCTTGCCATGCACTTTGCCACACTGCACCCTCTGGCGGTGTTGTAATGCCCACTTGACAGATTTGGAAACAGGGGCTCAAAAAGGTAGAGTTACTTTCCTAGAGTCCCAAACTAGTCAAACTAGTAAGCTGGGAACCTGGCCCTGGCAGTGTGATCCCAGAGCCCTCGCTCCTCAACACCTCCCCAGACCCCGTCCCAGGCCCTCCTGAGCCGGCTTGGTGCAGAGGAGCTGGCGGGGCCCCGTTCATACACCTTCCAGTCCTTCTTGAGAAGGTTGCTGTTAGCAGCTAACACTCGGCCAGGGAGAAGCACACAGCTGTAAATAACCATCGTAGGAGAACAGGAGGGCCGTTCTTGACCCCATATCCTGACAAGTCGTTCTCTCCCCAGGCTCCCCTTTAACTTGGAGGAACGGGAGCAGGCTCGTGGGATGCAAGCCTGCGTGCCGGGATTCAGCCAACAGACACGGGCAGTTGTTGATTACATCCAACGCGTCCCCAGGCCGTGGAGGAGGCGACGGCATGTGCTACCAGCATCACAGTTCCCTCCAGGGCGAGGCTCCAGAGCTTTTCCAAGGGAATCCTGAGGTGGTCTGGCTCAAAGCCCGGGTGGCCTGTCTGCTTCTTCCGAAGAGAGGATGACGGCCAGGAGTGCAGACTTCAATGCCTACGGATGCCAGGTGGGTTCCTACGTCACCTCACTTCATTATCCCATAATACCCACTAGGGACGCTTTATAGATGAACGCGCTGAAGCTCTAGGGGGTAATGACGTCACTGTCAGTCACACAGATTGTACTGGAGTCTAGATTCGAACTTGGGTCTGTCTGGACTCGAATCTATGCTGGTCTGCCTGTTTCCCAGCTGGGCACCTTCTTGGGGGTACATGGTGCACGCCGAGATTGAGGTAGGAGCCGCCGGCTAGGAGCAGAGGCTGCCAGAGGTGCTTTCAAAGACCAGAGCAAGATATGGGCAGTGTTCGGGTGCAGGCGTCAGAGGCACGCTCCACCTCTCCATCTCACCAAAGCCTCACGCCACCCTGTAAAGTGGGTGCTGTCATTGTGCCCCTTTGACAGTGGAGGAAACTGAGGCCACTGTGGAATGAGAAAGGCTGCTCAGTGAGGCAAGGGTGGCGGGGCTCAGGTGAGGAATCCGCACTGGAAGGTCTCCTCCAGGTGTCCTGGCGGTGCAGGGTGAATGAGGGAGGTGACTGCTGTCTGTGCTTTGGAACTGAGGCACTGGAGCGGGGACTCCTGAACGAGACTGCTGCCTGGGAGCAGAGCGCATGTCCCCCAGCGGGGACAGTCAAGGTGAGGTAGCGACAGCTTTATCTCTAGGGAGGCGGTTATATCCCAAGACTCAGTCTGGGACACGGGGTGGGGCTGCCTTTGGAATGAGGCAGAGCCGAGTTCTCAGGAGGAGGCCTGGGGTCTGCACCCCCCCTGCAGGGAGTGAAGCCCACCTGCAGAGAGAGGACAAGGGGGGAAGTCAGCCCCAGGTGGGGGGCCTGCCCTTCTTCCGTGGGCTGGGCTGAGCCTCTCAGTTGGGTCCATCAGCCCATGAGTGGGGCGGTGGAGAGGGGTGGGCAGGGCGGCAGCCGGCAGACGGGATGCCCCCATCCTCCAGCTCTCTGCTGAGTGTTCCATTTCTCCCATCTCCTGCGAAGCAGGTGACTGCTGGCTTCCTCAGGGGAGTGGGCCTCACTTCGTGGCTGGGCACCGCATGAACTGAGGCACCATTCGTGCTTCCAGAAAAATGCCGGTTGGGGGACGGGGGAGGGGAGGGAAGGAGGAAGATGAGCAGCCCTTCCCACCGCCTGGCTGAGCACTGCTCAGGTCTCCCGTGGTGAAGAAGAAAGGCTCGGGCTGCCTTTTCACAAAGGGCTCTGGGTTTTCCCAGCACATGACAGAACGCCCCAGGGTCTCTGTCCTCTGGAAGAGAAATGCACAAGACATCAGAGGATGGGGGTTAAGTGGGAAGGAGGGGGCAAAGTCGGAGAATCAGAGAGCAGCAGCCATCCCTGGGCAGAGCCCCTGCTGGCCATGCCCGCACGGAGCTGGCTCCGCACTCAGGGTTCCACACACAGTCCATTGCTGAGCCTTGTGAGACGTAGCCTCTCTATCCCGTTGGCTAGAAATAATTGCTCTGCACCAGGCCCTGCCACGGGGAGGAAGGGGACTGGCATTAGGTAAGCTGGGTCTGCATGGGGGCTCCGTGGAAGAGGAGGCATTGAGCTTGGTCTGCATTTCCTTTGTAAAAGGGTTTTTCCTCCCATGTAGGGCATGCCCTCTTTTCTGGTTCTGGCTCCCATCTATCACAACCCTAGGATCTTCCCTCCTCTGGCCACACTTCTGCTTCTTGCATCTTGAATCTCAATCTCTCTCTCTCCCCCTCTCTCCAAATCACTCTGGCCACAACCTACAAAAGTACTCAACTCCAACCCACGTTCAACAACAGAGAGCACCTTCACAACCTCCCAGCCTTGCATCCACCTACCTCCCTTTGAGACTTCTCTCCTTGCCTCATTGACTTCCCAGTCAATCATCTTAAAAGAACTGTCCGCATTTATTTGCTCCATCATATTCTATTCTTGTGTCACTATCACTTTTACCACCCAACTCTATGGAAACGGTTTTCTAAAAATACCAGGGGACCCCCTAAGTGTTACATCCTAATGACTCACCACTTCTTATCCTACATTAGGTGCTGTTGACTATGAGTTTCTGCTCCCAGCCCCTTTCTCCTGTGAATCTGGTGACCCGTCCCTCTTCTGGTCCTTCTACGTCTCTGCTCGTTCCCTTGGGTGTTGATGGTCTTCAGGTTTTTGTCCTCATTCCTCTGTTCTCACTGTCTTTTGCTGGAACAACCTCTGGAAGCCTACGGGCTTCTTCCACCATCTACCTACACACTTAGGACACCAAAATCTCTTTCTCCTCAGCTCCACTCGGAACTTCACATTGATGTGTGGCTCTAGGGGAGCCGGAGTGATGCTTCTGATGAGCCAGGATTGGGGACTGCCAGGGTGGGTGTTTCAGAAAGATAGACTAATATGGGAATTAAATGAGTTGTTGTGAATGTAGGCAAAACAATAGCCTTTTAATTTAGATAGGAAGCAGAACTCAATTAGAAACTCATAGCCACATAGTTTTATTTGCCCACTTTCTAGCCTGCACCTTTGTCATAAATTAGTTGACTATACATGCATGGGTTTATTTTTGGGTTCTCTGTTCCGTTCCATTGATCTATGTGTCAGTTTTCTATGCCAATACCATACTGTTCTGATTTTAATAGCTTTGTAATATAATTTGAAATAAGAGAGAGGAATGCCTCTAGCTTTGTACTTTTTCCTCAACATTGCTTTGGCTTATTTGGGGTCTTTTGTGATGCCATATAAATTTTAAGATTGTTTATTTCTATGAAAAATGCCATTGGAATTTTAATGGGACTCTGTAGATTGCTTTGGGTCGTATGGACATTTTTTTTTAATTAATTTATTTTTTGGCTGCGTTGGGTCTTCGTTGCTGCATGAGGGCTTTCTCTAGTTGCGGCGAGCAGGAGCTACTCTTCATTGTGGTGTGCGGGCTTCTCATCGCGGTGGCTTCTCTTGTTGTGGAGCACGGGCTCGAGGCGCATGGGCTTCAGTAGTTGTGGTGCGTGGGCTCAGTAGTTGTGGCTCATGGACCCTAGAGAGCAGGCTCAGTAGTTGTGGTGTATGGGCTTAGTGGCTCTGTGGCATGTGGGATCTTCCGATACCAGGGCTCAAACCCGTGTCCCCTGCATTATCAGGCAGATTCTTAACCACTGGGCTGCCAGGGAAGTCCTGGACATTTTAACAATGTTAATTTTTCCAATCCAGGGGCATGGAATATCTTTCCATTTATTTGTGTCATCTTCAATTTGTTTCATCAATGGTATATAGTTTTCATCGTACATACAGGTCTTTCACCTATTTGGTTAAATTTATTCCTAGGTATTGTATTCTTTTTGATGCAATTGTAAATAGGATTGTTTTCTTCATTTCTCTTTCTGATAGTTTGTTGTTAGTGAATAGAAATGCCACAGATTTTTATGTTTGTTTTATAACCTACAACTTTACTGAATTTGTTGATTAGTTCTAACACCTTTTGGTGGAGTATTTAGGGTTTTCTGTATATCATATCATGTCATCTGCAAATAGTGATAGTTTTACTTTTCTTCCAATTTGGGTGACTTTTATTTCTTTTTCTTGCCCAATTTCTCTGGCTGGGACTTCCAATATTATATTGAATAAAAGTGGCAAGAGTGGGCATCCTTGTCTTGTTCCTGACCTTAGAAGAAAAGCTTTCCTCTTTTTTACCTTTGAGTATGATGTTAGCTGTAACCCAGGTTTAAAAAAAAATTTACTGTAGTAAAATACATATAACATAAAATTTACTATCTTAACCATTTTTGAGTGTAAAGTTCAGTGGTATAAGTCCATTCACATTGCTGTGCAACCATCACCACCATTCTTCTCCAGAAGTCTTTTCATCTTGCAAAACTGAAACTTTCTACCCGTTAAATAACTACCCCTTTTCCCCTCTTCCCTAGCCCGTGGTAACCACCGTTGTACTTTCCGTGTCTGTGAATTTGATTACTCCAGGTAGCTCCTATAAGTGGAATCATGCAGTTTTGTCTTTTTATGAATGGCTTATTTTACTTAGCATGATGCTTTCGTTTCATCCGTGTTGCAGCATGTGTCAGAACTTCCTTCTTTTTTAAGGTGGAATAATACTCCATGGTATATATAAGCATGCACCCAGGTTTTCTTTTTTTTTTTTTTTTAACATCTTTGTTGGAGTGTAATTGCTTTACAATGATGTGTTAGTTTCTACTGTATAACAAAGTGGATCAGCTATACATATACATATATCCCCATATCTCCTCCCTCTTGCATCTCCCTCCCACCCTCCCTATCCCACCCCTCTAGGTGGACACAAAGCACGGAGCCGATCTCCCTGTGCTATGCAGCTGCTTCCCACTAGCTATCTGTTTTACATTTGGTAGTGTATATATGTCCATGCCACTCTCTCACTTCGTCCCAGCTTACCCTTCCCCCTCCCCGTGTCCTCTGCACCCAGGTTTTAACTGATGAGCTTCAAGTTGGAAGCTGGTTTGAGGTCTTCTTTTGTGTCTAAATATGAGTCTTATAGCTCAAAGGAGTTTTACAGGAAAGAAACATGAAGATTGAAAAGTAGATTCCCCCTCCCCCAACTACACCCGTCTTTATGGCCTTTATGTTCACTGAGTTTATTTTCAATCCTTTCTCCCTGAGACTTCAGTAAAATCTTTTCCTCTAACTATGCTAAAGGAAACAAAGGAAAACATGGAAGCCCAGACTCAGGTCTTAGGTGGGAAGCAGGACACCATGCCCCAGAGTGTGTTGTAATGAGGTCAGTGGGTAGCAAACTGAGTTACCTGCAGGGAAATGGCAAAATGGGGTCAGAGCTTTGGGCCACTGGGTCCTGACATCCCACCCATCCACGGGGGTGACTCTTGCAGTTTTGGCCAGTTCTTCCTTGTACATACAGAGTGTTGAAGACTATGCTGTGTTTTTATATTTTCTCAGCTTGTGGCATGCAGGTGGGCAGGAAGAATTCAAACCACGCCTCACCTTGGGAATTCTTCCCCTCCTTGGGTCAGAACCACGCCTTTGATGTATTGCTGTTTGGAAGCGAATGTGTTGTGTCCCAATTTCTATTTTATGGCGCCGCTTTGTTCCTACACTGCTACTTTTCTACAAAGAAATATTTGTAGAAATGCTGGATGCAATAGGAAGCTTCGGAATGAGAAAAATGGAGATTCTGTAAGCCTCCTTGGAAACCAAGATTCTGCCCAAAAGTTAAATTTATTTTGAAAAAGCCTAAACTGATGATTCCCTGCTCCCGGTATAATCTCTCCTTCTTTTTACTCTTCTCTTGCCCTGTCCTCCTCCCTTTCTGTCTCATGCAGGCTCACATGAGGGCTACATGGGGAAAATGACTCTTGACTCTTTTGTTCTTATCCATTGAAAATGTGGCCTGTGCCTGCTGGCTGTCTGGAAACCTTACAGGCTTGCCTTCTGTCGCCCCTGTGAGTGGCTGAATTACCATTTCTCACCCTGCCCTCAAAGAGAGTTTGTTACCAAAGCCCAAGGTACAAGGGAGGCCAAGGAAGCCAGCTCAGAGGCAGGTAGAGCCTTGAGGATTGCAGCAGGAGTATAGCTGGGTTTTTTTTTTTTTTTTTTCCCCTCTAAAGAAAGCTTTTAAAGGTTATCAAGTTACTCCCTTTCAGACAGAGCAGCAATACCAGAGACGATGGTTGTTGAAGGAAAGTGGACAAAGTTTAAAGTGGGTCAAGAGGTTGGAGAGAGGAAGCTCTTCTCAGCATATTGAAAGGGCATAATCTGAATTTAGCGAGAAAAACGAGGTTCTTGGTTCAAATTCCAACCCCCTTCAGGGTCTAGTGAACTTGAGTAAATCATTTACTTTCTCTGGGCTTCAGCAGAAAGATGTTCCATTTGGTTTCATGAAAACCTGGACTTACTGTGGTACTATCACTCTCCAGATGATGTTTAGCCATCTCTCTGTGTCCTTATCTCAAAGTGGAGATTATAATGTCCATTCATTTGGGGAGGCTTTTGCGAGGAAGACTCTTAGATCACTCAAGCTCGGTGAATGTCATTCCCAGATACTGTTATGGGATGATGATAAAGATAACTAAATGGCCCTTGCTGGAAATCCAGCTGTCCTCCCCATGCTCTTGCACAGTGCCATGGCCATTTTTTTTTTCATATCTCCTTTCTTTACTTGCCAAAGAGTACATATATCCACTTATACTCAGAATAGCAAAAGCTAAGGATCAAATATTTGCTCCCTCTCAAATACCAACACAACAAAAATGTATGTTACACACCCAGACATTATTTTAGAGTTATTGACTTACTAAAAATTATTATCTCTTCATGTTTTAATTTTTCTTACCAGTTTCTTCATTTTTCCCCCTGCAAAACTATTCATTCACTAAACTGTGTAAATTCCTGGACCCGTTTCATAGCAACCTGCTTAGTCACCAACTTCTTCCTGTTAATAAGAGAATCATTGTGATAATGTATCATCTGAGGTATATAAGAGTCACCAGACTAAGTCTCTTAATCCTGGGCTGTTGAAGTGCTCATCGGTAATTGCTATTTTAGCTTATACACCAGCATTTTGGCCGTGGCCATTTTTGCAAGGAGACGTCCAGCAAATCCGAGCTCCGTCTACATACGGCTCGGCTCCCTTTTTCCAGAGATGCACGGGGCTGCGCCATTTTGGATGAAACCCAGTCTGTTCAATTTCTTTGCGAGTGTGTTTATTTACCCAACACGTGTTGTTATATTTTCTCGCAGTGTGTGTCCTTCTCCCACATTTCAAGGTAGAAGGGCCATTACAACTAATGAGAGCTCCTTTCTAGCTCGTGTGCCACTTAGAATGTTCGAGAGTGTGCTCGAATTTTAACCTTTCAATGCATCTCTGTAATGGCATGTCACCTTTAAAAACTGAGATATCAGCTTCCCTCTAAAAGGAATAGACACTGATTTTCAACCTGAAAGCCACCACTCATCCTTCCAGGTGCCTCATTTATGTTGAGGACGTGATAAAACACCACGAGATAGAAAGACAGGAACTGCTTGTGGAACGTGTCCACTCTGCTGGGATCCATGTTACAAATGAGGCGTATGCCACCTTCTCACTGCATTTAAGCACCGCTCCAGGATCTCGCATCACGTCACTAGGAGATGCATGGCTGGCAGCCCTATTTTTCTCAGAGGCTTCAGTACCACCTAAAGTGAATTTATGTTGCCAGGAAAGGCATTTTAAGAACTGATGCATTAGGAATAATTGTCTTCTAGATGCTCACCTCAGCTGATGGATTCATTCTGCTCTTTTATCCCCATTGCTATGGAAGCAGTCCCTCCCCCTCTTTTCATCATCAGTCATTATCATGGAAGCTTCTCTCATCCAAATGAAGCTCTTAACTGCTCCCTGAACACACCAGGCGCCTCACCTGAATGGTAAAGCCTTTCCAGAGCCAGTTCAACTCTAAACTCTCCCAGATTCCCTTACACAGGGGCGCTTGCTCCCTCCGTCCTCTGGCATCGTCTGATACTTTCTTCATAACTGCAGCGGCACTCCCACCTTGAACGGCACTTAGCTGTGTGCATGTCTGTCTCTCCTCTTGCACTGTGAGCTCACGGATGGCTGCGGGGAACACATTTTATTTATCTTTTATCGGCAGCACCTGCTGAATAGTGCCCAGGATATAGCTGCCACTTCTTAGAACTCTGAAGAAGAAGGAGAAGAGAGAAAAGCATGAAAGAAGGAGTGACTATGAAGAGATGCCAAAGCTGGTGTAGGTGGGAGGGGCCGGAAGGCGACTACGCTAAAAGACAGAGGGAGAAGGGACTTTCCTCCTTTGTAGTAACACGCCCCTTTCACAAGGGAGTAGCCGGAGGCCCGGGAAGAGGAGGCTTCTTGCCCAAAGGTACACGTGATGCAGAGCCGGAGCCATCGCTCAGCAAGGCAGGGCAGCTCACTTTCTACAGCAAGACCTCCGAGGCATTGTCTTGAAGGAAGTGAGGGACAGGAAGCGGCTACTGAAGGATGTGCCGAAAATAAGTAAAGAATAACGCAGACTAGACGTTTCCTCGCTTCATGTATCCAAGTCCTTCTATAGGTGCTTCAGCCTAAATCCTAAGAACTTGTGTGCTCGGCTGGGACTGGAAAAGAGGGTGTGAGCCATGGAACGATGATGGTCATGGGGCTGACGCTGATGGTTGCCTTTCTAGATCCCATCTCCCGTCCCTGTGGCTCACAAGCCCTACTTTATACCCACGACCCTGTGCTTCAGGAGGCTCAGAGAGATGATCCACAGTGATTCAAGCCATGCATGGAAGTTCTACCCCCCTTGCTAAGGGTGGATACAGGCATGAACACGGGTCACAGTTCTGGTCAGTGACACTGGAGGACCAGTCTTCCTCACTGTCAAAATGAGACCTTTGTAAGTGCAAGATATAGTAAAAGAGAAAAAAAAAAAAAAAAACAAAAAAAAACCAGACACCCAGTTAAATTTGAATTTCAGATAAAGGACATTTTTTAGTTTAAGTGTGCTCCGTGCACTAACTGGGTGCCCCATGCAACACCTCTGAGGTATCCTCCTCCGAAATCCTCCAAGCTCTCAGAACGCCTATGAAACCCATGGGCTGGGAGCGTCACACACACATATTTAAACTTTCCAGGGCTCAGACACTTTGGATAAGGACAGTTTCATATTCACAAAGCATGCTTGCTTAAGTCCTCCTTCCGGCTTAAAGGGCCGTTCGGTCCTCAAGAGGCATAGTTTTCTGTTTGTTTGTTTTTCCTAACAGCATTCTCCTCTTTACCCAGCCTCCAATAAAGTTGACCGTGTTAATGGAGGTCATAGATTTTCTCTTTTACCTGGAGATAGGGCTGTGGGCAACTTTTTAAAGCTATGTAGGAACATCTGTAGAACATCTAGGACGGCAAGTTGGTTTGAAGGGTGGTGAGTGGTGAGTCACTTCTTCACTGCCTTGCCTAGAAAATTCACTGCAGCTCCATTTTCTCATCTGTAAAACTATTCCTGATCTCATAGTGTTGTTGTAAGAATTAAAAAGAGGTGAAATGTAAGAATTAAAAGGAGGTGAAATGTAAGAATTAAAACGAGGTGAAGCGTGCAAATCGGTGCAGCCACTCTGGAAGACAGTTCAGCGGTTTCTTACAAAACTACACATACTCTTATATGATCCAGCAGTTACACTCCTTGATATTTATCCAAAGGAGTAAAGAAGTTTTATCTACACAGAGCCCTGCACACGGATGTTTATAGCAGCTTTATTCATAATCGCCGAAACTTGGAAGCAACCAAGATGTCCTTGAGTATGTATAGATAACTAATGTGTGGTAGATCCAGTCAGTGGCGTACTATCCAGTACTAAAAAGAAATGAGCTATTAAGCCATGAATAAGAATGGAGGAAACTTAAATGCATGTTATTAAATGAAAGAATCAAATCTGAAAAGGCTACGTACTGTATGATTTCAACTATATGACATTCTGGAAAAGGCAAAACTATGGAGACAGGAAGAAGATTAGCGGTTGCCAGGGGCTGGGGAGCGAGATGAATAGGCGAAGTGCAGAGCAGTTTTAGGGCAGCGAAACTACTCTCTCTGATTCTACAATGATGAATACGTGCCATTCAACATAGTTTAAACCCATAGAATGTACAACACCAAGAGTAAACCCTGATGTGAATTATGGACTTTGGGTGATAATGACGTGTCAGTGTAGGTTCCTCAGTTGTAACAAATGTATCACTCGGGTGGGGATGTTGATAACGGGGGGAAGCTAGGTGTGTATGGGGCCAGGGAATATGTGGAAATCTCTTGCACCTTCCTCTTAATTTTGCCATGAACTTAAAACTGCTTGAAAAACTAAAGTCTGGGTTTTTTTTTTTTTTTTTTAAGAGGTGAAACAGAGCGACGAGCACAAGGATAGGACAGAGTTATTGTTTTCTGAATGGTAACGTTCTTGCCGCTCATTCATGGGGGCAGTGGCTCTGATGTGCTATTCTAGACTTGTCTCTGCCACTTTGGCTTTGATGACCTCTCTGGGTTTCCATCAGGCTAACGATAATAATGTTGTGCAGAAGGATTAACTGACTCTGAGCCAGGAGGCCTGGATTTCTGCCCAGCCTCCCGCTGCTTCCGAGATAATAAAGATTGGGGAAACAAATGAAATCCAGGAAGCACAGCTATCGAAATGAAATGAGTGATCGTGATGATGATGATGATGATGGTAACACACTTGTACAGATGTCATCGGTCCGGAAGCTTCTTGGGGGAGATTTGTACTTGATGAGGAGACATGAGGCTATTTATTTCATTCGATCAACAGCCCTATTTGGAGCACCAGCATTATGTCAAATCCTGTGCTGGGTATAAGACATGCAGATATAAATAAGACTTAGTGCTTGACCTCAAGGAATATCAGTCTAGTAGGGCAGAAGGCTGATAAACTCACAGTGGCGATGCCATACATTACGAGCTAACCGGATGTCCGAAAGTGAGGTGTGAGGGCACAGAGGGGAATCATGTAAATGAGGCTAGGTGGGAGGGGTTCAGGCAGGGGGTCTTTGGGCCTAGATCCCTCCATGTGATCGAATATAGAAGGGAGCCAAGCAAATGAGAAGAAGAAAAGGTGTGGCAGTAGTTATCCTTAGGGTTTAGTAGGCCCTGCAGTATCTTTGTTTTCCTCCAGCAGTCCACTCAGGCTGCTGATTCATTAGCAATATTTTGTTAAGTCAGATGTAACTGCTCTGGGTCATATGTGGGGCCTACGTGGTTGTGAAGTCCTTGGACCACTCTGACAGATCAAGGGCAAAACTGGTACATCTCAATGGCTTCCTAATACAATTTAAGGGAAAAATTTTAGAAATATAATAAATTTTGAAAACAGATTGGCATTCAGTCCAGAGTCAAAAATTAATTTTTTAATAATTCAGCATGTTTCGATTCGATCTCAAAAGTTAATCGATACAAAATGGAGGAGTATTTGCCATGTAGACCATACTAATCAGCTTTAAAATCCAGGGACTGTCACATGGCGTTAAACTAAAAAAAGAGGACACTTTTGTATAGACCTGTCTGCAGGTTCACTGAGAAGGTAGTGTATCAACTCAGGTGTCTTCACATCCTAGAGGAAGCTTGCATAAGGCTCCACCCAAGACTCTCAAAGAGAGTTGAAAGAAGCTGTCCTAGCATGAACACTTTCCAAGGTGAGAACATGGGGGCAGTTTAAGGGACCCTATTCAAGAAAATAAGGGCAGAAGACAAGACCAGCTCCCAATTCATGCATTTAAAGAATTAGGTAATTTTCTTCAAGAGTGACTCTTTCTGCTTAAAATCACACGTACTTTCTAGAATAATTTAGGTATTCTGGGATTTTTCATCAAGGACAAACCATCCCAAGTCTCAATGGCTTAACAAAGCAGGCTTTTATGGGTCTCATAGTTCTGTGAGTTGGCTTAGCTGACTCAACTCATCTCTCCTGAGACCACACATACATCTGCCGTGGCTGGTTTCTTGGCTGGTGACTTGCTGATCTGGGATGGCCTCACTCGGATGTCTGGCAGTTGACAGAATGCCTTGGTTCTACGTGGCCTCTCATCCTCCAGGTGGCTAAGCTGGGCCTGTTCGTAGGGTGATAAGCAGATTTGGGTGAGACTGGGAGTGCTGGTATAAAACCAGGAGTTTGACTTTGGACGTTTTAAGATTGGGATGATACAGATATAGAATAGGCAGCTGGACATAGGAGTCCAGAGTTCAGGAGCGAGGTGTGGGTTAAAGACATATATTTGGAAGTCATCTACAAAGATATCACTTAGAGCCATGAGACTGGGCGAACTCAGCATAGGAGTATGAAGAGAAGTCTAAGTCTACTGTTGAGCTGTTGGGAAGGTGAGGAAAAAAACAGGTAAAGAGACTAAGAAGGAGAAGCCAATGACCTATAAGGAAAATAGTGACATCCCGGAAACTGAGTGGGGGTGGGGAGAAAGTGGTAGAAGAAGGAGAGAGTCCAACACTGCCAGCAGGTCAAGTAAGAGGGCTGGGGAGTGACCACTGCATTCAGCAGTGTGAAGGTCATGGGTGACTGATAGGAACTGGTGGATAGTGGTGGTGAAAGTCTTACTGGGGTGGTTTCAGAAGATAATAGGAGGAAAGGAGTTGAAAGAAAATGGAGACAGTTTCCCCCTCCCCCATATTTTACTTTGAAAATTTTCAAATATGCAGAAAGGTTGAAAGAAGAGTACAGTAAATACCCATATGCTCTCTATACTTAACCTTTGAATAGATTTGCCTTCTCACATCTGTTTATCCAATTGTACATCCACTTAGCAATCCATCCTTTTTTATGTTAAAGGAGTAGAGAAATGGGGCAGCACTGGGGTGAGATGGGGAGAGAGAAGACCTCTCTGTTTACGTGTACGTATCCATGTGTGTATGTGCAGGCATGGTTGTACACAGGCAGCATTTGGATGAGGATGATCAAGGGGCAAAGGCATGACTGGAGGACTTAATATTTGGAATGATGTCTTTGGGTGGGAAAAGGAGCATGGGCTTTTGTGCAAGTGGGGAAATTGGCCTCAGATAGGTTCATCTCTAGTAATGAAAGAGAAGGTAGAAAACATGGACAGTCAGATAGATGAGACACCTTTAATAGCACGAGATCCAGCACCTCTGGTGCGTGCTCTGGACCCACCTTCTGTTTCCAGCTCTCCTGCGGTGTGCTCTGAAACTGGGAGAATAGCTTAACCAACCTCTCAGGTCTTCTGGGACCTCAGCTGCAAAATGAGCGTTGATTATGACTATCATACTTACACTACAGGGAGCTCTGGAAATTATACACTGGGGATGTCAGTTTTGTTGTTATTTTTATTACTCACATTTACCCAGAAGAAGAGCTTTGCAGGCTGTTGCGACTCTGTCCCTCACTCGGTGCACCACCTTCTCCCTGTCTGGGGACTTTCGGTTACTGGATGGACAACCCAGGAATTCACAGGCTTTGTCACCCTTAATGTTTAGCTGATGGAACATTATATTGGAGGGCAAGGAGCTTAAGGAGTGTCCCAGACAACTTGAGTCCCTTTCCACGTCGCAGTGGCACCTACTCACTCCACTTAAGGGCAGCGGTATTGGGTTCATTCCCCCCGTCCCATCCCCTCTTTGTTTTGGGTCAATAGGGCAGAGTCTAAGGCCCGCAATCCATTGCTGTTTTTGGCTCCTGTTTATTCTAGCAAATGTGGCATTTCTGTACCAAAGTTCCTTTGTTCCTTCTGCAGCTTTCCACACCTCCCTGCAAATGCTTGGAGTTATTTATGCCTGCAAAGAAGATAGGTGGGTGACCTGTCACAAGTAACCACACACAGCAAAGAGAATCTTACTGCAAAAATATGCTAGATATATTTAGCACTGCTTAATTAGAATTATCTCTCTTGAATTCATTCTCCTACCTTTATGGTAAGGTTTTAAATTAAAACCCAAACACCCTGTGCTTGCACTTATTATGATGGAGAAGCCACAGGACTTGGAATGAGGGGTGAATTCGGTTAAAACACAGATTCTCTCAGCACTCAGCCTCAGTTTCCTCATCTGTAAACTCAGGATGATAATATTTTTCTCATAAGGGTGCTGGAAGGATTGAGAGAGATCGTGTACATACAGTGCCTGGAAAATAATAAGGTTCCTTTGATTTTAGCATAATGGATTGATGAGCACACCCCCGGCAATAATGAAAATAAACAACCACAGTTGATATGGAGTGTCTGTTGTGTACAAGGCTTGGTGTCCTGTTGTCTTCATTGGCTGCATTAATCATGACAGATAAAGAGGTTATGCAGACATTGCTTTCTTCTTTGAAAGTTAACTCTTCTCGGTAATTAAAATATGTAATTAACACCCAATCAAATTGAGGTCTCCAACCTCTATTTCTACATTGTATTCCATTTACCTTTAAAATGATTGAATGATTCTCTAGTAAGTTTGAGAAAGTATGTGACACCTAGTTAATTCTGAATTTCAGATAAACAAAAATATTTTAGTGTAAGTATACCCCGTGTAATATTTGAGATATACTTATAGTAAAAAGTCATTGTTTATCTGAAAATCAAACTTAACTGGGAATCCCGTGTTTTAATTTGCTAAACCTGGCTATGCCGGATTCTGGGAAATGCAGTATTTGGTGTGTGTGTGCTCCAAAGGCAACAGATCTTGACCATGTGGTTGAGGTGTGTGGATATGACAAAAGGTCATGAGAGATAGGATTTCCCTAGCCCTGATATCTAATGTAAGGTGGGATGTCACCCACCCACTCCTCTCCCACTTCTGAAGGTCATCTCCTTTGCAGGAACCTTTTCCTTTTTCTTTCTAGCGCTCAGCTAATAATGAATTCTTGTTATTTATCCCATTAGATGGTCAGAGACTATTTCTGTTTCATTCAGTCCTGTATCACTCTGCCTAACAGAGGGTCTGGCACATAGGAGGTAGTCAGTGAAATTTCACTGAGTAAATGAGCTGGTGTTGATGTGGCAGTAATACAAGTTATAATGAAGAATGACACACTTTAGAGACAGGGGTTCACATTTCACTGACCACCCACTATGTTCCAAACTCTCTGCTAGGCAAAAGGATCCTGGGATGAATGAAACAGATTTAGTTCCTGGGTAGCAACTGGGAAAAATAACAACTGAGAACACATTATCACTTCCCCGAGGGGAGTTTATTGCTCTGTGCCTCAGTTTGCGCATCCAATAATGAGATAATCCATCTACCTCAAAGGATTATATTGGGGAAAATGAACATCCATATCTGTGTCTGTGACTATCTCTATATCTGTAATTGTGTGTGTGTGTGTGTGTGTGTGTGTGTGTGTGTGTGTGTGAGAGAGAGAGAGAGAGAGAGAGAGAGAGAGAGAGAGAGAGAGAGAGAGAGAGAAGCCAAGTGGTAAACATTAGATTTACTAAGTTAATCAGTTCCCTTCTCTTTCTTTTATGTTAGAAAACTAGCATGGGGCTTTGTTTATACCTTTTCCTGTTTCATCAGGGTAAGGGTAATGCCTTGACCAGAAAGGGTTATGAAGGCCAGTACTATAACAGGTGGATTTTTTTTTAATATGTAATAAACTTTCCAGATGCATGTCTTTGATAGCTGAGGGACTTGATCACAGACTCAGGTTAAGTATTTCCACTTCCGCCTTGCGGAAGACCTCTGAAAATAGGGTGCTAATGATCTGACAGAATCTCTCCATCTTTCCCTTGGAGTCCCCAGAGTTTCAGACAGTCTGCGGGGAGGGTGGTGATGAGATCTTGCAGTTGACTGTTGTCTTTCATGGGACACAGGATGTGTGAGTCTGGAGTAAATTAAAACCCTGAAATTGAATGTCAAGATCTGGGGAATCTGTACCCATATTAGACTCCCTGCTCCTTGGGAAGATGCTTTTGACACTCTGAAGGATGTCTAGGGAGTTAATAACAACATCTTCTAACACACTGCCTTTGTTATTTGGAGCTCATGGCTTTTTCAAGGAGCTCAAAGTCATTCACCATCTACATGTTCTCAGTATGAAACTAGGTGTTAAATGCATACACTAGGCCAATAAAACAGTTTAGCTGAGAATATAAATGCCCCAGGGTCTCAGAATACCAAAAGCGAGGACGGATTCGTGCTCTCCCTGGCTCACGTGCATCACGTGGCACTGGGAAGCACTAATTCAGCTTAAGTGGATGAGGTGTGGATGCATTAAAGATGCCACGGGGACACTGTCTTTTTTGTTTTGTTAGGGTGTGTTTAAGTCGTTTACTTTTGTACACCTACTGATGCTCAGACTGCCTCTGTGCACCAGTACCAAATCACATCTTGGAGACAGAGTTCTGGGTGAAGTAGAAAAGAATAGTATTATTGCTTTGCCAGGCAAAGGGGGACACAGAGGGCTTGTGCCCCTCAAAAGTGTGTGTCCCACCCTGGGGAGATTTGGTGAGGGGGTTTATAGCGATGGTTCAGGGGTGGAGTTGCTAATAAAGATCGGGGTGTGTGCAGGGCCTGCATTCCTTTCATCTGGCCTCAGGTGGTGTCCTGATGAGCTTCTGAGGTTCTCAGGGTTATCAAACCGTGACTTTTTCTCTGGAATGAAGAATGCTTCATCAAGTAGTTAACGTCTTCCATGTCTTGAGGGTTTTAGTTCTGTAGAAGAGCGCAAAGATATTGTTATGTGTATCCCTTGAGGTGGAACCAGGACCCTGTCCGAAGGCCGCACTGTTGTTTTTTGACTGGTCCTCCCTTGTCTTGGAGTCCCTTCCTTCTCTGATTAGCAACTGTTTGAACCTGCCCTTTGGAACTCAGGGAAGGTCATGGAGGCTGGAGCCTATTCCCTACAAACAAGAAATGGGGGACATAGAAAGGCTTTTGTGCCCAGGAGCCCCACAGGGCCCTGCAGTTTCACTACCACCAGAGGTACCTTGATTTCAAGGGTGTGATTGGTCTTTGGAAGACCACCACAGAAGTATGTGGCCAGTTATTTGTCCAGAGCTATGCTTTCCTTGCCTTCTCTTACTCCATCTGAGGATTTAAAATCCTGAATTTCTCAGGTCTGTCACAAACTTCTAGAGTGAAAACTAGATTTATGAAATTGGGCACATGTGTTTCAAAGCTATTCAATCCAGATAATAACTCATTTTAGCATGATTTTTCCACTTAATAAGAACACTTTTTAGAACTCAATTTGGCAGCTCTTAATAATCCCAGACAGAATAACTAGAGATGCAAGATATTAAAAAGTACATTGTTGAAAGAAGAAACAGCAGCACATGAGTTGAAGAGCAGAATGTACCCAGCAATATGTAAAACACATAATAGAAGGTGATTTCATAGGATTTAAGCATCTAATAATTTCTTAGACAGAAAGGCAAATCTTAGATGTCAAGCAGAACAAATAAATGAAAACTTAAATCCATATAAGACACTATATGGTGAAATTTTAGGTATTAAAGGAAATTCCAAAAGCTTCTGGAGTGAGGTACAGTGGGCTGGGCGGGCTGATTACCTATAAAGGGATGTGAATCAGGTTGACACCAGACTTCTCAGCAGCAGCTATTGATACACCACCAGATAATGGGGCAATATTTTCAAACGTCAGGGAGACAATTAACTTTGAATCTGGATTGCTATATCTAATCAAGTTTATTCAAGCTGAAGGGTAAAATCCACAGATTTTCTGATATGCAAAGATTTAGAAAATTTGCCATGTGCAGATCCCTTGAAAACAATTATGAGCCGGGGGGGGGGGGTGGGAAACATCCAAGAAGAAGAAGAAGTAGGATAAAAGAAACAATCGTGGGGCTTCCCTGGTGGCACAGTGGTTGAGAGTCCGCCTGCCGATGCAGGGGACACGGGTTCGTGCCCCGGTCCGGGAAGGTCCCACATGCCGCGGAGCCGCTGGGCCCGTGAGCCGTGGCCGCTGAGCCTGCGCGTCCGGAGCCTGTGCTCCACAACGGGAGAGGCCACAGCAGTGAGAGGCCTGCGTACCGCAAAAAGAAAAAAAAAAAAAAAAAAAAAAGACAAAAGGGAAACAGCTGTGAACAAATAAACCAGGAAAAACCTTATTTTGATGTTTAAAAAACTTAATTTTCTAACTAAAATACTTCAGCTGATTCCAAATGCAACATGCTTGTGCTGCATAAAGGGGCAGATGGAATTTAAAGCATGTTGAGACTCTTGTTATAGGGAGAATATACATGCTGATTGTCCTTAAAATTGTCCGGAATAATCCATGTTCAAGTACGTTTATCAAAAGTGTAAAGTAATAATTATAAAAATAGACCTAGAGTACAGTTCCTAAGCCACTAAATATTCAGGTCAGGAGAAGCAGGGCAGAAGAACCTCAATCAATTCAAGAGAAGTCAGAGAAGAAACAAAGAATAAGGAAATAACCAGAAAGAGCAGCAAACAGAGACTGAATTAACTCATTCACAGCATTGTAATTACTAATATACACTTGGACACTTATGTCCAATTCTATGAACGAGTTAATGTCACTTGCTAAAAGACAGTGATTCTCAGATTGAGAGATAAAACCCAATCATTCTCTATGCCATGTGCCACAGGGACACTAAAGCACAGTCATAAAAGAATGTTCATGATGAAGGGATGTAAATATTTCCACAGATTATAGAGTGCATTTAGGGCAGGGGCCAGGAGGAGGACCAGATACAGAGGATGGAGGCTCTTCAGGAAGAGTAAGAAACTTGAAATCGATCCTGAAGGGAAATGAGCAATAAGGGAAAGAATGTAGTGACTTAATGAGATTTACATTGGAGAAAGATTACTAGGGCGGTAGGGAAAGTTTAGGGGGCAGGTCAAGCTTGGGGGTGGGGCACATGCAGGAGATATTCAAGGAATTCATGCATGAAGTGATAAGGAGCTGAGCCGTGTCATAGAGGTCGGCGTGGAGAAAAGATGCTATTATTGATTATAAGAAGATAGACTCAGTAAGACCTGGAGGTGAGGGGGAGGAGAATTGCAAGATGGTGCACAGGTTCCTGAAGTGCAAGGCTGGGTGGCCTCTTCACCAGTATGGGAGCACAGAGGGAAGAAGATATGGGGAGGGAGATGACGAACTTACGCCTTGGTGCACTGGGGTGTTCAGTGATAACTGATTCTCAGGATACAGATTTTGGTTGGATATGCAAATCTTGGAGTCACTGTCTGACTGGGGGAAGGAGTCATCATTCATTCATAACCAGAGCTTGTGCTACAGAACCAGACTTGCTCATAAGAGGCAATATTGTTTAGATCCATCGTGTGCAAAGCTGGAACTCTGACATGAGTCTGACTCTCTCCTTTTACATTCGGTAGAGAGAACAATGAATGCAAAGAATCATGTCTTCCTAAATCCAATTAGGAAAGTTGAAGGTTTGACTAAGCAAAGATCAGTGCCTTCCCCCATCTCTGTCACTGAATTCTCGTGCCTGTGCAGTCATGGGAATGGTGTAGGTGAGAAGGGGAATGGGATTGTTCTTGATGCCTTCTGGCATTAAATGAAGCACTAATAGCAAAACATTTAGGAAAATTAAGAAGCCCCTTGGGTGAAACGGTTGCTAATTATTCTTGGATCTAATCATTAGTTGAATGTGATCATTGACTTAACAGGTTACAAATGACAAGCCTTTTTCAGAGCTTTCCCCAGAAAACAACCCCACTCCCCACTCTCCACCCTCCACATACAAAATGAAAAGACCTACAGTGGAAGGAGGGGTGCATCACGGTGTAGTCTGCTTGGAAATTCCCAAGACCACTGATTGGGGTGAGAACCTCCCAGATGTTGAGAAGCTTCAGCCGAAAAGGTGGAAGAGTTTCCTAGATTCCTCCTCTTCCTCGTGCTCAAGAGAACTTCTGGGAAACACCTATTTTTGTGTGGCTCAGCAGACTCCAAATCTAGTTACTTCCCAGATCAAACTGTATTCCCCAACCTGTCAGGAGGAAGTTTAGATGGAACCCAGTAACCCTGTTTTCAGTCCTTGAAATTTGCTATATTTTCCTGAAGGTTTAAATTGTTCATTGGAATGGCTTCCCGAAGGAGCTGAAGTTTGAGCCACAACTTGAAGGAGGGAGGCATGTTCCGAGAGTAGAACGGCATCAGGTTAGTCTTTTTTCAGAGAGAACGGCGCTCACTAACGCTCCCCTGTGCTTCCACGGCACTATGCAAATACTTCCATTGTAATTCTGGGATCTGTTTTGGATTTATTTGTAATACTTATAATACTATTCTTTATTATTAAGTTTATGCTTTGAAAATTAAAATATGCTCCTGAAAGAAGTCAGGATTTGGAATCTCCTGGGTAGAGTTAAACAATCTATTCAAATAACCGGTTAATGAGTATGGATGTTAAGGATGGATGCAGTTGCCAATGGTTATAACTAACTGCAGCTGAGGAAGGAGGAAGGGGGGAAGACCCAGTCAGTAGAGTGGTGGCCCTAATTCTTTCTCTACAAGTTTTCCCAACCCAATGGATTCCAGTGTTTGGAGAGCTCGCGGGATGTGTTGCCATGAGAGCCTTCGCATGAGGAATATAGACTCCCTAGAAAGATCGGAACCCCAGTGGCAGAGTGGCTGACGAGGAGAAGGATGGGGCTAACGTCTACTGAGCTTTCATTCTGTGCTAGTTACTACTCTGAGCACTTTATATGCATAGGACAGGACTGACCTTTTATGTCCAAGGAAAGAGGAACAATTACTATCCCTTTGACAGGTGAGGAAACTGAGACTTACAGAGGTTCACTAGCATGCTTAAGTAGAAGGAAAAAGGGTCCCTTACCTACGGTCTGTGAGTCCCATTTCAAAATTCTATTTGAGCAAAGAACAGTTGCAGTTCAGAGCTTTTTCTAAGCTTTTTTCCTAATAGCCCATCAGACCAAGGGGTCTGAATTGAGAACTGGGAACCACGTTTAAGAGCTGAGGTGGGTAGGGGGTGGGCATCAGCATAGCAGTGAGTCTAAGAGCACGAACTGTCTGGGTCGAATGGGCAGGTGCCCTGGAGAACTACTGAGGCCAGAGGGCAGCAGCATAGCTTTGTTTACAGAACTCTTAGCAGGCTGTTTCTAGAAAGTTGTAAAGTCCGTTGAAAGGTCCTGGAATGGAACGGAAACCTAGGAACAAGTAAAGCACACTTTTTAGAGGGAGGGTGCTGCGTTTCATATTTCAGGAAGGCAGTTGTGGACTAGAGTAGGGGCTTTGGAGAAAGCAAGAGAAGTGTGTTATGTGATGGACTAAACGTTACCTTTAATCAGGAAGATTCAACCTTGAATCCAACTTAACTTTTTACCAGCTCCTTGACCTGCTTGACCTTGGATAAGGACCTATCCTCGCTGGACCTCTCTTTGTTCATTTTTACAATGGGGGCCATAATACGGACATTACGTGGTTGTAGGGAGAATTCTGGGGGATAATGTAGATAAAATGTACGCACTATTTTCCTCCCTCCTTAACCTCCCCCCTCCTGGACACAGTCACCTTGGTGGCTGACAGAGCATAAAGGAAGGAGTAGGGTGCGTACTCCAGTGGAGCCACGAGAACTCAGGAACATATGACTGACACCCTCAGCTCCTCCCAGGACTATCTGGGAGGGAAAGGGCAGGATGGTGGGACTTGTGCAATTGTAACTTGGTGCACAACCAGCAGAAATCCTTTTTGAAGGAGTTACTGTGGACCTACTATCCAGTAGGCTGACCTGACCTGGTACACCCAGGTTCTATTTGAACAAAGTACAAGGAACCGTGCTAAACACTTACTCATTAAACACTTAAGCCCCCTCGACTGGGAAAGGATGTTGCACCTTGAGACCAGGCCCTGGGAAAAAGGAGTGACCATCTGTTGGCCCTTTCCTGGGTCGGAGCCCAGCCTTGCTGAGTGTCTCACAGCTGCTGCCTCTGGGAGAAGCAATTTGTCAACTTTATACCTTTCTGCTTTATGGTCTGATGACTTAATAGGATTCGACCTTCCCTGTATTCCATTTCAGTTGGATCAGACACTGCATTTCAGATTAAAATGTGGGCTCTGGCACAGGTGATGACGAGTTGGTGAGGTGTGTGGACACGTGCCCATAGGAGGGCTCTAGCTTCAGAAGTGAGCTGATTTGAAGTGAGCTTTTGAAGAGGAGAAGGACTTGGGCAAGCAGGCATTGGACTGGGGGAGGGTTAGTCTGAGGGGAGGCAGGGACATGGGCAAAGGTGCAGGGGTTTGGCATCATGCCATGTGTCGGGAACAAAGAGTGGTCCATGGTGTCTCGGGCTGGAGTATTCCAGGGAGACCTGGCCTGGTGATGAGCATGTAGCCAATAGTAAGAGCTAAGGCTTCCTGGGAGATTGCTACGGGCCACTGTTTTAAGCACTTTATATGTATAATATCTATCTTTATATCTATATCTGTCTACATCTGGACACTGATTTGAAAGGAAATAAATTATACTTATTAAATCTTCACATCCCTATGTTACTATGATTCCCATTTTATGGTTGATGAAACTGAGGCCAAGAGAACAAAATGTGTGAGTAACTTGTAGGATCACTTGCAGCTTGGTCAGCAGGATGGGTTTCAAAGGGGAGAGACGGTGAGGAGGAGAGGAAGGAAGGTTGAAGTCTCCCAGAACTGACTCCCCTGAACGGGGCCCACTGGAATTCAGTTTCCAGGCGGAGTCCACGTGTGCAATGCACAGCCTCTCTAGTGGTTGGGAGCACCCCCCGTCCCCATGTCAGCTCTGCTCCCTCCTGAGTCCTTCTTGTGGACTTTGTGGGCACAGCAGTCTCTGAGTCATGTGCTCTTGTGCATCTCCTGCTGTGGTCACATGGTCGAGGTCTTTTGGTTCTTCTCTAAATGAAGGCATCACTGAGACCCAGCTCAGGAGGGATCATCGTGGACCGTGAGTAAAGGCAGGAAGGAGGTGGTTGGGGACCAGTGTCCTGTGATGAACCAGGAGGCTGACCATCTGCCCACCATGTCCAGAAAGGCATCCTAAGAGTTGACTTCAAGAGGGCAGAAGGTCATTTTATCTGGCATTTAGAATAATGGGCACCAGCCAGGGGTTTAGAATCTCCCCTTGACCATTTCAGTAGGTTTTCCTCATACCCAAGAGCTACTAAAAGTGAATAATATGAGTTTTTGGTTTAAAAAAAAAATGAGTTTGGTCAACTTTTGGGCCACTAATCCTTCAGAAATAAAATGAAAGTATTTAATTATGAATGTTTATTGTAGCATTGCATGTGTTAAACAAACAAAAAATAAAAATAAATATCCTGGAAACAACTAGAATGCTAGCAATCCATTAGTAGGGGAACGACTGAAGAAACTGTGGTGTTTTGGTGCATTTGTACTGCAGTGGATCACAAAGCTACTTCAGTGAATGATAAAGATCAATGTTAATCTGGAAAGATGTCCAGGAAAACACTGTCAATGACATAAAAAGAAGCTGCAGAATAATGTATGAAATATTACGATTATTTTAGTGAAAAGAAAAAAGACGGAAGAAGAATCAGGAAGCCTGTATATCTTTGTCTCTGTGTCTATAAGCATAGCAAAAGAGAGAAACAGAATGATAAAAATGATATCGTTTTGTTACCTTAAGGCACTAGTTTGAAGAAAAAATCAATTTTAAATTCTTTACAAAATTGCTTATTTAACTTCGTAAAAAAACATGCATTTATTTTATAATTAACCCCCCCCCCCCAAAAAAAAAAGGTCATGAAGAACCTAGGGGTAAGATGGGAATAAAGACACAGACCTACTAGAGAATGGACTTGAGGATACGGGGAGGGGGAAGGGTAAGCTGGGACAGAGTGACAGAGAGGCATGGACATATATACACTACCAAACGTAAAATAGCTAGCTAGTGGGAAGCAGCCGCATAGCACAGGGAGATCAGTTCGGTGGTTTGTGACCACCTAGAAGGGTGGGATAGGGAGGGTGGGAGGGAGGGAGACGCAAGAGGGAAGAGATATGGGAACATATGTATATGTACAACTGATTCACTTTTTTATAAAGCAGAAACTAACACACCATTGTAAAGCAATTATAGTCCAATAAAGATGTTAAAAAAAAAAAGAAAAAACAAAACAACCCAATAAGCTAAGCATTGTTCGTGGATGAAATTGAAGAAACAAAAATGGAGTTAAATTACACAGTACATTAAATGCCAGAATATAGGCTTTGTGCTTCACATTACACACAAGAATGTTTAAATACAGTGCCATGGAATACCGCTAAAATACTTGTTGATAAAATAATTTTTGGAATTTGCCCAATATATTACACCCATGGAACTTCAATATACTTATCAATTTACTTATCAATATCTTATCAAAAGCACTGAGAAGTCCTGCATTTAAACACATTTTTCAAGTGTATTAACCTAGTTTCCCAGATGTATTTTTCAGAAAATCTCTTTTTGTATTATACTTAGCCTGTGGAACACTTGCTAAAACTCTTGAGAATAAAATCCTTGTTTTTATGGCAATGGGAAGCTTCTGGAGGTTTTGAGGCAGAGGAATAATAAGACTTGAGCTGTTTTCAGGGAACTGTATCCCAAGAGCCATGTGCTTGGTAAAGGAGGGATCCAGGGTAAAGAGGACCAGTTAGGAGGATGTTCCAGCTATTCGGGGAAGAGGAGACAGTGGTCTGAAAGAGGACGAAGCTGTGGAGGTGGACAGGAAGGACAGCTGGGACTTGTCAGGATAATGTCACCAGGGCTTGGTGAAGAGGGGACATGGAAAGGTTGAGGGAGAGAATGCAGAGAGCTTTTATGTTTGCCTGCGGGGTGTCTGGAGCTGGTCTGAAATGGGGGATGAGAGGAGGGGCAGTCTGGGGGTCCAGGAGGAAGGTGATCCTGAGTTGCCTTTGAGGAGCTGGAAGAAACGTCCAACAAGCAGTTGGATGTACAAACAGCGAACTCCAACTCTTCTGAAACCACACGAATCTATCACTTGTCAGGAAGGAGGATGTTGGCCTTATTGAGCTAAATTTTCACCTGATCAACCCTGAGGCCATAAAGTAGAACTGAGGTCCCTTCTACAGGAGGCAGGCCCCCAGCAGGAGATTCTGTTCCTTAGAAAACTGTATCTTGCTAAGCAAGACTTTAACAGCACAGGGGAGCGCTCTCTTGCCTTTTTTTCTGAGGTTCATTCTCTTGTGCCTGGAACGCCGAGAGGACAGACCTCAGGCTGTGGGCTCCTGGGTGGTGTGATTTCATGGAGGCCAACCTACGGCTAGAATGGAGACGCCCCAGAGTCCAGAGGTCAAGTCGAATCTGCTAAGTCGAGTGATCTGATTTTCCACTTTGACACGATCCTCTGAGTGGATTTCCCTTTTGTTTTGCCTAGGTCTTTAATCAACCTGAGTTGGAGGTTCCAGCTCTTGTTTCAGGTGTGGCACAAAGAATTTAGGGCAGGGTCCTGTGCCCATACTGGGGATAGCAAGTTTACAGGGGAAACAGCGCCCCCAGAGGCCAGTGTAGACTTGGCAGCAGGAGGTGGTGAGAAGTCTCTTGAGGGTGATTATCAAGGGATGGGTTTCACGCTGGGAGGTCCAATCACTCCTCCCCACTTGGACATTCTTCCTCTTTTCAACCTTGAAAGGAGGCTTTCCATACAAAGACCTAAGGCATAGTGATGAAATGGTTCTATTCCTCCAGTCATTAACCATCTTTAGGTCACAATGACTGACATTTCTAGGTGATGAAAAAAGAACCTAAGGGGTTTTCCCCATTCTGTTCATAAAATCCACCAAAATGCCTTTGTCTCCCCTATTTTGTGAGAGAAACTGTCTGTATCTGGAGGATGGATTGGTGAGGTTTCAAGTTCTCCTTCACACCACGTGTAGAACTATTTTGTGTCAGGAAGAAAGGTCGCTGTCACACTATTAACACAAAAAGGGTCAGCCCTTCTGGACATGCCTCATACACCCTCTGTCTCTGCATAGAGATACAGACCTGTGTCCGTATCTGCTACACAGGATGGCAGGAAACCCCAATAAGCACCTCCGAGCTGTGGTCTGTTGGGAAGTGGCTTTGTTTCAGAGCAACATCAATGGGATTGGTTTGAAGATAGGCTATCAGGTTGCCAGCAGGCCCTGGGCTTAGGATCAGAAGGAACTGACTAAGATCTTGAGACTTCCTGGTAATTCTGACTCCAAATCCAGTTAGGATCTGCCCAGAGCTTTGTATTTTATTTTTCTCTCTTATGAAAAACACACTGTGGATTATGTAGTTCATTGGAAGCGTATTGCCCTGAGTAACCCCTGAGAGCATCTCCTCCCTGGCTCTCAATTTCAGCAAGGGAATTATTTCTGAGAATGGGAACTGGTTTTGGTCTCAGATCATGCAGGTTGTTTGGGGGCAGAGCCAGGCATCCTGACTTCCTGGTGAGCGTTAGTCATGACATGTGTCTTCCCCAGTTGAACATAAAGACAATGGTTGAATGTTTACCAAGTGCTGGGCGCCATGCTTTGTCCTGCAGAAACAAAGATAGGAATTAAGTGTTCTTTGCTGGAGACACCGACAGTGAACTGGAGGAGCCTCATATGGTGAGGCAATCGTAAATCCCATGAAGAAAGGGGTTTGATTTCTTTGATCCATTGCTGTATCCCCAGGGCTGGACACAGCGCCTGGTACAAAGCAGGTGATGCATATATAGCTGTTGTATGAATGACGGTTAGAGGCTTGTACAGGGTGCTGTGTTCTCATCACTTTTGCAAGTGATTCATTCTGCTAACGAAGTCACAGGGATTCAGAGAAGGTGCAGGAGAGAGGGTTGTTGGTGAGACACATTTTAGAGGTTGAGACGAAGCTCACAAGGAAACATAGATAGGAAGAGATCCTAGGTAGAGGAAAGAACACCAGGAGTGTAGCCTTAATTTCATGTTAAGGTCCTGGGATGGGGGCAGTCTCAGCCCTCTGTGTGGTCAGAGCCCAGCTGTGGGTGGACTGGAACAGCAGGGAGAAGAGACCAGGGGCCTGATCACAAAAAGTCTCTCAGCCTTTGCAAAGGAGAGTTTATTTTTTGGCAGTAGTCAACTAGAAGGAGACTCCTTGCTCTCGGTAACCACTTCTGACCAGCAGAGCGGGGTAAAATGATTTTTTTTTTTGCTGGTGACTATAACATTTGCTTTCTCTGAGAAATGTTCCAGATGAGATCTGCAAACAAGTGAAGACCAAAATGTCTCATCGCTCTTGTGGCAGATGTACGACACTCTGGTGCTTCTGGTCCAAGCTGGTCCCTTGGAAACCAAACAGTCCCTACAGTCCTGTAGTGTTTGCAGGAGGCTTAGCTAGCTCACTCCCATTAAACGCCAGATTTCAGGGAAGGGCTGGGGGAGAGCTGTGAGATGTGGTACAAATGATCTTTGCAGTAAGTGCAGGGGAAGAGTGTGTAACAGATGGGAAAGGGAGGCAGATAGTCTTAAAAAGCGAAGTAGCTTTGTTTGGGTGGCCTTGAATGGGGGCTGGGGAGACACCAGTTTTAGAATTAGATGGGCTTGGACGCTTAGGACTTAGGGGATTGGCGTTTTTGCTTAACCTCTGTGAGCCTCGGTTTTCTCATCTGAAAATTGTGGATAGTAGAATTATCATGCAGGGTTGTAAAAATGAGATGAGGGACTTCCCTGGTGGCGCAGTGGTTAAGAATCTGCAAGCCAGTGCAGGCGACACAGGTTCGAGCCCTGGTCCGGGTAGATCCCACATGCCGTGGAGCAACTAAGCCTGTGCGCCACAGCTACTGAGCCTGCGCTCTAGAGCCTGCGTGCCTAGAGCCAGTGCTCTGCAGCAAGAGAAGCCACCGCAATGAGAAGCCCGTGCACCGCAACGAAGAGTAGCCCCCGCTCACCACAACTAGAGAAAGTCTGTGTGTGGCAATGAAGACCCAATGCAGCCAATAAATAGATTTATGAAAACAAATTAAAAAGAGATGAGATGCTAGCTAGTATTGCTCTCTGCCTCTTTTCTCTCCTTCGTCCAACAATGGAGGTTGACCCTGCGGGGCATTCAAAGAGGGAGAACTGGTATTCCTGGCTTTTAAAGGAGCTGATCGCTATGGTGGGATGTAATTGACCGCAGCATGTGGTGGACAACAGCCAGGATGTGAGAAAGGTCCAGATGCAGGGCAGCGGGTGCTCAGGGCAGGGTATGGACCTTCCCACTAGTGCAGAGGAAGAGTAGGGTAGGCCAGAAGACCTTGAGGCCTAGGATGGGTGCTAAGAATTTTGCCCTTTGGGAGCTGAAAATAAAAATGGGGAGAGAGTTTTTGAGCAAAGGGTATTTAGGTTTGATTGCAGTGTAAGGTGTGTTGGGGGTGGGGTGGGCTGCGAAAGAGAAGAGGAGCAATAGGCTTTCAAACTTGAAATACATTGGGGGAAATTTTGGAGACCATAGCGTCCTGAGATAAGGCATATGGACTTTATTTGAGGTTCAAAAAATCCCAGCCAAGAAGAGAAAAGCAGGAAAGGAGATCCTCCCAAACGCTTCCTTCTTTTCCTGCCCCAGCTTTGGGAGTTAAGATCTTGGTGTCTGTGGGTTAGGTCCTCAACAGAAGATGCCTGTAAGATCCTCAGTGCTGGGTCTTCCCTGGATGAAGAGGGTAGACTGTGGGGAAGGGAGTGTGGACAGCATCATTCTTTCCTCCATCACTTTCTCCTTTATGATGATGCAAAGCCATCCTCCCAGGTCCTGAAGGTAGTTTCTCTTGTGCCCCATCCTGGGGGTCTGACCTGTGTTGTTGATCAGATCTTGCTCTCTAGAAGCCTGGGCCAGATGCCCAGTGGAAATCCAGTGCTGATATTTAATTTAAAAGCCAAAATACTACTTGGTAAAGTTTGCTAAGTTGTATTTCAGCTCTTCTTTAGACCAAAGCCCCTTCCAGTGAGGATGGGGGTTCTAAGAATTTAAAATACCTCTCTGATAACTTTCTTTACAGTGGGGGCATGTAAACAGTGGGACACCATTCTTCCTGGATGGAAAAGTGTCAGATGGAAGTCCAAAGGTCCTGTTACAGATAGGGAAAGCAAGGGTCAAATAAGTCCCATTTGTTTATTTTTGCTTTTATTTCTATTGCCTTTGGAGTCAGACCTAAGAAAACATTGGTATGATTTATGTCAGAGAATGTTTTGCCTATGTTCTCTTCTAGGAGTTTTATGGTGTCTTGTCTTATATTTAAGTCTTTAAGCCATTTTGACTTTATTTTTGGCACGGTGTGAGCATGTGTTCTAACTGCATTGATTTACATGCAGTTGTCCAATACCACTTGCTTAAGAGATTGTCTTTTCCCCATTGTATATTCTTGCCCCTTTTGTTGAAGATTAATGGTCCATAGGTGTGTAGGTTTATTTCTGGGCACTGTATTCTGTTCCATTGATCCGTATGTCTGTTTTTGTGCCAATACCATGCTGTTTTGATTACTGTAGCTTTGTAGTATTGTCTGAAGTCTGGGAGGGTTATGTGCCCTGCTTTCCCCCCCACCCCAGGATTGCTTTGGCAATTCTGGGTCTTTTATGGTTCCATATAAATTTTAGGATTATTTGTTCTAGTTCTATAAAAAATGTCATGGGTAATTTGATAGGGACTGCATTAAATCTGTAGATTGCTTTGGGTAGTATGGCCATTTCAACACTATTAATTCTTCCAATCCAAGAGCATGGGATATCTTTACATTTCTTTGAATCATCCTCAGTTTCCCTTATTAATGTTTGGTAGCTCTCTGCATGTAAGTCTTTCACCTCCTTGGTGAGGTTTATTCCCAAATTTTTTTGATGAGAACACCCATCCCTCTCCAGAAAATGGGCATAGAGGGAACCCACCTCAACATAATAAAGGCCATATATGACAAACCCACAGCAAGCATCATACTCAATGGTGAAAAACTGAAAGCATTTCCAGTAAGATCAGGAAAAAGACAAGGATGTCCACTCTTGCCACTCTTAATTCAACATAGTTTTGGAAGTCCTAGCCACAGCAATCACAGAAGAAAAAGAAAGAAAAGGAATACAAATTGGAAAAGAAGTAAAACTGTCACCGTTTGCAGATGACATGATACTATACGTAGAAAATCCTAAAGATGCCACCAGAAAACTACTAGAACTAATCAATG
Organism: Leucopleurus acutus; assembly: GCF_964270905.1. Classification (NCBI taxonomy): domain Eukaryota; kingdom Metazoa; phylum Chordata; class Mammalia; order Artiodactyla; family Delphinidae; genus Leucopleurus; species Leucopleurus acutus. The sequence continues at coordinate 20,673,076 of NC_139162.1, forward strand.
AATTTGGTAAGGTTGCAGGATACAAAATTAATGCACAGAAGTCTCTGGCATTCCTATACACCAACAACGAAAAATCAGAAAGACAAATTAAGGAAACACTCCCATTTACCACTGCATCAAAAAGAATAAAATACCTAGGAATAAACCTCCCTAAGGAGGTGAAAGACTTGTACTCAAAAAACCATAAAACACTGATGAAGGAAATCAAAGATGACATAAACAGATGGAGAAATATACCATGTTCTTGGATTGGAAGAATCAATATTGTGAAAATGACTGTACTACCCAAAGCAGTTTACAGATTCAGTGCAATCCCTATCAAACTACCAGTGGCATTCTTCACAGAATTAGAACAAACATTTTTACAGTTTATATGGCAACACAAAAGACCCAGAATACCCAAGCGATCCTGAGAAAGAACAACGGAGTTGGAGGAATCAGGCTCCCTGACTTCAAACTATACTACAAAGCTACAGTAATCAAGACAGTATGGTACTGGCACAAGAACAGAAATATAGAGAAATGGTACAGGATAGAATGCCCAGAGATAAACCTACGCACATATGGTCACCTCATTTATGACAAAGGAGGCAAGAACATATAATGGAGAAAAGACAACCTCTTTAGTGGTGCTGGGAAAACTGGACAGCTACATGTAAAAGAATGAAATTAGAACACTACCTAACAGCATATACAAAAATAAACTCCAAATGGATTAAGGACCTAAATGTAAGATCAGACACTACAAAACTCTTAGAGGAAAACATAGGAAAAACACTCTTTGACATAAACCACAGCAAGACCTTTTTTGACCCACCTCCTAAAGTAATGAAAATAAAAACAAAAATAAATAAATGGGGCTTAATTAAACTTAAAAGCTTTTGCACAGCAAAGGAATCCATAAACAAGACAAAAAGACAACCCTCAGAATGGGAGAAAATATTTGCAACTGAAACAACAAAGGATTAATCTCCAAAATATACAGACAGCTCATGGAGCTCAATATCAAAAAAACAAACAATCCAATTAAAAAATGGGCAGAAGACCTAAATAGACTTTTCACCAAAGAAGACATACAGATGGCCAAGAGGCACATGAAAAGATGCTCAACAGAAAAATGCAGATCAAAACTACAATGAGGTATCACCTCATGCCAGTCAGAATGGCCATTAACAAAATATCTAGAAACAATAAATGCTGGAAAGGAGGTGGTGAAAAGGGAACTCTCCTGCGATGTTGGTAGGAATGTAAATTGATACAACCACTATGGAAAACAGTATGGAGGTTCCTCAAAAAACTAAAAATAGAACTACCATATGACTTGGCAATCCCACTACTGGGCATATACCCTGAGAAAACCATAATTCAAAAAGAGACATGTACCACAGTGTTCACTGCAACAGTATTTACAATAGCCAGGACATGGAACCAACCTAAATGTCCATCGACAGATGAATGGACAAAGAAGATGTGGCACATATATGCAGTGGAATATTACTCAGCCATAAGAAGAAATGAAATTGAGTTGTTTGCAGTGAGGTGGATGGACCTAGAGCCTGTCATACAGAGTGAAGTAAGTCAGAAAGAGAAAACAAATACTGTATGCTAACACATATGTATGGAATCTAAAAAAAAAAAAAAAAAAAAAAATGGTACTGATGAACCTACTTGCAAGGCAGGAATAAAGATGTAGACATAGAGAATGGACTTGAGGACACGGGGTGGGAGGGGGAAGCTGGGGTGAAGTGAGAGTAGCATCAACATTTATACACTGCCGAATGTAAAATAGCTAGTGGGAAGCAGCAGTATAGCACAGGGAGATCAGCTCAGTGCTTTGCAATGACCTAGACGGGTGGGATAGGGAGGCTGGGAGGGAGGCTCAAGAGGGAGGGGATATGGGGACATATGTATGCCTATGGCTGATTCACTGTGGTGTACAACAGAAACTAACACAGTATTGTGAAGCAATTATACTCCAGTAGAGATTTTAAAAAAGGGATTGTTTGTTTACATTCCCTTTCTGATATGTCTTTGTTAGTGTAAAGAAATGCAACTGATTTCTGTACGTTAATCTTGTATCCTGCTACCTTGCTGAATTCATTTATCAGTTCTAGTAGTTTTTGTGTGGAGTCCTTAGGGTTTTCTATATAATCTGCATATAGTAACAATTTTACCTCTTTCCTTCCAATTTGGGTGCCTTTTCTTTTTCTTGTCTGATTGCTGTGGCTAGGACTTCCAATACCATGTTGAGGAGAAATGGTGAGAGTAGGCATCCTTGTCTTGTTCCAGATTTTAGTGGGAAGGCTTTCATCTTTACACTGTTGAGTATTACATTGGCTGTGGGTTCGTCATAAATAGCTTTTACTGAGATATGTTCCCTCTACCCACTTTTGTGTTTTTATCATAAATGGATGTTGAATTTTATCAAATGCTTTTTCTACATCTATTGAGATGATCATGTTATTTTTTATCTTTTCTTTTGTTGATGTGGTATATCACATTGATTGATTTGCATATGTTGAACCATCCTGTGACCCTGGGATGAATGCCCATGTCCTTATTGAAGTGCCTAGTTTGTTCCTCTGTAGGACTGATCATAACTTAAAATCAATTATTCATTTATTTTCCAATACCTTCCTGATCCATGGGGCTGTAAGCCCTACTATGCCAGACAATATAACTGTCTGATTTACTGATGTGTGAACCCTGCACCCAACATGTGCTGGACATAGAGAAGGTGCTGAGTACATGTTATGGAATGAATGAACGTGTGCATGAATAAATGTGTGAAGGAAAGTACAGACCCCTCCTTCCCATGTGGTTCCTGGTGATCCCAGCATTGAAGCCATTCCTGATAACATATTATACCACTAACAGTGGTACTCTGAGCAGAACCCAGGGCACTGTGCCCCTGAGGAGACAGTGACTGTTTCCGAAGTTAGAGAAAGCTGCCCATGAAAAGTTCATTTTGATCTGGTTTTGGAGGATGAGGAGGTTCCCCCCGTCCCAAGGCTCTGTAGGGCAGAGGATTTCAGGCAAAAGGAGTAAACAATATGCCAGATTAGATAGATACTTTTTTTGTATGAGTATGTCCCACGCAGTATCTGGGATATACTTGTCCCACGCAGTATCTGGGATATACTTATCCCAGAACATATTTGTTGTTTAACTGAAGTTCGTATTTTACTGGGCATTTGTATTTTATCTTGTAATTCTACATATATTCTAGAATGGACCAGCAGTAGCACAACATGCTTGGGCTCAGGGAAAGATGAGGGGCACATGTAACTCAAGAGTGTCTTGGGGAGCATGGGATGTCCAGCACAAAGGCTCAAGGGCATTGCTGTGTGAAAGTACAGTAAGTCACCTACATACAAGTTGCAAACTTTCAAAGATGCAGACGTGCGTTTGCATGTCCAATCATGTAAGTTAGTTCATGTGTCTGATGTACATTGTCACATGTGTTCTTTACTGTACAGAACTGCATAGAGTACAGTAGTACAGTATCTTTATTTCAAGCCCAGGGTGTCCAGAAGCAAGCATAAAAGAAGTGGTGATGTAGGTGGTACTACTGTACTTTTCAAGGTACTGTACTGTAAGATTAAAAATGTTTCCTTCATTTGTTTGCATTTATTTTTTATGTATTATTTGTGTGAGAAGTATTATAAACCTATTACAGTACAGTACTATAGCTGATTGTGTTAGTTGGGTACCTAGGCTAACTTTGTTGGACTTACAAACAAATTGGACTTCCAGTTGCACTCTTGGAACAGAACTTGTTCGTATTTAGGGGACTTACTGTATCTAAATGTTGGGCCAAGGAGCATGGCTTTCATTCTATGAGTGATGGTTTATAGACAAGAGAATAGCCAGGGATTTCCCTGGTGATGCAGTGGTTAAGAATACACCTGCCAGTGTAGGGGACACGGGTTCGATCCCTGGTCCAGGAAGCTCCCACGGAGCCGCGGAGCAACTAAGCCCGTGCACCACAACTACTGAGCCTGTGCTCTGGAGTCCGTGAGCCGCAGCTACTGAGCCTGCGTGCCGCAACTACTAAAGCCCATGCTCCCTAGAGCCCGTGCCACAACTACTGAGCCCACGTACCTAGAGCCTGTCTCCTCAACATGAGAAGCCACCACAGTGAGAAGCCAGCCCGGGCACCACAACAAAGAGTAGCCCCCAGTCGCCACAACTAGAGAAAGCCCGCATGCAGCAACGGAGACCCGTTGCAGCCAAATAAATAAAATTTATTTAAAAAAAAAAAAGAGAGAATAGCCAGATCAGATCTGGTCAAACCTCTGAGCACCAACCCCACCTTCTTCCACCACAGAGACGTTCTCCCAGCTCCACTGGAGCTGGTGATACACATTCCATAGTAGAATAGGAATGTGGCTTGCCTTTGGTCTGACTGTACTATTATTTGCGGGAATTGATCGGAGTTCCAAGTCTGTGTGAGCTGGGTAAGTTGCTCCCCCTCACTGGGTGTTGGCCATCCCGTCTCTGAAATGAAAGGCTTGACCAGATGTCTTGAAGGCCGCTCTGAGTTTAAACAACATGGAGGTCTTATTTTGAGACCCCAGGACACATTGTAGTACAATACCCAGAGCACAGTTTCGAGGCAGAGTCTTCGGTGTCCACTCGCGATGACCTGCCTGTGCGACGTCCCCGCTTCTTCCTTAGACAGTGTCTTCGGATGGGCTCCCTAGCAGCAGAGCCTGAGGCAGGGGTGCTTCTCGTGCACGTGACTTATGGAAGGACTGTATTAAGGAAGAGGAAACCGAGAGAAGTAAAAATAGGGTAAAGGAAAATAAGCTAAGAAAGGATGTTTTGTTTTTAGCTGGAGACCTGTTTTTAGCCTGATCTCACGAGGAGCTCTGGAGAGTTATGGCCCCATCATAAAGTAAGGGACCTGGGCTTATATACTCTCACATGAGTCATTCATTGGCTACGCAATGCCCCTGTGGGGGGCGCAGCCTGGGAATCGCCTCTCAGTCCACTGTGGTCATGTGGCTCCCACCAGTCAAGGGCAATTCACCTGAGAGGGTTGCAGCTGTGAGCCATCAGCAACCGGCATTCACAGCACCTGGGAGATGGGTGCCCCTACCTGGAAAAGAGGATCTAGGCAGAATAACTAAAGGTGTTCACTTCAGGGAGTTAGTTCTCAGAGCACTTGAGAAAAGATGTGTCATTGGAAGTGTGAGTAAATAAGAGCCTAGGCAGACCCTGCATAATACGTTAGAGAACAAAGACTCTAACGTATTATGTAAACACTTTCAAGGCACGTCTTTTTGTCTGGGACTCACATTCTATATCTATGAAATGGGAACAGTGGGTCACATTTTCTCTAAGGAGTCTATCATTGCTCCAGTATTTGCAGTCTCTGGAGTTCATCTGCCTTAGTTCAGACTCTAGCTCTTCCACGAATGTGTCTGTGTTTGCCCAGAGGAATGTTCTTTGGATTTTAGTAGTCACTGATTACGAAAACATATTCCATCAGGTTGAGCCTCATCTGTAAGATGGGAGCAATGATAACAGCACAGACCCTGTATGGTTAGTAAAGATGAATGGTAAAGATGAATGGGAAAATGTATATAAAGTGCTGAACCTGCATCTTCTTCCTCTCCCTAGTATCAGTCATGCACACCTTAGTAAGAAATTTAGAACATGTTGTCCTGGGGAATTTCTTAACAAGCTCCATTTTTCTGATTGAGGAATGAAGGCATGTTTTCTTATCATTTAACAATTAATAAGAAAAGAAATTTAAGGAGAGGTATCTGCAGCCAGGCTGGGTATTTAGGAATAGGGTTCAAGGTCTTGCCTGGGCTTATGAAATCTACTACAAGGCAGTCACCGTTTTTCTAACCCTTGTGCTTTCTGTGCATATTCAGATAGTGTCATGGGAGGCTTAAGGAAGTGGGACAGACCTGGACGAACCTTGTTCTCAGCATATTGCCTTAGGAAAACCACACACAGATGGGCTTGTTCTGATTTGAGGAAACAGAAGGAAAATAATTCATGGTTTCAAAACTTGACATTTTTTATCTTCCCACCAGATCTGTCATGTGTACTATATTTGCTGCACTTCTTGGCCTCACTTTCTCAAGCTTTCTCAAGCTCAAGATTCAGGAATTATACTTGACGTTTCCTCCTAATATGGTCACGAGAGACAAAGAGGAAGGCTGTGTGTGGTGGGGAAAGAAACGTAGGCTTTGGAGATGTCCAGACCAAGGTCCGAATACTGGCTTCAGTATTGCGTCACCATGGGATCTTGTTTACATCTCCTCTCTCTGAGCCCAACTCCCCCCATCTGTAAAATGGGAATAATCCCTAGTTCCCAGGGATGACACAGAGGACCAAGGGGGAGTCACCTCTACACAGTGCTCAGTCAGGCTGCGTGCACGGTGGGTCACCCTGTATCCTGATAAGAACTTATTTAAATAGCTCTCAAGAAGTTGTTCTCATCCCTAAGAGAACTGTTCAAGCGTCTTACAGCTGTCCATGTTAGAGGCAGCATTCCAGCAAACGTGCCTCACTCTGAAGGGGGGTCCTCACCACTGTCCTGTTCGGCCTCCCTCCTGTTAGCTCCCTCTCTCCTCACCAAGCCTGGCAGGTGCACAGCCATGGTCCCTGTGTCTCAGGAACTGGCCTCCTGTGAGGAGACCTCCCAGTGGACAAGGTGGAGGTGATCTCGGAAACTGCTCACATAGAGTGAACCTGACCCCTCTTAGCACTGTCGGATCAGTAGTTCTAACAGTGATGAGGATGAGGGCCCAGAAGCTCTATGAGTGACACAACCTGGCAGGGAGGATGACATGCCACGTGATAGACGTGGGAGCCAAAGCAGGGAGGTGGAGCCGATTTGGACCCACACCTGTGCGTCGTGGGGAGGCCTGCGGGAGCCTCCACAGAGGCTGGCAGGTGAGGGAGGCTGAGCTGGGATCAGGACCTGGGTAGCCCATCTAATGGTACAATTGGGTGTCAGGTTGGGGTCCCAGGTAGGAATAAATCCCGCTGTCCCGGGGCGGGGGGGGGGATTGGCTACCTCTAAACTGGCATCCACACACAGGGTAGGCTCAGCATCAGGGGGTTTGGGTTGGCATCAGCATGGCTTCAGGCACACGTTGGCATTACTGCCCCATCGTGGTCCCTTTACCCTCTGAGCCCGGACCAGCACAGAACCTAGAGTATCGGGGTGCAGGGTATTGTCCTGCCCTCCTGGGGGAGCTGGGGTTGGCAAAGTTCTGTGTTGTCAGAGCCTACTTCTGGGCTCCAGGTTGCCCAGTGCAGCTGGAGGGTTCAACAGAGAAGGCATGAGTGTGGGAGGCCCCCAGTAGTAGGAGGAGGAAGCTCACTCCAGGTGCTCTGGGCTCTGGCCTTGAGGAAATGACCCACTAGGTGACTCATGGCAGGTGGACTCCGTAGGCGCCACGTCCCCACTCCTGGACCATCTGTATTTCCATCAGAAAGGCTGGGGGTGACTCAGCTGCTCAATTTGTGATTTTATCTCATTTCCTTCGGAACCCCGGCAGGTCCACCCTCAGCTGTACATCAGCACGCTCGCTCTCTCCCCCAAAGCCTTCCCGGTGCAGAAGAGGAGGCTGGGTTCCCTTCTGTCCCATCGTTGTCCCACTCTCCTGTCGCCATCTTCCCCGCATCCGGAAGGGAACGATCTGGCCCTCATCCTGGTGGCATGAAACACACACACACACCACGCCCCATTCTCCCACCTCCTCTTCAGCCTTCCCATGTCACACTGCCTGCATCTACCCCCGGGGATGGCGACTGTGACCCAAAACTGTCAGCTCACTCTTTCACGCTCACTTACAGCACATTACAGACATATTGTGCAAAGAGCTTCCATTTACAGAAGCATCAGTGTGCAGTTTTGGGCCTGTGAAGGACAAGTGCACTCCTGTCTTTTACTGACCAGAAAAGGAGGGCTACACATCTCCCCCAGCCTGAGAGTGGGCTGGGGGCTGAGGCCCAAGAGGTGCAGGTCCCTCCCGAGACTGCAGGGGCAGGTGGTAGGGTCTTCCTGCTCAGCACCCCTGCTGGTCGTCCACGCCCCGTGCCCACCCGGCCCCAGGGCACTCTGAGGCTGCAGAGAAGTCTCCATCTCTTGGTCCACATGCCCCCACGATTGTTCTTTCTGAGCCCTTAGAGCTCCTTTAAAATTGGAACAAAGGATATCCTCCCACCCTGGGTAGTTCCCCTTGAAACTATGCCCTGCACCCCAACCATGCCATCTGGTTGTCTTTCCTGGGCCCATGTGGCTCTGCTTGGGTCTCCAGCCCCCCAGGACTGCCTGCTCAGGGTGTGTGCTGTGAGCGTGGCAGGGAGGTATGGTCACATTACATCAGGATACCAGAAGTGGCCCCATGATTCTCTCTTGTGGGACTCTGCCCCCACCCCCAGCACAGCACTGCTGTCTATGGCTGAGCACATCCTGTCCCGAGACTGTTCTGCCTTTTCTCGCTCCCCTTCCCTCTGCATCCACTCTCCTCCGGCCACGGTGAGCATCCTGAAGACTTATTGCTGCTCTGTGGTGCCACGTCTGTGCCCATGCTGTGCTACTCTCCCTGCTGGGATGCTGTTTCCACTGTCCGTTCCTTGAATAATTGCTGCTCATTTTCAGCACTGACCTCAGGGGTCATCTTCTGGGGAGAGCCTACCCAGGCTCTGCTTCACCTCTGTCCATCTCAGTTTGGGGCCCTCTTCTGTGTCCTATAATACTCCATCTAAAAATCTGTGTATCTCTACAGTGGGATGTTGGGATGGCCAGAGCATGGGCCACTGTCTTAGTCTGTCCTGACTACTGTAACAAAATGCCACTGACTGGGTGGCTTACAAACAACAGAAATTTCTTGCTCACAGTTCTAGAGGCTGAGAAGTCCAAGGTCAAGGTGCCAGCATGGTTGCCTTCTGGTGAGGGCCCTCTTCCTGGTTTATAACTCATGCCTTCCGCTGTGTGTTCATACGGTAGATGGGGCTCGGGTTCTCTCTGGAGCTTCTTTTATAAGGGCACTAATCCCATTCATGTGGGCTCCACCCTCATGACCTAAGCACCTCCCAAAGGCCTCACCTTCTAATACCATCACATTGGGCATTAGGATTTCAACACAGGAATTTTACAGGGACACGAACATTCACACCATAGCAGCCACTCTAGCTATGCCTGAGCAAAGTCCATAGGCATCACCAGGCCTCAGTTTCCTCATCTGTGAAACAAGCAGAATGACAGCAGATCCTCTGTCACAGGTTAGGGCATGGCCTCGATTAGATGATGCACATGAATGATGGATGGGCGTGGCATGGTGCCCAGCCTGCAGTAAGCTGGACCACCCCCAGCTGCTCTTTGTAGTGTCTCATATAGCGTTGGTGTGGTTTGTCTTTCAGTGAAGGGGCTGGTGATGCTTGTCCCTAACACTCCAGTGCCCAGTACAGGGCTTAGCAGAAACTAAGTGCTCAGAACAAAGGGAATGGATAAAGAAGGATATAGTAAGGAGATGCACAGGGTATCTAACCATCACTATGAAAATTACAGTAATTGGTTGAAAGCAGTGGGCAAACAGGTTTGCCTAAAAAGACAAAAATAATAGTGGTATGAATGATAGTTTACGGATCTTTCATTCTTCGTCTGCTTCTTAGACTGATTTACATTATGAGCGTGAGTGTGTGAATGTGATTGTGTATGTATTGGGGGAGGGTGGTTTCCTGGCCTCATAGCACCGATTGAAAACCCTTGTCGTCCTGGCAGGCAACAGCCAGGGGACAGATCCCCAAGGGGTGGGTTTATCCCTGGGTCAGTTGCTGAGGAAGCCTGAGCATCTGCTGTTATTCTTGTCCAAGTGGCTGTGGACAGGGCAGTTCAGAATGCCTGAACTGCTGCTGGGGTCCCAGGGTGACTCAGACCTGGGGACTGATGATACGTGTTGTCATATTTCTGAATAATTAAAGAGCAGCTTCCATTTGTGGGGACTGACTTTGAAGCCATCACAATGTATTAGTGGTCAAGTAGGCTTCATGTGTGAGAGTTTAAAAGGTGAGAGAGGGATTGCTGGGTCGTATGGTAGTTCGATTTGTAGTTTTTTAAGGAACCTCCATACTGTTCTCCATAGTGGCTGTATCAATTGACATTCCCACCGACAGTGCAAGAGGGTTCCCTTTTCTCCACACCGTCTCCAGCATTTGTTGTTTGTAGATTTTCTGATGATGCCCATTCTGACCAGTGTGAGATGATGACTCGTTGTAGTTTTGATTTGCATTTCTCTAATGATTAGTGATGTTGAGCATCCTCTCATGTGTTGGTTGACAATCTGTATATCTTCTTTGGAGAAATGTCTATTTAGGTCTTCTGCCCATTTTTGGATTGGGTTGTTTGGGTTTTTTCATATGTATATGTATAGCTGATTCACTTTCTTATAAAGCAGAAACTAACACACCATTGTAAAGCAATTATACTCCAATAAAGATGTTAAAAAAAAAAAAAAAAAAGGTGAGAGAGGAAACCCACGGCCAAGAAGTTAAAGTTTAGCACTGTAAGTAAGCGTGAGCCGTACATGGTGTCTACATCCCAAGAAACACCGTTTCCTGAAGGCATGCCTTCCAGGCCCCTTTGCATTTGTACACCATTCAGTTTCTTTAGCAAAACTGGCCCAGAATAATCTGTAATGAGGGCTGAGAGAGGTTTGATGTGCCTCTTGAGGCCAGGCATTTTCCTAGCCATGGGAAAGTTCAGACCAGGGCTTCTTAGAACCGAGGAGGTGACCTCATGAGCAACAAGTCTTTCTCTCTGAGCCTCAAGCTTTTGTTTTTCTGTAAAATGGAACTAAAGGTGTAGGACCTGCCCATCTTATGGGGTTGTGATGATGACGGTCAAATTGGGTGATGCATGCGATGTAAAAAAAAATGAGCATTTGGGCTGATATAAGGAAGTGTCACTTGTATGAAAAGATGTGACTTCATTCCTTTAATTTGTGGGGTCTGCCTGTGTGTGATTCTAGGCATTCCTTTTCCCCTTGTAGCTTGGTGAACAGCAAGAGGTAGGTTTCTGTCTCAGAAAAAGAAACAACAAAAAAACCCGATTATTTACAAGAGCTGGAGTATGCCAGCTCCAGAAGCGGACAGGGTGTTTCCTGGGGCCTCTGAAGACAGAACTAGAAATTCTCCCCTTGCTGAACCCAGAAGAGATAACGGGCAGGAACCAGAAGTCACTCAGGATTCAGAAATAGTGGCCATTTACAGAGTAGAGCTACTAAGTTACGCCCAGCCAGCTGTCTTTAGAATGTGATTATAGGTGACCCAAAGGAGCAAATCTAGCCCAAACTCAAAGGAATGAATGCTTCTTCATGTCATGACGTGCAGAGCCAAACACCAGCTACCACTGACAGAATTTACATGAAAAATTATAGGGATAGATATGTTCCGTGCTGGGTGTCTCTGAGTTTGCTCAAATTAATGTTATTGAGCTTTAAACAGTTGCTGCTAACGTCGGTAGGTAGGTAGATGAAAGAAAAGGAAGTAAAGGGAGGGAAGGAATAGGGGATAGGTAGGTAAATATAGATACAGCTAGAATGAACTAGTTTTTCTCAACTTCCAATCTTTCTTTTGATGAAAGAAATGCTCATACATTGAAAAGACATAGGGAGAGACTCGTGTTCAGAGTTGAGGGGTCTATAATAGAATTCCAGCTATGACAATTCCTTGAAGCCCCCATGTGTGAGCTCACGCCTACTTGTGCACGTGGTGTGTCCTATAAAATAGAGGAGTTGGTCCAGATTCATGCAGAAAGCCTATCCCAGCTTCAACAGCCTAAGCTCTACTCATAACAGGGAGGTTTAGCTGAGAAATTCTCAATACCTGGGCCGGTGTCATGACCTGGCTAATGGGGCAGCCAACGTATATTTTAATTATGGCAAGAAAGCAACTTTTTGATAGAACGGGTGAGCGCAAACATTTGGCAACTTCCTGCATGAGTGCAAATGAAAAGCGATTACATTAGGACTGTTATTTTTTTCAAGAATGACTTCCTTTGTGTGGCAATAGGAGGGTTTCAGGAAATTATTCTTTCTGGCACTGCCGGTGTTTAAGCACCAGAATTAACCTGCATTCAGTACTCTAAAGTAACTGTTTTCCAAGTTAATTAAGTGAATGATTCTTGATGTTTGACAATGAAATATAACATGGGAACAGTATGAGGCAGTTTTCCCCTTTAATTTAAAAAAAAAGGGTCTTGTCTACTCCATGTCATATTAGAGCCGCCATCATTATCTGTAAGCAGACACAGAGCTGATGAGCTTCTTTGGGTCAGACGTTTTTTTTTTTCCTATGCATAAAACAATCCAGACTAGCACTTCTCAAATTTTAGTGTTCATTAGAATAATCTGAAGATCTTTTTTAAATGCAGAGTAGGATACAGTAGTTTGAGATGGGACCTACCGGAGATCCTGCATTTCTATCAGTCTCTCAGGTAAACCTTATGATGTTGCTAACCCATGAACCCCACTTTCAGATCTCTGTATCTATGACAAATCTTCTTATCTATATATGGGGGGAGGGAAAAGAGCGAAGGCGGGAGAGAATGAACCAAGTTGTTCTAAGATGCTGGGGCTGTGATGGGCTCTTCTTACCCATCAGCCAGGACCCCTTGCCCTGTGCATTAACTAAGCTGGGGAGCTCTCAGGGTGAACTGAGCTGTCAGCCACAGCTGTGGCTGAAATCAGATGCGGGTCAAAGGGATGTTACTCTGGGCGCCAAAAGCATCCGCTGTATTAGGACACGGAGGAGAGTGAGGAGAGGATTATGTCTGGCACCCAGAGCGGCCAGACATGAATGTTAACTACCGGGTGCACCAGGAATCCATAGACATGTCCCTGAAATAGACCCATGAACAGATGCTCAGAAGTAGACACCACGAAAGCCAGGTACAGATGCTTCAAAGTCTTCAGACTTAATGAAGAGAAGCACCTGGGTGTCAATGTGGTGTCTGTGCCCTCGTCACGGAGTCACCTGAATGTGCACTGGCTTCTACCTGTGAGGTCAACTTGGTCAGCTTGGGAGCTGGAGATGGGGCTTGGGCGTGGGTGGTGGTGGACTCCACATGCTCAGAAATCCTCATAGAATTGGACTGAAATAACCCTCATTCCTATGCGCTTGGCTAACTGGCCAAGGTTCCAAACAAGCCCAGCTCCAAGGCTGCCTTGCTTTTCGCTTAGGCTGTTAAAGGAACATTCTAAATGCATCTTGTTTCATTCGTCCCTTACGAACAGCTGTTGACCAGAGAGGTCTCTTTTGGCATCAGAGAGGGTTAAAGGAGGAGACGTACAGTTGTGAAATATTCTTTGAATTTCAAATATAATAAGTAACAGAACATCCAAATCAGGAAGGGGGATTCCCCTGACGTTAGGCTGTGGGACTCAGAGGCACTGCCAACTCCCTCATCAATTTTAGGACTCCGAAAAGTGAAGCTCTGTCACTCCCCACACCCTGGTAAGGCCATCTCCTTTATGGCTGTGCAACCATAGAGGCTCGGATGATTAAACATCTCTAATGAGCCTAACAGAAGACAATGGCATCTGTTATTTACCTAGGGGGAAGTCAGGGGGGAAAATGTGTGTGAGCCGGGGATCATTTATGCAGCATTTAACTAGGGCTGGGATGGAAGGGAGCTGGAGGTGGAACATCAGTTAGGCCTAAGCATATGGGAATATTTTCTGATCAAACATAGGACGACTCTGTGTTGTTCAGACCAGGGCAGAAAAGAGAGATGGCAACTCACATAACGCAGGAGTAAAGGGAAATGGCATTTACAGAGCACCTACCGTACACCAGGAACGAACCCTTTCGCGTCTACATATTGCTTTTTCTAGAATGATACAACAAACTCAGTAAATAGTGACTTAAACAGTTTCCATTTTATATGAAGAAATAGATGTTCAGTGACCTTAAGACTTACTTAGTCCTTCAAAGCTAAACATTACTGGAACTTTCAAATGTAGATCTGCTTGAACCCAAGGTCAAGAAATTCCCACTTCGGGTAATTTTTAAAATGTTATTATTATATAATATTAAGGCTGTGGATGAAAGAGGCAAATCGTTAATATACAACGTATGCAAATATGTTTTCTCTAAGTGGGTATTAATTTTGACTCTGTGCTTCCCAGAAGGGAAGTCAGGGAGGGAAATAAGGAATGAAGGTATTTTGCAGAACGATGAGGCCTGTAAACTCTGAAGACAAGGTGTTTAAAGTTCGTTTGGTAGTATCATCTTCAGACTTTATGCACGTAGCTCTTCAGTAAAACAAACAGATACAATTATATGGTTCGTTCATATATATTTATATAGGGCCTCTTATTCCAGCCCTACTCCGCCTATAATGCCTCCTTGAAACCCCACCTCTAATGGTATCCTTCCTGGACTGCTTTAGTCTTTGTGGTAGCTCCCAGTTGTGCGTTCCACAATTTTTCCAGTTATTGAGATACAACTGACATACAGCACTGTGTAAGTTGAAGGTGTGCAGCATGCGGACCTAACTTAGATATACTGTGAAGCGATTACCACAGTAAGTTAACGTCCATCATCTCATATAGACACGCACACACACAAAAAGAGTGTTTTTTCACTTGTGATGAGAACTCTTAGGATGTACTCTCTTAGCAACTTCCAAATATACCATCCAGCAGTGTTCATTAGAGTAAACACATTGTACGTTACGTCCCCCGTACTTATTTATCTTGTAACTGTAAGCTTGTACCTTTGACCACCTTCATCCAATGCCCCCCACCGCCCGCCCCATCTCTGGCAACCACAAATCTGATCTTTTTCTATGAATTTTTCTTTTTAAATTTTTATTGGAATATAGTTGATTTACAAAGTTGTGTTAGTTTCAGGTGTACAGCAAAGTGAATCAGTTATACGTATACGTACGTCCACTCTTTTTTAGATTCTTTTCCCATATAGGTCATTACAGAGTACTGAGTAGAGTTCCCTGTGCTATACAGTAGGTCCTTATTAGTTATCTGTTTTCCATATAGTAGTGTGTATATGTCAATCCCAATTTATCCCCCACCCCTTACCCCCGGTAACCATACGTTTGTTTTCTGCGTCTTTATTTCTGTTTTGTAGATATCTATGAGTTTTTCTTTAAGATTCCAAATGTGTGAGATCATACAGTCCTGTCTTCCTAATTCTCCTTAGCATAGTGCTCTCAAGGTCCATTCATGTTGTCGCAAATGGCAGGATTTCCTTGTTTAACGGTTGAATAATATTTCATTGTATATCTATATTTATATGTATATAAATATATAATAAATATATATATAAATATAAATATATATATATTTATTATATATTTATATATATATTTATTATATATATTTATATATATATTTATATATATTATATAATATATATTATATATATAATATATATAAAAATATATATATATTATATATATTATAATATATATAATAAATATATATATATAATATATAATAAATATATATATATAATATATATAATATATATATATTATATATATAATATATATATAATATATATAATATATATATTATATATATATATTATATATATATAATATATATTTATATATATAAATAAAATATATTTATATATATAAATATATATATTTATATATATATTATATATATATTATATATTTATATATTATATATATATTATATATTTATATATATATTATATATTTATTTATTTATATATATTATATATATAAATATATATATGTATATATGTATATAAATATATATAAATATATATATTTAAATAAATAAAATAAATATATATATTTAAATAAATAAATATGTATATATATAAATATACATATATATATAAATATATATATAAATATATATGTATATATGTATATAAATATATATATAAATATATAAATATATATATAAATATATAAATATATGTATATATATATGTATATATATACTTATCTAAAGATATTATATCACAATTTCTTTATCCATTCATCCATCGATGAACACTTAGGTTGTTTCCATGTCTTGGCGCTTATAAATAATGCTATAGTAAACACGGGGGTGGAGACATCTCTTCAACATGTGTTTTCATTTCCTTTGGAAATACACCAAGAACTGAGATTGCTGGGTCTTTTGGTAGTTCTGTTTTTAAATTTTGGTGGAACCTCCATACTGTTTTCCATAGTGGCTTTACCAGTTTACATTCCCACCAACAGTGTACTAGGATTCCCTTTTCTCCATATCCTTGACAGCATTTGTTCTCTTGTCTTCTTCATAAGAGCCATTCTAACAGATGTGAGAAGATATCTCATGTGGCTTCGATTTGCATTTCCCCAGTGACTGGTGACGCTAAGCACCACTTCATGTACCTGTTAGCCATTTGAATCAACTGTCTTCTTTGGAAAAATGTCTATTCAGGTCCTTTGCCCATTTAAAAAAAATTAATTTATTACTTTTGGCTGCATTGGGTCTTCATTGCTGCCCACGGGCTTTCTCTAGTTGCGGCGAGTGGAGGCTACTCTTCACTGTGGTGTGCGGGCTTCTCATTGTGGTGGCTTCTGTTGTGGAGCACGGGCTCTAGACACGCGGGCTTCAGTAGTTGTGGCTTGTGGGCTGTAGAGCGCAGGCTCTGTAGTTGTGGTGCACGGGCTTAGTTGGTCCACGGCACGTGGGATCTTCCCGGAGCAGGGCTCGAACCCATGTCCCCTGCATTGGTAGGCAGATTCTTAACCACTGCACCACCAGGGAACTACCTGCCCATTTTTTTAACTGAACTACTTTTTGCTACAGAGTTGTATGAGTTTTTAAATATACTTTGGATATTAACTCCTTATCAGATACATGATTTGCAAATATTTGTTCCCATTCTATAGTTTTTCATTTTTTGATTCTTTTGTTGTGTAGAAGCTTTGTAGTTTGATGTAATCCCACTTGTTTATTTTTAAATATCTAAAAAAGAAATCATTGCTAAGACCCATCTCAAGGAGCTTTTTCCCCATCTTTTCTTCTAGTTTTATGGTTTCAGGTCTTTCATTTAAGTCTTTAATTCATTTTGAGTCAGGTCTTTCATTCATTTTGAGTTGATTTTTTGTGAAGGGTAGAAGATAGGAGTATAGCTTCATTTTTGTTTATAGGTGCTTTTTTCCCAGCACCGTTTACTCAAGCATTCTTCAATTTCTCCACTGAGCATTCTTGGGTCCCTGGTTAATTTTAGTTGACCATATATGCTTGGGTTTATTTCTGGGTTCTCAGTTCTGTTCCATTGTTCTATGTGTTTAATGCCTGTACTGTACTGTTTCAATTACTATAGCTTTATAATGCAGTTTAAAATCAAAGTGTGATGCCTCCTACTTTCTTCTTCTTTCTCAGAATTGCTTTGGCTATTTGGGGTCTTTGATGGTTCCATATATTTTAGGACTGTTTTATCTACTTCTGTAAAAAATGCTATTGGAATCTTGATAGGGATTGTGTTGCTTCTACAGATGCCTGTGGGTAGTTTGAACATTTTAACAATATTAATCCTTCTAATCCATGAACACAGGACACCTTTCCATTTATTTGTGTTTTCTTCAATTTCTTTCATCAATGTTTTGTATTTTTCAGTGTAGAGATCTTTCACCTCCTCGGTTAAATGTATTCCCAAGTATTTTATTGTTTTAGATGGAATTGTAAATGAGAAAAATTAATTTTTCAGATAATTCTTTGTTAATGAATAGAAACAGTACTAATTTTTGCATGTTAATTTTGTATCCTTCAACTTTACTGATGTTGTTGATTAGATCTAGGAATTTTTTGGTGGAATATTAAGGATTTTCTATCTATAAAGTCATGTCACCTGCAGGGAAAATTTAACTTCTTTCTTTCCAATTCTGATGCCTTTACTTTTTGTTTTGCTTTCTTGATTGCTCTGGCTAGGATCTCCAGTACTGTGGTGAATAGGAGTGGTGAGAGTGGGCACCCTTGTCTTGTTCCTGATGTTAGAGGAAAAATTTTCAACCTTTCACCATTGAGTATGATGTTAACTGTGGACCTGTCATATATGGCTTTTATTATGTTGAGGTGTATTCCTCCTATGCCCAATTTATTAAGAGTTTTATCATGAATGGATGTTGAGTTTTGTCAAATCCAAATTTTTCTCTGTTGAGATGATCACACAATTTTTTGCTTTCATTCTATTTGTGTGATGTAACTAATTTACATATGCTGAATCAGCCTTGCATTCTAGGGGTAAATCTCGATGATGGTGAGTGATCCTTTAAATGTGCTGTTGAATTTGGTTTGCTAGTATTTTATTGAGCATTTTTATATCTATATTCATGAAGGATATCAACCTACAGTTTTCTTGAATCTTTTCTGGCTTTAGTATCAAGGTAATGTTGGCCTTGTAAAATGAGTTTGGGACTATTCCTTCTTGTTTGATTTTTTTGAAGAGTAGAAGGTTTGGCATTAATTCTTTTTTAAATGTTTGGTAAAATTCACCAGTGAAACCATCTGGTCCTAGGCTTTTCTTTGTTGGAAGATTTTTTTTAAATTACTAATTCAATATCCTTACTAGTTTATTTTTTTCAGTTATACATACATATATATGTGTGTATGTGTGTGTGTATATATATTCTTTTCCATTATGGTTTATTACAGGATATTGAATATAGTTCCCAGTGCTATACAGTAGGACCTTATTTATCCACTCTCTATATACAGTAGTTTGCAGCTGCTAGTCCCAAACTCCCAATCCAGCCCTCCTCTACCCGCCCTCCACCTTGGAACCACAAGTCTGTTCTCTATGTCTGTGAGTCTGTTTCTATTTCATAGATACGTTCATTTGTGCCATATTTTAGATTCCACGTATAAGTGATATCATATGGTATTTGTCTTTCTCTTTCAGACTTACTTCACTTAGTATGATAATCTCTAGGTCCATCCATGTAGCTGCAAAGGACGTTATTTCATTCTTTTTTATGACTGAGTAGTATTCCATTGTGTGTATGTATATACCACATCTTCTTTATCCATTCATCTGTCGATGGACATTTAGGTTGTTTCCATGTCTTGGCTATTGTAAACAGAGCTGCTGTGAACACAGAGGTGCCTGTGTCTTTTCAAATTATAGTTTTGTCCCAGGAGGGGGATTGCTGGATCATATGGCAACTCTTTTTAGTTTTTTGAGGAACTTCCATAGTGTTCTCTATAGTGGCTGCACCAATTTACATTTCCACCAACAGTGTAGGAGGAACCTACACTCTTTAACTGTTCCTAATATTATAGAGCAATTTTAATACTTTTCATAATTCATCAGTTCATATACTAAGTACTCACAGGGCACAAGCCACTGTCCCAACCTTGTAATTGTGCATCTCACAGAATCTAACAGCATTATTAAAGCACTGTGGTCTCAGGCCCAAACTATCATCTCAGCAGATCCAAGTCTGTACTAAGCAGTCAGATCCATGTATTTGGCCAAAGGTTAGTTCAGTTTGAGAGTATACATCCCTGCCACCATCCCAACTCACACTGCTCAAACTGCTTTCTCCTGGTCATGTGTGTGACACCCTTTTCTCCACACCCTCTCCAGCATTTCTTATTTGTAGACTTTTTAATGAAGGCCATTCTGACTGGTGTGAGGTGGTACCTCATTGTAGTTTTGATTTGAATTTCTCTAATAATTAACAATGTTGAGCATCTTTTCATGTGCCTTTTGGCCAACTGTATGTCTTCTTTGGAGAAACGTCTATTCAGGTCTTGTGCCCATTTTTTGATTGGGTTGTTTTGGGTTTTTTTGTTATTGTACGAACTGTTGGTGTATTTTGGAAATTAAACTCTTGTTGGTCACATCATTTGCAAATAATTTCTCCCAGTCCATAGGCTGTCTTTTCATTTTGTTTATGGTTGTGTTTTCTGTGCACAAGCTTATAAGTTTGATCAGGTCCCATTTGTTTATTTTTGTGTTTATTTCTACTTCCTGGGGAGACTGACCTAAGAAAACGTCAGTATGATTTGTGTCAAAGAATGTTTTGCCTGTGTTCTCTTCTAGGAGTTTTATGGTATCGTGTATTATATTTAAGTTTTTAAGTCACTTTGAGTTTGTTTTTGTGTATGGTGGGAGGGTGTGTTCTAACATCACTGATTTACACGCAACTGTCCCAGCACCACCTGCTGAAGAGACTGTTTTTTTCTCATTTTATATTCTTGCCTCCTTTGTCCAAGATTAGTTGTCCATAGGTGTGTGGATTTACTTCTGGGCTCTCTCTTCTATTCCATTGATCCGTATGTCTGTTTTTGTGCCAATACCATGCTGTTTTGATTACTGTAGCTTTGTAGTATTGTCTGAAGTCTGGGAGGTTATGCATCCTGCTTTATTCTTTTGCCTCAGGATTGCTTTGGCAATTCTGGGTCTTCTATGGTTCCATATAAATTTTAGGATTATTTGTTCTAGTTCTGTGAAAAATGTCATGGGTAATTTGATGGGGATTGCATTAAATCTGTAGATCGTTTTGGGTAGTATAGCCATTTAAATAACATTAGTTCTTCCAATCCAAGAGCACGGGATTCAATATCCTTACTAGTAATTGATCTGTTCAGATATTCTGTTTCCTCCTAATTTGGCGTTGGTAGGTAATATATTTCTAAGAATTTTTCCATTTCTTCTAGGATGTCCAGTTTGTTGGTATATAGTTGTTCATAGTAGCCTCTTAGGATGCTTTGCATTTCTGTAGTACCAGATGTAATGTCTCCTTTTTTCCTTTATTAGTCTAGTTAAAGACTTGTCTATTTTTTATCTTTTCAAAGAACTACCTCTCAGTTGTTTTTGTATTGTTTTCCTGTCCTGTTTCTGCTCTAATATTATTTCCTTCTTTCTGCTAACTTTGGGTTTATTTTACTTTTTCTAGTTCCTTGAAGCATAGTTAGCTTGCTTATTTGATATCTTTCTGTTTCTTAATGTAGGCCTTTATTATTATGAACCTCCCTCTTAGAACTGGATTTGCTATATCCCATCAGTTTTGGTATGTTGTGTTTCCAGTTTCATTTGTCTCAAGGTACTTTACTTTACTATTTAATGTCTTCTTTAATCCATTGGTGGTTCAGGAGAGAGCTGTCTGATTTCTGTGTTCAAGAGTTATCCAATTCTCTACTGTTATTGATTTTTAGGTTCATGCCATTTTGGTCAGAGATACTCAGCATGATTTCTATCTTCTTAAAGTTTCTAAGACTTTTGTTGCCTAATATACCATCTATCCTAGAAAACACTCCATATGCACTTGAATGTGTATTCTGCTGTTGAATAAAATGTTTTGTATAAGTCCATCTAGTCTATAATGTTCAAATCCACTGTTTCCTTACTGATTCTCTGGATAATCTATCCACTAGTGAGAGTGGGATATTAAAGTCCCCAACTATTATTGTATTGCTGTTTATTTCTCCTTTTAGTTCTGTTTTTGGTTTATATATTGAGGTGCTCTGATATAGGGTAATTGTAAATATTATAATTGTTAGATCTTCTTGAAGGACTGATGCCTCTATCATCATATAATGTCTTTGTCTCTTTTAATATTTTTAAAGTTTATTTTACCTATTATAAGTATAGCTACTCCTAGCTTTTTATTACTGTTTGCTTGAAATATCTTTTTTTTTTCATTTCTTTACTCTCTCTATGCATATCTTTAGAGCTAAAGTGAGTCTTGTAGGCAGCATATTGTTGGATCTTGATTTTTTTAATGCATTCAGCCATGCTGTATCTTTTGATTAGACAATTTAATTCATTTACTTTTAAAGTAATTATTGATAGGTAAGGACTTACTATTGCCATAATTGTTTTCTGACTGGCTTGTAGATACACTGTTCCTTGCTGCTTATCCTGTTCTTTTGCATGTGTGTTTTGAAGCCTTTTGGTATTAGTATGCTTTAACCTGATTATTATGTTCTTTTGGGTAATCACTACAGTTTTTATCCTTGTGGTTACCATGAGGCTTACATAAAGTATCTTAAAATTAGAACATCCTATTTTGATGTTACAATTTACATATTTTTAATATTTCACAGCCATAACAGTTTAGTTATTTTTACTACATTTGTTTTTAGTTTTTAAACTAGAGTTGTAAATGAAACATCCCCCCATTACCATATTGAAAAATCTGTGATTATAAATTTACCATTACCAGTAAGTTTTATGACATACCTTATGTTTATATGATGTTAATTGGTGTTCTTTTACTTCCACTAGAATGCCCCTTAGCATTTCTTGTAAGGCAGGTCTAGAGGTGATGAACTCGCTCACCTTTCGTTTGTTCAGGAAAGTTATTATCTTTCATTTTTGAATAATTCTTGGTTAGCAGTGTCTTCCTTTCAGTGTTTTAAATGTATCATCCCACCCACTCCTGGCCTGAACGCTGCTACTGAAAAATGCACCTATAGTCTTATGGAGATTCCCGTTTATGTAACTTCCCTCTCTTCCCTTGCTGCTTTCAAAATTCTTTGTATTTGACAATTTAATTATGTGTCCCAGTGTAGCCCTGTTGGGGTTCAACCTATTTTGGATCCGTTAGGCCTCATGGATCTGGATGTCCATTTCTCTCTCCAGGTTTGGGAAATCTCCAACCATTATCGCTTTAAATATACTTTCCTTGTTTCTTCTCCTTCTGGGATTCCCGTAACATGGCTGTTTTTTCTTTTAATTTTGTCCCATTTATCCGGTAGGCTTTCTTCACCCTTCTTCATTCTTTTCTCTTGCTCCTCTGACTAATCCCAAATGCCCCGTCTTCTAGATCACTGATTCTTCTGCATGGATGAATCTACTGTTCAAGCTCTCTATTGAATTCTACTGTAGTTTCCTTTTCCTTTGGGATTTGTTGGTTGAACTTTTGTTCATGAATTGTTTTCCTAATTTCATTTAGTTGTCTTTGTGTGCTTGTAGTTCACTAAACTTTTTAAAAGAGGTTTATTCCAAATTCTTTGACAGTTCATAGGTCTCCATTTCTTACGGTCAGTTAGAAGAGCTTTACTGGTTTCCTTTGGTGGTGTCACACTGACCATTTTTGGGGATCCCCGCTTTCTTATGCCGGTATCTACATGCTTGAGTAGTCTCCTCTTCCAGACTTCAGCAGCCCACTTAATTGGGTTTCTGCATGTGTCGGTCTGTAACGTCCTTGGCAGGTGTGTCGGTCTGTAACGTCCTTGGCAGGTGGGGTCTATTTAGGCAAGGCTTTTGCCCGAGCTCTGAGGTGTTGCCACTCTTGATTTTGCTCCCTGCCCCAATGAGACTGTACAATGGGCTCAGCTAGTTCCTGGGTTCTCTGGTCAGGCTTTCTCATTGGCACGGGCTATATATTATACTCAGCAGTAGAGAGGGCTATGAATGAGCGTCCCTGTCCTGATGGGGCAGCAGAAAAAGGCATCAAGGTCTGGAGGACTCATTGTCTGGGGAATTGAACTAGGCAAGACTATGCCCTGAATTTCCTTGCCTGACAGGGCCACCATTTTGTGCTGCAGATGGGGATAACCCTGGGATTTGCTTTCTCTTCACTGTAAGCAAGGCTGTTAAATGGGCTCCACAGCTTCCTTTGTGCTCTGTTTAGGTCCCCTGGTTGGCAGGCTGTAGTCAGAATTGAGTTCCTGCAAATTAGTTTTTCTGCTCAGACAGGGCCCTTTGTAGGCTCTAAGGCTGGCAAGGCTCTTATTTGGAGGTCAAATTAGGCAGAACTTGGTACCAAGTTCCCTGGCCTCAGTAGCCGCTGTCCCAGTTCTGCAGATGGGTAGGACCACCGACCAGGTTCTTGGTGGCAGTGTAACTGGAGGTGCAAGATGGGCTACACAGATTCCTGGGAACTCTGGTTAGGGTTCCTTGTTGGGTGGGGCTGTACGTTAGCTTCCCTGCCCAGTCAAGCTGCAGAATAGGCCCCTGGCCCAGCAAGGGCTTTGTTTGGGAATTAAATAAGACAGACCTGTATGCTAAGCTCCCTGGAGAAGACGGGTCACCATCTTGACTCTGCAGGCACAAAGCCGCCGGTCATGTTCTCTCTTCAAATACCACTGTAATCAGGGCTGCAGGGTATGCTACCAAGATTCCCAGGAACACTGGTTAGAGGCTGTATGCAGCAGTGGGCTACAGCTTAGTTTCTCTGCACAGGGGGGGCAGGGGAGCCACAGAAAAGGCCCCAAGGCTGATAAGACCCATTTGGGGACTAAGGAGGCAGTCCTGTCTGTCAAACTGTTTGCAGAGACCAGCCAGTGACCCCAGATGGGCAGAACCCCTGGCCAGGCTCCCTGCTCAGGTGCTGCTACGCTAAGTCATTTTCCAGGTGCTGCAGCTTCCTGGTTGAGCAGGGCCATGAGTTAGCTCCCCTAAGGGTATAGGGGACAGGCTCAGCCTGAGCTTTTCCTCTGAGGCCCCAAATCAGGCAGACCTGTACCCCACTGAGTTGCCACCACCTCAGCTCAGCAGATGAGTGAAGCTAGTGGTTAAGACTTCTACTTGGGCACTGCAGGTAGGAACTCAGTTGGCCAAGATCCAAGTGTGTGTTTGTTGTTCAAACCCCTCCCCTCTTCTCCATGACAATCTGATTCTGAATGGGAACTCCCAAGAAGTTACCCACATTGCTGGGGCAGCTGGATGTCCACCCTGGGCCTTCTTTTCTCACTGGAGGAGCCCTCCTGGGGTGGTGCTGCACCAGCCTGGGGAGGGGCAATGTGGTCAGTGTGTAGCTGCTCGTCTTACCCTTCTTGTGTGGTCTGTCTCCGCCCTGTGTTCTAGGATTTTCTCAGCCGTGTCTTGTCCAGGAATAGTTGCTCTGTGAGGGGGAATGAAATCAGTAGCTCCCCATGGCGCCATCTTGATGGCATCACCCACACCCCGTAATTCATACCTGTGCAGCCTTCTCGTTTCCTCCTGCCTCTCAGGGTTTCCTGATGGCAGTGAAATCACTGCATCCTTCATATGTCTCTATTACAAGGTACAGTAGAGATGGATGGCTCACCCACTGCTGTTGCAAAGTTCTGCTTTCTTTCCCCCTTGGAGACCTGATGCCAGCAGGCAAGTGTAACTTCGGTGTGAGTAGAGCATGAATTAAATTCTTGCTAATCTTCCAAAGAATGCTACGAGGGAAGCTTGATGAGTAAACAGGCCACAAAAGGAAAGGTAGGATTCCCCAAATCGTTCAGCCAGTAGGTTGTGGCTCTGGAGGTGGAGGAGGAACCTCTTTCCCTGGGCCCTCCCATCCTACTTGGAGTTTACGAAGCCTACCTTTGGTCGGGGCATTTATATTTCCTTCTGCCTAGAACCCAGTTTCTCTTGTTCTTTTCTTGGTTGTGGTTTTCAGACCTTCATCCATCAGGTGTTTGCTCAAATGGCAGTCCTTCAGAAAGGCCTTACCTGACCACTTAATTTTTTTCGTAAAGAAAGACTTAACATGATCTGCAATTTTTCAGTCATTTAGTTGTTTGTCTGCTTATTTATTGTCTGGACTTCCTCTAGAATTTAACTCCTTATTCACTACAGTAGCCCCTGTGCCTCAGAATCTTCATGTGCTCCTCCCAAATAGTGGGAGAATAAATGAACTGGGGGTAAAGTATGCCTTAGATGGTTCCTGCATGGTAGGAGCATCACCTGTATTACATCACTGTCAGACATGCACAGCCTCACGCTAGAACTAGAATCCGAGTGGGGACCCAGCACTCTACATTGTAACAGGCCCTCCAAGTGCTTCTGATGCATGCTCCAGCTTGAGAGCGCCTAGGGGGGCAGTGATTCTTTATTGATCTTGAATATGCATCTGAACAGACCTAGGATACCTTAGTAGAATGCAGATTCTTGTTCAGTAGGTCTGGGTGGGGGGAGGTGTCAGGGAACCTGCATTTCTAACAAACCCAGGTGGCACTCACGCTGCTGACCACTTACTTGCCCCTCAAGCAAGTGGTCAGCAGCATCTTTGCAGTAACCTGGGAAGCTATAAGAATCACTGATGCTGGTCCCTCCCTTAGATGTTCTGATTTAATTGGCCTGGAGTACAGCTACACGGGGGTCTTTTTAAAAGCTCCTCAGGCAATTCTAATGTGCAGGCAAGGCTGCGAACTGCCACCCTGGAAGGTTTTCAGGTGTGTGCATCCTCGGAACACCACTGGGTGTGCAGACAGGTGACACACGGCAGCTCAGGGCAGCTCTGAGCCAGGGTCTGCATAGAGTTCAGACACCATAAGACACAAGACCTGAGGGTTCTGTGGGAGACCTAAAAAAGGAAGTCTATGGGGAGACAAACTCAAGGAGAAACTGTAAGCAGTGGGGGAAACTAACTCCCTCAGCCCACTTACCGACCTAGATCTGCAAACACGTCCGCTCGATACAAGGATTCGATGCTGCTCAATCCACACAGATCCAATGAGAACAAAAACCAGCGATGATTTCGTCTTGAAGATAAAACTCCTATGGATAAACAAATGTTCCAGGGATTACACTAGCTGGCCAGGTTAATTGAAAATGACTCCAATAATTAGTTTTGTGCATTCAGTTTGTTATTAGTGCAGATGCTTTTCACAGAAGGGACAAAAGCTCCTAAGTGAAACCTCTCTGGCTTTTCTGTCATTCCTCTGAACTTGTGTTCTAAAAAATGGATCATGCATTCAGAGGGTTCGCTAGATTTAAAATAAATCATCCCTTTGGTGTACACAGCCCCATATACATTGGGTTATATACCTTGAGATGAAGAGACATAAACAGGTGGTGTTTTGTTCCTATTAACGTGCCCAGTGGGACTTCTTAAAAGAGGGTTGATGTTTATTAGGATGTTTTCAAGAATGCTCTCTAAAATGCACAAGAACATGAATATAAATACTGTTGCTAATAAATTAGATTTTTAAAAGAGGAATGTGAAAGAAGGCATTATGAATGTAACAAACAAGACGCAGGAAGTGGGTTGTTAACCCTGAATCTACCTCCCAGATTCTCCATTTCATCATCTCAGGATGCTATAGGGATGAACAGGAAGTTCTGGGAGGCATTATGCAGAATAGTGTTAAGATACCACGTTTGACTAAAAACAGAACTACCATATGATCCAGCAATTCCACTCCTGGGAATATATCCAGACAAAATGCTAATTCAACAAGATACACGTTCCTCTATGTTCACAGCAGCACTACTGACAATAGCCAAGACATGGAAACAACCTAAATGTCCATCAACAGAATGGATAAAGAAGATGTGGTGAGGGTGTTGGCCCCGCCCACTCGAGCCTGGGAACCCTACTGAGCTCTTATGCCAGTCCCCTGCCCTACAAAGCCCTCTCCGGGCCACGTGGGTCCTGGGGGCATAGGAGGGAGGCAGGTGGGAGGGGCACTCCAGGACCTGAAGAGCAGGAGAGGAGCAAGGACATTGGCCCCGCCCACTCAGGCCCGGGAAGCCTGCTGGGCTCCCAGGTGGGGACCCCCACCCTCTGAGACCAGAGGCAGGAGGCACGCCTGGGCCCCTTCCATTCTATAAGCCACACCCCCAGGGCATTTTCCAGCCCTCTGGGTCCTAAGCATAGGCCCTGCCCTCCACAGCCAAGGCCTTTTCCACTGTCTCACCCCCACACACCCCCACTGCACAGCTTGCAGGATCTTGGTTCACAAGCTGGGGGTCAGGGAGAAGCTCCTGCAGTGAGAGCTCTGAGTCCAAACCACTGGACTAACAGAGACCCTCAGACCCCCAGGGAATATTCATCTGAGTGAGGTCTCCTACAGGTCCTCATCTCAGCACCAACCCAGCTCTACCCAGCAGCCTACAAACTCCACTGTTGGAAGCCTCAGGGCAAACAACCAGTAAGACAGGAACACAATCCCACTCATCCAAAAAAAAAAAAAAAAATGAGATGGCAAAAAAAATATGTCACAGATGAAGGAACAAGGTAAAATCCTACAAGACCAAATAAATGAAGAGGAAAGAGGCAATCTACCTGAAAAAAGAATTCAGAGTAATGAGAGTAAAGATGATCCAGAATCTCAGAAATAGAATGGAGACGTGGATTGAGGAAATAAATGTTTAACAGAGATCTAGAAGCACTAAAGAACAAAGATGAACAACACAATAACTGAAATGAAAAATACACCAGAAGGAATCAATAACAGAATAACTGAGGCAGAAGTTCCTGGTAACAGGAACATACCTATTAATAATAACCTTGAATGTAAATGGATTAAATGCCCCAACCAAAAGACAGACTGGCTGAATGGATACAAAAACAAGACCCATATATATGCTGTCTACAAGAGACCCACTTCAGACCTAGGGACACATACAGACTGAAGGTGAAGGAATGGAAAAAGATATTCCATGCAAATGGAAATCAAAAGAAAGCTGGAGTAGCAATACTCATATCAGATAAAATAGACTTTAAAATAAAGAATGTTACAAGAGACAAGGAAGGACACTACATAATGATCAAGGGATCAATCCAAGAAGAAGATATAACAATTATAAATATATATGCACCCAACACAGGAGAACCTCAATACATAAGGCAAATGCTAACAGCCATAAAAGGGGAAATTGACAGTAACACAACGATAGTAGGGAACTTTAACACCCCACTTTCACCAATGGACAGATCATCCAAAATGAAAGTAAATATTGAAGCAGTAGCTTTAAATGACACAATAGACCAGGTAGATTTAATTGATATTTATAGGACATTCCATCCAAAAACAGCAGATTACACTTTCTTCTTAAGTGCACATGGAACATTCTCCAGGATAGATCACATCTTGGGTCATAAATCAAGCCAAGGAAAATTTACAAAAATTGAAATCATATCAAGCATCTTTTCTGACCACAACACTATGACACTGGAAATCAACTACAGGAAAAAAAAAACTGTAAAAAGCACAAATACATGGAGGCTAAACGGTGCACTACTAAATAACCAAGAGATCACTGAAGAAATCAAAGAAGAAATAAAAAGTACATAAAAACAAATGACAATGAAAACACAACGGCCCAAAACCTATGGGACACAGCAAAAGCGGTTCTAAGAGGGAAGTTCATAACAATACAATCTCACCTCAAGAAAAATCTCAAATAAACAATCTATCCCTACACCTAAAGCAACTAGAGAAGAACAAAGAAAGAAGAACAAACAAAGAAGAACAAAGAAAACCCAGTCAGCAGAAGGAAAGAAATCATAAAGATCAGAGCAGAAATAAATGAAATAGAAACAAAGAAAACAGTAGCAAAGATCCATAAAACTAAAAGCTGGTTCTCTGAGAAGATAAACAAAATTGATAAACCATTAGCCAGACTCATCAAGAAAATAACAGAGAAGACTCAAATCAATAGAATTAGAAATAAAAAAGGAGAAATCACAACTGACACTGCAGAAATACAAAGTTATAAGAAACTACTACAAACAACTCTATGCCAATAAAACGGACAACCACAAAGAAATGGACAAATTCTTGGAAAGGTACAATTTTCCAAGACTGAACCAGGAAGATTTAGAAAATATAAACAGACCTATCACAAGTAATGAAATTGAAACTGTGATTAAAAATCTTCCAACAGACAAAAGTCCAGGACCAGATGGCTTCACAGGCAAATTCTATCAAACATTTTGAGAAGAGCTAACACCCATCTCAAACTCTCGCAAAAAACTGCAGAGGGAGAAACACTCCCAAATCCATTCTATGAAGCCACCATCAACCTAATACCCAAACCAGAAAAAGATATCACAAAAAAAGAAAATTATAGGCCAATATCACTGATGAATATAGATGCAAAAATCCTGAACAAAATACTAGCAAACAGAATCCAACAATATATTAAAAAGGATCATACACCATGATCAAGTGGGATTTATCTCAGGGATGCAGGGATTCTTCAATATACGCAAATCAATCAATGTGATACACCACATTAACAAATTAAAGAATAAAAATCATATGATCATCTCAATAGATGCAGAGAAAGCTTTTGACAAAATTCAACACCCATTTATGATAAAAACTGTCCAGGGCTTCCCTGGTGGTGCAGTGGTTGAGAGTCTGCCTGCCGATGCAGGGGACACGGGTTCATGCCCTGGTCTGGGAAGATCCCACATGCCGCGGAGCAGCTGGGCCCGTGAGCCATGGCCACTGATCCTGTGTGTCCGGAGCCTGTGCTCCACAACGGGAGAGGCCACGACAGTGAGAGGCCCGTGTACCGCAAAAAAATATATATATATATATACTGTCCAGAAAATGGGTAGAGGGAGTCTACCTCAACATAATAAAGGCCATATATAACAAACCCACAGCAAACATCATACTCAATGGTGAAAAACTGATAGCATTTCCACTAAGATCAGGAAAAAGATAAGGATGTCCACTCTCGCCACCCTTATTCAACATAGTTTTGGAAGTCCTAGCCATGACAATCAGAGAAGGAATAAAAGGAATACAAATTGGAAAAGAAGTAAAACTGTCACTGTTTGCATATGACATGATACTATACATAGAGAATCCTAAAGATGCCACCAGAAAACTACGAGAACTAATCAATGAATTTGGTAAGGCTGCAGGATACAAAATTAATGTACAGAAATCTCTGGCATTCCTATACAGTAACAACGAAAAATCAGAAAGAGAAATTAAAGAAACAAGCCATTTACCACTGCAACAAAAAGAATAAAATACCTAGGAATAAACCTACCTAAGGAGGCAAAAGACTTGTACTCAGAAAACTATAAGACACTGATGAAAGAGATTAAAGATGACATAAACAGATGGATAAAAATGCCATGTTCTTGGAAGAATCAATATTGTGAAAATGACTATACTACCCAAAGCAGTCTACAGATTCAATGCAATCCCTATCAAACTACCAATGGCATTCTTCACAGAATTAGAACAAAAGAATTTTACAATTTGTATGGAAACACAAAAGGCACTGAATAGCCAAAGCAATCTTCAGAAAGAAAAACGGAGCTGGAGGAATCAGGCTCCCCAGCTTCAACCTATACCACAAAGCTACAGTAATCAAGATGGTATTATACTGGCACAAAAACAGAAATATAGATCGATGGAACGGGACAGAATGCCCAGAGATAAACCCACTCACATATGGTCACCTAATTTATGACAAAGGAGGCAAGAATATACAGTGGGGAAAAGGCAGCCTCTTCAATAAGTGGTACTGGGAAAACTGGACAGATACATGTAAAAGAATGAAATTAGAACACTCCCTAACACCATACATAAAAATAAACTCCAGATGGATTAAAGACCTAAATGTAAGGCCAAACACTATAAAATTCTTAGAAGAAACCATAGGAAAAACACTCTTTGACATAAACCACAGCAAGATCTTTTTTGACTCACCTCCTGAAGTAATGAAAATAAAAACAAAAATAATCAAATGGGACCTAGTTAAACTTAAAAGCTTTTGCACAGCAAAGGAAACCATAAACAAGACAAAAAGAGAACCCTCAGAATGGGAGACAATTTTTGCAAATGAAACAATGGACAAAAGGATTAATCTCCAAAATATACAGACAGCTCATGAAGCTCAATATCAAAAAATCAAATACAATTAAAAAATGGGTGGAAGACCTAAATAAACATTTCACCAATGAAGACATACAGATGGCCAAGAGGCACATGAAAAGATGCTCAACATCACTAATTATTAGAAAAATACAAATCAAAACTACAATGAGGTATCACCTCACACCGGTCAGAATGGCCATCATCAAAAAATCTACAAACAATAAATACTGGAAAGGGTGTGGTGAAAAGGGAACCCTCCTGCACTGTCGGTGGTAATGTAAATTGATACAGCCACTGTGGAGAACAGTATGGAGGTTCCTCAGAAAACTAAAAATAGAACTACCACACAACCCAGCAATCCCACTACTGGGCATATACCCTGAGAAAACCATAATTCAAAAAGAGACATGTACCAAAATGTTCACTGCAGCACTATTTACAATAGCCAGGACATGGAAGCAACCTAAATGTCCATTGACAGATGAATGGATTAAGAAGATGTGGCACATATATACAATGGAATATTACTCAGCCATAAAAAGAAATGAAATTATTAGTAGAGAGGTGGATGGACCTAGAGTCTGTCAGAGTGAAGTAAGTCAGAAAGAAAAAGAAATACCAGTTGCTAACGCATATATATGGAATTTTTAAAAAATGGTACCGATTAACCTAGTGTCAGGGCAGGATAAAGACGCAGACATAGAGAATGGACCTGAGGACACAGTGGCAGGGAGGGGGAAGCCGGGGTGAAGTGAGACTCGCATCGACATATATACACTACCAAATGTAAAATAGCTAGCTAGTGGGAAGCAGCAGCATAGCACAGGGAGACCAGCTCAGTGTTTTGCAATGACATAGAGGGGTGGGATAGGGAGGGTGGGAGGGAAGCTCAAGAGGGAGGGGATGTGGGGATATATGTATACATATAGCTGATTCACTTTGCTGTACAACAGAAACTAACATAGTAGTGTGAAGCAGTTATACTCCAGTAAAGATCTATTGAAAAAAAATCCCTCACTACTATATATAAAATAGATAACCAACAGGGACCAACTGTATAGCACAGGGAACGATGTTCAATATTTTATAATAATCTGTAAGGGAAAAGAATCTGAAACATATGTGTGTGTGTATGTGTGTGTGTGTATAAACTGAATCACTTTGTTGAAACTAACACAACATTGTAAATCAACTATACTCCAATTTTTTTAAATGATGAAAAGTCATATAAAAGATATGGCGTATATATATACAATGAAATACTTCTCAGCCATAAAACAGAATGAAATAATGCCATTTGCAACAACATGGATGGACCTAGAGATTATCATACTAAGTGAAGTAAGTCAGAAAGAGAAAGACAAATACCATATGATATCAGTTATATGTGGAATCTAAAATATGACACAAATGAACCTATCTATGAAACAGAATCACAGACACAGAAAACAGATTAGTGGTTGCCAAGGGGAAGGGGGTTGGGGGAGGGATGGAGTGGGATGCCAGGGTTAGCAGATGTAAGCTATTATATATAGGATGGATAAACAACAAGGTCCTACTGTATATAGCACAGGGAACTATATTCAATATCTTATGACAAGCCATAATGGAAAAGAATATGAAAAAAGAACATACATATGTATAACTGAATCACTTTGCAGTGTAGCAGTAAGTAACACAACATTGTAAATCAACTATACTTCCTTTTAAAAAAGAAAAAAGACCAGGTTTGGAGAGTCTAGGAGGTGACATGACCACACCCTTTTCTGGGAAGGATCTCTTACAGGCCCCACCCTCGTGGAGGGAGCCAGCCAGCCAGAGCCAGGCGAGGTCTGTAGTAAATGACCCTGTCCTCCCTGGTCATAGTTGATTGGTAGACACAGTGTAAACCTGGCTAAGTTCTCTCTCCAGAAAATCAGAAAATTGGAATAAGGTGATACCGAGTCTGGGAGTCTTAGGAATGAGCCACTTGAATGCATCAGTCTAGAGCAGTGCTCTGCTGTAGAACCTTCTCAGTGATGGAAATGTTCTATAGCTTGCACTGTCCAATACAGTAGCCACATGTGGATATCAAGCAACTGAAATGTGGCTACTGTGACTGAGGAACTGACTTTTTAATTTTACTTAAATTTACATTTAATAGCTAGTGTCTATTGTACTGGACAGCACACCTCTAGAGGCCACTTTTATGGCCTTCAGCTTCTACTACGGAATCCCCAGAGCCTCTTTGGTTATCTCCTTTGCCAAGTTCAGCTGTTGCATCAGTTTCACAAGACACCCTAGGAGCTTTCCAGTAAATCCCCCAATTTACTTCAGCTAGCCAAAGGTGCCTTAATTAAGATAGGGTGTTAATTAAGTTAAAAGCTTAAATACCATCCTTTTGCAGAGGGATGTCTGTCCATCACATTAAAACCATCCATATGTGAAGATGCTGGACCTCCTCTTGCCCATGGGTATTCTACCAAAGTAGGAAAGAAGAAGGTGGATTAATTCTTTAATGCCTAATACCCTAAGCAAACTATCTTCTGAAGTCACAGGGCGATCCTATTTGAAACAGAAAAGAATTAGTGGCGGGACTTATTTATGTCAGCGTTACGTGAGACTCAGCATTAGCCTGGGGATCTGGAAAATCTGAGCTCACATTCTACCTTTCCCCTTTCCCTGGATGAGGTGTGACAAGCTATGTAGTCACTATAAGTCTCAGCAGCCTCATGATTTTAAGGAAGCCTTAAAACCAGACTATCATTAAGATCATTCTACTTCTGTTAGACTGTAATAAGCTATAAGCCGTGAGGGCCCTGCCACTGTCTTACTCACTGTTGTGTCCTCACAGAGCCAGTGTGGAATAACACTGTAGTTGATGGCATCTCGGATTGGGTCCAGGGGGCAAATGGAAACTTCATCTTGAAGGTGAACCAGATTTGGGCCAAAGGTGAACAAACTCCAGAGGTTGTACAGGCAGTCATTCCATTGGGAGTGTCCCAATTTGACATTCATGGGCACAGTCTGATTACGGGTGACCCTGAGCCTCTTCTCTATGCCATGAGCTTTGGTTCCCCTGATCATAAATAATAAGACAAATGGGGACTTTCCAATTTAAACATTGCAACCATTATCACACAATAGTTTATCTAACTCTAAAAGTTTGTGAGGCATCCTTGTCTTACCATCACTGCCACCATCATCACATCATGGTTACTCCTTTGCAGATGGGGACACCAAGGCTCAGAGAGAGGAAGCCAGCTGATTCAGATCCCACTGTTAATAAGTGGATGAGGCAGAATTCACAACCGGGTCTTCTGACTCTAAATTCAACACTTAGTAGAGAAGAACATCTGTATCTGCTTTAAAATTTTACGGAGACAGATGAAATACCATATGTTTAATACTTTGGAGAGAAAATGTGAAGCAAATAAAGTTTGCATTTTAAGAGATGAGAAGGGCAAGGGTGTCATTCTTTTTTGGGTCTGCGTTTTGAGGTATGTTCTTGAAAGTCTGGTGCGTGGTTGTTACCTACAGTATAAAAGTAGACTAACAATTATGGGGAAATCTTGAGAGCAGACCTTCCATGTAAGCCAGATTACTGTTGTCCTGTGTTTAATTGTAGCCAATTCTTTTGGTACCTGGCATCTGCTATTGTTCTCAGTAAACCCTTAACAACAGCCCAATATGGTCAATACTACAATCCTTAATTTTAATATGAAGATGGTTTGATACAGAAAAGCTAAATGATGTGTCTAAGATCACAGAACTACAAGCTGACCAAGCCAAAATTCACATCTCAGATCTGACTGCAGAGCACAAGTTCTAATGCGACAATTTCCTTCTTGTTAATTACGAACCTTTAATAAAATTTCACCTTAATGATTCATCTGTGTTTTATTGGTACCACATGAAAAGAAGCCAGTATCCACACTGGTGATATCATAGGACTTCTAGGGGTCAATATGATGGTGACAAAAGCATCAGCATGAGAAACCCCAAGGTGAGGTCAGACTTTCCTAGATATTTCCTCACTGGTGCCAACATCAGAATAAAGTACCATGGATTTTCTTAAACGTGGGGGTGGGGGATGAAGCAGAAAACTACCTTAACACTCTTACTAGATCATATCTGACAGAATGCCCCTTATTCATCTTGGTACTACATAACCAAGCTCAGAGCCAGATACAGTAGAAGCTGTTGGATATATGAATCATTCTGACTCCTAATACTGATAATAGGTAAGCTCACACACACTGTGCTCCAGCCTTTGTCTTATTTTAATCTCCTGTAAAGCACCATTTATGTATTACATGTGAAGAAGGCAGGAAGATGAATGTGAGGTTAACACGTATTATATTTTCTCATTAAAAGTTATAGTCGGGCTTCCCTGGTGGTGCAGTGGTTGGGAGTCTGCCAGCCAATGCAGGGGACATGGGTTCGTGCCCTGGTCCGAGAAGATCCCACATGCCGCGGAGCGGCTGGGCCCGTGAGCCATGGCTGCTGAGCCTGCTCGTCCGGAGCCTGTGCTCCGCAACGGGAGAGGCCACAGCAGTGAGAGGCCCGCGTACCGCCCAAAAAAAAAAAAAAATATATAGTCACCTATTACAGGAACACCATCACTTGAGGTATGTGGTTAAGGAAGAACCTGTATTTGGACCAAAATGAGGTCCCCTCCAGAAGGTTCTACTATATCAGGGACATCATGGGGCATGGTGGGAATTTTTTGAACAGGCCAGGCCAGGTGAGCATCCGTGAAACCCATGCTGAGGATGCATTTGGGGGACCTTAGATATTGAGGTCATTAACACCTGAAGTTACTCCTCTCACAACAGGCTACCTTGGAGATGGATAGCCACCTACTATGAAAGTGAGATTTCATGGTTTCTAGGTTAGTGATGACTTTGATGTTCCAGTGCTGGGGATTACTGATCTGTCTTTGGTCTGAATTCACCTAACCTACTTTATGGTCTATAATAAGGGACTGTTGGACTAGAGAGTTTCTATCAGTATCAAGGGCTGAAATCACATACATGGCTCTTTTGTTTGTAACTCTCATGCTCCCAAGAGTGAGAGGCGGTCAAAGACGGTGTGGCCAAGAATGTAGAGAAAATCAGGTAATGGCATATTATCAAGAACTGGAGGGCACTGAGATGGTTAGTTAGGAGGAGAGATGCTCGTAAGGAAGGAAAGATTTGTTTTTCACATTCCTCTAGGGCTGGTTATTCAATGATAATCAAAATGTTC
Source organism: Leucopleurus acutus (assembly GCF_964270905.1). Classification (NCBI taxonomy): domain Eukaryota; kingdom Metazoa; phylum Chordata; class Mammalia; order Artiodactyla; family Delphinidae; genus Leucopleurus; species Leucopleurus acutus. Next base: position 20,709,813 of record NC_139162.1, read on the forward strand.
TGTTTGATCCAAGAATTAATGGGAGGGGGGGATTACGGAGAAAGAGATTTTACCTAGACTGAACGTGCCTTAAGACAAGGGGCCGTGTCTACGCCATAATCTCCATGTGTCACATTGTGTCAACCACGTCATCCAATATTAACAACCGTTTGCTGACAAGCTGAACAAAGTGATTAAACGTATTCAACAAGGGACTTTATAGGAGTCAGAACTGTCTGAAAAGTATAAGGACTTCCTGGGCTGGTTATCAATTCTGTCACTAGATGCTTATTATCAGAGTCTGGAGAGTCGCCTGTCAGGTGATCTGTCCGTGTGAGAGATGCCCTGATAGGCAATTTTCTAAGATGCCACAGTGGTATAAACATAGTCCACTATGGTGGACACATTATAATATAAATCACTAATCATATATCAGTCCTTGGAGTCAGTTGCCTTAGTGAAGTGGGTTTGGGATTTGAGTGGCAAAGACCCTGAAGTGCGAGGGAGAGCTCTGACTGGGGAGGAGGACATAGTAGGGGAGGCCAGGTCTTCGATTAAAAATGTACCGTTAGAACAACCAGTTATAATGTTGCCCAGGAACCTAATGTCTTTCCCCCCAGGACCTGTTGGCGGCTCTGCCAAGGTCTTGGGGGGTTACCTTTTGTGAGTCTGGCGGAAGTAGAGAGGAACTTCCATCTCTTATGAACTAGACACATTAGTTGTCATTTCTCTATTATCAGGTTTTCCCCACACCCTTGAATCAAGAGTTTGACAGATACCTACTTACAGTGCATACATGCATCTATCCATCTATACATCCCTCTCTTCCCCATTCCTGGAAAGTACACTGTAGTGGGCTTCAAGTGATCTCCTATAAACTTCCATGTGACCAGGGCCAAGGCACTTAATCTCTGTAAAAGGAGGCATCTGCTGAGTTTCCTCCTAGAGTCTTTCCCTTTTCTAATGTATCATTACACAATGTGCAGTACAGGCATAGTGCAAGCTAAAGATATAACACCTGTTTCCTAATCTAAGGGAACTTTGGACCTCGATTTGTAGAATCACACAAGTGATAACACAAGGCAACAACCAAAGCCACATGACTGGGCAGAATATGGTTGTGTTGAAAGAAAAGAGGGAGCGGTAAGTTCTGCTAAGGGTCAGGAGAGGGAGAAATCCCAGGGAGGAATTCATGGAAAAGCTGGATAGAGAGCTAAGTTTTTATGGATAAGAATTCAACTGATGGAGAGAAGCAAGGAGGGATCGGATCAAGATGGCAGAAGAGTAGGACGTGGAGCTTACCTTCTCCCACAGAAACATCAAAGATACATCTACATGTGAAATGAGATTCTCACAGAACATCTACTGAATGCTGGCAGAAGACCTCAGACTTCCAAAGGGCAAGAAAAATCTCCACATAGCTGGGTAGGAAAAAAGAAAAAAGGCAAAAAAAAAAAAAAAAAAAAAAAAAAAGAGGAATCAGGACAAGCCCTGCGCCCTTGGGAGGGAGCTATGAAAGAGGAAAGGCTTCCGCACCCTGGGAAGTCCCCTTACGGGCGGGGAGATCAGCCAGGACAGAGGAGGAGCTTCAAAGACTTGGAGGAGAAGGCAGCAACCAGTTTGCAGAGGGCAAAGCAGAGACAGACCTACACAGACAGTCCGTGCCACTGCCTGGCACTCCCCAGCCTGACATGCTCCCCTGCTGGGGCAGGCAGGGCCTGGGTGCTGAGGCTTAGGCTTCAGAGGTCAGACCCAGGGAGAGGACGGGGGTTGGCTGCATGGAGACAGCTTGAGGGGGCTAGGGGGCTAGGGTTGCTAGGACAACCAAGGGAGTCTGGGAAGAAGCCAGGGCCCGCCAGAGAGGCAAGGTGCCATTGTTTGGGGGTATGCGAGGAGAGGGGCAGGACCACCATAGGAGCTTCTTTATCCAGGCATGCGGTCTCAGGTGGCAGGGTACTGCCTACTTGCACTCCAAGGGCAGGTGTGAGCTACTGCTGCCATCTAAGACTCCAGAGGCAGGCACGGACTCCTGCTGCCTCCAAGGGTCCCACAACTGGGCACCAACCACTGTCTCCATCTCCTCAGGCGTGTGCACAACCCACCACCTCCAAGGGTCCCATGCCTGGGCACCAACCACTGCCCCCGCCTTCTCGGGAATGCACCTGGGCCGCATAACTGCACACCCCCTATCAAGGGGATAATGGCAAGCACACACTGAGTACAGAGATGGCAAGCATCCAAACCAAAAAGAGCCCCCATGCCAAAAAAATATTAAATCCACACAAGTTATGCAGGGATGCTCCCATGTATAAATAGTCCTCCAAGACTAAAATAGATAATTGCTTCTCCTAGATTCACAGAGTAAGAGAATTATAAGCAAAATGAAGAAGCAGAGGAACCACTCCCAGTTGAAAGACCAAGAGAATTCCCCTGAAGGAACAAACAATGAAGCAGACCTCTTCAGTCTAATAGACACCAAGTATGAAAAGGAGGTAATGAAAATACTGAAGGTGTTAATAAAGGCTACTGCCAGAAATGCAGACTAGTGTAAAAAGGAACTAGAAACTATAAGTAGGAGCCAAGAAAAATTAGACAATTCATTTGCCTAGATGAAAGCTGAGCTAAAGGCAATGAATAGCAGAAGGAATAATGCAGAAGAAAGAATAAGTGATCTGGAAGATAGAATAATGGAAATTACCCAATCAAAACAGTGGACAGAAAACCAAATGAAAGCAATATAACAGACCTATGGGATAATATAAAGCATGCCAATCTATGGGGATTCCAGAAGGAGAAGAAAGAAAAGGGGATTGAAAATGTATTTGAAGAAATTGTGGCTGAAAACCTCCCAAACCTAAAAAAGGAAACAGATATCCAGATACAGGAAGCACAGAGGGTCCCAAACGAGATGAACCCAAACAGACCTACACCAAGACATATTATAATAAAACTGGCAGAAGTTAAAGAGAGGATTCTAAGGGCAGCAAGAGAGAAAAAAAAATAGTTAATTACTCTTTTAACTTTCCCTTAAGGGAACTGCCATAAGGCTATTAGCTGATTTCTCTACAGAAATGCTGCAGGCCAGAGGGAGTGGCAAAAATATATTCAAAATCTTGAAAGGGAAAAATCTGTGACATAGAATGCTCTACCCAGCAAAATTCTTTCTCCTCCTATTCTAAATGATAAAGAATTTCAGACAAGCAAAAACTAAAAGAACACAGCAATACTAAACCCACCCTAAAAGAAACACTGAAAGGTCTTCTCTAAATAGAAAAGAAGAAGATATAGGAAGGAGGAAATCACAATTGGAAAGTAAATCACTTAAATTAGCCAGTATACAGATCAAAAAGAAAAAAAAACTATTTGTGAAAGCAATGATGTACACAAGGAATAGCAAAAGGATAAATATGAAGATGTAAAAAAGGACATCAAAATCATAAAATATGGGGAAGGAGGGTAAAAAAATGTAGATTCTTTTTTTTAGAATGTATTTGAGCCTATATGCCTGTTAGTCTAAAGCAAGCAGATACAGGAAAGGGTTAACATACTTGAAAAACAGGGCAACCACAAATCAAAAACATACAATAGATTCACAAAAAACAAAAAGAAGAGAACACAAGCATAAAATAAAATCATCAAACCACAAAAGGAAAAAGAAAGGAACAAAGAAACATAGAATCAACTGGAAAACAAGGTTTAAAATGACAATAAATACAATGTATCAATAATTACCTTAAGTGTCAATGGATTGAGTGCTCCAATCAAAAGACAGAGTGGCAGACTGGAGAAAAACAAGAGCCTACAGTATGTTGCCTACAAGTTACTGACCTTAAGGCAAAGGACACACATAGATTGAAAGTGAGGGGATGGAAAAAGATATTTCATGCAAATGGAAATGACAAGAAAGCAGGAGTTGCAATACCCATATCAGACAAAATAGACTTTAAAACAAAGGCCATAAAGAAGGATAAAGAAGGACACTATATAATGGTAAAGGATCAATGCAAGAAGAGGATTTTACACTCATCAATACATATGCATCTAATATATGAGCACCTGCATACATAAAACAAATATTAACAGACATAAAGGGACAAATTGATGGGAATACAAATAGTAGGAGACTTTAACACCCCACTCCCATCAATGGACAGATCTTCTAGACAGAAAATCAGTAAGGCAACAGAGATCCTAAATGATACTACAGACAGTTAGATTAAATTGATATTTTCAGGACATTACATGCAACCACCCCCCCACCCAAAAACAGAATACACATTCTTTTCCAGTGCACATGGAACATTCTCTAGGATTGACCACATACTAGGGCACAAAACTAACTGCAACAAATTTAAGAGTAGAAATTATTTCAAGCATCTTCTCTGACTACAACAACATGAAACTAGAAATCAACCACAGGAAAAGAAATGAGAAAGAAAACAATCACACGGAGACTAAAGAACCTGCTATAAAAAACCCATGGGTCAACAAGGAAATCAAAAAGGAAATTAAATAAATACCTTGAGACAAACGACAATGAAAACACAACCATACAAAATCTATGGGATGCAGCAAAAGCAGTTCTTAGAGGAAAGTTCATAGTGATACAGGACTTCCACAAAAACCAAGGAAAATCTCAAATAAATAACCTAACATACCACCTAGAATTATAAAAATAAGAACAAAAAAACCCCTAAAGTCAGCAGAAGGAAGGAGATAATAAAGGTCAGGGGGCAAATAAGTAGAGATTTTAAAAACAATAGTAAAAATCAATAAGACAAACAAAATTGATAAACCTCTGGCCAGGCTCACCGAGAAGAAAAGAGAGAGAACCCAAATATACAAAATAAGAAATGAAAAAGGAGAAATCTCAACCAATACTGCAGAAATACAAAAAAATCATAAGAGAATACTATGAATAATTATATGCCAACAAATTTGACAACCTAGAAGAAATGGACAACTTTCTAGAAACATACAGCCCACCAAGACTGAATCAAGAAGAAATAGATAATTTGAACAGACTGATCCCTAGAAGTGCAATAGAATCTGTAATTAAAAAACTCCCTACAAACAAAAGTCAAAGACCAGATGACTTCACAGGCTACTTAAACATAAGACACGACACCATAAAACTCCTAGAAGAGAGCATAGGTAAAACATTCTGACATAAATTGTACCAGTGTTTTCTTTGGTCAGTCTCCCAAGGCAATAGAAATAAAAATAAACAAATGGGACCTAGTCAAACTTACAAGCTTTGCACAGCAAAGGAAACCATAAACAAAGTGAAAAGAACCTACAGAATGGGAGAAAATATTTGCAAATAATGTGACCGACAAGGGCTTAATCTACAAAATATACAAACAGCTCATACAACTTAACAAAAAATAAACAACCCAATCGAAAACTGGGCAGAAGACCTTAATAGACATTTCTCCAAAAAGACATACAGATGGGCAATACACACATGAAAAGATGCTCATCATCACTGATTATCAGAGAAATGCAAATCAAAACCACAATGAGGTATCACCTCACACCAGTCAAAATGGCCATCATTAAAAAGTCTACAAATAACAAATGCTGGAGAGGGTGTGGAGAAAAGGGAACCCTCCTACACTGTTGGTGGGAATGTAAATTGATACAGTCACTATGGAGAACAGTATGGAGCTTCCTCAGAAAACTAAAAACAGAACTGCCATATGATCCAGCAATCCCACTCTTGGGCATATACTCGGACAAAAGTATAATTCAAAAAGGTATACACTCCTATATCCATATTCACAATAACCAAGACATGGAAATAACCTAAATGTCCATCAACAGATGAATGAATAAAGAAGATGCAGTACATATATACAATGGAATATTACTCAGCCATAAAAATAATGAAATAATGCCATTTGCAGCAACACAGATGCAACTAGAGATTATCATACTAAGTGAAGTAAGTCAGAAAGAGAATGACAAATACCATATGAGATCACTTACATGTGGAATCTAAAATATGGCACAAGTGAACCTATCTACAAAGCAGAAACAGACTCACGGACATAGAGGACAGACTTGTGGTTGCCAAGGTTGGGGGTGGGGGAGTGATGGGTTGGGAGTTTGGGGTTAGTAGATGCGAACTATTACATTTAGAATGGATGAACAACAAGGTCCTACTGTATAACACAGGGAACTATGTCTAATCTCCTGGGATAAACCATAATGGAAAAGAATATTAAAAAAAAATTTACATATATGTGTATAACTAATTCACTTTGCTGTACAGCAGAAATTAAACACAACATTGTAAATCAACTATACTTCAATTTTTAAAAATAGAGAAAAAAAAAAAAAGAAGCAAGGCAGAAGGGCTTCCCAGAAATGGTGGAGAAGGCACATTATGTATGAAATCATGAGTACTGCAACAGGTGAAGAGCAATCTAGGTGTTTTGTTTTATATGGGTCAGTTATGAGGCCAGACAATAGACATCTTTCAAAGCCAGGCTAAGGACATAGGGCCTTCCAATCAATGTAATGGGGAGCCTTTAAAGGCTGAGCAGGGTAATGCCTTATAAATAGCTTTTTGGGGAGAATAATCTGGCAGCCTGGAGGAACGTGGACTTATTACGTGGGACAGAGTTAGAAGGCAGAGAAACTAGACAGCAATGTCTTATTCCAGGTTGGCTCTTCTGCTGGAAAAAAAAAAACCCTCAGCTTCCAACAAACTGCCTTTCATTATGACACAAAAGCCATAAAAGTAGTGACGTATATAAAAGCAGTACAGGATGTTTTAAGTGGCTTTATGAAATAAAAGCAGCAGTAGACAGTTAAAATTGGAATGTCCTGCATCAGGTTATAACCATCTGAGTCTGGGAAGTTGCAACAGCAATGCAATCATATTTTCATAGCTCATCTTCGTCTTTTCACTCAGATAACTGAACTATGGGTGGGTGAGAAGGGAAGATCAGTGCCATTAAATAGCAAAGGATGAGAGTCTTTGAATTTCAATGGCCACAGAAATGACCAGATTGATAAAAGCATCCTTACTTCCCCAAATCAGAAAGATGTGTGCTGTGAAGGGGTAAGATTGATACTTGGGAAAACAGGTTCCCTAACAAAAGAACGTGATTGGTAGAGAGCAGTCACATCTGGCACTTTGATACCTGTGACTTCATTTCGTACCTATCTCAGTTCTGCGTAGGACGATTTTCACAAACTCATAGATGTAGAAGCTGGGGTTCAGAGAATTTGAGAAACTTGCCCATGGCCAAACAGTGAAGACGTGGTGTCCCTGGATGCTTCCCAAGATGGATGCTATCTCTCATGTGGTGTCTTTTGAGGCCACATGAAATTTTTCATAAACTTTGATCTCTTTGCTGGTCTGTGAAGACGAGGTATCTTTCTGAAGCTACCAACGCGGGTCTCAGACTGGAGTGTTTCGTTTCATTTGTTCACCTATGACTGAGACAAATCCTGCTCGGGGCTTTCAGAAAAGACTCCTTTCTTTTGGCAAAGTTGACTGTCTAGGGTCTTTTGTAGGCTAGGGATGGAGGTAGATGGCTCTGATGACTACACGATCCGGTGAAGCATGGTTTGCTCAAGATAAATGATTTGCTTGGTACAATGTGCTCTGAGAGATTTGGGTCTTAATGGGTATTATTTTGCATGATACACACGGTGAAGACTTTCTTTGATTTTGCCCCTATTCCATCCCAGCTTGAGGTTAGCGAAGTGCTAACTTAAAAATTATCGTATCAAGGAATAAAGGGCAGATAAGGTATTTGAATATATATGATGCTCCCCAAACTAATTTATACTGAGACCCTCATGACCCAAGGAGAGATCTGAGGCCTGGAGTGGTCATGTCATTGTACATGAAAGGCAGCTCACAGATTGAAAGCTAGATCGGCCTAACCCTTAACACCCACACTTAAATGGCCTCATCTAACCCCTGCCATACACATTCTTCTACTTGCACATATACACAAAGATGGTTTTGATTTGGTAGCATTCAATTCTGTGAAGATGGACAATGTTATATCTCTTCATGGGTTAGTTAACAGAGAGAATAATGTAGTTTAAGTCAACTATCATGTTGAAGTACCTCCAAGAAGCTATAAGAAAGAGAAAACATATGAGAGTAAAAGGATTGGAAATGAAAGTATAGGCCCCATGGTCAGCCAGGGTTTGCCTCCTCACTCCGTGATTTACTAGCTGAATGAGAATTGTACCTGCCTGTAAGGTGGTGGTGAGAATAAAATGACATGATGCACGTGTGCTGCTCCACTCTGGGCCTGGCACCTACTAAAAGTTCCAATCATGATAGATATCACAGTAGTAACAGGAATAACATAATATGTATTGAACACTCACTATGTGTCAGGCATTGTTCTAAGTGATTTATGCACATCAACTCATTTGATCCTCATGACAGCCCCTTGAGGTAGGTATTTTTATTACCATCTTCTATTGTAAAGCTGAGGTAACTGAGGCATGGAGATGTTATGCAATTTGTCCAAGGCCTGACAGCTGATAAGTGGTACCCCGTAGTGGGACTCCATAGTCTGTATTCTTAACCACTATGCTATGTATCTTCTCTAGTAGTTGTGGAAGACCACTTGTAGAGTACAAGGAAGTGTCCAGTTCCTACAGTTAGAGGCCAAATCTGTAGGCCATTGGAAACCAAGCCAGGGAAAACTTTGGGGTGCAAAGGAGGGGCCACATCCCATTGAAAACATCAGCATGGCTCATGAAAGACAGGATTTGAGATAGGCCTTGAAGGATGAGTCAAGATAGGTACAGATGAACAGATAGGAGAACATTCAGGTAGCATGACTATATAAAGAACAGTTTGAACTCTGTTACATGGGACTACTCAACAAATATCTCAGTCATTGGGTTGTAGCCCACCTGACTTCCCATGAACTATACAGCATGATGCTGGTGTCGGGTTCAGACAGATCTACATCAAATTCAGCTCTACCACTCATGAGCTGTGGCTTTGGCTCCTCTATCTCAGTATATCAGTCAGTAAATGGGGTTATCACACCTCAAAGCACTGCCATGATTCTAAATGAGATGCTGTAGATAAAGGGCCAATGGTGGGTTTCAGTAAGTATTGGATTCTAGGTCAGGTCCTTGCCATGGCTTCCAAGGGAGACCTACGCAAGTTCAGAGTGAGAGCTGCTGGGTGAACCTGAGCTTACCCAGCCAAGTATATTGTATATGTCAATTGTGATTTGGAGTTCTTGCTCTGCACACCTTTGGAGTATCTAGACCTGTATCACGTTTGTCTAGAAAACACATCCTAAATCACCTCTGAGATTTTCTTCCCCTATATTTTTATAAAATACTTAGAACTTCTGTCATGGGAGACAGTGTTTACTATTTCTGAAGGGCACCTTTGTGTGCCCTTCAGAACAACCTTACAAGCCTAGGGAAAGGCTCTGATATACCACTTCTCACCGGCTCATGTGACATGAGCCTCTTAAGGAGGGTTGCCAAATAAAATACAAGATGCCCAGCTAAACTTGCATTTAACATAAATAACAAGTATTTTTAAGTATAAGTAATACTGGGATACACTTATACTAAAAAAAAAATTGGTTGTTTATCTGGAATGCAAATTTAACTGGGTATCATACATTTTTATTTGTTATATCTGATAACTCCATTCCTAAGGTCCAGGGAACTCTGCCCAGTGGTACAGTTTTGGAATCAGACAGATCTGGGGGTTCAAATCCTCATTCAGTCGCTTATTGGCTGTAACTTTTCACTTCACCTCTGTGAAGTGAAAACCCCTTGTATTAATCATGATAATTATAGGTGAAGATACTCCTTTTAGAGACACTGGAAAGATAAAGTGAAATGGCCTAGGCCAATACAACTGGTATACCTCCCAGTGCATGAAAGAAGTGCCACATCTGTGAAAGGAACTTCGTGTGTTTGCAAAGCACTTGGTCAGTGTTATTCCCAGAAACTGTACAGACTGATTGTGGCTACTTTTTCCCCAAGGCGTTAGCTCAGATGTCCAGACTCCCATTTCAGAGCTTTCTCTGATGTCTCTGGGAGACTCCCTCACATGAGTCATTGTTGTCTTCAGTCAACTGGAGGAAGACTCAGAATGAAATCAAATCCCAACATTTGCAGCATGGTTCATTGCCATGGCTTGCTTTCAAGTAGAGTCCTTGAAAGCAGGATTCCTCAGGAAAGCCTTTTTCTCTTTGATGATTTTGTTCCTGAATATGGAAAATCCCTTTTAAGTGAAGGAATGAGGGGTATGGTGGTGGAGCCGGGATCAGTCTCACCCAGCACGTAAAATCTACAACAGCACCATCACTGAACACGAACCATGAAGACACAAACTCCAGAACTCACACCAAATACTCAAGGTATGTGTTATGCCCAGTTCACAAAGGAAGAAATCGAGGCTTGTTGGCGTTATGTAATCTTCCCCCAAGCACATAGACTGTAAGTGGCAGAGCTGGGATTCGAACCCAAGCCCAACTCACACCAAAAGCCACTTCTTTTCTACCACCCAAGGGTACTTCTTGTTTTTCCCAGTTTTTCTCAGCAATGATTAAAAAAAAAAAAAAAAAAACCACCACAAACAAAACACAAAGCATCTGTTTCATGAACCAAGAACGTGGCTCTTCTGGCTCCCTTCCCTCCCATCCCAGCCCCTGAAAGGGGAAAAAGAAACAGTGTCTTGTGACATTTCTACCATATCCTTAGGGACTGCAGCCACAATGCCTGGATTGCTCAGAATTTCACCTTCCACATTTCCTCAGCCACAAAAGCCATTCACTGCCACCACAGCCCCAGCATAGCTGGTCCCTTGTTCGAAGCCTGAGAAATCCCCTCAGGATCTTACTTCAAGCAGAGGGGCCATGCCAGGTCCTGGAGGTACTAGTGATCTAGAGGAACAGGATCTGAGACAGGCCTGTTTCATTTATTACCACATCATCTGGAGAGAGAAACCCTGTCATACTGATGAGGAAGATCAACCTGTCCAGCTAATGGCTACCGGTTGTGATGTGACCCATACTCAGAGCACAGGGTGTCCTGATGCGTCCACAGAGACAGAAGAAAGAGCAGAACTCAGGGTTCTGGGTCTACCAGTTGAGTGCACCTGGATAACTATCATTGTTGTCATTACTGTCATGGTACAGTAAGTTCCAGGCACTAGGGGACTGCTTAAACATGAACAAAATACGTTAATCCTCCCTCTTCCTCATTAACCCCACTCCACCCTACAGTCTGGTGAGAGACACAGACTCACAGAGAATATGAGAAGTTCTGAGAGAGAACGCAGGGAGCCCCAAGGGAAAGCTGGCTGTGAGAGACCTCAGGGTAGCTTCCTAGATGAGACACCATCTACGTTGAGCCTTGAAGAAAAAGAAACAACGTTCCAAATAGACAGACTAGAGAGCACGTTCTAAAGAACAGATGCAGAGTGACATCATTAAGATGGTGACATAGGTTGTTCTGAACTTTAGAAAATCTATGAGAAGACCACCTGACCACTATCTATGGACAAGAGAGTGCTGTAAAAATCCTAGAACATGGAGCTGAGGCTGAAGTATTCCCTGTAACACAGAGAACGAGATGGGCCACGTCAGAAGAGTAAGAAGCACAGCTACACTTTGAGGGCCTTGCCCCTCCTCCAGACTGGTGTAGCACCACACGAAGAGGGCACCCCACCCCAAACCTCCAGTTCCTCTAGTGGTGAAAGAGCCCGAGGTGGACATCCAGCTCCCCCAGCATTGTGGGACGCTTCTCAGGAGGCCCACTCACGTCTCAGTTCATAGAGATTGTGAGGGAATCTGTGAAACCTGAACACTGGGAATCAGGTAGTGATGGAGGAGAACGAGGCTTACAGCAACCAGTGCTTGATCTTGGCAGACCAAGTGCCTGCTGAGACAGTAGCCGTGTATATCCCAGAGGCACTGCTCATCTGCAGAGCCAATGGTGGCCCAGTTTGAGCAGGGAATTCATCCGGGAGTTGGTCTGTCCGATTTAAGAACCCAAATAAGAAGCTATGTTGGCCTTGAAGCCAGTTCAGCCACTCCCCTTGGGCAGGGAAGCTGATTCATAGCCTCTCCTACTGCTAAGTGTAGCTCCCATTCCAACCTGACCAGGAAGCCTGAGCAGAGCACATGGAAAGCTGCTTAGCCCAACAGCACTTTAGTGGAGAGTATGGCCAGTGGCTCTGCCCATCTATAGAGCCAGGGCAGTGGCCCCATCTGGACTTGGTACACAGTCCTGCCTGATTTGGTCCCCAAACAAAGAGCCTTGCCAGCCCTGAGGTCTATTCTATGGCCCCACCTGGTCAGGGAATCTAATTTACAGCCTTACCCACTGTTGAATACATCCTCCAGCCTGCATAACCAGGAAGCTTAACCAGAGTTACTGGGAATCTGTAGCTCATCCTGTAACCCTGATTACAGTGGAATCCAGCTAGTGGTCTTGCCTATCTGCATAGTCAGGGCAGTAGCCTGTCAGGCCAGGGAACATGGTGCATAGTTCTGCCTAATTTGGTCCCAAACAAGGACCCTACAGCCTTGGGGCTGTATGGTGGTCCTGCACAGGTAGGGAAACTAATTGAAAGCCTGACACTGCTGAAAATAGCCTTCAGGCTGCTTGACCAGGGAACCTAACCAGAGCACATGGGAAGCTGTGTAGCCCATCCTATGGCTCTCCATACAGCAGCACTTGAACAGAGAGCACAGCCAGTGCCTCTCCCTGTCTGCAGAGTAAAGCCAGTGGCACCTTCTGACTGGAGAATTCAGTGTGCAGTCCTGCCTTACATGGGTCATTTAACAACCAGCTGTGCTGATCTTGGTGCCTGTTCTGTTACTCCACCTGGGCAGGGAAGCTAATTCATAGCCCTACCTACTGCTGAGTATAGTATCCAGTTCTGACCATCTAGAAAGCCTGACCAGAGAATCTAGACCACTGCAGAGTCTATGCTACAGCTGCACTAGTTCAAGGAACCAAGCCAACAGTCTTATCCAAATGCTCTCGGCCAGTAGCATGCCCCCACCCAACTTTAGAGCTTGGGCAGTGGCCTTTCCCCCATGTAGACCCAGACAGCAAGCCCCACTGCTGCTGGGATGCTACTAGCTGACATGTCCAGAACGCCAAGCTAAGCTGACTATAAAGAACTGTCTCTGCCAAAGTGAAACTGCAAAGTCTGGAAGAGGGGACAACTTACTCAAATGCACAGATACCAATGTAAAGAATCAAGGATCACGAAAAATCAGGTAGGTTAACAAGACACCACCAAAGGAAACCAATAAAGCTCCAATAATTGACCCTAAAGAAATGAATATCTATGAACTGTTAAACACAAATTTCAGAATAATCCTCTTAAAGATGTTTAAGGACTACAAGAACACCAGACAGACAACAAAAAGAAATTGGGAAAACAATGCATGAACAAAACAAGAAGTTCAACAAAGAGATATAAAACATTAAAAAAAACCCAAACTTAAATCCTAGAGATGAAGAATAAAAAGGATGAACTGAAGAATTCACGAGAGAGCTTCAACAGTAGACTCAATCATGCAGAAGAAATAATCAGTGATCTAGAAGATAGAACATTTGGAATTATCCAGTCAGAGAAGCATAAAAGAAAAAGGATAAAAAAGACTGACGAAAGCCTATAAGACTTATGGGAAAACATCAAAAGAAACAATAAATGCATCATGGGAATCCCAGAAGGAGAAGAGAAAGAGACATAGTATACTTAAAGCAAATCTGAAAATTTCCCAAACATGTGGAGAAAAACAGACATCCAGATCCATGAGGCCCAAAGGACCCCGAATAGGTTAAACGTGAATAGGGTAGCACTACACATTAGAGTTAAACTGTCAAAAGTCAAAGTAAAAAAAATAATTTTGAAAGCAGCAAGTGAAATGAAACAAGTTACATACAAAGAAACCATGTAAGATTATCAGATTTCTCAACAGGAACTTTTCAGGCTAGGAGAGAATGGGATGATATAATCAAAATATTGAAAGAAAAAAAGTCAACCAAGAATTATATACCCATCAAAGCTGTCCTTCAGAAATAAAAGACAGATAACAATTTTCTCTAACAAACAAAACCTGAAGGAGTTCATCACAATCATACTGGCCATAAAAGACATGCTAAAGGGAGTTCTTTGAGTGCAAGTAAAAAGATGCTCATTAACATTATAAAAAAATACATCTGAAGATAGTGTCAAACTCACTGGTAATGGTAAATATATAGTCAAATCAGATTCTCTAATATGGAAATAGTGGTATGTAATTCACTTACAACACTACTTTAAAAGTGAAAAAACAAATGTATTAAATATAGCCAGGAGTACAATAATCTATTATTGGATATACAATATAAAGTATGTAAATTGTAATATCAATCAACTAAAATGGGAGGGGGGAAGTAAAAATGTAAAGTTTAGAAGTGCTATTGAAGTTAAGTTGTTATCAGTTTAAAATAAGGTGTTAAAATTTAAGATATTATATGTAAGCCTCATGGTAACCACAAAGTAAAAGCCTGTAGTAGTTGCACAAAAGATCATGATAAAGAAAGCAAAGCATACCAAAAAAAAAAAGTCATCAAATTACAAAAGACAACAGCAGGGTAAAGGGGAATAAAGGAACTAAAAACAGAAAATGTTTAGCAAAATGGCAGTAGTAAATCCTTATGTATCAATAATTACTTTAAATATAAATGGATTAAATTCTCCAATCAAAAGACATAGAATGACTGAATGAATTAAAAACAAGATGCAAAAATATGTTGTCTACAAGGGACTTTCTCTAGCTTCAAACACATACCTAGACTGAAAGTGAAGGAGTCAAAAAAGGTATGTCAAGCAAATGGTAACAACAACCAAAAAAGCAGGAGTAGCTATGCTTATATCAGACAAAACAGACTCTAAGCTAATAATGTTTAAAAAAATGTAAAGCAGGTCATTATATAACGATAAAGGGGTCAAACCATCAAGAGGATATAGTAATTATAAATATTTATGGAACCAACATTGGAGCACCAAAATATATCAAGCTATACTAACAAAACTAAAAGAACAAACAATAACAGTTGTGGATGTTAATACTCAACTCTCAACAATGGATACATCATCCAGACAGAATCAATAAGGAAACAGATTTGAACAATACTGTAGACAAAATGGTTCTAACAGACACATAAAAAACATTCTATCTAACATCAGAAGAATACACATTTTTCTCAAACCTACAGAAAACATTTTCTAGGATAGATCATATGTTAGACAACAAGACAAGTCTTAGCAAATTGAATAATACAGAAATCATACTGAGTGTCTTCTCTGACCATAATGATATGAAACTAGAAATCAGTAACAGGAGGATTGTTAACAGGAGTAACAGGAGGAAAATTGGAAATTTTACAAATACATGTAACAGCACTCTTCCTGAACAACCTATGGATCAAACATTAAAATAAAAGGGAAATTAAAAAGTATCTTAAGAGAAACAAAAATGGAAAAAAATCAAAACCCATGGGATGCATAAATAATAGTTCTAAGAGACATTTATAAAGAGACATTTATATGCATTCTAAGAGACATTTATATGCATTTATAAATGCATATATGAACTAAATAGAAAGATATCAAATAAACAACCTAACTTTATACCTCAAAGAACTAGAAAAAGAACAAAGTGAGCCCAAAGTTAGCAAAAGGAAGGGAATAATAAAGATTAGAACAGAAATAAACTAGAGAACAGGAAAGGAATAGAAAAGATTTAAAAAACTAAGAGTTGGTTCCTTGAAAAGATACACAAAATTGGCAAACCGTTAGATAGACGTATGAGGAAAAAGGAGAACCAAAATTTACAGAATTATAAATGAAAGAGGAGACATTACAACTGATACCTCAGAAATAGAAAAGATCATAAGAGGCTACTATGAACATATGTATGCCAACCTACTGGACAACCTAGAAAAGCTAGATACATTTCTAGAAATTAGAGCCTACCAAGACTGAATCAGAAATAACAGCAAGTCTAAACAGACCAATTACTAGTAAGGAGATTGGATCAGTAACAAAAACAAAACAAAGCAAACAAACAAACAAAAACTGTCAACAAAAGCCCAGGGCTAGGTGGCTTCACTGATGAATTTTACTAAACATTTAAAGAAGAATTAATACCAATCCTTCTCAAAATCTTCCAAAAAGTTAAAGAGAAAGGAACACTCCCAAACTCATTTACAAGGCCAGTATTACCCTGATACTAAAGCTAGATGAGGACACTACAAGAAAACTACAGACCAATATGTCTGATGAACATAGATGCAAAAATTCAACAAAATACTAGCAAACCAAATTCAGCAGCACATTTAAAAGGATCATATACCATGATCAAGTGGGATTCAAACCTGAGATACGAGGATGGTTCATCATACACAAATGAATATGTGATACATCACATTAATAGAATGAAAGATAAAAATCACATGATCACCTAAATAGACTCATAAAAAGCATTTGACAAAATACAACCACCTTTTATGATGAAAACTTTCAACAACTTAGGTATAGAAGGAATGTTCTTCAATGTAGTAAAGGTCATATATGACAAGCCCACAGCTAACGTCATACTCAGTGGTGAAAGGCTGAAAACTTTTCCTCTAAAATCAGAAACAAGACAAAGGTGCCTACTATCACCACTCCTATTCACCATAGTAGTGGAAGTCCTAGCCAGAGCAATCAGTCAAAGGAAGGAAGGGAAGAAAGGGAAGGAGGGAAGGAAGGAAAGGAAGGGAGGGAAGGAAGGAAGGAAGAAAGGCATAGAATTGAGAAGGAAGAAGTAAATTGTCTCTATTTGCAGATACTTGATTTTATATACAGAAAATCCTACATACAGAAAATCCTAAAGACTACCAAAACGCCATTAGATCTAATCAACAAAATCAGTAAAGTTGCAGGATACACAATCAACTTACAGAAATCAGTAGCATTTCTATACGTTAACAACGAATTACCCAAAAGAGAAATAAAGAAAACAATCCCATTCACAATAGCATCTAAAACAATAAAATACTTAGGGATACGTTTAAGGAGGTGAAATATCTCTACAATGAAAACTATCAGACACTGATGAAAGAAATTGAAGTTAACACAAATAAGTGATATTGCATGTTTATGGACTGGAAAAATTAATATTGTTAAAATATCCATACTGTTCAAAGCCCTCTTTTGATTCAATGCAAATCCTATCAATGTTCTGATGGTAATTTTTACAGAAGTAGAAAAAATACGGATCCATAAAAGACCCCACACAGCCACATCAATCATTAGGAGAAGTCAATGCTAGAGGCATCACACTTTCCGATTTCATGCTACCTTACAAAGCTATCAAAACGCAATGGTACTGGCATGAAAAATAGACACTTAGACCAATGGAACAGAATCAAGAACCTAGAAATAAACCCATGCACATACAGTTAATTACTATTTGACTACTAATTGCTCAATGGAGAAAAGGCAGTCTTTTCAATAAACAGTACTGGGGAAAAATTGGATATTCTCATGTAGAAGAATGAAACTAGACCCCTATCTTCCACCGCTCACAAAAATTAACTCAGAATGGATTAAAGACTTAAATGTAAGACATAAAACCATAAAACTGCTAGAAGAAAACATAGGGGGAAAAGCTTATTGACATGGATCCTGGCAATGATTTTAGCATATGATACCTAAAGTGCAAGCAGCAAAATAAAACACAAGTTGGGTTATATGGACCTAAAAAGCTCCCGCACAGCAAAAGAAATGATCAACAAGATGAAAAGGCAACCTAAAGAAAAGGAGAAAATATTTGGAAATAATATATCTGATTACAGGTTAGTGTCCAAAATAGATATGAAACTCAAAAAACTCAACAGAAAAAAAAAACATACCCAAACAATCCAATTTAAAAATGGAAACATTTTTCTAACGAAAATATTCAAATGGCTAACAGATACATAAAAAGGTGCTCAACATCACTAATCATTAGGGAAATGTGAATCAGAACCACAATGAGACATCACTTCATGCCTGTTAGAATGGCTTCCATCAAAAATACAAGGGATAACAAATGCTGGTAAGGTTGTGGAGAAACAAATCCTGGTAAGGTTGTGGAGAAAAGGGAACCCTTGTGCACTGTAGGTGGGGATGTGAATTGGCAATGCCTCCATGGAAAACTGTATGAGGTTCTTCAAAAAATTAAAAATAGAAATGCTGTATGACCTAGCAATCCCACTTCTGGGATATGTCCAAAGAAAATGAAATAACTATGTCAAAGATATCTGCACCTCTATGTTCATTGCAGCATTATTTACAATAGCCAAGGCTTGGAAACATCCTAAGTGTCAACCCACAGATGAGTGGATAAAGTATACGAGATGTGTGTGCATATGTATATATACAGACATACACACATATGTACGTACAACAAAATACTAGTTATTTCCATAAAAAAGAAGGAAATCTTGCCATTTGTGACAACATGGTTGGACCTTCAGGGCATTATGTTGAGTGATATAAGTCAGAGAAAGACAAATACTGTATCATCTCACTCATGTGTAGAATCTAAAAAAAACCTCAAATTAATAGAATGAGATCAGATTTGTGGTTTCCAGAGGCAGGGGGAATTGGGTGAAGGTATTCAAAACATACAAACTTCCATTTATAAATGCTGGTGATGTAATGTACAATATGATGAATATAGTTAACGATGCTGTATGGTATATTTGAAAGTTATTAAGAGTAAATCCTAAAAGTTCTCATCACAAGGAGAAAAATTTGTAACTATATAAAGTGATAAACGTTAACTAAACTTACTCTGGTAATCATTTCACAATATGTACATGTCAAGTCATTTTGCTGTACACCTTAAACTTATACCACCTTGCTTGTCAGTTATATCTCAATAATCCTGGGGAAAAAAAGAGAATACATGCAAAGATCTAGGATTCAAAGAGACATTTTTACACCTTTTCACATTCGTGTCTCTTCTGATGATGGGAGCCCCACCTCATTTTTATCAAACATAAATACACCCACACAGCTCACGTTGTACTTTCAATTTTCACTTTTGGCAAAAGAAGATTATTTATGTAATTTCATCTGTTCTATTTATACAGAATTGTGTAAGGTGAGTTATATTTCACTAGTTACAATGTATTGTTTTGTGGATGTTTAATTAAATGTTTATTCATTTTGATTTGTTTTCTTTTCACATATATAATCTAATACATCTATATTTTCCAGACCTCAAACACTTTTGCAGGCTCTTGACATCACTGGCCCTAAGCATCCTGTATATAGGGCTGAGGATGAACCAGTTCTGAAAAGGAGTAGGACATTTTCAGGGACTCGCATGGCGTTGTTTGCCCAGGGAGCAGACGGTGAGTGGGGATGGCGAGGGTGGATACTTCTTGAAAGATGAGGGGAGGTGGGCAAGGACAAAGGACATTCAGGAGCTTATATTTCAAGCTGAGGACTTCAGGCCAAAATAAACGCAGAGCCATGGAAGATTTTTAAGGATGGGGTGACGATCGTAGTTGCACACTGGTTGGTGGTTGGGAGGATGCCCTGGAGGTGGGGGATGGTGAGGAGGCTGCCGCAAGTCTCCCATCTCGGAAGCAGCAGAGAGACTTCCTAGAACACAAGGTGAGGACGGTGAGAAGCCCGTAGAAAGGAGACAGAGCAGCTGAGGGCTGGACAGGAGGCGGGTCTGGGGAGCAGAGTTTGGGCCATGCTGAGGACGGGACTGTTGGTGGGAGCATCTGTGTGATGTGTGGGGATCTTTGTAGCAACCGGGCTGCTGGGACACCTCATCCTTCTCAGGCTGTAACCAGAGGCTGAAGGTATCCCATTAGCGCCATGGGGCTTTTCCTTTTGGAGGAAGGAAACTGTGAGAACCAGGAATCTGACCTATGACCCTAGCTGGTCCTAAGGCCTGCCAAGTGTGCTTCTTAAAATGTCAGCAGCCGTCTCTTCTGTGGGAAATATCTTTCTTTCTCAGCCCCTGGCTTATGCAGACCCCAGGAGGGGGGCCAAGGGGTCATGGGTGATACCAGAGTCCTCACTCCCTGCTGTTCCTAAGTCTGAAAACAGGAAGGCAGGAAACTCCAGAATTGACGGTTGACATGAACAGCTCTAAATGAGCCCAGCAGATGCAGAAATAGAGCATCTTACTCTCAGGCAAAGAGGTCTGTCATCCTGTGAATGGCAGAAATAATCATGAGGATGATATTGACACCAGTCCACATTTATCGTGCGTTCACTGTGTACCTGACATTGTGCTAAGCACCTTATGTGTAGTTTCTCATTTAATCCTCATGACTTTATAAGGTAGGTTCAGGGAGGATGCGCACGAGTTAGGAACAGACAAAGCTGGGATTCTTATCCAGCTGCCAACTCTAGAGCCCACTCTCATTTGACGTCTCTGCAACTCTTATCCTTTTGATTCATCTCATTCAGTGATTTTTCAACCGGGGATGATTTCTGTGCCCTCAGCCCTCCCACCCAGTGGACATTTGACAAGATCTGAGACATATTGGATTGTCACAACTGGGGGTGTGGGGTTCCTACTGGCATCTCGTAGGTAGAGGCAGAGATGCACAGAACAGCACGTAGCACAAAGAATTACCCAGCCTCAAATGTCAGTAGCTGAGATACCCTGACCCAGTGACAGGGGCCAGATGAACATCCAGTCGTATCAGCACAGTTTTGGGATGAACACTTTCCTCCACCTTCTCCCCTTCCTTTCTTCTACATTCAGTTGTTGTTACTCATTTGTTCCTTCATTCAAGAAATAGCAACACTCTTCTGAAGGTTTTCCTAGCGTCCTTGATATAAACAGGTGGCTTGTCTTCCTTTTAATTGGAAAGGAAATCACACCCTGTTGTTTTCACCTGGCTGATAACTAAGGAGAAAAAATTGTATGTCAGTACTTCTCTAAAAAAAAAATTCACAATTCGGGGTATTAGCTGGAAGTCTAAGGACAGTGTTGATCTCAAAGCACTGTGTGTGTGTGTGTGTGTGTGTGTGTGTGTGTGTGTGTGTGTGTGTGTGTGTGTGTGTGTGTGTGTGTGTGTGTGTGTGTGTGTGTGTGTGTGTGTGTGTGTGTGTGTGTGTGTGTGTGTGTGTGTGTGTGTGTGTGTGTGTGTGTGTAGTGGTGGCAGTGGATGCCCTAAGAAAATCGGTCTGATCCCAGAGAAAACAATTAGAACCATGTGGTTTAGCATTCACCACTGTTTTCAGAAGCACCGCCAGAACATTTGAGATGAAGACAAAGGGCTCATTCATGCTCAGCAGCCCACACTGGGGGACAGCAGAGTCCCCTGGATGGAGAAAGGCAGGCGGTCTGCCGGCCCCCACCGTTAGGGCTTTATTGATGGGGCAAACACGATTTAGAGAGTCAATGAGGGGTCCAAACACTACTGCTGGTCAGGGAAGAATCCTCCCCAAGCAGCCCCCCTCTGTGCCTGGGGAGCTCGCATACAAGGGCTCCCCACCTAATTAGTGTCCTTCTGAATGTGCAAAGGCAGAAACCCACAGGGATTTCTGTGACTATTTAATTACAGTTGGGTCTCTTTTGTCTTAAAACAGGCTGGAGTCTGCTAGTCCAGTGCAATACCGTAGGGAAGCTGTACAAAGTCTCCTAATGAGTTGGCTTCTCTGTGTTTCTGTCCTTCCCTGAGCCTTCCCTGAGGGTGAGAGAATTGTCTACTTCGAAAACTGACCAAGTGGAAGTAGCAACCTATTGAACTTCAGGAAGCTCTAGAAGTAATGAGATTCTCATCAGCAGAGCAATTCTAACCTGGGCAGAAGAGTCTCTTGGCATGGAAATGTAGAGAAAATTTGAGAATGAAATTCACAAAGAAGAGGGAAGAGAGATGCCACTAGATTTAAGATGCTCCCCAGATCTGGGATTTTAAGCTTAGAAATAACAAAAAAGTCCTTATGTACAAAAAAATGCCTGGTACGGTGCGGGGGAGCTTAATGTTCACTAAATGACTGACTGAACAAATGAAAGAAAAAAGGCCCAGGGGACACTTAAAGAAATAAATATTTTAGCATAAATTCCCCATACTAATGTAAAAATTCCTCCATAAATTTAAGTTAGGGATCAAATCTTCATTTGAAATTGGTTTCTGGTTATAAAGAGTCCTTGGCTTCATAGGACCAATGGCTTTTTTTTTCCTCTTTGATACATTCTTGTTTTATACCCTCTAAACTTCAGGGAAAATCTTTGGGAAATAGTAATTTTGAGATCTTAAGGAAAAGAGTATAAGCCCAAGGAAACGATTGTTATGCTTTCCCTTGGAGAAAATTAGTGGGTAAGTGCTGAGTTGTAACAACTTGCATAGAAAGCTGAATATAAAACCCCAAACAAAGGGCAGCAGTTGAAGCAAGGAAATATCCTTGCCTTTTTATTTAAAGCAAAGTGACTCAGCAGGGTGTGTGGAAAGTGAAGTTTAATGATGTGAAGTTCAGAGGTTTGCATACAGTCTCCTGCTCTGCCAATGACTTGCAAGGTGACCTTGAAGAATCACGTTGTCTCTCCCACTTCCTCTTCTGTAAGATGGAAGCAGTAATGTCCGCCTAGCAAGCATTCTGAGTATTTCTGAATACCAGGTAAGATAGTACCCATGGAGGCTCTTTAAAGATTGTATAACCCTATAACAAACGATCTTATGGTCATCTTTTTATGGTTGTCTTGCTGCAGTGCCCAACCTCAAACACCAGGTTTTGAGACTGCAATACTTCTGCAAGAACTCCTCACTGTAGAAATTCTATTACTTCTATATTAACTATTCTTCTTGAACTAGAAGAAAATGATATAGGAATACCATTTTTACTAACTATCAAAATATCTACATGGTCACATTTTATTTATAGACATTGCCAAAACAGCATAAAATGAAAGAAAAGACTGGACCAAGAGAAAGGGAACATGGGAGTGCGGCCATTGTTTTCTTTTTTCTTCCCTTTTTTGTTCTTTCCTTCCTCCCTTTTTTCCTCCCTCCCTCCCTTCCTATATTGACATGACTGGCATATATTATGTCTCATGATAAAAAATGAATGAGACTGTCTCCCTGATCTCAGTGACTTTGAAATTTATTGGTGGTGAGGGTCAAATCAAAAGAGGATTGAAACAAAGTATCAAATGCACCTCAAAAAAGCTAGGGGGGCATGTATCTAGGGAGGCTTCTTGGAGAAAGAAATGCCTAGTTTGGATTTTGAAGCATAAATGGGAGTTTGGAAGGAAACAAAGGGTGAGTGAGAATACAGAACAAGGAAACTCCACGTGGTTCCACAGAACTGAAGGGAAGGGTGTTTATGAGCACATTCTAGGGAATGGGAGAAAAATAGGTAGAGAGATGCCTGACTGGGAAGGGCCTTCTCAGCTAAGAGGTGTTTTGATTTCACTTGAGGGTTATAGGGAACCATGGAAGACCTTAAAAGCAGGGTACTGATGTGATCTAATTATTTTGAAAAGTCATTCAGTCATCTATTGGAGACGGGATTGCAAGGGGGAGACTAGAGGCAGGAAGACCTGAAGTAAAAGACAATGGTCAGCCTGCAGATCAAGGAAGTTAAGGAAAGAGAAAAAGAGGGCATCTGAGTACCTGAATGTTGCACATCAGACAAGACCATTGCAATGAGTATCTGCAGGTCAAGGGGGAGCAGAGGGCTTCCTTGTGCTGCCCCACCTCAAGCTTTGACCCCAAGCACATCATTTTGCCTCCTTTAAAATGTTAATGTTTTTCTAATGCATAAAACAACAAGTTTATATAGTTCACTTTTAGACAGTGATTGTGTTTAGGGACCATACGTCTCCATCATCTGTTGGAGAACATTCCAGGTAAAGTGATAATTGGTTTGTTGGTTTGCTTTTAGAGATGGGACAACATTTTAAGAAGATGAACTTGGACATCTTCCCTTTCTTGCTTTCTATGTATAGAAGCAAGCACTTCCATCATCTTGTGTCGATCACAGCAGGTCAAGTAAGGAAACGGTTTTAATAGGCCAGTCATTTTGAAAGCTTATAAACTTACTACAATAAAAAAATTTGTCATTCCTCCATGGATTTTGCATTGGACAATTTAGATGATGTGCAGTTAACACCTGGGTTGTAACCTACAATAGTATGATGTGGCTTTTCCACACCTAATTCACCAGAATTGATACCTTGAATTCCTTCCTTTTCCTTTGTCTTTTATTTTCTCCTGTTGCACACTTATCCACATGACCTCATCCACTACTATGATGCTGTTTTATCACCTACAATTCAAACAGCTATTGTTTCAGACAGCTGCAGTCCACTGGGATATATTTGCAGCCTTCTGTGGGCCTCGATTTCCAGAGAAAACCTTTCTTTTGTATGTAGAGTTTCTTATTTTAAAAGACAGTTCCTTCACAGCCCTCTGCCTCCACCGTCCTCATTCTCATTTGACCTCAGCTGAGAACTCAATCTTGGAGATGTCCTATCTTTCTCAAGATTAAGGCTGTGAAGGAAAGGGACCAAAGCCTATGAAAAGGTTTTCCTTTGGAGAAACCATGACTCTGTCCAGTGTCAAACCCAAAGCCTTATCTTCCTCAGAAACGTGGATCACTGTCTCTTTCAACCCCTTCAGCTCTAAGTCACTGTGTGATTTAGGGCATGTTAGTGACTGAACCTCAGTTTTCTCACTTATGAAATGGAAATAATCATGTCTATCTCACAGAGATTTTTGCAGATTCAATCTCTAATATACGGCTTGGCAGGCACGTGCGTCCGTAAGGATAGATTAGGTTCTGCTGCGTTAACATTCGACTCCTGCTTCTCAGCGGCTTACAACAACGAAGGATTGTCTCTTGTGCAAGCTGCACGTCCAGTGGAGTCTGGGAGGGGGCTCTGCTCTCTGCAGTCCCACAAGGATCCAACCTGACGGAGATGCTACCATCTTATGACATCAGCATCTCAGTATACCGGGGCTTCAGGGTGACTCAGATAATTCATGGTCACGTTTCATTAGCTAAAGCGAGTCACATGGCTATGGTGAACCTCAAAGGTACAGGGCAGTATAATCCTTCCATGTCTTTGGATAGATAAGAGAACTAGAAACATTGGTGTGGGAGGAGTGATGTAACCAAGGTGGCGACACAGGTCATTCCTGACTTTGCTCCCCCTCACAAGAAGAACAACTAACACAACTATTTATGAAAAAGACACCACTGTGAAAACCCTAGAACACGGGGGTGAGGCAGAAGTATAACCCCTGCACCACAGCACCGAGACAGATTGCATTAGAAGGGTAAGAGAACTTCCCTGATCCCATAGTTCCTCCAGGGGGAAAATGAGGGCCCTGGTAGACATCCTGCTCCCCCAACATTGTGAGTTGCTTCTGGGGAGGCCCACTAGGGTCCTGCCCCATGGGGATGGTGGGGGAATCTGCAGGACTTGACCACCGGATTGTGATGGAGAAGAGGGGAGAGTCTTGCAGGAACCAGCATCTGGATCTTGACAGACTGAGTTCCTATTGCCAGTGCCCAAGCAGAAGTCCCAACCAGCGGCTGTGCCCAGCTGCACAGCCAAGATGGCAGTACAGTCTGATCAGGGAACCTGGTGGGGGCACACGTCTGCCTGACTTGCCACTTCAGAAAGAGAGTCTTGCCATCTCTGGAGCCTGGTCTGCCTCTCTGCCTGGGCCGGGGAGCTAGGTCATAGGCTTGCCCACTGCTGAGTATAGCTCCTGGCCGGCCCCAACCAGGAACCCTGGCTGGAGCAACCACGAAGCTACTTAGCCCAGCAACACTGGAGGTGAGAGCTTGGCCAGCAGCACTGACCATCTGTAGATCAAAGCCAGTGGCCTTATTTGGCCAGGGAACTTGGGGTGCAGCTTGGCTTGAGTCAAGACCCCAAACGCAAAGCCCTGCCAGCCTTGGAGCAGGTTCCGCTGCTCTACCCGGACTGCGGAGTTAATTCCTAGTCCTGACAATAAAATACTATTTGAAAAAATAAAATACTATTTGGCAATAAAAAAAAGGAAATGCTGTCATTTGCAACAACACAGGTGTACACTGAGGGCATCATGCTAAGTTAAGTTAATTAAGTCAGAGAGAGAAAGAAAAATACTAATCTCACTTATATGAGGAATTTAAACACAAACAAAAAGCCCACCCAACAACAAACTCACTGAAAAAGAGATCAGACTTGTTACTACAGGCAAGGGGGAGGGGAATTGGATGAAGTTCCTCTAAAGGCACAGACTTCAACAAAATTCATTATTCTTATGAATAATGAGTACTGGAGATACAGTGTGCTACTTTGTGACTTTGGTTTACACTGCTGGTGGTATACTTGAAGGTTGCTAAGAGGGTAGATCCTTAAAGTTCTTATCACAAGGGTAAAATTGCTTTTTTTATGTCCATATAAGATGAGGATATTAACTAAACTTATTGTTTTAATCATTATGCAATATATATAACTCAGGTCATTATGCTACACATCTTGAACTTACACAGTACTGTACATCAATTATATCTCAATAAAAGTGGAAGAAAAAAACATTGATTTGTACAAAAACACCTAAGTATCTAAACAACGTAGCCAGCTCCCACTTTAAAAATTATATCAGTAGGCACAATGAGACACTTCTAAAGATCAAACACACATACTTATGAAAAAACTGGAGTGTGAGCGAGCGAGCGGGTGTGAGATGCTGTGTGGGGCTGAGAGTGGTAAGTTAAGGGGAGCATCACAAATATACTGACAGTAATTGACTTTGGGTTGTGTTAATGATATGCCAGTTTGCTATAAATTTTTAGAGATTAAGGGGGTAAATAATTGGGTTAACTATTCAGTTAATAATGCATATTGAATACATATTAAAAATAAGGCCCACAGAAGCTGCCTGATATCCAGAAAGATCTCTTTGGCTCCCAAGAAGAGCCAAAACTCTCAGAGAGAAGGAGAAAAAAAATCTAATAACTTTCTTCATGATCCTGTTGGGTTACCAGCAAAATGGTATTAGATGGACTGGTAGCTGTGTGAGGATAGGCAAGGTGCATCAACTCTCCCACAGTTATTTTTCTTAAATGTAAAACAACAACAATAATACCCTATTTGGTTTCACAATCTTGCATTTAATGCACCCGTCAAGTATCATTTAGGCTCCCGGTGACAGGGAACTTATTACATTGACAATGGGGCCATTTCCTTCCCATGTAGTGCTTTTAAAAACTTCTTTCTTATGTTAATCTGAAATCCATAGGTCATTAAGGACAAGCATCTCCTTCTGTCTCTGCCAGTCCTTCAAGGATGCAGTATCTCCTTAGGTTCTGCCCACATACCACCTAAAATTTTCCATTTTGTTCATTCTGCCCTGGTATACATGATGAAACCATTTAAGAACATTTAAAAAAACATATAACAACTGTACTGGATACCACTTATGCTCTCGAACACTGCCAATTTGTCTTATATAAAATAAGCAGAAAGGAGGAGGATAAATGAAAAAGAATAAAAGGGAGTATGTCCAGTCAGAATGGCCATCATTAAAAAATCTACAAATAACAAATGCTGGAGAGGGTTTGGAGAAAAGGGAACCCTCCTACACTGCTGGTGGGAATGTAAATTGGTGCAGCCACTATGGAGAACAGTATGGAGGTTCCTAAAAAACTACAAATAGAGTTGCCATATGATCCTGCAATCCCATTCCTGGGTATATATCCAGACAAAACTATAATTCAAAAAGATACACGTACCTCATAGCAGCACTATTTACAATAGCCAAGACATGGAAACAACCTAAATGTCCACTGACGGATGAACGGATAAAGAAGATGTGGTACACATATACAATGGAATAGTACTCATTCATAAAAAATGAAATAATGCCATTTGAGTGGATATAGAGATTATCATACTAAGTGAAGTCAGAAAGAGAAAGACAAATACCATATGATATCACTTATACGTGGAATCTAAAATATGACACAAATAAACCTATCCACAAAACAGAAACAGAATCATGGACATAGAGAATAGACTTGTGGTTTCCCGGGGAGAGGGGGGGTGTGATGGATTGGGAGTTTGGGATTAGCAGATGCAAACTTTTATATATGGAATGGATAAAGAACAGAGTCCTACTGTATAGCACAGGGAACTATATTCAATATCCTGTGATAAACCATAATGGAAAAGAATATGAAAAAGAATGTATATACATGTATAACTGAATCACTTTGCTATACAGTAGAAATTAACATTGTAAATCAACTATACTTCAATAATTTTTTTTTTTTTTTTTTTTTTTTTTTGCAGTACACGGGCCTCTCACTGTTGTGGCCTCTCCCGTTGTGGAGCACAGGCTCTGGACGCGCAGGCTCAGCGGCCATGGCTCACGGGCCCAGCTGCTCCGCGGCATGTGGGATCTTCCCGGACCGGGGCACGAACCCGTGTTCCCTGCATCGGTAGGCAGACTCTCAACCGCTGCGCCACCAGGGAAGCCCCAATAAAATTTTTTAAAATGCTGTGTGTGTGTGTATGCACGCTCATCTTTATTTCTGTAGCTGGTCATAAGGCCACGGTTGCTGTTGACAACTTTCCCCTTACCGGTTATCTACACTAATCATCATTCTTTAGCAGGTGGATAACCCAATCTTCATTCCTGTATGGTCTAAATCCTTAGTTGTTTCGCCTTTTTTGGTTGCTGCAGTTTTCTGTTAGCTTCTAGTACTGCACACGGGAATACTAAAACTTGCCCAAGAGAATCCTCAAGGTTCTACACATAGTGCTTTCTGACCCATTATGTAGCAGCAACTCACATTTCCTCTTGACGATCAGGAACTAACATGTAGTTAGGACAGTACAGTAACTTTTCCCTCTGTTGGGTTAGTGGTGGAACAAGCCTGAAATGGGCAGATGGCCATCGAGACTGCTGATTCAGTGGAACGCTGTGTCCCCTCGCATAAATATTTCTCCATTGGGGACTAAAACTTTCAAATCAGAAGAGCTCAAAGGGGACAGGGAGCAAATATTCTGTGAATGGGTATAATAATGAGAGGAGTTGTTCCCACTTTTGATTCTCAGACACATATATTCTGGCTGTGGGAGAAATGATTGTGTATCAGTTGCTTACTGAAAGCATATACCACATATTTTAAGATATAACCCCAAGCTTTCGGGGTGTTGTTTCCTATTAGGCAACTATAACTGACTCTTCAGTACACCATTCCATCATTCTAGCATACTGGATGCTTTGGGGAGAATGGGACACATAAGACCACTGAATTCCATGAGTGTAAGCTCTTTTGCTATAAAATGAGCTCTGTGTTCATAAGCAATGTTGTGTACTCTTCCAGGACAGCAAATAAAATGTTCTCTTAGTCCACGGATGGTGGTTCTGACAGTACACTGTGGGCAAGAAAGACACATCTATATCCAGAAATTGTATCTACTGCAGGGAAGACAAACCACTATCCGTTCCATGATGAAAGGATCTTCAATGTAATCAACCTGACATGAGAGGGTTTCCCCAAAGAAATGATGTAATTATGGCCATACAAATCGTAATATGATCGTATATCTTAGCCCGATGAATCCTTTGGTGGGAATTTATTCTTAATAAATAATCAGATATAAAGAAAGTCCTTTATGCCCAAAGATATCAATCACAGAATTACATGCATTAGCGAAACCCAGAGAACAACCTCAGCATACACAGTGGGGAGCAGGGGATTAAGTGAT
This sequence comes from Leucopleurus acutus, assembly GCF_964270905.1. Classification (NCBI taxonomy): domain Eukaryota; kingdom Metazoa; phylum Chordata; class Mammalia; order Artiodactyla; family Delphinidae; genus Leucopleurus; species Leucopleurus acutus. The sequence continues at coordinate 20,739,548 of NC_139162.1, forward strand.
GGTGCATAAGCTCAATGAATTATCACACGGCATTCAGTAACAGCATAAATAATGTTAAGTAAAAATAATCAGCGTATAGTATTTGTGTACAGAAGATAATACTATTAAGATAAGGAGAAACCTATATGTAAGAAAGAAAAGCCTGGAGCAAATCCCGTGTCCAGTCAATCACCACGCACATTCAGTTGCTCTTCCTGAACATCTCCTGAGCCTGTGAACTTCTCTCCTTGTCCGGAACTACCATCTTCCTCCTGGCCATTGCTGACAATCATCAGGATGACATCAAGAGCCTCCTGACAGCCTCTCCCCATGCACCCTTACCACGTTCAGATGCATTCTCTACAGTGCAGTCAGGGCAGTTTTTAAGATGTGAATATGATTAGAGAATATTCCTTGTTTAGAAATCTTCAATGGCTTTTCATTTAAGAACAAGTTCTAAAATCTTTCATGTGCCTTGAAAGGCTATATGTGATTTGACCACAACAAACCTCTCCACCTCATCTTTTCTTGCCTTATCTACCCAGCCATGCTGGGACCCACAGTCAGTCCTGATTTCTGTCCAGATGCTTCTGTTAACAGGTACTAAGCACTTAAACTTGGATGTTAGCAGCAGTGAGCTTTAGGTAATAGGCTATGCAGACTTTATGTTTTTCCCCCTACTATTCTGTTTTCTTAAATATTCTTCATGGAATAAGAACCTCTGTTAACTAAAATCTAATTGATACTAAAAGAATGAATGCCTTCTTAGAGATATTTTTCATGTTCCCACTAGACTAGGAAGATTTACAAAAGGCAAGTTACTTCCAGGGTTGGCTAATCAGACCAGGAATTTCAAGCAGAATATCTACCACTGCACAGAAAGAAAAAGAGGGACTAAGTATCTGTGTCACCCATGTATAATTATGCAATAATCATAAATTAAGTTGAGAAAACGTTACCATAAGGCTGACAGGACTCAGAATAAATCTTCATAAAAGAGCATTAAGCAGTTGCCATGACAAGACTGAAGGAGTGAACAAGCACCCTCACCTTTCCAAGCTTTGCGGGGGGAGTGCGCACTTCCAGCTCCCCCAAGCCTCACCCCATGGCCTCCCGTCTCCCACTCCCCAGGTGATCTCAACATGAACCCCTGCCGGTGGACTCACAGGGTTCCACTGCATAAACAAAATCCTGCATGTCTCACAGTTCTGCTGTTGCCAACAGAATTTTTAATCTATATAGGAAATTTTTTTTCTTCTTCTCCTGTTTCTTTTTATAATTCAGCAGAAAAAGCAGTTCTCAGATTCTATCCCATCTATATCATTTAAATCTATTCACAATTATTTAAAAGTGCTAGAAGTGGCCATTTACTTTCACACATGTCCCTGCATGGAGTGATGTGTTTGGTGGTACCCCCTTTCTCCCTCCCAACTCCAATCACAGCTCTCCTGGTCCAGGGCTCTATCATAGAGGATGCTTTCCCAAACAGCTTATATCCAGGATACAGCCTTGCGCCATGATATCCAACGTATCACTGGATTCCTTTGCTGGGTCTGACACAGCAGTGCATGGTTTACTGCTCAACTGATTTCAAGGTGGTGGCCATGGTCTCAGCAAGTAAAGGGGACTCAGCTTCTGTAACCGCGTGACTACTTCCCAGGTGCCAGCAGCAGATTTAGGTGGCATCTCCATTATTACTTCCCCAGGGACATATTCCTGGATTCTCCTTGATCAGTTCAGATTGCTCTATTATAGGCTCTCATAACCACATGCTCTCATTTTACATTTACTTGGTTATTTCCCTGTGTCTCTTTTAGTAGACTGTAGGTTTCACAAAGATGGAAATTATAACCTTTTTTTCTTCTTTCACTCCCTTTATGTTTTTAATTTTACCATTTTATCTCCAATGTCTAGGCCAGTACAAGGCACATGTAGGGGTTCAACAAACACTTGTCAAATACATGAATAAAGACTACTCAAGACATTCCAATGTAGATATCAGTGAAGCTTGCATAGAACTAATCATTCCAGAAAAAAAAGAACAAAAAATATGGATACAACGTAAGAAAAGGAAAAAAAAAATTAGAGGAATCAAAGAGTGCCCCAAAGTAGACATAAGCCAGTAAAGATTTGATCCTTGAAACCAAAAGAGACCCTAGGAGTTCTTTCCAGAGATCCTGGGACATTGAGGAGGAAAATTCTGAGAACAAAATCACAGAAGAGAAGCTCCAAACACCCACGTATGAATCCTCTCTACTCTGAGCCTAAATACCTAACTATGAACGCTGGGACGAGGCTCTGTGGAGCCCAGAGGTGATATTAACAGCAGAAGGATAAGAGAGCTAAGCAGAGATTTAATCTACTGCCCACCAAAGAGGTGTAAGAGCATGGAGTCAGAATCCTTCTACATGAGAGGGGCTTGGTAAATATCTTTTGCTTTGCATAGAAGTTGAAGAGAGGCTGTAACTTAGAAGTAAAGACTCTGAGAACTAAGAGACTTTAGGACTAAGGGCAAAGCCAACATAGCCCCACCCTGATAAAGCCTAAAACTGAGCTGCTGCAGGATCAAGGTGATCTGTGAATAACTACTCAACTGCTAGAACAGAAAAGCAACATTGCTTCAAATGAGCTAACACAATTCAGAGTCTGTACAACATAATAATGATGCCCAACATACAATTTAAAAAATTACCAGATGTGTGAAAAAACAGGACAATGTAACTCTTAGTTATGGAGAAAACAGCCAATAAAAGTAGATCTGAAATGTTCAGAAGCTGGAATTAGCAGGCAATCACTTTAAAATAACCAAGGCATTCAGGGAAATGGCAATGTAAGAAATCCCAGCTTCCCTGTCCTCCCACAAAATTCGATGACAAGACAGCTACCCACAAACAAACAGCTCCAGGAGACCTTTAGATTCCACTTAGGACATTTCAGGAACACCATGGGACAAAATATCTGAGGATAAATGCACAAAAAGAAAAAGAAGGCGGCTTCATTTTGCCTGGCTCATCTCATGACCCAAGCTGGCATTGTTCAGCTCCAAGAAAGAACTTCCCAGCTAGTGAAAGTTCCTCTCACCAGGAAAGGAAGAGAGGGGCAAGTGACTAGCTTCTTTAGCCTTTCCCAGCACAGTGTGAAGGTCTAGCTCAGTTTTATCCTGCCTAGATAAGCAAAGAGAGCTGGATAGGGAAAAAGAAAGAAGAGCAGAGACTATTATTAGCAAACACACAGTGGGAGTGATTGTGGTTCAGGGAGACCTTCCCTGCAGACAAATTTGGCAGCTCCCGCCATAGACCAAGTCATGGGCTGGCTGTGCAGATCTTGCCAGCTGCCCTACAGGTATTTATGTTCACCAACATCAATTATGCCTCAGTCCTTCCCTGCTCCCTTCATACCCCCACCACCTGCTAGGGCTTGCACCCACACCGGTAGCCATCCAAGGTCTTTGTGGCAGTGCAAATGTAAAACATCAGCCACTTGGGTCCTCCCTCTCCACCAGAGCCCAGGCACTATGCTCACAGCCAGCCTGGGCTTTTGCAGCTGTGTGACTGAGGGTTTTTGAAAAAGATAAACAAAATTGACAAACTTTTAGCTAGACTAACTTAGGAAAAAAAGAGGACTGAAAAAATAAAATGAGAAAGGAGACATTACAACTGTTACTACAGAAATACAAAAGATCGTGAGAGACTACTATGAACAATTATATGCCCATAAACTAGACAACCTAGAATAGATACATTCCTAGAAACATACAACCTACCAAGAATGAATCATGAAGTAACAGGAAATCTGAACAGGTAAATATTAAGGAAGAAGATAGTATCAGCAATCAAAAACCTCCCCAAACAGAAAAGCCCAGGATCAGATGGATTCACTGGTGAAGTCTATAAAACATTTAAAGAAAAATTAATGTCATCCACTAACCCCTACAAAAATTCAAGAGGAGAGAACACACCTAAACTCATTTTATGAAGCTAGCCTCACCCTGATACCAAAGCCAGATAAGGATACAAGAAAAGAAAACTACAGACAAGTATTCCTGATGAATATTGATACAAAAAAGTCTCAACAAAATGTTAGCAAACTGAATTCAACAGCACGTTAAAAAGCATTATTCACTATGATCAAGTGGGATTTATCTCTAGGATGCAAGGATGGTTCAATTTATGCAAATCAGTAAATGTGATACAGCACATTAATAGAATGAAAGACAAAAATCATGATCTCGATAGATGCAGAAAAAGCATTTGACAAGGTACAACATGGTTTCATGATAAAAATGCTCAACATATTGGGTATAAAAGGAACATACCTCAACACAATAAAGGCCATATATGACAACCCAAAGCCAACATTCTCAATGGTGAAAGTTTGAAAATTTTTTCTAAGAGCAGGAACAAGACAAGGGTGCCCACTTTCACCATTCCTATTCAACATAGTACTGGAAATCCTAGCCAGAGCAATTAGGCAAGAAAAAGAAATAAAAGGCATCAGAATAGGAAAGGAAGAGGTAGAATTGTCTTTGTTTGCAGATGATATGATTATATATACATATATATATATATACATATATTTTTGACCGAAAAACATAACTAATCAATGAATTCAGTAAGAATGCAGGATACAAAATCAACATACAGAAAACTTTCAGTTTTGTATGCTAACGGCAAAACATGAAAAAGAATGAAAACAATCTTGTTCACAATAGCATTAAAAGCAATAAAATACTTTGAAATAAATTTAACCAAGGAGGTGAAAGACCTGTTCACTAAAAACTACAAGACTTTGATAAAAGAAATTGAAGACAAACAAATGGAAAGATACCCCATGTTCATGGATTGGAAGGATATTGTTAAAAATGTCCATATTACCCAAAGCCATTTATAGATTCAGTGTAATTCCTATCAAAATTCCAATGGCATTTGTCACAGAAATAAAAAAAATCCATGCTGACATTCTTATGGAGCAACAAAGGACCTCAAATAGCCAAAGCAATCTTGAGAAAGAACAAAGCTAGAAGCATCACATTTCCTTATTTCAAGCTATACTATACAGTATTCAAAAGAGTATGGTACTGACATAAAAACAGAAAAACAGACCCATGAAACAGAATTTAGAGCCTAGAAATAAACTCCCACATATATGGGCAACTAATATTTGACAAGAGTGCCAAGAATACTCAATGAGGAGAGGATAATATCTTCAATAAATGGTGACTGGAAAAGTACGTAACATGCAGAATAATGAAACTGGACCTCTATCTTACACACTGACAAAACTGAAATTGAAATGAATTAAAGACTTAAATTTAAGATCTGAATCCATAAAACAATTATAAATAAAATAGGAAAAAACTCCTTGACATTGGTCTCCGCAGTGATTTTCTGGATGTAATAACAAAAGCACAAGCAACAAAAGCAAAAATAATACATCAAACTAAAAACTAAATACTAAATCAAACTAAAAAACTAAACTAAAAACTAAATACATCAAACTAAAAAACTTCTGCACAGCAAAAGAAAAACAACAAAATGTAAAGGGAACCTAAGGAATGAGAGAAAATATTTGCAAATCATATATCTGATAAGGGGTTAATATCAAAAATATATAAATATCTCAATACAACTCAATAGCAAAAAAAACCCTAATAGATAATTAAAAAATGGGAGGAACTTAATAGACAGTCTTCAAAAGAAGTCATACATATGGCCCACAGGAACACGAAATGGTGCTCAACATCATAAATTATCAGGGAAATGCAAATCAAAACCACAATGAGATATCACCTCACACCAGTTAGAATGGCTATCACCAAAAAGACAAGAGGGAGACTTCCCTGGTGGCGCAGTGGTTAATGCAGGGGACACGGGTTCGAGCCCTGGTCCGGGAAGATCCCACATGCCACAGAGCAACTAAGCCCATGTGCCACAACTACTGAGCCTGCTCTCTAGAGCCCGCGAGCCACAACTACTGAAGCCCACAGGCCTAGAGCCCGTGCTCCACAAGAGATGCCACCTCAGTGACAAGCCCGTGCACTGGAATGAAGAGCAGTCCCTGCCCTCCACAACTAGAGAAAGCCCATGCGCAGAAACAAAGACCCAACACAGCCAAAAAAAAAAAAAAAAAAAAAAAGAATCCGCCTGCCAATTCAGGGGACATGGGTTTGAGCCCTGGTCCGAAAAGATCCCACAAGCCACGGAGCAACTAAGCCTGTGCGCCACAACTACTGAGCCTGTGCTCTAGAGCCCGTGAGCCACAACTACTGAAACTCGTGCACCTAGAGCCCGTGCTCTGCAACAAGAGAAGCAACCAAAATGAGAAGCCCGCGTACCGCATTGAAGAGTAGCCCCTGCTCACTGCAACTAGAGAAAGCCCATGCTCAGCAACAAAGACCCAACATAGCAATAAATAAATAAACAAACAAACAAACAGGTAAGAGGTAACTGTTGGTGAGGGTGTGGGGAAAAGGGAACTCTTGCGCACTGTTGGTAGGAATGCAATTGGTACAGCCAGTGTGGAAAACAGCATGGAAGCTCCTCAAAAAAAAAAAAAAAATTAACATTACTACCATATAATCCAGCTATCCCATTTCTGAGTATATGCCCAAAGAAATTAAATCAGCATCTTCTAGAGATATCTGCACTTCCATTTTCACTGCAGCATTACTCACTATAGCCAAGACATGGAAACAACCTGTGTCCACAACTGATGGATGGATAAAAAATTATGTGATTATTTAAACATATACAGAGAGGAATATTATTCAGCCACAAGAAAGAAAGAAATCTTGGAGTTTGCAACCACTTGGGTGACCTTGAGAGCATTCTGCTAAGTGGATAAGTCAGAGAGAGAAAGACAAAAATACTGAATGATATCACTTATATGTGGTATCTAAAAAAGACAAACTCAGAGAAACAGAGAGTAGAGTGGTGGTTCTCAGATGTTAGGGGTTGGGTATAATGGGCAGATACTGCTCAAAGGATACAAACTTCAAGTTCTAAGATTAACAAGTTTGGGGATCTTGAGTATGGTGAGTATAGCTAATAATACTGTATCATATACTTGAATATTGCCAAGAAAGTAGATCTTTAATTTTCTCAGTATAAAAAAGAAACAGTAACTATGTGACCAATAGAGGTGGGTAGCTAATACTATGGTGATAATCATTTTACAATTAGTAAATGTATCAACTCAAGGTATTATACACCTTAAACTGACACAAGGTTACCTTGTCAATTATATCTCAATAAAACTGGGGGGGGGGAAGCATTTGCACTTCATTAAAAAATAACCAATATGAAAATGTTAAAAAAAAGAGAAAATGTTAGAGATAATCATAATAAAGAAATGGATAATTTCAGAAGAGATATAAAAACTTAAAAAAGAAAGGAATCAAATAGAGATCTTAAATAGACAAATACAATAGCTAAAATTTAAAAGAAGCATCATTGGATGGGATCAACAGAAGATTAGATCCAACAAAAGAAAGTATTTATAAATTTAAAGATACATTAATAGTAATTATCCAGACTAAGAACAGAGGAAAGAAAAAGAAAAATTGGAACCCCCCCCAAAACAAACAAAAAAACCAACCTGTAACTGTGTCCAAGAAGACAGGAAAGTGAGAATTAGGGGAAAAAAAAGTGTATATTGGAAGAAATGTTCTCCAAACTTTTTTAAAGTTTGAGCAAAATCATCAACCCACAGATCCAATAAAGCCAGAAAACCTCAGGCAGAACAAATACAAAGGAAATCACGCCTGGGCCCGTTACCGTTAAACTGCTGTCAAACATGGTAAGCGGAAAACCTCACAAGCTCGGGGGAATGGAAGGTGGGGAGACGTACACAGGAGAACCCAGAGAAGAGACAGCAGATTTATTATGTAAAAAGACAGACAGAGAAAGCATGGAGACCAGAAGATAAAGGGATGACATCTTCAAGTGTCAGGGGGTGATGTGCAGCGAGGGACTATTACATAGATTGCTCTACCAAGTGTGAAAATATCTTTTTAAAAATGAAGGAAAAAATAAAGACATTTTTTCAGGTAAATGAAAGCTGAGAAAATATATTGACTCACACTACAAGAAATGCTATAGGAAGTTATTCAGGTTGAATGTGAATAATACCAAATGAACTATAAATCGGAAGGAAGGAAGGAAGGAAGGAAGGAAGGAAGGAAGGAAGGAAGGAAGGAAGGAAGGAAGGGCGCTACAAAGGGTAAATATGAAAAGCTATATTTTCTTTTCTCAAATTTTCTACTATGTAATGAACTCTGTAGAGCAAAATTAATAACAAAGTTGAGGCTGATAAAGTAGTGGTAAAATATGTGATGACAGCACTGAGGCAGGGTGGGAACATACCATTCTAGACTCTTACATTATATGTGAAATGATATAAAGTTAATTCACATGAGGTTTAGATAAGCTAAGGATGCATATTGTTATCAGAATAACAATTTAAAACACTAAGTAAGAATGAAAATGCCAATAAAGGAGACAGGTTAAAACAATTTCAAAAGCGTGATTAGCCCAAAAGAAGACAGCAAAGGAGGAACAAAAGAACAAAAACCGAGAGTACAAATAAACAATAAATAGCATGCTGGCATAACTAATCCAAACTATATTAATATTTACATCAAATGCAAATAAACTACACATTCCAATTTAAAGGAAGAGGGCTTCCCTGGTGGCACAGTTAAGAATCCGCCTGCCAATGCAGGGGACACGGGTTCGAGCCCTGGTCCGGGAAGATCCCACATGCCGGGGAGCAACTAAGCCTGTGTACCACAACTACTCAGCCTGTGCTCTAGAGCCCATGTGCCGCTACTACTGAAGCCCGTGCACCTAGAGCCCATGCTCTGCAACAAGAGAAGCCACCACAATGAGAAGCCCTCGCACTGCAATGAAGAGTAGCCCCCCCTCGCCGCAACTAGAGAAAGTCCAGGGGCAGCAACGAAGACCCAATGCAGCCAAAAATAAATAAATAAATAAATTTATTTTAAAAAAAATAAAGGAAGAGATTGTCATACCAGACATAAAGGAAGAACCAAGTACATATTGTTTTTAGGAGATACACTTTAAGTATAAACACATGGATGAGTTGAAAGCAAAAATATAGTGCAGATGGTGCATTCATAAAGACAGACCATCTGCTGGCCCTTAAAAGAAGTCTCAGTAATCATCCACTGGTTGGAATCATACAGAGTATATTCTTTGCCAAGAGTAGAATATCACTTGAAATCAATAACAGTAACATATCTGGAGAATTCTAAAATATTTGGAAATTAGTAGAAATCACAAGGTGGGGTTAAAAATATTTTGAACTAAATTGTAATGAAAGCACAACATATCAAAATTTGTGGGCAGGAACTAAAGAAATACTTAGATGAATGTGTAAGTTTTAAGTGCTTATATGAGAAAAGGAGATAGGCTTAAAAATCAGTGATCTAAGCTTCCACCGTATGAAGCAAATAAAAGTACAAATTAATCACAAAGTAAAAATCAGGAAATAATGAAGATGAGGTTAGAAATCATGACATAGAAAACAGACCAACCGTGACCAATGTTGAGCCATCAAGTTCACAAGGCCAAAGTTTGTTCTCTAAAAGGATTCCCAGACCAACTAAGGACAAAAGGAGAAAATATAAATGACAAATACTGGTATTATAGAGGAGAAATAACTACTGTATTGGTGGTCCCCAGGCTACCCAGGTTTGGTTTGCTAGGAGGACTTAAAGACTCAGCATATAGACATACTCATGGCTAAGAATTTTTTTTTTTTTTTAACAGCAAAAGAATACAAAACAGAATCAACAAAGGGAAAAGGTTGATGGAGTGAAGTTTAGAGGAAACCAGGTGTAAGCTTTCAAGATTCTGCCCTCAGTGAAGTCACGTAAGACATGTTTAGGTTCCCCAAAGTTACTTATGACAACATATGTGAAATGTCTAATGAGCTTATTAGAGATTTGGTGTCCATGGATGGGGAGGAGCTGGTCATGTATGCAGCCTCTGTTCAGCATGTAACAAAATTCCAGAAGGAAAGCACACATTTAGCACACGCCGTATTGTTCGTACAGTTTAGGTACAGTGTGCTCCTCTTATCAGATAAGGACAGTGAGGACCCTCCCCAAATCTAAGTTTCTAGATGCCACCCAAGGGCCAATCTTGAAATCATTTCTTCCAAATAATAGCAGTCAGACCTGCTGTGTTAACTCTTTTCTGCATGATTAGATACCCTACAAGTATTACAGAATTGACAATTTCATGCTAATGGAATGACAGGAGAAATAACAGCAGATCCCATAAATATTACAAAACTAACAACTTTGTGTCAACTTATTTGTCAACTGAAACAAAATGGCAAATTTCTTGGTAGTGACAACATACCAAAGCAAATGCAAGAAAAATTTTGAACAGTAATATATCTTTTAAAGAAATCAAGTTAGGAAAAGAATGTACTGACAAAAAAAATTCCAGACCCATATAGTCACTCATAAATTCTACAAAATATTTTAGGAAGAAATATCACTAATCTCACACAGACTCTTTAGGAAAACAGAGGATTAGGGAACACATCTGACTTGTTTCATAAGGTCAACATTACTCTGATACCAAAACTTGACAAACATATTATTAGTAAATAAAATTATAGTCCAATATCCCTCATGATTACAAATGCCAAATTCCTTAAAAGTATGCTAGAAAAATTAATCCAGAAATATATAAAAGGGGTAATGAATCACTGGGATTTATTCCAGGTATGCAAGATTGACTGATCTGGGCATGCTAAATCAATATAATTTACCACATTAGCAAAATAAAGAAGAAAAACTATATGATTGCCTTAATAGATGCAGAAAAAGCATTGAACAAAATTCAATTCCCATGAGGGTGGAAAAAGCCCTCTCAGCAATCTAGGAATAGAAAGAAACTTTTTCAAGCTAATAAAGAACATCCATGATAAACCTATAGCCAATATTGTACTTTAGGTGAAATACTGGATGTGTTCTACCTAAGACTGGGCACAAGACAGGGGTTTCTATTCATAACACTTCTGTTCAACATTGTGCTCCATATTCTAGCCAATGCACGAAAGCAAGGAAAATAGAAGGCGTGCATTAAAAAGAAAGAGTATCTTTATTCACAGATGACACAATTGTTTACATAGAAAATCCTAAGGCATCTAAAAAAACTTACTAAAATTAATGTCAACTTAGCAAGGTCACAGAATACAAATCAACATATAGAGATCGTTCTATTTCTATAGACTGGATTGGTATCTATTCTCTAAAATGGTCCTCAGTGACCCTTGCCTCCCACTATTTTATTCCCTGTCTAGTCTCCACAGACGTTGAATCAGGGCTGCCTTAAGTGACCAATAGAATAAAGGCAAAAGTAACAACGTGTGATTTCTGAGGCTAGGTCACCAAAGGCACTGCACCTTTTGTCTTGGTCTTTTGGATCACTTACTGTAGAGGAAGCCAGCTACCCCGATGTGAAGATAGTCAAGCAACCCCATGGGGAGTCTCACATATGGAAAGTGATCAGCATCAAATCGCCAACCATACAAGTGAGCTTATTTGTGATGGGATCATCTAGTTCTCGTCAAGTCTGAAGATCACCGCAGCCCTATTTTACTTTTTACTGTAAACTTAGGAGAGACCCTGAGTTGAAACTTCCCATCTAACTGACTCCAAATTTCTTACCAATAGAGACTATGAGGGCTAATAAACGATTACTGTTATTTTGAGCCTTGTTCAGTGGTTTACTATACAGCAATTGATAACTAAAATACTGACTAGAAAATGAAATATAAAGTAATACCGTCTACAGCATTAACAAACATGAAGAAAATATTTGAGGATACACTTTTAAAAATAATTTAAGCCAGGACTTTATGCTGAAAACTACAAAACACAATTGAGAAAAAATTTAAAAGACCTAAATAAAAGATTCACCATGTTCATGGATTGGAAGATTCAATATTGTTAAGATGTCTTTTTTCCCCAAAATTGTTCTTTAAACATTAATGTCTTTCTCAGACTCTTCAATAAGTGGTGCTGGGAAAACTGGACAGCTACATGTGAAAGAATGAAATTAGAAGACTCCCTAATACCATACACAAAAATAAACTCAAAATGGATTAAAGACCTAAATGTAAGGCCAGACACTATCAAACTCTTAGAGGAAAACATAGGCAGAACACTCTATGACATAAATCACAAAAAGATTCTTTTTGACCCACCTCCTAGAGAAATGGAAATAAAAATAAACAAATGGGACCTAATGAAACTTAAAAGCCTTCGCACAGCAAAGAAAACCATAAACAAGACGTAAGGACAACCCTCAGAATGGGGGAAAATATTTGCAAATGAAGCAACTGACAAAAGGATTAATCTACAAAATTTACAAGCAGCTCATGCAGCTCAGTATCAAAAAAAAAAAAATCCAATCCAAAAATGGGCCGAAGACCTAAACAGACATTTCTCCAAAGAAGATATACAGATTGCCAACAAACACATGAAAGGATGCTCAACATCACTAATTATTAGAGAAATGCAAATCAAAACTACAATGAGGTATCACCTCACACCAGGCAGAATGGCCATCATCAAAAAATCTACAAACAATAAATGCTGGAGAGGGTGTGGAGAAAAGGGAACCCTCTTGCACTGTTGATGGGAATGTAAATTGATACAGCCACTATGGAGAACAGTATGGAGGTTCCTTAAAAAACTAAAAATAGAACTACCATACGACCCAGCAATCCCACTACTGGGCATATACCCTGAGAAAACCATAATTCAAAACGAGTCATGTACCACAATGTTCATTGCAGCTCTATTTACAATAGCCAGGACATGGAAGCAACCTATGTGTCCATCAACAGATGAATGGATAAAGAAGATGTGGCACATATATACAATGGAATATTACTCAGCCAGAAAAAGAAACAAAATTGAGTTATTTGTAGTGAGGTGGATGGACCTAGAGACTGTCATATAGAGTGAAGTAAGTCAGAAAGAGAAACAAATACCATATGCTAACACATATATATGGTATCTAAAAAAAAGAAATGGTTCTGAAGAACCTAGGGGCAGGAGAGGAATAAAGACACGGATGTAGAGAATGGACTTGAGGACATGGGGAGGGGGAAGGGTAAGCTGGGACTAAGTGAGAGAGTGGCAGGGACATATATACACTGCCAAATGTAAAACAGATAGCTAGTGGGAAGCAGATACATAGCACAGGGAGATCAGCTTGGTGCTTTTTATCTACCTAGAAGGATGGGATAGGGAGGGTGGGAGGGAGAAGCAAGAGGGAGGAGATATGGGGATATATGTATGTGTATAGCTGATTCACTTTGTTAATCAGAAACTAACACACCATTGTAAAACAATTATACTCCAATAAAGATGTTAAAAAAATTAATGTCTTTTTAATTAAAATTCTAGCAAGCCTATTTGTACTAATTGATAAGGGGAGTCTAAAATTTTTATGTAAATGCAAAGGCTCTACAATAGCCAAATTATGTTGATAAAGAAGATAGAGGACTTTTTAAGACTTAACAAAAAATTTCAATAATGAAGATTGTGTGGTTGTATTGTAAGGATAGACAAACCAATCGATTGGAACAAAATGGAGAGTCTATAAATAAACTCATATCTATAGATGTCAAGGCAACTCAATGGGGAAAGGAAAGTCTTCAAGAAATAGTATTGGAAGATGTTTCTAACAACGCTTACAAAAAAAGAAACAGTGTTGGATCAACTAGATGCTTGTATGGAAAAAACCAGGGAATTTCAATCCTTACCTCATACCTTTCACAGAAGTTAATATGAGATGGATTGTATACCCAAGCATAAAGCTAAAACTAGATAACTTCTAGAAGAAACATAAAAGAATATCTTCATGCCTTAAAGTAGATGAAAATTTCTTAGATAGGATTCAGTACTAATCACAAAAAGAAAAACATATTAAACTTTAGAAAAATTAAAATCTGCTCTTGAAAAAAAAATCAGACTGGGAAATATATTTGCATAGAAATTTTATCCAGAATATACAAAGAATTCATGCAGTTCAATAATAAAATAACCCAATAAGAAAATGGACAAATGACTTGCAAAATAAGATATGCACCTAGCCTATAAGCATATGAGATGATGTACCACACAGTTAGTCATTAGGGAAGTGCAAATCAAAACCACCATGATATCACTCTGACAGATATCATTCTGACAGACATCAGAATGGCTAAAATTAGAAAGACTGACAATACCAAGGGTTGGTAAGGATGCAGAATATCCTGGAACTTGATGGGAATGTAAAATGGTTCAACTATGTTGAGAAATAATTTGGTAGATGCTTATAAAAATAAAAATCCAGCTACCTATGACTCAGAAATCTCAGTCTTATTTATCCAAGTGAAATGAATGCGTATTTCCACAAACATCTGTACAAGAATGTTCATAGCTTTACTTGTAATAGCCAAAACTGTTATCAACCCCAATGTCCATCTACAGGTAAATGGATAAACTGTGATATATGCTTATAATGGAATACTATTCAGCAATAAAATGGAAGCAATTTTTACTGCACACAACAGCAGAGACAAATCTTGAAAACATTCTTTTGGGTGAATGAAGCCAGACATAAAATAATATTGTATGATTCCATTTATATGAAGCTCTAGGGCAAGCAAAACTCACCTTGTGATGACAGAAATCAAGATGGTGTTTGCCCCTGCAAGGGAGGTGGGGTGAGTATTGGCTGAAAGGGGCAGGGGGAACCATTTTGGGGTGATGGAAATATTCTGTATTTTAATTGGGATGGTGGCTACAGGAGTAATACATTTGCAAAACTCAATCAGCTGCACCTTTTCAAAAATCTCTTGTATGTAAATAATTCAGTTGGAAAAACTAAAAACCAAAACAATGTTTATCCTTCTGGGATAAGACTGGTTAAGGGAGAAGCTGGGACAATCCTGGTTCTCCAGGCCAGGAGTCTCCGTAAGTTCCATGCTTGTCCTTTTCTGCCTACAGTCCCCTGAGAAGCCCTCACCTTGGGAAGGGGTGACCTTTGGCTCGGCCGCAGAGAACCCTCAGCCCTCTCTCCGCCGGAGGGCTTCCAGCAGCCCACCCCCACTGACTGTTCAGTGCCTTTCTCCACTTCTGACTCTATCCCAGGCTCTTTGATAAAAGCCTCCCTGCTGGAACAATTTCCTTCCTTATGCCCCTGAGCTCTCGAAAATTTCAGGCTGATTTGTCTCAAGGGAACAACCTCCACTTAAAGTCACAGCCACCAAGGGGCTCCTCTAATCTCAAAAGCATTTGTAGAGCTGAAAGCCATGTTTTCATTCCCGGGGTAACTTTCCCGCAATCATCAAGCCTGCCTCGTTGTACTTTTACAGTGAGTGCAGCCAAACAGGCCCCGCTTTCCTTAAATATTTCTGTACCTGTAGGTGATGCCGAACCTCGTAGCAGGATGGCTTGTTGTCCTGAGTTGTTGCTCTCCAACACGGGGACAGAAGCAGCGTGCCCCTGCTTGCTGAATCCCTACCAGCCGCGCTGGGGCACGAGGATCTTACATCCCTACCACCAACCCCTCAGGCGGACAGCCATCTCCCTTCCCGGCTCACCCTGCGCGCAGCCACTCCTCCTTCACAAACAATCATTAATGATGTCTTCGCCCTGGGCTGACACCTGCCTTATTAGAAACCTGCTCCACTCAGCAGCTCCACCTGTGCAGAGCGCCCCCTCCCCGCCCCACCCCCGGGCCTCCAGCCTGCCTGAGGGCAAGCTGAACCCAGGAGAGGAATGACTCAGTCACTTCAGAAAATCAGAATTGAGACTCAGAGACTTCTGAATGGTTGTGTCCCTGAGGGAGATGTTATGATCCATGGATATTTTCAGAGTCCCCTCTGAAATTTGATTTGACGTGGGGGCTTTGCTAGTCTTTATTTAATGGCATAATACAACAAGCTTTCTGGATCTAGGCACATGTGGTTTGCATTTGGGAGCGCTCCTTCCTGCAGGCAGATGCACTCACACACGGGCTAGGGGAATTTGGAACTCAGATAACAAAGTCTTGAGAAGTCACCCGCATTCTTTTTGTCAGCTCTTTGCAGATCAGCGAAGAAGGGCAGGGACTCTTCGCTGCCTGCATCTGAGGCGATAGCTTGTAAGGACGGGAAATGCAACCTGGAGTTTGCACACGTTTGGGGAGGGGGGCACTGAGCAGGGAGGGGGCAGGGACTTGAGAAACATCTTGTTATAATTAGAGAAAACAGTCGAGCAGACTGTCCTCCAGACATTTTGCTACCAGAAAACCTGGAGACATTCTGGGAACCTGATTTCCTTGAACTTTTCCCAGGCTGGCAGCTCCAGGGGATCCAGCCTGTGGCCATGGGAAGGCATTATCTGTGTGTCTCAGGCATAAAGAACACAAATTTCTAGTTCTGACCCCACCACTGGGTTCCAAATGCTGGGCTGATCAGGAGTCTTTATTTCCAGTGCTATTGATCACACGTGCCCAGATCTGTCTGCTACCTGCCCTCAACATGTGGCTTCAGTGATCTTGCTGGTACAGGCCTGGCTCCTACAGGCTGACTGTGACCAAAAGGGGGACAGGATGGCAGTTGAAACTAGAACAGATTTTGCATCTTTAGAAAATGAAGCAGAAAGGTATAGTGGCCAACCGCTGGGCAATATGGAGCAGAATCAAAAATAAAGCCTAGGGTCAGGGGTGAGACAGTTGTGGATTTGAATCCCAGCTCTGCTTCCTGCCAGCTGTGTGGCATTGGGAAAAAATATTGACCTCCCTGAGACTATTGTTTCTTTCTCTGTGGACTGGCGAAAAGATATCTTGTCTGGTTGCTGTGTGAATCCAGGTAGTGAATAGATGTAATCAAGTGCTCAGGTCTGGGCTTAGCACACAGTAGCTGTGAGTAAGTGGTAGTCTCGGCTTACCAAGTTTAATCTTGAGTCCTTACACCTGAGTTTGAGACCAGCCTTTGTCACTTAATAGCTATGCCACCTTGGGCTACTAATACAGAATCTTTCAAACTTCATCGCCCTTACTTACAAGACAAAGAAAGTAATGCCCAACTCATGAAATTATTACACCTCTGAGAAGCCTTCCCTGGTCCCCCGCCTTGTGGAGTATTGCTTCTCAGACTTTAATGTGCTCTTGCTAAAGCACAGATCCTGATCTGTATGTCTGTGATGAGGTCTGAGAGTCTGAATTTGTAACAAGCATACAGGTGATGCTGATGTTGCTGGGCCATGGACCACACTTTGAGCATCAAGGATGTAAAGTTAATCATTCCTTAGAGAGAGAGAGGTGTGTGTGTGTGTGTGTGTGTGTGTGTGTGTGTGTGTGTGTGTGTGTGTGTGTGTGTGTGTGTGTGTGTGTGTGTGTGTGTGTGTGTGTGTGTGTGTGTGTGTGTGCGAGCGAGCATGTGCCTTTATGCATGTGAATGTGTGTATGTGCATGTATGTGTGTGTTTGCCTTTGTCTCCTATGTACAGGCCAGGGACCACACTGGACTATATTCTCTCCATTCCTCACAATTGGGTCCACCATTGTCCAGGGCTCGAGACAAGTTTCACAGGCAGGAGGCTCCAGCTCTGTCTCGTGAGACTTTGAATGAAGTCACCTAGTGAGCTAGGGTGGAGAAGCCCAGCTGCGTCTGCTGGGGAGCCCCATTTTTCCATGCTGGGTCTCCCACACTTGCCTTCATTCTCAGAGTCCTATGTCCCTAGGCTGCCTTGCCCATACACGTAACTATCTATTCACTACGCTTCCCCACCCCAAATCAACTCCTAGAATTTTCTCCTGGTCTTTGTGCCCAGGATCCAGTGTCCCTCCATCCTAGTGCTGCTATACTCTGCTCATGGACCAGAGGCTGTCCTCCAGGATGGGGAACATATGTGCGTGGATATAACTAACCCTAACCCATCTGACTGTTCAGGACTGACCCTTCCTCTATCAGTGACCTTAGAGCTAGAAATCCAACTTAGCCCTCAGTGCCCTGTGGAAGCTGAGTCTGACCCCTGCGATGGACCCGAGCTCGCTCCCCTCACACTGCTTTCAGGCCTACAGGACTCCCCTTCAGAATGACCCCCTGCTGCGCCTCAGCGTGCAGAGTTATAAACCAGAGAGACACTGAGCTGCTGAGAAAATGACTGGAATGGGGGAAATACTAATGGTTTTTAAGGAAGAGTGGAAGAATGAAGATAAAACATCTTTTTGAAACTTACAGAAGTGCTTGAGGTATTTAGGGGTAGATGCGGCAGAGGGCATAGCGTAAGTTAGAGAAAGCTTTCCAATCCTGTGCCTGTCCAAGGCCGCTTCCACACAGCCATCCATCACATGCACACGCATCCTCTCCTACACCTCCGTCCATCACACACACACACAGCCTCAGGCACACACTCACCTCCAGCCTCAGGCTCAGTCTGTTTTACAGGCTCCTCTCTCCTCAGAGCCTCACAGCACTCCTGTTGGTTTCTACTTTCTGTCTCACTCTGGGTCTCTCTGTCTCTTTCAATCCTCCTCACGTGTGTTTCTTTTCTTTTCACCCCCCTCTGTGTGCCCTTCGTTGTCTGTCCCTGTCTGGCTCCTCTCTCCCTGTGCCCCTCTCCCTCCCATCACCCTGTTTTTCTCCTTCTCTGCCTTTTCTTTAGCTCCGTCTGCTGTCTCCAGTGGGTTCTCTTTCTTCCTGGGGCTCCCTCTCTCTTGTCCTGTCTCCTAGGATCTCTGAACTTCTCCCTCTTTCTCTCTCTTTCCCCAGCTTGTGGGGATATTTTCCATCCTCACATACCAAAACCAGGCTGGGGAATGAGAGCAGGGAATGGGCCAGCTCTTTTCCTCATCAGAGCCTGACAATCTGGCCTCAAGCCCTGGAGCTGGCCAAGCTTCGAGCCGACCCAGCAGGCCTCTCTGTTTTTTTGGCAGGAGAGGAGCTGGGGGGCTGTGCCTGAGCTGTCCTGCCTCTGCATCATACAGTGGGCAGCACATGTGGGTCAGACACAGCACATCAGTGATGCAGATGGCTGAGGGACACACACACACACACACACACACACACACACACACACACACACACACTTTTCAAGTATCCGCTTCCCAAATCTCATTGTAAACACACCCTCCCACCCCTGCTCTGCTCCTTCGAGGAGAATGATTTCCTTCACCTTTATTGTCTGCACTTAGGGACTCGCTGGAGGATAGGCTTCTTTCTGCTTTCTTCAGCCTTTCAAATAATGTACAATGACCACGAATGATCTCTGTTAGAAGAAAACAGTCATGAAATAAATTAGAGTGTTGAGCTTGGTCATCTTTGGGCCCACTTTTCGCGATTCCATGATAGCTCCTGACTTTGCCAACTCAAAAACAAGAGAGTGTTACATGTCAATTATAATCAATAAAAAAAAGAAAGAGAGAGACCAAGAACCTAAGCACGCATGGGCAGGTGTAGGCTTCTGCACTGAGGAAAGTCGTTCTACACAGAAAGGGCCTCTGCTTCTCTCAGAAGGAAGAACCTAAGAGGTGATCGATATTTTTAAAATATTTCAAAGCAAGAATGATGGATTAGTGGGTGATCATTACCTGCCAAGGCAATTACTTGGCTACTCTCAGCTTCTGAAGCACTTGCTTCATCAGGTAAGGTAGAGCATTGAAGTGGTCCAAAGATGCCCAGTGAAACACCAAAATCCTGTGGATTTTGCAGGTGACACCAAGAATATCGAAGATGCCCTGTACACGAGGAGACTTCCCTTTGTTGCTTGAGTCATTTTACAAAAGGGGGACAAGGTCTATGGCATTTGCTGACACTTTCTCTTATATCCTTCTTCATAGCATCGCAAAAACAAAATGCCCCGTCTAATTCCATCTGTAAGCCTTAGCTGTCTATTACATCGTCCCACAATTAGCACAACAATGGGTGATCTGGGAGAGTGAAATGATATTGCCGTGAGTGACCTACTATTATCTGCAGATTACATTTTCCATGGAAATTAAATGAATTTTGTCAGAGCTCTGGGGCGGGGGAGAGAAGAAAATGCCTCATTGTTCAGTTCCGCGAGATGGAGGGACTGCACGGGGCGATAAAGAGACCTGTGTTTGTGCAAACAAGGCGTGGGTTTCCCGTTTGAAAGATGCATTTGTTACACCAAAGCTCAAAATAGGAAACATGTGTAGGCAGAAACAGTGGAGATGAAAGGGGGAGAGAACTAATTATTACTACCACTGCATACGCATATTGGGGTATTTATATAACGTGCTAAACAACTTCTGTTGGGAAAACCTTTGTCCTATCAGTGAGAATGAACCTCTACCCTGAGAGGGGGTGTTCTAAGGCTTCACACTTTTAGCTCAATGTGGTTTTTTTCTTGAAATTATCCTCTGCACCTTTCTCTTCTCTCCACTTGTCTTTCAGTGAGCTCTACCTCCTTTCGCCTCTTTCTTTGGTTCTCTCAACAAGTGTGCTTTTAATTTTTCTTTCTCAGGAATATGGCAGTTATCAGTATCAAGGAAAGGGTGAGAGGAGAAACAGCACTTCCTGAAGCCACAGTGATGTGTGGAAACAATATTACAGCCGAGAAATCTATAAAAGGTCAGAGATTCATAGAGACCTTAGCTCGGATGGGAGAACACCCTGAGCCAAGTGCTCTGAAATGTGGGGAGAAATGAGAGTGACCTCATCCTTTTGGGGAAAGGAGTTGAGTTCTGACCAGTGATCATGTTTCCTCAACTGTAAAAGGAGATGGAGATGTTTGAATCAAGTCTCTCAAAGGTCTCTTCTACTTCTGATATTCACGCAAGACCGATTAGTATCTTGACTCATTCACCCGGCAAATATTTATGAAGAAACTTACCACTAGCAAGGCATTGTGCTGGGTGTTAGTGAAGATTAAATTTGGGGACAGTACATACAACTAATGAGCTAAATCCTAAATATGCCCTTTCTACCAAGCACCCAATAAAACTTTCCCCCCCTTCCCATTTTTTGTGCACATGCCTCCTTTTAATTTTCTTTTTCAAAATTAATTTTTAATTGAGGTAACATTGGTTTATAACATATGTTTTATGTGTACGACATCATATTTCAACTTCTGTGTATACAACATGCTCATCACCAAAAATTTAGTTTCCAACTGTTGCCACCACAGGGAAAAGAATGAAACTATACCACTATCTCACATCATACACAAAAATCAACTCAAAATGGATTAAAGACTTGAATGTAAGACCTGAAGCCATAAAACTAGAAAAAAACATAGGCTGTAGGCTTTTTGACATCGATCTTAGCAGTATCTTTCTGGATACATCTCCTCAGGCAGGGGCAACAAAAGCAAAAATAAACAAATGGGTCAACATCAAACTAAATGCTTCTGCACAGCAAAGGAAACCATCAACAAAACGAAAAGACAACCTACTGAATCAGAGGAGATATTTGCAAATCATATTTCCCATAAGGAGTTAATATCCAAAATATTGAACATATAAAGAATTTGTACAACTCAACAACAAAACAACAACCCCTTCCCATTTTGAGAAGCCTTGTTCTCAAGAGTGTGAAGACTATCAACATCTCTCCATGCCTACGGATCTTTGTGTCTAAAACAGGAGCACAAGGACCATGATTGTAAACCCAACTTCAGTTCATCAGCAAGAGGGTTTAGTGGATCTAGAACAAGCCTGCAGCTTAGCCATTAGAGTTGTTGGGGTGAGGGTCCTCTATGTATGTTTGAATAATGACTAGTAAAAATCAGATTTCCGAGCTCATCCTCTTAGTCAAGTGGTGCTGCAGACACACTGAGTAATTTGTTGCTAGATTTTTTTTTTCCTTTTGGATTTTCTGGTACATAATGTATCATGAACAAATAACAAATAAGGATTGGAAAGAGAAGTAGAAGAACATCTTCCCCATCCATTGTGAATATGATGCTGGCAATGTGCATTTTGGCCATTAAGGGATTTGAATCTTTTTAGGAAATTGCTGAAATGCTGTACTAAACGCTCAAGGAAGAATAATGCAGCATTGTTTAAACTGGTGTGTATCAGAATCACCAGTGGATACTGTGAAGCACTAAGACTCTGGATACTACCCTCCCATTCACCTGATCTGATTCAGTTGGTCTGGGCTGGGGCCAGAGAATCTGTGTGTGACCTTCCAGGTGACCTTATAGGCATTCTTTGTCCAGGTTGAGAGAAACAGTGGTGCAGGAGTGAAGTACTCGAATTCTGCCCATATTAGTTGAGTAATTGTATGCAAGGGCCTACAACATTTAGAGCATTTCCACTGAAATCCCAAGGGAGAGAATGGCCATGAAGATTGAAAGTTAATCTATATAAAGCACCTATGTCAGTCTCAATTTATACTTTGTGCTTAATACTACTGACTCATTACCTCCAGCCAGTGAGAAGGGTGGAGGTTCTGGGGTGTAGGTATGATTCATTGACAGTTTCCAGGCATATCATATAATGGTAGAAATGGATGGATGGGGTCTGGAGTCTCAAATCAAAATGAGGCCAAGAGGCTAAGGCATGGCACTGGAAGAGGGGAATTTAACTTAGAAAAGCTGGGGAACAGGATCATGCTGATAGGAGATGGTGTGGAGAAACTTCAAAAGCAAGACACTGTAGTGTCCTTTTATGAGATCCCAGTGTAATCTGGAGCTGGCCTGTGGGGCTCATTTAAAATGGTCAGAAGATGGTAACCACAAGTTTTGTGGTGGCTGCAAAGACTCCAGGTGACTACACATTGACCATCAGGTGCTCCAGAAGGATCTTACTTGTGAATCAGCCCTGATACGTGCTTTTTTTCTTTTTCAGTGTGTCATACTTGATTATTAGTTAATTTCCTAGAACACTTCTAGAAAAGGTCTATATGCGTTAAGTCTGAGTCAACAATTCATTCCCAAATGAATACTAAAGAAAAAAAATCACATTCAAAGTTGAGCTCTATGAAGGAAGTCACTCAGTTAACATTCATTTTTGTAACTAGCACATTCCAAGATAAGTTTGTAGTTTGCTATATAAAGAAGCTAATTAATACTGAATATATATAGTGAATATATATATGTTATATATATATATATATTCTGTAAGATGTTATAGAAAATCCCAAATGAACTTTTTGGTCAATCCAATATATATCTATATAGTTTTAAAATTATTTCATTGATCCAGCCCTGTCAAATCACTTTACAATTAATTTTCTCATTTTGGCATAAAGGTTGTTGATGTTATAAATAGGTCTTTCCATTAACTTAATTATTTCTAAAATTTCAAAACATGCTTTTGAGCTATGAGTTTGGGGATAGGCATACCATTTATGAGGTAGTTCCCTATATTCTAGAGCAGAATGGTAATTTACATGTAATACAAATTTCCATGGAAGAATAAAAGGTTTGTCTTTATTTCATTTAAAAATGAACACTGGAACAGGAAAAGAGCCTGGAGTCTCACAGGTGAAAAGAAACATTTTCATAATACCAGGCCCCAAATGTGGGCCAGTCTTATTCATCTTTGAACTTTCAATCCATTATCCCTTTTTTTAAAAAATTAAAAAAATGGTTTATTTAGATATAATTTACATATAATACAGTTCACCCATTTAAAGTGCACCATTCAAGAGCTATTAGAATAAAATTGTGCAACCGTCACCACAGTCTCAATTCCAGAACGTATTTATCACCCCAGAAAAGAATCCCCATACCCATTAGCAGTCTCTCTCTGTTATCTCCTCAAATCTAGGACAACCGTTAATCTACTTCTTGTCCCTATGGATTCATCTATTCTGGACATTTCATATAAATGGAATCATACAACATGTGGTCTTTTCTGACTTTACACTTGGTATAATGTTTTCAAGGTTTATCCAGATTATAGCATGTATCAGAACTTCATTCCTTTTTATTGCTTTTTATCATATGAGTAATGCACGTTTTATTCATCCATTCATTTTCTGTTCAGCATTTGAGTTGTTTCCACTTTTTGGCTTTGTGAACAACGCTGCTCTGAACATTCATGTACAAACTTTTGTCCGGATATATGTATTTATGTATCTACCTAGTAGAGGAATCGCTGGCTCACATGACAACTCTACGTTTAAATGTTTAAGGGACTGCCCAACTATTTTCTAAAGTGGCTGCATCGTTTTACATTCCCACTGACATTGTGTAAGAGTTCCCATTTCTTCACATCTTTGCCAACACTTGCTATTATCTGTTCCATTATAACTATCCTACTGGGTATGAAGTGGTATCTTACTGTGGTTTTGATTTGTATTTCCCCAATGGCTAATGACAGGAACACTTTTCATGTGATTATTGACCATTTGTGTAACTTCTTTGGAGAAATACATATTCATACCCTTTGCCCAATTTTTAAAATTGGGTGTTTTATTATTAAGCTCTTAATTTCATTTTCAGATATTTCATTCCTAGTGTATAGAAATACAATTAATCTTTACTATATTGCTCTTGTATCCTGGAATCTTGTTAAACTCATTTATCATTTCTAATAGGTTTTAATATTAAGTGAATTCCTCAGGATCTTCTAAGTATAAGATCCTGTTACCTTCAAATATAGTTTTACTTTCCTATCCAATCTGAATGCTTTTTATTTCTTTTTCTTATCTACACGGCCTGCCTAGAATCTCTGGTACGATGTTGAATAGAAGTGATGAAGGCAGTCATCCTTGTCTTCTTTCTCATTTTAGGGGAGAAAGCATCCTGCTTTTCTCCACTAAGTTTTAGCTGTGGGTTTTTCATAGGCATCCTTTAACAGGTTAAAGAAATTATCTTCTATTCCTAGTTTGTTGACTTTTTTTTTTAATCATGAAAGAGTGTTGATTTTGTCAAATGCTCTTCCTGCATCTACTGAGATGATCATATGGTTTTTATCCTTTATTCTATTTATAGAATGCATTGCATTAACTGATTTTTGGATGTTATATCAAATTTGCCTTTTTTGGATAAATCTCACTCAGCCTTGGTGTATAATTCTTTATATATGTTGCTAGGTGTGGTGTGCTAGTATTTTGCTGAGGATTTTTGTATCTATATTCATAAGAGATGTTAGTCTGTAATATACACACAGACTTTGCTGTACAGCAGAAATTAACACAACATTGTAAATCAACTATATTTCAATAAAATTTAAAAAAATGACCCAGAATTGCTAGAGCAATCCTGAGGAAAAAGAACAAAACAGGAGGCATAGCCCTCCCAGTCTTCAGACAATACTACAAAGCTACAGTAATCAAAACAGTGTGGTATTGGTACAAAAACAGACATGGATCAATGAACAGAAGAGAAAGCCCAGAAATAAACCCACATACCTACTGTCAATTAATCTTTGACAAAGGAGGCAAGAATATACAATGGAAAAAAGACAATCTCTTTAGTGAGTGTTGTTGGGAAATTTGGACAGCCACATGCAAATCAGTGAAGCTAGAACACACCCTCACACAAAAATAAACTCAAAATGGCTTAAAGACAAACATAAGACAGGACACCATAAAACTCCTAGAAGAGAACATAGGCAAAACATTCTCTGACATAAATCATACCAATATTTTCTTAGGTCAGTCTCCCAAAGCAATAGAAATAAAAGCAAAAATAAACAAATGGGACCTAATTAAACTTACAAGCTTTCGCACAGCAAAGGAAACCATAAACAAAACAAAAAGACAACCTACAGAATGGGAGAAAATATTTGCAAATGATGCAACTGACAAGGGCTTAATGTCCAAAATATACAAATGGCTCATACAACTCAACAACAACAAAACAACCCAATCGAAACATGGGCAGAAGACCTAAATAGACATTTCTCCAAAGATGACATACAGATGGCCAACAGGCACATGAAAAGATGCTCAATATCACTAATTCTTAGAGAAATGCAGATCAAAATTACAATGAGGTCCACCTCACACTGATCATAATGGCCATCATTAAAAAATCTTCAAATAACAAACACTGGAGAGGGTGTGGAGAAAAGGGAGCCCTCCTACACTGTTGGTGGGAATGTAAATTGGTGCAACAACCTTGCAGAACAGCATAGGTGTACCTCAAAAATCTAAAAATAGAGTTGCCATATGATCCAGCAATCCCACTCCTGACCATATATCCAGACAAAACTATAATTCAAAAAAATACATGCACCCCTATGTTCATAGCAGCACTACTCACAATAGCCAAGTCATGTGAACAACCTAAATGTCCTTCAACAGATGAATGGATAAAGAAAATGTGGTGTGTTTGTGTGTATGCAAATACACACACACACACACACACACACACACACACACACATACACACACAATGGAATACTACTCAGCCATAAAGAGGAATGAAATAATGCCATTTGCAGCAACATGGATAGACCTAGGGATTATCATACAAAGTGAAGTAAATCAGAAAGTGAAAGAGAAAAACCATATGATGTCACTTACATGTGGAATCTAAAATATGACACAAATGAACTTATCTACGAAACAGAGACAGACTCACAGATTTAGAGAATAGACTTGTGGTTGCCAAGAGGGAGGGGGTGTGCAGGAGGGATGGATTGGTAGTTTGGGATTAGCAGATGCAAACTATTATATATGGAATGGATAAAGAACGAAGTCCTACTGTGTAGCACAAGGAACTATATTCAATATCCTGTGATAAACCATAATAGAAAGGAATATGAAAAAGAATGTATATGTATGTATAAGAATGTATGTATGTATAACTGAATCACTTTGCTGTACAGTAGAAATTAACACAACATTGTAACTCAAACTTGCTTCAATAAATTAAAAAAATTACCAGTCACAAGTGTAAATTATTATTTGATTTAATTTTCATGCCTCTTACTCTGAATTTGGACATATTTAAATCCTTGTGATCCATTTTGATTTGCTTTCCTGTGTGTGTTTATTCATAACCTTGCCATTTTTCCTGTGAAGTTTCTTTTCTTTGTCAGTATGTAAGGTTACTTTAAATATTATAAAACCAGGGTCATATGCAATGCAAAGACATTTGGGAAGTACTATTTTCATATTAACTTTGTGTGTACTATATTGTGTTATAAAATTTTCTTTCAATTTTGACTTGAGTTAATGTATCCATATTTTCTTTTAAAGTTTCTGGGTTCTCAGGTTTGATCTACAGTGTCCCCAATCCCTATATATCTTATGCATATTTCTTCATTTTTATGTAGGGTTTTATTTTTACATTTAAGACTTTAATGTATATAAATATTCTTGTATATGGTCTTGGACATTGGTTTTATTCAGACGGATAGCCAGTTGTGCCAAAACCATTTTGAAATAATCCACTCTTTTCCTGTGGATTGAAATGAATCTTTGCAACCTTTGCTACTTCTCACAGGTCTTAGTCTTTGGTATATTACTGGTTCAACTTGTTAACATTTAATACTTGTGCTTACATATTTATAAGTGAAAGTTCTCTGCAGTTTTATACTACCTTCATTAGGTTTTGGTACTTTGCTGGCTGCATCTTAAATTGGCTAGTTTTCTATTTTTTTCCTATGATCTGAACTTATACAACATTTGATTGTGTATTATAAATGATGGATGAAAGTCAACTTTGAACTAGTCTGTCTTGTTGCCTTTTTCAGTGATAAATTTTAAATTACGTTTCTAATATTATCTAGGGTAATATAGTATTCTATTTTTTCCCTTCTTGAGTCAATCTTTCTAGGAAATTATACATTTCTTCTAAGTTTTCCAATTGATTCCATAAAGTTGTAGGTATGATTTCTCCTTAATTCTTTTAATCTCCTTTCTATTTGCAATCATGTCTTCTTTCTCATAATCTTGCATATTTCTCTCTCTCTCTCTGTAACAAAACTCCTGATTTGTCTATTTTATTGGTCTTTCCAAGGAAACAGTTGTTGGGTTTCATTGCTACTTTTAAACTTTTATTAATGACAGACTTTATAAAATTCTTTTTTGTTTCTTTCTTCTGATTAAAGTTATTACATTTCTTAGTTTTTTCTTATTTTTAAATTCTGAAATGAATGCATTTAATTTATGAATTTAATTTGTAGCTATACATCTTCCCCTGAGTACAGTTTTTGTAAAAAAAATTTGAGAATTATGGAAATTTGGGGAATGGAACAACATTCAGTAAAAGTATTGCTGTCTGTTTACTAACACTATCTTCAAGTTTAATATCTAACTCCATCCCTAAATGAGGTTAAAGAAATTAGCAAACACCTCTGTTTTTCAGTTTTTCTCTTTTCTGCTTTGCCTAGACTGTTGACTTAGCATTTTCATCAACCCAAGTAAAATAGAGTTGTCTCCTTCCATGTGAACATCAAGCCTTTTTTCAAAGTTAATGACATCAGTAGCAATTAACTAACACTCAAGCTATCTATTAGTAATTATTATTAATGTAATTGTTGCTTTGCAAGAATCTGCATTAGTCATAATCTTGCTGTGCCTCTAGTCTGTTTTGCTAGCTATTTCATTAAATTATAGTTAAATAAATACCATTTCTAGTAACAACATATACACAATAAATGTAAAGCATTTCTACCCTCCCAAGATGGGAGACTATAATATTGTTGAGACTGTTGGGCTAGTTTTTCCCCTTGTGAACCTTACATTCTTAGTGACTAGTGGTCAATTTTGCATTATTCTGTTAACTCTCTTAATTCTCTGAAAGTTAGGAAGGACATGATTGTTCAATTATAAGGAGAAAATTTGGGGCATTTTTGATTTATATATATTTTTTACAATACTATTGTTCCAATAAGTTGAATAGCCTATTTTCTGCACACCCTCTCATAGAGTGAAAATAAAGCTTATTGCAAAATATGTTGTTACTCGGTACAGTTTTTTTTAACTTCCGTAGGTTTTGGTATGTGAGTATTTACCTCTTCACTGCTTTCTAGGTTTATAATTCAATTATTTGGGAGTATTTTTCTTAATTTTCAAGTAATTTTGATTTTGCTTATTTTTGGTAACTATTTCTAATTTTATTGGATTTTGATTAAGGAATGTGAATTTTATAGTCTCTTCTTTTTTTTTTAACATCTTTATTGGAGTATAGTTGCTCTACAATGGTGTGTTAGTTTCTGCTTTATAACAGAGTGAATCAGCCATACATATACATATATCCCCATATCTCCTCCCTCCCTCCCACCCTCCCTATCTCATCCCTCTAGGTGGTCACAAAGCACTGAGTTAATCTCCCTGTGTTATGCAGCTGCTTCCCACTAGCTATCAGTTTTACATTTGGTAGTGTATAGATGTCCATGCCACTCTCTCACTTCATCCCAGCTTACCCTTTCCCCTCCCTGCGTCCTCAAGTCCACTCTCTACATCTGCATCTTTATTCCTGTCCTGCCCCTAGGTTCATCAGAACCATTTCTTTTTTTAGATTCCATATATATGTGTTAGCATACGGTATTTGTTTTTCTCTTTCTGACTTACTTCACTCTGTATGACAGACTCTAGGTCCAGCCACCTCACTACAAATAACTCAATTTCGTTTCTTTTATAATCTCTTCTTTTTAATTTTATTAATTTCCTTTGAGATCAAGTATGTAATTTCATATATTGATGGTGATAATAAATTAGCATAGTGATTTGGGAGAACAATTTGTCAATGTCCAATAATGCTGTAGATGTGTGTATTCTGTGACACAACCATTTCACTTACAGATTTATATGAAACATATATATATATATATACAATGTCTCCTTGTGTATATGTGTGTTTACATGTTTGCACACACATATATGGAGAAGAGAATGTATGTATATATGTATATATGTGCATGCATATATAGATAAAACCTTAATTTCAAAAAAATTGGAATAATATTTTCAAATGAAGCAACTGACAAGGGCTTAATCTCCAAAATATATAAACAGCTCATGCAGCTCTATGTCAAAAAAACAAACAACCCAATCCAAAAATGGGCAGAATATCTAAATAGCCATTTCTCCAAAAGAGACATACAGATGGCCGAAAATCACATGAAAAGATGCTCAACATCACTAATCATCAGAGAAATGCAAAACAAAACTGCAATGATGTATCACCTCACACTGGTTAGAATGGCCATCACCAAAAAGTCTACAAACAATAAATGTTGAAGGAGATGTGGAGAAAAGGGAACCATCTTACATTGTTGCATGGGAATGTAAATTGGTACAACCACTATGGAGAATAGTATGGAGGTTCCTACAAAACTAAAAATAGAACTACCATATGATCCAGCAATCCCTCTCCTGGGCATATATCCAGAGAAAACCATACTTCCAAAAGATACATGCACCCCAATGTTCATTGCAGCACTATTTACAAGAGCCCAGACGTGGAAGCAACCTAAATGTCCATCAACAGAGGAATGGATAAGAAGACATGGTGTGTGTGTGTATATATATATATATATATATACACACACACACACATATATATATATATATATATATACACACACACACACAATGGAATGTTACCCAGCCATAAAAAAGAACGAAATAATGCCCTTTGCAGCAACATGGATGGAGCTAGAGATTATCATACTAAGTGCAGTAAGTCAGACACAGAAATACAAATATCATGATATCACTCATACATGGAATGTAATTTAAAACGTGATATAAGTGAACTTATTTACAAAACAGAAACAGACTCACAGATTTTGAAAACAAACTTATGGTCACCAAAGGGGAAATGTCAGGGCGAGGGGTAAATTAGGAGCTTGGGATTAACAGACACATCCTACTATTCATAAAATAGTTAACCAACAAGGACCTACCGTATAGCACAGGGAACTCTACTCAACATTCTGTATTAACCTAAATGGGAAATGGGAAAAGAATCTGAAAAAAGAATGTGTGTGTGTGTGTGTGTGTGTGTGTGTGTGTATTTGTATGTATGTATGTATAACTGAATCACTTTGCTGTAAGCTAACACAACATTGTAAATCAACTATACTCCAATAAAAATTGTAAAACACTGGAATTAACCTAATTAACCTACAGGTAAGTGGCCTTTATAATAGTATTGAGTAAATAAAGTACAGTTAACTCACTCAGTGAATTGCTATACAATTAAAATGAATTAATGTGTGTATCAACATAGATAAATCAACACAAATATAACATGGATGCAGACAGTAAGACATGAAATGATATGCATAGTATGGAAGCATTTATTTAAATTTTAAATGCTTGCAACAGTACTACATATTATTTGTGGAAACATCCACATATGAATACATGCATGAAAAAGTTACATATCAACTCCCAGATATTGACTTCCCCTCTGGAGAGGGGGAGGGAGGTGAAGCCATACGGTATTATTTATTATTTAAAAGAAAATTGAAGCAAATATGGCAAAACGACAGCATCTGTTTAATCTTTGAGGAAAGTACCTGGGGGTCTGATTATTGCCTATTCCCTCTCTTGCTTTATTGGAGAAGTCGTTTGGCTGGTTCACCACTGTTACTCAGTGTGAGTACAGCGATGAGGAAATTTCTCAGTTTTAAATAAGTTAGGATGTGAAGTTCAAGTCAAGTCATACAAGAGCCACTAAAAAAATGACTTTTTTTTAGCCTAGAAAATAGAAGACTTGACAAGATTAGGATTCATCTCTTTAAATTATTCCAGGAATTTCTCCTAACAGAAAGAATTGGGCTTGTTCTATGCAGGGGGCGAATGTAGAAACAGTGGTTTGGAAAGGAGAAGATTCAGATCCTAGCCCAAGTGATGGCAGATCGACCCAATGGCCAGAAGTGTTTAGAACTGGGATAGAGGCCTCCAGGAGGAAGTGACTCTCTTGTCAGGTGTTCAAACAGAGGCAAAACAACCCTATATATGTAATGTTTAGCAAAGACCATAATGCTAATGGATATCATTTATTGAGTGCTTTCTATACTTTAAGCATTTTATACGTATTAATTTTTTTAAATTTCCGTAACAACCCTATGAGTTTACGGCAGTTTGTACAAATAACTGCGATGATGCTTGCAAAGCACACACACGGTATTTGGTACCTAATCATCTCAGAGGGAATCAGGTCGCTCTTCGTTTTATTAACAAGCTTGACTAGGACCCCATTTCTTACCCCAAATTTGGTAGTCAACCTAGGGGTTACTGTCCAGAGAACAGACACAGAAGCTTAACACAGTCACACACTTGCAGTGTTTTACTTAACCCAGGTCGCTCCTTGGTGAGACAGAGATAGAAAAAGGAAGTGAGGATGGGATACAAGTGATTGGACCAAGTTCACACACCCCTGGCAAACCTGGGTGCTGGAGAAAGGGCACTGAACTCAGAAGCATGTAAGCATGGAGTAGTAGAAATGTCTCTGTCTTTTACAAGTGGCTTTGTGTCACTGATGCTGTGTCTCCCTAGCCTAGGTCCCCCTTTGTCTCCAAATTCCAGCCTGGTTAGTTCCCATGTGGGGTCAATGCAGACGAGTTCTCTGAAAATAGGTGACCTGAATACAGTTGACCCTTGAACAACGTGGATGTTAGGGGTGCTGACCCCCTTGTAATTGAAAATCTGCATATAACTTTTGACTCCCCCCAACCTTAACCACTAATAGCCCGCTGTTGACTGGAAGCCTTATAATAATATAAGCAGTCGATTAACACATATTTTGTAAGTTATATGTGTTACATACTATATTCTTACAGTGAAGTAAGCTAGAGAAAAACTGTTATTAAGAAAATAATAAAGAAGAGAAATACATTTATACTACATATATGTATTTATTGAAACCAATCCACATATAAGTGGACCCATGCAGTTCAAACCCATGTTGTTCAAGGGTCAACTATACCTAAAAGGGAGACAGCAGTTCATTCCTTAATTGAAACCTGTTAAATCTGATGTATTAACTATCAGGCCTATTTGCATATTGCATCCTGTGTGGCAGCCTGTTCCCAATGACGGACATGTTCTGAGCTGTTCAAATCCTGCGAATGATTTGGGTGGATAATGTCAGTTGATTATGAATTTCTGGTGTGTGGCCCACAGCTACTGGTGATGAATCGGGCTGCTACACAAGGGGACTTGTGATCAAGAGCACATTTCTGCATAATGAGAAGTAAAGTAGTGCAGATTAATGGTGTCAGCATTTTAATGGGGCCTGGGAAAATGGCTGTGTGATGGATTCTTTTTGCAGAGAGCAGCCCAGTCTTCTGCCTCCCA
Source organism: Leucopleurus acutus (assembly GCF_964270905.1). Classification (NCBI taxonomy): domain Eukaryota; kingdom Metazoa; phylum Chordata; class Mammalia; order Artiodactyla; family Delphinidae; genus Leucopleurus; species Leucopleurus acutus. The sequence continues at coordinate 20,772,733 of NC_139162.1, forward strand.
TCTTTGCAATGAGGAGAGCCCAAGGGGAGCCACTGAAAGATCATTGCATCTCTCTTTGACAGGTGTTGGCACAAGAGTTTCCTAGTTGTATCTACCTCCTCTTTCTTGCCGTCCTTTCCCCCACTGAATGTGACACGCAGGGCAAGAGACAAAGAAAACTGTCCAGAGTCAGGGATGTCAGAAGCACCATCATTAAAAATCTTATAAAGGAAACGTGTAGTCATCAGGTAGTGCCAGGGTCACTAACAAGCAAGGAAGACTTATGAAGGGTGGCCCATCTTTATGTCTGGGTGAGGGTGGTACAGCTCACTTGACCTCTACACGAGCTTTGTTACCCCAGGCAAACCCAGAGGAGGAAGACCTGTCGGTATGTACACATGAACATAGCCTATAAGCAGCAGTCAGGGCCAAGCTCAAGGCCAAGGCATTCCATGAGGTTTGGGCTATTGTTAGGAACACCAGGTGGTATCAACTGAACACCTATGGGATACCTAGAAGATACACATACTTTGCATTTATCATTTCAGTTAATAATCCCCCTGCAATGAAGGTATTTGTATTACCATTTTATGTATGAGGAACCTGAGGCTCTGGGTGTTTATTTGCCTCTTTTGAAATTACATAGCAAACAATAATAACAGCAGTAATAATCGTGACTATACTCATGATCGTAATTGCTATCATTTGCATAGCTTTTGCCATGAGCTATCCACTCTTCTAAGAGTTTGTTATGTGTGAACTTATCAAAATAATACTACAAGATCGGGCATTGTATTTTAACATTTACAAATGTGGAAATTGAGGCACCATAAGGTTACACAACTTGCCCAGAGTCACACAGTAAGTTATAGAGATATGATTTGAACCTTAGCATCTGGTATTAACCTTTATGCTTAGGAGCCAGATTTAAAATGCCAACTTGTTGTTATAACTAGAGTACTCTTTCCCCAGTCCCCACTGCTTCCTTGCATAAGCTCATATCTGCCTTTGAATTGCTAAAAATTACACCCTCATAAATATTTATATAAATGTCACTGACCCCTAAATTGAGTTAGGTCTCTGCTATATGTTTGCATGTTCCTCTATTCTTCCCCTATTTTAACACTCATCATACTTTCCTGTGATTTCTCACAAAACATTTTGTCTTCCCTTGTCGATTTTAAGTTGCAAGAGGGCAGGTGCTGGACCCTCTTTGCTTGGGATCATATGCTCAAGGTTTAAGACAGTGTCCATATGAATAAAACTGCATTTATGATTTACTGTTACCACATTTCACAAACGCTCTTGACGGCATACTGGCAATTGGAAAGGTATATTTTGTAAGGTATAAGATAAAATATAAACGATTTGTCAAAGCAAAAATTCCTACTGGGTGGCTCCGGGGGCCCCATGAAAAAATAGACAACAGCATTCCTGAGTTGTGGACACTGAGATACAACAAGACGCCCCAGGGCAGCCAAATGGAAGAGAAAATCCCTTCATACTATGTGCTATGAAAACAGCAAACACACTGTGATTTCAGATACAAGCTCTAAACCAATAGACTCTATGCCTTGACTTGCAATCAAACGTTCTCACCTTGGCAACTCTGTATGGAATGATGAGTGGTAGGGAGCAAATATGGCACATTATTAACGATGGTTAGCGAGTTTTCTAAGCTAAGTCATGGAATAAACGTTTGTGTATGAAGGGATAAACAAACGATTGAATAAATGAATGCATATAATAAAGTCAGGTTTGCTCCAGTTCACCTAAGGAAACATTGATGCTTTTCTACCACAACATGATGCCTCTGTTTCCAATGATCCTTTATGTGTACACACTATAGTTTCAGGCCTGTTTCCTGATGACACCCTATGCCCTAAGGATGGACATCAGGATCTGCATTTTACAAAGGGAGAGAGGGCAGTTTACAGAGGTGAAGAGACTATTTTAAAAATAATGCATCATTATTGCTGTTGCTGTTATTGTTATTATTATCTTACATATTCCTTTGTTTTTGAGCACCTGTTACATGCTAGGGATAAGCCCAAAGACAAACTCAAGCGCAGAAGAGACTGACGGGTTCGACTGCCTACCAAGAAAAGAGTGGAGGGTCCCAGAGACGAGAATAGCTGAGGACATGCAAGCTGGATCCGAGGAACAAGCAGAGAACTCAGTTACTGAACCGAGGACCCCCATTTAGAGCAACCTGTAGAATGTTCTTGGATCTTCAGTGCTGACCTAATTTTTGTGGCCTCATCTTTCTGGGACAGGTCTTCCTGCTCCCAATATCCATGACACTCTGAAGTTTATAAATCCAATGTCAGTCCCACTGCTTGTAATGAGCCTTTGATATAAAAAAAGTTTCATTAGACATGGCTTTGTTTATTCAAACCTCATTCCTCCCTCACATCTTAATGATTTTAAAGCTCAGACTATTAACCTTCTTACCGAAGTTAAATCTTTCTCCCAATATGTTTTTTTATAGATATTTCCCAACTCAGAAGCTTACACTCATTGCCCTCTATGGACCTTCTCGGGGATAATAATTAGCTGTAAAGCCTTGTTGTCAGTCAGAAATGCTGAAGAAAGTGTTCCACTATCAGGTGGGATTGTGGGCTGGAAGCTTTCTGGGGTATTCTCCCCTCTGGAAGTTGCTGAATCAAACAATTTAATTCAGTTCATTTTGGGAAAAGCATTGAGTTTCTCTCTGCACTGGCCACTGTGTAAGTCTGGGAAATAAGATGTACTGAGGCCATCATCATGTGGTGATAAGACGTAAGTGATACAGCAAAACTGCAAATAGGTGAGCTCCATGGTAGAAATTCGTATAAAGAGTCGTGGGGGAAGAAGTAATTCCATCAGGGAGATGTTGGGCAAACTTTCAGAACATAGGTAAATAATGAACCAAGTGTGCACTAGATTGAGAAGGGGAACAGCATTCAAGACCAAGGGAACAGCAGGAGTGAAGAAGGTGGAGGGGCACAAAATAGTTTGCGTGTTGTGCTGGGAGAACTGTTTCTTCTGCCAGTGTTCTGGCTTCCTTTATTTTCTTGAACATAGTTTGTTCTTTCTCAGTGATGGCTTTTTTAACTACTCTTCCCTCAGCCTGTAACCGTATCCCCAGCCCAGTTCTGTCCACTTGGCTACCTCCTTCCCGTTCCTTTAATTCTCAGCTTCAATGTCACATTCTCCAGCTGGCCTGTCCTGACACACTAGACTCAACTACGTTCTTTGATTTATGCTTCCACCACATTTTTGAAATTCTCTTTGTTAACTTTCATTACATTTAACACACTTGCTTAATGCCTACCTTCCTCAATCCAGGGTGTTAAATTAATGAAACAGGGAGGCCATTAGACTGATACGTCTCTAATCTGTGGCAGCCTATGTAAAGCACACCAAAATCTCACGCTGTGAACACCTCAAACCTAGGAAATGGAAACATTAAGGACAACCAATCAGAGACAGATGAGTAGGCTTTCAGCTCCAGCCAATCAAATGCAATACTTTCCTTCTTTTGCTTCCACACTTTCTCTATACAAGTCCTTCCTCCTACTGCTGTTGGCAGAGTGCTTCTAACTACTTGTGGTTTGGTGTGGCCTGATTGCAAGCGATTTGTGCTCAAATAAACTCAAAATTTTTAATATGTCTCAGTTTATGTTTGAACAAGTGTAAACTCGTGAAGGCTGAGACTGTGTCTGGTTCTCCATGTGTTCTCAGCACCTTCCTCAAGACCTGATCCCTAGATACCACATCTCAATTTGTTTCATTGTACAAATGGTGGGAACTGACTGGAGACTACAATGACACGTCAACAAAGAAAGATGAAATGAGAAGGTTTGAGCAATGTCTTCCACTTAAACATGCTCCCAGAAAGCTTCATTTTGAAAGGCCAGAGTAATGGGGAAGAAACACAATTTTCTTCAAGCTCTGAAGGGACTATTTTATAGGAAAGGAAGATAAAAGATGGGTAGCTGACAACCATACCTACATAACACTGATAATGATTCTCTAGAAATTAATCTCCTGGGGAACGATGGTGGTAGAAAATAGTCTCATGTATGTGGCAGCCTCTAAATTATCCTCAAAGTATGGAGCAATTTATCAATTTATATGCCTCAAAAGAAGAAAGGAAAAGGAGGGGGAAAGCTGAGGTTTTATTCATATCTGTGGTAACTGGAAGGAGACACAACCATGTGAATGAAAAGGCCTGTGCAGTCATACTGGAGAAAGGTAGCATCTTGGCGACTGGTTGGTTGATTCATTCACTTAATGAATGTTCATTGAGCACTTGCTTACTCAGCTCCATGTCAATCATTACACTAGGCTCAGGCATTTCCCTTACAGAATTCACCATCCAACAAAGGAGAAAGACATCAAATAAATAAACAATTCATTCACCACAATGGCAAGGGGGGTGCTACCAAGGAGATGCACAGATTTGAGGGCAGGCTTGGCCAGTGGGCATGGGTGTCAGAAGGCATCTAACAAAAACTGTGCATTGGCATTGACAGAGGGAAGTTAGATTTTGACCATACTTCTGAGGCCTCAAGGGTCTATAATACGCCATTTCTCTGGAGTCTGTGCATGGATATTTACTGTGACACTGGCATAATCGCGTAACCCTCTCAACCTGAGTGTTCCTAACCTACCTACTGATACCCACAACTCAAGTGGGTTTGCTTCTACTTCTCATCATGTAAAGATCTAGTGGGGTCACCAACTTCCATTTATTAGCTGTGCTTTACTGAATTCTGTGGGGGTAAATCATGTGCAACTGGGGTAGTCATGAATATGAACATGAATTTTCAAAGGTCTTAGGACATACCCTTTCTATCTGTCAAGAGCCTACACCGTGACCTTCCACCTGTCTTTACAAATATGACCCTTTCCTAGAAAAAAAGTGGGGCCTGTCAGAATATACTCACTAGAGGTCTGGAAAACACAAGTATGGACCTTTATCCCCAACCCAAAGGGTAGACTGCCCCGCCCCTTATGTGAGTTGACCCCCATGCCAAAACCAGTGTGAAAAAATTTGAGACAGTGTTACAGTCCTTTTTAGAATAAGATATAGTAACATTTTAGTTCTAACTTTTTGATCATTGTTTTGAGTTTGTGTCTCCACAGACCTTTTCTCCGCTTTTGTTGTCTCTTGGTTAAAAAAAAAAACAGAAAAAAACATAAAAAGCAACAACAACATTAGCAAAATAAAGAGTTTCTAACTATAAGAAACTGACAAAAGAAATTAAAGATGATACAAACAGATGGAGAGATATACCATGTTCTTGGAGTGGAAGAATCAACATTGTGAAAATGACTATACAACCCAAAGCAATCTACAGATTCAATGCAATCCCTATCAAACTACCACTGGCATTTTTCACAGAACTAGAACAAAAAATTTCACAATTAGTATGGAGAAACAAAAGACCCTGAATAGCCAAAGCAATCTTGAGAAAGAAAAACGGAGCTGGAGGAATCAGGCTCCCAGACTTCAGACTATACTACAAAGACCAGTAATCGAGACAGTATGGTACTGGCACAAAAACAGAAATATAGATCAAAGGAACAGGATAGACAGCCCAGAGATAAACCTACGCACATATGGTCACCTTATTTTTGATAAAGGAGGCAAGAATATTCAATGGAGAAAAGACAGCCTCTTCAACAAGTGGTGCTGGGAAAACTGGAGAGCTACATGTAAAATAATGAATTTAGAACACTCCCTAACACCATACACAAAAATAAACTCAAAATGGATTAAAGACCTAAATGTAAGGCCAGACACTATAAAACTCTCAGAGGAAAACATAGGCAGAACACTCTACAACAAATTACAGCAAGATCCTTTTTGACCCACCTCCTAGAGTAATGGAAATAAAAACAGAAATAAACAAATGGGACCTATGAAACTTAAAAGCTTTTGCACAGCAAAGGAAACCATAAACAAGATGAAAAGACAACCCTCAGAATGGGAGAAAATATTTGCAAACTAAGCAACTGACAAAGGATTACTCTCCAAAATATACAGGCAGCTCAAGCAGCTCAGTATCAAAAAAACAAACAACCCAATCCATAAATGGGCAGAAGACCTAAATAGACATTTCTCCAAAGAAGATATACAGATTGCCAACAAACACATGAAAGGATGCTCAACATCATTAACCATTTGAGAAATGCAAATCAAACCTACAATGAGGTATCACTTCACACTGGTCAGAATGGCCATCATCAAAAAATCTACAAACAATAAATGCTGGAGAGGGTGTGGAGAAAAGGGAACCCTCTTGCACTGTTGGTGGGAATGTAAATTGATACAGACACTATGGAGAACAGTATGGAGGTTTCTTAAAAAACTAAAAACTGGAACTACCATACGACCTAGCAATCCCACTACTGGGCATATACACTGAGAAAACCATATTTCAAAAAGTCATGTACCACAATGTTCACTGCAGCTCTATTTACAATAACCAGCACATGGAAGCAACCTAAGTGTCTATATCAACAGATGAATGGATAAAGAAGATGTGGCATGTATACATACAATGGAATATTACTCAGCCATAAGAAGAAACAAAACTGAGTTATTTGTAGTGAGATGGATGGACCTAGAGACTGTCATACAGAGTGAAGTAAGTCAGAAAGAGAAAAACAAATACCATATGCTAACGCATATATATGGAATCTAAAAAAAAAAAAAAAAGGTCTGATGAACCCTGGGGGCAGGACAGGAATAAAGACGCAGATGTAGGGAATGGACTTGAGGACACAGGGAGTGGGAAGGGTAAGCTGGGACAAAGTAAGAGAGTGGCATGGATATATATACAATACCAAATGTAAAACAGAAAGCTAGTGGGAAGCAGCTGCATAGCACAGCGAGATCAGCTCAGTGCTTTGTGACCACCTAGAGGGGTGGGATAGGGAGGGTGGGAGGGAGACGCAAGAGGGAGGGGATATGGGGATACATGTATATGTATAGCTGATTCACTTTGTTATAAAGCAGAAACTAACACACCATTGTAAAGCAATTTTATGGAAGGAAGGAAGGAAGGGAGGGAGGGAGGGAGGGAGGGAGGGAGGAAGGAAGAGGTTCTAGACTCCTCAACAATCCCCAACCAAGGGCTCATGCCAGTTACTAGATCCACAATGTAGAAGGAGAGTCCTGGCTTCTGCTTGTCTTCTCATGATTTACTGATTTACTTTTAGTTTAAATTTTGGGATTGGTAAGAAGTATAGATTGGGCACAGGTTTTAATCCTATAGAATGCTAAGGTTAGGGATGAGGAGATGGATGGAGAGGTGGGTGGACCTAAAATGGCATGAGTTAAACTCTAGTCAGCAAAGGAAGGGTATACATCCCTTGACAGGGTCCTCACCCCCTGCATCTCACAATACAGACTGCTGGCACATTTTGGACCCCATTGGAATACCTTCTGTGATGGCTAATTTTATGTGCCAACTTGGCTAGGCTATGGTGTCCAGTTGTTTGGTCAGAGACTAGTTCATATGTTGCTGTGAAGGTATTTGTTTAGATGTCATTAACACTTAAATCAGTAGACTTTAGGCAGAGCAGATTACCCTCCAGAATGTGAGTGGGCCTCATCCAATCAGTTGAAGGCATTAAGAGCAAAGACCGCTTCTCGATGCTGAAGAAATTATCAAGACTGCCAATTAGAAACCCTGCTTGAGTTGTCAGCCCGCTGCCCTTTGGAATCCAACTGAAGACTGCAGCGTCAGCTCTGACCTGAATCTCTAGCCGGCCCTATAAATTTCAGACTTGCCAGCTGTCATACCCCATGAGCCAATTCCTGAAAATCTCTCTGTATATCTTTGGAGAGTCCTGGCTAACCTGACTGAAGCACCTCCTTTTCAGGAAAGGTTTGTTGTGTCTGACTTCTACGTAAGACAATGGGAATCTGCGATGGCAGTGCTGGAAGTGGCCTTAGCCAGTCTGGCCTCCCGTTACCAGGGCAGATCTTGCTGGGTGACCGTCAGGCTCTCCCCAAACTATCCTCACAGCACGAGGGGCACACCTGGCTCATGGACCACCGCAGACCCCAGGTCTCCCCTGGTGGCCTTGCCCTTCTCTATCTTTTGTCTGAACCACCACTCCTCCCACTGCAAAAATTAGGAATTTAGAGCAGAAGGGAAAGTAAGGTTTCTTCCAGCTCTGCCGCGCTAAGACTTTAACTTTGTCGTACGTTGGAATTAAAAGGGCAAAACGTCCAGCTGAGACCTCTGCAGCCGCTCCACGGATTGGCTGCGGAAGGGAGCCTGGCGAGAGGTAATTAACCGCAGATCACTAACAGCTCAACAGGAAGGCCTGTGTCCAGGAATTCCTTTGCCAGAGGTCCTGGGAGCCTTTGCTGCGGAGAAACGGGTTTGCAAATAAGCACTTTTCTTTGAAAAGGCCCCGTTCCCCAGCTCCATTAGCTCCCAGCTCGGCTTTCAGCTGCAAGGGATGTCTTTTCATCTTGAACTTGACATATTCTTCTAGTTTAGGCCAGTCACACGGAGCCCTTTGGCAAGCCACTCTCACTCCCACTGTGAATTGCTGGGTACCAAGGCGGAGAGTAAAGTTCCAAGCTGGCCAACTTTCCCCCAGAGCCCCCCGACTCTGCCTCTCTCTGTGCTCAACTATGGATTTCAACATCTTTGGTTTTCTTTGTCATCAGGAAAGATGTTGGAGTCAAAGGGAGAACAAGAATTCCAGACATGCTGAGAAAAGTGTGTGTGTGTGTGTGTGTGTGTGTGTGTGTAGGCTGTCTCACTCACCACCCCCAACGCCACTGATTAGCATTTGCAACCCTCAGGAATGTATGTCATTTGGGGTTGAGTTAGTGGTTTGAGCAATGTTCCTTCCAACTTCCTGTTGGAAAATTTAACCTCTTTTTAGTCCTTAGAGAGGCAACGAAGCTGAACTCCATGTATATTCGTTCTTCCCCGTGACACATCTTTTGAATTCAGTCCCAGCTGCCCACCTCCATCATCCTGGCCATTTTCCTCTTCCTGGATTCTCATCCCATCTCCTAACTATTCTCATCTCTCTTTTGCTTCCTCCAAAACATCTTCCTTCCACAGCCAAAGTGATCTTTCTAAAATGTAGATCTGACTACCTTGCTGCCCATTTCCTGGAGATTCAAGTCTAAACTCCTGGCGGGCAGCCTGAGGTGCTCCTGGGGGTATGCCCCACAGCCCCTGCGTTCTCTGAGTCAGTCAGCCTCTCTTCCTTTCTCCTTTTCTCTCCGTCTCCCCACCCACTCTTATTTTTTGCAGCTGTGTTCCCTTCTTGACATTAGCTTTTTTTTTTAAAAGGTAAACTCTGTCCTTCCCTAAATTCCTGGGTCCTGATCGACTCTCTCCATCCTAGATGGGGTGAGCAATTTCCATAGTTTTCACTGCTTTTCTCCATTCTCAGTGTATCACCTGCATTTGCTCACCTGTCTAGCCAGCCCGAAAGCCCTCTGGGGAGGCGACTTTCTGTCCATAATAGATAGCCCTGCACAGTGCGGGACACATAGAATATCCTCAGTTAATACTCTGGACTGACAGGAGGCATAATAGAGCATCTTGTAGGAGTTATGCCCTCTGGTTCTGTAACTGGATTCATGTGGATTGAATCCTAGCATTCACTGCCTGAGCCTCTATTTCCTCACCTGTGAAATGGACAGAATCATAGCAACATCAGAGCACGGCTAGTCAAAATTCACTGATACACACTGCATACAAAGTGCTCAACGCATCCCTGGTATATAGTAAAAACTTGATATTTACCATCTTTGGGAACAACTGCTCTACTTGTATACTGTAGCCCTTCATCTATCTCCTCCCTCTTTGTTCAAAGACTGCCTCCATCCTGTTCCCCATTGAAGCCATCAACTACAGGGGAAGAAAGAGTTAAGCCTGACTCTTCACCACAAATCCAGAGGCACTAAATAAGGCTCCAGCGCTCAGGCTTTAAGTATGGGCTGCAGTTAACTATGAACAGCTGTTGCAAGATAATAGCCTTCTACTGGTAAAATAAGGCCGGCCCCCCTCCCTCACAATGAAACCTTTCTTGCAAAGAGCAGTCAGAACGGACAGATAGATCTCAGTCTGGCAGTAATCAGAATTACGAGATGGGGGCAAGGGGAAGGACTGTCAGGCTTCCCAGATCAAGCTGACATATATATAGCAATTCTACTTCCGTTTCCAAAAGCCAAAACACCGGGCACCTCTTATCTGCAGTACGTTCCCCCTGTGGTTCTAAGGGGGAAAAATAACTCTGGCCGCTGCTGCTCCCGTCCTGGGCCGGCATTAACCCTAATAACTGGAGAAAGAGCAGACACTAGCCTAGAAGACACGTGTGTTGCTCTTTATACCAAAGCCCTTCATCCAACTAATCTTCTCTTCCCATTTTAGGAGACTGAGTATGAGTCAAAGCTCAGCAGCGTGAGTCCACGTGGAATTCGGGCGCCTTTAGGTGCATTTCAGAATTTAACAAAGGTCAGATTCGTGTTAGCTGCTTCCATTCTGCTGGAGACAGATACATGGGCTGGGTTTGGAGAACAGATTACGGAAAACACCCTTTGTTTCAGAAAATATACAGAATTTGTTAAACGTGTCCCTGGTGTCAGGCAAATAGCAGGCCCTTGATGTTTGTGTGTTCTTGAGTTTGTTAATCAACTTCCATGCGTGAAGAATGATGAAGCAACTCTGGAAGCAAATGGATTTGCTTTCAAAGAATGGTGCTGGAGTCATAGTCTTTGAAATGGAAGATTTGAGTGGGTTGTCTAGTGTAAATTCTATCTATCTGTCTGTCCATCCATCCATCTTTCTATTATCTATCTACCTTTATAACACCTATCTATCTATCTGCCTATCTGTCCATCCATCCATCTTTCTATCATCTATCTACCTTTATATCACCTATCTATCTATCTATAGATCTATCTGCCTATCTATCTGCCCATCCATCCATCCATCCATCCATCTATCTTTCTATCATCTACCTTTATATTATCTATCTATCTAACTCTATCTATCTATCTATCTATCTATCTATCTATCTATTTATCTATCTAGTTCGACGAGACCCAGAAAAACTATGGTTTATATCGGGTCAATCAGCAAGTCAGCAAGCAGAAACAGGAGATGTAGCAACCTCTCTGACTCCCAGGCTTGTGAGTCAATCAGATCACATAGAAAGAAAACCACGAGACTATCACGAGACTAAAGTCAAAGTCTCTGAAGCTGGGTAAACAAATTCAAAAGGAACGTCCAGCACTCAGGAGCTGAATTCTGTTTATGGCTGTGGTCTCAAGAGAAGCACAGCTGCCTGTCGAGGTCTATCCCCAGCTAGATCATACATCTTATAAACTAACAGGCACAATAAGTACTGTTGAGTTAATGAATGACTTATGGACTTGCCCACCGCTGTGAAGGCAGCCTTTGCATCTGTGACAATGCAGCAGTAACGACTGCCCATGGTTATCCTTGCTGAGGTTTGTCATGAGCTGTAAACGACAGCCTGTGAGATGGGTGCTCTAGATGGTCTCATTTGACAGATAAGGAAACTGAGGTTTGCTCCTTGTCACTCAGCTAAGTTCCAGAGCCAAGGTTCATAGCCTTGTTTTCTGACCTAGAGCTTGATTTCTTAACTACTAAGCAGCCTTACTGAAAAATAATAAATAAATTGAAAAATCATTGCCCACCTGCATATGACGCAAAGCATATTTGTGTTTTTGCTTTGTGCCCTTAAACTGGCAAAACTGTACCGTCCTCAGAGGTAACTTCATCGTTCCTCTTTTACATGAGTGAGATCTGAGGCTCTGATAAGGCATCGGACTTGTCCAAGGTCACCCAGTCTGTAAGGTATGGAGATTTCTAAAATCAAGCCCAGTGCTTCTTTCATGACAATGTCACTATCTCCCTGGATATCTTAAATCCACAAAGTGTCATCTATACTGTGGTCCTAGCAAGCACAGGTTAAGTTCACCTTTCAAAAAATTCTAAGACATTACTGACATCAAAATGATCAAACCAACCAAAGAAGAGTAAGGAACAAGGTCCCAGGCTCAGGTTAAGACAAGGATGACAAACGTATCCCAACTTCTAGGCCAATTACTCTTAGCTACCTGGAGGGCTACGCTAAGAAGGATCAGGAGATCGCTTCTGATCCTAACAAGGAAGCATCCTTTGATACTGAATTAAGTTGGTGCCGTGTTTGAATGCATAAGGGTGGCTGGGATGGGAATGTCTTATTTGTCTTTCCAGATGCACTTTCCCTCTTTCACTCTGCTCTGTGTTTGACCTCTGTGGTCTACACCAGGGGACTCCCTTACCCTCCAGTCTCCAGCTGGGATTGGCCAATGGGGAACCCATCAGGAGATGGAAAAGAGGGAGAGATGAGGCGGAGGTTGTAGTATTTAGTCCCGATTCCCTTGCTGTGGCTCACCATGGCTGATTTCAACCCCCTCAGAGGACGATTACAGCTTCTGCCAGGAGGCCATCTGCTCTCAGCTCGCTCTCGCCAGACCCCCATCCCTCTCCCCTTTCTCCTGCACTAGCCCTGGGTTACTGTACACTGCACATGTCTGGATGGTTTCCCACACGGTGCTGTGTCTGTATAAATATTCTCCTTACCAAACTCTCTTCAAGTTAACCAATTGGAATGTGACAGACTGACACACAACTCTGACTGACAGAGTGGTCATGTTATATGGGAACGTGTTAAAAAACCCAATCATGGATGGATGAAGACTGAGCACAGCCTCTCTTGTGAAGGGGATCCTAAAGAGGCTTTGTCTCTTTTCTCCCTTCTCTTCTCTTCCCTTCCCTTCCTTCCTCCCTCTTCTTTTTTCGGTGGCATATTATTGTAGACACTTCTCTGATCGGTCCAACCTCCTTCAACTGGATACAACGTTGCATAGTGAAGAGTGCCTGGGATTTCACACCAAATGGAACAGCCGTGGACTCATTCATATCCAGGCCCAGCCATGCCTGACCGCTCAAGCTCCTAGCTTGGGCAGAATGGTTAGAGTCTTGGGGCCTCAGTCTCCTACACAAAATTGGGATAATAACACTTATATTGTTTAGTTATTGATCATGGAACAGATGGCATCTGTAAGACTATCCTTTTATTTATAGCATTTGACTAAGTTTACATGGATACAAAGTGGAAGTTTTTGGATAAGACTTTTTATTTTCATCTGCCCAAATTCAGCAGAGTAGCAGCGTTCTTTCCTTCTTTCCTCCCTCCCTTCCCCATTCCCTCCCTCACTCCCTGCCTCCATTCCTTCTCTTCTTCCCATAATAATGAGTCTTGTTGCTTCTTTTCAATCCTTGACACCTTAGTGGTGGTTCTCACCTCTAGGAGTCCTGGAAGACTCACTGAATAGGGAGGATTTAATCGTCAGCCTTTTACACTGTAGACACCCCAGCAATCCAGATCCCCAGAGACAGATTCTCAAATTAGATGCTGAGGTTCCTGAAGACAGGGATTGATATTATCTATTTCTCCATCCCCAGTTCCTGATGTACAATTTATAAACAGTAAATGTTTATTGAGTTAATGAGTTATGCTGGGTAATCCTGCTTTCCATAGATGTAAGGCTTCCCTACTTTAAACATGGAAATGATTATCTCTTTTATTTGAATGAAAATATTAAAAAAAAAATCACCGCCATTTCAAGTAGAGTACACGAGACATTATTTGCATTAAAAAAAATAATTTGGAAACATCTTCCTGAGCACAGATTATGCCACTGCACTTAAATGACCCTGTGCCATCAGGGGAAACTGAGGTGCACAGAGACCCTTTGCTTCTTAAGTAAATGTACCTGGATGACTTCCTACTTTAAATCATTAAAGCCCAATTCCTCTACCCACTCTCCTCTCTTCCCAGTTACTGTTTCTAACATGCTGTGGGACTGCATACCAAGAAATTATGAACATTTGAATTCTGTGTAAAATAAGAGGGAAAAAGCTCTAAGTGTGTGGAAATAAAGAGGGAGTGGAATGAATACCACCTGCTCTGACTGTTCAGAAGCTTTTATTCTTCTTAGTTTCTGGGTATTTTAAAAATTAAGTTAGATATGAGAAAACACTGACACCTAAGAATGACTTGGGAAGACAAAATGAAACATCGGCTTTCTTTGCCAAAGAAGGCCAAAGAACACTTTGAAGTTTATCTGGGCCTAGCGCACCTGTGGGGAATTTTAAAGTCCATATTGAAATCCCAGTCCCTCTAATGTAGATTCTCACAGGAATCAGAAAGTTTATACACATAGCCTCAGGTTCAGATTAGCTTTATTTGGGGTTCTGTCCCCAAAGTAGTCAAGGGTGATGGAAATGGCAAGAGTCACTTTGGAGGAGGAGGAAGAAAGCTAGATTCTGGGATGGAGTCCCTTATCCTATGTGCCAACAGGAAATCAAGCCCTCTCTGACCCTCAACTTGCTAATCTGTAAAATGGGAATGACTATACATCTGGTAAGGCTTCCCAGGTGGACATGAAAATGATAAGTGGAAGAACAACAGAAGTATTTTGTAAAGACAAATGTAACATAAATATTCAAAAGTCCTACATGACGATGGTGATGATGAAGGCTCATTTCCTGTAGTGGCCTCGAATCTCATGTGCTCCTGTGAACTTCTTGGGGAGGGATTCCTGAAGCAACCACCGGGAATTTGAAATGCAACTTTCTCTAGATTTAGGGTTTAAACCTGAGCACTTTCCATCTGGGAGTCTGCATGTAGGTCCAAAGTGAAGCTCAGTCCATTTCATTCTCCTATAGAACCCTTATAACTGCCAGTTAGTGTCTAGGGCCAGAAAAGGATGTCTGTCCTAGGATGCTGCTCTGCTTGGTGGCCAGGAGACTGAGTTAACTTCCAATCTCTGTTGCAGTAATTGTTTCATGTTAAGCTCTGCTAGGGTTATCGATCCCATTCCTCTCTGAGAATCTCTGTAGATTCTGATCTTTCTGTTTTACTTTAAATTCCATTACAGACATTTTCTAAATGTCAGTTAATTCAACTTATTTTTGTGTGAAATAGGAGTACTGTAAACAGTGAATAACTGGGGAATAAATAGATGATGAAAAACGAATGAATAATAGAACTGTACAGCACAAAGAAGGAACCATAATGCATGCACATGAAAAAAAAATCATTAGGAAATCAGGGGGATCCCAGGAAAGAATGTAGGACTGTGACAAGAAAATCTAACTGTGTTACAAATGTGTAAGACAACCTCACTGAAGGGGGTGGGAGGAAAAGGTGCTGACCTAAGTAACTTTGGAAATGAGTAGAGTCTTCAAGATTAAAGGCAAGAAGAATGACATAAGCACTGTACCCAGGTTGATAAAGTTGTTTTCCAAAGGGTTACAGGTTAACAATTCTGATACTGCTGGGCATGTACACTGGAACCAAGCAATTAAGTAAATGGATGGCAGATGATGGGAACTAAGTTTCTCACTGTTGGTGTGGAAATTTACAAATAAGCAAGATGTGGAGGCTAGAGTAATTCATGTGCTAATGATTTAAAGTTGGAGATATATTGAACTGATATTTAGCTTACTATAGCTACAGATGGTTATAGATTAAAATATTTACATGGGTATATACATGAGTGTATATGTATAAACGCATATATACATGAGTTAGCATACACATTCATATAATACATTTTTTTTTGCTCGGTTAACTGAGGAGACCTAAAAGAGACAACACCCCAGTAGTCATGAGCGCAGCTAGTACCCAGATCTTGGTTTCTAACACCATTCTCCATTAAAAGGAACCAGAGCTTCTTGGAGAAATGCTCTAGGACTTGAGCTAGAAATATGCAGAATGAGCCTGGAGCAGAAAGTAAGAGAGGGTCTAAAAATTTAAAAAGCTCACCCCAATGGGGGGATGTCAAAGGACTACGGGAGCCAACTGAAAGAAATTCCAATAGCCAAAGCTAGAATAATTTAAGCAACAAAATTATGTGGGGTTGGATTAAAACCCAAAGTCAAAAATGAATATTCATGAGTCCATACTTATCTAAATAAATGATTAACTAAATTAATAACTCAGGGAGGAGGGGCAAATATCCTGTATAGAAGAATTCCAAACAATTATGTGGATACTCCGCCCTCAAGGAAGCATAATGCCAGACTCTTTAAGCCTGGTCTGTACCCAGTGACTTTGTTCCAAAGAATATGTGAAAAGGGAGGAACGATTATTAGTAATTTTACAGTAGAGAAATCTGACAAACGCTACCCCAGTCATGTGCTCAAGGTCAACACCCAGTGTCATAAATCATATTGATAGTAAGTACCCTTGATATGGTATGACGGAAATGGCACTTTGCCACTGTGGTTTTCCTCTCAAAACCCCATAACTCTAGACTAGTCATGGGAAAAACATCAAATTCCCCTAAAGGGGCATCCTACAAAATAGTTGACTCCTCAAAACTGTCAAGGTCATCAAAGACAAGGAAAGTGACAAACTGTCACAGCCAAGAGCAGCCTACAGAAACATGACAACAAAATGTACTGTGGTATCCAAGATGCAATCCCAGAGCAGAAAGGACAACAGATGAAAACTAAGAAAATCTGAATAAGTTATGGACTTTAAATAATAATAAGGCATAAATATTGGTTCATTAATTATAATAAATATACGAAACTCATGCATGATGCTAATAATAGGGAAAACAGTGTGGGGTATAAGGAAATTTTCTGTACTATATTTTCAATCTTTTGATAAATCTAAAACTTCTAAAAATAAAGTCTATTTTTTAAATGAATGAAAAATAGTTATGAATTTAGCTTTACAAATTATTGAGCAATTGCTATGCTTACTATGCTCCAGACACTGTCCATATCTGGGGAGCTTGAGATTTTGTTTGTTTGCTAATGATATGAACAATAACGGGTTAATATTCAAAATATATAAATAGCTCATACAACTCAACATTAAAAAGCAGACAACCCGATTAAAAAATGGGCAGAAGATCTGAATAGACATTTTTCCAAAGAAGACATACATTTGGCCAACAGGCACACGAAAAGATGCTCAACACTGTTAATCATCAGAGAAATGCAAATTAAAACCACAATGAGATATCACCTCACACCTTTCAGAATGGCTATCATCAAAGACCACAAATAACAAAGGTTGGCGAGGATATGGAGAAAAGGGAACCCCTGTACAATGTTGGTGGGACTATAAATTGGTACAGCCACTGTGGAAAACAGTATGACGGCTTCTCAAAAACCCCCAAACAGAACTACCATATGACCCAGCAATTCCACTCCTGGGTATATATCTGAAAAAAATGAAAATGCTAATTTTTAATGAAAAGATATGTGCACCCCAATGTTTATAGCAGCATTATTTACAGTTGCCAAGACACAGAAGAAACCTAAGTGTCCATCAACAGATGAATTGCTTTTAAAAACTCACAGATACAGAAATAAGGTGACTCCTCTGCTCTAGTCTCGGGCTGGTCAAGGAAGTGTTTGGATAAGGTGAGTCCTTAAGGCTGAGTAACAACCTGCTGGGTGAAGAAGGCAGAGGCAGCCTTCCCGCAGTGGAACCAGCGATAATCAAAGGCCAAGGAGCATCACGCTAAGCATTCTGTAAGGGGGGCTGCAGCTACATGTGATTTGCTTTTGCTGAAGCACATTACGGAAGGTTGAAAGGAGGGCAAGGAGACAAGGCTGGAATGGCCAGCAAGAGGCGCGGCGCAAAAGGCATCGTGTGCTCGGCTAAGGAGCCTGAGCTTTCTTCTAGGGAGCCAGCGAGAATTTTCAACCCTACAAAGAGGCAATCACATTCCCGTTTTGGATAGACTCACCCTGGCTGCTGTGAGGAGTGGGGTTGGAGTCCAACCAGATGGGATGCTGTAAGGCTGGGGAGCTTGAGGCTGTTGGAAAAGCATGGCATTTTCTTGGGACACTTAGAACCCTCTGACTTCCTAAGCTAACCACACTTGTGAAGTGCCCGTCTAAATATTCTCTTTTTATGTGTATTAGTTATAAAGGTAGAAGCTAACTTTGGCACAGAAATACATTTGTGAGGCAGAGGGAAATGTGTCCTTTATGACTGCTTCTTGTTCCAGCCTTCCCTGCCAGGAGAAAAGAATGCAAACTAGAAATGAAGAATCTGAAACTTCAGGAGCTGCCATTTTGAAGCTCTCCCTGTCGTAATACACAAGGCCAGAGTATTTTACAGATCCTGTAGTTTTAGTTCATCTTTCCCCATGTATTTAGGATGGCTAACCTGAAACTAAACTTTAACAACTAGCTAATACTCCAGTTACTCAGCATGGTTAAATGGACAGAACCCAAGTTTGGAATTCGGGAATCTCTGTTCTTGCACCAGCTTGGCTACTAACCAGCTGTGGGACTTTATGTGGTCCTTCAATACTTTGGAGCCCATTTAAAAATTTTTTCTTAAATAGAAAATATATCCCAACCCCACCACTATCACCATCATCACCAACACTACCATCATCATCAACATAAAGACATCACCACCCTGACTCCTCCATCCCAGGTTTTGGGAAGGATTAAACGTGACCATGGGTAGACAAGCAGCTTGCTCTTGTCATCAAAAGATAACAGCATATGAACAATCCTCAAATTGCAATGTTGAGATTTTGGTCAAATTCAGTGTCTGGCACCTACCAGGCACTCGGAGAATATTTTAATGAAAACCAGATCATTTATTATGGCCTTTTGCCTCCTCTACTATTTAGACTCATGCTCTATGACATGAAAACAAGAAATCATAATTTGTCCTGGTGTTCCTGGCTTTCTGGCACAGAACAGCTTAATGAATTATGAGCGTAAGCATTGGAACAACTTTGTTATTATTAGGGACTCCAGTTATGTCCTAAAACATGTTCATGATCTCTTAGAGTGGGTTTGGTTCATTAATCATTGAATCCACTGAAAAATGAGGAGATCCTTTCATGGAGTCCCTATCTATCTGCCTACCTATCTATCTACCTACCTACCTACTTATCACCATCATAGTCATTTTCTTATTCCCCAGCTATGGTTTCTTTGCTGTCGTTTTTGCTCAGGGCCAAACTGCTCTCTCCATCACAGACTCCATGTTTTGCTTATATTACCCCAAATTGCTAGATTTTATGTCCTCCCTTCCTTCCATGTCTTGAGCTAGCTTTTCTCCTGTCGGGGAAGCCAGCTGCCTTTTCAGTACGGATGTTTTCTTAAAAAACAAACCAGACCAAAACAAACAAACAAAAATCCCTGATAAACAGACCTCCAAACACAGCTGAGAAAAAGTGGTGTACACGGAATATTTTCTCTAGCCTCTCTCCAGCTTTGTGGACCACAGGCAAACCCCTCTGCGGCAGAAACTTACTAGATTTCTATGCCTCCGTATTCAGCACAAGGTCCAGTACAGAGCAGAAAACAAATATTTCTGGAGAAAATGATCTTTCTTGAAATCTCGAGACTAGACTAGGACAACAGGGATAATTCAGTACTTTGCTACTCAAAGTATAATCTGTGGACCAGCAGCATTGACAATACCTTGGATCTTGGTAGCACTACAGAATCCCATGCCCTGCTTTGAACCAATTAAATCACAATTTTCATTTTAACTAGACGGAGGTGATTCATTTGAGAATCACTGACCTTGTCCAATGGTTACGAACCTTAGCTGAAAAGTGAATCATCTAAAGAACTTTAAAAACATTGCTACCAGGATCCCACAGATAGAGATTCTGATTTATTTGGTCTGGGAATGTTGCTTGGATATTAAGAGTTTTAAAAGGTCCCCACGTCATGCAAATGATAAGCCAAGGCTGAGAACCATTGATCGAGCCCAACTTTCTCATATAAATACAGATAGTTCTCCAAAGGTGGATGTACACACCTGGATATTCAACAGCACCTTACAGAGAGTGGGGGCTGAGCAACATTTCATCTACTGCTTCTTTCCAGACCTCTCACATTTTACTGTCTTCTGAAACTCATCAATTTGTCCCTCTATTATAGATTATCCAAGACGCACAGGAGCCCCCAGTAGCCATTAGTCATTCTATGACTTTACTTACCACCCAGAGTTGATTAGAGCAAGGAAGACTCAAGCTGCAGGCATCAGTTCCATCTTCTAGGAATCTGAAACTAGGACCAGCAGCAGGACTGACGGTCTCAGCTTCTGGTTGGTCCCCTAACAGGTGGAGCCATGATCCTTGGGGCTACATGTTCTTGCCTGGGAACTGGGAACAGAGAAAAGCCGTAAGCAAACAGAAAACAATGAATCAAGCACATGAAGGGACGCAGGGAGCGTAAGTGGAGAGAGCCAATTATCAGGTTTACTTAACTTCCAGTCCTTGTCTCCAGGCCCTTCCCTAGCTACGCTCAGTTGCAATTCCATCCCATTATTTCATGAAACGTTACTATTTATAATTCGCCACATACATTTCTCCTTAAGTCAGCTCAAGTTGGGTTTAGCCTTGGCAAGCACAAAAAGTCCTAACTAATTCAGTCATCTTATTTTTCCTGCCTAATTCTGATTAGCACATTAGCACACATGTGAGATCACCAATGAAACCCATAGTTAAGGGATGAGCTTAGAGGCCATCCAACCTAAAAGGGGATAAGGAGTATCCATATGTGATGGCAATCCTCTCTTTCAGTGGCGTCGAGGGCATTATTTTTACAAAAGTCCATAGGATTGAGGTTCTGAGTTAGACCTTTCCAAAAAAGGTTACTGTTTAATCCTCTCAACATTACCTCCATGATACAGAAACTGGGTCTGAGAGCGGTTGACTGAGTTTCCTGCGGTTGTGTAGCTATAACGGGGCATTGTCTGGATGCAAGTCAGTCTTTCAGACTTTAAACCCATGCTTGGGAAACAGCAGGGGTCTCTGGCAGGGGACTGTGGCTGGTCATCATGGTGCTGAAGTGAGTAGGGGTGAGGGGTGAACGGCCTGGTTTGTCGTCAGTCAGGATCTGATGATGGAACAGGTTAACCAGAGCACCTCAAAGATCTTCTTCTCCCTCCTCTACTTGAACGAGATAATGGCTTTGGAATACTTTGCAGTCACCTTGAAGACTGTTCCTGCCTCTTTTACTCCGTGGCAGTGGACCATATTGTCTTACCAACCGTGGTCTCTATAACCCTTGTCTGAAACCATCTGCAGACTGCAACAACGAAACACACCTTTCTGATGTGTGCCTTCTAATTCATCCTTGGACATATTTGAAGAGCGGCCTGTACCAGAACATTCTTTTTCCCTTGAAACTACTGATGGCAAATATCCCCTGACCTTTTCATTCATGTCTGCTTTCCTTTACCATTTGGTGAAAAAGTTTTGCAAAACCCACAGTGCTACACTAAAAGGCTGTTCTGGATCCTCAGCTTCTTGATCTGTGCTCAACAAGTAGTCCATGGTCATTTGAGTCCTATACCTCAGTACTGTATGTCAATATTGTTGGCTGTTTTTTCATTGTTTTGACTGACTGGACTAGTAGACTTTCTAGGCTGGCAGTGGGAGCTAAAGGAATGTCCACTGGGGAATGGAATCTTTGTAGAAGGAAGTGGCTATGATCATTCTACTTTCAGAATCCTGGGACTTCTACCCAGGGTGCAGGTGTTGCAGGCAAGGCCAGGACCCATCTGAAGGCTATTTCAATACTTATATTCCAACCTGGTGATCAGAAGTATAAGAAGGCAGATCTTGTCTTGACTGCGTGAATTCATTAGGAATTTACTAAGCTATTCATGAACCTGAAATCTCAAATTCAGGATGTAGCGGGCCCACCTGAAGGAATTCTCAGCCTTGAGTTGGATCATAGAGTGCCTAAGGCACTAGTTTTCTGTAGGTTGCACAAGCCACGCGGATTGAGATTGTGTTCAGCTAACAATCCTTGAGCACCTGCCTTACATCAGGTGCTGTGTTAGGGGCTAGGAAGCCTCCACGCTCTTACACGTACTGTTTTTCCTTTCTGAAGTGCCTTCCCCTCCTGTCCACTCTCTCTCACTGTGCAAAACACATCTGCCCCGTCCTCTTGAAGCTTTTCCTGATTCCTTCAGCCCACCTGGCTCCCTTTTGGCGCCATCTTGGATCTGTACACATTACTCTACGGATGCACCTCTCACACTGGACTGCAATGCATCTGTGTTCTTGGGAGTTGATCCTGGATCAAGGCTCCTTGAGCACAGAGAGCATGCTTCAGCCAGTTCTGGATCCTCAGCTTCTGCTCTGTACTCAACAAGCGGTCCATGGTCATTTGAGTCACATACCTCAGTACTGTATGTCAATATTGTTGGTTGGCTTTCTCATCCTCATTTTGAAGATAAAGACAACAAAGTCCACAGAGAAACCCCCCTTTGTCCTTAGATTACATCAGACCTAGGCTTAGACACAAATGTAGCCTTCCCAAGAACACGTATTTAAAGTTTCCAACAACCAGTATGTAAAATGTGCACATACTTTGGTCTAGCAACTCCCCTTCTAGGAATTTATTCTATGAATATGCTCACAGAATGTCTGTCAGGACAGGCATAGGATGCCTCTTGCTGCACCGCTTACATTAGCTAATACTTGGAAACCAGTGTGGTCACTTACAGAGAACCAGAGTAACCTCCAGAATGTACATCTGAACTATGATTTTATGGAAAGCGTAATTCAAAAGGACTAAATATATCTATATGTAAACGTATGAAAAATCACTACTGTAAATAAAGCATAATACTGAAGAATATGTGGAAATATCCCTGTGGTAGTTGGTACATATTTACAGGCTGCTCCATGAATCACAGTACAGTTGCATTGTTCTTAATATGTAGAACCTTTCAACTATTTTAATTCACTTAATCCTCACAACCATCATTAGCCCCATTTTACAGAAGAGGAAGATGAAGCAGAGAGGCTATCGTGTGAGAAAATCACACAGCTGGAAAGTGCTAAAACTAGGATTCAGCACCACCTGAGAAATTTTTAAATATGCAAATTCCCTGCTCCCGCTTGTTGCATCAGAATCTCTTAGGATGCGCTCCAGCAACCTGTGACTTAACAAGCTATGCAGGTGATTTCAACGTCCATCAGGTGTGAGATGCCCTGCTCTAAGCCATTATGCTCTCCCAGGTACACTATTTCTAAAGGAACCACAAAACTCTACTAGCTGTTGAGAGACTGAGCTTAGAAGGGGTGGCAGGGGATGGAAGAGATTCACTTTGTTACTTATTGAACTCTTTAGATTGTCTAGACCTACCTGTATTGTATTACTTTCATTCTGATTGGTTTTAAAGGTCAACGGAAATCACTGGGTAGGAGGATTATGGGCCATTTTTATATGTTTGGTGTTTTCTATTTCTCTATATTAAGACAATAAGAAAACGAGATTAACCAATACATGCTTAAAAAAAAAATCCCCCTTAGAAATGTCCTTCTTACAAAAAGATGCTAGGAGAGCACCCCAACCGGAGATATGAACTTTGTGTCTGCCACGGGAGAGCATCTCCTGGCAAACCAGATGATTCTTTCACCACCCGAGGAGCTGCCCTCCACTCCTTGAATTGGTCGCATGCATCACCGTCGGCCCAGACGTTGTAGCTGTTCAATCCTGAGCCTCGGTGTTATAACTGGCATAATTTCCCCAAGATAATGTGGAGGTGAATGAGGTACAGGAAGCTTTAGGCCATCCACTTTCATTTTTAGCTCAGGAAACTTGGGCTTTGATGAGAGTGGGGGAAAATCTACCAAAAACAAGAATGAAGAGTTCACAGGAGAACGTGGGTGCAGACTGGAGACCAGAGGGTGAGAGAAGAGTCATCCCAGCCCACCGGCGATGACCACAGTCAGCTCGAGATGGAAGCCCCCTCCTCCTCTTAGCTTTGTGGGAGAGTCTCCACCCAGGAGGGGCTGTGAGTCATCCCAGCATATTCTAACTCTGTAATAGGCTTAGTATTTATTGGGACTGTTCAAAAAATTAAAAAGTAAAAACCAGTTTTCTTAATTCAAACAAATACAGAAGACTATCTGGCTTCTTAGCAATTCCGAAGCATGTTAGAATATTTAAGGTTCTGTGAAGTCCAGCAGTAAGGAAGTAGGTTTAGTGTTGGTTAACCTAGAGTTATCCAAGCTAATTGGACTATGGAAACTTTTAAAAAAAAATTTAATTTCACCTTCTGGCTGCTTCTAAGAGACCCAGAGAGTTGTATCGTATTCACTGCAGTGTAACCTGGGGAATTCTAGTACAAACAAAAGTAACGTCCCTAGACCAGACTGTTAAAACCATGAACGCATTCGTTTATTTAACCATCAACAGGCTGTGTGTGCTCTGCAGGTAGGTACTGGGGTTGGGAACCCAGGGATGAAATCAACATTGTACCCACCCTGAAAGCCCTCATAGTCTGGAGGGGAGAGAGGAATATAAACAAACAGGAATGATGCCGAGAGAAAGGGCTGTGAGGGAGGCAAGTCCCTCCAGTTATGAGAGCACAGGGTGAAGCTCCTGCCAGAAGAGCACAGGAGAGGAGCTGGGAGCTCAGTAAGGGGGTGGAGAAGCCCCCAGAAAACAGGGGCCACGCATGGGCTTTCCCCTCAGATGACCAGGTTCTGTCATTTACCAGCTGCGTAAGCTTGGGCTCTTTATTTATCCCTCTGAACTCAGGTTTCTTTAGCTGTAAATGGGGCAATAGGAATACCTAGCTTATAGATCTGGCGCAAGGATCGAATGCGTATCACCCACTTAGTATGACGCTCCAGCGTAAAGGAGAAGATTTTGAGCGCAAAGGTGGATTCCTCAGGTAAAGTACTGACAAGGTGCAGGTGGCTGACTGGCTGAGAGGGTTGGGCAGAGGGAAAGCTGAGGAGCCCCCCAGGCACCTGGCTGAGTGCCTGGACAACAACGGGGATGTGAGAGAAGAGAGGACAAAGGGCAGGTTTCTTTGCCCCTTTCTTTTGGGGGGGAGGGTGTGTATGAATATAATTAACTTTCCATTAAACCAGGGTGTAGTGAGTTGAACAGTGTCTCCTAAAAAGTTATGTTCAAATTCTAACTCCAGTACCTGTGAAGGTAACCTTATTCGGAAATAGGGTCCTTGCCATTGTAATTGATTAAGATGAGGTCATTAGGTTGGGCTCTAAAGCCAATGTCTAGTATCCTTATAAGAGGAGAAGACACAGAGAGACACCTCGGGAAGAAGGCCGTATGAAGATAGAGGCAGATTGGAGAGATGTAGCTGTGAGCAAAGGGACACCCAGGATTGCCAGCAACCGGCAGAAACCAGCAGACAAGCAAGGAATCAACTTTGCCTCAGGGCCTCCAGAAGGAACCAACCCTACCAACACCTTGATTTTGGACTCCTGGCTTCTAGAACCCTACTTGAATAAATTTCTGTTGTTTTAAACCACCCAGTTTGTACTGCTTTGTTCAGTAGCCCTAGGAAATGAATTCACAGGGCTTCTCACCTTCAGCGCTGTTGACATTTGGGGCAGGATAGATTCTTTGCTGGGAGAAGGGAGGACCGTCCTGTGTAGGATGTTTAGCAGCGCCCCTGGCCTGTCTCCACTGGATGCCAACAGCACCACCACTACCTTCCCCAGTTATGGCTAACATAAATGTCTCATAACACTGCGAAATATCCCGGGGCTGGTGCGGGGTGGGGGGACTCTCCCCTGGTTGAGAACCATTGCTTGCCTGCTCACTCATTTATTCATCTATTTATTAATTCATTCATTGGCACATTTCTGTATATTCGGTAACTATTTACCTAGAAATGACTATGGACCAGGCATCTTTTTAGGCTCTGGGAATGTAATGGAAGCAACCGTTCATGAAGGTTACAGTAAAGTGGGGAACACAGGATCTAATCAAATAACCACACAAACCCTTACAAACTGGGGTAAATGCCCCGAATCAAGTGACTATGGTTCTAGGCAAACAAAGGAGCCTCACCTAGATGGTGGGCGCAGGGGGTTTGATGGAGGTCTGAGAACTAAAGTGTTGCCTAGGCACAGATGACAGGGACAGATGAACATCCCAGGTGGTGCAAAGGCCCTGTGGTAGAAAGGAGCACGGGGAAAATGGGAAGGAAGATGGAGGCCGAGGGAGGCTGAGGGCAAGGCTCAGGATTTGGTCCGCACCCCAGGATCTGACCTGGTTACAGGGCACAAGGAAAGAGATGTCACAGCAGGAGACAGAAAATGCCCCCAGGTGATTGCTTCATTCATCTCCAAGGCAGTTCAAAGACAACTGGCCGTTGATTTTTTTGTTTTTTTTCCCAACAAAGTGGGGCCCTTTCTGCCATGTAGCTGCAGGCTCCCAGGTCTATCTGGGACACAGGTGGATGCAGTTTCTGGAAAGGGCTGTCTAGCTTTTTATGGTTTAGTGAAGAGGTGTCCAGAGGCCATCATGTCAGCTCATAAAAACCGTTCAGAAATCTATATTTATGCCTTGTAGCTCTCTGGCAAAAATAGCACATTGTCCTACAAGATGGATGTAGCCAACTCCTTCCAGGGAGTACAATTTTCCCTGGAAGGCCCTTTGCAGATGGATGTGCTGCCTTACTGCCCACTGATCTGAGCTCTGGGGAGGAGCCCTGCTCAGTAGGCATTGGGTCTGCAGCAAATTGCACTCCAGTTCCTGACACCCCCGCCAACTCCACTGCCCTCATCTTGCATTCTCGTGCTGGCACAAGTCTGAATACAGGGCATCCCAGGCAAAGGACCTTAAGCATGAAACGCTGGTGCCTGTCATCCAGGTCTGCAGCGGCCTGGGAAAGACCCCGCCACTCCTTGGATTCTCTGCTTTAGGTCAGAGGAGAGTCCTGTGTGTGAGCTACTCCAGAAATCATGGCACCCCTCATAATGAGGAAGGCCACAGGCCACGGTGAAAGCATGGGCCTGCTACCAGGAGTCAGCAGATTCAGGGTTAAATCTTGATTTCCACAATTACCAGCTCTGAGACTCAACTGTCTCATCTACAAAAAGGGAATAATCATGCTATTGTATGAACGTGTCTAAAGGATTAAACACTGATACGGAAGCTTCTTAGCCCAATCTTGACTCAATGCATAGTTCCAATTTCTAATGTAACTGTGAGCTTTGCGAAGTTGTAAAGGATGGAAAGGAATGTAGACTAACCTCCTGGAAGTTAAGGAGCTGGTGTCCAGGGTCAGGTGCACCTAGCACCTCTGACAGTCACCTGGGCAGGCTCCTGGTTTGAAGCCTCCGTGGCCTCTTCATCCCCAGCACACACAGCACCATCACTGGCCTGGTCCCATGGGCCTGCTCTGCACTGCCGCTCATAACTGTTCCATCCTCTGTATTTTCCCTCACTGCCTCTCACAACGGCCATGCGGTGCAGCAGGCCTTCTCTCCTCCATTCAGGGCAGTCAATCACAGCCGTGAAACCTGTCAGATGTCCCCTTGGGACGGAGTGTCCCCATCCCTGCTGGTGGAGGTCATCTCCTGCATCTCTCTGCTCCCTTAGGACTTTATCTGCCCCTTCCTTACAACTTCTTACCATGTCCTTCTTAACCCTTCTGACCTTGTGTTACAGCCGTCTCAGCACCTGCTCTACCTCCCTCCCTCCCAGCGTAGACGGTAAGCTGCTGGGGGCTGGGTGTGAGTGCGGTCTCACCACATCCCTCTCAGGGCCCTCCTCTGTGCTCCCTCTCTCCCTTCCTCAAAGATCATCTCGGCACCCTTACGTGCACTGGGCCAGGGGTAGATTCAGAGGTGAGCTGGGCTGTCAGCCCTGCCCTCATGGAGCTCACGTCCCCGGGGGGATGGACAGTTACTTTACAAATAGATGAGTAGTAACAGGTCACGACAGGCTCCGTGCAGAAAAATAAAGCAGAATAAGCCCGTCGAGAGTGTTGGGAGAAGGTTAGAGAAGGGAGATCAGGGCCCACAGAGTGTGCTGGGGGCTTGGCAGGGCTCCTGGGTGGGTGTGGAGGCCTGCCTGTTCTCTTTTCAAATCCCAGAGCCTGCCCCTGGCTGGGAGGTCAGTCCAAGCCAACCCCTGTCTCTTCAGCAAGTGTGTTAGCTTCCTAGGCCTGCTGTAATAAATTACCACATCTTGGTGGCTGGAAACAATGGAAGTGTATTCTCTGACAGTTCTAGAGGCCGGAAGTCTGATATCAAGGTGTCGGCAGAGACGAGCTCCCTCCAAAGAAAGGCTCTAGGGTAGCATCTCCTCTTGCTCCTCTCGGCTTCCGGTGGCTCCACGTGTTCCTTAGCTTGTGGCTGCATCACTCCGATCTCTGTCTCCATTTTCACAGGGCCTTCTTCTTTGTATGTGTCCTTTCCCCTTCTGTCTCGTAAGAACACTCGTCATTGGATTTAGGGCCCATCCAGGTAACCCAGGATGATCTCATCTGGAAATCCTAACGTACATTTGCAAAGATCTATTCCCCAATAGGGTTGTATTCATAGGTTCTGGGGGTTAGGGTATCAATGCATCTTTTGGGGGGTGGGGTCACCACTGAGCACATTACAGCAGGTGAGGGGAAGAATTAGCCCCAAAGTTGGTATCTGTTCACCCAGAGGATTCCTGCTTCTGTGCATCGATTTATATCAGCCTTTTTCTTTGGATTAAATTTATTTCCGGTTTTATTTGAAAACATTTGGAACTCTGGTGCCAGACCACGTGGGTTCCCTCATTAGGCATGTCAGTTTCTCTCCCTCCTTGAGGCTTGTCTAGCTCCTTCCCCCGACTCCCCAAACACACCCACCGTGTGCTCGTACTTAAAACAACACCAGACATGGAAGCGGGTGGCTGTCCTGCCTCGGAACAGGCCTCTGTTGGCCTCCTGCTGGATCTGGGCTCGCTCAGCATTTAGGGCACTAGGATGAAATGATTCCCAGCTGGAAAAACAACCATGTCTGCTGGGCTGGCCCAGAACACGGAGAAAAAGCTTGAGGCTCAGAGTCTGTCCAGGCTTTGTTTTCTTTTGTGTTTTAACTCAACATTTTTTTGTTTCTGTTACTGAAACACAGACACAGACACAGGAAACGTGTAAACAGTTCAGTTGAGTATGAAATAAGGAGAAAGCATAAAATAAAATGGAAAACCTTCTTTCCCTTTTCCTTTTGCCAGATCTCTCTTTTCTAACTTTCTCCCGAAATGTATTTTCTCCAGAAAATATGCACATCCCGCCAAGGACATGCATGTGTGTATGCACAGCTAGAGTCTGTTTTTAGCTTTACATTTTATACATGTACGTATTTATATGTAAATGCTTTTCATTATGGAAAAGGGCTATCCCTTCCCATGGCTCTGCACATTGCTCTTTGCCCTTAGTGTCTATCTTGGACAGCTTTCCTTATTTGGATATATGGATTTAGCTCATTTTTAACAGATGCAAAGAACTCCATTCAACGGATGTACCATAATTTGTATAACCACTCCAACTGGCCTCTGATGGAGTGAGTTACCAACGGAGATTAGCCTCTGACTCAGCCTGGTGCTCTTTCACCGTAGCTGTGCACAGAGCAAATATACATATAAATGATATGATACATAAAATAATGTTTATACATGTAATAGTATACATTAGTCTATAACAGCATATATTATTTTACGTATTTTATGTATAATTTGAATATTTATATATTAATACAATATATAATATGTATTCATATATAATCATATATAATTATACATATTATATATAATTTAATTATCACAACTATAGGTGACTGTAATCCTTACTTTATAGATAAGGGTCTGAATCTAGATAAGGGCCTAGCTTCCTTCCTGGCCACATTTTTCCCTTCCAAGTCAATTCTCTATTCCTGAAGACCAGTGGGAACGCAGGTGCTTCGTGTCTGAGTAAGTGCAGCAGGAGGGGTGCCGTGTCAAGCCTGGCTGGCTCCTGGATGGACTGTGAACCCCGCACCCTCAAGGGCCCACGTGTGTCTGCACTACTTCCCATGCAGTCTTCTCCAGCGATCACACTTGACAGAAAAGAAAAATAAACTTGGCCTGGTGTTAGCCCATCCTGATTCCTGGGTGGGCCTAATAGCTGTGGAATCAAGTCACTTAGCTCCTGGCCCAGGGTACAACTCCCTGCTCTTTGGAATGGGCCCCGGAGAGGGGTACATTGGGTGAGCTTTACGGCTGCAGCAGGTGCCAACTCCTCCAAGCCCCATACAGGCCCATGATGGCCTCACTGTCCAATCAGGTCAGATTTTGCAACATTTATTGACTCAGTGTGATATAAGACTGGCCTCGGAACCTGTGTTCTAGCCTGTGACCGTGTGCTCTTGGGAAAGTCCTGAGCTCTTTGAGCCTCTGTTTCTTCAACGGACACTAATGTGCCCATGGTTGGGTTACTGGTGAGTAACTGGCAGTGAGGGACAGAAGCTTCCCATTCAGCGGTTCTCAAACTTTGCCCCAAATTCGATGCACCTGGGGGGCGGGGTGGGGGGCTCACGAAACCCGAGGCGCAGGCCACACTGCAGATCAATCCAATCAGGCTACTGGGGTGGGCCCAGGAATCAGCATTTGTAAAGCAAACAGCCAACCAAAACCCAGGGATTCCAGGTGTAGCCACTTCTGGGAACGCAGGGCCTTTCCCACACACAGTCATCACTAACAAATGCTAACACCTGCTCCGCTTCCCTAAAACCGAAAGAAAACTGAAATCTCCAAACGCCTTTTAAGAAACCTCTGGAACATTAAGCCCAACAGCCGTGTCAGCGAAGCTCCCTGACTCGCCATCCACTTTTTCAGAGAGCAAGGGTAGTTTGAGGTCAGGGTTTGGGAAGCTTCTGGAAAGTGAAGCAATAGCATTTCTGGAATTCCTGCCCTTCCTTCTTATCACCTTCTCTTTATCAGCTTAGCTCTGAGCCGATCTCTGTGCCTCAGGAGGGAGGGCTGAGTGAGAGCCCCTCTAACAGAGCCTGCCCCCCGGGTGGGGGCCGGGTGCCTCTGTGTGCTGTCCTCAAGCCAGACTCAGAACCTCACCAGCTCCAGGCTCCCCTAAATCTACATTTGGTCTCCCCTCCAAAAGTCACCTTTCTTCAGTTGCTTGAAGTTAAAATTGAGCCTGCACATTAAGACACTGAGACTAGTCATGATTACAGGGAAGCCTGTAAGGACTCATGGCCACCCGCCCCACTTAGAGAAATTACCTAGACCACCAAATCCTTGAGGACCATCCTGGTCATACCTGAGTCAGCTGCCACGGTCCACCCAGGAGACGCCATCCCTTGCCAATAGCTCTGTGCCATCCCAGCTTCCATACGGCCTTCACAAGGGTTTCTCAAACCGTGGCCCTCTGGCATACAGTCGCTTCAAGTTTGGGCTTACACATGCCCCCAAGGCAACACCTCTTCTCACACACACATAAAAGTCCCTTTCCTAAGCCTCTCCCAGAGTCTGCTGCATGTCGTTTATCTGGGTGCAAGAAGCAAAGGCCAGGAAAGGAAGCCGAGTGGCGTCCTCTTTATTATTACGGCTCCCTTCTCCGTTTTGTTCCGGATGCCCAGATGTCTGCTCTGCTAAGCCTAGAATGCCCACCTGAAGGCATGGCAGAGACCTACCTGGACGGAGCACCCAGGATGCCAGCTTGCTGCGGGGGAGTTCACGAGCAGAGCTGCTGTGGAGAAGGAGGTTCTCTACAGACTGAGTACCTACTGATTACCTCCTCACTTGCCTTGAATCACCTGGAATTACTTCAACCTGTGCGAAAACTTTGCATAAAGGCCCAGAATCCAGTTTCTCTTCCTCTATGCAAGTTCTTTTTCCCAAAGTGTGGTACAGAACACTAGTTCCCTGGGACGTTCGGAGAGGGGGAAAACATTCTGTTGTCAGAAGAGCACGATACCATGTTTATCTTTCGCGTAGTCATAATGCACATTAACCTCTTAAAGACGCTGGGAAATTCTGCAATTAAAAAAAAAAAGTGCCTGACGTTGTTTATTCCAGGATTTCCCAAAATTATTTGACTAAGGAATACTCTTTTTTCTTTCTCTCCTTCCAACTCGCTCTCTCTTTTTTTCCAATGTACCTGATTAGCAGACCGCAGAAACAATGTTCTTCAGAGAAAATGTTAGGAAATGCTATCCTGAAAGAAACAGTCCTTCATTCAATAGACAAATAAAGGAGCCCGTAGCAATTCTCCTTTCAATAGGTACACATACAGCCTCTCCTGTGCTAGCGTTCTCCACCTCTGCAGTCTCTACACCTGCAGGAAGCCTAACCTGACCAGAAGGGGTTTCCCAGGGTTGGGGGGGGGGGTCAAATGTTTTCACGTGACCACCATTAGTCAGGGCAAGAAGCCCTTAAGTAAAGCCCAGGAGTCAGATCCACGTGTTTCTCCTGCCGGTGCAGTGAGTGCTCATGGGATTAACATGGTGCCTGTGAGTCATGGTGAGAAAAGTTGGTGCTTCCCGCGTGCTATTCCGCAGGCCTGGAAAATTGAGAATATTTGATTTAGGGTGCCAGCGACTAGATGCCAGCCATTCGTTTACGTCAGTAACTAATTGGTTCACATTCAAATATGGACACCAGTCCCAGGATGCTCAGGGGTCCCTGTGGTGTGAGAAAAACCAGGCAGGGTCGGAATGTCTCCGTGGTGCCGGATCCCGCAGAAAGCTGTCCCTCCGAGCCCTCTGAGACCTTCCCCCAACTTACTCATAGGGAACCGGGGCCCCAGGAGGAGAGGTGACATGCCAAGGTCACGTCACTCATAAGTGACGGACTTGAGGCATCTGCAGCTTCTGGGCTGGATCCCGTTGTGACTGCCGGCTGCCAAACCCATGTGCCTGCCCCACTCCTCCTAACCATGGGCGCTGGAGCTGGAGTCCAGAGCCAGGGATATCTTATAAAAAATAAGACAACCACAATAACAGTCTCTATGTGTGTGTGTGTGTGCATGTGCCTGTTTCTGCTAGCATTTAACAAATACTTGCAAATATTGTGCAAATATGTGCCGGAGACTGGGGACACAGAGGGAACAAGGCAGGCAGCCCTTTTGTCCTGAAGGAGAAGCACCTCGGTATAAAGATGAAAAATAAACCAGAATAAAACACCACGTTTGAAACCAGATAGGAATGCCTTCCTTTATCAGCCTGCTTTGTTAATTTGTCTGAATGCCTTCGTCCTTCACTTTCTGTGCCTTACTTTTCTCAACTGAAAAATGGGTGTAAACTTCATGGCAGTTGTAAAGGTTGGACAGAACACAAGCTAAGTTCTCAAGACATAGCAGGTGCGCATTCAGTGGTGTTGATTTATCATTCTTCTATTAATTGTCATTTAGTGTTAGTCAGGGTGGGAACTTTTGAAGGACCTTCCGTGAGGCAAGCAGAGGAATTTCCTTTCAAAATGAGAAAGAACTGGAAAGGAGAAAAGGTGGGGTTTAGACAGCGCCACCCAGGATGACGTGTGTGTGTATGTGTATGTGTGTGTATGTGTGTGTGCGCGAGCGCGCGTGCGCGCCCATGTTATGTTTCATTGAAGAAAAAAAAAGTCGCCAGAGTCATCGTACCCACAAGTGACTCTGGCTCAAAATGTGCAAACTGACGTATGGAATTAAATAGGAAAATCCTTCCAATTGCTGTTTGCCACATTCTTACAGGTTACATTAACCTGAACTGCCTTAAGGGAAAAATTCCATCGGAATAGAAGGAGGAAAAGAAAAGAATCTTCTAAGAATCAAAACTAATTTACAACTTCCGCCAAAAAGCCCAAGCAGGACTTTAACAAATCGGGTGACCGTCGGGTAAAGGTGGGCGGTGTGGTTTTCACAAGCGCACACAGCGCTCACACACATACACACTCAGCCAGCACGATGCATGTTCCAGGCGGTCCCCAAATTCTCCACGTGGATCCTCTCGTTTAACCCTCACATCAACTCAACAATCCACTGTTATTATGCCCATTTCACAAATCAGGAAAACTGACGCTTATGGAGGTTCAGTAACTTAGCTCAGGCGGGGCTACAACCCACAGCTGTTGGGGTCAAGCCTGGACTCCTAACTCCTGGTTCCATTGCTACAGGGGACACCAGCAAACTTCATAACCCACAAAGGAGGCAGAGCCGAACATGCAAACAAGGTGGCCATAGGGTCGGAAAGCTGGCTTCACTTTTGGCCTCGCCCCACCGGCCCTGTGCCTCCTGGGGCATCTCAGCATCTCCGAGCCAGAGAGTTAATTCGAGAATGTGGGGCTGTGTGTGAAAGCGCTTGGTCCACAGCCAGACCCAGACTGTGGGATGCTTCCCTTCTGTCCTTCTCTTTCTCTCCAACCAAAGCTCCACATCCTTGAGGAAGGTTTTTTTTACTTTCTTTGGCTTGAGAGCAGCGTCTGAAGGAAGTCAACAATCCTGAGACAAGGGAGACAGCCAAGCAGAGGAAGAGAAACAAAACTGACACCGAGCAAAAATGCAACGGTATTCAAAATGCGAGCTCTAATGTTTGCTCCCCTGCCTGAAGCCTGCCAGACACAGGGCTTTGAGAAAGAAAGAAAGAAAAAATCTGATTTGTACTGAAAGGGGCCAAAAATAACCTTGCTTTCTCTTGCAGAAGAAAACAGAAAACTCTGCGGTTTCCTCCCATTTGGATGTTCTTTTCCCTTGGCTGCGGTCGGCGGGGTGAACCTCTTAGCTCAGGACCTGGAAGGAGACAACAGGCCAAAACACTCAGGCAAGGAGGGGGACAGTGGGGACCTGGCTGAGAGGGGGCCGGGTCTGAGTTAAAGCCCCCTCCAGAGGCAAGTGGCTTGAGGAGGCAGGGAAAGAGGCCTTCATTTGCAAATGCTAATTTAAAGCTATTTCTAATCAGCAATAGGCCTGTTTTTTGTCTTCCAAAAAAAAAAAAAAAATCTTACATGTCCCTACTTTCCATCCCCACTTCCTCTGCACTGTTTCTGACTTTTTTTGGTCGAAGACTTCTCCCTGGGCTCTGTTGCTTCCAGGACGTTCCTATCTTCCCCACATTTTCTAAATTACAACTCTGATGTCCGTCCTTGTTTAAAACCTTCCAGTGACACCCCATCAACAACAGAAAACTATATCAGAAACCTGTATCAACAGAAAGCTATACCCAAGCTGCCTCTTGTCCCTGTCTTCCTCTAACCTCTGCCAGCTCCCTTAGTAGTCCCTGCTTTCCCCGGGCTCTTGCTTCCTTAGGTCAATAAATCTCACTTACCCCTCCTTCCTGAGTCCCTGCCTCTGGTCCATCCTTTACTACAGCAGAGCGCCTATCTCTCCTCCTCCAGCTCCAACCGGTTCTTTCTTCCCCAAGAGAGGACCCTTCACAAATGCTCTTTCAGTGGGTTGTCACATTGGCCCTGAAAACCAAGTACGATTTCCCCCAAATTACTGATGGGAAACCAGAGCCCAGTGAGGAGAGGGAACGTACCCAAGGTCACATCGGTTCATAAGTGATGAACTTGATGCACCCTCAGCTTCTGGGCTGGATCCCGTGGTGACTGGCAGCTGCCAAAACCACACGTGAGGTCCCTCACGTTGTTCTGAAACCTCTAAATTGCACCGTTGCTTCTGAGATAATTAAGCAGCAATTCCAGGTGTTTCTGCCACTGGGGAGAGAGCTGACGTTGCTCTGGACTTTTTTGGCCTCTGCTTTCTCCACAATGCAGAGAATCTATTTTTACCTCAGAAATCAAGCAGGCTGTGATTATCCCTGCCATTTTTTTTTTTTTTTCCAAATGCATACCCCACTGCCAAGCACGCTGGAGAACTCTGACCAGGCCAAAGAGAACTCAAATGCAGACACGGAAAACCCAGGACAGAGCAAGGGGCCCCGAGATGAGGAGGTCCGAGGGTCGTGCAAGGGGAGCTGAGCGTCTGTTGAAAGGCTCTGATGGATAAAGACACTGTCAGTGAGTGTGGGAACAAGAACCCGAGGTGGGAGACCTGAAAGCTAGAAGTGAGCGTCTTCAGTGCTGAGTGCCCCGCTGGGCCCCCACCTTGCAGCCCTGAACTCAGAGGAGGGGCCGCTGCTCTAGACTCTTCCCCCAGCCTCGTGAGTCACGACGCTCACCAGCTCCATTGAGGAAGGCCTGGCTCTGAGCGCCGTCTCCCCAAGACTTGGTGTCTACCCAGAGACCTGGTGGAAGGGGTCAGCCTCCTTTCAGAGAGATGTAGGCTGACCCGGTCCTTCGCAACAATCCTAAGGAGAGCTTGTGAATTCCTGAGATGGAGAGCGAACTCCTCTGGGAGAGGTCAGGAGGAGTGGTTCCCAAAGTACCCGAGTAGCACCGTCAGCCTCGCCTGGGAACTGGTTTGACAGGCACGTTCTCAGACCCCATCCCAGACCCAGTGAGTCACAAATGGGGAAGCGGCACAATCTGTCTTAACGAGTCTTCCAGGTGATTCTGATGTGCAGTTGCGAACCACTGACTGTTACAGAGAGGCGTGAGCAGGGCAGAGGCACTCTGCAGCATTCCCGCCCCACCTGACACATCATGGTCCGCCTCAGAGAGGCGGGGCCCCCTGAACCTCACACGTTCCTGTTTTCACAAGGTTCATTGAATCACTGAAGTGTGCGTACTTCACCTCCTGCAGTGGCTTCCGCTTCCTCAGCCCAGGTGGGTGGGCTGTCTCTCCCTTCAAGGCTGTGATACAGAAGACCCGACAGTCCACTGCTAACTGGACGCTGAGTGCCTTGCACGGGCCGGGCATCGTGTTAGCCTCTAGAGAAGTTGAGGAAAATGAGAGAGGGGATTGCGCCTGCCTTTGAGAAACTAATAGCCTGGCCGGAATAATATTTATTATTAAACATAATAGATATTAAATATGTGACATGGAAGGTTGTCATCCTAAAGGAGCAGTGTGAGTACAGGGCAAGAGGACCAGGCCTGACTCAGTTCATCGTGATTAAGTTCACCATTATAATAAACAGGAGAGGGAGAGAGAAGGAGAGAGGGGGAGAGAGGGAGGGGTGCAGGGAGACGGGGAGGAAGGGAGGGGAGGGGAGGGGAGGAGAGAGGAGAAAACACCTGGCTAAAATTTGGTCCCTCAAAGAATCTGCATGTTTATCTTTGACACTTCCCTTCAATGAATGTCTTAGAAAGGGTTTTGCAGCAGAACCACTCGGTCATTCAGCCTTCTTTCTGCCCAGTGGCCTCCTCTTTGATGGAAAAGCCATCATTCTCCTGCCACCCAAAAAATCTCCCTACAATACAACAGGACTCCCTATAATTTGCAAAAGCATTTGTAATCACCCCCTTACCAGCAAAGAACCCAGGACCTTGGGGGTTTGTGATGGAAACTGGACCTTCCGAATGAGCAGGGCGGCCACAAGGAATCCTCAGTCAGCTTGACGTGTGTGTTCTCCATGAGATCACTGCCCCTCCCCATGCTGGCTGCGGGAGCCTGGGGCGTGGACGTGCTAATACCCACCCCCATCTTCTTTGCCAAAGGGACCAAGTTGGTCAGTGCCTGGCACCTGGTGCCTCAGGGGTGTCTGTACCCCTCTGAGACCCAGCCAGTGAATCTAAATTAGTCTTGACCAGTGGTTGTCTATCCAGACTGCACATGAGAAGCAACCTGGGAGCTTTAAAAATATATCCCCAGTGGGATAATTTGTTCAGGATCCACTTCTGGTCAATGAGCTATGATGGCAGATGTACAGAAAGGCTTTCTCATAAGAGACGCATGGAGGAAGGGAAAAGCCCCTTTCTGCCTGCTTCCAATGCTCGGGATCGCAGCAGCCATCTGGGGACGAGCTGACCCACTGGGGATGGTGGAGCAGAAGGGTGGGAAGGGCTCAGGTCATAGAGGATCTTGTCAGTCCCTAATTAACCAACTCTGAACACCCTACTTCCATATTTACTAGTCCTGTGACTTTGGGCATACCAACTAAGCCTCATTTTCTTTTTTTTTTTTTTTTTTTGGAAAATAAGGATAAAAAACCCATCCCACAGTGTTGTTGTGGAGATTGATGAATTATGAATTAATCCATCTGAAATGCTTAGCAGAGTAGCTGACACTAAAAAATGGTGATTATAATAATAATATTGTTAATAGTAACAATAATGCTGCTGGTGATCGTTGTTTATCCTGGGGAAAGTGCCGTTTTCACCTCCCATATCCATACTTGGGATATTCTGCTTTTCTTAATGCACTTTGAGACTATGTTAGTGTTTTGTTTATTTGTGCTTTTGTCCTTTAAAGTTTTAACAATGATCATTGTAATTATGTCCATTTTTTTTATAGTGGATTGTACCATAGATTTGTTTCTGGGGTAAAGTCCAGTTAGGTCTTTATTCTATGAGCTGTCGTTGGGCCAGCTCTCCTCTGCCTTCTGCTTTCTCAGTGGATTTGTGAACAGAACCACGACTGGGTATCACACGCCAGTGGTCCAGGCTGGGCTGGATTGCACTGGGTGCTGTGACTGCTGATGCCCCCGGGAGGTTGGCAGCCACATCCTCTGCTCAAGCCATTTTAATCAGACACATCGGTGCTCTTTCATAATGAGCCTGACAATGAGATGTGAACTCCCAGAAGGCGGTGTCAGGACCACTTCCCATCAGAGGTGTTCTCAGCTCCCTCAGTGGTGGGCTCCACCACTGAGGGTTCCGGCAGTTCCTTCTACGTGCTCTGGAGCGTCTCAGGATGACTGGCAAACTTTTCAACATGGTCTGGAAGGCGAGACTTAACATATTGTTGTGGTTGTGAAAGAGGTTCTGGAGTCAAATTCTCTGGGTGTGAATTTACCCATTCATATTTGGTGATCTTAAGTGAGTTATGTCACGTCCTGGGTCATTTCATGGGTGTCTGCATTTTTAAAATGAGGCAGTCAGACTTTCGGGCTTCGAGATTTGAAACTGCCAGAGACATCTATTTTTTATCAGGCGCATATTCATTTATTTATCTTCACATAAAGAGGTTTCTCCTAGGGTGAAGGTTCTTAGTGTTTGAATAAAATAAGTTCTTCTCAAGTATGGTGTGCGTTTTTATAGTATTCAATTGTTTTCACTTCTGGCTGAAAAGGACCCACATTTTACCCGGTAAAGTTTGCATCAATCTTTTACTTCTACCAGAGAGCTTAAGGTTATGTTGTCCTCTTGTCTTTGAAAGAAAACAAGGCCAGACGAAGCGGAATATATGAATCGGACTCAGCTTTCCCCTTGGAGGAGCAGGACAGAGGATGGATGCTGCAGCCCTGGTTTTGCTGTTCACAATTCATTATTATAGGGATTTATAAAGGGTCTTTTCATAAGCGCTTCACAAAGCAGACTGGAACAGAAACATCGTATTTAGTTAAACCTGCTAAACTGATGATACAAGGGGAAAGTTGGGTTGGGTCTGAAGAACCAAACATGGTCAGTAATATTATCCTCTGCGATACAAAGCCTCTGCCCTTGGCGAGCCCTTCTGGACACCATTCTGAACCCCAGGGGCAGTGCTTGCTGAGCAGCTAGTCTCTCTGAACCCGGGATCCTTTTCGACTGCTGCCTCTTTTAGGATTCTTTAAGCTGAAACGCCCCCACTCTTGCCTCCATGCCCCTTGCTAAATGGCTGAACATGCTTCCCAGCCTTCATTTTAGATCCTTTCAATGCTGCTCTCTCCATGCTGCACTTCTAGAAATCCTCCCTTGACCAGGTCAGGAGCCCATCCTCTGTGTCCCCACCATGCTGGACTTGACGTACTGGATGCTGTTGGAATCACCCATTGGCTTGTCTGAATTCTTCATTAGCCTGGGAGCTCCAAGCAAAGGAGGCCTCACCCCCACCCCCCACCCTTGCTTACCGCTGCATGGCCAGCACCTAGTGCAAGGCCCGGCATGCTGTGTAGATGCTAAATAAATAGCTCTTGAATGAACACATGGATTTCTATGCTCATGCCTTCACTTTCACCGGAGTCCCATTCTAAAATGGCTGGCCTTTCTCCTCCACAGAGGGATTTAACTCGTCCACATCTTCCACCAGACACCCCCAGACACCTCCACCCACCCACCCGCCTCCACCAACTTCACCTCACACTCATCTACCCTGTCTCTGAACTCATCATTGTGCACACTACAGTGTAAGGTTTAAGACTATGAATTCTGGAGTGAAATTTTCTGAGTTCAAATTCAGAATTCCCCAAATACTATCTGGGGGATCTCGAGCAAATGGCTTAACCACTGAATTCTTGCTTCGTCATCTGTAAAATGGAATGTTAGTACCTGTTCCTCAATATTACTGGGAGGATAAAATGAGTTAATGTCTGTAAAGCCCTTTCCCTGACCCAGTTCAAGTGTTTTTTTTAAAATGAAATAACCAACACCTTAAATGTAATTTGGAGTTTCTAGAATGTTCAAACCCTGCTACCGAGAAGAATCTTGGCTCTCAGAACTTATTCTCAAAGACCTGACATCCAGACCACCATCCTGGAGGCAGCTGTGCCGAGACTCTGCGCACACCACCCTGTGCCGGCCCACCCTGTAATGGTGTTTGAATGCGTTTCTCCCAACTAGGGAAGAAGTTCTCCCAAGCCAGATATCATGACATTTTATCTCTGCATCCCGACGTTTCACATGATGTTTGGACCAAAGCTAGTGCCCAGTAAATGACTACTGAATGCATAAGTGAGAACACTAGACACATATCCCACCTAAGATGGGTACCCATCACTCCTTGAGTGAGCTCTGAGCATCACATGCCTTCCCTTGTCCTAAGATGCTGTCTTTTACTCTAGGACTAGTCCACATAGCTGGCTTTTTCTTGGAGGTATGCCTCAGGTTTCCAACCATGTACTAAACCCAAGCTCACAAAGTCTGATACTCCATCTGTGCCCTGACACTGGCTGCGTCCTCCCTCCACCCACAAATTGGCAAGTATTTCTAGAAAACTAGTGTGCTGGGCTCTATGCTGGAGGCTATGGGTATAACCACTAACCAGAAAGGTGTGGGTCTTGGCCTCGCAGAGCTTACACTCTATTGTGGGTCATCGACCTGCCGCATTTCCTGGGATGATCGCAAGCTCTGCCTCTTGCCTTCTCTTTGGGGCAGGCTGCAAGCCGTTCTGGCACCAACCACATCTCAAGTGTAACTGCTCCCTGAAGAATTCTGATGTTGGGTTACTTTGGAAATATGCATTGAGCTGAGACCAAATTTGAGTGTATCATGCCTCCTTGGACACTGTCACCCTTCATAGGTTAGTTCCCTAAACTTGACTCAGCCCAATTCCATCTCCATTCTCCCTCTTCTCAGCAGCTAGCAGCCAACACCCACCCATCATGCTCTGGCCTCTGAGTCTCCTGCCATCTCTCATATAATAAATCAAAGTAGCGTTACAGTGAGCCTTCCCAAACCCTCGACTTATGTGGAATCTGGTCACGTACTGGGCTAAAGGGAGTTTCTAGATTTAAACATTCATCGCTCTCCATACTATTCTAAAATAATTTCCTCTTAAATTCAAACAGTTCAGTGTGACGACTATACCCCTCTACACACAAAAACTTCTATGGTCCAACTGGTTATAAATTTTGTACTCATTTCCTCCATACGTACAGACATTCATACAAAATAGAGACGTCTCATGAGCTATATGAATGGGTCACTGTATAATCACCTACAAAGAGAGAGAAAAATGTATTAAGGATATAAAAGTAAAAGAATAATATATAATTCATAATATGGAGATGAAACGTGGGTGAATATGAAGTGGCTCTTCTCTTGAAAATGTTTAATCATTTTTTCATATCAACACACCTTAGTATAAAGACAACATGGCTTAACCAAATACAATCAATAAAATACTGCAGTCTTTAATCAAAAGATTATGGAATTCTCAAATAGTCCCTAGGATAGAGCATTTTATGAGTGTGGTTTGAATATCAGTTAAATACAGATTTCTTAACAGTTGAGCCATTACGTAATTAAACAATATTTATATAATGACAACTGCATGCTCCATAAGTGAAAGTTAGATTTAATGAGATGTTTATTGGCACAAATGATTAATAATAAAACTCTCCCTGCTGAAGGTAATTTACACACATGTGATATGGCCAAGAAGAAAAGCTCCTTTTAAGGCTTACCTTGTGTGCCATGTGACTACTCCTACCCAACTCAAATCCATTCCTTGTTAATAAATAAACATCAGCCCAAGGCTTAAGGGCAATAATCGTTAGGAGTGAGACAATGAACAAAGGCACCTTTTTAAACATGCTGAAATTATAACAGATTTGTGCCAAGATTTAAAATTTTATTTGCTAGTAAACTGGTACTTTTCCCCTCAATAATTTATGGAAATGCTTCAGAGACCAAAATAAGCATAGTCCTGATTTTTTTGAGAGGCTGCACAGTTGAAAAGCAGATAATTTGGTAACCACGTGACCATCATCTCAAACGTGACAAGTGCAGAATTATATGATATACACTGAGCACTTGTCCAGTGCCAAGCACTGTGCTGGGTACTTTACTGCACAATTTCAGAGGCAGAGAAAACATGGGCTTGTTTTGGGCTTATAACTAGAAGAATATCCTGATAGGTATCTGTCATCATGATGCTTCACGAAGATTAGGAAAGTAGTTATTAGGCAGGATGGGTCTTGTGGTATTTTTGGTACAATGTATCTAAATGACAATTTCTAACTTCTTACAATGCCCTAGTTTACATCAGAAACATCACAAACATAGGTCTGAGTTCTGGGTTGACTACTTTCTACTTGTGTCTCACTGTCAGTAAGTCACTAAATGTTTTACAGTCTTAGTTTTCTCCTCAGTAAACTGGTGATATTGAGATGTCCCTTCGACCTCCCATACTTAAGAGGAACAAATAACATTGGTGACCAAGGGCTGAACTCCCACAGCCCTTTTCCCAGACTCCACATAGAAAACACACCATAAGGTACAACTTTATCTGTGTTGTATCCTTCATACCTGCTGTAGCACTTTGTGCAGAGAACACACCAGTTAATATTGGAGGAATGAATGGGTGTGTCTATTGAACTCTACTTAAATTTTCCTCAATTATTTCTATTATTCCATAGTAAGATGAAAAGGAGAGATGTCACAATACTTGGACTCAATGCACACATGTTAATAACAGTGTACTTAGAGCACCCAATTGCCATGATTTTGGTCCCTTCTGGAGAACTGCAACATCACTGGGAAGCTGTCACTGGCCACACCACCTTTCCTGAAATGGATCTATTACGAGTAGTATCATCCCTGAGTCTGTAGTTTCCAAAACTGCGATTCTGCATTGGAAAACAGACTTCTCAGTAAAAGCAGAGTCTGGACTGACCCTGAGGTTTGTTTGGCTTCTCTAACTCCAAGGTTAGAGAAGATACTAAGGGTGATTCGACAGTATAAAGAAGAAAGACTGGACAGAATTAGTCATTTAGCAAGAATGATTTCTGATGGTGGGACATGGGGAGTGAGGTGATTAATAAATACTGTGTGTTCTAATTTTTGCTAAAATTTTAACCATGGTTGTAGTGGGTAGGGGGCTATGGATTTTGTTTCTTCCACTTCACACCAAATTTTCAGGCAGTCGTATGCAGTGGTTACCAATGAGTGGCATGCATTTTTCCTGCAACGTGCAACTACTTCCAACAGGCTTAGAAAACCATACTGTTGAGCATGGGCTCTCACGTCAGATTTGGAGGGTTTCAATCCCACCTCTACCACTGAGTAGCTGTGTAACCTTGGGGGGAAATTCTTAACATCTCTCAGTCTTGGTTTACTTCCCTTTGAAATGGAGATGATTATAATAACAATCTAACATGGTTGCTGACCTTGGAGGCTCAACTCTGTTCTTAATAAAGGAAAAATCATTTCGGCTCCCATGATTCTAAAGTAGAGCTTTTCTAGGACACAGATATTGGGGATACATTCTCACTTGCTATATCTTGACATCACCTCTTCCAAGGTCTTTTGGATGCACACACACACAATCGGCACATATACAATAAACACACACACACACGCACACGCACACACACACAGTTTCTCTGAACTCTTCCTAAGAACTAACGTCACTCCTTTTTGCCAAAGAGGAAGTCCATTCCTTGAACATCACTAATTTTTTGACCTTATATTTCCTAAAGTGAGAAAGGTATTTTGGATACATATTCTCCAGTAACTCCTAATATTAACACACTTTTGCCAGTCAAATTCCAGGTCAATGTGTCCAACAGACTTTTCATATCAAGTGAAAAGCAGAAAAGATGATCTCATCAGGAAAAGTAAAGGCAGACTGCATTTCATTAACTGATAGGGAATGTCATCTTTGGTTATCTTCTCATGGCCCCATCCTTTCAAATGTGTCTTGAAATTATGGGACAGAAGTCTAGGTCTTCAGAAAATCCTGTTATTTTTTCCTGCCTGGGAACACAGCTGCTCTCAGGCTCCCATGCATTTCAGTGGAGCATGGAACTGAGTTATGACCGATGGTATGTGAACAGAAACAGCAGACCTCCCCAGGCCAACCAGTACAACCTCCCATGCAACCTGCGAGGCTTTTCCCTATTCTGCTGGGAGG
Source organism: Leucopleurus acutus (assembly GCF_964270905.1). Taxonomy (NCBI): domain Eukaryota; kingdom Metazoa; phylum Chordata; class Mammalia; order Artiodactyla; family Delphinidae; genus Leucopleurus; species Leucopleurus acutus. Next base: position 20,817,124 of record NC_139162.1, read on the forward strand.
AAGGGTGTAGAGCATCCAGGGATGACTCTGGGACCCCAGGGGATGGCAGAACCACCAGATTGAAGAGCTCTGGGTCTCTGAATCACAGTATTGGAAGACGACCCTTCAAACCCTTCTTACACTTTTTCTTCAAAAAGTGTAAGAAATACACTTTTTGTAAATTAAGCCGCTGAGGTTCTGGGGTTGTTAGTTACAACATTCAGCCTCACCATAATTCAAGAGACAGACTTGGATCCCACTCGGTGATGATGGTTGACGGACAATTTTGCAAATCTGTCCCACCGTTAAGGACATTTACAAATGAAAACGGAGTCTGTTGACAATTGCAGGTATAGATCTTGAAAGACAGGAGCAGAGTTCAGAACTCAGAGGCTCTGCGGGGGAGGCATGTGCTCCCTAAACATGACTCCCAGCCCCTGGGGACTGATAAAGCCTTGGTAGACGGGAAGCTTCCTGGGCCAGGCCCCCGGCCTCACTAATCACCACCTCCCGAACATGAGAGGGCACCTCCACAAGAGGATTTTTACATCAACCTAGTTTTTAAACCAGCCACATCTGAGCACTCAACGTCAGTGCTCACACTGGTGCCCATACCTTTGCTATTCAGTTTCCATTATTGATATTTACAATATTATGTCTGGTCCGAGCCTCTGAGTTCGAGGGTGCTGTAACTTTAACTTTCCTAACTACCAAGCTCATGAAGAAGATCCTTGTATTCTGCCTCTCTCAGTAATCCCACAGACTCTTGGCGTATGTGCCCTTCTTCCCCTGGGTGATCAGGCTTTGGGACCACTTCCCTGGGAAGCCTTCACTGGCCATCCTTCAGCTGGGTTCAGTACACTTTCCCAAGACCTCCTAACATCTAAGGCTAATGAATGACATTTATTTCAGTGAAAGTATATTATAAATACTACACTTTGCTTCTCTCAGGCTGTGAGCAGGGATTGAGTCAAAATAGTTTAATTCCTAGCACTGGGGACACAGCCTGGTATATCCTTTTATTCATTAAGAAAGATTCCTTGAGCGTCTGCTTTGTGCCAGACACTAGGTAGTCAATGGAGAGCTAACAGCTGCGGGGATCTCAGTTCTCTTGGAGCTAAAGATGGACATGGACAGTTAGCAAAGACTGGCGCTAATAAATGCATAATCATAGGTAGCGTAGGTGATCTAGAAGAAATGAACCTGTTTCTCTGATGATGTCTTGCTTCGTCTTTCCCAAAAGAGACCTTTAGACAAGGGTTTGGGTACAAGTTATTTATTGGGGAGGTGATTTTAAGGAGCGCAGTGAGAGAGTGGAGAAGTGAGACAAGGAATTGAGGCAGGTTAGTAAAAGTTATGTGAAGCAGCAGATTGATGCTATGGGCAATGGCCACTCAGCCCTGCTGGGGGCCTCTGGGAGACTGTAGGGACCATGCCTGAGAATTGCCCCACTGTGGGGCAAGACTTTGGTCTTAGGCAAAGAACAGATGCTTAAAAAAGCAAATGATGGATGGATGGATGGATGGGTGGATGGATCCTATATTCTAGGGTCTAACTGAAGGACTGAAGGAGGTAATGGATAAGAAAATAAGGACTGAATGGGGAATAAATGATTGGGGGATGCATGATGAAATTCAGTGGCCTCTGCAAGGGAACACCTGATTGTCACTCACACTGTATTACGCACCGAGAGCTTCATGAGAATATGAATGTGCTAGTTACACACGGAAGGAGATGGAAACCCAGCCTGAGTCTTCTCATGCACGCTGGTGGACCTCTGGAGAAATTTCCAATGTATTCACAAGCCGTTACCTTCAGTTTAATGATGCTGTGTCCCATAGTTTCCTTGGTCTGGAAATGGAATCTGTGGTTCTAACTTAACCTTCCTGGAAGTCCTTTACCTCAGAAATGGTAGTCTCAGAAATGCTGACATGGCACAGCTGGGCCTGTGGACTAGAGGCATCCTGGCAAGTGAAGAAAGGAATGGCAGTGAGCCTCCCGGGGCTGTCTGCATAGGGCAGACAAGTGAGCTATTTACACAGATGTGAACACAAATGTTTGTTTATTTTAAACAAACAAACCTTGGAATTGTTCACATGTGTATACTAACAACCATGCATTCATTTTCTTCATTCATTCATTCATTCATTTAGTATTACATACCTATCGAGCATCTACTAGGTACCAGCTGCCAGTGATCCCATGGTGAGCAAGAGACACCATCTCTCCTCAGAGGTTTCCCTCGTGGAGGCTGAAGATGTTCACGACATGTATAGAATTATGATATCGTAAAGAAGGAAATCACACATAGTCCCACAGGATGACACATGTGGGCACTTAGTCTACTGTGGACGCCTCCATGAAGAGACGGTGGATGCATAGGAAGCAGCAAGTAAAGGTGTAACAAAGGAGAAGAGCATCCGGCCAGGGGGAGGAGCCCATGCCAAGAGGGCGATAAGGCAAAGGACCATATGGCCCGTTCGAGGATGAGGCGAAATGCTGGGGAGGCAGGAACACAGAAAGGCAGTGAGAACCTGGCAGGAGGTGAGGCTGCAGAAATGGGCAGGGGACAGATATACAGAGCTTCCTGTACACAGTTTTACACATTTCAAAACGTATTCATAGGCAGTAGGTTAAGTAGATTTAACCAACGGAGGTTCAGAACACATTTGCATAAAAGAAACAGAAGACACCTCGAGGAATTTCCTGCCCTCTGCATTCCCTTATTTCAGCAGCTCACACTTCCTGAGCGCTCAGTATGTGCTAGGTCCCAGGCGGGCACTGGGGTAAGAAGAGGACGGATGGCCAGACTAGCACTAGGGTTCGGAGGCCACAGGGCACGGAGGCTCCCGTGTCCCAGCCTGAGCTTTCAGGGGACCTTGCTGATCAGAGACGCCATCTGCCTTCTTCCCACACTCTTTAGGCTGCATATGAACCAGCATGGGATATTGCGTCAGAGACCTGGTTTGAACCTCATCTCTGCTACACACTATCAATGTGACCTACTTGTCCTAACTGAGCCTCACTAATCTCTACAAGACGGGGAAAGTGCCGATCCCTGCCTGACATAACCTGTGCGTGGGGGGAGGCCGGGGGGAAGAGACTGGCTGGCCCAATAGCTGGTGTACAGTTAGTGCTGCAGAAGAGCGGGGAATGGATTCCTGCTTATTGGTCCCACGTTTCTGCCCACCACGGCCTCTCCATCTTCTCACTGTAGCCATTATGGAGATGCCGGAAATCCCTGGGCCCCCAGCCCCTGTATCCTGGGATCCTTAGATGCTCCAGTTCTGCTCAAGCCTACATCTTGACCAGAGGTGGCTCTGGGCAGGCAGCACCAGCTGCTGTGGGTTGAGCACTGGTTTCCCCACAGTGGTTCCTGCTGCACCCTGGGTAGGGGTCTAGCTCCAATCAGGCAGATTCTTGCTTCCTGCTGTGCTGAGAACACGGCACCATCTTCCTTGTGCTCCCTCAGGCCCTTCTCCTGAAACCGTGGACCCAAGGCTTTGATGCCTCTGAGCATCTGCTGTAGCTCAGTCCAGCTGTACACCTGGAAGCGGGGCCCTGCAGCTCTGACTGAGGCTTCCCGGGTGGCAGCCATGTATCAGGAAGTCTAGGAGCACCCAATTTTGTGCTGGGAATTTCAGGTCAGATAGATTCCCTAGGTGCCTTCCTGCTTTAAAATCTGCCAGATTCATCCCCAAATGATTGAGATGATGAAAATGGTAACTTTGTCTTTCTTTCCTCCCTTCCAAAAGGGCGCACTATCCCCTGGCAGTGCTGGGAGCCCAAAGCCTCCTTCCAAAGCCTGCTTCTGCCCCTCAATGTCTCCTCGCTAAACCCCGGCTCGGGCTGCCCAGAGGGAGGCACCTGGGCAGCATTCACTGGTATAAACACTCGGCAGGTGATGTCCCAGGAATGACAGAGCTACGGCAACAAAAGCCAGAGCCTTGGGGACATGCTCTTCAGAAGGAGTTGGCAGGGGGAGGGCATGAGAAGGTGAAGGCTGATACCAAATAGATTTTTTTCAGTTAAGTCTATTATGAGGCCTTGAAGAATTTTAGATATTTGGGGTTCTCTTCTCTTCCATCTGAGCTAAAATTTCAGCCCAGCTATTTACTACCTGTGTTAGTTGACTACTTTGTTCCCCTGTTTTTTCACCTGAAAAATAGGAATAATATTTTAGCTCCCAGCATGAAGGGCTATTAGGAGAAATACATTAAAAAAATTCTCTCGAAACATTTGACTCACGGTAGGCGGGCGCTCCCTAAATGTACGTTTACCTTAAATTCTTTTGCCTTTTGCTTGAGTTTAGAATCTGTGCAGACCTGTTTTGGCTGTCCATTCTTTCATTCATTTGTTCATTGATCAAATATTAACCTTTTACCTCCAATGTCCTAAGCCACAAGCTGAGAACAAGGGGCAGAAAAACACGATCCCTGCCCGGAGCCTCGTCTACCATTCACTGAAGCCTCTGGTTACGATGAAAAGTCTCAGGTGTCAGGCAAAGTTCAGAGATTTTTATTTCCTCTTGTAGCTTTATGACTTTCAGGATGTTCCCCCAAAACTGCACTTAATTTTAACTTCATTAACTTCCTGTTCTGTCACAACAGTTGAACAAGGATTTCTCCATGAGCAGTATTCAAATCAGCTTTTAATGAGCTAGTTAATTAAAGGCTAATTGAGGTGAATTCATTAAAGATTTCTAAATTATGCTTATCAGGGTAGCTATGTTTTAAGATAAGTTTCAAGTATCTGTTTTATATTGCATTGTTCGATCATAAAAGTATGTATAAAATTACTTTTTAAAATTACTAATTAGAATGTGGGTACATTTTTCTTCCCTAATACTTGAGTAGGCCAGTTAGCAAATCAATTTAATATATGTTCTGGGGCTTCCCTGGTGGCGCAGTGGTTGGGAGTCCACCTGCCGATGCAGGGGACACGGGTTCGTGCCCCGGTCTGGGAAGATCCCACATGCCGCGGAGCGGCTGGGCCCGTGAACCATGGCCGCTGAGCCTGCATGTCCGGAGCCTGTGCTCCGCAACGGGAGAGGCCACAACGGTGAGAGGCCCACGTACCGCAAAAAACAAACAAACAAACAAAATATATATGTTCTGGGTTGGGCTGAAGCAATAAGAGGTTACTAGTGATTATAGTTGAGGCTGTGTTTGGTCCATGAAGAATGCCCAAGTCTTTTGAGATGAGGTATTGTTGGACTGTCTTTGATCTGCTGTTCCAACTGCAGTGTAAACCATAACTGCTTAGATGCAGGGTTTTTCCCAAGCCCTGGTGACTCTTGGGTTTCAAGTAGCATACTACATATTCCTTATGCCCAATGCCACTCAGGAAATGAACACGTGAAACATGATATGGCCTCCCCACACACACCAGAGCAGCCCTAACCTTCAGAACCCCATTCCCTGGGGATGAAAGTTTAGCTCAACAAACACGCACTGAACATCTCCTCCATGCTAGTTATGGTCCCAGACACCAAGATAAGAATGAACTAGGGTCCATGGTTGAATGGGAGAGACACACATGTCACCAGGCAAGTACATTCCACTGTGATATGTTTGTCCTTCAAGACCAAGAAAAAGCCTCAGGAGAGAAGCATAGTATGCTAGCCTGACTTGGGCAGTCAGGACCCCTCATGAGGGATGAGACTCTAACTTTTGACAGGTAAGTAAGTATTGCCCCAGCAAAGAAGTGGGGAAGGTCATTATTGGCAGAGGAAGTCAGATTAAGTGGAAGAATCTGATGAGGTTGAGGATTACCGCAGAATTAAAATTGCTGTATGGAGATAGGAATGGGACAGAGGGCTAGCTAGGGAGTCAGGTGATGAATACATCATGAAGGGCAGGGCAAGAATTTGAAGTCTGAACTTGAAATTTAAGGTGTTGTAGAGCCATTGAAAATCCGTCCCCCCACCACACACACACACACCCCTCACCACATACACATACACACACAACACCACACACACACACCACACACACACCACACACACACACATCATACCACACACACCACACACACACATACTCACACACATACTCACAACACCACACATACACTCTCACACACACCAATTGAAGGGCTTTAAGGAAGGAAAGGGCAAGCACAGATTCCACAATTTATAGTCCTCGGGGCTATAATGTTATAATGTCAGGGCAAGAGAAGAAGACTGGAGGCAGGTGTTATAGTTTCACTGGAGATTTTTATACTCTTTAGGCAAAAGGATGGACAGCTAGTTGGTTGTTGTAAATAGATTAAGGAAGGAAAAAGCCAAGAGAAAACTAAGGGCTAAATATCCCAAGGTTGTGTGATTTGCATGGAGAAGGAGGATAGCCTTAGTTCAGGATGCTATAAAAAGTACCATAGACTGGGTGCCTTTGAAACAACAGACATTTCTCTCTTACAGGTGTGGAAGCTGGAAGTCAGAGATCACAGTGCCAGCGTGGTCGTGTTCCAGTGGGGACCTGCTTCTGGGGTGCACACTGCCGACTTCTCATTGTCTCCTCCCATGAGGGCGAGAGAGCTTTCTGGGGTCTCTTTTATAAGAGCACAGTCTCATTCATGAAGGCTCCCCCCTCACGAATAATCATGTCCCAAAGGCCCCACCTCCATAATATCACACTGGGGGGGCAGGATTTCAACATGTGAAATTTAAGGAGGACACAAATATTCAGTCTCTAACAAGAAGGAAAAGGAAAATTGGAGGATGTGCCCATATTTTAGTGTTAGATATCAGGATGAGTGGCGGTTCCAGGAACCAAGACAGAGACTCTCAGTCAATAAACACCTGGAACACTCTGTTCAATGCCTCAATCTCATTTTAGGAGAGACAATGACCAGAATGGGCCTTCAGAGAGATACACAAGCAGGCTGGCGGAAGAACTGAAATCATCCGCCCTGTGCAGCTACTAAAGGAAATGGAATTATTGAATAAGGAGCCACAAACCAGTGAATGGCCACCACAGGAAAGGACAGGTAGAGCTACGTAAATAAGGGGAGAATAACCTCATTTTCTTCTTTATCAACTCCAACAGTGTGAATGGATTAGCAGTGGAAAGAGGGAGAGTGCTGCAAAGTGGTGAGCTCCTGGTTCCCGGGAGGGTACAAGAAGTTGGGGTACCTATCATGACTTTTCTAAAGGAAATTCTTGTCAGGATGGAGTGGGGAGTGCTGCCACTAAGGTCCCGTCCAGAGCTGCAATTGAACAGTGGCATGAACCCCTGAGTGCACTAATTAATCAAGCATTTGGACCTCTCTTGCAAGGAATGGCTCCCTCATCCTGTGTGTGCACATGTGAAGTGAATGAATACAACCCGTTATAAATACTGTGGAAAATGTGCTTGGCTAATGTCACAAACCCAACTGAATAAAACCACTTTCTTTTAAAAAAACTGCTTTGCAATTTACATCGCAAAGACATTCCCAAAGGCAGGGGGTTGTCTGAGAAGTAGAAAGGCTGATGAATTAGAAAGACCAATACCAGTGTCCCCAGTCAAGTTCAGCAAGATGAAGGTAGGCCCTTGCATTCCTCTCACTCACACAGTGCACGTGGAATGCTGGTGTGTGACAGAGTGAGGGGAGAACAGAGTCCTTATCCCCTTTCACATGCTGCCACCCAAATGCACCGACAGTTTAGGTAGAGAAGGTTCTCTCTTACAGGGGACAGACGCAGAAAGATGACAGGTCTCATTCTGTTGACATTAGGGCAAAGCCAGGGTTTTCACAGTGATTAAGGGGCTGGATACATGCATTCATTCATTTGCTCCTTTACTCATTCAAAAACTGGCTCTGTTTCCCAGCTCCATCTTGAGGCTCTCTCCTCTCCTCTGACCTCACGCCTCCCGCCCTCTCTTGCCTGGGCAACTGCAATAGCTCCTAACGCGTCTGCTCGCATTTATTTTTGCCACACCATGATCTCCTCTCCACACTTCTCCCAAAGCAGTGGCTTTGAAAGCAAAGCAGCCCTCTGACTCATTGCTTTATTACCTTCAATGGCCCTTTTACACTTTGAAAGATCCAACCCGAATGGCCTTCACCAAGTGTTGTGGGCTGAACTGTGAACCCCCAAATTCATATGTTGAAATCCTAACCCCCAGTATCTTAGAATGTGACTGTATTTGGAAACAGGGCCTTTACAGAGGTGATTAAGATAAAATGAGGTCATTTTTTTGAGCAGGCCCTGATCCAATATGACTGGTATCTTTATAAGACAAGGACATGTGGACACAGATGGATCTAGAGGAAAGACCATGTGAAGACACAGGGAGAAGACAGCCATGTGCAAGCCAAGGAGAGAGGTTTCAGAAGAAACCAACCCTGCTGGCACCTTGATCTCAGACTTCCAACCTCCAGAATTGTCAGCAAATACATTTCTGCTGTTGAAGTCTCCAGCCTGCAGCACTTTGCTGTGATGGCCCTGGCAAACTAACACATCGAGTTTCCCAAACGTGCCAAGTTCTGACACAGCAGGGCCTCTTTGGTTCCAGGGGTGCTCACCTCTCACTCTTTGTACACCTGGGTCCTTCTCACTCCCCAGTACCAACCGGGATGACACCTTTTCAGAAAAGCTTTCCTTCCCAGACCAAAAGCAGCTCTCTCCTTAGTCTCATGAGCCTGTTTACTTCCTTCCTCTTGCTCTCCAGAATTATCAGCAAATTTAAGCCTCCCCCTCACACTGTAAGCTCTGTGAGTCCAAAAGCCATACCTCTTTTGTTTATTGCTGTAGTCCAAGGGCACAGTGCCTGGCTCCTAGTAGACACTCAGTTGATTCGTCAAATGAATGAATGAATGAGATACGGATTGAGTAGCTCTCACAAGCCCATCCTTAACCTGGCATGGGGAAGAAAGAGATGAACAAACCAGTCCTGGGCTCTGTCAGTGTGGGATACATAATCCTACAGGTAAGACTGACATCAGCCAGGTAAACAGGATAAAGTATAGAAATGTTGGCTTAGAAGAAGTAGCCCAGACGTCACAAACTAAGCCATCTTTCTCTATCCTCATATGCTAGGGACTTTCTGCAGATGATTGGTGAAGAGGATATCCTTATTGAATAACTTCTGGTGAGCTGCAATGGCATGAAATATTATGACTCTTAACAAGCTGCTTTTTCACTGAGATACAATTCAATTTCAGATTGGTGGGCTTGTATCTGGGCACCCCCGACTCTCCTAGCGGTGAATTTGCAGATTCTGATGCCCAGGAGTGTCTCAAACGGAGGCAGCAGGAGGCAGAGGATCTATTGTGCTCCAGCTGGAGCAGAGCTCAGTGAAGAGAAGGCCAGGGAGAGTTTACTACCTCCAGAGGCGGACTGGTTAGAAAGAACTTCCAGGCAAGTTCCATTTGCATTTTTGCCAGGGTAGGACTGAGGAAAGGGAGATGGTTCTACATGAGAACAGCCCAATCATTTTCTCCTAAAACTTGTTCCAATTTGTCTCCCTGCTCCCAGAACTTACTACCCTGCATAATCCAGGGAGTGAGGTAATCAGCACTTTGAGTTACACGGGTTCTGCCTGTTCCCTTGATAAAATGGCAAAATTCGCCCGTGAAATCCTGGAGTTCATAATGATGTCGACACCATAATGGTGTCGCCTTCTCTCCCCTTAAATCAAAGCCATTTTACCTCCTTCAGTCGAACCAGGTTCCAGAAACGGCATCTTTGCTTCCCCTTGCTTTCAATTATTCATATCCCTTTGCTGACAGAAACCCAGGCGGTACCACCTTTGGGTGAGTTTTAGCTCAGACTGCCAACCCCTCACCAGAGCTGGACTTGAATTCCCACCATTCACCACCAAACGGAAAACAGCCGCCCAAGGGAGAGCCATGGCACCAGGAAAACGCTATGGTGCTGGGGTCACATATGGACACGAACTCTCACACGTGCAGACCTCAATTGAAAAATAAAACAATTAGCTTTTAATACTTTTGAAACAACAGAGGGAAGCACATTTATAGGATGACTGGGAAGAAACAGCCATATGCTGTTTCTTTTTTAATAACATTGAGTTGTGCTCACTGTTAAGCTTATTAAAACATGAAAGCAGAACACAGCAGGATGCCGGGATGCCATTCCACTGATTATCTGGGAACAGCCCTTGTTCCTTATTCTTTTCTTAAAAACTAAACAAAAACCAAAAACTGCAGAAAAGAAAAGACACCTACTTACGTAGGTGCTTGTGGTGTTTTAGTCTGTCCCAAGGGCTGGTCATACAAGACTATGGACTGAGGGGCTTTTGAGATCTGCAAGAACGAGGGCTTTGGCCGTTGTGCGTTGGTTGATCTGTCTGGGAGGTGGTGTATTGATGTGTGCGCAGCACTTCACGTCAGGTGGAGGTGCCCCCAGAGGGCCCCACTCTAGAGATGAGCCTCCAGCCAGCCTATCTCCACAGTGACTCCGTATCTTCAGGGTTTTCCTTCACATCCATGGGTGGTAGGTAGCATGAGGGATGAGAACACTTCTAACTCTGCAGACACGAAGGTCTATGCCCTCTCCTGGCTCTTATCCACCCAAATGCATCCAGGGCTCCTGCAGCTCCTCAGCGTGGCTTACAAAGCCCTCTAAGAAATGGCCCCCAGTATCCATCTATCTTCAATCGCTACCCCGACCACCACATGCAATTAACACCCAAGCGCACTCATCTGCCCGTGTTGGTTTTTGCATCTCCATGCCTTTGCATGCAGTTCCCCCTACACTCAGTTATGTGCTTCCTCTTCTAGCACATTTGTAATTATCCTAACAGTTTCCACTCAGTTAAACCCTTTGTGAAGCCCCTGACTCAGACAGTGTATCCCCTTCTCAAGTCCCAGCAGTTCTTTGCTGCTTTTCTCTACAGCTATTACGGTCTCTGTCTTTTCACTTCACTAGAATATCTTAAGAGCAGAGTAAGTCTCAGCTCAGGCATCTGGCACATAGCAGGCACCCAACAATATCTGCTGAATGAAACAGAAACCAATGAGACACACTGGTGTACTCTGCTGTGGGGAGGAGATGTTGCCACAGGAACATGGAATTTTGTGGGTAGTTTCATCTTTTTTCTCATCTAACCTGTAGAGTTCCATAGGGATATGACCAAAGGGCAACATGCAGAGCCCATTTCATTACCATTTGATTCTTTTAAAATGATATTGATAAAAACAGTAATCAGCTGAGGGACTTTTTTTCTTTTTTTTAGAGTAAGTAGTTCCAAGTCTCCCTACCCAGAAACCAATGATTTCATCTCTCCAATGTTTGTCCATATGGACATATGTTTTTGCATAACTGTGGTCACAAGTCACAATCAGGTATTTTTGCTTTTCTCACTTTTAAAATCTATTGATTTTTTACCTCTAGTTCTTCAAAGTGTTCAAGGCAGATGTTTGTATTTTCTTTTTCACAGTATCAGTAAATGTCCCATTGCTACATATTCTTCATACTTGCCTTCATAAAGAATGGAGCAGTATGTACAAACATAGGTTTTTGGTGTCCAACTATCTGTGTTAAAATCTCAGCTCTAATCTATTTACAATAGCCAGGACACAGAAGCAACCTAAGTGTCCATCGACAGATGAATGGATAAAGAAGATGTGGCACATATATACAATGGAATATTACTCAGCCATAAAAAGGAACGAAACTGAGTTATTTGTAGTGAGGTGGATGGACCTAGAGACTGTCATACAGAGTGAAGTAAGTCAGAAAGAGAAAAACAAATACTGTATGCTAACACATATATATGGAATCTAAGAAAAGAAAAGAAAAAGAAAAAAAGATGGTCAGAGAACCTAGGTGCAAGATGGGAATAAACATGCAGACCTACTAGAGAATGGACTTGAGGCTCTGGGGAGGGGGAAGGGTAAGCTGGGACAAAGTAAGAGAGTGGCATGGACATATATACACTACCAAATGTAAAATAGATAACTAGTGGGAAGCAGCTGCATGGCACAGGGAGATCAGCTCGGTGGTTTGTGACCACCTAGGGGGATGGGATATGGAGGGTGGGAGGGAGGGAGATGCAAGAGGGAAGAGATATGGGAACATATGTATAACTGATTCACTTTGCTATAAAGCAGAAACTAACACACCATTGTAAAGCAATTATACTCCAATAAAGATGTTAAAAAAAAAATCTCAGCTCTATCACTTTCCAGATCTGTGACATTAGTGAAGCTACTTAACCTCTTGAAACCTCAGTTTCTTTTTTCTGTAAAATGGGTGTAATAATAGTATTTAATAAATATTATTGTTATTAAAAATTTTAAATATAATTGAGAAACAGTCTAAGCATAATTCCTGGAACACAGTAATAGATTGGTGAATGTTAACTCTCTTATCATTGCAGCTGTTATTAGCAGAAGAAAATGGCAATTTTAAACAAAACTTTGTATCTCTCATCTATAAAGTCTATAAAATAAGTTAACCCCTGCATAATGTGTTTCTTAGTTGTCATTTTTGTTTCCAGGAGGATTAAAAAAAAGATGGCATAGTTAAGATGCCTATGTTTCTGAAAATAATTGAACAAATGTCTGGTAATTCAATTAGAGGTGCGTGTGTGTATGTGTGTGTGTGTATAATCAGAAATTTACACTAATTTTTGACCACTGCATGAGTCCGCCTACACATATGATGCTGAGGGCGATGGAATAATTCTGACATCAAATTAGAGTTGATTGTTGGTTTAGTAGAATAGGGATGGCTCTAAACAGTTTTCTCTTCAGTGGTGGGTAAGTCTTGGCCCTATCTGGGCTTTGGTTTTCTCATCTCTACATCAATATGGTAGACCAGATGATCTGCAGAGCCAATTACAGCTCTAAATATTCCTTCTATTCCCCACATATCTGCCTTTGGCACATGAATGGATTTTCAATGAAGATTCTGTTTTTCTTTTGGTTGTTCCTCCTATTTTCTATACCCCGGTGAACATAAATTATTAGAGGGGACTGCTATCATGAAAGTATTTGATGTTCTTCTGAGCTGCCATACTGAAGAAATGTGTAGTAAAATATAAAAGAGTGGAAATAATGAGTTTGCATCTCCTAACGTATTCCACTAGGCATTATGGTGACTTGGAGTTCTTGTAAACATTCCTAAAGTATCCCATTAGGGGTGGGCTTGATAATCCCAGAGGACAGTTTTGTAACCTCAGAGTTCATGAAAACGCTCCTTCCATACTCTGGAAAGATGTTTCACATGAGGAAGTGCAACAATTAACTTTTCTTTTTTTTAATAAATGTATTTATTTATTTATTTTTGGCTGCACTGGGTCTTTGTTGCTGCACGCGGGCTTTCTCTAGTTGAAGCGAGGGGGGCTACTCTTCGTCGGGGAGCGTGGGCTTCTCACTGCAGTGGCTTCTCTTGTTGCGGAGCATGGGCTCTAGACACGCAGGCTTCAGCAGTTGTGGTGCACAGGCTTAGTTGTTCAGCGGCATGTGGGATCTTCCCGGAACTGGGCTCGAACCTGTGTCCCCTGCATTGGCAGGCGGATTCTTAACCACTGTGCCACCAGAGAAGTCCCACAATTAACTTTTTTTTTTTTTTTTTTTTTGCGGTACGTGGGCCTCTCACCGCTGTGGCCTCTCCCGTTGCGGAGCACAGGCTCCGGACGCGCAGGCTCAGCGGCCATGGCTCACGGGCCCAGCTGCTCCACGGCATGTGGGATCCTCCCGGACCGGGGCACGAACCCGTGTCCCCTGCATCGGCAGGCAGACTCCCAACCACTACGCCACCAGGGAAGCCCCACAATTAACTTTTAATTGCACTTAGTTAACTCCATTTTTAAGCTAAAGGAAAGGTAGGGTCTCACTGCTTCTCCCATGAAGCTGAGGCAGAGACTTGGAAACACAGACACTGCTGGTTTGTTTCTCTGCAAAAATGCAGGGTATGCAAAGTTCATAGATTGAATCCATACATCGGCCCCTCAGTCTGCCCCTTGCCGGGATTTATGTACCAGCCACCTGCCATGTAGACGACAGTGGGCCATTGTGGTGCTAAAGTTAAGCCCCTCTCAGAGCCAAAGTAAAGAAAGCCAACTGTGTTTATTTTAAATACATAATCAATCATAACCCTGTGAATAGCCACTTTTCTATTAATGCCTTCATATATCATCTAAAGTCCTCTTGGTTCTACATAGTTCTCTTCTGTCTGGTTCCTTGTCTTACACTTCACAGTTTCATTCAGCGGGTAATACAGAACTGCTACTTTGAACAAATCTTCCCTCTATATTCATTCTTTAGGTCCAGTGTTAACAAGAGAAATATTTTCTGTAAATAATGCAGAGAGGAATGACTCATAAACACTGCAGTGACAAGGGATCTGCGGAGCAGGGAAAAGGTCAAACGACTTTTGGGGAATGAGCCCCAGGGTTTGCATGCTGACTTAGCTGTTCAGTATCTGCGTGACCATAGGCTAATTGTTACCTTTTAAAATTTTATTTATTTTTTATTTTACTTATTTATTTATTTTACAGCTTTATTGGAGCATAATTGCTTTATAATGGTGAGTTAGTTTCTGCTGTATAACAAAGTGAATCAGCTATATGTATACATATATCCCCATATCCCCTCCCTCTTGCGTCTCCCTCCCACCCTCCCTATCCCAATCACACTTTCCTCAACTGTAAAACAGGAAGCTCGTAGGGCTGTTGGGGAAGACCCAAGCAGTCGAATACATAGTGGTTCATAATCATGACGCCCAGAGGAAATTCTGTTGACATTGTTTCTCATTCACTTCGAGTCAAATCTATATAAATGTTTTGTAAGAGGCTCAATGACTGACATTCAGACGTAAGTGAACAACAGAGAGAAGAAGCTAAAACTTACATCAACAACTTAAAACAAACAGTTAAAGAAAAGTGGGTGATTAGCTTGAGAGAAGGCTTAGGAGTAAAAAGAAGTGTCTTCAAATAGAGAAAATTGAGGCGGTTTTCTTTTCCTGCATCTGAGAGGAGCCTGAGAATGGGTGGACTATTATTTGAGGCCTATTTTAAGATCCAACTGCTCAAATTGCCTACTCACAGAATGATCTGCCTTGTGGGCTGTCCTGAGCTTACTTTTGCTGAAGGCACGTAGGGAGATCCCTGTGTGGGTCAGGGAGAGAGCTTGATGGTATCCAGGAGTGTTTCTAACCCTCTGAAATCTAAGTCTTTCCCATGAGAGATGACAATTCCTTGGCCAAAATGTTGACTATAATAAACTCATTATGTTATTAGTATCTCATTATTATCCACATTACCTACACTCTTGTAAAAAGGAGAAAATACTCTGCCACTTATTGAATTGATACTGTGCACCAGATATTGGATATTCATGTCAAGCTCATAACAGTTCAACCTCATGACACATAGCATAGGACCAGCTACCAAGTAGGCAATCAGCAAATACCTGCCAAAAGAATGAAGACATGAATGAATGACGCTCTACAATGCATTATGGTGTGCACTTACAATGAGAGAAAGGAAGTTTATGAAAAGTAGCCTTCTCCAGTGGTCTTAAACACAGGCCCACGATTTTATAACACCGTTGAGGATGAGTTTTACCAGCAATATTCAGAAGTCAAATTTCATTTCTTCTTGGTGGAGAGTTCCGAGCTGCAAAATCAGCAGTTTAGAGAATCCCGCTGTTTATCAAGTTAGAATGTCAGCCATCAGCAGACGGAACAACTGCACTAATGAAAATGTATGGCTTTTCATTATTAGGCCAATTTGCACCAGGCAATTGGAATTGAGTAAGCTGCAACAGTTACAAGATTTGTACAAAAGACTAGAATAATTTTAATGTTACAATTACCATAAATCTTCAACATTCTGTATTTTTTTTTTTTTTTTTTTTTTGCGGTACGCGGGCCTCTCACTGTTGTGGCCTCTCCCGTTGCGGAGCACAGGCTCCGGACGCGCAGGCTCAGTGGCCATGGCTCACGGGCCTAGCCGCACTGTGGCATGTGGGATCTTCCCAGACCGGGGCACGAACCCGTGTCCCCTGCATCGGCAGGCGGACTCTCAACCACTACGCCACCAGGAAAGCCCCAACATTCTGTATTTACAAATAGGCCATGGAGGAAGCAAGCTTCCAGCAGGTGTAATGTTAATATCCTTGTATAAGTAATTTAAAAAGGCACCTAGACCACATGCTAAACCAAATAAAATCCATGAGTTCATTTTCTATTCCCCATAACTAGGAGAAATTTTATATGAACTGCTGCTGGTCTTCTCCATTATGCAGAAGAATAGGGTCTCCCAAACTTTAAACTGTTGTCTTCAGAAAGCCTCTGTCCTTAAGAGTCTATTCCACTGATAATTTCAGGAATTACTCTCAAACAAACTTCAGGCTAGAACTCCCTAGACCTGTAGCTAGACTAGAAACAGATGCAGAGTCTGTGGAATCCACCATCCCTCCTGCCTCGAGTTTAGCAAACACAGGAATGCTTGTGGCTCCAGATTCAAGGGGCTGCTGAATCAGCAGCCCACTGGCTACACAAAAACCATTTTCCTTCTTCAGAAGCAATTAACTTTGCATGGGGTTAAAAAATGGAGAAAGCAGCTGATGATGAAAAATGGATTTTCATTGTTTTTCTGTTGAAAGTGTTTAGCAATTTGCGCACTACTAGATTGAAAAGTGGACAGTGAATTGGAAAAATTCCAATTGGAATTGGAAAATAAGTGGTTTTTTCTGCGGTCATCTATTAATTTACTGAGCTGTGCAAATGTGCAGTTTCTAATTGGTATGCTGAAGTGCCTTTCAAAGGTCAGTGGTAAAGTCAAGAATAAAACTCCAGTGACTGTCTTGTTGAATTCTGCCAGGTTGGAGAATCCACCACCAAAAGTTTAAACTTTCCTTGGACATCCCCAAAAAGGCATTTTGGACATTTGACTGCTGTCCTCAGTCACTAACCTGGGAATTCTTAACAGGAAATTAAAGAGAATTGAAGTTTTTTTTGAGTGTGTATGGGGCGTGTGGGCGGGGATTAAGCAGAGTCCATTGCTTCTCATTTCTTTTTTCAATGAATATTCATGAGTATACTTAATACGTCCCATGCTCTGGAATTAAACAGTGGGAATACAGGACTAAATTAGAAAAACATGTTTCCTTTTTTGAAGGGGTTTATGGTCTATTTGGGGATGAAGATCATGTGAACAAGTCAACATGAATATACATAAAATAATTATAAATTATAGAGCTCTTCAGGTTTCAACTTAGATACTACTTCCTCCAAAAAGTATTATTTGATTCAGCAAATCTGAGTTAGGACCCGCACACTGCCTCCTCCAGCTCTGGGTTCTTCTTCAGTGAGGATATGTGGCATACTTATGTCATCGCTTGGTTATTTATGAACAGTCTACCTCTCCTTCCCCTCATCACACATGCATGTAAGTGGGCTGTAAGCTCACAGGGACAGGAACTCAGGGAAGAAATAAATGGGGCGTTCAAGTTGGCTTATGTTCCAATGGCTTATGGCTTAAAAAGACTTAAGTTAGGGCTTCCCGGATGGCGCAGTGGTTGAGAGTCCGCCTGCTGATGCAGGGGACACGGGTTCGTGCCCCGGTCCGGGAAGATCCCACATGCCGCGGAGCGGCTGGGCCCATGAGCCATGGCCTCTGAGCCTGCGCTCCGCAACGGGAGAGGCCACGGCAGTGAGAGGCCCACGTACCGCAAAAAAAAAAAAAAAAAAAAAAAGACTTAAGTTAATTTAAAAAACGTACTTAGAATAAAATCCATAAAAGTCCTTGTTAAGATAGACACATTAAGATATATGGCAGTATGGCTGCCTTTTAACAAATGTCACCAGCTTTCTGATCCCAAACGGTAACAGCTGGAGGACCACGCGCTGCCCCATCCCTTTCCACCCTTGCTGTTTCTTGCACTCCTGCCATCGTGAGAGGATTTATCAGGGTCCTTTGCAAAGGAAAGGGATCAAGAAGAGCCTGGCAGAGGTGTAAAAACAGTGCTGGAGCAGAGTGAACAGACGCCTCATCGCTGAGCTGCTGCGCAAATACAAGGCGGGGAAGAGAGTGGAGCCACAAGGGCACACGTGCTGGCGGAATGCGGCTGGCACCCTTGCACCTCGGGCCACCTGGACAGTCATGAGTACACACGCGCTTCAGCCTGATTTTAGCTATTGTGGGTTTAAAAGCAAATAGAGAGCCATTAGAGGCTTTGGACACTTTGGGGGTAAGAAGTGGATGTTTCAGTTGAAACGTCTGTCCAAATTCTAGATGTCCAGGAGGGGAGGATGCAGAAGTGTCCAAATCTGAAGGGGCTAAAGGTAGAAACGGAAGCTGAAGCTAAGATGTTGGGGGGCAGATTGCAGGTGACTGTTTAGCCTGAATATGGGGTGCAGGCGGAGGGTGTCATCTGGAGCTATTTAATAGAAAAAACATTATTGGGTTTGCTTTTCTGGCCCTGACTTTTCTTGGTAGTATGTGCCAGGCAAGACCAGGCTCCAATTATTTTGTTTTCCTGACTTGCCTTACATCACTATCACCACCACTAACACACACAGACACACAGACACAGACACACACAGACACACACACACACACACACACACACACACCCCTTCTCTTCTATACCTGCACTGCCTGGATCACGGTGATGTCAAGGTTGATCCCCAAAGCTGATGGGACAGGAAGCTCTTCCAAGTCACATTTAATGTAATCATCAGCTAGGTCCCCAGGAAAAGCAGTCCACAGCCACAGAATAATCACAGAAAGGCTGTAGGTAGGAGTACACAAGTCCTGCCTGGGTTCGACTCAGAGACTGACTGCTCTTGTCTCAGGCACTTTCCACACTGGACAGGGCCACTGTATATTACAAGACTCCCAAACCAGGAGACATAGATTCTTCACGGATAAGGCAGTAGAAACATCCTGAAAAGAACCTTCCTGTTCCAGGAGAAACCCTCAGCACCTAAGAAGCATCAATACTATACAATTGGAAACTCACCTACTCTATACATCTTTGCTTAGAATTCAATTCTACTGTATTTTACGGTGATATATATTTTGTTAAAACATTTGATTATATATGAAGAACTCCTAAGTCATAACTCACTGTTAAATAAGGCATTAGTATTTCTCCATGCCTCACAAATGTTCCCCTGTGTTCCTTGGACCAGTCATCTATCTCTTTTCTCTGAGATCACTGAAGAAGGGACCAAGAAAGGAGAATGTGAACCATCTCACTTGATTTTGGAGCTTTATAAGTTTATGAAAATAAAGTAATCTTTTGAAAATATCTCATTAACTCTAATGCCTAGTGTGAATGCACAAATCATGAGATTTTTGTCATGCAGAGACTTGTCCTAAATGCCTGATATATATATATTCCCTCACCCTAGGGATCATCAGCTCCTTCTCCTACTCTAAATGACCTGCTTCTTCCTCTCATGGGTGGGAGATGGAGCTCTTGATCAAGGACCAGCCAAGGGCCAGAGTTGATGGTACAGAAGTGGAAGGCAGCATTGTCAAATGTGTGATGCTGGGAATGAGAACTAGCAACGCTCCCCTGAGAAATGGGAGACTCTGCGGGCAGAGAGCAAACAAAGCCGAAATCATATGCTAAAGTGAAGAGAGGTTCCAGAGGAGAAAAATATGTGAAGATTGCCCAATCGGGCATCAGGTATAAATAAACAGGGAGATGAGGGGTTTAAGAGTATGAGTCTTCTCAGTATGATCAGTTGGGACTTCCCTGGTGGTCCAGTGGTTAAGACTCTGCACTCCCAATGCAGGGAGTCGGGGTTTGATCCCTGGTCAGGGAACTAGATTCTGCATGCTGCAACTAAGAGTTCACATGCTGCAACTAAAGATCCTGCATGCAGCAATGAAGACCCTGCGTGCTGCAACTAAGACCTGGCACAGCCAGCCAGCCAGATAGATAGATAGATAGATGAATAAATAAACAGATAAATAAATATTAAAAAATTATGATCAGTTGTCCTGGACATCTGTCCCTCATCAGATATTTACGGAGCACACGCTTTGAACCAGGTCCTGTGCTGGATGATGAGGTTATAGCGGCGAATAGAAAAGACTTCTCACTCCCTGACTGGCACTTATGTTCCAACAGCAGTTCTGAGGAAGGCAGAATGCAGCTGAGGCCTTGGTCTTGCCGCTCACTGGCCATGTGCATTTGGGCAAATCACTTAATCTCTCTGAATCTGTTTTCTCATCTGTAAAGTGGGAGAGAACTGACGCGACACATGAGACGTGCACGCAGTATGTGCGCTGCGCTGGCAGATACTATGCTCCCAGTACATGGGAGCTCACTTTGGGCCCCCAGGGGCGGCTCTGGCTCAGCCTCCGGTGTGAAGCAAGCACTTATTGAGAGCTGATTGTGTTAACCATTCTTTGATGGTACAGTATGGTGCTGTCAATTAAGACCTTCCTGTTCCCCACCTGCCACAATAAAAGGAAAGTCAACTTCAGCTCACCAAGGTATATTTGGGACCCCAATGCACCCAGAAAACCCTGCACTGTTTCCATTCGAAAACTGATAAACATTATTGGACAAGCATTTAACTGAGTCGTTTTTAGTAGTTGCTGTTAATTTACTAGTATCAGCCAAGTATCTTGTCTTCCTTATGGTAAACGGGTTCCCACCCTGTGGGACTCAAGGGGAGATAACATCTATAAGGCATGTGGGCCAGAACCAAATAAAGCAAAGCTTCTGGGTCTGTAAATAGCAGATCAACGGGAATGAACGCCCCTTGAAGAATTTCTTAAGAAAACATGATGATACCCATTTTTACGTGGCTGCTTGCTTTTCCAGTATCAATGATTCCATTCCCCCTGGTGAAAACATTAAGGGATTTATAAGCGCTAAGATGCCTTCAGGGTTATAGTTGTTTATTGACCTAAGGTTATTTCTTTCAGTCAATTTTTTTGCTGTTTTTACATGGAGAAGAATGTATCATAAACTAATAATGTCCAGCAGAGTACCATTAGGGCAGGATGCTTCGAGGCCCATTGCTGACTGCTGGCACTGTTCTCCTCAGCTCCCTGTTCCTTTGGCATTTTGTCACCTTAATGACATGACAACAGGAACTGGGAAAGTGACTCCTGCTTTTGATCCAGGAAGACCTGTTCTGATCTGGTGGTACCAGTTGGTGTACGGAGTCAGCATTACAAGGTGTCCTTCCTGACTTGTACTTTCAATTGTATTATTTTATGCACATCATAGGCCTTTATCTGTATGTGGTCTTGATCATAAATTTTTTGGTGAATTCTCAAATTGAAAGAATTAACTATTCAGTTCAAGATTAGACTCTACCCTAAACATTTAAAAAATATTTTCCTATCAATTAAACTAGCTGTTATTGTTTTGACAACATACTATATGTGTGTAGTAGATATTAAAACATATGATACTAAAACTTCACAGCAATCCTACAGAGGGAGATGATATTATGGCTACTTTCTGATGAGAAAAAGGAGCCTCAGACATTGTCACCAAATCTATTGTGAACAGATCCAAACTGGGCAAACCCGAAAAGCCTTTTTCTAAAAAAATTTTATGTATGTATGTATGTATTTATTTTTGGCTGTGCTGGGTCTTCGTTTCTGTGCGAGGGCTTTCTCTAGTTGTGGCGAGTGGGGGCCACTCTTCATCGCGGTGCGCGGGCCTCTCACTGTCATGGCCTCTCGTTGCAGAGCACAGGCTCCAGACGTGCAGGCTCAGTAGTTGTGGCTCACGGGCCCAGTTGCTCCGCGGCATGTGGGATCTTCCCAGACCAGGACTCGAACCCGTGTCCCCTGAATTGGCAGGCAGATTCTCAACCACTGCGCCACCAGGGAAGCCCCTTTAAAGCCTTTTAATCCAAGCCAACACAAGTCAAGGTGCATCTTGTCTTTTGTTTCAAGTTTCTACACGTGAATTATTTGAAGCCTACAAAGGGGTTTCATCAGTCTTTTCTTGTGCCGTGGGTTTCATCTGCTCTACGTCAATGTCGGGATCATGTTGATCTGTATTGGAAGCTGAGAGCTTCAGCAAGCTGGAGTCCCCATAGCAATGAATGATGGGACCAACCTTCGAACTTGCCATTAATAAACTGAGCTGTTCACGTTTCTCTGTGGCATAGCCTGACATTTAGGCTGAGGGTTTGTAATTCCAATAAACAACTCAGGATGTGATGTGCGTGTGTGTTTGTCACACAATTAAAAGCTAAACCGAGGAGGCTAAGGTTTTCATTAAAAGCCATCTACTTTTATTTATTTAGTGTTTCGGGGACGTGGAGAGTACAAATCAGGAATAGGCCTCCAGGGGACAGCTTTTTACACATTAGCTGGTGATACCAGTCTATCTATTGGACTGCAGACAGCCTGATTGTTAGGTTAAAAAAAAATGAACCAAAGAATGTGGTCTTTTGAAAAAATCAGACATGCGATTATTTTTCCCCAGCTGCAAAAGTACCCGAGAGATCTACCAGCCCCTTCTTTGATTAATATTGCTTGCGGTGGTTGCACACTGCTCAACTTGGCATTGCATTTATCAAAATTTGCCAGAGCAGAGAGGCATCGCCATGTGAGAAGGATGCCGCTAATGGGCACCTGTGCTTTGCAGGGAGTATCTGGGGCCCATGAATACAAGAAGTGAGCAAGTCAGCATGAGCTCACGGCCTCGACTCTCGTTCTTTCTTCCCAAACCATAATGGTCCCTAAGCAGCTCTTAAGATGAAGGTTTCACCCTTCATCTTCCACATCTACCTGGTAGGTGTTCTTCAGGGATCCCAGTCTCCTCTCCTTTGCTACCTGGCTCCTGCCAAAGGCCGGAAGAGAAAGAAAGCCTTCAGGAAGCTCCACCTCGACCATGTGTTTCCAAATGCTGGCTCAAACTGTCTGCACTTGATTCACCTGGACAGTGAACTTAAAAAAAATACACACCCTGAGCACTATCCCCAGTGTTTCTGTTTTAGTGTATTAGGCACACACACACAGGGCTTCCCTGGTGGCGCAGCGGTTGAGAATCTGCCTGCCAATGCAGGGGACACGGGTTCGAGCCCTGGTCTGGGAGGATCTCACATGCCGCGGAGCAACTGGGCCCGTGAGCCATGGCCACTGAGCCTGCGCGTCCGGAGCCTGTGCTCCGCAACAAGAGAGGCCGCGACGGTGAGAGGCCCGCGCACCGCGATGAAGAGTGGCCCCCGCTTGCCGCAACTAGAGAAAGCCCTCGCACAGAAACGAAGACCCGACACAGAAAACGTAAATTAATAAACTCCTACCCCCAACATCTTCTTTAAAACACACACACACACACACACACGATTATGATGCTGAATCAGTTTTGTGAAACACTGATTTCTTAACGTCATGCTGACCTTGCCTTTTCACACCCAACCTTTGTCCTGATAGACCCTGAGCTAAATGGTCATTCCCTGGAAACCTGAACATGAGAGAGGTCTTTGTGGTCCTCGTGTTACAAACCTGAAATATATCACCCTAGTCCTCACACAATTGCGTTGCTGAATTGGATGGCAGCCAACTCCTCTAACTTTAATTCAAGGTTGTGTGAAAAGCTCAAAGAATGAATTCAACTTCGGCATTTGCTGTAAAATTCTGGTAGATAATGTTGACCTTCATATTATCCTGTGGCCCTTGCATAATGGCCCAGAGAAGAAGTTTCTCTCAGAAATCAAGTTTCTCGTTGACTCAGTTAACAGAATCAGGAGGATTTCTCATGTCATATGAAAAGCACCACATTTCCTTCTTTATCTTGGATGTCAGGGAGCTCAGAGCCCCTGGAGTATACTTAACCACAGAAACACATTATAATTGCTATATCTGTTTTTTTCCTTTTTACTCAATTATTTTCCTTTTAAAATTCCTACACTGTCATTTTAATAAGATTTTGAAAACTTTCTGAGGAAAATAACATTAAAAATTGAGGATCTGGAGAGCACACTATGACATTTGTAGGAAGAAGAGTACAGGTTTTGGAAGCCCCTACTAGAGGCAAATAAGGCAAATTAAATGGTAACCTCCCTTCTTCCTTTCTTTTGTCTGTTGCAGTATGTCCCTGCCTTAAACTCCTTCTTGTGCCCTTGAAAAAAATCATTGTGCTATTGGACAAGTCTTTCCCCACACCCAGGCCACATCACAGATCTTCTTAGATTGCGAATATTATTCATCAGCATGAGCTATGTTTCTAATATTTCCAGGTTCACATGCATAAAACTTTAAAATTATATAGGTCTATAGATTTCTCTTATTACTTTTTATATTCAAATCCATTAATATGAAAAGTTTCAAAGCCATTTTAGATTGGAAGTAATTCAGCCAGAGACGATTTGAATATGAAGTCTGATTTCAGTTGCTTTAGAAATATTGAGAGGGTGCTGCATGTGGCTGTCCCTATTTCAAGAGCTTGGGTAAGCTCAAAACCATAGTTTGCATTCCACAGAACTGCCTCTCTCTGTGAATCCAAAGAGCTCACATAGGCCAGAGCTGGGCATGACGGACAAAGCTTTTCCGACCGCTCCCCAAATAACCTTGCAACACACACACACACACACACACACACACACACGAATGAATAAAACAAAATCAAAGAACAAGCTAAAAATAATCCCTGGAAGTGAAATTTACAATTTTTAAAAGGGAGAATTTAGGAAGCATTTCTCACAGGCCTTAAATATGTCTAAATCTGTATACCTAGTTATTCTATTTATAGGAATTAGTTTCACTTACTTACTGGAGATATTCCAAAAAGAGAGGGAAAAAGCCAACTATGTACAAACATCTCACTGTAGTGATATTTATAGCACCAAAGTTTTAGAAGAATCTCCACATCAGTGGAGTAGGAGTGATTACAACATTTAGCATATGCCCACTGATGGGTGCTGAAAGACAACAGCTTTACTCACTGGCATAGAGGTGTCATGAGTGAATAATTTTTTATTCAGTTTGATAGTCATTAATATTATATTAATATTGTTTGAGCAGGGAAGGACATTTTAATTTAAATAATTTTCTTCCAGAAGCAAAAGCAGAGATGTGTCCACAGCTCAGAAATTTAGATTCTTCAATTACATTAAATTTGAGGAGATTATTTTACTGTTTCTCAATGGCTTCAACGTGGCGTAAGAAGGAAAGGGGAATGAATATTCTTTAACTACTTGTTATCCACCATTTCTTACAACCATTTCAGGATAAAGTCTTCATAAAACATTTCAAAGTATGTTTCTTAGCTGCCACCAACTTGAGGGGGAGAGCAGGGTCACAGCAACCTTCTAGATATGGTTTACTTTTCTATGTGCACTAATCTCACTTTGTAGGAAGGTCAAGGTGTTCCAAGCCCTCCCTAAACATTTCCTGAGAATCTTTAAATTAGGGATGTTTACACATGCGGGCTCCGCTAAGTGATTCGTCTGCTCATGTAGAGTCTCCCAGTGTCCTGGCTTCTGTGACCTGGGAGGCTGCTGCACCCCCTGCTGCTGCCCAGTGAAGACCCCCCCAGGTGGGTGGTTCTGAGAGTGCTGGTACTGGGCCACGATGGCCCGTGTCTGCTGAAGCCACATGGTCTGAATCTACTCAGTGAGTCATGGAGACTTGGGAAGTTAGTGCTTTAGACATAAGTGAACACTTTTTTTGGAAGAATAACATATATACAGAAAACTTATGGATCATAAGTTTAGAGCCCAAAGGAGTTCTGCAAAATGAAAACACCTGTGTAACCACCACCTGGATCAAGAAATAGAACATTCCAGCAACCCAACATGGATGGACCTAGAGATTATCATACTAAGTGAAGTCAGACAGAGAAAGACAAATATCATATGATATTGCTTATATGTGGAATCTAAAAAAAAATGATACAAATGAACTTATTTGAAAAACAGAAAGAGACCCACAGACATAGAAAACAAAATTATGGTTACCAAAGTGGAAAGGGCGGAGGGATAAATTATAAGCCTGGGATTAACACATAAAATATAAAATAGGTAACCAACAAGCACCTACTGCATAGCACAGGGAACTATACTCAGTATCTTGTAATAACTTATAAGGGAAAAGAATCTGAAAAAGAATATACATATATATATAACTGAATCACTTTGCTGTACACGTGAAACTAACACAACATTGTAAATCAACTACACTTCAATTTAAAAAAAAGAAATAGGGCTTCCCTGGTGGCGCAGTGGTTGAGAGTCCGCCTGCCGATGCAGGGGACACGGGCTCGTGTCCCGGTCTGGGAAGATCCCACATGGCGTGGAGCGGCTGGGCCCTTGAGCCATGGCCGCTGAGCCTGCACGTCCGGAGCCTGTGCTCCGCAACGGGAGAGGCCACAACAGTGAGAGGCCCGTGTACCGCAAATAAATAAAATAAAATAAAATAAAATAAAATAAAGAAATAGAATATTCCAGCACCCTTTTTGTACCTTGTCCCAGTCACTCCCCTCACAAGGTAACTACTATTCTCATATTTATCCCCATCAACTTGTTTGGCTGATTTCTGAACTTTATATAAATGAAATCATGCAGCACACTCATGATTGTACTGTTGATGGACATTAGATATTTCTAGTTCGGGTCCATTATGAATCATATTGGTATAAATATTCTTTCTTGTCTCAGCCCTTAGGTCTTACTTGCCATAAAAGCTTTCTTCAGACTCCTGGCCTTAGTGACGTGGTTCCCAACCTCCCCCCAGCCCTGCCCCTACCATCCAACACAAACCCATACGTCATCACTCTAACTGCAGTCATCAGGGCTCGCCTGAGCAATGAGTCGAATGGAGGGAAGACACCTCACTAGGCATGCCCTTTGAAAGAGTCTCCTGGAAAAGCACCCTCCCCTTTGGGCTGGAACCTATGCAGTGGATCAAAACTCAAGGGAGTCATGCTGGAGGCGCCCAGAGTGACGGACACTGAGCTTCTCTCCAAATCCCCTTCCTTTCTCCTCCCACAGGTACCCATGGGTGGGCCTCACTTCTCTCTCCTCTGGGTGGAGCTCTTCTCCAGGGCTCAGGGGTGGGGGTACTAGGATACCCATGAACTAGGACAAATATGGCTTCGATTCGAGCCAGGACTCCTGATCAGTACTGAAAGTGGGTCCTGATGAGAAAAAGGTTAAGAAAAAGTAAGTTAGTTATTGACAGTTGTTGGCATTTGCTCCCCTCATCCTGGGGGAGGTCAGTATAGCAATGGAATTCTCTGCTTTTGCGTAAGACAATGATCCCAGGCATTAAAAGAGTTGAAAAGTATTGAGCATTTGCTGTCTGCAGGCACTGTGTTATTGGAGAAGAACTTTGCCAGCACCCAGGCCTCATCTTAAGTCTTAACACACATACACCATATACTCCCCAGTAGCTTTATGACATCAATATCGTTATGTCCATTTTCCAGATAGGAAGGCTGAGGGTCTCAGTTTCTAAGTCACCTTCCCAAGGTCACTCAATTAGGAAGTCGTGGAGACAAGAGCTAAACTTGGGTTTGTGTGACTTCAGAGAACATAGTCTGCTCCTTGCCACCTTGCTTCCTACTGAGGGATGCCTATAAAATGATCTTCTTTTCAGTAATGACAGGTAACAATGCCCAGCACCGGGCTCCATTGTAACTGACCTGCAGGATAGTATTATTTGAGATGAGAGTACAAGGAATGATGCTTGCCCAAGTCTGCTGTTTATTCTTCGTGGTTCTGAGCCCTCCTCCTTGTACCCCAGCTTCATGCGAGCGGATGGCAGCATGCTTATTCGTGTTAGGGTCAGAGGAGGCAGAGCCCATATTAAGGGGATCAGAGCACCTTCTCTGCAAAGTCACACCAAAAGGCCTGGCCCATGCTGACCCTGCAGCACATTAAAGTCAGGCCGCTAACAGGAAATGGTGATTTCTGACTTGCATTCAGGTCGACTGTCATCCAGTGTTGGAAGGAGCCTCATTACCACCTCAGAAACGGAGCTTCAGGGTTGCAACTCTTTCTCCCTCCTGCTGATACAGGAAGTAGACTCAAGTCTCGCTTCCCTGGGATTGATGACTGCACTTTGTCTTTCTGGGGCTTCCACCGTGGCTCGGGCAGGCAGCAGCCTGGCCAGAGAAGCCTTCCCCATGCTTCCGAGTCAGCAGATTGCTTCTGGGCTGGCCACACTTCAGTGCCTTCCCGTTAACTACTGTATTGATTTCAGGGCTTTTTTCCTTCCACTTGGCCGAGGACCCTAAGCTGGCTGACGTAGGAAAATGTGGGGGAAGGTGTAATGAGAGCCACTCAGCAGGTTTGCACACACAACCTTAAGCCGTCTGATGCTACTGATTTATTAACAAATGTAATAAAACATGGATGCCTCTGATACCATAGAGAACTCAGTGGGAGGAGAGACCTAGGGATGAATCAGTGGGTACAAGCAGTAAATTGATGGGAAAAGGAAAAAGAGGTTGCATTAAGAAGGACCAGCCAGGCATCCACTGAACGGAATTCCGTTCCCCTTTGCATGACTCTGCTGGCTCTCTCCTCTGTGAGCCTCATTCTGTCTCAGGTAGACTACTGACATCACCTCTAGGCATCCTTCTCCAGTCTCCCTCCTAACTAATTCTCCATGCAATTGTTAGGCAACCTTTTTTCACTGCAGTAAAAGATATACAATATAAAATTTGCCATTTTAACCATCAGTGGCATTAAGTACACTCACATCATTGTGCAACCGTCACCTCTACCTAATTCTAGAACTTAGAACTCTAATTCATCACTCCAAAAGGAAACCTTGCATGCGTCAAGCAGCCACTCCCCATGTCCCCCTCTCCCGCAGCTACTGTCAACCACTAATCTGCCTTCTGTGTCTACGGATTTGCCTATTCTGTGCATTTCATATAAATTTAACCATACAATACAGGACTTTTGTGCATGACTTTTTTTCACTTAGCATAACGTGTTCAAAGTTCATCCTTGTCGTAGCATGTAGAGGATGTGGAGAAATGAGAACTGTCATACATGGATGATGGAACATAAAGTGGTACAGCCACTGTGGGAAAATCTGGCAGTCCCTTAAGAAGCTCAACATTTAATTAATACGTGACCCAGCAATTCCACTCCTAGGTATACACCCCAAAAAACTGAAAATAGGTGTTCAAACAAAAACATGACTATGAATGTTCATAACAGCACTATTTACAAAAGCCAAAAGGTGGAAACAACCCAAATACCTATCAACTGATGAATGGATAAAAATTGTGGCACTATAGCCATACAACAGGAATCCTTCTTATCAAATCATGTCACCTTCCTGCTTAAATCTGTCAGTGGCTTTCCATCACTTCCTGTGTGAAATTGCAAGGCACCATCCATGGCTACAGGGTACCCAGGCATCTAGCCCATCTTGCCTTTCCAACTCAGTCTCACACTATTCCTCTCCTTTCTCACCGCTCTCTCACTTTGATCTGCAATTTCATGAAGATGCCAAGTCCTTTCCTGACTCGGGGATTTTTGGGGATTCTGTGTCCTCAGTTTTCCATGTCCTTAGACTCATGTAAGCTATCACCTCTGTTATTTTCCTATGTCCATGCCCTGTTACCTTCCTTTCAAAACGCTTCCTAGTGTGATTTGCTTATTTTTTTTAATGGCTGTCTTTCCAAGCTCCGTCTAGGCAGCAGATTATGTCTGCTGTTTTTCCATTACAGGGCACAAATGCCTGGAACAGAGCTGGGTGCCTAGTAGGTGCTCAATAAATACTTACTGCATGAATGAATAATTAAGTAAGGTTTTGGTGGATGATGAGTGACTTAGTCAGGCAACAGCCACCATGTGACATGTGGACATCTTGGAGATGAAAAATCAAGAGATTTGAGACGGGTGAATTAGCTGCGGAGGCAGAGCCAGCATCTATGTGGAGGAGCAATGAAAGTTCAATGGAGAAAAAATTTTTTTTTAATCTTGTCACCTTTAAGACTCAGTGTGGACTGTGGATTCCAGTGACGCATCAGAGGTGTGAAAGCAGAAGTGGATGCTGGCTTTGTGTGGCCACCTAGAGAGGGAAATGAGGTAGGAGGGGACTGGGTTTTACCAACGCAGATTTGGAGTCAAACATTTCATGTCACATTCCCTGACAGTGAATACTGATTTGTGTTGTTGTTGTTCATTAAACCTCTCACTGTAATTTTGAGCTAAGCGTGTTTATTCTTCATTTCAGCTGTTCCAGGGGTTCCTAGAAAGTGGAATCTCACCCAGCAAGACTCCGTGCAATAAGTATAAATGAGGGGAGTATAAACTAGTGCTCACAAGGTGTTGCTAGTGAACATGTATTTGTCTATTTCTCTGGCATATATGTATGTATATTTGTAAGTATTTATTAGCAAGTATTAATTGTCTGCTACAGCTCAGACCACCTGAATGAAATAAAATCACTTTGAGAACTTGTTAATGACTTCAGCACCTGACACCACCCAGACCACCACAGGAGAATCCATGGCATAAGAGGTTATGAAGCCCATCCTCTGGGTTTTACCCCCAGTCCCTGGTGATTTCCATGCCTGGCAGAGTTGGAGCGGCACAGGCCTCCTGTGTACACTATCCTGGGCAAGGCTGAAGAGCCTCTTGTCTCCAGCATCATTTCTAGGGACACTGCTGTTCTCATCTGGGTGGGCTTTGGGGTTCCTTATGTGTGCTCTCTCAGCACTCCCTTCACTCAGCTGCACCCCCTCCAGTGTGCGTGGAGACTACCTCTGCCTAATACATCTTCACTGTGCTGTGCATGCCCTGGGGGAGCTGCCCGTGCCTCACTCCACACCCTTACCCTGTACCCTAGTCAGAGCCTGGCACTGCACTCCACACCTTAGAGAGGTTTGAAGATGAAAGAATCAACCTATCAGTCAATAAGTGATCAATAACCAATAAAAAGTTTGAGTGTAGTGGAAGAAACAAGTATCACGCACACAGAGAGAACAGTGATTTAGCAGAAGTGGTTAAGGAATTGGGCAAAGGCAGTATTATGAGGGCTGAAACGAGGAAGAGAGGGCCAAGGTGACAAATCCGGCCACTGGAGTTGAACTCATCGTCTTATCACCTGAATGAAGAGGGTTTCCCCTGGTTGGTGACAGAGCCAGTGACAAGGGCTGCCCTTAAACGCTGCCCCGACCAAACCGTCTATCTCAGTGGGTAAGAGCAAAAGCTCAGGATGAGGACAACCTGATTCTGAATCCTGGCTGTATCCCCGACTAGCTGTATGGTCTGGACAAGATGTTAGCATCTGAGTCCATTTGCTCACCTATAAAATGGGGGTGGTATTGACACCTATCTCATGTGTGAGAATTCAGTGAGATGATACACAGCACAGGCCCGGATGCCTCTATTCTGAGCCCTGTGAGGAATCCCAACCCCTGCATTCTGCCTCCGTGCTAACTCCCACAGTTTTTTTTTTCAGCTTTTACTTTAGTAGCAGGAGGATCCCTCTCACTTTCTTTTTAACTTGCTATCGCAGAGATTTCCTGAGAGTCACCCATTTGTATTTATGCCTAAGGCTTACTGCTTCAATTTGGTCTTTACCTCATTTTCAAGTTCATGTAATTATGTTCTCAGCTCCAGATTGTTTTTCTGCTGTTGCTGTTTTTCCAAAGCCCCTGTGAGCAGTGCACGGGGGAGGAAACAAGCCACTTGCTCCTCTCCCTGGAGCCACAGTAAAAGGACTAGGGAGTGACCTCCTCTAGCAGCATCCCCTCTCCTGTCTCCCTGAGACTCGCATCCAGAGGTGTGCTTTCATTGCTAATGTTAAACCATATGATTTCACATATGAAAGAGTCTGATCTGAAATGCTGATGAGATGGTGGCTTTCTGTGTCTTGTCCTAATTTGTGTGCAGTGGGCAAGCACACGAGAATGGGCATCAAGACGCAGAAGAAACTGGCCAGCCCCGCAGCCCATGGGATGGGAGACAGGACTCATCCAAAGGTCACACAATGACGTGGTAGCCAAACTGGGTTTCACGCCTCTGGGTTCACTATGCCTATTGCTGTGAGAAGGCTGGTGATTTCTAGTCTAGGTTGCATGGAGTACCGGGGAAGAGCAAAAAGGTTGAAAGAGGCTCTGCCACTTCTGGACCGTTACAGGCATGCTGCTAAACTTTCTGAACCTTACTTAGTATTTGCATCTGTAAAGAGAAAGTAATAGTTTCTACAGGAAAAGATCATGGTGAGAATTAAATGACTTACTATGAGATTTAAATAAAATTATATGTGTAATGCACTTATAGCGCCGGCATACACTGTCAGCCCTCCATATCCACAGGTTCAACCAACTGCAGGTTGAAAATATTTGGGAAAAAATGTTTCAGAGGGTTCCAAAAAGCAAAACGTGAATTTGCCTTGTGCCAGCAATACTTACACAGCTTTTACATTATATTATATTATTATATTATAAGAAATTTTGAGGTGATTTAAAGCATATGGGAGGATGTGCTTAGGTTATAGCCAAATACTATGCCATTTTACATAGGGGAGCACCTGCAGATTTTGGTATCCATGGGGGTCCTGGAAACAACCCCCCCATCCCCAATGACAGACAACTGCACTTAACATTTATTAAGTACTAATATTAATAATAAATATTACTAATAATATTATATTATTATTACTGTTATTACATATTATTATTAGCACCCAGAGAAGCTCCCCAAGTGTGTTATGAATTGCGCCCTGCCTGGGTTTGAATCCCGGCTCTGTCTCTCAGTAATGCAGGGATCTTAGGCAAGCTGCATGGCCTTTCTTTCAGATTCTTCTTCTCTCAAATGGAAACAAGAATTGTTTGTTCTTGGAATTAGAGCAAGGTTCAATGAAAATGATGGTTACTGAAAGCAAGTTATGGAAAGCCATGGACCCCCTGCCCCGCAATCATTCGTGAAGATCAAATGCTAGCCGGGTGAAGACTGATACCCAACCCTCAGCCATGGCTGCCCAGACTCTGCCTTCTCTGATACCAATACTGGATGCGGCTGTTTCACTGTGGTAGCAATAGAGTAAAAGCTGACTCTGTTGTGCACGTTAAGCCAATGCAGTATCATCCG
The DNA here is from genome assembly GCF_964270905.1 of Leucopleurus acutus. Classification (NCBI taxonomy): domain Eukaryota; kingdom Metazoa; phylum Chordata; class Mammalia; order Artiodactyla; family Delphinidae; genus Leucopleurus; species Leucopleurus acutus. The sequence goes on from NC_139162.1 coordinate 20,850,062, forward strand.
CAAATGCATTTCCACTTCAGAAACAAGGGACAGGGAGAAAACTATTAACACCCCCCACACACACAATAGCTATCCCCCAAAGAGTTGACACAGGTGACTTGTTATTAACATTGGTGTTACTGCTTCTGCTGGCAGAGGGCTGACCTAGCCCTCTGTGTCTCCTCCAAGGCACGCTGTGGGCTGGAGTTCAGCCCAGCTTGTGGCCCTGCGTTACTGATAACGATGAGAACTGACTGGGAAAGGTGAATCACCATTTGATTATTCCATTTTTTTAAAAAACGTGTCTCCCACAATCATATCAGGCACTATGTTCTCCTTAGAGGGGCCCCTTCCATTTGGTTCTTAATGAAAGACCTGAGCAGAGAAATTACGTGCATGGTGAAATAAATGGTTTAGGGTCTGGAAGCGTAATTTACTGACTTCTTTTAAATTTGACTGGAGGTGATGCTATTTACACAGCTGGTTTTGTACTGTGCCCACTCGCCTACTCCTTGCACATCACAGAAGGTAAACTCCAAGTCACCAAGTCCCAGGTTCCTTATTAGGAACAGTATGTTGTTTCTAACTTTGTTGGTTTAAACATGTATGAATAGAGTGAAAACAGAAATGGTCAGTTTGACTGTACTGGAAAAATTGATGAACCCGGACTCAAAACGTTGGAGTTCAAATATTAACTACAATTATAGGGCTGGAATTAATCACTTAAAACCTTCTGAGTTCATTCATTCTCCTTCATTCATTTATTCAAGCAATATTTATTGAAGCAGACACCCTTCCAGATACTGGGGATATGGTGGTGAAGAAGAACAGTAGTAAGGTCTCTGCTCTCTGGATCCTTCATTAAAATGGTGCAAGGCCAACAACACACAAGTCAGCAAATATATTATCACAGCTGTAAAACATGCTTCCAAAGAGATAAACCGAAGAGGTAGGTAAGAATGGCACTGAGCATGATTTTAGATGAAGAGGCCAAAGTGGTGCTCTTAGAAGAGGAAGCATTTGGGCTGAGATCTGAAGGGTGCTAACGAGTCAATCACGTGAAGAGCTGCTAAGAGAAGCATCCTGGCAGGAGGAACAGCAAATGAAAAGGCTTGGAAGTGATGATGCCATTGAAATACAGCTGAGGAACAGAAGGAGGCCAGGATGCTAAGCCCTGGGGAGAAGAAACAGGATGTGATTTCAACAGGTCGGCAGGAGCCAGAGCACCTAAGCATTTGTAGACCACACTAAGGACACCGAAGTGTGATTCTCCAACTGGGATGTGCACTGGAACCATCTGGGGGACTTTAAAAAATACCAGGTCCATGCCCCAGGGATTCTGATTTAATTGGTCTGGGGTAGGGGCTGGGCATCCGGATTTTAAATTCCCCAGGTGTTCTAATGTGCAACCACCGTTGAGAACCACTGCTGTAGATCAATGGAAATTAACTGAAGGATTTGAAGCAAGAGAGTGATCATGACCATGAATTTTTCTCCTTGAATAAAATGAGAAAGAAGAAACCAAGTCTTCACCCTTGTTATGGGGACTGAATGCAATGACACATGGAAAGTAACGTTGACAGTAGATGCTCATCAAAACGGTGGTGATTCTTAAATCTTTAAATGGCGCTTTACTGTTTTAAAAACACTTGCCTGTTTCACCTGTCTGCCTAATTTTTTAATGGAGCAACACACACCTCTAATAGATCAAAAGTCTACTTGGACACCCAAATTGGTTTCCAACCGAAGTCAAATGAATTGTTCTAAATATCTTTTCCCATAGCAGCTAGGGTCACGAGAGTCATCCGCTTTGGATGTTTGCCCGATGGCTTGTCATGAAGCATGAGAATGCTCAGAGTGGAGATGGCAAAGCTGTCTTTTCTTTCTCCTGGGGGTCGGGGGGGTCTCACAGGGACCCCATGAGAACATGGTGGGAGATACACCACGCTCAAAGAAAGTGGGCTGTCCTACAAAGCCAACCAAGCTGGATTTACGTTCTGGAAATCGCATCCTTTTGCACCCTTAGCATCCTTAAAGGCACAGTGGGTACAAGAAAGATGCATTCAAGGTTTGCAGGGAGAACCTGGAGATGATGAATCTGAGAGGGCTTTGTATGCTTTCAGTCCGTGGTTCTCAGACTTAAGACACGCATTTGAATTACCTGAAGGGCTTGTGAGAACAGATTTCTGGGCCCCATCTCCAGAGTTTTTGATTAGGTAGGTTGGAGTGGAGCCCAAGAATTTGTATTTTTAACAAGTTCTCAGGTGACGATGATGGTCCTGAGACCACACTTTGAGACCCACAGCTACAGTGTAGATAATTAGAAAGAACAGCTACGTCAAAGAAGGCTACGGCGTCGTGAGAGAGCCCATGGCTTTTTAATTTTCGAGCTTTTTCTCTGTTCTCAGGCTTTTGAGTATTATGAACTTTTTATTCCAATGAAGCTGTCAAGGCAAGTTCTGGCCCCAGTGACCACGGTTCCCAAGCAACCTTGGTTTTATGCACTAACTGCGCAGAGGAACATGTAATAAAGCAACACCAGCCATCCTCTGCCTGCAGCTTGCACTGTTCTGGCCTCAGGAAGTCACACAAAAGCCTTTTGGAAACCTCTCCATTTGCTCTCTCCTGTCCAGCAGCCGGCAGAATAAAGAGCACGATCCTGCATATCCTAAAAGTGAGTTGACATCTTGGCTCTGACACAGACGGGCTGTGTGTCCTCAGGGAGCGTTCCCCCTTCTGAACCTCAGTTCCGTTACCTATCAAATGGGAACAGTGGTAGCCGTAGACCTCATGATGGAGGGAGTAGGAGCCCAAGCATAGTTCTGACATGTGGAAAAAGTTCAAAACTTCTTATCCCCTCCTTGCTCTCTCTCTCTCTCTTTTCTCTCCCTCCCTCCCTTTATGTCTCTTAGTAAAGATATCTATGAGATGAAAACTATGAACTCTCTCTCCAGAAACAAATGTACCAATATTATATAGAACTGACAGTGTTTTCAGATCCCTTGGCGTTCATCCGTGAATTCCAGACTAGAAACTGCTGCATTTCCCGGTCACCTGTCCTTCTCCCCTCCCACCCCTTCCCTCCCCATTGCTAATGCCCCCAGCGCTGGTCTTTAGTCAGTTCTTCTAACACATGGTGCTCTACTCCATCCATCTCCTCCCAGCCCACCGCTAGGTCTTTTCCCATGCTGTTCCTCTGCCCAGACGCCTTCACCCTCTCTCTCCTTCTAGTAAGTTAATCCCAGATGTCCTTCAGATTCCACTCTGATATGCTATGTCCAGTCACAGACATGTGTACAAGGTGTTAGGGGAGCCCAGGCAGGGCTGTAGAAATGGATTTCCCATAGGATAGAACATTTGAGGAGGGCCTTGATGAATAGGATTTTGCTAGGTGGATCTAAAGTGGGGGAGAATAACTAATAAGGACCTACTGTATAGCACAGGGAACTGTACTCAATACTCTGTAATGACCTATTTGGGAAAAGAATCTAAAAAAAGAGTGGATATATGTATAACTGATTCACTTTGCTGTACAGCAGAAACTAATACAACATTGTAAATCAACTATACTTCAATAAAATATTAATTACAAAAAAATAAAAATAATAAAAGAGCTTGCTTAAAAAACTAAAGTGGGGGAGAATCTTTCATTCAGACCAAGAATCATGGGTAAAGGAACAACAAGTGCCGGCAAGGATGGGGGGTGTGAAGACATTAAGTGGTGGCAGGAAATGAAGGTGCCTGAGACAGAGAAGTGGGGGATGAAGCCAGGCATGTATAATGAGGTGAGGCTGTCAAGGGCCCTAAATCACCCTACCCTGGTGGACAGCCCATAGGTCAGGGGTTAAACACTCAAATGCCTTCATGGGCAGGGCAAAGAAGGTCAGTAAACAAAACAGGACTAAAATAAACCAGAAGGAAGTGGTAAGAACCAAATCGGGTTCGTAAATGTAGCTTAAAATTACTCAGTTTGAAAATTAAATATGGCAAACAATATTTTAAATCGAAATTTGGCCCACGGGAAGGGGTGTGTCTTAGGTCAGGTCCCAAGAAGTAAATCCTGAGATGAGGATTCATATGCAATGGGTTTATTAAGAAGGTGCTCCCAGGAGAAGACAGTCTGGAAATGGAGGAAGCGGAGCAGACCGGGGGAAGAAACCAAGCAGGGGTGTGACTGCAAGAGCTTTGGGCTCTCTTGCAGGGGGGGTCTTGGAGTGCAAGTGATGTCTCAGTTGTCCTGACCTGATAACTTTTAGCTCTCATACTCTCATGCCCATTAGTCATGAGTTTAGGGCCATCCTACACAATGGAAATCTCTAGGCACTTTGAACTCCCTGTGCTAGTAGGTGAAGAGGCCCCAGTAGCCAACCACAAGGGCAAAACACATGGAACCCAAGAGAGAGTCAACCAGAAATTGCAAAAAGATGTGCAAAAATCTGAGAGGAGTCTCATCAGCATCCTCTAGAGGTGCCCTCCTTGTAACCTCTGCTTCAGCTAATAGGGACTGCTCAGGATTTTTTTTTTTTTTTTTTTTTTTTTGTGATACACGGGCCTCTCACCGTTGTGGCCTCTCCCGTTGTGGAGCACAGGCTCCGGACGCGCAGGCTCAGCGGCCACAGCTCACGGGCCCAGCCGCTCCGCGGCATGTGGGATCCTCCCGGACCGGGGCACAAACCCGTGTCCCCTGCATCGGCAGGCGGACTCTCAACCACTGCGCCACCAGGGAAGCCCTGCTCAGGATTTTTAAACCAGGCATGTCAAGCCAAGGTCAACTCCACTGCAGAGCTTTGATTCTGAACAACGTAGAGGATGGCCTGGAAATGGGCAGGAACGCAGACAATATCAGGTTGTTTTATCCTTGAATACGGATATTTATATTTATTGAATATGGATACTTACATAAATATTTATATTTATATATGGATATTCTCCATTTAATTATGACCCCTTTAATTTCTCTCAAAAATTTGGAATTGTGAATTTTCCAATTTCTTGTCCCCGGAACACAATTTGTTTTCACATTTTGACCCTGAATCAAGAAACTTTACTAACTTCACTAATTTAGCTCTAGTAGTTTATTTGTTGAGTCCTTTGGTTTTTCTACGTACCCAATCATGTCATCTGTGAATAAATACAATGATAAAATTTACTTTCCTAATGGCGTGTTTTTTATTTCTTTTTCTTCCCTTCTCTTCCCTGACTAGAGCCTCCGGTGCAATATTGACTAGATGAGGTTAAGAGTGAGCATATTTCTCTTGTTTCTATGTGTAGACGGTAAAACATTAAATATTTACTAATAAAGTACTATGTTGGTTGTAGGTTGTTTAATGTCCTTTATCAGATTTAGAGAGTTTACCTCTTTTCCTAATATGCTGTTTTACCCTCTTATCACAAATACTTATGACTTCAACAGAAGCTTTTTCTGCATTTATTGAAATGTTCACATGTTTTTTTCTCCTCCTTTATTCTGTTAAAGTGGTGAATTCAGTGACTGAATACATGGCAACTGACTCATCCATTGTAGTAACTGCTTCTTTTTTTCTCCTAAATTATAGGATATTTTAACATAGAGAAAAGTACAAAAAATAAAAATCAGATATTACTATGCCTATTGACCTCATTATTAAACTGTTAGTAGTCTGCCATGTTTCTTATTTTTTTTTTTTTTGCAAAGAGATAAAATACTAGAGAGACAGCTAAAGACCTCCCACATCCTCCTTCCACAGTCTTGAAATGGATGAAAAATCTTCCCATGAATGCTTCTACACTTTAAGTTCATATATGTTCCCCTATACTATTTTTTGGATTGCTTCTTGTGCTTTTAACATGTAGACTGGTGGGATCTAACTGTTTCTGGAAGTTACTTTTGTGTGTCCAATATAAAGCAAGTATCTAAATGTATTTGATTTTGTATATGAATGATCATCTCCACCCCCCCAAACTCAATATGATTATTAAACTGTCTATCCATTACCCACTCATTATACAGTAAACTGTGAAATATAGCAAGCACTCATTTATATGTGGCCATGTTTTGGGGCTGTCTTATTACAGCAATGTAATAATCGCGCATAGAAAGACTGACCTATTTGTCTATCTCTGCACCAATACTCCTCTGAAATAATTATTACAGATTCAGATGAAATTTTGTTGTTTGTTAGAATAATCTTTACCTTTTTGTTTCTCTCTCCTTTACTCATCTATAATAATTTTAGGCTAAGCTTATCCAGTTCTCAAAAGAAATCCTTTGGGATTTTGATGGAGTAAATGATCTATTTTAGTATAAGCAGACTCACATCAGATTAATTTAAGGAAATTTGGTAAATTTAAAACAGTAAATCTTCCCATTCATCAACATGGTATATTTCACCTTTTATTTAGGTCTTATTTTATATTTTTCTGTAAGTTTTTATAAATTTATCATAGTATTTTATATTTTTTTGCTACTGTGACTCTTTAAAAATTATATTTCCTAATTGGTTGTTACTAGTTACAGGACACCGTTGTCTTAAAAAAATACTTTGTGTATTCTGACATTGATCTATTACCTAACAATACTGATGAACATTCTCATTATTGCTAATAAGTCATCTGCAGATATTCATGTCCTTACATTTTCAACAAAGGAATTATCATTTGTGAATACTTCTGATTCTTCCCTTACAGTTGTTTTCCTTCCTTCCCTCTTTCCTTTCTTCCCTCCCTCCTTCCTTAACTTGTTGGCCAATATCTGCAGAACAGAGTTGAAAAGAAGATATAATAATGAGGATTCACACCTTGATCCTGAGTTTAACAGAAAAGTTTCTAAATCTTCATTTATAGGTAACTTTTGTTAGGTTAAGGGCATTCCTTTCCATGGCTAGTTTACTGAAAGTTTTTTTTTTTTAATCATGATTTGGTGCTAAATTTTATTTATTTTTCTCTGTATCTTTTGAGAGGGTTATCTAATTATTTTTACATTACATTTTCTAATATTTGACCACTGTTTCACTCTTCAATAAGTCCTATTTAGTCATAACAATCCTGAATTCCTTTTGCTAACATGTTAGGCAGGATTTTTACATCTGTTATTGAGTAAGCCTGGTCTATAATTTCCCTCTTAATTCAATTGTTGGAAATAGAAATGTTTACAAATTACAAATATGAAATAAGAGGTATGTCATGTAAGAGGTGCCCTGTGACTGAACTACTACTATATTTCTAAAATTTTGGTGGCTACAAATGGGGTCAGATTTAATTTAAAATCCAGTAGTACCATTAGTTAAAACTTTTGCTTTCCTGCTCTTGAGAAGGTCTGACAGGGAGATCCCCCTTTCTGAGGGCCTCGGGAAAATGTGGGTTAGATTCCTTGGGGGTTGGGGGAACATCTGAAGCACCTTCATCCACCAAGGGGTCTAACATGGCTCCTGCAACATGGCGGCAGGCCAGGGGATTAGTGGAAGGACCTAAAGCGTCCAGAGTCCACAACTGAGCTCTGAGGTTTCCATGTCTTTATTATATTTTCTTAAAGTCCTGAAGCTCATTTCAAGCAGCCTGGTTTCAGCTGTGTTTTAAGGGGATTAAGGGAGAGTCTAACACCCCACTCCTTGGGCTCAGAGGAATGCGTAGCTCAGTAGCACAAAGCAGCAGTGAGATGTGGGCAACAGGTGATCTGTGAGGACAGAAATAGCTGTCCAGAGAGTGGTGAGGCAAATAGCAAGACCAGAGATTGAAATGTGTCAGCCAGCCCAGGACTGAGCAGAAAACATGGGCATGTCCATTAGGCCTCTGATAGAAAATCTAACTTGAAGAATCTTAAACGAAAAAAGAGAACGTATTATTTCACATTAGTTGAAAACTCCAGATGACATGCAGGTCCAGCTATACAATATGCAGGACCCAGTGAAAAATAAAAAGGTAGGGCCCCTTTGGAGGAGGCAAAATTAAACTCTCTTTCCCTAAGGGACCACTGTCCCAATCCATGACAAAAGTGTTGACCAACCCCCCACCCAAGGTACTGCAACTTCCACTCGGGGACCCAGTCAGGTCCCGCTCAGTTGAATGACAGCTGAACACACTTTGATGCTCCCAGCCTGGGCAGAATGTCTACCATCTGGCCCCATTCTAAGATGTTTTAGGACACCTGCCAACCCAACCCTCTCCTTGATTGCATCCAGGTCCCTCCTGGAGGCTGAGGGTGATGGTGTGTTGAGACCCCCACTCCATCCCACATCCATGCTACCCCATCATGGAACATGGCAGAGGACAGCAGCTATTGCAGAGCAGATAGAGTCCAGGGATCAGGAACTGGGGTGGGGCCCAAGGCATAGGGGACAGGAAGGAAGCAGCTGAGAACTTGCCCTAGGGAGGCAAGGAGGTAGCAGGATGAAGAACCACTCATGAACTCTGTGCTTCTGGTGCTCTATTGTCCCACTGGACTTGACTCACACTTTGAAGATACAATCATTAATAATTCAAAACTGTGATTTCGAAGCATTCAACTTTGTGGGGCTGTGTGTGATTGCAATGACTCCATGCCTGTGAAACCATTCCTGGTAATGTGACGCAAAGGCAATATTCCCAGGAGCTCACTATCACTGGGAGTTGGTGATCTTGCATCTCTTTCCTCCATGCTGGATTAATTCTCCCCTGATACATGGTGGCAGAATGGCTGCCAGAGCCTGAGGGCTCGCATCTCTCCAGGTTCCAGTTCAGAAGGAAAGAGACCACTCACCCCTCAAAATGCGAAAAAATTCCTAGGATTGATTAGGGTTCCATGCATATTCTTTTTTGTTTGTTTGTTTGTGGTACGCGGGCCTCTCACTGTTGTGGCCTCTCCTGTTGTGGAGCACAGGCTCCGGACACGCAGGCTCAGCGGCCATGGCTCACAGGCCCAGCCGCTCCGCGGCATGTGGGATCTTCCCAGACTGGGACACGAACCCGTGTCCCCTGCATCGGCAGGCGGACTGTCAACCACCGTGCCACCAGGGAAGGCCCGTGCCCATTCTTGAACCAATCACTGTGGCCAGGGAGTTTAACTAGGCTGATCCTGGAAACCTGAGTTCATGCCTGACCTGGAGATGAGAAGGAGAAAACTTCAAGCAAAGCTAGACTTTGGCTTTTGACGGGATGGGGGAGGTGGTAGTGGTATCAAAGGAAAGTTGACTTTTTAAAGCTAGGAATGATGTCACTTGGATGTTAAAAGAATTTTATTGCAAAAAATGTGAAATAAAGTCAACAGATTATAAAAGTTTAGATGACTAGGTACCAAGAGGTGGGTAGGATCAAGTGGTTAAAAAATGATCCATAAAATAACTGAAGTCTGAGAAGACACTATTACATTTCTTCAGACTTTCTCAGAGAGAAAGAGTGACTTGTGATCCCTGAGATAAAGAATTTAAAAATTACAGACGAAGCACACACCAGATTGCAAAGGTTGTTCAGTGATAATAAACTACCAGTATTCCAGATTTAGTTGAATTCCTGGGGGTAATTCTAGCATGAAAATCATTCCACTAAGGCCGTGGGCTTCATCCACCAAGGGGAGCATAGATGCAAACTGAAAACAACATTTCACCACTGAGACTGTGAAGGGAAAAATAACATGCAGCCAAGCCAGCATGAATAATAGGTTATAGAAATAAGACCATTCTTTTGAGAATAAAGTTCTAGAAAACATGTAAACAAACTGCGATTTTTGTTGAGAGAATGAAACTTAACCTGTATCTTACGCCACTCACAAAAATTATCTAAAAATGCATTAAAGACTTAAATTTAAGACTTAAAACCATGAAACTTCTAGAAGAAATCATAGGAAAAAATTTCCTTGACATGGATCTTGGGAATGCTTTTTGGAAATCACACCTAAAGCATAGCAACAAAACAAAAAATAAACAAGTGGAATTATATCAAACTAAAAGGCTTCTGCACAGCAAAGAAACTACCAGAAAGTGGAAAGACAACCTATGGAATGGGAAAAAATGTTTGTGAACCATATATCGGATAATAGATTCATATCCAAAATATGTAAAGAACTCATACAAACTCAATAGCAGAAAAATAATCCAATTTAAAAATGGGCAAAGGATTTGAAATACATCTTTCCAAAGAAGACAGTCATATGGCCAACAGATGCATGAAAAGATGCTCAACCACACTAGTCATTAGGGAAGTGCAAATAAAAACCACAATGAGATAACACCTCACACCTGTCAGAATGGCTATCATCAAAAAGCCCACAAGTAACAAACGCTGTTGAGGATGTGGAGAAAAGGGAACTTTTGTGCACTGTTGGTGGGATTGTAAACTGGTACAGCCGCTATGGAAAACAATATGGAGGTTTTTCCAAAAATTAAAAATAGAGCCACCATATAACACAGCAATTTTACTTCTGGGAATATATTCAAAGGAAAGGAAACACTAACTCGGAAGATTATCTGCACCTCCCTGTTCATAGCAGCATAATACAATAGTCAAGACATGGAAACAACCTGTGCTCATCAATGAATGAATGGATAAAGAAGTTATAGTGCATATATACAATGGAATGTTACTCAGCCATAAAAAATAATCCTACCATTTACAGCAACATGGCATTATGCTAAGTGAAACAAGTCAGATAAAGACAAATACTGAATGGTCTCACTTATATGTGGAATCTAAAAGCAAAACAAAACAAATACACCAAATCATAGAAAAAGAGATCAGATTTCCTATTACCAGAGGCATGGGGTCAGGGAGCAAGAGGGGGAATTGGAGCAAAGTGGTCAAAAGGTACAAACTTCCAGTTAAAAGATAAAAAGTACTAGGGATGCAACGTACAACATGATGACTATACTTAACGCTGCTGTAAGATAACATAGAAAAGTTGTTGAAAGAGTGGATCCTTAGAGTTCTCATTACAAGGAAAAACATTTTTTTTCTTTTCTTTTTATTGTGTTTATATGAGATGATGGAGCTTAACTAAACCTATTGTGGTAATCATTTCACAATATATGTAAAGCAAACCATTGTACTGCACACTTTAAACTTATACAGTGACGTATATCAATTATTTCTCAATAAAACTGGAAAAATATATAAGATCATAAGTATATGCATGTATATTTATGCATATATGTATGTATATGTGCATATCACACACAAAGAATACGTGTATTTTATTTATTTTTGAATTCTATTTTATTTATTTTTTTATACAGCAGGTTCTTATTAGTTAACCATTTTATACATATTAGTGTATATATGTCAATCCCAATCTCCCAATTCATCACACCACCACCACCCCCACCACCACTTTACCCCCTTGGTGTCCATACCTTTGCTCTCTACATCTGTGTCTCAATTTCTGCCCTGCAAACCAGTTCACCTGTACCATTTTTCTAGGTTCCACATATATGTGTTAATATATGATATTTGTTTTTCTCTTTCTGACTTACTTTACTCAATGGCAGTCTCTAGATCCATCCACATCTCTATAAATGACCCCATTTCGTTCCTTTTTATGGCTGAGTAATATTCCATTGTATATACGTACCACATCTTCTTTAACCATTTGTCTGTCGATGGGCATTTAGGTTGCTTCCATGACCTGGCTATTGTAAACACTGCTGCAATGCACATTGGGGTGCATGTGTTTTTTTGAATTATGGCTTTCTCTGAGTATATGGTTTTCTCTGGGTACATGACCAGTAGTGGGATTGCTGGGTCATATGGTAATTCTATTTTTAGTGTTTTAAGGAACCTCCATACTGTTCTCCATAGTGGCTGTATCAATTTACATTCCTACCAACAGTGCAAGAGTGTTCCCTTTTCTCCACACTCTCTCCAGCATTTGTTGTTTGTAGATTTTCTGATGATGCCCATTCTAACTGGTGTGAGGTGACATCTCATTGTAGTTTTAATTTGCATTTCTCTAATCATTAGTGATGTTGAGCAGCTTTAATGTGCTTCTTGGCCATCTGTATGTCTTCTTTGGAGAAATGTCTATTCAGGTCTTCTGCCAATTTTTTGATTGGGTTGTTTGTTTTTTTTAATATTGAGCTGCATGAGCTGTTTATATACTTTGGAGATTAATCCTCTGTCCATTGATTCATTTGCAAATATTTTCTCCCATTCTGAGGGTTGTCTTTTCGTCTTGCTTGTAGTTTCCTTTGCTTTGCAAAAGGTTTTAAGTTTCATTAGGTCCCATTTGTTTATTTTTGTTTTTATTTCCATTACTCTAGGAGGTGGATCAAAAAAGATCTTGCTGTGATTTATGTCAAAGAGTGTTCTTCCTATATTTTCTTCTAAGAGTTTTATAGTGTCCAGTCTTACATTTAGGCCTCTAACCTATTTTGAGTTTATTTTGGTGTATGGTGTTAGGGAGTGTTCTAATTTCATTCTTTTATAGGTAGCTGTCCAGTTTTCCCAGCACCACTTATTGAAGAGACTGTCTTTTCTCCATTGTATATCCTTGCCTCCTTTGTCATAGATTAGTTGACCATAGGTGCGTGGGTTTATCTCTGGGTTTTCTAACCTGTTCCATTGATCTATATTTCTGTTTTTGTGCCAGTACCATACTGTCTTGATTACTGTAGCTTTGTAGTATAGTCTGAAGTCAGGGAGTCTGATTCCTCCAGCTCCGTTTTTTTCCCTCAAGATTGCTTTGGCTATTCAGGGTCTTTTGTGTCTCCATACAAATTTTAAGATTTTTTTGTTCTAGTTCTGTAAAAAATGCCATAGGTAGTTTGATAGGGTTTGCATTGAATCTGTACATTGCTTTGGGTAGTACAGTCATTTTCACAATATTGATTCTTCCAATCCAAGAACATGGTATATCTCTCCATCTGTTTGTATCACCTTTAATTTCTTTCATCAGTGTCTTACAGTTTTCTGCATACAGGTCTCTTGTCTCCTTAGGTAGGTTTATTCCTAGGTATTTTATTCTTTTTGTTGCAATGGTAAATGGGAGTGTTTCCTTAATTTCTCTTTCAGATTTTTCATCATTAGTGTATAGGAATGCAAGCGATTTCTGTGCATTAATTTTGTATCCTGCAACTTTACCAAATTCATTGATTAGCTCTAGTAGTTTTCTGGTGGCATCTTTGGGATTCTCTACGTATAGCATCATGTCATCTGCAAACAGTGACAGTTTTACTCCTTCTTTTCCACTCTGTATTCCTTTTACTTCTTTTTCTTCTCTGATTGCCGTGGCTAGGACTTCCAAAACTATGTTGAGTAAGAGTGGCAAGAGTGGACATCCTTGTCTTTTTCCTGATCTTAGAGGAAATGCTTTCAATTTTTCACCATTGAGAATGACGTTTGCTGTGGGTTTGTCATACATGACCTTTATTATGTTGAGGTAGCTTCCCTCTGTGCCCACTTTCTGGAGAGTTTTTATCATAAATAGGTGTTGAATTTTGTCAAAATCTTTTTCTGCATCTATTGAGATGATCATATGGTTTTTATTCTTCAATTTGTTAATACAGTGTATTACATTGAGTGATTTGCGTATATTGAAGAAACCCTGCATCCCTGGGATAAATCCCACTTGATCATGGTGTATGATCCTTTTAAAGTGTTGTTGGATTCTGTTTGCTAGTATTTTGTTGAGGATTTTTGCATCTATGTTCATCAGTGATATTGGTCTGTAATTTTCTTTTTTTGTAGTATCTTTGTCTGGTTTTGGTATCAGGGTGATGGTGGCCTTATAGAATGAGTTTTGGAGTGTTCCTTCCTTTGCAATTTTTTGGAAGAGTTTGAGGAGGATGGGTGTTAGCTCTTCTCTAAATGTTTGATAGAATTCACCTGTGAAGCCATCTGGTCCTGGACCTTGTTTGTTGGAAGATTTTTAATCACAGTTTCAATTACATTACTTGTGATTGGTCTGTTCATATTTTCTATTTCTTCCTGGTTCAGTCTTGGAAAGTTATACCTTTCTAAGAATTTGTCCATATCTTCCAGGTTGTCCATTTAGGATGCTTTGTATTTCTGTGGTGTCTGTTGTAACTTCTCCTTTTAAGAGAGCTAGTGTATTTTAAAAGGTTATGTTTGTATTAAATTTTTTTCCCCTTATTTCCTTCTCTCTAGTTTTTGTCTCTTTCTCTCTTTCTTCCTGCTTTTTCTCCTATCTCCGTTTATTATAAACATATGTTTATGTTTTTCCTTTCTTCTGGGTAGGATAAATTTAAGATTGAGCATGTGAGCTGGAGAAAGCCCATTTTGGATTTGAATTTTAGCTAGCTACTCGGTAATTGTATGCCTTTGGACAACTGGCTTAATGGCTGCTAAGATTTCTGTTTCCTCCCCTGCAAAGTGGAGACCTGAAGGTCCCTGCCTCCAATGCTTGTTCTGAGAATTAAACAAAATTTTACATGTGAAATTCTTAACACACTGCCTTTCACATCAGAACTGAATTTGTATATGTTACTGTGTATAAACTCACTCCCACTCTATTTTGAAAGTTGTTTTGACTATTATCTTTCTGGATGACATTGCATTTTGCTCTCAACTTTGACTTACTGAAGTAGCTTACTTTGATGGCTAAGGGAGGAATCTATGTGAGGCCAGAACGAGACCTCCTCAAGTGAGACTCCATGGAGTTAGTGTGGTCATCCCTATTGTTGATGGGGAATGCGTCCGAATGGTTCTGGGGTAATGCTATTGTGTGTGGGAGAAAAGAACTTGGACAAGCCTGGCTCATCAGTTTGCAGGGCCATCTTCCTCTCCTTAAAACTCTTCAGAAGTTACTCAACTGGCTTTGGGATCATGAAAATAGATGTGGTACTATCGTGTATTAGAAGCCTACCATGTGCTGGAAAATACCCAGGGCATTTTTCTTTTTTTTTTTTTAAATAACACATTTACCTACCCCCTCCATCTCTATGAGTTGTTTATAACCCTATGCAGTATGTACAATTAGCTTCCTTTTCTAGATAAGAAATGGTCATTTAAAGGGATTCCTACCCAAGGTTATTGAGTCAGAAAGAGATCTTGGGAATTTGAGTCTTGGGATGGCTGTGACTTCTAAGCCTCAGCTTTCTCTACTTCAGTTGTTGTACATGATGTTGTTGTTGTTATCACTATTATTATCATTATGATAATGTTTTGTCATGGTCGTTGTTGAAGGTGGTGATGATTCATACTGGTACAGTGTACCAGTGCTACTTTTTTCATCATGATGTTGACAGACATTTCTTCAAGAAATTAAGTGTTGCCATACCAACCGGCTCAATTGACAGGAAAACTGTGCTTCATGTCAACGTAAATAGTATTAAAAAATCCACAAAGAAAGCAGGGGTGGGAGAACTAGTTTTTAGTTTAACAAATTACTATATAAAAGACTGACAATAATGTCTCCTCTTACAAAACTATAAAAAGAGCTAAGCACATCAGTGTAACACTTATTCTCTCATAGACAGAGAAATGGTACTAACAACCTTTCAATGACATTTCAGTCTTTCATTCAATATTTTTTTGAGAAATCTGCATATGGTATTTCCCTGCAGACTCCTTTCCATGCCAACATTCTGCTTTGAAATCAAACCAAGCCACCCATATCCCACTCGTTCAGCAGCCACTATGATGGAGCTTTGGACCCTCAAGGACACATCCAAGTGCATGTCCAGGACATGTGCATTCTGTTTATCCCTGCCCATACTCCATTCTACAGTCCCTGTTACTCACTTGCCCTCCTTGGAACAAAAGCCTACATTTGGCTTTTGCTGGTTGCTTTCGGCAGGGAACACACCAATTATTAGACCTTTCTGGCTATTCTTCATTTAAAAAAATTAACCCAGTTCTGGATGCTTGAACATCACCTTGTGATACCATGTGTAGCTGTGTAGCAAATGCCCAGATTCAGTTCAGACTTGACTTGCCATTTTGCCCTCCCTCCACACTCCCAAGGGAGAATCTGAGCGCTGTCTCAATTGAAGAAATGTTTGTGAACAGCACAAGGGTAAGTGCAGATGTTTCTAATAGTGTTTTAGTATCAGTTAGGGCAAAAATCATAGCAGGTGGTTGTGGTAGAGCACTGTGAACATTAATGTGTGTGTGTGTGTGTGTGTGTGTGTGTGTGTGTGTGCATGTGTGTGCTCTGCCTCACACAATTTTTATTCCTTGAAAACCCAAAGAGTGAATGGGCCTCTCTAAAACGTTATTTTCATTTCCTTACTCTTTTGTACAATTGTATATCAGTAATAGGTGTTTTCTGTGGTTATAGACATCCATTCCTCTCTATTGTTCAACAGACAGTGTGTGAAAGAATGCTGATTTTTTACAAGTTAAAGAGGACTCACATTTTCTTTCCATTTCTCACTTACTGTCATATGTCTCAGTTTCCAAAGTCTATGTGTGTTGAAATGTAGTTTGTCACACTCAACAGGTAGAAGTCAGATAAACCATAGGCACAAGAGTGATGATTAGAAGTGAAGCTGTCCCACACCTGCTTTGGAAAGTTCAGATTGTGCTTCGTTTCTCTGTAGAGCTATTTCAGAATGAATTTTGCACATTGTCTCTGTGGCTGATAATCTTGCAATAGGGCTTCTCAAATGGATCATCAAAATCTATAGGGTAAAGGTAAAACTTGTTTTCCCATTACATCACAGGAAGAGGGTCTGAACCATCTGTATTTGAGATATCCATAGAAAAATTGACCCTGAAGTCTAGAGAACCTCTAGTTATAGTGAAATTGTAAATAAATGGTGAAATCAAAACGCACCCAGTATCCAAAACACAGAAGCTCGGGCAGTAAAGAGCTTCACAGAGTGATGAGTGAGTGATATCAAATGGTTCAGTGGGCTCCAGGAAAATGATGGCAGAGAAGAGACCATTAGTTTTGGTGAGCAAAGGGTCATTTGCGATTTTTGAAAAAGGAATTTCAAGATGTGGTAGGAGCAGGTAAACAATTACAAGTAATTGCAGAATGATTACGTACCATCTGTACCCACAGCTTTGCTGAACTCCTGGTAGGATATTCCAGGACAAGAAATAACTGCAGGCTACTCTGAATGCCAAGGCTAGTGGTATATACGGATCTATTCATAAATCTAACCAGAAAACATCCTATAGAGATGAAAGAGGCATCACGGCCCGACATGCCACCATGGCTATGCAATTGAGAATATTGTTTTGAACCTAAAAGCTCAAACAAACATTAATACAAATTCTTATATTATAAATTACACATAATTTGTCACTAAGCAGGAGTTTAGCCCTTTCTCAGCTTTTTTTTCCCAAGTGCTTAACATCTCAAGGCACTCTGAATAGATATTACTGAAAACAATGCCTTACAGAAAAGTAGGGATAGAGCAGCCTAAGCATTTATATTATTCATGAAATGATGCCCCTTCCTGCTTTCTCTGTATCTGCCTCTTTCTCTCCCCATTTTCTGCGTTATTTCTCTGTATGTGCCTGTTAGCAGAGACATACAATGCCAGGTGAGGTTTGAAGGCTCTGGGGAAAGCTCGCATGGCTCTGAACACCAGATTCAACACTTCTTACCTAGGTGACCTTAGGCAAAGTTCTTAACATCTGTAAGCCTCAGTTTTTCTGCACCTTTGAAACGGAATAACAAGTGTCCTTACCTCATAGGGTGTTGTAAGTTCTTAAGTGAGATAATCTATGTAAAATGCATATTGGGGTGCCTGATATATATTTAGCATCCAGTGACAGTCCCTTGAATGGCACCAAAATCCACAGTGAATCCACACCTGAATGACAAATGGAAGTGGTCAAGTAGGAACCACAGTTAACAGTATGCTATTTTGTGGTGATGGAACTAAACCTAGAATTTTTGAGTTAAATTTATTTTTATTTCCTGATTCATCTCATCACTATTTTAGTATCTATTTTGTGCCTCTGTGATAGGCATTGACTAACTTCATGGTAGATAGTATCTCTTCAAACCAAGGAGAGCTCAGTGCCTGGGTATAATGATCCATAAATTACCTCTCTGCCTCAGCTTCTCCTTTAAAATAGAGGTAATCATAGTAGCTTCTTCCGAGGATTACCGTGAGGACTAAATGTTTAATACATGTGAAGTGCTTGGCAAAGTGCCTAGTCATAGTGAGTACTTGTCAAACACAATCTATTTGTTATCGTTGTTATTCTTGCTACTGTTATTTTTAAAGACTTAAATAAAATGTGACAAGAAGTAGTGAACGTATATGTATAAAGTAGCAAAGCGAATAAACAGGCAGAAACACTTAATTCAGGATCAGACATTTGGGAACATTTCTCAGGCGATGGTACTCTTGGACTGAGATTTTAACAACGAGAAGACATTTTCCTGGTAGAAAAGGAGATTCCAGGGTTAGTAATAGCAAGAACAAAAGTATGAAGGCTAGAAGAGCATGATGGATTTGGAAGATGGAGAGACATTGATGATATTAAAACCAAGTCCCTTAAAACAGAATTCCTCTGTCAAGTTTATGATTAACTCTGTATCCAAAACATTATTCTCTTTTTTATCTAGCATCTGTTCCCCTCAAGATTGAGGGGTATCAAAGAAAAGGGGGGACTTAAACTGCATTCAAGCCCCCGTGTCCCTGCCCTTTAAAGTAAAAGGTTTTGGGCTTCCTTGGTGGCGCAGTGGTTGAGAGTCCGCCTGCCGATGCAGGGGACACGGGTTCGTGTCCCAGTCTGGGAAGATCCCACATGCCGCGGAGCGGCTGGGCCTGTGAGCCATGGCCGCTGAGCCTGCGCGTCCGGAGCCTGTGTTCCACAACGGGAGAGGCCACAACAGTGAGAGGCCCGCGTACCGCAAAAAAAAAACAACAAAAAAAACTGCCTTTCAGATGTTTGGTGCCAAGTTTAAAAAAAAAAAATCAATAAACCCAAACATTTCAGCAGCAAGTTTAATATAGCTCACCTTCCTGGAACAGGCCTCGGGGAAAGCGAGAAGCATCATGTTAAAATGGTGCTGAGCTCAGATCCTGAAAGACGTTTGGGATGGAAGGGACTTGCTAAGCAAGATTTTGATACCTTCAGATGCAAATGAGACAACCCTGCAGGAGCAGGCTTGGCGAGAGAGCACATTGAGATATTTGTGGGAGACGATACTCCAATAAGCGTCGATGCCATAAAGGGAGCACAAAGGCGGCACAGAATGCAACGAGATCACAACTCCACCATTGCTGGAGGTCTGCTGGATGGTTAAAGGCAGAACTCCTCCCTGAGTCCTATGCTCCTCCAGTAGCTCTGTCTCTATCTTTGAAGCAAGTAATGGTTCGCTAGTTGCTGACTATGTGCAAAGAGCTAGGGATGCAAACACCATCTTCTTCCCTGGTCCAGCCCTCTTGCCTGTTATTCTAGTCCAGACAAAAACCAACCAAATAAACCATTACTCTTAGTTATTCTATCTGACTCTTTGGGTCTCTACTGAATAAAAATGAAAGAAGTATGAATAAAATGCTATGACCACAGTGTTTAAAAAATCCAATTGCTTTAGCCCATAATTGATTACTGATTTTTACTAAGAGGGTATGTGGATATCTTCCTTATTCTGCAACAAGATATTTATATAGTATGAAAGGAGAGACACTTTGTAAATAGGAGGCTTCATCACTACCCTTATTAGTCGGCCCAGCACTCGGCGCAATGCAATTGGTGTTTAATAAGTCATATTATAAATCATCTTCTGAAATGTTAATTAAGTGGTAAAACATTTGTTGAAAGTTAGAAGTTACCAAGAATTTAATTATAACCTTGCAGATGCCATTTCCAGTTAATTATATACCCTTCTTATATTCTTGATAAACCACAAAATGCACCCCATTAATAATCAATTGGTATTAAATTAGCTGGAATTAGTTTTTATTAAATCTAAATTAGATTTTTATTTGTGATACAATAAAATAGTGCATCCAGCCCTTGCCACTATGATTGGGGATATTTCTGTAGAGTGTGATCACCAGATGTCTAATTGGGCAATTAATAGATACAGTTTCCAAATTAACATAATTGGGGGACCTAAATAGAAAACAAAATGATTATTCAGCCAGCACACCATCTTTTTTCCATCCTGCCTTTCAGTCAGGGGTGTCAACCAACCCCTCATTCTTTTGGAAAACCATGCTTCTCAGGGCTGGATTCCTACCAAAATGGTCATTGTGACCCAAAAATAAACAGCTTCAAAGTTCTCCAGCATGGAGACAGCAGTCACTGAGGCCACCCAGAAGGTCATCTCCAACAGGCAGTTTTTCCAGGGTGTGCTGTACCTGCAGGCAGGTACAGCGAGCCTGTGTGGGGTTTACAGAACCGCGGAGATAACCAGCTATATAATGGGGTGTTTACACAGCTGACACGAGTCCAAATGCACAAGCCCATCTCTTTCCAAAACCAATTTTCCAGATGAGTTTAGTTTGATGTTCCAAAGCTTTTTCATTTTACCATTTAATATACCACAGAAGGGATTGAGAGTTAACCTCTCCAATTCTGCCATCTACTTAAATCCCTTTATAATTGCTTTCCCAGCATGTTCATTGCATAGTCTCAAAGTGTGTCCACTGCCATCTGTGTTCTCTTAAGAGATGGTCCAGCCCATCTCTTAAGAGACCCAGCCCATGTGGGGTTACACCCCACATGTAAATAGGCTCTGTTCAGCTTCAGTCTATAAATGGGGGGGGTCTTGGCTGCTCTGTTCATTCTGGGTACCCGGGCTTCACTCTCTGATTGCTGTTTGTCTGATAGTTTTCTTAAAACTCAGGATACTATGCCAACAACCAAACAAAAATGGGTGAGAATTACTGAAAATAAGAAGTATAAGCTCTTTATATACAGTTTAAAAAGAGAGAGAATTCACAGGAAGGAATTACATATAAGTTTATAAAAAGGTGTTGAGGGGTACATGAGCTCCCATTAGTATTTGCAGTCCTCTTAGTGATGCCCTGCCATCCACTTCCTCCAGAAGCACTGGTGAAACTCTGCACAGGATGGACCACTACAGTTCAGTGCTGCGTTTATTATTGGAACCTTTCTCTTAACTGCTTCCTAACTGTATATTGGTCCACCCCACCCCTCACTCATTCAAGGAATCTAGTGTTTCCAATCACACCTTTCTTTAGGAACTCATTCATTCATTTAGCACATAGTCATGAACTGCTTTTCTGCAGAGCTATGCACTTAGACATTGGGATACAGTGGTAAACATGACTGATAATGGTCCCTGTTCTCATGGGGTACCATCCGAGTGGGAGAAACAGACTGAAAGGATAACTATATGTAATTGCAAATTGCCATAAATGCTATACAAAGCAAGAAAAAGTGAGAGCTATAAGGAAAAGAAGGGAGGCTTCTTTAATTCAGTGGACAAGACAGGTGTCTTTGAAGACTGGTGATTTACGTTGAAACCTGAGCGGGAGAAAGTGCGCTCTGGGCAGAGGGAACAAGACTGAAACAGGCCTTGCGTGGGAAGGAGCTCGGCTGTTGAAGAAACTTAGGAGACCCGGAAGAAGAACCATTGTGGCATGGTGAATAGGGGGAAGGTGGCACGCGCAGAGAACTGGGAGGGTATAGGAGGTGGCGGTCGACACAGGCAATTAAGGAACATGAGAGTAGGTGAGGCCGTTGGAGAACTTTGAAATTAAGCAAGAGAACAACCTGATATGATTGGGCTTTAAGACCTTCAGTCTTGCTCATTGGCGGAGAATGTATAGGAAGAGAGAGAGGTGGGGGAGAAAGCTGACAGGAGGCTCTTGAAATTCTCCAGACAAGAGAGATGGTGGTCTGGAGGGATGGGAGGTGGAAGGGAGAGAAGGTGACAAACTGAGATGCATTTTAAGAAAAAAACAAAGGGATGGGTTGGTTATGAAGCTGAGGCTAGAGGAAACTCAAGAAGGCTCCCAGGCTCCTACTCAGCATGTAGTTCTTGAGCACTTAGTATATGCCAGATGTTGGACATGGCAAAGGTGGACCCGACAGCAAAAGTTCATGCTCTAATCGGAGTTAACATGGGAGTCAACATCCCTTCAGAGGAGGGTTGATAGGCTAATTGCAGAGAACTCCTTCTCTCTCCAATCATTCAAAATCTGGTTTTTGGAGTATAGGACTTTCATCAGCTACAACTGTAACACAGTTTACTCTGGCAAATGATTGTGACTTGCTCTCATCCAATATAAATTTGGTTTCCTCCAAAATGACTTTGCTTGTCTCCTGCCAGGACAGGAAGGATTTCAGAGACCTCCTTGGTGCTGTTATATTACAAATGATTACTAGGTCCAGGGTCACCTCTACGGGAATGACTGAGGTGGCACCGTGAGATGCCTGTCACTTTTACCCCAAGCTGCTGAAGCCACAGGGAAGACTATTTGGGGCCTCATCAGTAATATGTCATGTAATGATTTCACAATCAAGGCCAAATTTTTGTTTTACATAAGGTTGCCTCCTAATTATTACAGTAAAATGGATTGCCCGTATACAATCTGGAAGAGGAAAAGAAAAAAAGTATAATCACTCATGATGCTATTCAAGTTTTATAAAGCAGTTTTATAATTCTGATGCTTTCTTTATATGCATATTTCAATGAAGTTTTGATTATAAGAATTTTTATTTTGAATTTAACAATAACACAAATTCATTTTTCACACGTTTTTTCATAGCTACAACTTCAACTCTTTGGACAAGTAAAGTTATTTTCAGTGTATCATTATTCTAAGCATAATTTCAATAAAGTGTGCAGGAACTTCTTGTGTTATTCAGGATTATTTCATCTTTATTTGTATCCTGGAGGTAGAACTGATGGGTCAAAAGGTAGGAGTGCTTTAAAGGCCTGTGATGCATATTGCTAAAATGCTTCTAAGAGGGTTGTGCTAATTAACACTCCCTAGAGAAATGCAGAAAAGTAAGTTAAGCGAAACTCTTTTAATCATCATTTTCTCTTCTCTCCTGTCTATTAAATTTTTAATGTGTGTTAATTAGATGGGTGAAAAATTTCCTCTCATTTTTGCAACTGCCTCCTTTTTAATTTTTATAAGAGGCTGGAACCCACCTCCCACCCCACATGGGCCTATTAGTCATTTCTATTTCCTCTTCTGTGAAGTGCTTTGTTCGTGTCCTTTACTTGTCTACTGGGGTCTTAACTTTAGTTTTTCTTTCCTTATTTATTTATACAAAATTTTTATATGTGAGCCACCACTGGGTTCTCTTCTCCTTTGCTGGCTTTTTCCTTCCTATCCTCACCCCTGGCAAGAAAGATGTCTTTAAATATCCTGACACATACATAGATTTCTATAAAAATGATCAGTGTAATCGAGACAAAGGGTTTTTTCAGTTAATCATTCCCTTCGTTAAAAAACCCTAAAAGTCAGAAGTCTATACCACAGAACCGTAGGGAAACACAAGCAGTGAGCTCCATACTGTTATTGATTCCCTGTGGGATTCAGGAGGACACTGCCCTGCTCTGGAGTCCAATTTCTCCTGCACTGATCATGGGAGGACACTGACGGAGTTGAAGTCAGGGCTCAGGATAGAACCAGAGAAGTAGAAAGGGGAGGAGAGAGTGTGGCTTCAGAAAGAACACCTCCCCCAAACCAATGAAAACCAACAGGCAAGCAAGCAAACACCATCAACAAGATGCATGCGTACATAAGCTAGGAGCTATCTGCACTGTCTTCTCAACACTAAGTCACTTCATGATTGGCTACTGGCAATTAGTAATTTTTCCAGGAATGAAGCTTGAATATCCTTCCAATCATGATGCCCAAAGCAGCTCCTTTTTGTCCAAGTCAAGCAAAAGCAGCTACTGTTGATTGTTATTTTCTTATGTGACATATATAGATATATGTTATCTCCAGGTTTCTCTAAAGAACTGTGGCTAATTATTTCTATGTATCTGTCTGTCTATCTATCGTCAATCTATTTAACTTGGCCACTACTCCTTAGCCACGACCATTCTTATTAATGTGTTGATCCCAGTGCAATCTTTTCAACCTGGCTTATTGACAGGTCATTCTGTTTTGTTGATGATTTGTTCATAAAGGTATGTGCTTTGAGTGTTTATGCTCCAGATGTGGGGCTATTCAGGTGAAACCAAATGCCATTTGTACAATAGCTCCAAGGAGTGAACCCTGACTCTTGTGAGGGTAACTGGCTGCTGTCACATGGCAGGGCTGGAGTTACTGTTCACTGGACACAGACACCTAAATCTGGATCCGAACTCTGTGGTTACCCTGAGTCAGATGATTCCTACTAAGCCCACCATACAACTTCAAATGTAGCGTTCTTCTGTCAAAATGTATTATCACAAACATGGTGACTTAACACCAATTTTTTACCTTACAGTTTCGTAGGCTAGAAGTTCAACATAGGTCTATCTGGGCTGAAAGCAAGGTGATAGCAAGGCAGTGTCGTTGCTGGAACTGTAGCAGAGAATCTGGTTCCTTGACTTTTTCAGCTTCTGGAGGCTGCTCTCATCGTTTGGCTCATAGCTCCCTTCCCGTGTCTTCAAAGACAGTAATGCTGGGTCCCTCTGACCATTCTTCCACAGTCACATCTCCCTCTGACCACAGCCAGAAAAGGTTCTTCACTCTCAAGTACTCATGGGATTAGATAGAACCCACCTGGATAATCCCAAATGATCTTTCGGTCTCAAAGTCCTTAATCACATTTGCCAAGTTCCTCTGGCCATTTAAGGTAACATATTCAGAGTTCCCTGGAATTAGGATGTGGACATTTTGGGGGAGGAGTGTTTTATTCTTCCTATCTGTCTTAGTTCAAGCTGCTATAACAAAATGCCACAGACTAGATGGCTTATAAGCAATGGGAATTTATTTCTCACAGTTCTGCAGGCTAGAAGTACAACATCAGGGTGCCATTATGCTCAGGTTCTGGTGAGGGTCCTCTTCTGGGTTGTAGACTGCAGACTTCTCGTTGTGTCCTCACATGGCAGTGGGGAGAGAGGGAAGCAACAGGCTCTCTCATGACACTCATAAGGGCACTAATCTTATTCATGGGGGCCCCACCCTTATGACCTCATCTACTTATAACTACCTCCCAAAAGCCCCAGTTCCTAATACCATCATCACACTGGGGGAAAGGTTTTGACATATGGATATGGGAGGGAAACAAACATTCAGTGCATAACACTACTGCAAGAGAACACACCATTAAAAAGAAAAACAGATGCATTCTAAACTTAGGGTGAATTCTTAGTATAAGCTCATCAACTTCCAGTCCTGAGCAAGATTTCCGGTCTCCTAAGATTTTATGTACTCGAGTTTTAAATATGATATAGAAGAAAAAGTATAGGCTTGATTCAAATGCCACTCTGGAACTCTTTTCTGTGTGGCTTTAGAAATGTGGCATCGCCTCCATCAGCTTCCAGTTTTCCTTGGAGCAGGGGAAAGAGCCTGCTTATATAAGCTTACTATGAAGTAGGAGTCTCAAAAATATGAAGCAGCCCCCCACTTATTCCACAGGCTTCCATTCTCCTTCCAGCAACCCTGGACTGTAGGTGAGGCTTCTCCTACATTACTACATACACACTTATGCTCTCCTTAGTTTACCGTAGAAGAGACAGCTTTAGGGACTTGGGTTACCTTAACTCAATGACTAAAATTTACACACACCTTGAAATCCCATTTGTTTACCTGCCTGTCTACCCAGTATCTCAAATCCACCTCAAAATCTCCATGTTCAAAATTAAATTCATTGTCTTCCCCACATTACTTGCCAAAACCTGGTCCTCTTTGGGCATTTCCTATGACAGCTGACAGCCCTAGCAGTCACCTTTAACCCCCACGGGCCACTGACCTCTTAAGAGTGGAATTCTTCCACTTCTCCAACAACCACGTGGTTTGTGCAGCAACCATCCCCTGTTGTCTTTAGTGGTCACCTAGCAGATGTCCTACACTCTCTCTCACTCTTTTCTAACCATTTTGCAGCAAAAAACTAGGATGATCTTTCCAAAATAACCATCTGGTTGTGTCATCCTTTTTGCTTGAAACCACTCAATACGTCTTCACCCTGAGTGGCCATGCTTGGTCTGCTTAGTCCCTGAACTCGTCTTTAGCAAGCATTCCTTCACTCAATACTTTCATCCACTCAGCATTTGTTGTGTAACTCACAGGATGTCCTGTGTTTCCCACTAAGAGAAGGCTTTTGCGTGGGCTCTCCCCTCTGCCTGATAAATGCATCCACTACCCGTATCCTCTGCCAACTCTGTTTATCTAAAGAGCTCATCTGTCCTTCAGGTTTGGAGTCAGATATCTGGCTCTTACTGAAGCCTTTCTTTGCCTCCTAAGCTGGATCAGATTTTGTTGCCTTTACCGCAGTTTGTGACTGTGTTCTCATGCAGGTGAGGGAATCTGTGTGTCTGCTTAGCATTATATTTTCAGCACATAGCACAGGCATGACACATAGTAGGCCCTCAATTACGTGTTAATTATCTGCCTAATAAATGCATGAAATCTATACTTCCAACTAAGGTTGCCCTATTTCAGCTTCACATATATCACTGCACATATATTATTTCAATAGTTTACTGACTGACTTCCCTTTTCCAGGTCTCTCTTTCTCTCTCTCCACAGTGTCACAAGAATGATCTCTCAAATGTGTAACTCTGACGATGCCAGCCCCTTGTTTTTATTTATCTGTTAGTTTGTTTATTTAATCGATATGCCCATTGCCTACTGAGAGAATTCCAACATTCCTTAGCTTTATTTATAGCCCTTCCAAACACAGGCATTTCCTACCTGACTCCCCTCCTCTCTCCTCCACATACCCACAGTTTCAGCCAATCTGAGCTGGTCATTCTTGCTGGGATTTAAGGCTGTACTTGCAGTCTTGCCATCCCCTCTGCTGTCTCAATTGCCCTGCTTTCCAGCTCTGCATTCCTCTGGCTTCCTCATAGCCCAAGCCCTCTAGCCAGCTCCACTAGCAGTCTGCTTTCATCCTGTCCAGTTGGTCATCCTCTCTCCATCCCCCAAACGCTCATGCCTCTCTCCACCACTCACACAGTGCAGCTGGACTAGAGCTGTAACACGCACGTGTCCGGTTCACGCATGTCTTCTTTCAGCCAGTTAATACGTCTTCATTGAGCTTCTATTATACTCTAGGCACTATCGACAAAAGCATGAATAAGACATAATTTCTGCCCTCCAGGAGCTTACACCCTGGTGAGCAAGAGACAGGCAAGTAGTAACTGAATGTAGTCTTCAAAGTATTATGGTCACCCCAAATAATCTATAAACTCCAGAAGAAAAAAAATCATATCCTTGACATCCCTTTCTCTCTCTCTCTCTCCCTCCCTCTCTCTCTCTCTCTCTCTCTCTCTCTCTCTCTCTCTCTCTCTCTATATATATATATATATATATATATATATATATATATATATATATATATGCCTCTCACTGTTGTGGCCTCTCCCGCTGCGGAGCACAGGCTCCGGACGCGCAGGCTCAGCGGCCATGGCTCACGGGCCCAGCCGCTCCGCGGCATGTGGGATCTTCCCGGACCGGGGCACGAACCCGTGTCCCCTGCATCGGCAGGCGGACTCTCAACCACTGCGCCACCAGAGAAGCCCCCACTCACATATATTTTAATGAAAAAGTGTTGTTCCAACAATAATCAAGGCCTCAGGGGCTTGTGGTAGAAAATGTGGCTCTCTGTGTCTAAATGCAAGAAGATGTAGCAAAGACCATAGCATTTTATAAAGTCCTGCATATTAACAGCATTTCTGCATCAGGAATGGAGCCAGATCCAGTCTCTGCAGACCCACCCCGTGTCTGTCATTAAGAGCCAAATGACTACACTCTTTACTCAGAATAATGAGCAGCAGTGCTGTTTGCCATTATAACATATGACAGCCAACTCCATTCAGAGAGGCACTTTGAGAATACAGCCTTAATGCAGTGTTGTCTTAATCAAATACTTCTTTATCGATTGCTTATGGTTAAAAAGAAAATGATAGGTTTGTATAACTGACCCTAAGGAGAAGCGTTAGCTACAGCAGCTTTATTATGTCTTTGTACAAAGTCAACCATGAAGACCCAGATCCTAATGGATGCATTTTTAGAGGAACAGTAACAGCCCCAAAATATGATCAACCAATGTGATTACATATATGCATTTAAAAATATTAAATAACTTTTAAAAGACAAAATGAGAAAAGCTGCTTGCAGCGGAAGTGGGAGATGAGACAATATCTCCATTTCTAGTATTTTCTAAATATATGCCTCCTTGCCTTTGAGTCTCCGGTTCCATCTACCTAGACTGCTCTCTTCACACTGCTCCCCAGGTGCACATAGGGTGTCCTCCGCCACGTCCTCCTCGTGACAGCATCACAGGCTGAGCTCATTACAGTCTGTACGCCCACTAGCTTGTGAACTCAAAGAAGGCAAAGGTTCGGTCTCATCCTCCTTTATGTCCCTACAGTAGGTTGTGAGTGTCTGTCCAGTGAAGGAAGAGTTCATTCCAGTTGGTTAGAACACTAATAACTAAGTGGTAAAAGGAGAGAAAATCTAAACACTTCCCACAATAGACAATGCGATCTCAAAGTAAACTTTGTAAATAAAATACTTGAAGTTATTAATAGAAAACTATAACTAAAACAAACATCACTATAAATAAACATGGTTTTAAAATGATAATGCCAAATGCTGTGGAACTTATAGCAAAACGGGGCTAGATGACCCACAGCAGTAGCTCGACGATATGCATAGAGTTTTATTTATGCTAAGGATGTGACTGGAAATGAGTTAGTAAGTTATGGCCTATCAATCCAATACGGAGTTTCAAAACAATTAAAAGTGATAGTTTTGAAGATGATTCTGCCATGAAACTGTTATGAAATTGTGTGGTTCATAATAAACAAAAGCTGCAGAGAAAACATAAACAGTTTGACTTTGGATGTCACACTAAGGGTGAACCTTTAGCGTGCTTTATTTTTATTTTTATTAGTGTGCTCTACTGCTTCAGCAGCATAAAGGTTGATCATCTTTTCTAGGGCCATGTTCTAAAGTTCCATATTAAAATGCAATATGATCTCTAGCAATTTCATTTTTGTATAACAGTGTGACTCAACACATTCTTTAATTAAATTATGAAAATATCCCTTTCACCTCTTCATACAAATACTGTTTGATATGTTTGTGACTTTACTAGTTTCTTGCATTTATGTAAAAAAAAAAAATTACAGGTCGATTCTAGGTAAAGATGGCAGATTGAAGATATACATATATTTTCTCTCCCCCTCAAAATGCCATTTAAACAACAATATAGTGTTTCTTTTTTTGTTTGTTTTCTGTTTTTTCATTTCCTTTATAGTTTATTACAGGACAATATAGTTTCCTGTGCTATACGGTAGGACCTTGTTGTTCATCTATTTTATATATAGCAGTTTGTATCTATTAGTCCCAAACTCCCAATCCTTCTCTCCCCCACCCAGGGTTTCTTTGAAAGGCATAAATACCAAGAACAGAGAATGAAAGAGGGACATCATCTACAAAACTTTGGGAGCTCAAAAGCAGATGGATAAATAATTACCTTACTAGTACGGAGAAAAATGAATCAAGCTGGTAATAGGGAAAGTTGAGAAGCAACCTAGTTTAGACCATAGAACCCCCGAGTGGATCAGGAACAGATATCACCTCTGAAAGTAAAGGTGAAGACGGTGCTTTCTGGTTTTTTTTTTTTTTTTTGCTCTGACCAGAGACTGATCCCAGGCCCTTGGCAGTAAAAGGGCAGAGTCCTAACCACTGGACCACCAGGGAATTTCCAAAGATGGCACTTTTAAGGAGGAGGACCACTGTTGAATGTGTAGCTGAGAAACATTTTGATTTCCAGATTGCTTCCCTGACTCTGCTGGACAATTTTCTCTCTCCCATGTCAGCATAAGACTGGAGGTTTTATTCTCTACCGAAGATGAAGCAACAATTCTGCTTTGCAATATAAGGAACTTTATAAAATAAATGTGTATATTTGCCTTTTAGAACCATCACCCTGGTGCCTGGAGTGAAGGGTTTGAGGGGTGAGATGGAGGTAGAAGGAAGGGAAACCAGCGAGCCAACTTCTGAAAATTGGTAGGAGATCACTGAGGGGGTGGGCAATGGAGAGAGATTTTTTAGGAAATAGATATCACAGGGCTTCCTAAGTGACTGAATGGAGAGAAGAGGCAGAGAAGAGTAAGTCAAGGATGAGTCTCAGATCTCTGTATTGGATGATTTCTACAGGGCCTCCCTCTGGCTCTGTCTACTCCCCACTCATTGTTTTCATTGTCTCAATATTTCTGTGATAAACCCTGGTTGCTCAAATCTTTGGGGGAAGGCAGTGGAGAAAACCTGCCTCACCTATCATTTCTCCATCCTTCCTCTACTCCAAGCTCTAGAGCAGGAGTGAGTTTTAAGGAAACTGGGGAGAAAAAACAGGCTGACATTTGTGAGACGCTTACAAACCAGGTGGTAGTAACTTAAGATTTCACGTATTGGATGTGTAAATGCAGAATGATGCCCTTTCCTGTGCAAACTAGCCATTCCTACCATGTGCCATCTGGAGAAATGATTCTATTTGTCTTTGCTATTCAAGTGGTTTGGGGAATAACAACTCACTGTAGCATCAAAACTGTCCCAGCATTCTTCTCCATTTAAGGTGCTGATAAATCTTCTTGGATAATATTGCTGAAAAGCAGTGCACGGGGAGAGGGAATAATCAAGCGAATTCTTGCTTTGCTGTGTCTGGGCAACACTTATTTTAAGCGGTGTCTACTGGTATTTGGCAGTAGAATGAGGCACATGTTAATGTCATGCAACCTTTTAAAAAACACCATTTTCTATATTTTTATGTCTTGCTGTAATTGCAGAAGGAATCAAGAAATATAGACATTGACCTTGTCAATGGATAAGTATGGCACCTAGACTCAGTTTAGCCATTACCAAGTTACATGTCTCATTATCCTGTCAAGTTCCTGGAAGCCACATGCAGTTGAGCCTAAAAAAATCCAATAAAATCCTTTTCATTATGGCCAGGGAACAACTGCAGAATATCTGCATGGATAATGCTGCCACATCTTTTTTAGGAGAACAGCTGGTAGCTCAATGGCCTTCTTTCTTAAAAAAAAAAAAAAAAAAGTGCCTCTTGCTCTGAAGTTTCAGCAGGAAACTGCTGCTTCATCATAGAGTCATGTCACATATTCTATGGTGCTAAACTTTGCCGTAGGAGTTGAGAAACAAAAATGAAAGAAAATTGATGCGCTATATGAATTGGCGCCAGTGAACAGAAAGTAATGGGTGCGCATAAAACTCAGCATCTACTGAGAGGGAAGGGTACACAGTCCGTTGACATTCAGAACTTGAACATTAGCACCATTTCAGATGCCTGGAGGAAAGCTAACACTCAGCGGAGGGTTTATTGCTGGTGGTGTGATCTGATCATGGGTTCTTGGTGCAATTTCAGGGGGATGAAGAGTGTAGGAGAATGGACTCACATGAAAAGGCTTGACTCTGAAGGATCAGAAATGTTGTGAGAGATTCTTTAGAAATGAGAAGCAAGAGTCAGCTAGAATACTTTCCACATGGACACAGGCATGAATGTAATAAAATACAACTGTCCTTAACATGTAAGAGGCGAAATAACTCTGTTCCATGAAGGGAGATAGTGCACCACAGTAATTAACGAAAAAGGTATTAATGCAATTTATATACAAAGAGTGCTCATAAATCACTTAGAAAGAACATCCTAATGATACATAAGGAAATGACACAAACACTGAGCATTACACAAGAAGATATACACCCAGAACAAACATGTGAAAGGTTTAGCCTGAATAATACACAAAGTGCTAAGTAGAACAGCCATGAGGTATTATTTTGCATCTTTTATTTTGATAGAAAGCAGTAACACAAAAGATGCACTGGAATGGCCATACTTTTATATTGCTGCTGGTAATAAATTTTTGTAAATCTCTTTTTGGAAGCAAGCTGTCAATAGGTATAAATACATTCCTATCTGGTAAACAACATTCTTGAAATCTTTTCTGGGTTTAATAATCCAAAATGCCGGAGAAGTTGCATATATGGAGATGTTAATCTGTGTGTGCGTGTTTTAAAGTTTAAAGTTGGAGGCAGTCTTACTGTCCAACATGGAGCAGGTTAAATAAATAGTGACATACCCATTGCCTAGATGAATTACTAAACATTCTAATTATGACAACTTCGTAGCAACACAATAGGCATTTATATGTTCAATTAAATGGAAAATAAATAAGAAGACTAATGGGAAATATACTGTGATTATAGACATGAAAAATAATAGCTAACATTTAAATAGTATCTTCATTGCCAGCCACTTTGTTAAGCACTTTGCACTGATTATCCTATTGAATCGTCATAACAGCCCCGCGACGTTAGCATCCCATTTACAGGTACACAAACTTTGACTTGGAGACATTAAGTTACTTGCCTAAATTGACAGAGCTGGTAAGCAGACTTAGATATTCTGGCCTCTGCTCTGGAGTTCTTAAACGATACTCCATACCACTCTTTTCATAAGATCTGGACAAGAATGTGAAAAAATTAAAATAAGCATATTCACCTAGTGGGATTCTCACCCACATTTTTTGATATTAGATTTTCATTTCAATAATACAAATTATTCTCTAAAACCTCTACTTCTGAGGAAAAGGAGATGGATACAAATGACTGCCCTAAATGGACGTAATGAAGGGAAATGGCAACTTGGTCTCATCCAATCTTGCGCAAGTACTGGGGAAAAAGAAGCTCTAACCATTGGCCTCCACCATAGGTTATCTTGGAGAAGCACCCTACATCCTGCAGGATGTGTAGCAGCACCTCTCAGCCTCTATCCATTAAATACCACCAGCACACTCCTTCCAAACTGTGACAACCAAAGATGTCTCCAGATATTTCCAAATGTCCCCTGAGGGGCAAAATCATCCCCGGTTGAGAACCAGTGCCTTAGGTATTCATTTCCTTTCATTTGGCCTCCACGGTCTTCCTGTAGCCTTTTAATATTAATTTGATATTAATATGATTGTCCTAGAGCACTTTTCCTACTGGGAAGAGGGCATCTACCCAGCCAACACAAGGATGACCCTTGGGACAAGGATGTTTTTATTTCTCAATGGAAGTTGACCACTTGAGATATACATGGATCAGTCAGCATGGTGGGGATTTCTCATTTTTAAGTACGTACTCCAGGGACAGCATGGGACATGACACAGTGCTCAGAACCTGGCATCAAGCAGACAGACCATGTCTTCCCATTTACTAGGTTCATTTACCTCTCAACCTTGACTTTATCATCTCTAAATGAAAATAATAATAGTTATTTTGACAAATTGCATTGAGGATTAGAAAAGAGAGTATACATAACCATTAAGAAATTTTAGGATAACCCCAAGGAGTTTATAAGGTGGAGCAGGTGGGTATAGAGACATACACACATAAAGGCAGTGTTGGGTGAGAAGTTCCGTGAGCAATTCCCTCCATGAGAGGTTCCATGAGTATTTTTTTTTTTTTTTTTTAGAATACAAGAGAGCCATTGCTTAATCATAAAAGGAAAAGGTCACCAGAAATACATTATAATTTTGAGTCCATATACACCTAACATTGGAAAAATCAAGATATATAATGTGAAAATTAACAGAATTAACTGGTAATTAAAGTGATAGAAAAACTGATAGAAAAATTTGGATGACTAACAGTAGAATTAAAAACAGAAAATATACCTTCTGAAGCAGCAGATATGGTAAGAGCAAAGTAAATAAATCCCCCACTAAAAGAGCCAGAATTCAAGGCAGCCGCAAAGGAAACAAGATGGCAAACGCAAAGCAAAATGTATGTGTTTTAACTCATGCACAGAAGTTCATCTTTCTTATTAAACGACAGATACTTTGAATGGGCCAAAAACAAAATTGAATTATATCTTAAGCAATATAAATAGACCCTAAACTGAGATTAGATTGGCTTTTTCCTGTAGATGCTTCCTAGCTCCCTGTACCTCTCTCAGTACTGCATTCATCACAGTTTAAGCGATCTTCCACCAAGACTATAGGTTAAGAGAGCATGGATTAGGTCACTGCAATATCCCTAGTACCTGCATGGTGTCTGGTTTACATTAGGCACTCAAAAAATATTTTTTAAAATAATTAAATGGTGCTTCCCTGGTGGCGCAGTGGTTGAGAGTCCGCCTGCCAATGCAGGGGACGCGGGTTCGTGCCCCGGTCCGGGAAGATCCCACATGCCGCGGGGCGGCTGGGCCCGTGAGCCATGGCCGCTGAGCCTGCGCGTCCGGAGGAGCCTGTGCTCCACAACGGGAGAGGCCACAACAGTGAGAGGCCCACGTACCGAAAAAAAAAAAATAATAATAAAAATTAAATGAAGAAATAACTTTTGAATATACAGGGTATGATGAAAACACAGGGGAGAGAATAATGAATTCTGCCTGATTCAGGGCAGAAATACAGTCAAGAAAGTGGCTACATTTGTGTTGCATCTTGAAAAGGAAAAGAATTTCCCTAGGCAGAAATAAATACGAAGGACGTTCCAGGCAAAGGTGAGTACATGCTAAGGCCTGACTGTGAAAAGCCTTGTGTCCCATGTTATATGGCTTGGAATTCAACCTGAAAACCACAGAGGCTCTCACTGAGACGTTTAAAAGTAGAACTGTCATTCTCAAATTCATAAACGTTGCCATGAAGTCTCTGACTACTTTTTAACAAAAACTGTGGTTTAAATATGGAAAAGATCAAGCATATATAAAAGTAGAAGGAAGAGTATAATGAATACCCACCTTATCCATCATTTAGTTTCAAAGTATATTAGCTCTTAGCAATCTTTGCCTCATTTATAACCCTACCCACTTTCCTTATCTTGGGTAATTTTGAAGCAAGTTCCAGACACCAATTTATTTCATCTGTAAATATCTCCTTTTCTCTCTCTAAAAGCAAAAGACTATGATGTCAACACAACCATAATCCTATAATTAAACTTCTCTCTCTCTCTCTCCCCCTGCCCCCCGCTTACCCCAAGGAGTTTATAAGGTAGAGTAGGTGGGTATAGAGACATACAAACAGAAAGGTAGTGTTAGGTGAGAGGTTCCATGAGTATTTCTCTGCTCCAGATTAGATTGGCTTTTCCCAGTAGTTGTTTCCTAGCTCCCTGTACCTGCATCAAAAGAAGTCCATATTTGAGGCATCCCTATATAAAAGTTAATGTTTATTTTATGCCACTGCGTCCAGAGGTACATGGTGAGGAATCACTGATTTTTAAAATGGAGTCAATATGGACTTGAGGTTGGACACAGACATCTCTGCTTGAGAAGGTGTGTCTCTCTTTGTCAAGGACTCTAGCAGTGGATTAATTATGGGAAGGACTTTGCTGAGCCTCCGAAGGTGAAAAGGAGGACAACCAATGATTCATCCCAGCTTTGCTCATGTGAGTTACGGAAGAATATTATTCAGGTTGAACTGTTATAAACAGAGGGAAAGAGGTAGATTGTAAAAAAAAATTAAATTTGAAAGAGACAAACTTACAAGTTCTGTGTGAAGTAGAACTCTACAAACATATTACCTATAATATATAGAGAGAGATATATTTAGAGTATGTAGACAAATACACATAGATAAGTGTGACAAATTTCTCTTTAAAAATCTAGTAGAAAGTTGTAATATTACAGCTCAGAAGCTAGAGAAAGAAAGAAAGAATCTTTATTGGGTACTATCACAGGCAAAATACTTTGCACACTTGATCTTATTTCAATCTTTCCAAAGACCCTATGAGGATTATAGCTGAGGAGAGGAAGGCCCCACGCAGTTAAATAATTTTCCAAAGTTTACTCACAAGAAGCAGGGAGGCTGGAACACAAGGCTAAGTCTGCAACTCTTCATTATTTGCTTCCCCACTCTACCTCCTGACTTTAAAATACATTGATGGTTTCCCCCACTACTGCAATAGATGTGTGTCTCAAATCCAGTTGTTCTCAACAAAGAGCCACAAGACTGAGAATCTGGACCAAGTTTTATTTTTCATTAAATGGAATTATGAGAATAAACAAGAAATACTGCTAACGTAGAATACACTGCACCCTTCTGCTCAGGAATGAGTCAGAAATCCAAGGAAAAACCAAACCAAGCCACAACTAATAACTAGATATTGTTTTGGCTGAAGCAATGATAGAAGGATTACTTACTATTGATGTTCTACTCATGGGGTTGAGGCAGAGCCTGGAGAACTCTTGGATCTTTTATTAGAACAGCAATTATCCCGTACCAGAGACAGAAAGACCTCTTTTGTTTGTAAGACAAACTACTTGGGTTACCTTATCATGTCTCTATCAGGATCTAGGAAGTATAATCTTGATGTAATTGTGAAATGAAGATGTAATTTGAGGATCCTCCATTATGTTGTGGAGTTTCCTCTACATCACTTAAGGTACTTTGTGAACAGTGACTAATTATTTTATAATTGACAGAAATCCTGTCTCCATCTATTCTCTGACAAATTACCCTAGCCAATATATATATTTTAAAACCTTTGGACATAAATCAAATTGATAAAGATATTTTAAATAGAAAAACTGAGCACTCCCCAAATGTTTCTAGATCCTTTCAAAGAATAGAACTGATAAAATATGTCTGTTTTATACGTCATAAGTCTAATTTTACTTGACCTCCTCAGCCTTGTCTTCATGTTCTTTCTTTTATACTGAAAACCCTGCTTCCTGACATAACTAACATTATGACACATTTATTTTTCTGTAACATTTACCAGTCTACATGAGGATGTCCGCTCTACCTTCATATTATTTGACTTGGTAAAAGTCAGTGGCACACGTTCCGATTCTCAAAAGTAAGAGAATCATTCCCAGATGTTTGGGGATGGTCTTTGGACTCAGCAGACCTCAGCACACCCATATGGGACTCCCAGCTCTCCCAGGTCTACTGAGGTTGCACAACTCTTTCCTAATGTGGTTTAGCTGCAGTGAGAGATCAGGCTTCCCTGAAAGACATGGACATCGTCATCGTTGGTCTCCCTGGAAGGGGGCTGAACGAACGACCACAGGCAATGAGAATTCTGACTCACTCGCTGGCTGAAATCACTTAACCTCTCTGAATGTCAGTGTGTTCACCTGTGGGGTTATACCAACCACACACGTTTTTGTGGATTAAATAAAATCTTTAAAGTAAAGCAATTCTGTTAGTGTGGAAGCCAAGTAACTATAGGTGGGAAGTTGCACTTGCCTAGAAATCTTTCTACAATCTGTATCTATATTTTTTAAATGAGTGACTTAACTCTTAACTTTACAGAAGTAACTAGGTTCAAAGCTTCCTGAGCATGGGCACTGTTAATTTTTTGTTCATCCCAGAAATCTCAGGGTCTAGCACATTGACTGGCACAGCACAGGATCTCAAAGTCATAGCTTCTGGGTAAGAAGTAACATCAATCAATCATCAGTTATTTATTGACTGCTTACAATGCACATGTGTGTGGAGCAGATGGGAAGTATATGGCTGCTTTACTGCTCTATTGCAAGCTCTGTGAAAACAGTTAACCCCACCTAACTGGCTCAGCTCTTTCTCTATAGATCTATACTATCCAAAACAGTTTCTGGCATAATATAGATGCTAATAAATATGGATGGAGTGAACGAGTACTTCTATCAAGTGTCTATGAGGGTTGTAGGGAGAAAGCATACATTAAAATTTTGAGAACCACTCACTCCCAATCTGTGGGTCTTGGGGATACAGAGGTGGAAGGCTTTCAAGGGGAACAGAAGGGCTTCACAGAGGAGGTAGGAACCCGTTACTATGATCACAGGAATAGGCTTTTGGGAAGTGGAAAAGAAGCAGGATGGCCATCTCTGAGGGGAACAGCAGGTGCAAACACAGAGAAGTGGGTGCAAGAAGGGCGTGCATGGAGAGAGATGTATAGCAACAGGGCCACTCCACAGCGTTCCTTGGAGGAGCCTGTGTCCTTGATGGAGACCTTACTCTGTTCTGTCCTGGGTTGATGGATGGGACCAGCCATTTACATTCTCTCAATCTCAGCAGTTCTATGACATCCTAGTTGTAGCACTTATCACAGAGGGCCCTGTATATGACAGTGTCTCTAAGATTTTTGAAACATGAAAATTGCCATTTGAAACCCTTAAATTGTTTTCTGTCTCTCAGGCTTAAATTTGCATTTATCATTGTAGAAGAGTGTCTCTTTTTCCATGGAAATCACTTCAAGGATTTCTTAGATACTAAAACGTTAAACAAAGTTCCACCCAAAGACCCTGGAGAAAATGCAAACCTTGACCCACTTGAATGCAGGTGTTTTAGGCAGACAGCAAGCTCTACTAAGCCATGCACCTGACCATTCTGTAGCTCTGGGGAAAGAAATTATGTTTTTATTGTATATATATATCAATTTACTTTAGAGTTATGAGTGTTCTTTGGAATCTATTGCTAGAGATGTAAAATACTGCTGTGAGGACATGTAGGCGCATGCTTAACCTCTTTCCATTGAAACAAAGGCAGTGAAACTCAAATGTACTGGGTTTGATACAACACAACATAATTTAATTTTTTGAGATGCAAAATGTGATGTCATTTAACACCAAATGAAGTACTGAGGTTGCACAATTCTTTCCTAATATGTTTCTAACTCTGAAGGTGACTCTAAGCTCCATGAGGAAAGGCAGCTATGCTGGAGGGAAGAAAAAACTGTTTTCATTTCTCTGGTCCTCACTGCATTCGAGACCTGGATCCCTGAAGAGCAGACGTGCTCAGGATACCGTCTACGGGAGGAGATGGACCGTCCCATCGTTCTAGCCCCACATGGTAGTCACCGGCAAGGGAAGGTGGTGGGCCAGTGCCATTGTTGTCACCTGCACTAGTTAAGAGTATAGATTCTGAAGTCAGATGGGTTGAATTCAAGTTCTGACTTAATCCTTTGCTATTGGCTCAAGGTGGGCAAGTCACTTTACCTCTCCATGCTTCGTTTTTTTTATGTATTAGAATAAGGATAACAATAGCATCTGCCTATACGACGATGGGCGACTGAGATGATACATGCAAGTCTCCCTTACTATGCTCTATTTCTTCTCACTATAGTACGTATCATGTTATAATCTATAGCTTTTTAATTTTAATTTTTTCAACTGAAGTATAGTTGACTTATAGTGTTTCAGGTATACAGCAAAGTGATTCAGTTATACATACATATTCTTTTGCATATTCTTTTCAATTATAAGTTATTATAAGATATTGAGTATAGTTCCCTGTGCTATACAGTAAATCCTTGCTGTTTATCTGTTTTATATATAGTAATCTATCTGTTAATCCCAAATTCCAAATGTATCCCTCCCCCCCTTCCCCTTTGGGAACCATGAGTTTGTTTTCTATGTCTGTGAATCTATTTCTGTTTTGTAAATAAGTTCGTTTGTATCATTATTTTAGATTCCACATATAAGCGGTATCATATGATATATGTCTTTCTCTGTCTGGCTTACTTCACTTAGTATGATAATCTCTAGGTCCATTCATGTTGCTGCAAGTGGCATTATTTCATTCTTTTTATGGCTGAGTAATGGACAAAGAAGACGTGGTATACATACATATATATATATATATACATATAATGGAATATTACTCAGCCATATAATCTATAGTTTTTTAAGCTTTTTTTGGTCTCTTTCTCCCCATGGAAATATAAACACAGTGCAGGGATTTTTGATTAATCACTAGTATAAGATTTTTTGTATCACTCATAGTACAGTGCCCAGCCCCCAGCAGGTGCTTAATAGATGTTTCTTGACTGCATAAAGCACTTAGAGGATGCTCAACAAATGTAAGTGATCATTAGCATTGCTCTTTCTTCCCTTCCGTTACTCAGAGTGTCCAGGAAAGTCTTGTACATGTGAGCCTGGTCTCTGGTGTGTGTGGGACAACACAGAGCAACCTATTTCATGGCTGAGACACAACGGCCCTACCACCTCCACAGTGGCACCGTCCTGCCTGCACCACAGGAGAACCACTGGAAATCACAGAAGCCCCACTATGGAATTCTGTCCAGTTTATAAGCCAGCAAAGTCTGGACATTTATCTTATACAAGGTAAGAGGAAAAAAAAGAAAGCTAATGCTACTTTATTTTTTTTTCTACCAGGGATGTAGAGCTTATCCCACTAGTGTTACGAGGAGAGAAGGTCTACAGTTACTTCTTATCTCCGGTGGCAGATGTTCTGTCTCACCTTTGAGATAACAAGATAATAGATAATGATAATATTAATAATGACAGAAGTGTAGCTGACACGATACTCTACTAAGCCCTTCACGGGCGTTATCACATTTAACCCCAACAAGTCCAAGTTAGGTAGTCATGTGATCATTTTAGATGAGGAAACTGAGGCCCAGGAGGTGCAGTGATGTGAGGGAGGCACAGGAAGAGGAAGCAGACCATGTGTGCGGCTCATAAACACGGTATTACACTGACTCTAAGTCTATGCATGGGTCCAGCTTTTGAAGGCGGGTGATGATGAGGGAAAGGCATGTACATCACTACTTACAGAACAGGGCTTTAGGAGGTGGGGTAAGAGGCCTGAGTGTGGAGACCTGAACACGCCTAGGAAACTAAGGGGCTTTCTAGAAGCGGTGACATTTCCTAGAGACAGCGGGATGGAAGCAACCGTAGTTCATAGGCCAAGAACATGCACACGGGGGAAGTGAAGAGGTTCCACAGGCAGCAGCGTGTCAAATACAGAGATGTGAAAGATGCTGTTGCTCCCAGGGGATGCTGAAATGGACAACTGGTCTTTATTTCGGTCTGGGCTGTCTAAATGTTTATGTGCATAGAAATCATCTTTGAAGCTGGTGAAAAATGCAGTTTCCTGGGACTCATCAGGTCCAAGGACAGAGCTCAGGAGGCTCATTTTAGCAAGAACTCCAAGTCCTCTGATGATATCCTGTGGATCACATTTCGGGAAATGTGGCTATTTATGGCTTTTAGGAAAGGATAAAATAAGGAATGTGGTCAGATCCCTGTTTTATAAAATCCCTCTCATGGGGCATGAAGGATGCCCTAGAAGAGAAGAGCTGAGTCAGGGGAGCTCCTAGAAGGCTGACCCAAGAGTCCAGGTGAGAGAGGCAAGCGCCTGGACCCGCGCAGGGCTGAGGAGGTAGGGGTCTCATGGAAGCAGGCTCAGAGCTACGGGCGGCTTCCCTTGTCTGAGAGTCTTCATTCAGTCAAGTCATGACCACTGGCTGGGGCAGTGGGCAGGAAGGTTGGCATCTGCTAGAAGAAAACTCCATGTCAACAACAGGAATGAAATATGCCCTGGAACAAAAGGCGGCTGACATGCAAACAGGTTAATTCAATCAGCAGTATTTTGAGAAGGAGAGCTGTTCAACTTTCATGACATTTCAACGTTCTGATAACGTTCTGAGATATTTCACAGACACCCTTGATTAACTCAGCAGCAGGCAATGCCAAAGAGGAGGCACCGCATCATCATTTCACAGGAGGAAGTGGGTTGTGTTCATTACTCAATATCTACAGAGAACGTACTATGGTGGTTAGAAACAGTGGCAGGGGCAAAAATGGCTTGGATTCAGCAGGCCCTTTGGGGTGGCAGTGATGGAAGAGAATAACACAATTAACGATGCAACTGGGTTCTGGGTGAGGCCCAGGTACAACTTTACAAGTGTTCAGAGGTAGGAGAGATGGCTCCTGGCTGGGATGATAATCCAAGAGGCTGTGGGTGTTGGAAGAGGGACCTGGTGGTGCACGCAGAGATTAGATAGGGAAGAGGTTTTAGGCTGAGGAAATAGCTTGAGAGCATGGCTAGGGATAGCCAAATGGGGATTGAAGAAATAGGGCACAGAAGCTCACACAAACTGAAGCTTAGGGTGCATAAATGGGTGAAGGATTGGAAAAAACAAGTAAAACAAACTACATTTACTGAGCACTCACCACGTGCTGGGAGTGCTCTAAGCGCCTTGAATGTATTGACTCCGAATCTTATGGGATGGCTCTTAAGCCTGCCAGACAGAAGGGTTGAAGGCCTTGAACACTGGGCTAATAAGCTGGGATTTATTCCTCAGGGTGGCGATCTCAAACTGCTCGGCACTGCCCTCGTGTTCCACGGAGGTGCTCTGGGGCATGAGGAAGGGAATCCAAAGGGCAAAGGCCCCCCACTTCTAAAGTCTAAACTAAAGATGACCTGCTCTCAGAGATTTGATTTTCTAGGCTTCTAAGTAAGGTTTTGCTTGGAGAAAACATTACTCTCATAATTTTTTAAGTCTGTAAATTATTTGTAGTAGTGGAATGTCATGATAAAAGTTGAACACATAAACACAAGATGAATCTAGGAGTATGTGTAGGATGACCTAAAGGGGAAAGTCAGCTTAAAAGTTTTTTAAATAGTCTAGGCAAGAGATACTAGAACCCAGTGCTGGGGCAATGACAGTGGTTATGGATGGGTCTAGAGGGAAGGCATAGGTGGGCTCCAGATGACTTGGAAACTGAGTGGGGAGTGCAGAGAAGGAGGAAAGGGGACAGGATGGCTCTCATGTGAGCAGACCAAGCAGTGTGCAAGGGATGAAAGGAGGAGCTCAGGTCTGGGGGTAATCAAGTTCCGTCTCGTCATGCTTCCCAATCTTCTCTCTGTGCAGAGGAGTCAGCTCTACCACTGGGAAGGACTCTGCGGTTACTCTACACCCAGCATGGCACGTCTCATGAAGTAAGGATTTGATAAATCTGTACTGACTTAATTTCACTATCCCGTGACATCATCTCAAGCTCAAGTTTTAGACAAGGTAGAGACAGAAGGTGCCTTTGTTTTTTTACTTGAAATAGATGGAGGAAATGAGACAAGCTTCCAGGCAGCTCCTGGGGCATGGGTTCATAAGGCAGAGTGATGCATCAGAGAAAGCCATGGCTTTTGCAACTAGAAGGACTTAGTTTCCAATCTTGCCTTGTCCATTTTCAGATGTGCCACTTTGGGAAAGTTTTCTTAACTGTTCAATATCTGTTTTTGCATTTTTTTTTTTAATGAGAGAAATAATATAAGTCCTCCTAAAATGTTCTGGTAATACACCATGATAATTTATGTAATGCTCAGAATACTGCTTGGGTATTCAGTAAGTGAAAATGAAAATATTAACACTGCCACCCCCACCAGACCATTCCAGAAATAGTTCCACTCATACCCCTATCTGTGTCCAAGGTCATACAGATTGACATACCTAAGGAGTATTTGTGTATATGGAAGGCTAACTAGGTAAATTAATGATAACATCCATGATATTCTCTGAAGTGGGTGCAAGGGTGATAAATCCACAATGCCAAGCTGTGGATGAAGGTTACAGTCAGCTCAGTACGGGAAAGAGGTGAAACCCTCACAGGTGAGAGGACCCCACCAAGGGCATCGCATTTTATGACAGGTGCCATGTGGGAGGTCAGAAATCTCAGAGAACTGAGGCCATTTCATAAAGTGCTTTGTCTTTAATTCTCTGCATAAGTATTTAGGATTTTTAGTATACTTCGGATGTGATTTTTTTTCTTCACTTTTGTTTTTTGAAGAAGGGTATATATATCAATATATACGTATATAACTTGATTTTGTAAAAAAAAAAAAAAAAAAAAGAAAAGGTCCAGCTTCTTGAATTAAAAACAGTAATTGTGAAGCACTCAGCGTCAAAGTCAAATACT
Organism: Leucopleurus acutus; assembly: GCF_964270905.1. Lineage (NCBI taxonomy): Eukaryota > Metazoa > Chordata > Mammalia > Artiodactyla > Delphinidae > Leucopleurus > Leucopleurus acutus. Next base: position 20,893,646 of record NC_139162.1, read on the forward strand.
GAGGATTAATACCAATGCCATTTGTAATTTGCATAGACTACAAAGGTAATCAATCTTGCATTGTTTTAACTTCAATGAGTACACAACAGTTGATGACTTTGCCTGGAATCATCTTTTTCAAATGTTATTTTCAATTCAGAAGTGCCTTCCGAATAATACTGGATTTCCCTAACATGGCAATGGTATGCTGCCCGAGGAGGGCAGGTCTGCTGTGGAGATGAAGGGATGCTGCGGAAGCAGGGAGCTCCTGGGCTACCACCAGGTGTTCCACATGAATGATGAGGAAGCAGGCATCTACCGAGGCTGTATTTTCTGTTTCTCCAGGCACAATCAAGGCCTGGCAGCAATCCCGAAGGAGGGCAGATTTAGGATATTAACAGGTCCTTCTTGTAGTTTGTTGAAGCTAGCTTGCATTGGCTTGCAAGATTCAATTGCTGCATATTGAGACATTCTGGGAGCTAGTTGTTGGTAGCCTGAAACAGGACATGAGGGGGCATTTACACCAGGGAAATAGGCAAACTCTACAGTAAGTAGCCAGGAAAGAACTGAAGCCCAGGTCTGCCTAAACACATACCCTCAGGATCAGAGATAATCTTGAGGAGCATTTGTTGTCGGTGAGATGGATCTGAGCAAAGGAGTCCGTTACCAATCTCTGCGCATGCTTGAACTTTCCATTTCTCTCGACTCCTGAACAGAGGAAACAGAGGAAAAGAAAAAGCCGCTCCTCCTTCTTCATCTCACTTAGGGGGAATAAAACCTGCATCATCACACTCAGCTTCCCTCTGAAGGGCAGCTAGGTTCTACCATGGCCATTTTAATGCGTTATTTCTACATTTTGACAGATTTTCTCAGACTATGATCTACCTCTGAAGTGTAATAACATCCCAGATGGCATCTTCAATGAGGTATATGAATGGCCATTAATTCCAAATCAATATGATTACTCAGAGTGAGCTGGGTGTGTGTGCAGAGCGTATCTGTGGGTGTTCCCAACAGCAGGCTTGCATGATTTAGAGAGGAGAGAGTTGGAGATTCTTTGAGGAAGCAGCTGCAGAGTGGGGAAACGGTTAGCAGGATGGGAACGGAAGAATGATGAACGTGAGTTATCTTGTATTCTATGGGATGCACTTAATCCCCAAAGCAGAAACCGAAGAATCATTATTTATTTATTCATTCACTTATTCCTTATCTTTTGTCCAACAAATATTTTTGAGCATTAATGGTACTATGTCATATGCTAAAAAGAGAAAAGTGAAAATGACACAGGTGGTCACTGCCCTGGGGAGTTACCATATGAAGGAGATGGTTATCAAACTAATTATTACACACATAATGATTTAATTTCAACTGTAATAGGTGCTCCAGTGGAAAACAATGTGATGCAACAAGACCAAATAACAGGGGATCCCACCTAGGCCTAGGTAATCAGATCAGACTTCCTGGAGGAAGTGATATTTAGCAGTGATTTGAAGGAAGAGGAGTTGACCAGATGAAGAGAGAAGGGTAAAGAGATCTAGGAAGATAAATGTGGATCAGAAAGTTTCTAGGTATGTTCAGGGAATGGAGAGAGCTGATGTGGCTGGCGTGCAGTGAGAAAAGAGGACCAGAGCAAAAGGCAGGGGGCAATCCTGCCAGACCAGGTGAGTACTTTCTGGTGGGGCATTTATCCTAAGTTCAAATAACTAGAGGTGATGGGTTGAGGGTTTTGTTTTTAAAGTATATCTTGGGCTACTGGGGAAAATTGGAAAGAAACAGGACAGAAACATGAGAAGATCCTGGATCCTTGAACTCACTCTCATCCATTCATTCACAAATTCCTAGACATTCCTTAATGTCTCTACAGCCTGTGCCCACTCTGCCATCCTAAAACATTCTCTAAGAGAGTGATGCACAGAAGTGTAGGCACTGACCAAACGATAGACGGGTATGCAATTCTAGAAAAAGAACTTCTACTGGTTTACCAAATCTTGATTTGCTTTTTCCTTATGCTGCATGACACACAGATGCAGATTTGCAGTGCCTTCCACAGACTGTTCCTGAATTTGTTTCTGTTATGTGTTTGGGGAATTAGGTATGCAATTTTTAGTAAAGACACTTTGCCCTGCTTTCTTCCTCATATGCCCCTCCACTTAAAATATTTCAACTGTGGCCATTTGTTTAGAGAAGCAAAGGGTCTCTACTTACAGAAGGGACAAGTAAGTCTTAGCAGTCCATACGATGCATGTATTCAGTCAACAGACCTGCATCAGTGCTAGATTTGGGGGTCTAATGATGAAAAAGCTGTTCCCTGTCCTTGGGGAGCTCACTGTCTGATGGCCCATTCAATAATCCGATATGCAATGACATAAATGAACTGATAAAGAGATACATGGGATCTTAGGGGAGTAGAGGAAGAAGTCAGGAACTCAGCCTTAGAATCTTTCTGGAAGTACCAAAGCCTGTGCTGAAGTTTAATTCAGGAGTAGGGGTTAGCCATGGGAACAGTGATTGGAGATTAAGGAGGGGACCACTCCAGCCACAAACAGAGGTGTGGAGTCAATAGACCCCCGGTGCCCAAATCTCCACTGCAGCACATGATCAAATGCATTTAACTATGTGCTTTTATATCTGTTCTTTTCCCTGAGAGTGTCAGTTTCAGAAGAGCACAATGCCATTCCCTCCATGGCTGTACTTAGGGGCAATGTCTTATGACAGAAAGAGAGCAATTTGTGGGTCTCGCAGAACTTGATTTGGTTCCCACCTCCCCCACTAGCTGTGTGACCTTGGACAAAGCCCTTTAAACTTTCAGCTTCAGTTTCCTCATCTGTGAAGTTGCGCAGTAAGGTTTGTGGGTGTTCACTTACACGAGGTTCTCTAGGCAAGGTACCAATGGCAAGAAGACACTCAGTGGATGTTGAAATGGATTGAGGTCATTTGATGATATATGATCCAGCTGATATTTATGTTCAGATATTTTTTTCATGTTTCTGGTTGTGTAAGCACAGTCTTAGATTGAAAACAACCTTGTAAGTGATTTAAGCGTGAGAACCAACCTTGAGGCAGTTGCTTCATCTGCAAAATGGAGAAGTCTGTTTAGGTGCCCTTCCGCCTCTGAAACCTGAAAACTCTGGTTCAAATCCAACTCTAGTTGATGAAGCCACATGCTACTTCTTCCAGCAGACGGGTAAATCCATGTGGTCAGGGGACAAGAGGGACGCATTTACCAGGTAACCATTAACTTTTTATTGGGATCTTCAATGTAACATTGGGTACACTGGGTAATTTCCTTTTTTACCATATGTCCTTTGAATATCTATTTTCAATAGCAATGAAACTTTAAAAATTTCTCTCTAAATATTGGATATTGACAGTAATTGCTTGCAAAAAGGGGTTTTAGGTCATTCCGCTAATTGGTTTTACATAATTGATTTGGGAATGTTTTACTAACTTGAATTCTGACACTTGTACCCAGAATGCAATTTATTTCATTGTATCCAGGAACTATCAATTTTAAGGTGTATCATTATTACATGTAATACTAAACAAGAAATGTTTCTGCCAATTAAACTATGACACAGTGATTCCTTATCACTATTTTTAAAAACTCACTGAAAGAACTCTTTGAGACTTACTTAGACATAGATTTTGTCATATGTTAGTCTTGTGCATTTATTTTAAAAAGTAAAATAAATTGGTCAAGGTCTTAATAAAGCTTCTTCATATTCAGAATGAAAAATCTTCAGGGTCACTTTTGAATTCAGAGTTATTGATAGCTGGTCTTTCCCATATCAAGACCACTGGTGATATAGCATTTCTTGAAAGAGGGAACCATTATTGTAATGGGGATTTCCCCCTAAACTACGGATCCTCATTCTGCGACTTTTAATACATATGAACAGGCAATGGCAATTACATCAAGACTCCTGCCTGCCAGACTGACAGCATTCTGATTTCAGAGAAGTTAACATGTGAAAGAAAAAAAAAAGTAAGTCAAAGGTGTCTGAGAATTGCTGAAGAACAGTAAAAATATGGTGTAGAATGTACCTGGGATTCATCAACTGGTCTGGGCTTATTTTAATCACTCTGGACCTAGATGGTTGTACAGTGATGATCCAGGAGCCATATTTTCAACTCCAGGATCAGTATTTCACTTTTTGAAGTTAGAAAAGGTCCATCATGACTGTTTTATTGTTCCTGTTAAAATTCCATTCTGGACCCCAAACTACAGCATCACTTAATGCTGATCAAATTATACCTTGGTGACATGCCCAGTGCCACATGACTCTTCCAAGAAAATGGGAACATTCATTTGGCAATAACAGTAACTACCAGAGTCCACATGATACAAAGGGAAACTTTGTTTCCCCTCTGATTTTATATTTTAACTCATCAATTTTCCCTTTCTATCTCACTTCAAACATTGCTGCACAAACCTCTGGTGGAACTACGTGTGTTAGAAAGGCGTTTGTTTTCCTTACTTTCAGCTCCTACCATCTGTACTTCCCATTATGCACCTGACATAACCAGGTAACTGATATGACCTGCAGAAAGGGGCCTCTGGGAAGAGCCTGGGCATAACATGGCAGCCCCTAAAACTACAGCAATATTTCCCGGTGTCTCCCTGGTGAATTATCATGGTTTCTAACTAGCAAGATAACTATATTCATTATAGCTTGCTCATCTATTCTTCTATATATTCAGCAAAACTTTATGGACCAGACTGTATATAGTTACCTGGGATATAGTGACATAAAGAAATATCCCTGCCTTCCACGAGTTCAGAATCTAGCAATAGAACAAATAAGATAATCAAAGAAGTCAAAGCAGTGCTTTAAGTGCTAACATCAAGGTAAGTACAGGATATTACGAGAGTGGTGAAGGGGGCTGGGCCACTCAGATAATAATAAGAGGGGGAAGGGGATCAGTCCTAAGAGGGGAAATGTAACATGAAATAAACATGTGCACATTCAAAAACAGAACAGGGAGATCCCATGTATGCCTCACCCAGTTCCCCCTATGGTGGCATCTCACATAACCACTGTGCATTATCAAAGCCAGGAAATCAGTATCAGCACAACACAACTACCAACATAGAAAAGGGAACCTTCTTACACTGTTGGTGGCAATGTAAATTGGTTCAACCACTATGGAGAACAGTACGGAGGCTCCTTAAAAAACTAAAACTAGAGCTACCATACGACCCAGCAATCCCACCCCTGGGCATATAGCCGGAGAAAACCATCATCCGAAAGGATACATGCACCCCAGTGTACATTGCAGCACTACTTACAGTAGCCAAGACATGGAAGCAACCTAAATGTCCATTGACAGAAGATATGGTACACATATACAATGGAATATTACAAAGCCATAAAAAGAATGAAATCATGCCATTTGCGGCAACATGGATGGCCCCAGAGATTATCATACTAAGTGAAGTAAATCAGAGAAACACAAATATCATATGATATCACGCATATATGAAACATAATTTAAAAAATGAAACAAATGAACTTACTAACAAAACAGAAACAGACTTACAAATATCGAAACCAAACTTATGGTGACCAAAGGGGAAACATGGTGGGGAGGGATAAATCAGGAGCTTGGGATGCACAAACACACACTACTACCTTTAAGACATATAAACAACTACTGTAGAGCATGGGACCTACTCACACATTTGTGTGAAATGGGCACACAAAACAGCACCTCCCTGGAACGAGGTAAGGCTTTGGGCCTTACCTGGGGATTAGTAGGTGCTCAATGAATGTGGAGTGTGGTTCCACTGAACACTAACATTCTGCTGTGACTTTCACATTCTATATCCTAATGATTGTCCCAATGTTTACTGTTTTCTTTTAAGCTATGGAGCGCCTGAGAGCTTGCAAAATGCTTACACATACATATTTCTTGTTTGTTCTTCTCAATCGTCTTGTCAGACTCCTAAGGATGACTTGCCTGAAGTTACACAAGTAGTAAGTGGCCAGGGCCAGATCTAATCTCCTGTCTAATGATTTCAAATTCCATGTTCTTCCTGCTGTACCCAGCCACCTCCCAGGTACCAAAGGGGTTGTCAAGATTCTGAGGAAGAGAGATGAAATACCTCTGGATAATCTGGGGGCAAAGGAAGGAAAGCTTTCAAGTTCATAACACAGTCCACCCTGGAGTGTGAGTTCATCCCTTCAGGGGAGCACCCAGGAACATATGACAGGCTACTGAGTTCTGTTTTGGTTTATGGGTTTCCTGTGGCATAGAGAGGATATTTTTATCCTTTCTCCTGTTCTCTGACAAGTCGTCTGTTTGGTTGCCCATTAACTGAGGATATATGGTGTGTTTCTCTTTTCTGCTGTAAGCAAGAGTGTTAGAGTGAAAAGGTACCTAGAAAATAGATCTCTTTTTACTTTCTGTTGAGAACGTGTTGTTTCTGGGGTAATTAGTAAACAGCCTGGCAAACGTTATTGGGCAGAGGACAAACAGGGAATACACATAATTATTTCTCCTAGTTAGAGACCAGAAGCTACGTCTGTCCCTTTGGGAAGGGAATATAAAACATCTCTGGTAAACATACCTTGTCAGGTAGCTGTTCTCCACCAGAGAAAAGTGTCCACAGCTCCTGATACTGAAACACTGAGAAACACAGCCAGTCCACCATCATTATTAGCCCCCACCCGGCCCTGTCTTCACACATAAAAGTGTGTTCTCTGCCTCACAGAGTCCGTTACAGCTGGAGCCTAGTATGAATGTGCTCTCGTGTGAGGGGTCAGTGTGGGGTGTGGACTGGAGTGGGATCCTGAATCCTCGACTGCTAATGAGACCCTGGACAAGCTCTCCTAATCCCTCAGGCTCTGTTGCATTCTCATCTATATAATGTGGGTCCCAATGCATATAACTATATTAAAGTGTTAACGTGAGGATCAAATAAGACAAGGTATGTTAAATGCCTAAAACAATAATTTGGCAAATAGTAGGTGCTCAATAAATATCAACCTCAACTCTTTCCTCCTGTGATGTTTCTATTCATTCCCTACAGGCAAGCAGTTAAAAATATATCTATCACACCTTCACGAGCTGATGAAATCTCAGCTGATCACCTACTTAACCCATTTTTGCACGTCTCATGGCCCCAGCCCGGTTGGCGATGAGGTAAAAACTGTCTCTGCCTGCTGACAGCTGGGCTGGTGTCTTGGGAGGGCACTTGGAGACTCTGTCTGGTTACTATGTCTGAAGCATTTGCCCCCCCCCCACCCCCATCGCAGGGTGAATGGGAGCAATTCTCCAGCTAATTTGCCAGTTACATGGAAGAGTGCTTCCCAAATAACAAGGCTGTCGAGATTAAACTGGTAATTACCACATGCAGATTTCCCATTTCCCAAAGTGTTGTTTGTATCCAACACTGACTGGGGGGCTGGGATTTTGAGTGGCCTTTGAGTCAGATTTAAATTGTGGCAGATGTGGATAAACATCGGGACCGGAGAGAAGTTATTAGTGATGACATGGTACTCAGCCATGGGGTGTGGGAAATGTCAGGCAGGGCTGCAGACCTCAGGATGAAGATCCTTTCTTCCCATGGCTAAAGCCCATCACCCTTCCACACCCGGCAAAGACACCTTCCCGGCAAAGCCTGTTTTGAGTTCCTTTCTTCAGCTCAAGCTAGATTAACTGCCCCAGCTCTGTACACCGATGGCATCCACAGGGCTCTCCACCTCCTGTGACAATTCTCGATGAAAGCATGAGTTGTCTGCCTCCACCAACTGGAAATTAACTTGAAATCAAGAATCGTGATCCTTGGGCTTCTCCTGGTACCTGTCACATAGCAGGTGTGGTTCACCGATGGCTGGGAAGGAGGCAAGGAGACGGGAAGGAAGGAAGGGGCCTCTGACAAAGCCCCCCAGTTTCGCTCCTAAGAGCAGGTCTCTTTTGCTCTGCTCTGTGACACACAACTACACTACCAGCCTGCTCCCACCTGTCTCTGTGCCCCACAATTGCCTCTCCATAACTCCCTAAGAGGAAGGCTGCCTGACTCCTTCAGAGGGAGAGTAGATCAGGAACCCTTCCTTCTAAGAGTCTTCTCCTGGGTTCCTTCCCATGTTTCTTGGTTAAAATTAGATTTGGCTGCATGCAAGAGGGAACATCAACAGTGGCTTAACCCAAGAAAGAGCCTTATTTCTCTCCCGAGTGAAAGACGTATGGAGACTGGAGAGTCCAAAATATCATGGTGGCTCCTTCCTTTGGGTCCACAGAGACCGAGGATCCTATATCTCTGCCTATCACATCTTCAAGGTCACTTGGTACTGACGCTGCAGCCGGCAAGGACAAGTTTCAGGCTGGGAGGAGGAGGAAAGGCGAGACAGCCAGTTGGAGGCGTTGCCCAGCTGAGTTGGCTCCTTAAATGCAGATCATTCTACATCACATCTTCATATACCTTTTTGGCCAGAATGTAAGCACATGGCAGTGCCTGACTAAAAGAGAGGTTGGAAAACAAACAGCCACCTTTTTATCCAAGAAGGAAATTATTCCCCCACTGCCAGAAATTGGGGTTTTAATATCAAGCAGTTTAGAGACACTGTACCTTCAGATGGGCAACTGGCAGCCACAGCATCCAGGATAAAAATGAACGAAAAACAATGCAAGTGAAGGGAGCTGTACTTCCCTCCTCTATAAAGATTCAAGCCCCTAAATGCCATTTCTCCTGACAGGCACAATTTAGATGTCTACTCAGGGAGAGAGAAAAAGATGGGGGAAGATGATGCTTCCTTCTCAGTCTCATGGAAACAGCCCAAAGAAATCAAGCAGCGGGAAAGAAGCAAGTATGTATTAACTTCCTCCCTGCCGCAGACACCAGCACACATTTTATCTTATTTAATTCTCACAACAGCCGCAGATTACCTCCATTCTGCATATAGAGAATGGAGTTCAGAGACATTAAGTGACTTGCTCACGGTTGCAGAGGTAGTAAGGGATGAAGCTGAAATTCAAAGTAAATCCCCGTGCAGCTAGCTCCTGCACCTTGTTTAACAGTAACTCTTGACACAAAAGTAAAAGGAGGAGGAAGAAGCATGACAACATCTCCGATTCAGAGAACAAAATGCCCTTGAATTCCGGTTTCACATCGGTATAGAATATTAAATGTTCATACTTCCTTTCATGTACGAGCATTTGTCTGATAGACAACATTTTCTGCATACATGAATTTTGAAAATATTTTACATCTCAACCAAGAGCCTCTCTCTATATTAGTGGTGGAGAGGAGAGAAGAGAGCTGAATGTAAAACTTCTGAAAAAAAAGTCTGAACATGAATGGCCTGCTGGCCATTGACTTCACGAGGATCTGTCCTCTGCTGAAGCAAAGCTAATGCTTATTGCTGTGAGAGTTGGGCGATACTGGGCTTCTAGGATACACAGGCAATTAGGAGAGACAGCACTGGAGCTGCAAAAGGGTAGCTGTCAGTGCAATCCCTTAGGGGTCAAAGGGAACTTAGAGGTCACTGTGGCCAGCCTCCCACACTTGCCAGAATGCTTCCTAATATCATTCATGAGTAATCACCAGCCCCTGAAAGAAGTCATTAAGACGGGAGGCTCGCTGTTTTCCAAGGTCAGGCATTTCAATGACGAACAACCCCTTTAAAATAAAGCCTATGAATGGATACAAAAACAAGATCCATATAAATGCTGTCTACAAGAGACCTATTACGGACCTAGGGACACATACAGACTGAAAGTGAGGGGATGGAAAAAGTTATTCCATGCAAATGGAAATCAGAAGAAAGCTGGAGTAGCAATACTCATATCAGATAAAATAGACTTTAAAATAAACACTGTTACAAGAGATAAGGAGGGACATTACATAATGATAAAATGATCAATCCAAGAAGAAGATATAACAATTATAAATGTTTATGCACCCAACTTATGAGCACCTCAATACATAGGGAAAATGCTAACAACCATGAAAGGAGAAATTGACAGCAACACAATAATAGTAGGGGACTTTAACACCCCACTTACACCAATGGTCAGATCATCCAAACAGAAAATAAATAAGGAAACACAAACTTTAAATGACATAATAGAGCAGATAGATTTAATTGATATTTATGCAACACTCCACCCAGAAGTGGCAGAATACACTTTGTTCTCAAGTGCACACAGAACATTCTCCAGGATAGATCACATCTTGGGTCACAAAACAAGCCTCGGAAAATTTAAGAAAATTGAAATCATATCAACCACCTTTTCTGACCACAACATTATAAGACTGGAAATCAGTAACAAGAAAAAAAAAACTGTAAAAACCACAAATACATAGAGGCTAAACAGTGTGCTACTAAATAACCAAGAGATCACTGAAAGAATCAAAGAAGAAATAAAAAAATACGTAGAAACAAATGACAACAAAAGCACGACGACCCAAAACCTATGGGCCGCAGCAAAAGCAGTTCTGAAAGGGAAGTTTATAGCAATTCAATCTCACCTTAATAAACAAGAAAAATCTCAAACAATCTAACACTACACTTAAAGCATCTAGAGAAAGAAGAACAAAGAAAACCCAAAGTCAGTAGAAGAAAAGAAATCATAAAGATCAGAGCAGAAATACATGAAATAGAAATGAAGAAAACAATAGCAAAGATCAATAAAACTAAAAGCTGGTTCTTTGAGACGATAAACAAAATTGATAAACCCTTAGCCAGACTCATCAAAAAAAAAAGGGAGAGGATGTAAATCAATAAACTTAGAAATGAAAAAGGAGAAATCACAACTGACACTGCAGAAATACAAAGGATTATAAGAGACTGCTACAAACAACCATATGCCAATAAAATGGACAACCACAAAGAAATGGACAAATTCTGGGAAAGGTACAATTTTCCAATACTGAACCAGGAAGAATTAGAAAATATAAACACACCTATTACAAGTAATGAAATTGAAACTGTAATTAAAATCTTCCAACAAACAAAAGTCCAGGACAAGATGGCTTCACAGGCAAATTCTATCAAATATTTAGAGAAGAGCTAACACCTATCCTTTTCAAACTCTTCCAAAAAATTGCAGAGGAAGGAACACTCCCAAACTCATTCTATGAGGCCATCATCACCCTGATACCAAAACCAGACAAAGATGTCACAGAAAAAGAAAACTACAGGCCAATAACACTGATGAACATAGACACAAAAATCCTCAACAAAATACTAGCAAACAGAATCCAACAACACATTAAAAGGATCATACACCATGACCAAGTGGGATTTATCCCAGGGATGCAAGGATTCTTCAATATATGCAAAACAATCAATGTGATACACCACATTAACAAATTAAGGAGTAAAAACCATATGATCATCTCAATAGATGCAGAAACAGCTTTGGACAAAACTCAACACCCATTTATGATAAAAACTGTCCAGAAAATGGCCACAGAGGGAAACTACCTTAACATAATAAAGGCCATATATGACAAACCCACAGCAAGCGTCATACTCAATGGTGAAAAAAGTGAAAGCATCTCCGCTAAGATAAGGAACAAGACAAGGATGTCCACTCTTGCCACTATTATTCAACATAGTTTTGGAAGTCCTAGCCATGGCAATCAGCAAAGAAAATGAAATAAAAGGAATACAAATTGGAAAAGAAGAAGTAAAACTGTCACTGTTTGCTGATGACTTGATACTATGCATAGAAAATCCTAAAGATGCCACCAGAAAACTACTAGAACTAATCAATGAATATGGTAAGGTTGCAGGATACAAATTGATGCACAGATATCTCTGGCATTCCTATACACCAACAACAAAAAATCAGAAAGAGAAATTAAGGAGACACTCCCATTTACCACTGAAACAAAAAGAATAAAATACCTAGGGATAAACCTACCTAATGAGACAAAAGACCTGTATGCAGAAAACTATAAGACACTGATGAAAGTAATTAAAGATGATACAAAGAGAGGGAGAAATATACCATGTTCTTGGATGGGAAGAATTAATATTGTAAAAATTACTATACTACCCAAAGCAATCTACAGATTCAATGCAATCCCTATCAAACTACCAATGGCATTCTTCACAGAATTAGAAAAAAAATTTACAATTCATAATACCCTGGATAGCCAAAGCAATCTTTTTTTTTTAAGCATCTTTATTGGAGTCTAATTGCTTTACAATGGTGTGATAGTTTCTGCTGTATAACAAAGTGAATCAACTATATGTATACATACATCCCCATATCCCCTCCCTATCCCACTCCTCTAGGTGGTCACAAAGCACCGAGCTGATCTCCCTGTGCTATGTAGTAGCTTCCCACTAGCTATCTATTTCACATTTGGTAGTGTATATATGTCAATGCTATTCCTTCACTTCGTCCCAGCTTACCCTTCCACCTCCCCATGTCCTCAGTCCATTCTCTACGTCTGCGTCTTTATTCCTGTCCTGCCCTTAGGTTCATCAGAAACTTTTTTTTGTTTTTAGATTCCATGTATATGTGTTAGCATACGGTATTTGTTTTTCTCTTTCTGAATTACTTCACTCTGTATGACAGACATCCACCTAACTACAAATAACTCAGTTTCATTTCTTTTTATGGCTGTGTAATATTCCATTGTATGTATGTACGACATCTTCTTTATCCATTCATCTGTCGATGGACACTTATGTTGCTTCCATGTCCTGGCTATTATAAATAGTGCTGCAATGAACATTGTGGTACATGTCTCTTTTTGAATTATGGTTTTCTTGGGGTATATTCCCAGTAGTGGGATTGCTGGGTCATGTGGTAGTTCTATTTTTAGTTTTTTAAGGAATCTCCATACTCTTTTCTATACTGGCTCCAATGTAAATCAATTTGAATTCCCACCAACAGTGCAAGAGGGTTCCCTTTTCTCCACACCCTCTCCAGCATTTACTGTTTGTAGATTTTCTGATGATGGCCATTCTGACTGGTGTGAGGTGATACCTCATTGTAGTTTTTTTTGTTGTTTTTTTTTTGCGGTGCATTGGCCTCTCACTATTGTGGCCTCTCCCATTGCGGAGCACAGGCTCCTGACGTGCAGGCTCAGCAGCCATGGCTCACGGGCCCAGCTGCTGCACGGCATGTGGGATCCTCCCAGACCAGGGCATGAACCCACATCCCCTGCATCAGCAGGTGGACCCTCAACCACTGCGCCACTAGGGAAGCCCCCTCATCGTAGTTTTGATATTCATTTCTCTAATGATTAGTGATGTTGAGCATCCTTTCATGTGTTTGCTGGCAATCTGTATATCTTCTTTGGAGAAATGTCTATTTAGGTCTTCTGCCCATTTTTGGATTGGGTTGTTTGTTTTTTTTGATATTGAGCTGCATGAGCTGCTTGTATATTTTGGAGATTAATCCTTTGTCAGTTACTTCATTCGCAAATATTTTCTCCCATTCTGAGGGTTGTCTTTTCATCTTGTTTGTGGTTCCCTTTGCTGTGCAAAGGCTTTTAAGTTTCATTAGGTCCCATTTGTTTATTTATGTTCTTATTTCCATTTCTCTAGGAGGTGGGTCAAAAAGGATCTTGCTGTGATTTATGTCATAGAGTGTTCTGCCTATGTTTTCCTCTAAGAGTTTTATAGTGTCTGGTCTTACATTTAGGTCTTTAATCCATTTGGAGTTTATTTTTGTGTATGGTGTTAGGTAGTGTTCTAATTTCACTCTTTTACATGTAGCTGTCCAGTTTTCCCAGAACCACTTGTTGAAGAGGCTGTCTTTTCTCCATTGCATATTCTTGCCTCCTTTGTCAAAGATAAGGTGACCATATGTGCGTGGGTTTATCTCTGGGCTGTTTATCCTGTTCCACTGATCTATATTTCTATTTTTGTGCCAGTACCATACTGTGGTAGCTTGACAGGGATTGCACTGAATTTGTTGATTGCTTTGGGTAGTATAGTCATTTTCACAGTGTTGATTCTTCCAATCCAAGAACATGGTATATCTCTCCATCTCTTTGTATTGTCTATAATTACTTTCATCAGTGTCTTATAGTTTTCTGCACAGGTCTTTTGTCTCCTTAGGTAGGTTTATTCCTAGGTATTTTACTCTTTTTGTTTCAATGGCGTGTTTCCTTAATTTCTCTTTCAGATTTTTCGTCGTTAGTGCATAGGAGTGCAAGAGATTTCTGTGAATTAACTTTGTATCCTGCTACTTTTCCAAATTCATTGATTAGCTCTAGTAGTTTTCTGGTAGCACCTTTTGGATTCTCTATGTATAGTGTCATGTCATCTGCAAACAGTGACAGTTTTACTTCTTCTTTTCCCATTTGGATTCCTTTTATTTCTTTTTCTTCTCTGATTGCTATGGCTAAAAATTCCAAAACTATGTTAAATAATAGCGATGAGAGTGGACAACCTTGTCTTTTTCATGATCTAAGAGGGAATGGTTTCAGTTTTTCACCATTGAGAACGATGTTGGCTGTGGGTTTGTCATGTATGACCTTTATTATGTTGAGGTAGGTTCCCTCTATGCCTACTTACTGGAGAGTTTTTATCATAAATGGGTGATGAATTTTGTTGAAAGCTGATTCTGCATCAATTGAATTTATCAAATCGTTTTTATCTGTCAATTTGTTAATACGGTATATCACGTTGATTGGTTTGTGTATATTGAAGAATCCTTGCATTCCTGGGATAAACCCCACTTGATCTTGGTGTATGATCCTTTTAATGTGTTGTTGGATTCTGTTTGCTAGTATTTTGTTGAGGATTTTTGCATCTATATTCATCATTGACATTGGCCTGTAGTTTTCTTTTTTTTGACATCTTTGTCTGGTTTTGGTATTAGGGTGATGGTGGCCTCGTAGAATGAATTTGGGAGTGTTCCTTCCTCTGTTATATTTTGGAAGATTTTGAGAAGGGTATTTGTTAGCTCTTCTCTAAATGTTTGATAAAATTCAGTTGTGAAGCCATCTGGTCCTGGGCTTTTGTTTCTTGGAAGATTTTTAATCAGTTTCAATTTCAGTGCTTGTGATTGGTATGTTCATATTTTCTATTTCTTCCTGGTTCAGTCTTGGAAGGTATGCTTTTCTAAGAATTTGTCCATTCCTTGTGGTTGTCCATTTTGTCATATAGTTGCTTGTAGTAATCTCTCATGATCCTCTGTATCTCTGCAGTGTCAGTTGTTACATCTCTTTTTCATTTCTAATTCTGTTGATTTGAGTCTTCTCCCTTTTTTTCTTAGTCTGGCAAATGGTTTATCTAATTGTTTATCTTCTCAAAGAACCAGCTTTTAGTTTTATTGATCTTTGCTATTGTGCCCTTCATTTCTTTCTGATCTGATCGTTATGATTTCTTTCCTTCTGCTAACTTTGGGGTTTTTTTGTTCTTCTTTCTCTAGTTGCTTTAGATGTAGGGTTAGATTGTTTATTTGAGATTTTTCTTGTTTATTGAGGTAGGATTTTATTGCTATAAACTTCCCTCTTAGAACTGCTTTCGCTGCATCCCATAGGTTTTGGGTCATTGTGTTTTCATTGTCATTTGTTTCTAGGTATTTTTTGAGTTCCTCTTTGATTTCTTCAGTAATCTCTTGGTTATTTAGTAGGACATTGTTTAGCCTCCATGTGTTTGTATTTTTTACAGTGTTTTTCCTGTAACTGATATCTAGTCTCATAGTATTGTGGTCAGAAAAGATACTTGATATGATTTCAATTTTCATAAATTTACCAAGGCTTGATTTGTGACCCAAGATATAATCTATCCTGGAGAATGTTCCATGAGCACTTGAGAAAAAAGTGTATTCTGTTGTTTTTGGATGGTATGTCCTATAAATATCAATTAAGTCTATCTTGTCTAATATATCATTTAAGGCTGTGTTTCCTTATTTATTTTCACTTAGGATGATCTGTCCATTGGTGAAAGTGGCATGTTAAAGTCCCTTACTATTACTGTGTTACTGCTGATTTCCCTTTTTATGGCTGTTAGCATTTGCCTTATGTATTGAGGTGTTCCTATATTGTGTGCATAAATATTTACAATTGTTATATCTTCTTCTTGGATCGATCCCTTGATCATTCTGTAGTGTCCTTTGTCTCTTGTAATAGTCTATATTTTAAAGTCTATTTTGTCTGATAAGAGAATTGCTACTCCAGCTTTCTTTTGATTTCCATTTGCATGGAATATCTTTTTCCATCCCCTCACTTTCAGTCTGTATGTGTCCCTAGATCTGAAGTGGATCTCTTGTAGACAGCATATATACAGGTCTTGTTTTTGTGTCTATTCAGCCAGTCTATATCTTCTGATTGGAGCACTTAATCCATTTCCATTTAAGGTAATTATTGATATGCATGTTCCTATCACCATTTTCTTAATTGTTTTGGGTTTGTTTTTGTAGGTCTTTCCTTCTCTTGTGTTTCCTGCCTAGAGAAGTTCCTTTAGCATTTGTTATAAAGCTGGTTTGCTGGTGCTGAATTCTCATAACTTTTGCTTGTCTGTAAAGGTTTTAATTTCTCCATCAAATGTGAATGAGAGCCTTGCTGGGTAGAGTAGTCTTGGTTGTAGGTTTTTCCCTTTCAACACTTTAAATATGTCTTGCCACTACCTTCTGGCTTGCAGAGTTTCTGCTGAAAGACCAGATGTAAACCTTATGGGGATTCCCTTGTATGTTATTTGTTGCTTTTCCCTTGCTGCTTTTAATATTTTTTCTTTGTATTTAATTTTTGACAGTTTGATTAATATGTGTCCTGGCGTGTTTCTCTTTGGGTTTATCTTGTGTGGGACTCTCTGCGCTTCCTGGACTTGATTGACTATTTCCTTTCCCATGTTAGGGAAGTTTTCAACTATCATCTCTTCAAATATTTTCTGAGACCCTTTCTTTTTCTCTTCTTCTTCTGGGACCCCTATAATTTGAATGTTGGTGCATTTAATGTTGTCCCAGAGGTCTCTGAGATTGTCCCTCAATTCTTTTCATTCTTTTTTCTTTATTCTGCTCTGTGGTAGTTATTTCCACTATTTCATCTTCCAGGTAACTTATCCATTCTCCTGCCTCAGTTATTCTGCTATTGATTCCTTCTAGAGAATTTTTAATTTCATTTATTATGTTGTTCATCATTGTTTGTTTGCTGTTTAGTTCTTCTATGTCCTTGTTAAATGTTTCTTGTATTTTCTCCAATCTATTTCCAAGATTTTGGATCATTACTCTACTATCATTACTCTGAATTCTTTTTGAGGTAGACTGCCTATTTCCTCTTCATTTGTTTGGTCTGCTGGGTTTTTACCTTGCTCCTTCATCTGTTGCATATTTCTCTGTCTTCTCATTTTGTTTAACTTACTGTGTTTGGGGTCTCTTTTTCGCAGGCTGCACGTTCATAGTTCTCATTGTTTTTGGTGTCTGCCCCCAGTGGGTAAGGTTGGTTCTCTGGCTTGTGTAGGCTTCCTGGTGGAGGGGACTGGTTCCTGCGTTCTGGTGGGTGGGGCTGGATCTTGTCTGTCTGGTGGGCACGGCCACGTCCGGTGCTGTGTTTTGGGGTGTCTGTGACCTTAGTATGATTTTAAGCAACGTCTCTGCTAACGGGTGGGGTTGTGTTCCTGTCTTGCTAGTTGATTGGCATGGGGCATTCAGCACTGGAGTTTGCTGGCCGTTGGATGGAGCTGGGTCTTAGCGTTGAGATGCAGATCTCTGGGAGAGCTCTGGACGATTGATATTGCATGGGGCCAGGGGGTTCCCTAGTGGTCCAATGTCCTGAACTTGGCTCTCCCACCTCAGAGGCTCCAGCCTGATAGCCTGCCTGAGCATCAAGACCCTTTCAGCCACAGAGCAGGTAGGAGACAGCTAAATATGCAAGTATTTCAATGGCTTCTTAAGCGATGGGGAAGATGTGATGCATGAAGGACACCAACTCAAGTCTCACAGCTTAGTTCTGTGATCTTGGACCAGGCAGTTAGCTTCTTTGTGCCTCAGATTTCATTTCGTGCAGCACCTCCTCACCCCAGAGGCCCAGTCATGTGTAAGGGAAGGGCTGTCGCTCACAGGCTGTGCGGGGATGAAGCCTGGGAAGCTGGCATAGGACCGCCACAGCAATTTGAGAAAGAAAAATGGAGTTGGAGGAATCAGGCTCCCTGACTTCAAACTATACCACTAAAGCTACAGTAATCAAGACAGTATGGTACTGGCACAAAAACAGAAATATAGATCAATGGTACAGAACAGAATGCCCAGAGATAAACCCACACACATATGGTCACCTAATTTACAACAAAGGAGGCAAGAACATACAATGAAGAAAGACAGCCTCTTAAATAAGTGGTGCTGGAAAAATTGGACAGGTACATGAAAAAGAATGAAATTAGAATACTACCTACTACCATACACAAAAATAAAGTCCAAATGGATTAAAGAGCTAAATGTAAGACCAGACACTATAAAACTCTTAGAGGAAAACATAGGAAAAACACTCTTTGACATAAACCACAGCAAGATCTTTGTTGACCCACCTCCTAGAGTAATGGAAATAAAAATAAAAATAAACAAATGGGACTTAATTAAACTTAAAAGCTTTTGCATAGCAAATGAAACCATAAACAAGACAGAAAGACAACCCTCAGAGTGGGAGAAAATATTTGCAAATGAAAGAACAGACAACAGATTAATCTCCAAAATATACAAACAGCTCATGCAGCTCAATATCAAAAAAATAAACAATTAAAAAATGGGTGGAAGACCTAAATAGACATTTCCCCAAGAAAGACATACAGATGGTCAAGAGGCACATGAAAAGATGCTCAACATCACTAATTATTAGAGAAATGTAAATCAAACCTACAATGAGGTATCACGTCATGCCGGTCAGAATGGCCATCATCAAAAAATCTAGAAACAATAAACGCTGGAAAGGGTGTGGTGAAACGCGAACCTTCATGCACTGTTGGTGGGAATGTAAATTAATACAACCACTATGGAAAACAGTAAGGAGGTTCCTTAAAAAACTAAAAAGAGAACTACCATATGACCCAACAATCCCACTACTGGGCATATACCCTGAGAAAACCATAATTCAAACAGAGACATGCACCACAATGTTCACTGCAGCACTATTTACAATAGCCAGGACATGGAAACAACCTAAATGTCCATCGACAGATGAATGGATAAAGAAGATGTGGCACATATATAGAATGGAATATTAGCTGGTTGGTGGGAAGCAGCTGCATAGCACAGGGAGATCATGTTGATGCTTTGCGATGACCTAGAGGGGTGGGATAGGGAGAATGGGAGGGAGGCTCAAGAGGGAGGGGTTATGGGGACATATGTATGCATATGGCTGATTCACTGTGGTGTACAACAGAAACTAACACAGTATTGTGAAGCAGTTATACTCCAATAAAGATCTATTAAAAAAAATAAACTTTGCAAAAGAAATAAATAAAGACAACGATATGGGGAAGAAAAATAAATAAAATAAAATAAAGCCCAAATCCACACTCCTGAGGATAACAGCAAAGAAGTATTGAGGGTCTCCCACATACCGTGCTTTCATATAAATTATCTTCAATAGTCCTAACATTGTGCCTATAAGCCTGTGAGGGAGGTAGAGATTATCTTTTTAATTTGTAACTGAGCTGAGAGTCTGGGAGTGCAGGACTCTACAGAAACCACACAGCTGAGATGATCAGCCAGGCCACCTGGCTTCGAAGTGGATGTTCTTTCCTCGCATGGTCACTGCATCCTTGCTCTTGATCCTTGTTCTTAACCTTTGATCCATACTTCACTGGCTCTGGCCGGCTGGATGTTAACGGTACCATCATCTCTTCCACATGGTACCCAATTTGCAGACCATTCATGATTTATTCGACCTTTGCAGAATACCAGTCAACTTTTTCAATGGTTTTCCTGACCATGGCTCCCCAAACTGAGCAGACTCTGCTGGTTGTGGTCGGAATGGGATGAGTTTGCACTCTTTGCATTTGAAGACCCACATGTCCTTTCTGCTGAGCCTGTTCTCCAGTTGATTTCAACCACAAATGCTCTGGAGAAGCTGGGTCACTCCAGTTAACCCATCACAACTGTGGACTCAACTGACAAATCCAAGTTAAATGCCCAAACCCTGTTTGCCTAGAACTCAGTCTCATGGAATTGATGCTCAACACTCAGGCCTTTACCTGCACTCCCACCACTGTGAACCATCCTTCAAAACTGTCGCCACCTTGTCTTTAAGACATTTCCTTTCTAGGAGGCAACAGGACATACAAAGAGGGCACCAGTGTTGAGGTCCAGTTATTTATGCTGCATAACAAACCATCATCCACACTTAGTAGCTTGAAACAACAATAATCATTTATTTTGTTCCTGAATATGCCATTTGGGCAGGCCACAGGAGAAACCAGTGCCTCCAGTGGGGCACATTTCAACAAGGGATTGGAGAATCCACTTTCAGGACAGCTCGCTCACATGGCTGGCAAGGTGGTGCTGTTAGCTGAGAGCCCTGCTGGGACTGCAGGTCAGGGCCAGGGGTGCTGGTTTCTTGCAACCTGTGTCTCTCCACAAGCTTCGTTGGCTTAGTCACAGCATGGTAGCTGGTTTCCAAGAGACAGTGTCCCAAAGGAACCAGACAGAAGCTGCAGGGTCTTTCCTAACCAAGCCTGGGAAGTTGTGTAGCATCACTTCCACCATACTCCATGGACTGACAGGTCACTAAGCTTGACCCAGATTCAAGCGGATAGGCCCCCATCTATCAATACGAAGTGTGTCAAAAAACTTGTGGCCTACAGACCAACCTAGGAAGGTGGTCAGCTCTAATATGTACTTTTGTATGATATGGAGCAAGTTACTTTACTACCCTAAACCTTCCTTTCCCCTTTCTTTGGTGAAAAAGAGTAGAATCTGTGAAGAGGTACAACCATACCCTTCTCAGACATGCGAGTTGGCTTGTTCCTCTCCACTCTGTTTCATGTTATTATTCAATTCATGTTATCTGAATAAATCAGTTCATCTGAAAGGATGAGTTCATCCTCTCCAGTGTCTCCCAAATTTTTAATAAAACTTTCAGGCAAGTCAGAGCGCTGGAGCACACCATTGGAGGCCTCTCTAGACTGGCCAAGCCACACTCTTCCGAGGCGGGTTACTCAGCCCATGGAACTAGGCAAGTCCTAGCCAGCCTCTGGGAGTTTGTGTAGTCTTCTTAATTATCCTCTTCCAGATGTGCCATACCCCAGGAAGTAGTGATGAATGACGGGACAGGCAAACGAACAATGGAACCAACATAGACAAGCACATCCAACACTAGTTTCATGCTGATGCATTCAAATCAATTCAAGATGCAGGTTAATAATTCATTTTCTGATTAGTCAAATTAGGTGAGCTTAGCTAGGAAGATTTGTTTTCGAGAAAAAGTTTTGAAAATCCTGAAAAAAATTATTTGAAAATCCTGAACAAAGGGTACTTTTTTTTTTCTTTTGCAGTACGCGGGCCTCTCACCGTTGTGGCCTCTCCCGTTGCGGAGCACAGGCTCCGGACGCGCAGGCTCAGCAGCCATGGCTCACGGGCCCAGCCGCTCCACGGCATGTGGGATCTTCCCGGACCGGGGCACGAACCCGCGTCCCCTGCATCGGCAGGCGGACTCTCAACCACTGCGCCACCAGGGCAGCCCCAAAGGGTATGTTTTTTAAACAAAAAATTATATTGGAATTTTCTGGGGCAGCACAATTTGGTCCCAAGTTAACTTCGTAACACCTAGCCTTACCCCAGTGGAAGTGATTACTATGGAGAACTCTCTCGTAAAATATCTGCAAAAAATCCACTTTCCTTTGTCTGTTGATATCTTGACATCATATCATTTGATTCTTGGAGGACTTAAAGTGGTTAGAAATCTTCAAGGAATTATTTCATATATTTGACTAAAACTGTTAATTATTGCATTCTGTTGTGAAGGCATGAACCAGGGAAAAGATAAAAGCATCTTTCACATTTAATGTCCCAATTAATTAATTTTTACTTATAAAATTAGAGCCTTTGCCAAGGCTTCTGGAAGCATTCTAAAAGATTGATGTCGTAAAGATAAGAATTTAACTGGGTCAAGCCCAACCATCAGATTATTCTTAATTAGGAATGAATCTCTCTATAATTTCTATAAAATTGGCTGAGTAACAGATGACACACCAAATTACTAATGTAATTCAAGGGGTATATGAGTTGAAAATGGGCTGCTCCTTTTTGCCAATTTCATCAACGGCGCTCTCCACCCTGATTCATTCTGCAGGTTGCTGTTTATTTTCCAAGTTCAGAAAAATGTCATTTTTAAGTATACATCGTGCCCAGGACGTGTAGCCCTGCCCCTCCCCCCATGCCTACTCCCAGTATTGAATGTAAAATCTTGGCCTGGATAGGAAAACATGTGCTTGTGTCAGAAGCAGCATCATTTTAAAAAGGTCACATTTGAAATTGTTCAGTAAGTCAGCTTGGAAAATGTGAGCTGTGTGCTATGGTGTTTAAGAATCAGAAAGTTTGGTCCCTCCAGGCAATTCCAGATATTGACAAGGAAGGTAACTTTCATCAGAAAAAAGGGAGAGAGGATGTTTGAGAGATTTGAAATATGTCATAGCATCATGGATGAATCTCGTAAATGTAATGTTGAGAATACATACCATTTTATTCCATTTATATGAAGTCCAATAACAGGTAAAAATTAGGCTCTGAAAATAAAGGTAAAAATAGTAGTTACAGGGACTTTCCTGGTGGTGCAGTGGTTAAGAATCCGCCTGCCAATGCAGGGGACAGTGGGCTGGGAAGATCCTAAATGCCGAAACGCAACTAAGCATGTGCACCACAACTACTGAGCCTGCGCTCTAGAGCCCGCATGCCACAACTACTGAAGCCCGTGTGCCTAGAGCCCGTGCTCCACAACAACAGAAGCTACTGCAATGAGACGCCCACGCACCGGAACGAAGAGTGGCCCCCATTCACCGTAACTAGAGAAAGCCCGCGGGCAGCAATGAAGAGCCAACCCGGCCAAAAATAAAAATAAATAAATAAATTTATTTTAAAAAATCAGTGGTTACCTATGAGGTGGATATTACTGGAAAAAGGCATAAAGAAACTTTCTGGATTGATGGAAATGTTCTATGTCTTAATCTGGGTGGTGGTTAAACATATGCACACACATAATTTTACATATATATGTAAAATTTAGGTTTGTGCATTTTGCTTCATATGAACTACACATCAATACAATCACACACAGATACAAAGACTCAGTATGATAATAACAGTATCTATGTCATACAATCCTAAATATGGTGGCTCGAATTTCCAATCTTAGAATAAGTATCGTCTCTACTAGGTCATGTTTGTCAAAGTGTGTTCCCTAGATTTCTGCATCAGAACCAGCTGGAGTTTTTGTTAAAAATACAGATTCCTGGACTTACACTAGTCCAGCTTACATACACACAATCAGTGGAAATGGGGTTTGAGAAATCTGTCTTTCAGTAAACTTCCCATACAATCCTCATTTCTCCTAAAAGAAAAAACTTGCCAAAATGTATTTTGGAGAAGTGATCTATGAACCAGTAACTCTGCATTTCTTGCTAGCACAGATGGGCTTATCCAAATTATCACTGGATTCCGAAGAGCCTCCCTTCAGGATCAGTGCATAAACGCGGGATAAGGAGTTATGAGCCCTTTTACTGAGCACTTGCCATGCGTCTTTATTTACATTATCTCTTTTAATTTTCACAACTATGATGTGAGACTTAGATTAACATCATCCCATATTCAAGAGGTGCTAACTGAGGTTATACTGGATAAGTCAGTGACCCTCAGGGTCACTACACCCAGAAAGGAGTCACCAAGATGGGATGGCTCCTTAGCTCAGACTTTTAGCCACTATACTTCCCCAAATACATGAAGCTCACAGTGTTCTAATCCTTCAGCTGGGAAGGTCCAGGGCAAGACAGGTCTCAGACTAAAGAGGACTCGTTCTGAGCCTTAGAGGACGGGTGGGATTCTAATGGTTAATAACGGGCTAAGACATACACTCAAATGAGAAGGGAAAGCTGACACCCCTTGATCAATTCTGTAGGAGACAAGTTTCAAGAATGATTGGATGAGTCCTGGATTTTCAAAGGAAAGAATGAATTACAAACATGGATCCGGAGGCTGGGGCAGAATGGGGAGGGTCTTGAATGTCAAGGTACCAGGTTGGCCTTTCCCTCTAGGTTATAAGAAAATAATGAAGGTTACTGAGCAGGGGTCTTACAAGATGACCCCAGACACCAGCGAGGTCACTCTGAGGGCAGCACCAGGAATGAACTGATGAACCATTGCCCATGAACACTCACGCTCCCCTCTTCTTTCCTGTAGAATCTCTTCCTCTTTTTCTTAATCTCTCTCTTTTCTTTTCAGTTTTTGGGCCAGACCTTCATTCAGCAATATGATTAGTTTAATCTTTGCAGAGTAAAAGTTTTTACTGCTTGACTAAATCCTACTTTACAGAAAGCACATTCAGCCATTCAACTATGCATTGAATTGATGTATGCATATTGCATATAATTTGTTTCCATACCTTTCTCTTTATATAAAGCTTACTTTTTGTTATGTACTTTTAAGGCTATCTATAATTATGTTTAGATCTTTAGGTAGGTGAGGTTAGCCCATTTTATGATATATAAATGAGTTTAGTCATTCATACATTCATTTCACTTTAAAATGGCAAATATCTGAAAGGGGCGATGGAAAACCGACATTGATTTGGAGTTAGCTAGGGCACATTTAATTTTGCCAAAGCTCAGGTCAAATTTAGAATCTCTTACACTGCTGAATTGTAATGTTGCACCTCAAGAGTGTGACAGGCCACACAGAGCTCAGGTAAAAGAGAGAGCACTTCTTGGAAAGAATTATCTCCCATGCTAAAGGAGTGACCTATGCAAAATCTGTAATTGTAAAATTTGACCTTATGAATCACACAGCATCATGGCCACTGGGAACACGCGCTCTTGCTTATGCCTGCCTCTGTCCGAATATCTTTTTTTCTTTTAATCTTTCTCAGTCAAATAAATTTCAGCTCTGTCTGTACCATGTTTCTGTTAAATGCAGATGAAATTTTTGTTCAGTTGTAAACTGAGTACAGCATGTGGACCTCAGCATGCACAGATTTCTACTCTGCTCTGTTTTCACAAGAACTCTTTATTTCTGGAAATCACCTTCATAAACAATGTGGGAAAATTACACAACTAAGCCTGACTTAGCTGGTTATTTCTCATGACCACGTTTCTCCAGGCTGAGGTTAGGATAACTACAGCTCTTGCCCCATCAGTCCAGTCTACTGAGCCCATTACTAGTCACAAGATTTGCAGTAGGAATAATAAATAATTATCTCTTGCATACGGGGCTGGATTCCTTACACACATTTTCTTCTGTAGTCACCCAGAACTTTTGGATTATTTCTGTTTTAAAATGGAAGAAAATGAGGCTGAGATACTTGAGTGACACCTGAGTGCGGAATAGGAAAAGAGAATCGTGCACCCGTGGAAATTAAGAACGGTGAGACAAAAATGAGTGAAAACTGAAAAAGCAGCTACAAGATCCAGACAAATGCAAACACAGGAGCCAAGATGACAGAGTGGAATAAAACTGAAAAATATTGGAGTTTATTATAGAAATCTGAATATGGAAAATAGTCATAACTTCGGTAATAACCGTAACCATTACCTCTAGGACTTCCCTGCCAGGTGTCAAGCAAGGAACTATGTTTGGGGTGTGACAAGGCAAAAAGGCAATTTACTCACTGCCCTTGTGGAGTTTACAGCCTCCGGGGAAACAGTACTAAAAAAATGGCTGTCAGTCAATTTTAAACACTTGACTGTGCCTTGAAGACAGCCCAAAAGGAAACAAGAGCCAGTGGCAACAAGCCTGCTTGCAAAAACTCTGAGTGGGCAGCCCCCCTCCTTCTCCCCATGTTTCGCCTCCACCGGTCATGGGTTGTCCAGAACTCACATTAGCTCCCACGCTCATAAGAAAACTTACCCCGGAGTATCTATTAAGCATCTCTTCTAAATGCACAATGGCTACAACGTTTGATCTTTGCTCCTTTGAAACTAACTTTTGCCAAATCTCTAGCTTCAGCTTGAGGACACTCAGTACCCCAGCTGGTGAGCAGCTGAGCTAGAATTCAAATTCCTTTCTTCAGAACCCTTATCTGTCCTGTGCCTCCCCCAGGACATTGAGTAGGAAGCGCATTTACATCTCCTGTCTATCTCAGTTCTAGATACTTTAAGAAAGGCAGCTTTTTCCCATCCAAGTAGTCACCTCTCCAGTTTTGTACACAGCTGTATTTATTTTAATAGGCAGATAAATAAATAAATAAATGAATGAATAAATAAGCAAAACTGCAAAAATCACATTCATGGAAACATTTTTGCATCTTAGAAAAATAAGTGGTTTGGTGAACTTGGCCCCAAGGGCTGGAAATAAGTAGTTGCTCAACTACAATTAAGCAGCCCTGGAAGAGAAGTTTGGCTTTTGACTCAGGAATGCGATTTAGCTTTGGGAGTTTCCCAAAGTGCTTTATACCAACGTTGCAGCATTAGTCATTTCAGTAAGATCTCCGTGTAATGCCTAGAAGTTTTGCTTTGATACTTGAAATTGAAGACCCAGACGCTCTAAGTGGAAATAAGTATTTCTGCTTTCAGAGGTGGTCCTTAAACTCTGATCAGTTATTGCATTTTATCAACACGGACTTCAGAGCAAAAGGGATAACGTGTGCAGAGGGATAGGTAGGCAGCAGGTCTGTTAAGACAGATTCTGCCTACAGTTCTTCGGGCCGGGAGAAGTATCTCAAGTGTCGTAAAGATCATGATGAACTCTGACTTCAGAATGACTTGGGTTCAAATCTCTGCCTGAACCTTACTAGCTGTGTGATATCAGACAAGCAACTTGACATCTTCAAGTCTCACCTGACATAAAATGCCGATAACAGTACAGATGCCATGACATCGCCTGTGTTGAGTAATTAGAACAGAGGAGCACACGTTAGGGAAATGATTACATACCCAGACTTCTTCATTATTAGTTCTGATATCAGTACTACCTGCTCTCAGCCCCCAAGCTAGGACAGTGGTTGGCGGAGAGCAGGAAGGAATACATTGGACAGGTAAGATCTTTTTCTGAAGAAGATCCTTTTCGGACGCTACTGACATTCTCCCAGTAAGTACCTTAGATGAGTATGCCAGAAACAGGTCAAAATGAGCACCTCCGTGGGGAGTCAAGGACATCACCCCACTCCCAGTGCTATCACTGGGTACATAATTTAGGGTAAGTCACCTGGACCATCTGGGTGTCAGTTTCATGAAACAGAAATGGTGGCAGTGGGGGGAGCAGGATGTAGCCAAAAGAAACCTCAAAGTTTTCTCGGGTTTCACTTTCAGTAATTAATAGAACAGGACCCGAGGCTGTTTATGCCTTCCGGAGGCTGATTCTCAGCATAGACATCGATCCAGGAAAATAACAAATAAATAAAATTAACGAAATAAATAAATATCCCAGACTGTTGCACAATGTACTGTTTTCACAAAGAATAAATTGGTGTTTCAGTGGATTGGCAGAGTGGGATGTTCCTTGTTCCTTTTATGGAAAAAACATGGTTTTAAGGGGCATACGTAGATGGTCTTTGTTAAACATGTATGTTTGTATTTTCATTTAAATGTAAACGCAGCTGTGAGTCTTAGCAAACCCCCCCCCACACCCCACAGCCTTTGCAGGGAAGCCCCAGGAACAGTGAGCTCTTCAAGTTGAAATTCCTTCTTAAATTATTTTTTAAGTCTCTCAAGATCATCTTGCTAATTCATTTCTTTTATATTTCAAACATCTTTTTTTTCCCCCTGCGAAGTGGAAGAAAGCACCAACACTGGTGGAAGAATTTTCATTGTCAAGACAACACGATGTGCTGTTAACTGCGGAGACATCTGTGCAACTTACATAGAGATATAAATATATTAATTTGGGTATTGCTGCTTTCAGAGCAAATATTGCATTGTCACAAATACCGTACCCTCAAGCCAAGGTACGTATTAATGGCTTCATTATTAAGATTTTGTAACTGTTTCAGAACTGTATATCCATCAGTTATGATAATTTTATAAAATAAAACCACAACTATTAATAAAAGTTTTCAGTTCAATACAGCATCAACAATAATCAGATTTTATAATGCTTACGAAGTTGGGAAACAGTATTTTTAAAATGTAAGAAAATATTCCCTAATTCAAAATATTCGCCTGAATTTTCAGGTGTTAGCCTGGACAGTACATTTCTCCTACTCCCCTCCCCACCAAAACGCATCACTTCTCATTGTCTACAGAATAAAGCGCATGCCTTCTTAGCCTGGCACTCAAGAGCCGTACCCTCCTGCTCTGTATGAACTTTGAACTGCTTTCCCAACACGCCCCTTGGTGAACACTCATCCTTCAGGACAAGCACATCCGCAGGTCCTGCTGCCTCTCTGACATCACACTGTCTTTATTTAAGGCAGCTCTCAATTGACATGCCCTTCCTTTCACTTAACTTTTCTCAAACAGCCAAATTAAATTTTGGTTGGACTTTAAGCTCTTTCCTCCCTGTCTTGCACAGACTAGGTTCTTAGTATTATTATATCTATGATGAAAGACTGCATAAAACAAATTTGTTTCTGGTGCCTCTACAAGAGCTATAGATTTCATAGCTCTAAGGTAGGCAAAAAAAAAAAAAAGAAGTTTTAGAAATTAAAGAATATTAAAGCTCATTAGGGAAATTTTGCCAAAAGGAAATCTGGAGACGAGACAGGCCTGCTTTATGCCAGGAAATTGTTTTTCTTTTTAATCAAGTGTACAGCCATTTATATAGTTATTAAGCAGCCAGATTGTTTAAAGGGAGTTGGCTGGCCCCCTTCAGGTTAAAGGCCCTTGATCGTAATACATGCATCACAGGTTGAACAACGTTGAACTAGGTTCACAGAACGAAACACTGACCTATTTTCTTTTCTAAATTGCAGAGGAGCCAGTCTTTCCACTTCTTCCCTTCTCTCTCCAGTCAGTCTCTTAGTCTTACTTGCCAAGATTACACAGAGAACCACAGCAATCCTACACACCAAATATTCCTGGGCTTCAACGTAAGAATTTCAAAGTGCACTATTAAGGCAAAGGGAAAATCGAATCTCATTAACAGGATTAACTTCTGAACAACAAGTCTCAAAAATCCATTAGAAATAGAAGTAACGGTGTCAGCAATAGGACTCGGAGAAATCATTTAATTAAAACTCCTTTATTTTAAAAAGCTGATTACTTATATGTTCTGGTGGCTCTTAGCATTAAAACCTGGCCGAGTGGATACTCCTCAGTGGGCCACAATCACTCATAGTCTGTTTGCTGAAGACTGCTTCTTAAAGTCACATAACGGATACTCTGTCTGTCTCGCCCTAGCAAGTTGATTTATCCTCTGAAGAAAACACATATAAAGACCATGCACCCAAGAGGAGGAAATTAATGCCATAAACCTGTCATGAAACATTTCAAGTCAAAATAAGTCTGGTGAAGCTGGAGTCCCTTATAGTGGATGATGGAAACTGTGTGTTACAAAACCAAGTCCTCCAACTTCTTCAAAAGAAAATGCCTAAATCTTTCGGAGAAAGAAATGCTTTCTTTTTTGTTCATTTCCATAATTTCCATCCTTCCAATTGAATTTAAGGGAATTCACTTGTTCATTCATTTTTCACTTAAGAAAAACATTTGACATGTGGAAGGAGCTTAAGGTACACCAAAGAACAGGACAAAGTCCCCATTCCCAGAAAACAGAGGCATTCTTTACAAACAGGAAGATCCAATTTCACAACCATTTGTCACGAGAGCAACCTCTGACTGGCATCTGGTGTCAAAGTGGGACAGCTGGTGAAGGTCTGCACTTATTAAACAACTTACAACCTTGCTATTGTTGTAAGTATGCTAATGAGATAACAGGACCCAATGTTTTGACTTCTTGCAGGGGAGATTCCCTGAGTTCTCCTTTATGAAATACCAATTTTGCAAAAAATGTTGGTTAATTGGTTCATAGGCACAAGTTCTAGAGAGAAAGCAAACTGATTTTGGTGCTTATGTTAGATTTGAATCAGGGACACTTTGATCATCTTAGAGGTGCACTGAAACACAGCCCACGGCCTCCTAAGCAGGAGCCGGGCTGCTCGAGGGCGAGTGGATTCACACAGGTAAGCCCAACCCAAAGCCAGCGGCTTCTCCTATCCTCCTGAACAAGCAGAGCCTTTGCGAGTGAGTTCTTCGGACATGAGTGATTTTCTTTTACTTTGACTTCTAGACCTTATTTGAAGAAGAAAACTGTTCCAAATAGCCTAAGAACTAGTATAATTTTGAAGTATTTTGTATTGCCATTCTCAAAAATCCATTTCTGAGTTCTATGGGAATAAACATTTAACTTTTTTTCTCCAAGTATATATATATTGCTCTTTGTTATGCTGGCATCTAACTTGAAACCGTGGATCGTGTTTTACCTGTTGATCAGGTAACATGGTAACAATTTACCATGTTACCATCTGTTTACATGGTAACAATTTCCTACCTATGTATATTTTTGCTGATATGCATGGATAATAAGGTCTTTTATTTACAGCAGAATTCTGCAACCTTAAATAGTATCTTTTAAACATAGTACAGAAAATAAAGAAAGAAAAAAATCTATTTAACAATAAATTTTGTTTTAGACATGTTTTAAGGAATTATTGATTGTGATGTTGTGTTTCCAATTTAGGTTCAGAATAATGTATGAGAGGAATATATCAACATCCATGTGAATTACCTCTGTCTCTCCATCTCTCTGTGTCTCTCTCTCTCTCACATACATACATGAACAAGCATTTATTAAGTTCCACCTATATTCCAGAAAAGTTATTTTCATAGGGGTAATAGTTGACTCCTAACATCAGTTAACAAATTTCAATTAAGTGATCATTCTACATTTGTTAGCTGTATGGGGCACTTGTATTATGAATGTCTCTCTCTCTGTCTCTCTGTGTCTCTCTTTCTCTTTTCCCTCTTAAACCCATGAGGTGAGAGTGGGAAGCTGACCCAGGATTTTTCCTCTCACTCTTCTGTCTTTTATTCACATGTGGCTGAATGGAAGATGGTAAAATTCAAAAGCTAGGTTTGGACTTGGTGGGCAAGGCATCTCTTTAGTGTTAATATGGACCTTGCACTACAACCCAGCCCACTAACATTTTCTGTACTGAGATTTGGGGCTCAAGCCCAACTGACAATTAAGGCTCTTCCCCTTTTCTTTGTTCCTGTTTTCCATGTGTTTAACTTCCTTGGAGAGGGTTGGGGAAAGGGAGGGGGTTTATGGAACGAGCCCAGAAATTCTGGGTCCAAATACCATCTGAACATCATCAGAAAGACTGACTCTTAACACATTCCTCATATCTGCTTTCCTCCCTAAACCAATGCCTGCAGGTTCTCCTGGATGCAAAGCAGCCCTTGAACTGGGTCTCAAGCTGGTAACACGATGCATCTGGTGTCGATTCTGGTTTTAGGTTTTCACTGGATGCTGATCATAGTAGACCCTGTGTTCTCAGAAGTAGACCCAGTGGACTCAAATTTTAAAAGCAAGAGATCAGAGAGCAGGAGGTGGAATGGCTCTGGGCCATGAGTAGGAATGAGCTTCACGTGGAAAAGTGATTCCGCCCTCACAAAATGGTTTGGGTGCCAACCATTGCGCTTTCTTGAGCATTTCCCTCGAATTTGATCTTGCTTATTGGGTTGTGTGATGAAAGACTTTTATTGATTAGTAGCAAGCACTTTATAAAGTTAAGTGGCTCTGTGGAAAATAGGGAATTAGATGATCATTATTTTTTATCTTTTCTGAAAGGTGCAATTTCTAGTTAGACATCTGACTAAATAAAATCCAGGGCGTCTATATACACCAGAAAGTAAATGAAGAAGCGGAAAGTGGAATCTCAAACACAGCATTTCAATGTGACTGGATTTAATTAAATACATGGGAACCTAGGAAGAGGAAGCTCGCTCACACCAGGAGTGAGGTGGGTACCTCCCTTTATGAACTGGTCTAACGTGGAACACCCAGGGCCTGTTGACCATCAAGGTGCCCTTCCCCTACACCCTATCAAGTCCCAGAAAGGTCTTTGGTTAATGCTTAGTCAGTCTGTTTCTACCCCCAGGTACTCCCTACATTTATTAGGGAGAGTCCCTAAAGCAAGCCTTGCCCCACATAGTCTCTCCAAGCCCATCCTCAGAGAAGCCGACTGAGAACCGCACGCAGGTGAGGCTGGTACATCCCAGCATGGGCGTCTCGCTCCTGCCATGCTTGCTGACCTTCTTTATCGTTAGCATCCACCGGCTGATGCCCCTACACCTGCCCACCAATACCTTTGCTGCTCACAGTGGCCGTGACGGTGTCATGTTTAGAGTTGAGAAGACTGACTACAGCAGAGACTCTTTACCTGGACTCCAGGATGGGTGGACGGGCTGAGGTTGTAGGTAAAATGGTCTCTTTGTGTTCCCATGCACAAGACGGGCAAGGCCTCTGCTCTACCAGGGCTTGCATCTTAGGTGAAGCAAACCATGAACTAAATACATCAATACACTAGGTAAAGGTAGATTGTGACAAATTCTACAACAAAAAAATCTACAGGGCCTTTGGACAGAATTTCATGTGGGTTTGTAGCGGTAGGTGGGCAACATGGTGGTTCCTGAAGCAGTCACTGAAACGACCAAAGTACTTTGAAGCCTCTTGTTTAAAAGAAATAATTCACGCAATTTTTGTTACTGCTTCTTCCTATATTCATGTTCATTTCAATATGGAATTTATTTTACAAGTGGTCAGGAAAAGTTCAGAACAGAGAGGTACATGCCATGTTTTCCCTGCTTCTTTGCGTCTCTGCATACAATGTGCTCTAACCTGAGAAGAAATTTAGGACTGGTGCTGTGCCACTCCCCCTGACAGAAGAACCTTTTGGGCATTAATGATAATGGAATTGCATCCTAGGCTGCCGCCCCCTTGGATACTGTGACCTGGGTTGCTGGACCCATCGTACTCTATTGCCTGGCTAGTCTGACCATCACCAGCTCCTCCCTGGCTCTCTTATCTCGACCTGTACAGTAGCTACACTGAGGTCCCCAGTGTGTTACAGCTGAACTCAAACAGGTTACGATCCTGAGAGTCCTGGGTTGTTACCTTCTAACCCTGCTTAACCAAACGGTTAAAGACAAGGACTTGTAGGAGGTTCCGGTGCTGCCCAGCTCTTCTCCCATTCTGATTGCATTGGCTTCGCCTGAGCTGTAGAATGTGTGGCTCCATGGGCATCTGGGTGTAAGTGAGGGTTCCCTCGGTCGTCCCCTTCATTCCCAGCATCTGCGTGTAAGTGAGGGTTCCCTCGGTCGTCCCCTTCATTCCCAGGAAATCACTTTCGAATGCCTCTTCCAAAGAATGGAAGTTACTTTCCTGGGGATCAAATACAGCCCCTCGAAATCGAAGGTTCAGAAAGGGTAAACTGGCTAATATTTGTTCCTCCTGTGTGGTCAGAAAAACAGGGCTATTTAGGATTTCTGGTAAATCACATGGGGCCCAGGAGAGTCCACCCATGGCTTACTGGTTGAGGTAGTGAACGGACTGTCATCAGAGGAGGAAACACAGGTCCTGGGCAAGATGACTGTCAGAATCTGCTCATTCCTCCCAGTGTGGACCATCAGGGTGACGGAAGGGAGGGCAGGAGTGGGAGGAGACTGGATGAGATACTGGGAATTAACGCCTCCCGTTCTGATGCAGACATGAATGAGAGCAGAGCCTGACTCTCCAAGCATGAGGAAAGCATAACAGAGCCAACGTAATATCTTGCATTTCAGCGAAAACAAACATAAATGAAAATAAAGTCGTGGCATTTGGAGTCAGTGAGCTAGGTTCAAATCTAAATTCTTCCATAAACTGAAAAAATCGCTCAGCTTCTTCAATTCTCACCCTCCTCTTCAGCTAAGTGGACATAACTGGGTACCGAAACCCTTGTCCTGTGAGGTTATTATGAGCAGTAAAGGAGAACTTGGCGTTCAAGGATTCATGTCGAGTATATATTCTTCTGTGTGGGGATAAGTTATCTCCAGAAGGAAATGTGCTGCCCCAAAGGCCAAGAGTGAATGGGATGGGAAGCTCAGGACGCAATGAAGTCTCCGCAGAGTGTGCTCCAAGAGGTTCCAAGGCAAATGGACCCTGAGTGGCAAACAAAACGCCTCGTCAGCCTTAGCCCAGAAGATGCTGGTAAGGAAGTTACTAATTAATCACCAGCCAGCCATAAGGTATTACGGAGCCTGCTAAGTTTAAATATGCTTTATTAACTGACATCCAACATATGGCACGTGGTTATGAGGTGGATGACACTAGTTTTAAAGGTCATTGTTACCCAGATGAGCAGATCTGAAATGGAGAAATCAGTTAATGCTTTCTTCTGCTGATTTAGTGTGAACACATCCAAGGGAGCTGAGGCACTCCAGATGGCAGGCGGCAAAAATAGCTAAGAAAGATGATGTGTGTTAACTGTCTCTTAATGACACCAATGGTGCACCAGCGGGGGAAGAGAGAGAAGGCATCTTTTCTAAGTGCTGACTGAACTCGTGGGCAAGACAGAGGTCTCTCTACCTGGTTCTCAGGAGATTAAATCCCACCTGCAACAAATGGAAAAACTTCCCTTCCATCCATATTATTAGTATTATTTCTTCTTCTCCCTCTTCTTTCTCTTCCCCTTCTCCTTCTTCTTCTCCTTCTTCTTCTCCTTCTCCTTCTTCTTCTTCTTCTTCTTAGTTCCAGCTAATATTTAATAAGCACTTCCACGTGTCAGGCACCATTTTGTGTTTAACGTTCATCATTTCACTTATTTCTCTCAACAACTCACTGAGACAGTTGTGGTTAAGAATGTTGGCTTGGCGTCATCAGAAAGTCTACACGGGCTTCCCTGGTGGCGGAGGGGTTAAGAATCCACCTGCCAGTGCAGGGGACACGGGTTTGAGCCCTGGTCTGGGAAGATCCCACATGCTGCGGAGCAACTAATCCCATGTACCACAGCTACTAAGCCTGCACTCTAGAGCCTGTGAGCCACAACTACTGAGCCCACGTGCCACAACTACTGAAGCCTGCACACCTAAAGCCCGTGCTCTGCAACAAGAGCAGCCACCACAATGAGAAGCCCGCGTACCGCAACAAAGAGTAGCTCTCACTCGCTGCAAGTAGAGAAAGCCCGCTTGCAGCAACGAAGACCCAAAACAGCGCCAAAAATAAATAAATAAATTTATTTTTTAAAAAGTCTACAAATAATAAATGCTGGAGAGGGTGTGGAGAAAAGGGAACCCTTTTACACTGTTCGTGGGAATGTAAATTGGTGCAGCCACTATGGAAAACAATATGGAGATCCCTTAAAAAACTAAAAATAGAACTACCATATGATCCAGCAATCCCTTTCCTGGGCATATATCTGGTGAAAACTAACTCAAAAAGATACATGAACCCCAGCGTTCACAGCAGTACTATTTACAATAGCCAAGATGTGGAAGTAACCTAAATGTCCATCGACAGATGAATGGATAAAGAAAATGTGTGTGTATGTGTTTGTGTGTGTGTGTATGTGTGTATATACACAAAGAATGGAACATTGTTCAGCCATAAAAAAAGAATGAAATGATGCCTTTTGCAGTAACATGGATGGACCCAGAGATTGTCATACTAAGTGAAGTAAGTCTGACAGAGAAAGACAAATATCTTATGATATTGCTTAAATGTGGAATCTAAGAGAATGATACAAATGAACTTATTTACAAAGCAGGAACAGATTCACAGACACAGAAAGCAAACATGGCTACCAAAGGGGAAAGCAGGGGGAGGGATAAATTAGGAGTTTGCGATCAGCAGGTACAAACTATTATATATAAAAGAAACAACAAGGTGCTATTGTACAGCACAAGGAGCTACATTCAATATCTTGTAATAAACTATAATGTAAAAGAATCTGAAAAAGAATATATGTACATATATATGTATACCTGAATCACTTTGTTGTACACCACAAACTAACACAACATTGTAAATCAACTACACTCCAATAAAAAGAAAAAAAAGCATGTTGGCTTGGGAGTCAGACTTTACGGACTCCAATCCTATTTGTGTGGCTACCAAGAAGTGAGTACTCTGGGACAGTTGGTCTGTAAAGTGGAGATGATGTTACTACCTACCTTGCAGGTAACTAAGGCTCGCATGAGATAATGCACATGAAACACTTAGAATAATGCCTGGGACATAGCAAGTGCTCAATAAATATTAGTGTCCCCTCCCAAGATAATTTCCAACCTTTTCACATATAAGGAAAAGGAAGATTCCAGATGTTAAGGAGCACGCCCAAGGCCACATGACTCATGTTTGCAGACAGATTCCAGTCTTACTCCTGAGATCGTATTACACTACCCCAGGCAGCAGACCCTTCTTCAGGGAAAGCACACCCCTTTCAGGAAAGGGTAGATAATTCAGAAGAAGAAGACTATTGTTAATCCTCAGAACACTGACATAGCACAAGAAGGGAAATTCAGAAACCTAAGCAAGGCCAGGCCCAAGTGATTTTTCCTTCTACTAAAAAATAAAGCTTGGTGCAGCCACTATGGAAAACAGTACGGAGGTTCCTCAAAAAAGTAAAAATCAAGTTGCCATGTGATCCAGCAATCCCACTCCTGGGCATATATCTGAACAAAAGTATAATTCGAAAAGATAATGCACCCCAATGTTCACAGCAGCACTATTTACAATAGCCAAGACATGGAAGCAACCTAAGCCTCCACCAACAGATGAATGGGTAAAGAAGAAGTGGTACGTGTATACAATGGAATATTACTCAGCCATAAAAAAGAATGAAATAATGCCATTTGCAGCAACATGGATGGAACAAGAGATTATCATATTAAGTGAAGTAAGTCAGAAAGAAAAAGACAAATACCATATGATATCACTTACATGTGGAATCTAAAATATGACACAAATGAACTTACCTACGAAACAGACTCACAGGTATAGAGAACAGACTTGTGGTTGCCAAGAGATTGGGGGGTGGGGGAGGGATGGATTGGGAGTTTGGGATTAGCAGATGCAAACTATTATGTATGGAATGGATAAACAAAAAGATCCTACTGCATAGCACAGGGAACTATATTCCATATCCTGTGATAAACCATAATGGAAAAGAATATTAAAAAGTATGTACATACATGTGTAACTGAATCACTTTGCTGTATGGCAGTTGTAAATCAGCTATACTTCAACTAAAAATAATAAATCAAACCAACAAAATAATTCAGGCTTTGGGCAGGATGGTGAAGAAATATTTCAGAAAAGTAATCTTAAACCTTTAAATCATAATACTGACAAATAATACTTACCAAGTCCCTACTATGTGCCAGGTATTGGTTCAGTGTCTTGTACCATGTAACA
Organism: Leucopleurus acutus; assembly: GCF_964270905.1. Classification (NCBI taxonomy): domain Eukaryota; kingdom Metazoa; phylum Chordata; class Mammalia; order Artiodactyla; family Delphinidae; genus Leucopleurus; species Leucopleurus acutus. Next base: position 20,931,068 of record NC_139162.1, read on the forward strand.
ATATCATTACTTGTATCATGTATCAATATATTGTATCTCCACAGTGACTGGAAGTCTGTCATTATCCCCGCTTTACTCATGAGGGAAGCGGGGCACAGAAACAATGAATATCATACCCAGAGGCACATGGCTAGAAAGTGGAGGCGCTCAGCTTTGAACTCAGGCAGTCAGGAGCCAGAGCCCCTGCACCCCACCATTGCTCGCTCCTGGCCCCTGTCTCCCGGCGTGACCCGATGGCATCCAGGGCAGGGCTTCTCAAACGTGAGCAAGCATCCAAGTCACCTGCACGGGTTTGTTAGACAAAGACTGGTGGAACCCACCCCCAGAGCTCCTCATTCAGTAGGTCTGGGGCTGGGCCCGGAGATTTGCATTTCTAACAACCTCCTGCGTGATGCTGATGTTACTGGTCTGGGGGCCGCACTTTGAGTGCCATTGGTTACTTAGAATTGGGAGCCTGAGTCAGAAGCATAGATAAGTAGTTGGGGCCCCAGATCCACCACCTGGTAGTTTTGTGACACCAAGCAAGTCATTCAATCCCTCCTAGCTTTGGTTCCCTTATCTGCTCAGTAGGGGTCTAAATCATTATAGTCTTATTGACTCTGTAAATAGTCATTAAAAGGATGCAGTTAACAAAACCCATCTCCTAGTGCTGTTATAGAGATTAAACACGATACCAAGTATAAAGTGCCTAGTAAGTAGCCTGGAACAGAATAATAGCTCTCACATGGTGGCAAATAAATAAACTTGTCACAAAATTATGAAGCCTTCCTGTATACACAGCATGGGGGAGAGAGAGAGAAAGAGGGAGACAGAGAGGGAGGGAGACAGAAAGCCACATTTCCTGTCTGGGACAAGTAAATTTAAGGACCGAAAAAAATCCAGGAAGAAGCACAGATGCACATACAGATGCACACACACACAGTACAAATACAAAGTAAACCATGACTGCACCCACGCAGGGGTCTGCAGAGCACCAACTTCCAGATGAAGAAATTATGAGAGGTTCATGGAGACAGGACCATCACAGCTGGCCCTTAAAGCATCTAGGCATGCAACTATACTTCTTACTTTTAAAAAAAAGAAAGAAAGATTGAGTGCTGACTATGGAGCAGCCACTGCATTTGGCACTTTGCCCTTAATCGTCGTGACCCCCAGCTGGCTGGAGGTGGGGCACCATGCTTCTTCTTCTGGCAGGTGGACAAACAGGTCTGGGATGATTAAGCAATTTGCCTTAAGTCTCACTGTGTGTGTGAGTGTGTGTGTGTGTGTGTGTGTGTGCATGCGCGCGCTCGGGTGTTGGGGGTGAGAGTGGGGCTGGCAGGCAGGCTTGTTTTCTTGCACTTAAAGCCCAGGGAGTGATCCTGTCATTCTGCCCCACGATTTCCTCTAGTGGAGTGTTAGCAAGCTGAGCTCTGAAACTTCAAATTCACAATCCCCTGCCTTTAAAGCATGTCCCCCGAGGAAGGCAGAGAAAATGCAAATGCACATACCAAAATGAGCTTGGAACACATGAAGCAAAGCTGGGCGAATGAGACGCTGTCTCGAGTCCCCGGGACAGCTCGGCGCGGGGCTCCCTCTGCAACCACTCACGCCTCTCTGCTGCCTTCTTCAGAACATGCCAGCGCTCTGGTGGCTCATCTAAGCGATAATGTGTAGGGGAGGTTGCTCTTCTCTCCATATCCATCCAGAAGACACTCGTGCCTCTGAAAGAGAAGTCAGGTGTGTCTCTCTTTGCATATAATACATTGGACAAGAGAAGTGATGATGCTCTTCACCGTGGACACAAGAACAACTCATGTGGGTCCCTGATCTGTTCCCAAAACGTATCCACTAGTCATCGTAAGAGATGCAGAGTGAGTAATTTCTAGGATACTTGATGTCTCTTTAAGAACAGCTATGTTCCACTTACTCAGATGCCAGGCTTCTGGCAACTTAACCAAAATTTAGTCCTGAAATTAGATATAAATGAGAAGGGCTTGATATAGCTAAGCATGGCTTTCAAAAAGCCCCTTAAACACACACACACACACACACACACACACACACACACACACACATTTTAGAACTCAGTGGGCTCTAACTTTATACATGTTTCTACATGATTCTAATAAGCCTTCTTGTATGGTTTCTAACCTATAGGAGACAATCAGAAAGGTGCCATTGCCTGCTTGGCCCAGTGAAGGTGATAAAGCAGGTCACTTGCTAGTTTAAAGAAGGATCCAAACACAAAGAACCAGGAACCCTGTCCTCCAAAACAATCACACAAACGACCAGAAGTAAAGAAATAAGCAAGTGACAGTCTCGGGTAGGGAAACTCTGCAATTGGTGTTAATATTGGCAAAAGAGAGAGCTTTTGGGCAGGCGGAGGGGTGAGGTGGATGCAAGTCTACCCACAGGCCTTGGAAGAGCATCTCCGACTCAGGAAGCGACACGTACTTCCTGCAAGGTTGTGGTTCAGAATGGAATTATCAGGAGAGGAGGTAAGTCACCAAGGAATAGAGGGGCAAATTGCCCTCCATGTACTACAAATATGAGCTTCCCCAAAGGCCGCTTAATGTTTTCCCCGGCAGAAGAGTGCGAATCAATCCGCAGCTCCACGACCATGAACCTGGGAGAATATCTTTGCACTTGGATTAATATGAGCTGTTCAGCTATGTCTAAAAACAGCAGCCCGGGTCGGGGACCACGGCTTCCTTGGGGTTACTCAGGTCTCTGGATTCTTAGAGCCTCTTTTGTATGTCTGAGTACTCCTCTGAGAGGGTGTAGACCTCTACTCCCTGCTATGGGTATGAGATCTGGGATGTTTCCTTTGTTTGTTTTTGCTACTGTTTGCAACAGGAATAGTTCTGAATCCTGGCAAAGGCAGACTGCCCAGACCCCAGTGGGATTGAGTAGGATTGCGAGATAAAGAGAAACAGACAATTGTGTGTCAGCGCTCAGCCCAGGGAATGCGATTCTAACTTTGGAAGTTTGGGACCAGAGCTCCTTAAAATTCTACATTTCAAATTCAGGTATTCCATGGTCCCCTAATTCAGATAACCACCAAGTGATAGAAACCTCTGGCATCAACTCAAGGAAAAACTGAGTTTCCCTCAGAAAACTGGCTCTTCTTTTCTACTGTCTTCCCAACCCCTGTTTTCTGTTGTGTTACAGAAATTGGGGATCATGTAAGCAACCATGTTTCCTGCTTTGTTTTGGCCACTGGAAAGCTTAAGTGAAAATCTGGCTGACATTTAGCGTGGAATGCTTATATAGTGACTATTGCTTTTGTTTGAATAGCATCTCTTTTCCTTATATGATAACAGACTCACCCAAGTATATAGGAACTAGAATGAGACTGGTTTGATCATAATAAAAATCCCCGTAGCAAGAGAGACGTCTCCAGGTATGTTCATGTGACCCAAACTGGGCCAATCAGAGTCCTATTCCAAGATTTTTCCACCAGAACTGGTAGAGAAATGCATGCTTTCCTATGAGCCAAATCACCGCACCCACTTTTCACAGTAGAAAAATAAGGATCCAGTGCATAGAAAAACAGATGAGAAGCCTACAGAGAGGGTCCTGACAGTGCTCAGGAGCTAATTCTGGTCAACGTTAAGGCCATTTCCAGCATTCCTCACTACTGCGGTATTTTATAATGCAGAAATTACTTCCTCGTTGGTCCTCTAGTAACTCAAAGCTGGACTTCCAGCACTTGGAACCAGAACATGAAGACAGGATCTCTCTCATGGATATTTTCCCTGGCTTTCCTATTTTCCCTTCATCTTGATTCCTTCAATTATTTGCTCTTTTTCTTTTGTAGTACATATAATTTTCTAAACTGCCTCAAATTCTCTGTGAAGAGCAGCAAAGTATAAACATGGCATAGTATCAAATAATTTCAAATACAGGACTTTTTCTCTCTGCCACAACTGCTGATAATGGTAGTCTGTGACATTAAGGAAAGGTTAACTTGGTTTCTGTATTTTCTGTTTCAAAAAGCAAAGAAGTATTTGATACATTAAATAATCGTTTCCCTTTAAAAAAAAAACTTAAAATAAGCCATTTCCAATGGGGTAAATGCTAAGGTCCAGTTATCTGGAAAATTCACTTATATGGAAAAACATACACCCTAACTTGCCCAAACACATGCAATATCACCATATTAAAAATATATTAAAAAGTGACAACTCACAAGACAAACAGAAGTGTCTAGCTGTTATTTTAGTGTTAGTATCTTCTTTAGAAACAATTCTCTAGGCTACAAAGGCTTCCTAAAGCATAAGAATATTTCATCCTGGACTTTAATTTCCTAGAGACTATTGTGCATGATGATTTTGTGTGTATGTCTCTTTGTGTACTTTGCCTAGTCAAATAAATACCTCTGTGCAATGATGTCTTATTTGATAGAGGAAAGTAAATGATAATAGGACCTGCTTCTTTGGTGATCAACAACTTAAAATACAAAACTCTTCTGGTTTTTATTTTAAATTACCTTCTTTTATAAAGAAGTCATCTCGAAGGTGTACTTATTCTGAAAGTAAATGCTGCAACTGAGCCAACCCGCTAATGGGCATACGGTGATTATATTATCACACCCGTGGGGTACTGCTGATCCTGGGGACGGGGGTATTTAATGAGGCTGAAGAGGAAAGAAGGATTATGGTGGCTGTATTTGTCCAATGGATAATCTGGTTTTTGGCATAAACCTCAAATTGGTTTGAGGATCCCTCAGAAGAGGACCTAAAACGTCCCTCCTTAAGCCAGAATGAATGGACCCCTCCTTCCCCAACACATACACTACCACCATCGCCACCAGGACCACTGGAGGGAGAGTGTGGGGTAAATGAAGGGTTCAGGTTAGCAAAACAGAGATTTCCCTTTGAACATGCAAAGAAGCACAGCCAGCAGTAGGTAGAGCATCTTGTGGGGAAACAGAAATTGATGGAGATATCGCCTTATTGATGTAAACTGACCTCAGAGTGAAGGACAGGGAATCTGCGGTGGTTCAGCACTCATGACACAGAGTGATACACGTAAGAACATGCACACACACACACAATGGCTTTTTCCAAGTGGGCCAGACCTTCCCCACCAAACACAGTTGTTGAGGGTTTCTATCAGCACTTCTAGGAGGAGGAAGGAGAGGTGAATATCAGAACTGCCTGTCTGCCTAGATCCAGGAGCCCTTCATTTAATTACAGACATCTCGTTCCACATGAGAGTTAAAGATGCTTTGTCTCTACATGTGCATATTTTACGAAGTTCTCAGTACGGGACATAGGCTCAGTCATGCTTAGCAATACCGGACTCTGGGGCTGACCCACAGTGGTTCAACAACCAGCGTGCAAAGAGATAGCACACTGAATTCAGGCTTAGCCAGCGTGACTGTCTGAGCTTGTTTGAACTGAAGGGAGGGTAATGGAGAAGCGATATCTAGATAGTGATGATCACCAAGGTCAGAGAGAAGGAGGGGCAACCAAGTAGGGACCCAGGCAGGAAGCAGAATCCCTGGGGTGAGGATGAGGCTTCAGCCCCAGCAAGGAAGTAGAGAATCCCTCTATGGGGAACTCCTCTACAAAGCAGAGATTGGAGGGAAGCCCTAATCTTTAGTGAGGATTTAAGATTTAATGAATTAGACCACATGTCACCTCTGCTTGCAACCTTCAAAACACTTACCACTCCTTGCTACAGTTGGCGGATGCCTAAGTGATCTGGATCCTGTGTACTCTCCCAGCCTCTTCTTCTCCCACCTGCTCCAGTTCCTCAACCACGCCAAGCTCCCTCTCATCTTGCAGCCTTTGTCTTTCCTTTTCCTTCTCACTGGAAGGCACTCTGCTCACCCTCACATGACTAGCTTTGCCTCAGCACACAGAGCTCCACGCCAGTGTCATCTCCTCATAATAGATACCCTCTGCTGTAGAGTTGCCCTCTACTGTACCACCATATTTACTCCTTCCAGAGCACGTATCACCATCAATACCTTGTTCTGGTATTTGCTGTCTATTATCTGTCTCTGTCCCGTGGTCTCCAAGGGCCATGTCTGTCTTGCTGCAGTCCACACTGCTGCAGCCCCAGCACCAAGAGCAAGGTCTGGCAGCATGTATGTGTGCCAGAAATGTCTGTCGTTCAGGTGAATGAAGAGTCTTAGGGTGGAACACGACACCCCAGACCTCTCCTGCCATTAACTCTGTGCGGTCAACGCTGTAGCCTGGCCAGGGGTTCCCACCTGACTGGGGCTGACCAGAACCAGCCAGGTAAGCTACCAACTCACAATAAGTCCATTCTCAGTTTGGCTACATGTTGTAACTTAAGAACATACGGCTGGTGGGAAAAAGAAGCAGAGGAGTACATTAGTGCTGCTCAGGGACATAGGTGTGAGCAGTGGTGGCAGTAGGAAGGGCATGGCATGCAGGGCACACGAGCAAGAACTCAGCTTCTTTTCTACCTCTAGCAAAGAATAGAGGAACTTCTTTTCTCGTGTCACCATTGAGGGCCATGTTGTCAAATTCAAAGAGTGGAATAAGGCCAGTATCCACCAACTTACAGATGATGTCCAGAAGGGAATTTGGACACATGTTTCTTCCATGGAGACTGTATCATTTGGAATGGTCTTTAAAAATAGTTTTGGAAATGCATTGATGCTTTTTGATATTGCCACTGATTCCTTCTGATACCACATAATACTCACAAAAGAATCTTTTAAAGCTCAATTTTAATGCCTGAGATGCCAGTTTGCAAACCAGCTTCAATTCTATTCTGTTTCAAAAAAGTAAAACTTATATGAGAATTCAGGATTTGAGAAATATTGTTCCTAGTCACACAGACGAGCTGTAAAAATGGAAAACGTGGGGTAAATAATATGCACTGTGGACAAGGCAAAATATGTGAAAAACTTATATCTGTACTTTTGTTTTTGCTGTGCAGTTTACACAAATCATTAAGCATTAATATTTATACTCTGAAGCATTTTTTTCCTACCATGCCCATCAAACTGTCACATAATCAGGGGAGTCAGTATATCACATAACACAGGGGAGAGCAACTTGCCAGCCTCAGTTCCTGTAAATATTTTTCTTTTGTGCTGGATTAAGATTATCCTCATGGTAGGGGTCCTTGTGGAAGTCAAGGTTGCCAACATATTTTATGATTTTTAAAAAATATGGACACTTCAAGTTTCCACAAAGTTGGCATTTATGCTCTGCATGGGAGAGAACTTTCTGACCTAGACCCTGAAGTGTTTGAGGTTTATTCATCCTGAATTTATTTTTAAGCTAAAGAGAGGTCCATTTTCTTCAGAGAGAGAAAACACAAATACCAAATTCATTCTTGGGTTATGGCTTATTTGAAAGTACCCCTGCTGCCTCTTAAACTTGCTAAAAGAGATACCTGCTCTCGTACTGCCCCTGCTCAAATAACTGTACGACTGCTTAACATCTCAAAACATGGGTAAAGCTCTCTTGGCCTGGTGTCCAAAAGCCTGCATGTTCTGATGTCAACCTTCCTTCACCATGAGATTTATTTCTCAGTGCTCTACATCTGTGTGGGAGGGGCTCGTGTGGCAGAAACAGCACCAGGGCTGAAGTCAGGCAGGCCTGGCTTTGCAGCTTGCTTTTGCTCTTGAGTCTGTGCCAGACTTGGCCTATTTCGAATTTAACTGCAAAATTTGGACTCTTATGTCTTCTTGCTATATGGGATTTAGCACAAATGATGTGATTTTTCTAAGCTTCAGTTACCTATAAAATGGGGCTGCACAGGAGTATTTTCACAGTTTGTTGTGAAGAGTATATGTATATCAGCTAACTACTGCTGCATAACAAACTGACAAAACTCAGTGGCTTAAAACTAAAACGCTTTATTATTGCTCGTGAGCCTGTGGGTTAGCTGCGCAGTTCTGTCTTAGCTAGGCTCACTTATGCGTCATTATTATGCAGCATCAGCTACAAGATGGGTAGGAAGCTTTGCTGACCTTGGCTGTGTCCTTTCATATGTTTGAGAGTTAGGCAGCTGAAGAGTAGTCTAGTCTGGTCCTGGCTGGAAAACTGGGTTCTCTTCCACCTGGTGTCTTATTCTGCAGCAGGCTCTCCTGGACATGTTCTCATGGTAGATGGACAGAATAGAGAGAGAGAGACTGAGATTCAAAGGCCATTGAGGCCTAGGCTCTGACCTAGTAGAACATCACTTCTGCCACAAAGCAAGGCCAAAGTCAGAGACAAGGGGGTTTGAAAGTTACAGAAAGGGACCTGGGTACAGGGAGGCCAGTAACTGGGGCCACCATTATGACCAACCTAGCACAAAGTGCAAAGTACTTAGCATAAAGATGACCATATAGCAACTGCTTAATAAAAGTCTGCTATCATGACAGATTGAATATTGCCAGATAGTATCATTGTGAGGATTAAAACTCAAACAGATAACCATGAGAACACCGACATTATTTACCATGGAATGTGCCATTAAATAGTGGCAGTCATGCCCCCCTGTATTCTAGACTGGCAATGCTCTATCTTCTGTTCTTTTCAGATGTCTTTGCTGTGGATGTTTATATAGCCGAGGATGCCCTTTCTGTATCTTCAAGATCTTCCTGACTGATTCCCACTCCCTGCGGAGATCATCCTTCCAATGACCCTAGAGAGCCCAGTATCTTCACACTGTGTCATCAGGTCCCTTCCTCCTTAGAGTTTGGTTACTTATGTTGCTGCATTGTCTCCCTGATGATTCTACTGGCTCCTTGAGAGCAGAGACTGTTTAGGAATCATATGTTTTATTTCTTTCCACACTTAAGTGCTAGACAAATTTGGGAGTTGGGGTAGGAGAGAGAGAGTGAGGGAGAAAACAAAATCGTATTTTATTTCCTGGCTTTAGGAATACTGGTTAATCTGTTAATATATTAAATTATTTTTGCACCAATAATTCCATGGTTTACTTGCAGAGATAGAAAGACTTATAATTAAGTTCTGTACTTTATTTTCTCATAGTTTGGTCTGCTGTTTATGTTTAAAATTTTACCGTTAGAACTTTGTTACTTGTGCTTCAGGCATGATTACTCCTTAAAATTGCTCATCTATAAATTATTTTTATGGCAGCTGCGGCAGTGTTTCAGATGAGGTGTTTACATATACTAATTTATGCCTAATAACTCTCTTATGCAGATGTCAGCTCTTCCCTTAATCCTGCTGTTTTCCTCAATCTTAACCTGAATCCACTGATATCTGTAGGACTGGGCAACTGTTTACGTTCCCCAGAAATCATTACTTTATGTCCAAAGCCCTAGAGAGTAATGTCTATTTTACTTAGTATCCCTTGGAAGGGAGGGATGCACCACTGTTTTGTACCCCTCATAGAGTGGCTCTCAAGATTCCCTTCCAATGGGTCCCTTCTCTTCTGTCCAGGCAGCCAACTTCTGCTCTCAGCTTTTCTTCTCCCAGGTGGTAACCTTGCCCAAATTTCACTGTGTTTCCTATACCTTTCACTTCTCTACTTTTCTCCAGAGTCAAAATTAAAGCGACACCCACCCTGAGGGTAGGAGTTAGAACTAGTCACAGGTGAAATATTACTTTTCTTGTCATCCTTCAGGCCAAATTTTCATGCTTTGCAAAACCATTCATTTCCGGGCTGTCAGAGAGCCTTTTATTATGCCTTCTGGTTTTGGGGGGGATGTCAGGCTGGTGTTAATTCAGGGGGTTATTTTTTTAATATCGATGTTAGATTTACGTTACTCTGCCAATGTCTCTGGAGGAAAAGCAGTGGATAATACAAAGCATCATTATTAACTATTATTAGGCTGACACGTAAAACATAACTTACTCCTGACACTTTGGTAAGTTGGAATTAGATGACATTTACATATTTCAGGCCAACTCTCAATATCTGTGATTTTTGCTCATGCTTTTGAAATTTTCAATGTTTAGCACCCTAGGGAAGCAGGCAAACTACTCTGTGGAGGCAGAGCATGGTGGGGTGGGAACTGCACGGGCTTATCTAGATCGAGTATAATTCTATTATCTGAGCACTGGCTGGAGACGGTCTGTCTAAGTGGCAGTCTCTGCAGAAAAAGTGGGTTGTCCTGTTGACTTAGGTCTCAGGAGCACCAGAATGAAATAGCTGCTGCAAAAATAATTATGAACTTAGTCTGAATAACAAAGTCAATGAAGGAGAGAAGAGACAGGCCAACCACCTTCTATAAAAAGGACTACGCTGTTTTCCCAGCACCACTTACTGAAGAGGCTGTCTTTTCTCCATTGTATATTCTTGCCTCCTTTATCAGAGATAAGGTGACCATGTGTGCATGGGTTTATCTCTGGGCTTTCTATCCTGTTCCATTGATCTGTATTTCTGTTTCTGTGCCAGCACCATACTGGACAGCTATATGTAAAAGAATGAAATTAGAACACTCCCATACACAAAAATAAACTCCAAATGGATTAAAGACCTAAATGTAAGGTGAGACACTATAAAAATCTTAGAGGAAAACATAGGCAGAACACTCCATGACATAAATCACAGCAAGATCCTTTTTGACACACCTCCTACAGAAATCGAAATAAAAACAAAAATAAACAAATGGGACCTAATGAAACTTAAAAGCTTTTGCACAGCAAAGGAAACCATAAACAAGACGAAAAGACAACCCTCAGAATGGGAGAAAATATTTGAAAATGAAGCAACTGACAAAGGATTAATCTACAAAATTTACAAGCAGCTCATGCAGCTCAATAACAAAAAAACAAACAATCCAATCCAAAAATGGGCCGAAGACCTAAACAGACATTTCTCCAAAGAAGATATACAGATTGCCAAGAAACACATGAAAGGATGCTCAACATCATTAATCATTAGAGAAATGCAAATCAAAACGACAATGAGGTATCACCTCACACCAGGCAGAATGGCCATCATCAAAAAATCTAAAAGCAATAAATGCTGGAGAGGGTGTGGAGAAAAGGGGACCCTCTTGTACTGGTGGTGGGAATGTAAATTGATACAGCCACTGTGGAGAACAGTATGGAGGTTCCTTAAAAAAATAAAAATAGAACTAGCATATGACCCAGCAATCCCACTACTGGGCATATACCCTGAGAAAACCATAATTCAAAAAGAGTCATGTACCACAACGTTCATTGCAGCTCTATTTACAATAGCCAGGACATGGAAGCAACCTGAGCGTCCATTGACAGATGAATGGATAAAGAAGATGTGGCACATATATACAATGGAATATTACTCAGCCATAAAAGGAAACGAAATTGAGTCATTTGTGGTGAGGTGGATGGACCTAGAGTCTGTTATACAGAGTGAAGTAAGTCAGAAAGAGAAAGACGAATACCGTATGCTAACACATACATATGGAATCTAAAAAAAATGGTTCTGATGAACCTAGGAGCAGGACAGGAATAAAGATGCAGACGTAGAGAATGGACTTGAGGACATGGGAAGGAGAAGGGGAAGCTTGGACGAAGTGAGAGAGTGGCATGGACATATGTACACTACCAAATGTAAAATAGATAGCTAGTGGGAAGCAGCCGCATAGCACAGGGAGATCAGCTCAGTGCTTTGTGACCACCTAGAGGGGTGGGATAGGGAGGGTGGGAGGGAGGGAGGAGATATGGGGATATATGTATATGTATAGCTGATTCACTTTGTTGTAAAGCAGAAACTAACACACCATTGTAAAGCAATTATACTCCAATAAAGATGTTTAAAAAAAAAGGACTGTTCTGAGCTTGTATGCTGCCCTGGGGTATTGCATGTGAATGCAGCACTGAGAAAGCCCAGCATTTTCCCAGGAGGAGTGAAGCCATTTGAATATTCAGGCTGGAGAAGGAGAGATCTGAGCAGGATGATGATGGTAGAAAAATGGCTGCCAGCAACCATGTGAAGGGTAGGAGATGAAAAGATGATACAATTGTTTTTCTCTTCCAAAAGGCAGAGCAGAACCAGTGTGAATGTTGTTCCAGAGAAGTAACGGGGCTGCATAAAAAGAAATTCCTAGAGATAAGAAAAATTCAACGAGTGCACCTTCCTTAAAATACTGGGATCACTGTTTACGGAATATGAGCGGGGATGATATTATTCATCCTCTCAGAGATGGGCAGTGAAACTTTCAAACTTTCACAGATGATTCAGACAACTCTAAGATTTCATGGTGTTAGTTGGGGAAGATCTGGAGGGAGTTGAGTCTAGAGCTGGGGCTTAAGTGAAGATTAGGGATTCATAGCTGGTTATGAGTAAGAATGAGTTTTCCGATGAGCACGAGGACAGTGATAAAACAAGCTTGTGTGGAAGGCAAAGTTGACAGAGGGGATTGTGGAGGATAAGCCTTGGTGTATAGCAGGGCTTCGAGCATCCAGGGCACCCTTAGATCTATTCTTGATTCTACAGGTAACAGAGAACCCTTGACAACTTTTGAATTAGTAGGTTGGGAGAGGTTGGGGAAAAATATATTTGGTGCAGTATTTAAGGGAGATGAGTAAGTTGTAGAATGAACTGAAATGTGAAATGTGACAGAAAGATAAGAAAATATTAAATTACGTGAAATGAAGATGCAATTCACATGTCCCGCCCACCAGGGGAGGTGGTCTTTACAATACACCATATTAGCCTGTGTTTCATATCTGCCTTTGACCCCATGAATTTACAGGTGGCAGAGCTTCTATTCCACTTACTCCTCTGTCTGGCCCTTAGTAGGTGCTTAACTGATGACTGTTAAATAAATAAATATTACAGTTTCAGTATGAGATGAGGAACGCGTATGCATCCGGCAAAAACTAGCACACATGAAAACAGGGAGAGGTAATTTTAGAATTATGGAAATACATCTGAAGAGACTCCTAGGGGTGGTTCTGATCTGGTGATGGGAAACTACCCTCCACCTTTAACCCACTTTTATTTATTCACAAACTACTTGAGCCCTAGTCTTTCCAGAAAGGGTGTGAGCGGTTTTGTTTTGGTTTTGTTTTATCAATATAAGATACGCCTAAAAAGGAACAGAAATAGAACATGGTAACTAAAAGAGATGCCCAAAAACCCCACCCTTTAAAGGTGGACTCACAGCTGTGTAGCAAAGGTAGGCTATGGTCACAGTTGTTTGTTTAGATCAAGTCATCAAGCCTCCCTTGCAGGAAATCCCTGCCACAAAAGTAGAGCTGTAGTCAAATGGGAACTGGGAAATTCGTGTAGCAGGTGTCCGGCTTGTTAACAGGCCACATTTTCAAGGCAGGTGGGGTAGTTGGTGATGGACTATCTTGTTCTACTCATGAGAATGGAAACAAATGCTGTAAATGAAGCTGGTGATTGCTTGTCCCACTCTCCTTGGGCACCTTCAAGATCAGGGAATCTCTGGAAGGCTAAGACCTCTGTCTGTTTGCCTGGCCATGTACACCAATGGTCTTCATCTTTCTGTGGCCTGGAGAAGCACCTCTGAAATTTAATTGTCCTTTTCAGATACCCCATCAAAAGGGTGGACCATCTACTGAACTTCCTTTAGATTCAACTTCAAGTTTAAAGTTGCATTTATATGAATCATGGTCAAATCTTTCCGATGACCCTAGATGGGGCAATATATATTGTAGAAGGAATATGAATTCCAGACACTCTGGAGTTTAACTTGTAACTTCACCATGGTGTGACCATGGAAATTCTTTCAATCTCTGTGACTTTCAATCATCTTATCTATTAAATAAGAATAATTTTAAGACTTAAAGTCTACAAGAGCTCTAGGACAGAAGCTGGGTTTTAATAGGGTTCCAATAATTATGGAGCATTTATAATTAAACATTCTTATACAGCATGTGGGGAGGGGAGAGTGCAACCATGCATTCACTCATGTGCTTTTAAATAATAGCACACCCACTTTTTACTCACTTCACAAATGTCATCTTGTGACTTGAGTGAGTTACCAAAGGTCATAGAAATAAATGGTCAAAGGAGGAGAACACAGAGCTCAGGTTTCACTATTCACAGGCCTGTGCTTTTTGCACCCCACTGCTCTCCTCCAGAAACTGAATGCCAGCTGAGGCCATAAGAATCTAGATGCTGGATCTTCCAGTTTTCTTCACAGACAAGATTACATTCACAGAACTTCTCCTTGAAGAGTCTAACATGAATAACATTAAACCTCATCCTAAATGAGGGAAAATCTACAGTCAAACTTCCAGGACTATATCTCTTACAGCGTTCTTCATAGAACTGATCCATTTCGTCATGGATAAAGTAAATTATTTTAGAAGCACAAAGGCAGTAACCAGTCACCAGACCTATGAATGAGCAGATGTGTAGGTTAATATGGACATCTTATAATGAGTGGGATCATAGTGGAGTAGGAAAAATTAGGCCCATCTGGGTTTGAATCTATGCTTTGGAGCCTAAATGAGTTGCACAAATCTGACAAAATTACTTAATTCGCCTGAGCCTTGGTTTTCTCATTAGCAAAATGGGTATACAAAACCTAATTTAAAATTTGGATGCAGGGCCTTCCCTGGTGGTGCAGTGGGTGGGAATCTGCCTGCCAATGCAGGGGACACCGGTTCGATCCCTGGCCCGGGAAGATTCCCACAGGCCGCGGAGCAACTAAGCCCGTGCGCCACAACTACTGAGTCTGCAATCTAGAGCCCGTGCTTGGCAACAAGAGAAGCCACAACAATGAGAAGCCCATGCACCACTCGCTGCAACTAGAGAAAGCCCGCGCACAGAACAAAGACCCAACACAGCCAAAAATAAAAACAAATAAACAAATCAATTTATTTTAAAAAAAAATTTGGATGCAGTATGAAACAGCATACATTATATATCCGGCAACCAGTAACTGACACATAAAAACAAAGATATTTTATTCTTCTCCTGCCTTTGAATGATGTTGCTATAAACTCTATTGCTGACAACTTTTTCTGCAGACAAAACCCAGCTGCTGTGAAGGCAGCCTTTATTAGGAAGTCAAGTCCAGTCGCCTATTTTACATAGACTTGGAAAATAAAGCACCAATGACACCCCAAGCTACTCAATATCTTTGGTATTTCTGTTGTCAAGGCCCAGGCAGGGCTGTGATTGATAATGTTGGTGAAAAGTCTCCCATTGTATACTTCACTTTTCAAATCAAGACCACAAGAGACAAACAAATCAATTAATTAATAAGCAAGAAGAGAAGGAAATAACGGTCTGGATGCCCTAAGAGGCCCGGGGGCTGGGGCAGCTCCAAGCGCCAGGGCTGGTACTACAGGGTGAGAGCAGCGCCACGCGTGAGCTCGCATTTGCACTGGCTCACTGGAGGGGGCTGTTGTTTTTCTGCATCACTGAAATCACACCAGGGTTTGACAATCCCTTAATAATCCCCACTGAAAGTGGATTCCTAAACATCACCCCTTTTGAAGGGAATTTTAAAGATAGTTCTTTTTTGTGATCATACATCAAAGCAAGGATGGCATTCCCCTTGTTCTTATCTAACTGTTATTAGCCTTACAAACTAAATCTGTGGAGGGTCTTGGTGGGGAAATTAACATTTCATTTTCAGGAGGCAAGAAAATGATAGCTTTGGTGGCCATACAGGTTCACTGCCTGGAAGGTAAGTAGGCTTTGGATCTCTTTTATTGCTGGCCCTGCCAGGACTCCAAAAAACTGATTTTCAGTTAATATTGGGGGAATCTGGAAGACTTTGCCCGTCCCCTAATGGATCTGAGCACTAAAATCACAAGAGCCATTCTTCTGCTTGAGATTCTCCCTATATCGTAAAAGAAACATGAAACATCTGGACATGGTCAGATAAAAATGGGCATTAGCATTTTGGGGTACCATATACAATGAGGACATTCCAACTCTCTTAGCGATCTGACCTGATGCAAGTAGCTTCACTTCCCTGGGTCTCACTTTTTTCTTCTATATATAACAGGACTACTGATAACAGCTTTCTAATGCCTTGGAAGTCACATACAGCATGCTAGTAGGATCCAGTGTCCCTTGCCCGTGAAAAGGTGCTATGGACTGAGTTATGTTCCCCTAAAATGCATACACTGAAGTCCTAACTCCCATCACCTCTGAATGTGACCTTATTTGGAGGCAGGGTCTTCAGAGAGGGAATCCTCGTAAATAGAGGGGATTTGGACAGAGAGACAAATAGAAGGAAGACAATGGGCAGATACAGGGGAAACATCAATGCGAACATGAGAATGGCCATCAATGAGCCGGAGAGAGGCCTTGAGCAGATCCTTCCCTCACAGCCCTTAGAGGGAACCAACCCTGCCGACACCTTGACTTTCGACATCAAGCCTCCAGAACTGAGACGATGCATTTCTGCTGTGTAGGTCACGAAGTCTGTGGTATTTTGTTACGGCAGTGCTAGCAAACGAATACAGAAGGGCTGACGGATTATGGCTCTCCTTCTGAGAGGGGTGACCAGGAGGGGTAGGACCTGAAGTTCAACAGGAATCTCTTTCTCCAATCAAAATCCTCTCCAGAAATGACTGGCCCTTCCTAACACTCAGGGTAGTATCTCATTATCTCAATACCACACTTGCCATGACAACTGGATATAAAGTTTAGTCGCAGAATTTGAATCTAACGTGCTAAAATCTCCACAGGGTATTTTCTTTGCAAAGCACATGTATGCATACACAACACAATCTCATGAAAACATTAAAAAAGGGGCTACTGCCTCTGACTCATCCCCCAGTGTTTGAGAATATGAGATATTCGTTGCCATTAACCATCTTTACATTCGACTGACATTTATTCATTCAACTGGCATTTACTGAGCAACTACTATGAGCCAAGCACAGAAGGAGAATTCTTGGTAGACTAACTGCTCACATCAGAGAAAGCTTGAGATTGTTTGAATGTCTGTATTGAAAAATGACATATTTGCCTGTGCTGGGTTAGGGAGTACCGTAGGCTTCATGAAAAGGGAGGCTGTGTCTTGCCCATTCCTCACAACCTCCTCTGTGATGTAACACAGTTCCAGGCACCTTGCAGATGCTTAACAAATATGCACTGAGCAAATGAACGAATGAACAAAAGAAAATTCAAAAGAACACTGAAATTGGACTGGGCATCATGAAACACTGAAACATCTGGTCGTGGAAGTGAGAATAACGTTAGCTAATACTTACTGAGCACTTACTACACTCCTGGCGCCAAGCACTCCACATACACTATTGCACTTTCTGTGTAACGCTCACAAAGGTCTTTACTGTAGTGAGGCATGTGTCCATTCCACGGATGGAGGACACAAATCTTTTAGAAACTAGGTAAGCTGCTGGTGGTTATACAGAAACGGACCTGGATTTAGATCCACGTTCAAAGTCATGCCCCCTAGGACTATTGCCCACCCTCCCATTTTCCGTGGAACCCTGAACATGTTGCATGCGCTGTCTAGGCTGGAATCTCCCAATGAGAGGTAGGAGGGTTAGTTGCTCATTTATCCTCTCTTCAATGTTTTTCAATAGTTTTCATAAATAGCAGCCCTAAGGAGCAACTTGAAGAATCTGGACATGTGTTTTGTCTTCTTCCCACTTTCAGTAAACCATCTAGGGATTTTTATTCAACCTTATAAAAAAAGCCAAATATGATCACCCTGCAACATCTCCTGACAGGAGCACAGTCTGGCTCCGAGTGACATCTCACTTGGCAGAATTTTAATACTGCTTTTAATTCCAAAACTGTCAAGCAATGTCATTGGTTTGAATTTACATCATTGATAAAGTATTGATTCATGTTAGTAAACGAGGAGTCTTGAACTTAAGATGTGAGTTAATCGGGGTTAAACGTGTCATCTCTTGACAGAGAGTGATGTTTTAGGCGGATTCTGTTGGACTCTGAAGATTGCTGAGTCCCAGCAAGTTGCTGCCTTCCTAGCCCCCATTCACATAAGAGGGGAGTTTTCTTCTGGAATTGCTGAGCAGAGTCAGTCTGAAGAAAAAGGGGTAGGATGTCAGAGTCCTTAACTAAAACAATGAGAGCAAAGCAACTTGACCTTCCTCTGTAAAGGTGAGTTTTCCGGAATAAAGGAGAAACCGAAAATGATGTTGCTTTGAAATTGAGATGTGAGTGTGCTGGGGGTGTGGGTGGAGGGAGAGGAGTGGAAAGTATCTGAAAAGCGCTGACCCATTTCTAGTGCATAATATAAACACTCCCATGAGCAACTCTCCGCGCATGGTAAACCTGGCTCGCCACCAGGATGCATGCACGGTCTTACTCATTTATTCATACGTGTGTTCAATATTGCTTTTCTGGTGAACCTGACGCTGTGCTGGGCGACTGGAACAGTGGCTGACAATGTGTGCCAGTACTCCAAGGGCTAAAAATCTAAAGACAGCAATCAGAGAAGGGCAGCGTGCTAGAGGAGCATTGCAGTGAGTACAACTAACTCAGCTTGGGAAGTTGGAGTTGTAGACGAATTTTAAGGGAAAGGGCTCATCCATGGGACCTTTAAGTGTCGAAGGCTGGAGTTACCCAGAATGTGAGAAGCAGTATGTTGTATCAGGCAGAGGGTTCAGCACGGGAGTCTAAGGCTCTGTTGGGTCTTACATGACATCTAGTGTGACTGGAGTAGAGAGCAGACCTCAGCTCACAGTGCTCTGCTCTCTTCCTTCCTAGCCTTTGTTAAACTTGTAAGTCATTCGTTGTTTGTGATTGTTTTTAATAGTATCCTCACCAGGCTGAAAGCTCCACAAAGACAGGGATTCTAACTGGCTTGGTCACTACTTATTCTCAGGAGCTAGGACAGCCACTGGCACATTCTAGACTGTCAATATTCACTGAATATTCATTGAATAAATGAATGAATGTGTAGGGAGGCACATCATGAGATGAGACCAGAATCTCATCTCGACCACAGCAGATCATAGGGAGCCTTGAATGCCATCTTGCAGGTGCTCGTGAGATATTTATTAAACGAACGAATCAATGAAAGAAAATTTATAAGAGTACTGAAACCAAACTTGGAATCATGAAGTCTACAGTGAGAGGGAAAATTTGAAGTATCCTAAAGAGGCCATTGGCATGGTTTATTCTACCCAAAGAATCTTTTATGAGATGCTGATTATATGGGCTTGGTAGTTTGCCATATACCATTGATTTAAAGACAAATAAAACATAGTACTCTTTTGAAGAAGATTATAATCTAGGAGGGAAAGAATAAATTTACTCCATACCTTTAAATATCTTGGAGATTTCTCTATAAGGAAACATCTAGATATTTTTTCATGGAATACAATGAAAAACAGGACTTGTGCTTAAAAGAATTCTTCAGTGGCCAAATATATATTTCTTAATAGTACAAACCATATTGAGAAAGAGTTACAAGTATCTTACTCTGCACCAGGGATCAGCAAGCTACGGCATAAGGGAAAAATCCAGTCCACCATCTGTTTTTCTATAGCTGTGAGCTAAGAATAGTTTTTATATTTTAAATTACTTTAAAAAATAAAAAAAGAGAAGATTTTGTTGTCATGTGAACAGTATATAGAATTCAAATTTCACTGTTCGTGAATAGTTTTATTGGAACATAGCCGCACCCATTCCTTTATGTATTGTCTACGGCAGCTTTCTTGCTACAAGAGCAGTTGTGTAGTTGCTATAATACGGCCCACAAAGCCTAAGGTATTTACTATCTGGACTTTTACAGAAAAAAGTTTGCCAACCACTGCTCTAGACTCACACTGAGTTTGAGAAGCGTGGTTGATGCCAGGATGCATTTTGGTGACCTTCTTCTTAAGAGGTTCCGCTTCCCAAATCAGCAGTTCCTGGCGAATTAAAATGTAATGACATTGGGGAAATTCATTTCCTAGTTCTTAAAATGAGTGCCTTGCAAATGATGATTGATTATGCCTTTGATGAGGAAGTAAGGGGACCTACAGCTTAGTATGAAATGCAAAGCTATTTTAGGTCAGTGCCACATAGCTGAAACAACAGTGGCTTAAGGCCTGGAAGCCAATGTTTTCATCCTGCAAGTGTGGGCACCTCACATCCCCCGTCTGGGCCCAAGACCCCTCACGTATCAAATAAAAGGGCCTGGAGGACAGTCTTCAAGATCCTTTACGGGACTAAACGTCTGTAGTTCTGCAAGTACAAGTCACTATTTGTACTCAGGGCTCTGCCTCCACCTAGTAAGTATGCATTTTACAGAGAATACGCTCTTTGACCACTAGATGCCTTTGATTACTTACACATGTGTGCAGTTAACAAGAAATGCATGGGAATGAAACACAGGCTGGGATTTCAAATCTGCAGGAAACATGGGAACAATGAGGGTTCTGTATTTCATCATGTAGCTTCAGAATGCATTTTGTCTCTTCCTTTGGAAATAACTAGGTATAGAAGTAGGCTTAACAGTGTTTCAGAAGGGCCAAAAAGGGGAGGGGTGAATTTCAAAAGAATAGGTAAAGTTACAGCTAGAAGTCAGAATACTCCTGCCCTCTCCCCACCCAAGGTCACCTTCTCTTTGCCTTAAAAAGTACAATCTTTTCCCTGCTTCGCTCAGTGATTATGCTACCTTAAAATTTGCTAACAGGATATTAGTAGCTGTTAACCAGGGCAGGATCTGAGCCACAACACCGACCGCTGGGCACATCTACATGGTTTATCTGGACCCCGAAGTGATCCCTCATTGCTCTCCCTTATGAGTCCAGATAGGAACGCTGGCAAGGTGCTTGCAAAATATCAATGCTTAAGTGACTGTTTCAGGTGTTAAATCATAATACAGTGTGATTTACCTGAAATGAAGTAATTACAGGGGGAGAGAAGGAAAGTCAAATGATATAAAAACAGGTCGTTTCTGATTGTCTAAGTACTGATGTGCCTGTGCTCTGATGCGTGCATTACTTCTTTCTCATGCGCCCATCACACAAAAGGTTCTGCTCTTTTAAGGGTGGAGATGAGTGTTATTTTGGCTGACGCTCTTATCCACAAATTTGGGCAAAGATGCTGCACTTGCAGGCCCTCAGAAATTTCTCAAAGGGGTTATAATCATTCTAAATCAACACAGCTCATGTTTTAATAGTTTGATCTGAAATTTACAATTTAAGCTCCCTGTACTCCAGCCTTTACTTTAAGCACATGGCATCTTTGTCCAAATCATGGCTCTCCCATGTCCTAGCTGTATGATCTTGAAAAAGTTGCTTGAAATTTCTGATCCTCAGTTTCTGCATCTTTTTTTTTTTTTTTTTCCTGTACGCAGGCCTCTCACTGTTGTGGCCTCTCCCGTTGCGGAGCACAGGCTCCACACGCGCAGGCTCAGTGGCCATGGCTCACGGGCCCAGCCGCTCCGCGGCATGCGGGATCTTCCCGGACCGGGGCACGAACCCGTGTCCCCTGCATCAGCAGGCGGACCCTCAACCACTGCGCCACCAGGGAAGCCCAGCCCAGTTTCTGCATCTTTTAAAGGAGGATAATAACAGAACGTACCTCATATGGCTTTTGTTTTCTCAAATATATTTGAAAAGCATTTATCTGAGTGCCTGGCACATAGTAAAAACTAAATATATATTAGCTGTTATTCTAAATATTTTAGGAAACTTCTACTTGTCCTTTGAGCTCCAGTGTTATCTACCTGGGAACCTGCCCTTGCCCCCTGAGGTTTGGTGAGGAGCCTGCCCGTGTTAGCCCCTTCTAACTTTTTTTTTCCCACCACTGTCTACACTGTTTCATAATTATCTGGTTATTCGTCTCTCTTGTAAACTGGCTTTCTGGAGAGTTGTAAATCTACCTAATTTATTTCTCCATCTCTGGCTTTCTTCTCAGACTCAGATACATA
This sequence comes from Leucopleurus acutus, assembly GCF_964270905.1. NCBI lineage: Eukaryota > Metazoa > Chordata > Mammalia > Artiodactyla > Delphinidae > Leucopleurus > Leucopleurus acutus. The sequence continues at coordinate 20,952,786 of NC_139162.1, forward strand.
GCTCTGATCAAAAAATATTGTTGCGAAGCATCAAGAAAATGAAAGCAATATGCATATTGAAGCAACAGAATCATGGAACTTACTTGTGTATGGAAACTCACTGTTCTTAGAATAATAATAAAAGAAAAATCTAAAACCTTAGCAAGACACTATATGGCCTTGTAGCCTCACCTGCTTCATCCTTCACCATAAATTAGGTACCCTAGCGAAATGGAATTTTCCATAGATACCATCCACAACCCCAGATCTTTTTTGAAAGCACTGCTAACTTCTTCTGATGGGCTCTAGCTGCCTTTCTTCCACTGGAAAAATATCTTTTCACTCACCCCTCAAAAATCAGACTACGAATCATCTCTCTGAAGCTACTTCTAACTTTCCAGAGAGAACCAGTCACCACACCTTCTGCAAAACCACAACTCTGTTCACACATTAAGCAGAAAAAAAAATATATTTTAAAATAATTATCTCATTACACCTTTCTCCTTTGATGGACTGAGGTCCGTGAGTGTGAGATCTGTCTTACAATCCAAACTTTTCCTTTATTATTGGCCTGATATCTGGAACATAATAGCATTGTAATATATTTCAGTGAATAAAGAGCTTAGCTTAAAATATATATCTTTTTCCTTTGATAACAAGCATTTATTCCACAAAAGAAATGTGTTCTCCTCTGACATTGAGGTGGTATTTTGTTAAAGCAGCAGCCAGTTGAGAAATATAAAAAGTGGGTAACATCTGCATTTTGATGTGTGTACGTCTGTAGTAAATTTTCATTTATGATGATCAAGAAGAAAGGGAGTTTAAGGAGTTTGTGTTTTAAGACAAGACTATAAAAATAACCTAGATTGTGATTCTGCCAATATAAATTTTATCTGTTTTGATGAATATTTCTCTTTAAAATGCTTGCCTTCCTAAAGAGTACTGATAAGCCCTCCAAAGATATTCCCCAGCTCCTTGCATTTCTAATCCTTTGATTTGGGTTCTTAATAAATACCAATGACAAAAATAATACTGAATGATGTTTTTGAGGTTCTGGGAATATGCTTTTTCATCAGCTTTTGGTTTTCATAGACTTAATATATATTAGCTTTCCAATTCTTCACTTTAAGTATGTTCTTTATTTATTTCAAGAATTCATCATTTCAATTCCATGAGCATTTACTGAGTGCCTACTGCATTGCAGCTCTGTGTTGGGAGCTGGTGATTCTGAAATACATAAGACAGAGTGTCTAACCTTAAGAAGTTCTAAGTCTTAAGTCTGAGCCAGAGATTTAAAGGAATAAGATCTCAGGAATGACTGCAATAAAGGAAGTGTGTTTAATATAAGGGGTAAGGTTAGACTGACTCTCTTGGGAAGGTGGGTGTCAGAATTGACTTGGAAATGTGACTTTTGAGATGGGCTTTGAAGGCTGAGTAGGAGTTTGCCGTTATGTGGGAGCAGAAGCAAATCAAAGGATTTTAAAATATTTTTGTAAAATAATATTGCAGTCAATTTCAATCAAGTCCAGAGCATGGATATTAGAGTAGTAAGGAGAAATAGTAGATATGATGTGATTTGAAAAAAGTTTCCCCTTCTGGACTTTTTGCTGTTGTTTCATTGTCTTGGAGGATGCAGGAAAAAAATACTTTGTGAGGGCTGCTTTGATGTGTATGAATTATTCATCATTAAGAAGTCAAGCAGCTGATACTGGCCTTTGTTAGAGCTTTCGAGGGTGTGCTAGCCCCCCCTGGAAAAGCAGTGTGGTTTTTATTCCTCTGCCCTGTGTGAGGGTCATCTGCATGTGTGGGAAGGTCTTGGTCAGTTTTTCTCTGATTGATGCAAACCAGAGGACATTTTGAACCTTCATATCCTGTCGTTTTTCTCCGCTCTTTTTAGGATGAAAAACGTTTGTCATTGGAAACACTGGCACACACACACACGCCCCAAAACTGCCTGGGTGTGTGGCCTGCTTGCTTCATTAAAACCCCACAGCCCAGCCAGACAGAGAGGCATGACCACCTAGTCCATTAGCGTTCTTGCTTTAACACAGGCAGCTTGACCTAGGAGCGGAGAAGCCAGAGCGAACGGGATGTCTCATTAAAACGGATGTTGTCAGAGTGTTTCCCCTGCCATTTAACATTCTCCTAAGCATCGTGCGGGCCGTGGGGCCGTGGAGACTCCCATCTTGCCAGGGTGGAGCGGAATCCACGATGGAAAGACTCTGCTGGCTGTCGGGGTCCACTGTGTGCCAGCATTCCCCACGCGCTCTCAGCGACTCTGCGATACTCACGTGTTGTTTCACGTGCATGCTAACAGTATGAGTCATACAGCTAACGTTTCATAGGAGCTTACAGGATCTCAGCAGCTACATGAGATGCTTCAGATGCATTATCCTATTTAACCCTAAAAACTCTAGGATCTATGGACTATTACTGTTCCCATCTGCAAATGAAAAAAGCAAGACCAAGGCAGATTAATTAACTTGTGTAAAGGTTAAGAGAGAGTTTTTGATGCAATCAGGTTCCAAAGTGTATGCGCTTTCTACTGCATACAGATAGTGTATGCTATCATTCTACTTCTGCTTTTATCTACACAGAAGGCTAAGAAACCTAGACTAAATTCAACAAGAAGAATGATTGTGGTGGAACTTGTTGTAGTTGTTATTGCTATCATTGAAACCAGCATCTGCTGGTTTGCTCTGTGCCATGTCCTGGATTAATTACTCCATTTGCACACCTCATTTAATTCTCTTTACAACGCCATGAAGTAGGCACTCTATCTGTTCCCATTTTACCAATGTAGACACAGGAGCTTAAACTAGTTAAGTAACAAATGCCAGCCAGACTTTGATCCCAGATCTGTCTGATTTCAAATCAGAGGAAAGAAATGGTAACTTGGACTAGGGTGATGCATGGAGACAAATGAACAAATCTGAATGGTATTAATGGCTTATAATTGATAAAACCTGGTTAGTTTTTGTCAAAATACAATTCAACTTAACAGCCTTTATTGGATACCTACTGCTATGAGGCATTATGCTAAGACCTAAGTATGTGAAGGTAAATATCACAGTACTTTATCCTTATAAACCAGATGCTTACAAACAAGAGAATCAACAGACATGAACAAAAACAATGATACTGCTAACATGCATTGTATTAGAGGAATATGCAAATAATAAACTAGCAAACACTTCGTCCGTATCATACACCAGGCATGCCTGTAAGTGTGATACCTATGCATTTTTTTTTTAATCTTAGAAATTTGATGTGATGCATGCTATTATCATCCGCATATTACAGATGAAAAAAACAGGTTCAGTGCAGATAAGTAAAACTTCTGTAAGTTCACAGAGCTAGCCAGATACTCAGAGAACAAAGATGAGGTCAAGATTTGTCTTCCCTGGTGGCGCAGTGGTTGAGAGTCCGCCTGCCGATGCAGGGGACGCGGGTTTGTGCCCCGGTCCGGGAGGATCCTGCGTGCCGCGGAGCGGCTGGGCGCGTGGGCCGTGGCCGCTGAGCCTGCGTGTCCGGAGCCTGTGCTCCGCAGCTGGAGAGGCCGCAGCGGTGAGGGACCCGCGTACCGCAAAAAAAGAAAAAAAAAAAAAAGATTATATCCCCCTAGCTGAGTCAGGGGCTGAAATGAATTCTACAAGAAATGGAATTTGAAAGGGAGGGAAGTTTAACTAGTCCCCAAGTAAAAATCAGAGCAGTACTAGAAAGAATGGATGGTTTTTGTCAGCTGACTCACAGTTCACTGCAAACCCTGGATTCGTGCAGTTTAACATTAGAGTTAAGGACTCGATTTGGTTTCTAGCTGCACAGCTTCCTGGTTCTTAGACTTTGAGGCTCATTTTTATGATGACAAATGTGCATCCTAATGTCTATCTGATAGGGTTGTGGTGAGAGTCAAATGTGATAAAGCAGATACCAGCACCAGCAGTGTTTGTCTGGGATACAGTAAATGCTCAATAAACGTGACGGGCCACCCAGAACCCCCTTCAAGGAAGGACTGGTGGCCACAGTGGCTAGGAGTGCTGTCTGCAAATAACCTTCAGCTCTCAGCCCCTTCAGGGATTCTCTCAGGTCAAGGTCATGACCCTTTCTGGGGCAGCTCACATCCCGTGACTGGTCACTGCAGGGGCATAAAGAACTGGCCACTGACCCTGATTCAAAACAACTCTGCTGGGGCCCTTTCAGCTCCAGGTCTCAACTTGAGGTCAGCCACGTCTGTCACTGTGCCTTACATTTCTTTTCTCTCTGCTGATTTCTGCTTCCTTCCCCTCTCTTCCACGTGTTGGTTCTAAGGGCACCCCTTAATAACGCTCTTGCATGCTAAACCCCAATCTAAGATTGAGACTACTTCCCAGCTATTTTTGAGGTTCACATTGTCAACATCAGAGGCGGTGAGGCCTAGAACAGGCAAAGTGTGGAGAACATCGTGGATCTAGTTCAGTGTCAGGAAGTGTGAGAAGTGCTCATCTGGAAGACAGCTTTACGTGAGGCTGACTGTGGGACAAGGGGGCTTGCCTTTTGTCCTATGCTAGCCCACAGGACCCTTCATTAAGAACACTAATTGTTGATATCATCATTGTTCATAAATATTTTACAGATGAATGAAGCTGGTTGGGTTTACATGGGTAAAAAGACTTAACCAGAGTCACACAGCTTTAAGCAGTAGAGCTGGCTGACTCTGGTCTGCAATGATCCTTTTAGGATGAAAGCAGCTAGCCACGATGGCCCATGCATACATTTTTTCCTTATTTGTAATTCTGTGGGGCTGCATCATATTTGTGACATCTCCACACTAAAATGGTGTTCTCTACCTTACAGGACCTCGCGAGTCCAAACAAAGGTCCGTGCTACCATCAGCATTCTATCCTGTCTCCAAGGGCTGTCAGCCAGAGATGGCCAGGTAAGCGATGGAGCTTTAAAAGGTTAATTACCATTAATCATTATGAGAAGGTCGCTTATTATCAATTCATAAATTCAGAATAAAGTTATTTTGCTGACAAGCAAAATGTCCCAGTTGCCCTGTCGACCCAGCTTCTATTCTGAAAAATAAACAATTTTTCTACAATAAACAATTCTGTTGTGAAAAATAAACAATTTTTCTCTAGATTATGGTCTTTGTATAAACCGCTTATACAAACCGCGGTTTGTATAAACCGCTGGCTCTTCCAACATGTCATGGAGAAAAGCTTAAAAAATTCATAAAGTTGATTATATTATTCCAAACTTATCAAAAGCCTTTCAGAGTACATGTGTATGAGTATCTGTACAGACCCAGATGTATAGTCATATGTCTATAAATAGAGACGCAGAGAGGTTGCTACCAACACCTTTAAAAGTGTGTTTTACAGGTGACTCATAGATGAATCTTATGAGGAAAGTTCTCCAAAACTTCTCATGTCTGATATTTTAGTAAACAAAATGTTTAAGCTTCCGAGGTTGCAACCTGAAAAACTCAATCTTGCCAGACTCTAGGTTGCAATTAAGGTCTTATTAAAGCCATGCCTCTCCATCATCATCCAGAATTTGTTTATTAATTGTTTGTATTTTCCTTAAAGGTATGAAGCAAAATAAAATAATCCAAAATATTACAAATAATGAGAACAATCAATATTCAGCATTTTAGAATTCTTAGAATATCTCAGGTACCATATTGTGATGGTTAATTTTATGTGGCAACTTTACTGGGCCGTGAGGTACCCAGATATTTGGCCAAATGTTAATTTGGATATGTTTGTAAGGATGTTTTTCAATGAGAGAAACATTTAAATCAGTAGACTGAGTAAAGCAGATTGCTCTCCCTAATGTGGGTGGGCCTCATCTGATCAGTTGAAGGCCTGGGTAGAACAAAAGGCTGACCCTCCTGTGAGTAAGAGAGAACTCTTCCTGTCTGAATAAGGACTGAGACATCAGCTTTTTTCCTGCCTTGAGACTCAAACCGAAACATCAGCTTTTCCTGGACCTCCAGCCTGCTGGCCTTTGGATGGCAACTACACCATTGGGTCTCCTGGATCTCAGGCCTTCAGACTGAGATTGAAATGAAACAATCAGCAATCCTTCATCTCAAGTTTGCTGACGCACTCTGTAGCTCTTAGGACTTGCCCTCCTCCATTACTGTGTGAGCCAATTCCTTATAATAAACCTCTTGAGAACACTGACTCATATGCATACTATGCATAATACTAAATATACTAAATATTTTATTTAATTCAATTTAATATTTGATTAAACTTAAGAGAAGGGTACACCACTATTCCCATTCTACAGATGAGGAAACTGATGTGTTTTGTTGTATCCCCCAATGCCTGGCCACTCCTCCATCTCAACTATCTTCTTCAAGCAACTCTTTTCCTTACCCACTTAACACTTAACAAAGGTTATAAGATGGTTAAGTATGTTCTTTGCTTGAACATCACAGTGAAGACGTTTAGATATGATGCATGAGAGATCTGGGAAGTTTCAGAACATGCTGTCACTGGTACTCTTTCTGATGTTGGCACCTGAAACTCTTTGAAGCCCATTATCCCAGGTGTTCTCAGAGCATCATTTTGATTTGGTTTGGCAGAAGACCTTGTTTAAGCCTGAAATAACAACATGTGTCCTATACTGGCTCACCATATAGTCCCATCTTTAGTTCCTGTGGGGCCCCAGATGCTGGTTCCATAAGTAATGCTTCTCAAAGAGTGGACCAGGGCATTATCCTTCTGGAAGGAAAATGCCTTCCACAGGAAGGATAAGGAACTGGGAAGAAGATCACTGGAATTTAAGTTCCAGTCCTCCCTCCACTGCTCATTCATGGTGTAACCCTAGGAAAGTCTCCTTTCTCTGGATTGGGATTCTCAGATCTCTGATAGAGACAAGGTGGTCGGGCACCTGAGCTTCCAAATGTCTTTTAGTTTTAACAAGTTCTACAATTTCATACACTCTTCTTCCAAATCAAATTCAAACTCATTTTGCTTTGCTTATATCCTTCTTTCATTAAGAAATGCATTCAAAGAACCTGAATTCACAACATAAGGGAATAAAGGTAGCTATATCATAAAATATTGAATTGCTATTAAAAATGTGTATGAAGATTTTTATCAACATGGGAAACAAGTATCAGGGAGTCTTTAAAAGGAATATAAGAAAATATATAAAGTTATATGGGCACTATGATACCTGATAAGTGGGGAAAAATGATAAATGAAGTTAAGACATAAGGAAAGAATTTACCAAATTATTAACAGCTACTTCTGAGAAGTGAGATTCTGTGTGCTTTTTGTTTTCTTTACTTTTTGCATTACTTCCCCAAATTCCTCAAAGTGACTGTGTATTCTCATCATGGAGAAAAAAGAAGTTTTTTTTTTATTTGAATTGGGTGTGATTTTGAATCAAATTAGAGTATTATAAAAAGTCTACCATATCATCTTTTCTATATCATTCCTTTGAGATCAAGTTCATGTAAGAAATATATTCCATGTTTTAAGAAAAGCAGTGTATGCCCATCATATGTGGGCATTTAGGTATTTATTTTAAAAATCGCTCCGGAGCTGCTTTTCAGATGTCCAGCGAGCCTATGTGTGAAATCTCGTGGAGCGGCTATATAACATAAGGTTGTTTTTATTCCCTCTAATGGGAAAAAATGCAAAAAAAAAAAAAAAATCAGCAACCTCAATTTTTAAAATTCATTTTTCAAAATGTATTTCTCAATATAATTGTATAAAAAATTATCAGATTCCTCTACTCTTGGAAAACATCAGCAATTAGTGGTCTAGCCCCTGAAATTCCTCACAGCAATCATCCACTTGCTTGTTATTTGCGCCAGTAACGCCCATGCTTCTGTTCCTGCCTTTGGCCATGACTTCAATCTCATCCTGTTTCCAGAGAAGGTGAATCGTGTTTGATAAGGGTGTACGTGTGCAGAAAGGAATCTGAGGGAGATATTAGGGTCAAAGTAGAGTCTTGCTTTGCAAGCCCATTTTAAAATTTAATATATTGCTTTAAATCCATTCCTTGTGCTGAGAAAAAAGATTTATTAGGAAGAAGCTGCTAAGGTAATAAGAAAATATAAATCTTTTGGCTGATTGTGGAGATTTTTAAATGATGCAGAGAGAAAAGCTGAGCTTGGGTTGCCAGGTAAGCTAGGAAGCGGGACGCAGGGAATCACTACCAACTCCCACCCCCTGCTTCCTCCGCAGAAGCGTCACGTTTCTCTAAGCCTCATTTTGCCCATCTGTAAAGGAAGTGAGATGTTTTCTCTATTACAGCGTGTGAGGAGGCTTAATGGAATCATGGTCATAAGGAACGTTAGACAAAGCCCCATCCTAATACAATGCGGTATCAGGACTAGGAACACAATTCTCCTGCCTGGAGCCTAGAAACAATGTTCTTCTCAGGCAGGTACAGACACAGCGATGCAGTGGGTCTTATTCATCTTTGCACACCTGGCTGACTGCTTTGGAAAGTGGTTTTCACCTGGTGTAAACTCTCCAGGATGTGAAATATCTTCCTCCAGGAGGACAGTGGCAGATGAGGGGCTAATCTCTGTGGCTGCCTCTTGCTGCTGCTGAGGGTGTAGATTTCAGGTAAATCTTAAACATCTTGCTTTGAGAAAAAGCACCCTTGAGAATAGGCCACGCCTCTGAAATGGGTGGATGGGACCGTCTCCCCATGCCCCTCAGCAGACAAACACAGTTGGCACAGAGTTAGCTGGAACCCACAGCCCTATTCCCACACCTGGGAGATGAAGCTCACTAATCTGCATCTCCTTTCTGACAGCATCAACTCCCACTCTGTCCCATCTTTCACCTTGTTCAGGTGAAAGATGACTAGGTCAAGAAGGAAAGGTTTTTCCATCCGTCTACACCACCTCACCCTAATGCAAATCTTCCCCGAAGCTTATTCTCTCTCCCACCACTCACCAAACGATCCACACAACTTGACTCGTTGACATGCAGCTGTCAGGAGAAGTTATTAGAGGAGATGTGTTCATAGAGAATGCCCACTATGGATGGGGTCTTGATGGGCCAGGAAGATCTGAACTGTGAGAGATATGTGAGGAACAGCCAGGGGGGAGTGGGAATAATCAGATGTGCCTTGGGGAGGGGAAAAGCTTCCACTTGCCTTTCTGGAAAGAGCCCTCCACTCACCCCTTCATTCACTTTTCATCCTTTCATTAAATAAACACTCCCTCCCTACAGTGGATCAAACACTCCTCGAAGCACGGGGGGAAGTCTCTGTCTTTGAGATTCTCCCAGACTTACAAACCCAGACGCAGGCAATCACAAGTCTGTGTGTTGAGTAGATGGCAAGGCGGGTATGGGGCATCAAGAAATGAAAACCTATCTGTGCTGCACTGGGTTTAGAAACTCTTAACACAGGAGGTGATGGTTAAGGAAGTTTTTACTCGTCGGTGTATGGTGGGGTAAGCTAGGAAGTGGGATGCAGGGAATCACAGGGAAACACAAAGTCAGGAAGTGGTGCTGATGATAGGATATAGCACCATGAAAGCCAGGGCAAGCATGGCAGCTTTTTAAGCAAGGAGAGGCATGCTGGAGATGGGGGCTTAGAGATTATTAGGTACGCAGACATTTGCTGAAGTAAAAGATTCTCCAAAGGATACTGAATTTTCAAGGGTTGAAATTTCAGGTGAGTCCCCAGTTTTGAAGGAAGCACTGACTGCCTCGTTTCCAAGATTAGTGCCTTGCTCTGGGCGAGATAACAGAAGACCCAGGGGACACGTGGATTCACTGGGGGAATGCAGATTTTTTTAAACCTTGCTCGACACAGGATATCTTGGCATAAAACTCGCAGGCAGTGAGGCCAGAAGGTCACCTGCCTGCGTAACCCCGTTTTAAAAGATTCTTTAGAAGCATCCTTAGGGATCTGAGTGTAATTTTGTTCAACCTTTATTTAAAAATCCACCTCTATGACGACCAATTTTTACTTGCCCCTCAGGTGATAACTTAAGACTGATTTCTCCTTAATAGTTTTATAACAATTTACGGCTCCAGCTCATTCATCTCATTTTATTTCCCACATCCATACAAGGAACCTGGGGTTCTTATCAGGAAAGAGAGAGGAAATCAGGTACCTAGAAGGGCGGGGCTGATTCCCAAACCTCTCTGACAGATCGTGACTCTACCTAGAGATCCACTTCTTTGTGGGTCCTGAGCCTCAGAATTCTGGGCTTATTGCTACTCAACCATACATATATATCCTAGTTCTGCTATTTAAAGGTGGTGGGACCTTGAAAATCATTAAAATGCTGAAACTCAGTTTAAAGATGGAGATATGGCAGGTAATGCTGTATGACTCAAATGAAGCAACCTATAAAAGAGCCATAGGAAGGTTGGTAACCCAAAAACATAGACCATTTTCAAGCACTGAGAAATTGTTATAAACCAGCAAGACCGTCATCAGCATTTCCTACCCTACTCTCCTTTCTGGTCCACCAATTCTCTTTCCTCTACTCTCTACTGTCTTAAAAAAGAACTGGTTTCTGGGCTTCCCTGGTGGCGCAGTGGTTGAGAGTCCACCTGCCGATGCAGGGGACACGGGTTCGTGCCCCGGTCCGGGAAGATCCCCCATGCCATGGAGCGGCTGGGCCCGTAAGCCATGGCCACTGAGCCTGCGCGTCCAGAGCCTGTGCTCCGCAACGGGAGGGGCCACAACAGTGAGAGGCCCACATACCACAAAAAACAACAACAACAACAACAAAAAACTGGTTTCTATATATTTGAGTTCCTACAGTTTGCAGTCACTAGATTCCAGGGAGACCAGCATTCACTGAGTTGGGAGCACACTGTCTCCAGTCCAGGGCTGCTCCACCTCCTTTAACTACGGTTCATTTGTAGAGATGAATCTGTGTGTTCTGCAAGTCAAAAAACTCTGAATTCATCACCAACATGAGGTCTCTGAGGAAACACACACCCGTGTTCAGGAAAGACAAAGGGCCAAAAAGAAGAAAAAAATAAACTTCTGCATGGTTGCATGCTTTTCTGTTAGCAGAAGTAGTGCTTCTTTTCACTGCTGATCAAGACACAATTACTGTGTAGTGGAGGGCAAACCAGTGTCCTGGTAGCCTCAACCGTGGGGCACATCCTTGGTTGAGAAAAAGAGACCAGAGCCAGGTTCTGAGAGTTCTAGAACTTAGAAAGGTGGAAAGTGAATACAAGACACTGTTCTTCTACCAGTAAATATAGCTCAAGGCTGAATTTTCAAACTCTTTCAACCTTAGCTAAACATTAACTCAGAGGTTTGAATTACTATAAACTCACAGTACATTTATCCAAGGGATGAGGGTCCCCTACTAAATACTTTTCCAAACATAAAAAAAGGTCCCAGGCCATGAATTCATTCTCTTTTCAGCATATTTCACCAATGTTCCTTTGGTTGTAAATAGCAGTGATATTTCTATTAAATTCACTTTCTCACTTGGTGGCATATCTACTCCAAGTACAATCTCATTATCTGCAAGGAGGCAGATTCCCACTGGACCCTCCAAACTAGGCCATCAGACTCCCTTGTTTATGCCTTTTAAACTCATTCATACAGGGGCAATGCTATCTCATCCTTCGGAGGGCAGAAACTCACCAATGCGCTCTGCAGAAGATAAAGAAAAATGAAGCTAATATTTCTCTATGCTACGCCCATATTTACTGCCTCACCACGACACAACTTGTTCTGCTACCCTCTCTGATGGGCGCAAATGCACAGCCAATGCATTTTGTTCCAAGCGCAGCTCAGTGTGCCCACAGACAAATCTTCTGCCCTGCTCCGTATCAAAAACACTCGCAAGTCTAGGTAAATTATATGCCATGGCCCCAGTTTTGTCTACTAATATTTTAATGTATATGAAATATTTGGGGTGATTTGTGAAGCATGAAATACCTCTCATGAATCCATCCTGACACCTCCCTTGCTGAGAATACATTTCTATGGGCTGCCCACATCCATGGGGGCTGGTTTCTAACTGAATTAAAGATCTGCTGGCTGAACCAACAGAAAGATGGAGCACAGGAGTCCCCTCAGGGCTCTCTGTCTTTGGTCCTTTGCTTTCCTGATTTGCTGCCATTGGCTTTTGGAGTCTTTGTAAGTCTTCCTTGTGCCTTCTGCTCCTGGCATGTTTACTGGGATGGAGAAACTGGAGACGGGGTAATTTTTCTAACTCATGGACTCTAAGACACCTTATGTACCAAAAGTCCTTTCCCTACTCAATGGATTGGAGGTGAAAACAAATCTCTTTGAAGAATAAGAGTAAACTCGTAGCTTTTCGGCATCCGAACAAGAAAGATTTAAATGGTTAATATAATTTAGTTGATATTGGCTGATATGATGCAAAGAATAGGACTTTCACGTTCAGAAATTGGGGCTTGGTTTCCAGATTCACCAATCATTAGCAGAGAGACCTAAGACCATTTCATTTAAGCTTTCTGTACCTCCATTTGTGCTTCTGAAGTTTGGGGAAATTAATGTCACTGTCATAATGTTACTGTGAGGAATCAAAATATTAATGTGTGTATGTGCCCAGAATACTGCAAGGGTCCCGTCAAGGTGAATTTCCTCCTTTCTCTTCTAGTTCATTTTTGTGATGGCTCCTTCCACTCTACCACCCTACTTTGCACTCAGAAGAGCTGTCATGCGGGGAGCTGTTTGGTAGGCCACTGACACACATTTTTCATATCTGATGCTCACAACAGTATACCAGTTGTGAGTACTAATATTGCGGCTCAACGAAGGAAACCCTGAGGTTACGGAGGTTAGGAAAATTGACAAAGGGCACACGCATCTCCACATCATAATGCCAAGATTCTAACCCCAATAGTATAATCCCTAATTCCATCCATGCCCTTTCAAATATGCTTCCGCACTCTTCCCACGGCACCTGGCCTTCACCCAGCAGAAAGAAAAACAAATCCCTAGATTATAACATCTCCCTTCTTTCTCTACTATATGTGTCTAATCAATGCGTTTGGTGCTACCCCATTTCCACTCTACTTTCATAAGGGTTTTATGAGCTACATGTCTCTCACCAGTTAATTAGAGATTTCTTATTTTGTTTCCAAGAGACATTTCTTACCGCCATTTTTGCCTTATGCACGCTGTCCTTGCCTTTTTCATCTTTTACACACACACCCATTCCCGCATTTTTGTTATCTCTGATGGCAGCTTAGGATTGTAGTAGCTCGCGTTGTTGGCTATTTATCCTTTGCATTATTTACTTATTTATTTTCTTCTACTTCTTCTATTTATCACTGCAGAGCTCCCTTACCTTTCCAGATGCACTGTTATTAATTCCATCCATTTCTTTCTTGTCTTCACCTACGATAATATGACTTCATATATTCATTCCTCAACTTTGTCTAATGGAAATCCAGTATCTGCAGCTCATGTTTTCCCTCAGCTGCCGTATGCTCTTATTTTTAGCCTAATTATGAGCATAATGAAGTTTTGATCGTGATTCTCCACATTTCCCCTTCAATGACTTGAGTCATAACCTCCCTAGTTGCCAAGTCTGGTACTTTTACCCCTTAGAAACATGAATAAAATATTAAATTAGGGGACTTCCCTGGTGGCGCAGTGGTTAAGAATCCACCTTCCAATTCACGGGACACGGGTTTGAGCCCTGGTCCGGGAAGATACCACATGCCACGGAGCAACTAAGCCTGTGCACCACAACTACTGAGCTCGTATGCCACAACTACTGAAGCCCGCGCACCTAGAGCCTGTGCTCTGCAACAAGAGAAGCCACTGCAGTGAGAAGCCCGCACTGCAACGAAGAGTAGCCCCCGCTCGCTGCAACTAAAGAAAACCTGCGCACAGCAACAAAGACCCAGCTCAGCCCAAAATTAATTAATTTAAAAAAAAGAATACTTGTTAAAAAAAAATTAAAGAGCCAACCTGCCCTATACCACAAATATTCTGCCACTATTACTACCCTACACTTCATTCTCTGCAATCTCAGCTTCATTTGGTCATTAGAAATGACCCAGTTTGAAGACCTCAGTCTTTTTTATTCAGCTGTGACCAGGGATCATCACTGTGCTTAGGTTTCTAAGTGTGTTGGTCATGTTTTGTGTCAAGTCCAGTATGGTAGAATTAGAGCACATGCGCCCTGGAAGGGCTTATAAGTGTCATTTTGAAAAAGCAACATAGGATTGTGGAATTTAAAAAAGAAGAAGAACCTGAAAGGATCATTTACCATCTATGCTATTTTGAAGAAGTCTCCTTACTTTGCTAAGTTTCACTTTCATTCTCTGCAAAACAGGATTCCAAAAGTATATTATCTACTTTATGGAGCTGTGGTGTAGCACTAATGAGTCAGCATTTGTGAATAAGCCCAGCACAATTTCAGGCACACAGTGTCTTCTCAAATAAATGCCAATTAAATAGGAAGCTGGTATCACCAAAGGCCAATTCCCAACAAGACCTGACTGTCAGCACCATGTGGCCAAGCCAGTTTATGCTGGACCAAGTCAAGTGGCAGGCATCTCGCAACTTTCCGGGTTTGCCCATTCTACCTCCGGATAATGAAGACTCCTAGCATGCTCTTTCAATTTGGGGCGGGACCTATATCACAGTTCAGGATGTTTAATCAAAGCTGTTCTCTATAGACAGCCATCATCTGGCTCCATCCAAAATTCACCCAAGGACTCCCGTCTCTCTCTCTTTTAGGCCATGCAGGACACTTTCATTACAAACAGGAGAGTTCTTCAGATCTTTGAATAGAGTCCCCAAGTACTTCCCCAACAACTCTGACAATACCTCATGGTTACCATGGTTTCCAGTCCTCCTCAGCATCCTCTTCTCTCACGTCTGGACTGTTCAAGTCCGTCAAGTCCCAGGCCTGACTGGACTATTTCAGGAATATCCTACACAGTGCAGAGTGGAACACAAGTGCCATGTTTCTTGTCCTGGATAATCTACTTCTCTTTACAAAGCCCCACATGAAAATCACTTCTTTGCAACTACACCCAGGAGTAATGCATTTTAGTTACGTTTATAGTTAGCCAGAATCTTCAATTTCCTTTCCTCCATCTACAAATGGGAAGTTGATTTGGGGATCCAGCCTCAGAACTTCAGATGTACTTTGGATCCATCTGGTTTATCAGTAGAACCCATCGTGATTCATTGATTCATTTTACAAATGCTTTTTTAGGACCAGTTTGAGCTGCTTCAGGCTCTGAGGATACATTTGTTAACAGGACATAGCTTTTCTTGCATTAATGGAACTTACAGTTCCAGCAGGGTCCATAGTTATTAAACAACTAATTTCAACGACAACAATAAAAGTGATATCAAATAGGCTTATAGCAGGGGACTGATTCAGTCTAGGGGGTCTGGGAAAACTTCCTGTGGAGATACCTTTGAGGTCTAAGTGATACAGAAATCACTTTGAGTTTTAAGAAATGAATTGGAGAGTCCCATGTAATGGGAAAGACATACGGGAAGGCCTTGAAGACAAAAGGACTGAGGCCGATTGAAGGATCTACATGTAGAACAGATACTAACGCAGGTAGGAAGAAAGGCACAGATAAATCTAGAGATAAATAGTCAGGGTCTTAGGAAGGAATATGCAGGCCCATTAAGGATTTAAGTTGTTTTCTTAAGAGCAATGAGAACCTACTAACAGTTTTTAAGCAATGGGGCAGGATGGGGGACACGATAAAATTTACATTGTAAAAGTCTCACTGGGCAGCTACAGTGTGAGAATATGGATTCATGTGGGAAAGAGAAGGATGTGTGGTAAGTGATGGTTGGTAGACAGTCCAGATGAGTGATAACAGTACCTGGGACATGGGTGGTGGCAGTGAAAGGGTGACTAGATTTGGAAAACTACTCAGGAACTGGACTGTACAGAACATAGACATTGATTTGTAAAGAGGGGAGGAGGGAAACAGGTATAAAGGATGATACCCAGGTCTCTGATCTGCACATATGGATGGCTTTAATGCTATTTACCAAGTCTGGGGAAATAGGAAGTGATAAGAGCTGCAAGAGGAGAACACATGAGTTAAGTCTGAGACGTGCTGAGTTTGAAGTGCTCACTAGTTATCCAAGTAGAGACCTGGGGTTGGATATTCATTACCCTTTAGTTTCCTTCTATCTGTAAATATACTACTTCTTTGCGTCTCATCATGGATCTTGGTGTTCAATGACTAGTTATCCTAGTAAAGCTGAAATTGTTCTCCTGATAGTGTGTGTTTCTGTGTGGAGTGTGTGTTTCTCTGCAGAGTGTGTGTGTGTGTATGTGTTTATATGTGGAGACAGAGACAGAGACAGACAGAGACAGAGAGAATACACATTGATTTGCTTCAATCTTGGTTTTCTCTGAGGTTTTCTTTCATGAAATTGTCCTATAAGCACAACACAAGAATCTGCACAACACAATTTCTTGTACTAAATATGCCTTTAAAAATCTTATTTAATGAGTTTATGCTCAAAACCAGCCTCTCAGACCTTCACCTACCGAGTTGATTTAACCAGTCAGGTATCTTTACAAAGTAACTGTCCAATTACCAGATGTTTATAATTGTTACATCGGGACATTAAGCCTGAAAAATATGCATGTTCATGACCTCAGCGCCTCCTATATTTTTCATCCCTCCATATTGAGTTTGAAAAATTGGCATGAAAATTGTTTTCTGACACTTCTTTTGAACCCCTTAAATTATGTATCTATGACTAATAGCGATGTCTCAGGATGTTCTCTCAGAGAGGAAATCTAGTTTGAAAATCTGTTTTGTTTTTCATTCTGCAATTTCCTAAAAAGATCAGTTCAGGGATGTTCTTTGCCCCCTGTGTTCCTTGCAGCACATGTAAAACTACCCTCCCCCGCATCATACACGCTCTGCTAACATGCACCTCCTTCATATTATCAGAAAGCTTATTTTTGTCCAACGTAGTCAACCTATTCAAAATTAAACCAGCAGCAGGAAACTCAGAGGGGCCTCCACACTGAAAGAATTCGCCATGGGGTTTAAAGTCAAACCAAAGCTGCAAATACAGCCAAATCTTAGCTGTGGTGCTGCTGGTGCACAAGGAACACTGTCAGCTCCCTGCCGGTGAAGGCGGACACCTAGCCCACTGCATTGCTAAGGAGCCACTCAGCAAATGTTGAATTGTGAGTGAAGCTACACCTGACCCCAAGTACTCCTTCCTGTCTCTGATTCATCCAGGCTCTGTCCAGGCTCACCTGCTTCTTTAAAACCCTATGCCTTCACCCTGTAGACCTCATTCATAAAACCAGGCTCAGATGAATCTCCCAGTCTCATGGTCTTTCCCCTGAGCTTTTTCCTGAACCAGTCCTGTACGTGCAATCTCCACCTGTGATCCTCTGCCGTCACCATCCCCCATTCTCACCTGGCGCTTCAGCTATTTTGATTCAACCAGCCCCTTAGTCCTAACACTTAGACCTACTTCTTCACTTTCCAGCTTTTGCATCTGAATCCCAGTGACGTGGATTCTGCTCAGAATATGACACCCATTGTTGTAGACACAACCCTGCCCCATAAGCTGAGATCTTCACAAGTTTCCCCAGCTCCAAGTGCAGTGGTCACTTAGCCACCTGGTCACACTTGCCCATTGCCATGTCCCAGTCCCTCCTGTGTCCCACTGGTTTGATTAATACTTTTCTTAGGGCAGAGAGTGAGTCTCCTGTCACTCTAAATAATCAGAGACTGATCAACCTTTGATGGGAACTTTATAGAAGTGATTCAAGCGTCAGCTGAAAGATCAAATTAAATTATCTTTGACGCCTCTTTTTTTTTTTTTTTTGTGGTACGCGGGCCTCTCACTGTTGTGGCCTCTCCCCTTGCGGAGCACAGGCTCCGGACGCGCAGGCTTAGGGGCCATGGCTCACGGGCCCAGCCACTCCGTGGCATGTGGGATCTTCCCGGACCGGGGCACGAACCCGTGTCCCCTGCATCGGCAGGCGGACTCTCAACCACTGCGCCACCAGGGAAGCCCCTTGATGCCTCTTTAATCTTGAACTTCTGAGAATACAAAATACACCCTGTAAAATATGTAGAATTCAAAATTTTCTCAAGCTATGCTATTTTGTGCAATGTGGTTCAAAACTCTACTAAAGGATCTTAGATGTTATGCAAAGTTTTTATATGGTGGATTTTGTCTCTTACTGAATGGAAAGTAAATCATTCTTCCCAGAGGGCAGGTTTTCAGTGAGGATGGCTGCATGTCTATCTGGATGCCTGAGGGACCCTTTCTGATTAGTTTGTGATGTCTTTATATCTCATGAGATGGTTTACCTAACCACAGTGTTGCTGAGGTCACTTCCATTTGATGGGCATTCATTCTTGTCTTGCTCAAGTCCTTCTGGGGCTTTCTGTTCCCCATGGGATACATCCAAAGCCCATGAGGATCAGGTCCCTCCTCACCCATCAGTTTCAGCTCACACGATGCCCGGACCGGGAACAGAGGTGGCTTTGAGCATTCCAAGTTGGCTGTGCTTCAAGGAGCACATCAACCTACCTCACACTTTCTAGGCTTTGCCCTCCAAGTTCCCCCTGCTTTGGATTTTCCATCTCCCAGGCAAAATTCTACCCTTCCTCAACATGTAACTTGAACATCACATCCTTTTGGAAATTTTATTTTAATCCAAATTATCTTCCTCTATAAAAATTAGCCCTTTCACTCTCTAGGCTCCCAATGCAAATGGTCTTCTCTTAGAGCTCATTTCACTGAGTTAGTATTACTTCTGCATCTCTTTCTCTCAGTGAGCTCCATGCAGAAGTCCAAGTCTGTTGTCTTTTTTTTTTTTTTTTTCCGGCTGCACCATGCGGCTTGTGGGATCTTAGTTCCCCGACCAGGGATCGAACCCGGGCCCGGGCAGTGAACGCACAGAGTCCTAACCACTGGACCACCAGGGAATTCCCTAAGTCTGCTGTCTTTATATCTCCTTTATATTTCCCAATTCCAGGCATTAGTAAGTACATGGTAGACATAAGTTGAATGAATGTATGTTAATTGATTAAATAAATAAGATGAACATAGTCATAGTATATTTATATAAACCAACTTTCCAGATTATTTCCTACCTGTTATGGTTATGGATAAAGATGTTCCAAAGTATGGATTTCTTGCCTGTTTAACATGACAGCACTCTAAATATTCAAAGATAACTTTTTTGACACTTTTCAAAATTATTTAAACTCAAGGTCCTCAAAAGCTTTTCTTTTATTTATTCAAAATCCTTTTCAACTTCAAACTTTGGTCATCAAAGCATGATTTCCTCAGCATCAACTTGAATATCTTAAAAGTTAATTAGCTCTTGTAACCCTCTCACCTTTACTGACAGTGTTTCACAGAGGTCTAAATTACAGCCCACAAACTCCTAGAGAAATGATAGGAGCCTTTGAAGTCACTGGGACAGAAGTCCAGGGGAATTTCTACCATTTCCTGTATACACTTGATAGACAAAATCTTGGCAAACAGAATAGTATTTTAATGTATACTAATCACTTTGAACTTTACATTTCCTAATGAGGCATGACATTTGCCAGGCTCTGACAAATTCACAATATTTTGCAGAATTCTGCCAAACAGTGACACCACAGAGTCACCTGAGAGCCTCTTTGGCTGTCATATATGGCCCAAGTGGCCCAAGTCTCAGTCACATTCTGGCTCTAGGAGGCCTTTTATTTATCCTTCTATGTATTTTTCTTTTTTTCCTCCTTCTCTCTTTCCAAGCCCCTCATGACTGGTCGTTGATCCCATACTTGGAAGATTAAGAACCTAGTGGTTACTAATAACAAGTTTTTTAAATGAGATAATAGTGAATTTATTGCCCCCTTCTCCAGCACTGGCTGTGTGATTTTACAGTCAGTTACCTGTACTAGACTTAGTTTTCTCATTCAAAATGCTCACTTCATGGGATTGCTATGATGATCAAACAAGGTACAGCAAAGTACAATATCTAAGTGCTCATTTAAGGTGAGAGCTCCACGATAGGTTTCCCAAAGTGTCTGTTCAGAAGGCCATCTAAAACAGAGACCAGCCTTTCACTTGCAAAAATCTAAGATTCTAATAAGCAGGAACCATCTTATTTATGGTTGTATTTCCAGCCTCTTAGAGACTGTACAAAATAGAGTGAAGAGAAGAAAGGCGCTAATATGGATTTAAACCTACCATGCGCTAGATACTTCTCTGATCATTTTGCATGTATTTTCTCACTTAAACCTCACAGTAATCCTACAAGGTAGCTGTTATTAGCCTCACTTTTCGAAAGGTGAAAGCAAGGCTCTGAGAGCTGAAATAGCTTATGTTGTGAGAGCTCAATGCTTGCAAGTGCCAGATGGAAGCCCTGATGTGTTTGTCTCCAAATTTATGTTTTATTTTTTCAAAGAAAAACTGATATTGGGTATAGGCTAAGGTTCTCTTTCCTGAAGTATGTTTTGCAGGATGTAAAAAAGGGTTACAAGGTTGGATTAGTTCTGTGATTGACTTAGTTTAAGAAGCATTAGATTATACAGCAAACAAAATATATCCTCATTTTGTAGGACTTCTCAGAGCCTTGAATGAATGAATAAAGTTAACCCTAAATCGCCTACTGTGTGAGGGCGCTACTATATTTGATCATCTTGCAAAGAACATTCTGGGATACTGTGATCTAGGGAAATAATCTAAAAGTAAGTGTCCATCTGTCCACTAAAGGGTCCAATATTTCAATACATTCTACATTATTTAGGCTAATTCTGTTCTTTGGGTGCCTATAGAATGTGCATTAATAACTCTTATGAGGCAGATGGGAGTTCTCAGCAAGTATTATCCTGGTGCTTAAGGAGGGCAGATCTAAACAAAACATACTTTTTCCAGTAGTATTTTCTCCTGATTTATTGTACAGTGCATGGCTCCTAGGTACCAGAGCCCCAGACATCCAGCTGCTGTAAATCACCTGAGAAAGGTGATCATTAAATAGATTAAAATGCATGAAAATTACCTAAATGTGGACCATTAGATTAAATGAAGCAGCTACAGTATAATGCCCTGATGGCTCTGGGAACTTTATTTAGATTATAACTGTACCTGTGCTGTGCAAATCACATGATTAAGAAGACTATTACAAATCTTACTGCACCCCTCACCTTCCACTATGGGTTTGCAATTGAAATTCCTCCAAGGCTTAATAAACAGTTACCTCCAAGAAGACACTTTGAAACTGACTTTCTAGACCAATCTGCATTTCGATGTGGTTCAGAGCAAAACCTTATCTCTGTGTGGCATGTTTGCAGGGATAACAATGTTTAAATAATGTCTGAAATGGAGCATAAAAATCCTTTGTAACTCAAATGGACATACTGAGAAATCTTAAGCTTCAGCTCCCATTACCTTTCTGATATTTCTTTCAAAGACTGACAGTAAGACATCATCACTTGCAGAAAGTAACTCTCCAAGAGCCCTGTGCATATTATTTTTGATGTAGTTCCTGCTTGCAAACTCTCCTCATAACTTTAATAAATGCCAATTTGGGGAGCAGGAATGGTTAAGAGTTTAAATTTTTCATAAAACTCTGTATGAAATTGAAGTAGTCTGTCTCTTTCCATCTAACCTGATCACTGGAGAAAGAGGGAATAAAAACAGCGTACATATGTATGCTTTCAAAAAATGCTTCTTAATTGGTCATTTAGGAAGCTCTGTGTAAAACCTTGTGGGCAGAGAAAAGCATCAGCCAAGGTGGTTTTTCCTCCTCCATGTCAAGTGCACTTTTGTTCTTATTAGATCATTTTATTTTATTGAGGCCGAAAACAAGAAAGGGTAGGGAAGAGACGGGAGCATATATTGGCTGAGTGTCTATTCAGTGCCCAGTGCTGTGCTTGGTGTTTTCCATATTATCATGGCTCACGGCATTTAATACTCATAACACCATTTCCAGATAAAAAATACTGACCACTGATCAATTAATAAAACTGAAGCTTGAAGGGACTGACCAATAAGCTATATCATGGTAGAATCAGATTTTGAACCTATTTCTATCTTGAACACAAGTCCATGCTCTTCCCACTGTATTCTGCGGTTGCGCTGAATGTCACACATGTGCCCACACCAAGCATCCACAATAAAGAAAGTCATAAAACACAGGGACGGCTGTTTGGGTGGGAACCTTGTTGGCAGGTATTAGAAAATGGCTGGAGTGACTAAGCCTGGATCCTCTTTTGAAAAATGGAAGAATGGGGAAAAAGCAACATCTGACAAAGTCCTTAGGTATACCAGGCACTGTCTAAGCATTTTACGTACATTATCTCATTTAATCCTCATGACAGTCCCCTGAGATGAACACTGTTAGTTACGCTTTACAGATGAGAAACACGGAGGCTTACAGAGAGACGAGCTGCCAAAAGTCACTGAGGTAGTAAGCAGTAGCACTGTGATTAGACCCAGGCTGTATGAACCCAGAGGTCACTCCTACAGAGAGGAAGACAGCATGGGTTTTCTGTCGGTCTTTCTATTTATATTTTTAAACGGTTTTATTGAGATATAATTCACTTGCCATACACGAACCATTTAAAGTATAAAATTTAATGTTTTTAGTAAATTAACAGGGTTGTCAACCCTGTGAATAACCACAATCTAATTTTCAAGCATTTATATCCTCTGAAAAGAAACTCTATGCCTGTTAGTAGTCTACTCCCCATTCACCCCTCAACCCCCAGGTCTAGGCAACCACCAATTTACCTTCTGTTTCTATTGATTAGCCTATTCTGGACATTTCACATAAATGGGATCATACAATAGACAGTCTTTTGTGACTGGTTCTTTAACTGAGGATAAAGCATTCAAGATTCATCCATGTGGTAATGTGTATCCACACTTTATTATTTTTGTTGCTAAACAATAGTCCTTTGTATGGGTATACCACATTTTACTTATCCAGTCATCAATTGATGAATATCTGGGTGGTTTCCACATTTTGGCTATTATGAATAATGCTGCTATATACATTTGTGTCTAAGTGCTTTTGTGTATATATGTTCTCTGTTCTTTTAAGGATATACATAAGAGTGGAATTGTCGGGTCATATGACAACTCTATGCGTAACATTTTGAAGAACTTTCAAACTATTGCCCAAAGGGACCCTGCCATTTTACATTCCCACCAGAATTGTTATAAGGGTTCCAAATTCTCCACATTCTTGCCAACACTTGTTCTTTTCTGTCCTTTTGGTTTTAGCTATCCTAGTGGGTATAAAGTGGTATCGCATTGTACAGTAACACCCCTTATCCTTGGGGGATAAGTTCCAAGACCCCCAGTGGATGCCTGAAACTACAGATACTACCAAACCCAATATATACTACGTTTTTTCCTACACATACATATCTATGATAAAGTTTAATTTACAAATTAGGCACAGTCAGAGATTAACAACAACTAGTAATAAAATAGAACAACTGTAACAATATACTGTAATAAACGTTATATGGATTTGGAGTCTCTCTCTCTTGCCCTCTGTCTCAAAATATCTTACTGTAAAATTGATACAGCCACTATGGAGAACAGTATGGAGGTTCCTTAAAAAACTAAAAACAGAACTACCATACGACCCAGCAATCCCACTACTGGGCATATACCCTGAGAAAACCATAATTCAAAAAGGGTCATGTACCACAATGTTCATTGCAGCTCTGTTGACAATAGCCAGGACGTGGAAGCAACCTAAGTGTCCACTGACAGATGAATGGATAAAGAAGATGTGGCACATGTATACAATGGAATATTACTCAGCCATAAAAAGAAATGAAATTGAGTCATTTGTAGTGAGGTGGATGGACCTAGAGACTGTCATACAGAGTGAAGTAAGTCAGAAAGAGAAAAATAAATACTGTACACTAACACATATATATGGAATCTAAAGGAAAAAAAAAAAGGTTCTGAAGAACCTAGGGGCAGGACAGGAATAAAGACACAGACGGAGAGAATGGACTTGAGGACACGGGGAAGGGGAAGGGGAAGCGGGGACAAAGTGAGAGAGTGGCATGGACTTATATACACTAACAAATGTAAAATAGATAGCTAGTGGGAAGCAGCCACATAGCACAGGGAGATCAGCTCGGTGCTTTGTGACCACCTAGAGATGGGGGATAAGGAGGGTGGGAGGGAGATGCAAGAGGAAGGAGATACGGGGATATATGTATATGTATAGCTGATTCACTTTGTTGTAAAGCAGAAACTAACACACCATTGTAAAGCAATTATACTCCAAAAAAGATGTTAAAATAAATTTTAACAATATATCTTCCTGTATAAACTTAATGCCTTTTCCATCTTCACTAAGCATTTATCATGCACTATGGCCGTTAACTTTTGCAGCTTGAGGTGCTACAGCAAAACTAGCATGAATTTCTTTCACTTTCTTCACAATTGCACAGATAGAAGATTCTTTCTTACCATAGATCTTAGCAAACTCAACACATGATTTTTTTTCCTTTCCTTATTAAGCTGAGAACCTTCACCTTGTCACTTAAAGGAAGCACTCTACAGCTTCTCTTTGGCATATCTGCACTGCCAGCATCACTACTCTTGCACTTTGGGGCCATCATTAAGTTAAATAAGGGTTACTTGAACACAAGCACTGAGATACCTTGACAGTTGATCTGATAACCAAGACGGCTACTAAGTGACTAGCAGACATGCTGGACAAAGGGATGATTCACTTCCTGGAAGGGAAGGAGTGGGATGGTGAGAGATTTCATCACACTACTCAGAATGGCATGCAATTTAAAATTTATGAATTGTTTATTTCTAGAATCTTCTGTTTAATATTTTCAGACCAAGGTTGACCACAAGTAACTGAAAGCCAGAAAGTGAAACCACGGATAAGGGGGGACTACTGTAATTTTGATTTGCATTGCCCTAATGACTAAGAATACTGAACATCTTTTATGTGCTTATTAGTCACTTATATACCTTTTGGGAACAATATCTATTCAAATCCTTTGCTCATTTTTTTCAATGGGTTTTCTTTTTATTATTGAGTCATAGCTGTCTTTTCAGTTACTTAATGGTAGCACAAAAATTTTTAAGTTTGATGTCATCCAATTTATCTATTTTTTCTTTTGTCACATGTGCTTTTAGTGTCATAAGAAACTATTGCCCTAACCTAAATGTCCATCAACAGAGGAATGGATAAAGAAGATGTGGTACATACATATATACATACAATGGAATATTACTCAGCCGTAAAAAAAGAATGAAATAATGCCATTTGCAGCAACATGGACGAACCTAGAGATTATCCTACTAAGTGAAGTAAGTCAGACAGAGAAAGACAAGTATCATAAGATATCACTCATATGTGGACTCTTATTTTTTAAAAATGAAAATGATACAAATCAACTTATTTACAAAGCAGAAACAGACTTACAGATATAGAAAACAAACTTATGGTTACCAAAGGGGAAACATTGGGGGAGGGATAAATCAGGAGCTTGGGATGAATATATACACACTACTATATATCAATATAAGAGAGATAACCAACAAGGACCTACTGTGTAGCACAGAGAACTGTACTCAATATTCTGTGGAAACCTATATGAGAAAAGAATCTAAAAAAAAAGAATATATGTAAATGTATAAATGAATCACTTTGTTGTACACCTGAAACTAACACAACATTGTAAATCAACTATACTCCAATTAAAAAAAAAATCATTGCCTAGCCAGTGGGTACCCTAAAATCACCCTTTTCCCTTTATTAAGGTCATAAAGAATTACTCTTATGTTTTCTAAGATTTTTCTAGTTTTAGCTCTTACATTTAAGTCTTTGATCTGTTTTGAGTTGATTTTTATGCATGGTATGAAGTAGGGGGTCCAACTTGATGTATTGGCCTATAGCTATCCAGTTGTCCCAGCACCACGTGTTGAAAAGAGCATGATTTCTGACCTGCGACAGCACTGGTCATTGATTTTTCCTTTGCCTGTTAGTAGCAAGGGGAGCTTAGAGAAATTAATCAAACTAAGTTTCCTCATCTGTGAGGCTAGTAATACACCTACATCTCAATGCTGACGTTAAGAAGAGATAATAATCTCCGTTTGACTTCCTTCTACCATCCCCAGCACACAGTCATTATTCAACAGATATCCAACACCCCACACCTCCATCCAGTATATCTTGCTGAAATCAAATGATTCATTCCAATATTGTGAGTTTAAATAAATAGGGACCAATTACATGAACTTGATACTCTCCAGACCCCCACAGGGAACCCATTAGCCATCATACATTGTTCAGCTGTTACTCAGAGAGCATACACATGGAGAAATTACTGGATATCAGATATCTGGGAAGGCAAATGTTTTCAGTAAATAGGTCGCCATGTAATAGATAACACTGTTACCCCGTTTTGCAAATAAGCATCCCAACTCTTCGTCCTATATATGTACCTACAATACTCAGTTGCCTCCACTTGTGAGGGAGATACTAAAGAGGATTCAATGTCTTAGCAGCATGTAGAGTCTGATCTCTCTACCTACTGTATTTCATCCCCAAGATCCCATGAGTCTGAGTGTATGCTTTTGTGTTGTGTTCCATTTTTTTCCCTGGGAGATTCATTTTCTTCCAAAAAATAACCTGTATGTTTTTACTTTGCTTCCCAAATGGCTGATTCTCCAGCTCTCAGGTTGGCTAGACCCACATCATGCTTAGACAAGATTCCCAAGTCAGGATGGTTTAGCGCCCAGAGAATCACATGCCCATTAATGCTTCCAGACCTTGGATGGAGTGCTGGGTCTAGCCTCATGTCCTCTCCTGGGGGAAGAAGGCTTCTTCAAACTGAAAGGGGCATGCCTTGGCTTGATTTATATGTGAGAGAAAATACCTCTTCAGTCCCATATGCCTGGGCCCTTTCTCAGACCCAAAAAGGTATTTCACATACCACATCCATTCTTTCCTTCTGATGAGTTTCACCATCATAGCCGGCCTGCATATATATATATATATATATATATATATATATATATATATATATATTGCATATCTTGACCCATTCTCCCCCAGGGAAATCTATACCTCAGCCTGTGTAGGATCTCCCCAGTTCCTTTATTTACTTCCGTCAGGGGAAAAAAAAAAAAAAAAAAAAAAGCTCAAAGATACACATTCCTTTAAAGGTTTCACTGATGATTGTTTTGAGGAAACAAACAGGGATTACCATGCATGGGAAAGTAACAGAAGTTCTGGAATTTGATAACATCTTCACCCATCTTGGTCCTTATCCTTTGATAATATCAGAGATGAAACTATTCGCTGCATTGAGCTCCTGTCCTTCCTGCTAGCTGAGGGTGGAGTTCACCAAACTCTATTTTTTCTTCTCTGTTTTTGAGAAGATCCTGCTGGCTGCTGGCTTTCTGCAGAGCTGACTTTGTTACTTGCTTACACACAAATTTATGCTCTACCAATTCCAAACTACTTAGATTTTCTTATAACACACCAGACATTTCCCACTTTCATGCCTTGCAAATGTGCCTGTTGCTTCCTCTTTGTTCAAAATGCAAATAAATTTTATTCCCTGCTTCAAGAATGAACTCAAACTTTAAGCATTTAAAATAGCTTTCCCTGAGTAATTCCATTACTATATACAGCTAATTTTTCTCTTTTCTGTACATATACATTCATCTAGGACTATACTTCTCACTTTGCATGACAATGTCTTTGTATGTCTGTCTTCTGCATTAGGCTGTATTTCTTCAGAGCATAATGCACCTTGTTTACTTCTCTCTTAGTACCAATTACTTGGTACAAAGTAGCAGTTAATTAATATTCAGTAAATTGGTTTAAATTGAAAGGAAAGAAGTCAAGAGTTTGCAACTCCCCTTATTAATGAAGAAAAAAGAAACCTTCTGATATGAATTAAGATAAGCCTCTGAAAAATTCCAGCTGGTAATGCTTACCAGGCTCTCAGAGGTTACTTGAGCTTTGCACACCCGTTCAGCTCACCAACACTCTAAGAGCTTACACACAATGTTCACTAGAATGGCCTTAAATAAATTAACATTACCATCTCTTCTGATTTCTTTGGCAGAAACAAGTTCACAAGTTAATGGGGATAAAGAATAGGAGAGGATATATGAAGAGAGGAAGAGAGAAAGAGGCATTTCATAATTTATCAAGATGTGAGCCCTGGCACCTCATTTATTTTACAAAAAGGACTGCTGATGCTCATATTTTTATGAGTTGGGGCTTACAACGGGATTCCTGCTTCCCCTCCGCCCATCACCAGTCTTGCAGCCTGTGGAAACGTTGCTTATTCACCAGTTGGTTCCCTAGAATCACCCTTTTCCCTTTCTTAAGCTATCAGTTGGGGCCACTTCATTCCCAAAGGCTGCTGCAATGGTGCAGAAAGGATCTTTCCTCCTGGGACACCGAGTCAGATCCTCCTTAATCAATACTGAGCACAAAACACAGGAAATGGCATTGTGCATCTGCAAACTTCCTCTGCAGCTCATCATCCTATTTAGAATGAATTAACATCTAATCGGCAAGCAATCATGCCTAATAATTTGTGGATCTGTTTATTCTTCAGAGTCACATCTTTTAAAACACCGTCAATAGAACAGTTACATAGGATCTTCTCATTGGAAGGCACCTAGAGGAGTATCTGGTTATGTGCCTGTAACTATTACTCAAGCAAGTCCTTCCAGCTCAGCTCTCTGCAGTAATAATAATAATGATAATATTAATAGTAAATAAGGTAAAACGAAATTAGAGATTTGAACAAAATTGGAGAAACAAGCCTCTTTAGTCAAGTGTGTCTATCTGCCAGTAATTTTTTTTCCTGCCAAATTTTAATCAGTTTTCATTTATTCTTATTTATTTATTTATTTTTTTATTTTTTATGGTACGCGGACCTCTCACTGCTGTGGCCTCTCCCGTTACGGAGCACAGGCTCCGGACGCGCAGGCTCAGCGGCCATGGCTCACGGGCCCAGCCGCTCCACGGCATGTGGGATCTTCCCGGACCGGGGCACGAACCCGCGTCCCCTGCATCGGCAGGCGGACTCTCAACCACGGCGCCACCAGGGAAGCCCTTTTAATCAGTTTTATATCACCTCTCCCTCTTCCAATTTGTGTCCTGAAGGGCCAGAGCAACAGTTTTCAAAACAATACTTGGGCCACTATTGTCCTTTGCAAGAAATCCCCTGGGGTCTTTCCTTTTGATGTCAACCATCCATTTCACTTTTTTAAAACAATGTCTGTGTGTATATATATATATATATATATATAGTCTGGAGACAAATAAAGAACAGAGGAAAATGTCAGATGCAGAAAGATTAGACTAGATCCACCTAGGCTTGGAGAACAGCAGAAGTTGCAGGAATTTTTCTGAAATGCTGATCTTGTTCAAAATATCTTTACATTCCATCTGGTATGCTGTTTCGGTTATTCTTTGCAAGGAACAATGGCACAGATAGGGTCCTGACCTTCCTAGACCACAGCAGCATCCAGGATATGTCTATGGTTTATAACAGGGCTACAAATGGTCATTTGTACCACCTCTGCTCAAAGACAAATCTCAGTGATCTCAAGGGTCCCAAGCCCCATCTGTTGTCCTGGAAGGATTCTGAGAATCCTGGAGCATTCTACTTGCCTGAATTTAAGGATACCCTCTACCTGCTACTCATTCTATTCTTGCTCTCAGTGTTGGCCCCCCGACAACTCAAGGTGGAAGTTGCCACTCTGGTGGCTGCTGATGCCCCCACCCTGCTGCACCCATGGTTGTTCATGTTGATCCGCCTGTGCCTGAAGAGTCCCTTTCCTCACTACCATTGGAGGTTAGTCCCAGCAACAACTGACAGTGATCTTTCAGCTTTATTGCTCACCTTGCCCAAGGAATTTAGATAAATTACTCTGGGTCTTCACTGGAAGTCAATTGAGTCTCTATATCCTGACATACAGCCAGGGACCTTGATAAGATTTCAAATCTGTGTCTTAGAGTGAATCTCTGGATCTCAGAGTTCTTCTTCCAAACAGAATCTCTGCTCCCTTTTTGGTTCATTATCTTATGCCCTAAAGTTTTAGGTCCTGAATGTAGCTTTAAGGGCTTCTTTAACATGTCTTCAAGAAGACTTGGTAGGTCCTCATGAAAGCTGTATTCCTTTTTGGACATCTTTGCATGTCAGAGTTCCCAAGGTGATGGGTATAAAGATGAAAGCCCACCCCTTGGATCCTCATTAAGGTGTGTGTTTGTGTATATTTGAGAGAAACGTAGGGAAGAAGAAGGACAAGGAGAAGGAGGAAGAGGAAGGGAAGGAGAAGAAAGAGGAGGAGAAAGAAGAGGAGGGGGAGGGGGAGGGGAAGGAGGCGGGGAGACATAGAGAAGCCATGTCCGTACTCGGCCAAAGCATTTATGAGTTTAGCCAAGAATCTGTTGTCTCACTTTTCTCTTTCTGGATACATATCAACAAACAATTCATCTGATTTTCTTGGCACAGAAATGCGTTATCTTTCGTGGTTGGATTTTCCAGTGGTTTTTGTCCTCGTGTAAAAAAGACCGCTGTTCCCTGCCCTTTTTTTTTTTAACATCTTTATTGGAGTATAATTGCTTTACAGTGGTGCGTTAGTTTCTGCTTTATAACAAAGTGAATCAGTTATACATATACATATGTTCCCATATCTCCTCCCTCTTGCGTCTCCCTCCCACCCTCCCTATCCCACCCCTCTAGGTGGTCACAAACCACCAAGCTGATCTCCCTGTGCTATGTGGCTGCTTCCCACTAGCTATCTATTTTACGTTTGGTATCATACAGAGTGAAGTAAGTCAGAAAGAGAAAAAAAATACCATAGGCTAACACATATATATGGAATCTAAGGGAAAAAAAAAGGTCATGAAGAACCTAGGGGCAAGACGGGAATAAAGACACAGACCTACTAGAGAATGGACTTGAGGATATGGGGAGGGAGAAGGGTGAGCTGGGACAAAGTGAGAGAGTGGCATGGACATATATACACTTCCCTACCCTTTTAAACATGACTTCAGCAAAAGTCTCCAAGCAAGCAAAATATCTTATTGGCTCCTCTCCACATTCACTTTTAAGCATTAGCTGCATTCTTTGTGATCCCTACCACTGCCAGATGGAAACCTGGATGATCCCAAACCCTGACTGAGATGCTTCAATGAGCCTTGCCTTCTCCAAAAGTACTTCATTAAATTAAAAAAAATCACCATTTTCATCTTCCCCCTAAGGGAAAACATGGTAATAAGAGTCATTGTTAAGATCTGTGATCAACAGAGATTACTGTTTTTTCTTCTTTCCTTTCTTTCTTTATATTCTCTCTCCCTTCCTTCCTTCATTCACTCCTTCCTTCCATCCTTCCTTTTGGTTTCATTCCCATTTTTTTTTTTTTTTTTGAGAGCACTTGCCTGAGAGTTACTTTGGTAAAATCAGTCAATCCCCCTGGCCTTCATTTTCCTGAGATAAAGACATCATGTTTGAGGCAATATTCAGCATGCCAAAGTATTTACAGTTTCTTACAACCATAAAGTTCTATGTTTGTTTCAAACTTCTCTCTCTGTGACTGCCTTCTTTATCATTTTAATTTAGTCTTTACTGAGGTTTCAGTAACTATTTTGTACGAACAACCCCTTCTTTTTATTTCTGGTTTTCATGAGTTTTATTATAATGTGTCTGGTCATAATTTTATTTGAGTGTAACTTGTTTGAAGTTTCCTGAGCTTCTTGAACCTGTAAATTTATGTGTTTCACCACATTTGAGATATTTTCAGTCACTATTTCTTCAAATACTTTTTTTGCACCCAATCTCTTTTTCCTTTCTTCTGTGACACCAGTGGCACAAGTGTTAGACCTTTTTGTTTGTCTCACAGGTTTCTGAGGCTCTGTTTCCCCCTTTCCAATCTTTTCCTCTACGTCCTTCAGTTTGGATAATTTTATTGATATATCTTTAAGTTCTCTGACATTTCCTCCGTCATCTCCATTCTGCTACAAAGTCCCTCTAGTGAATTTTTTTAATTTCAGATGTTGTATTTTTCAGTTCCAAAATTTCTATTTGGTTTTATTTTTATAGTTTTGATTTCTCTTTGGATAACGTGCATGTTTCCATTCATTTCAGGAGTACTAATCCTTACCTTGTTGACCACGGTTACAATATCTGCCTTAAAGACTTTGTTTTATAATTCCAACATCTAGGTCATCTCAGTAATTGATATTTGTTTGGATTGCCTTTTCCATTAGCAGGAGTCATCACATTTCTTTCTCTAAGGAACAGACGGTAATTGTTTTAGGCTTTGTGGTTTAGCCCTCTGCTCTCCATTGCAATGACTCATCTGACATCATAGCACTAAAGCTGCTACCGACCGCAGAGAAATGAACGGGTGCAGCTGTATTCTAATAAAGCTTCAGGTATGGAGAGTCAAGTGTGAATTTCAGAAAATTTTACATTTTACAAATATTCATCTGTTTTATTCCAACTGTTTATCAATGTAATATCTCTTCTGACCTTATGAGCTATACTGAAACAGGTGGTGGGGCAGATTTAGCCCACGGACCATAGTGTGCCAATGCCTGCCTCCTTTCATGTCATTTACTTTGGATTGTACCCCGGACTGGTGAAATATGTTGTGAGACTCTGATGGTTACAACCCTCTGGAGAGTATTACTGTTATTTCGATTGTTTCAACAGGCTCGGTTAGATACGGGTCACAAGTTTTGCCTTGCCTTCTGTGGGCAGAGGTGCCAAGATCAGTACAATCTCCAAAGCCTCTGCCATGTTCTTTATTTCCATTCATGCACCACTCAGAAGTTACGGTGAACACACAAACCTCACCAAACACGGGTCATGGCTCATATTCCAGTTCAGCTCTCTAAGCCTTTGCTATGCTTCTTTGGGTCTGTTCTGCACATGTGCAGGTCAGGGGTGAGCTCAGGATTTCTGATACTCACACACAGAACTAGGAGATACCCATCTCCACCTATCTTCTCCTTGGGATTCCTTTACACTTCCCAGCTCTCAAGAGTCCCTTTGCCCTGTTCCCGTTCATCTGACCAGAAAGAAGT
Source organism: Leucopleurus acutus (assembly GCF_964270905.1). NCBI lineage: Eukaryota > Metazoa > Chordata > Mammalia > Artiodactyla > Delphinidae > Leucopleurus > Leucopleurus acutus. The sequence goes on from NC_139162.1 coordinate 20,985,781, forward strand.
GTTTTTCTCAGTTTATCTACCATTGGCCATTTCCATATACCTGGGGCTGACCTCAGTGAGAGAAAATAGAAAGAGAATAGAGAGAAAGATAATAAAACAGTGTGGCTTCCCCTCAATATATTGCCTTCAGAGTATCGGTTATGTGACCATAGACATGGGTTATTCTCTTGGGGCTTAAACTTGCCCACATCTCTGCCCTGCTGCCACCATCCCACAGCAATACAAGCTGACCTCTGGGCACAACCAGGAGAGGGAAAAGGAAAAAAAGTATTGCATACATGAAAGCAGTTAGGAGGGTAAATTTTAAATGGTATCATCATAATAAAAATTATAATTATGTGAGGGGATGGAGGTGCTAATATATATATTATATATGTATTTGATATATATATATATATCAAATCATCACATTATACACCTAAAACTTACTTATATGTCAATAATATCTCAATAAAACTGGGGGGAAAAGATGACTAAAAAGTGGCTCTCTGGCTCACAGTGACCCCATACTTTCTGGTTCACTGTGGCCCCTCTTCTAACTAGAGAGAATTTATCTCAGAGTTTTCACCGTCGACACCTGATGTGCTGTTCTGTCCTTATGTCAATGCTGAGAGATAAAGTGGGGGAAAAGTCTCACTGCCATACTGGTATTCCTCAGATTCTCACTTCCCTCCCCAATCAACCTGGTTTTAATTTTGGAGACTTCAGGTAGTTGTTCAGTTTATAGATTTTAGTCATAATCAGTAGGAGAGAGAGGACATAGTGAGTTTACTCCATCTTGGCTGGAACTGGAAGTCCCCATCTTCTCATTTTAAAGGATCAGAAGCTAATGCTCCAGGAAGCAAAGTGATTTGCACAAGGTCACAAAGTAAGGCAGTGGAAAAGGTGGAACCAGGCCCCAGAACTTCCAGATCTTTTTGACTACCCCCTTCTGAGAGTAAATGTGGCAGTTTTTACTTAGGGAGAATGGAAGGGCATGTGGGTCCCAACGCATGCCGAACTCCCCTCCCCCAAGTTTCCCTCTGATGCTCACCACCCTCACTCCTACATCTGGGTACCCACTGGGCGCTCTGGAGGTGCCGAGACTGGGCTGAGCCTTGCTAAAAATGATGTTAGACAGTTATGTGAAAACTCATTCAGTCAGTCAATACTGGTGGCGACAGTGATGGTGGAGAACATGTTTGTGTATGTGCAAAGGTGCATGTGTATTTATAAGTGTACCTGGATATATATTTGTGTGTGGTTATTTATACAGGTGTATTTGTTTTTTTTTATGTGTGTGTGTCACATGTAAGTGTTAAAACTCTTGATGGAATTTAAGAAATGAAGTTGCCTAACCCCAACTTGGCAGACAAAGAAACATTGAGACTCAGATAATTTAAATAATTATTTTGTAATTGGCTCAGAACTTGAGCACCACACCATTTCCCCAGTATGTCATGATACCTAGCCAATTGCATGCAATTAGTCAATTTGGATATAGTGACATCTAAACAGTGTGAGAGAGAAAGGATTTGGGGGTAAATCAATGATGACAATGTATCAATCCAACCTGTCCTAAATGCTCTTATTCAACCAAAACTAAATGCAGAAAGTTTCCGCATAACTTGTCTTCCAACAGAAAGAACCGAGCGCCGAGTCTCTTGTTCCTATTTCCCAGTCATATGCGCCCTTCTGGAATGTCTGATTTCCCTACGCCACGCTCACAGATCCCTGTTTCCAAGGCACATATTTCTATGCTGGCATTAAGTCTACAAAGCACAGGTGCGGAGAAATGAGGAGAAAAGTTAAGTTTGGCTTCCATTTGATATCTGGTGTCATATGCTTTTCTAAGTCCAAATATAAATGGAACTGGAAAGCCATGTCAGAATGTTCCATGTAGTACACCCCAGGACTGCAAGTCTTAAGGACGAAGTACTGGCTCATGATCCCCTTTCTGCTGGATCAAATGAGCCTCATTTGCAGTGTTTGTTATTGCAAAGGGACCCTATTTAGCTACCGTCATGTTGGAGAAAGGAAGAAATATCCTAGTAAAATGGCTGAGGCAGAGGAAGCTTTGGTGAGAGCCAGTCCTGTATTCCAGCCCTGGGGGGGCTACCTGATGAGCACCATCTCTTTTGGTGTCATGATCAATTTGATGAGCGGGAGGACGTATACCTTTTCCCACCCAGTAGATGGATAATAGAAGTTCAGGGAATTGAAACAATAAGCTGAAATAATAAAAACTAACATACACTAGCCACGTGGGTTGAAGCCCACTTCTGGTATAGATCTTGGGTCTATCTTTGTCAACATAACAAACTACCTCAAATATATTATATAGCTTATAAAAAGTGCTTTCTTCCCCCAGGGTTTTGCATTTTGGGCTGAGCTTAGCTGGGCAGTTCCTCTGGTAGACACTCCCCGGGTCATGTGTGTGTGTACAGTCATCAGGTGGCCCAAGTGAGGCTAGTTTTTCACTGTGGCTGCATTTACATGCCCAGTCAGCTAGGGTGCTGGTCTCATCCATAGGTCCTTTCTAGCAGGAAAGCCCAGTTTCTTACATAATGGTAACAGAATTCCAAGAGCGCAAGCTTGTGTGCAAGTGCTTATCAAACCTTTCTTTTTTTTTTTTTTTAACATCTTTATTGGAATAGACTTGCTTTACATTGTTGTGTTAGTTGCTGCTGTATAATAAAGTGAATCAGCTATATGTATACATATATGCCCATAACCCCTCCCTCTTGAGTCTCCCTCCCACCCTCCCTATCCCACCCCTCTAGGTGGTCACAAAGCACCGAGCTGATCTCCCTGTGCTATGCGGCTGCTTCCCACTAGCTAGCTATTTTACATTTGTTAGTATATATAAGTCCATGCTACTCTCTCACTTCGTCCCAGCTTACCCTTCCCCCTTCCCATGTCCTCAAGTCCATTCTCTCTGCGTCTTTATTCCTGTCCTGCCCTTAGGTTCTTCAGAACCTTTTTTTTTTTTTTAGATTCCATATATATGTGTTAGCATACAGTATTTATTTTTCTCTTACTTCACTCTGTATGACAGGCTCTAGGTCCATCCACCTCACTGCAAACAACTCAATTTCATTTCTTCTTATGGCTGAGTAATATTCCATTGCATATATGTACCACATCTTCTTTGTCCATTCATCTGTCGATGGACATTTAGGTTGCTTCCATGTCCTGGCTATTGTAAATAGAGCTGCAATGAACATTGTGGTACATGTCTCTTTTTGAATTATGGTTTTCTCAGGGTATATGCCCAGTAGTGGGATTGCCGGGTCATATGGTAGTTCTATTTTTAGTTTTTTGAGGAACCTCCATACTGTTCTCCATAGTGGTTGTATCAATTTACATTCCCACCAACAGTGCAAGAGGGTTCCCTTTTCTACACACCCTCTCCAGCATTTATTGTTTATAGATTTTTTGATGATGGCCATTCTGCCTGGTGTGAGGTGATACCTCATTGTAGTTTTGATTTGCATTTCTCTAATGATTAGTGATGTTGAGCATCCTTTCATGTGTTTGCTGGCAATCTGTATATCTTCTTTGAAGAAATGTCTGTTTAGATGTCCTGCCCATTTTTGGATTGGGTTGTTTGTTCTTTTGATACTGAGCTTCATGAGCTGTCTGTATATTTTGGAGAGTAATCCTTTGTCAGTTGCTTCATTTGCAAATATTTTCTCCCATTCTGAGGGTTGTCTTTTCATCTTGTTTATGGTTTCCTTTGCTGTGCAAAAGCTTTTAAGTTTCATTAGGTCCCATTTGTTTATTTTTGTTTTTATTTCCATTTCTGTAGGAGGTGTGTCAAAAAGGATCTTGCTGTGATTTATGTCATAGAGTTCTCTGCCTGTTTTCCTCTAAGAGGTTTATAATGTCTGGCCTTAAATTTAGGTCTTTATCAAACCTTTCTTGTATCAAGTTAGCTTACACCTCATTAGCCACAGAAGTGTATTGTCAAGGCTAGAGTCAGTCTGTGGAGGGGAGTGATCTTCACAAGGCATGGAGTTTAGGAAACATGATTTACTGAGGTCATTAAAGTAGTAATAGTGATTTTGAAACCCTGGTCTGTCTGATTCCAAGAAAAGGGTTTTGTCCCATCAAATAAAGTTGATGTCTTATTGTTTCAAGATTTCTTATATGATTTCTCTTTCTAAACTATCATCAACATTAATAAGATGACAATTTAAAACACACACACACACACACGCAAAATCTCCACGCACATAACAACAGCTGTATTCATAGGCATGTACAGAGGTTGACAGCCAAATTTAAAAAGTAAGAAAACCCACTATGATGGAAATATGTTGAAAATACACAGGAGCCAACTGAAAGAGCTTCCAATGGCCAAAGCTGGAGCAAACCCAGCAACAACATAAACAAAGTGGTATTAGGTTATAACCTAAAGTATAAAACACATATCCATGAGTTCATACTGATATAAATGACTGAATAAATAAGTAGATGGGAAAGAGGACATAAGCCTCTCGTACATAAAAATTCCAAGTAAGGCACATATATATCTCACCCTCAGGGAGGTGTATAAAGCACAATTCCCCACCCTTAAGTGTGGGCTGAGTAGTGATATCCTTCCAAAGAACACAGTATGGAAAGGGGTTGTAGGATAGTAACTCAGCAGGGGAGAAACCTGAAAACACTACCTCCACCAGGTGATCAAGACCAACATCAACAGTGATATGTTTAGTCAGTGTATGTACCCTTGAGATGATGTGATGAAAATGGTACTTTACCTCCATGGTCTTCCTCCCCCAAACCCATAACTCCAGTTGGATCATGAGAAAAAATTAGGCAAATCCCAACTGAGCAAGATTTTAGAAAATATCTGCAAGTATTTCTCAATATTCTCAAGATCATCAGGATCAAGGAAAGTCTGAGAAAGAGTCACAGCCAATTGGGTTGAATTGTAGGACATGCAGCTGGTATCAGACAACTGCTTGGAAACCCTACCCATATCCCCACAAACTAGAATTGGGTTCAGAAACTATTTAAGGATATATGGGAACACTACAATCTTCACAATTTTTCTGTAAATCTAAAATTGCTGTAAAAAATAAAGTATATTATAAATAAAAGCAAGAACCAGGCTAGAAAAACCTGTTCAATATACATAGTAGTCAAAGAGTTGATATTTTTAGCACGTAAAGATCTTAAGTAAGCTGATATAGAAAATAGGACTCTAATCCACAAATGAGAAAGAGAAAGGAACAGATAATATATAGTTAAAAATAAGAGGACATAGGCACATGGAAAGCAAAGTTCAACAACTAATAATCAAAAATAGTCAACGAAATGTGAATCATTTTTACCTTTTTAAAATAAGAAGTATTTTTAAAATGATAATATCCTGTGCTTATTAGGAAGTCTTACAAGAGTCACTCTTTTAACAAGGGTTGTAAATCAGTAAAATCCACTTGTGAATTAATTTGAAAATCTCTTTCTATAATTTAAATATGTTCATTCATTTCTTCACAATAATCCCATTTCTGGTGCTCTTCTCTTGGAGAGTAATATATGTGTAACGTATTTTCCACAGAAAGATAATCATCATACAAGTATTTATAAACACATAAACTTAGAAACTACCTAAATTCCCTGCAATAGAGGAGTAGTTAAAAAGCCCTGAGTTCATCCACTTGATGAAACAATATGATGTCATGAAAATGATATTAAAAAGACAGTGTAATAACATGGAAGAGCTTCTGTTAAAAAATGTTGAGAAGTGGCTACATATTAGAAGTTACTTACTAGTATTTTACTGCTTACATTAAACAATGCCCAGAGCTGTAAGACAAATACATCAATACTTTCAATAGCTTAATTTATTTTTATTTGCATTTTTAAACTAATTACTGCTTTTGTTCTTAAACTCTTCTAAATTTCAACTTATGGATAAGTATTTTATTTGAGCCAAAAAAAAAAAAAGATTAAAAAGAAGATGAAGAAGAAGAAATTGTAATTTCTCATAATAGCAAAATCTGTTGTATTTGGCACCTGGGGTTTTGAGGTGTTTGTTTCTGCTTATCTATAGTTTCCCTATTTTCTTGAATTGAACTGAATACATATAAGTGTCATCCGTAAAAGTAAACACCCAAAGAACTGATACGTTTGATGTGTCTACTGGACCCAATGTGTACAAAAAGGGGAAAAGTTTATAGAATTGAAAAGAAATGACCATCTGTCAGCTTGAGATCCAGTGAGCTAATCTGCAAGTCAGCGTGAGCACACGTAAAGAATACAGAGAGATCTTGCGGGAACCATAAAGAAGTTATTTCTTAAAAATTGTCCTTTTGAAATTTCCTGTGTTGCTTTTCAATTCACTGTTGCCAGTCCATAGTTTTTTAAATTATTATAGAAATTACAATTATACGTTGTTGGAGTTTTTTTTGGTGTGTTTTCTTGGCCTGGAAAGAATGTTTGCAATCTAACAAATGCTACAGTATTCTCCAATTGTTTCTTCAACTTAAATGTTACCTCACGACTAGATCCTGAACACCTTAACAGGTACCAAAAATTGATGGACAGGTTGATTGATTAGGTTTGCCCCAGCCTGAAGGCAAAGGGCTGGACCAGATGCTCCACGGAATGGCCCTGCAGCTCAAGGGTTGAGATCCCAGCTCCGCCAATCTTGTCAGCAAGCATCACCCACAGACATTATCCCTTTTTAAGACATCAGTTGTCACCAGAGTCCAAGCAGCAGCAGACAGAAGCAGCTGATAAAAGTTTTTTTTTCCGCATCCTGATAAGATTTTCTAGACACCCAGAAATTTCTCCTCCCACGCTGAAGTACTTTTTCTAAATATAAGAAAAAAGCTATCTTTCAAGGTCCACAATTTGACCTGTACCCCAAACTACTGGGGTCCATATTTAAGCCATTTTAAAGGGTGGGTGCGATTTTTAGGGCCAGCAGACACCTTGGGCAGTTTTCTAAGGCAAATTCAGCACTGGCACCAATTTCAGGCAAAGGGAATCAATTCCAGTTTATTGGGAGGATTGAGTGAGTCTGTTATGACCCTAGTTCATCAAATGGGAAATGTCACAACATTTCCTGCATAAAGTTGCTATGAGGATTTAATTTTTTTTAAGTAGAAAAAACAAGTGATACCTACACACATTTCTTAATAAAATGCCTGGCGAAAAATAAGTACTCAAAAATATGAGACATTATTAGTCAGAAGCACATCTTTGGCTTCGTTAAGAATGCATTTACCCTTTTTGAACTTCAGAATATTTCCATGGGATACAGACCACTCTACCCTCAGAGAGATAACTACAGCATTCTGGTCTTTTAAAAACATGTAATGGGTGTTTCTTATCTTGCTTGTAGAGTGGTTTTTATTTTTTAAAAAAAGAGAGACAGAGAGAGAAAAATAGTTTTAAAAAATATTTAATAAACATTCTCCACAGAGCAGCTGGAATAATCTGAAAAACAATAAATAGGAAAATAACACTTTTCTGCATAAAATTCTACAAACATCTAAAGTCCCTAACAGATCCCTACAGGGCCTTCTGCTCTGGCTACCCCTCTAACCGCTGTAGAAAGTCCAGCCACAGGGACCAGACTTTCTGACCTTCCAAAGTGCTTTCCCAGCCTCCAGGCCTTTGTTCATGCTGTTCTCCCCCGCCGCCCCGCCCCCGGAGAGCCCCTTCCTTGTCTCCTTGACTGCCTGGTTCCTACTCATTCTTCAGATTTCCTTTAAATATCACAGGGTCAATGGGCCATCCCTGCTCTGTTATTCTCTCTTATGGAGCACTTATTTTCCTCCTTTACACTTAGCACTTATAACGCGATTTAATTATGTAATTATCTCTGTGTTAAAAGTCTGACTCCGCCACTGGGTTGTCAACTTCATGGGGACAAGACCGAGTCTGCTGTGCTCACCATCACAAGCCAGCATGCAGGGAAGCTCCTGGAAGATGGCAGGCATACAATAAACACTGGCAAAGGAATGATCTTATGAAAGAGAAGAAAGAGGAAAGGAAGGCAAGGGACTTCCCTGCCGGTCCAGTGGTTAAGACTCTGTACTTGCAATGCAGGGAGAATGGCTTCAATCCCTGGTCGGGGAACTAAGATCCCACATGCTGAGCAGTGTGGCCAAAAAAAAAAAAGGGGACTGGGGAGAGGAGGACAGGGAGATAAAGAAGAAATTGCAATTTCTCATAATAGCACAACCTGTTGTGTTTTGCACATACAAAAACATGTTCTCCACCATCACTGTCACCACCAGTATTGACAGACTGAATAAGTTTTCACATAACCTTCTAACAACATTTTTAGCAGGACTCAGCCCAGAGGTAAGACGAGCTGATGGGGCACTGCCAGAGCACCCAGTGGGTACCCAGATGTAGGAGTGTAGGAGAGGGAGAGGGAGGAAGGAAGGGGGGACGGAAGGAAGGGGGGATGGAAGGAAGGAAGGAAGGGAGATTTTATATTTTTAACATGGAGGATGCATTCTGCCTGGAAGGTAGCATTTTGGGCCGGAAGTGTCTTCTGTTTGCTCTCATCTCCATTCTGTCGGGCTGCACCTCCTCCAGTGTCTGAGCTCAGTCATTCCAATAGCTCATTCACCTCTCCCTGCTCGGCCTCCTGAGGAGCAGTGTCTAGAGCTCTCTCCTTCCCCACCTTCCTCCTGGAGACACACATACTGCAGCCCCTTCCCCAATCCTTTCTCCCTCCTGCCAGAAACCTCCTCTCTGGCTGCCTGCAGAGTAGGATCCAATCAGCTTGCCGGGGCTATGATTTCAATTACTGATAAAGGGCCCAAATCATGCCTCTCTCCGGGCATCTACATGCTAATCCACACAGAAACACACACTCACTGCTGTCTAATGGAACTCCTGGCATCAGAAGGAGATTGGGAAGGAATATTCCGGGACTGGGGTGAGAAGAAAGCTGCTTTTGTCCTCCTCAAGTCACCTCTGGGAGACTCAGAGAATTTTAGCAGCAAGGTTAGACATATGGTTAAGTGGGTTAAAACAAATAAAAACAAACAAAACAGACTACTGATAGTATGAACAGTCTGATCCTATTATTGTAACAAAAAAATACAGGTATGTATAGATAACATCTGGAAGGCTATATCCCTGGGAGTTTGATCAGGCTTATCTGTTAGTGGTGGAATTAGGGTTTTGATATATATTATATATTTATAGAATTACATATTTGTATATATTATACTATCAAAAAATCTTACTGTGCATATGAAAAAGGAAAAGAATAAGAATTTAAAAGTAACTTAAAAGAAAATGGGAAATTTGCTTCTTTCTCTCCTTGCAAACAGCTTTGAATATCAACAGTTCCGTCTTGCAAGATTCCTGCCCTCTATTACTCCAGTTTCTCTTTCCGTCCTTTATGATGTGATCACATCCCGTTGAGGACCACGCTCACATAGAGACAGCAGGAAGATGGAGAGGAGACTGGACTGGAGTCCAGAAAACTTAGCTACTGTCCTGGATCTGCTGTTTTATTCATGTCGAGCTGAACCTTCTCTGAGTCGTCCCCTCTCTCTGGGTCTTACTTCCCATCTGTAAAAGGGGCTGGCTTAGATCGCGTCCTAAGAGCCCTTTAAAAGCCTTAAACTACCATGTCTCTAAGTTATGACTTCTACCTCCCACTCCAATTCTTTGGGTCAGCAAATTGTTTATTCCAGAAAATTTTTTAAGCCTCTGCTGGACTAAAACTTTCTGGCAGATGGCCTGCCCTGGTTTCATCTGGGTGTCCTAAAAATATTGCCCAGCTATATATCTTAGAAGGTACCATGGGCATCATTGGTAGTGTAAGCATATAATTTATCATCCGAACTAGCACACGGACTTTTAATAGTTATGCTTGAAGATCAGCTCAGCTGTCAACTGCGACTGTCCTGGACACAGCAGGATACTAGGAAGAGCCTAGTCTGCAGCCCAAGGGGCCTGGCTATCTAGTCCAGGTGCTCCCATTTTGGCCGTGCGATCTTAGTCACTAGACTCTAAGCTTCATGAAGGAAGGGGAAGGATTGTTCTATTCAAAATGGCATCTTCCCTTAGTAAGTGCCACTGAAATATGTCTCAAAAGAATGCTTAGGGGCTTCCCTGGTGGCGCAGTGGTTGGGAGTCCACCTGCCAGTGCAGGGGACACGGGTTCATGTCCCAGTCCGGGAAGATCTCACATGCCGCGGAGTGGCTGGGCCCATGAGCCATGGCCGCTGAGCCTGTGCGTCCGGAGCCTGTGCTCCGCAACGGGAGAGGCCACAACAGTGAGAGGCCCGCGTACCGCAAAAAAAAAAAAAAAAAAGAATGCTTAACTGGAAGAGCTTTGATTTTGTCAGGTAGGAAATCAGGCTAATGACATATTGTCTTAAGTTTCATTTGCAGTCTGTCACATGATCGCATAAGTATCAATTTAGGTTGCTGCTTCTTTTACACCCAGTTTTATAGACTGAAAACTCTAAGGCTTAGAAAAACCAAGTAACATGTCTAAGCTCTGTGTGGGCTATGATTTTGGTCTATTTTTCATTTTTCCTTTTCCCTTTTTCAAAAATTTCCACTCAATTTTTAACCTAATAATGCTTTACACATATATACATATTTAATTTATAGGATCATGCTACCAGTCGTTGGTTAGATTTGGACCAGAATCCACAGCCATTGATGTGAATGCCAAGGTCTTCACAATTATCCCTCGTGCCGTATTTCTTTTCTATCTCAAAGAGATTCTTTCCACAATTTGAATCTCTATGAGAGACAGAGAAACATGGCTCCAGTAATGCCTTCTTCCCCATTCACAGACACACACACACACACACAAACACACACCTTCAATATGCAGTGCAGAACTGTCTCTTGCAAACACTATTTACTTTGGGCTCTAAAATAAGTTCCCTCCCCTCCCTGTGAAAAGGAAAAACTGAAAAATGTTTCCTGAAAAATAAATGCAAATGTTTCCCTGAATGACATTTCTATTGTCTGAGACTTATGTGATTTTAATGAAAGTATTTATATCAGAAAAATGAGACAGGGAAGCATAAGGTAACCCAAATCTCTTTCTGGCTCGAAAAGCTCCAGAGTCACTGAAGACAGTTTTGCCAAAAAGGCTTGGCAAGAAGCAGTGATATTTGCAAATTGTTCAGCGGAACTGCTTTTATTTAGTCAATTTCATTCTGGTGTCCAATGGGTTCCCTGCACAGGGATATGTTTCTTAGACAATGACAAGCTTTACACCAAATTATGAGCTATAGCTGAAAATATAGTAACAGAATGTCACTCCTGATTTGTTTTCTAAGCTGCAGCTACATGGCTACAAATATCAAAGGAGTGATCCATGGGAAAGTAAATGCTCATTTTGGGGAGAGGAAAGACTTGAAATGGCTATGGAATTGGGCACCGAAGCAGATGAGCATGGCCAGACATAATGCCGCTTGCTCCAGAAAAGCGAAGAGAGACGGTCCCCTGAGCCAGCAGGCTTTAACCAGTCAACTCCCCACCACTCCCCGGCAGCGTTATTACCTCCCTCGCACATGGATCCAGCTTTGCAGCTGAACTCTGCATCTGAGATCCAAGAAAGGACTCCTCCCAGAGAGCAAAAAAGAGCTCTTCAGAGCTTACGCTCGGCTTGCAAGGTGAAAGCCATTCTGTACTGTCTTGAGACACCAAAAAGACCCTGAGTGCTAAATGGAAAGAGTGAGGAAAGAACAGTGTTGGGAAGAGAAGACTGGCTTTGGGGGCAAGCAGGGCAGGTTCAGAATCTCATGCGGAAAGCACCGTCTCCTCTAATCCTCACTTTGCTCCTCCGTAAGATGGGGAGGCAACTGGCCTTATTAAGTTGCTCTGAGATGTGCTTCACACACATTAGGACGCAACAGGTGCCAGCATGCCCCTCCCTCTGGGGTGGAGAGTGGGAGCATTTCCTTAATGATGGCCCTCCCGGAATGGAAGGCTGTCTCCTCGGAGTGACCCAGAGGCTGGCTGCCTAGAGCCTGAAAATAGCTGGAATCAAAAGAAGCTGCTGTTTAATCAGAATCTTCAGAGGGTAATGCGGGTCAGCTGGGAGTTTAGCAAAGTAACGGGAAACAGAAAGAACCAGAGCTTAGGTCCTTAAATTGGGTGGACTGATCAACCCATCTTCTGAAAAGGTCATACCTCCTCCAGGTCTTTACTATCTAAAGCGACTAACCAAGCAGAGTGCCTTCATCTAATCAAGTCTCTCAGTTTCGTACTGGCTGCAAGTTGGCTTGATTCCTGGACAGAGGCTGTATCTGGCTTTAGGCTGGAAGGAACATCACATCACTGAAGGATGGTGCCACGCCACGTGGACCAGCCCTAGAAATGTGCCCCACAGGGCAGGTGGGAGAGGCAGTTCTGGTCAGTGTGCCAGTGAGAAAGGGAACACTCTGGCATCAGACCAACTGGGCTTATGAGAGGAGTGACCTTGAGCAACTCACCCTCACAAAACCTCAGTTTGCTCATCTATACAGTGGAGATATTACTTTATCATATTTTTAGTGGAAATAATGTATACAAAATGCTCAACGCATTACCATGGGTTAAGCCCTCAGTACATGGCTATTATAAATAGCCCAAGTTTTGAGAATCCTCTAACATTCCTTCTTCATAGTCTCTATTTAACTACACACACACACACACACACACACACACACACACACACTTATATAATTGGTTTTATATTTAAAAATTGTGGGGGGAATAAATCTTATGTAAGACTATAGATGCAAAACAAATAATCTCCTAAAAATCTGTATGTTCCAAAGACCTCCTTAAATCACATAGCTATTTTTATGGAAAAACAAACAGACGCACAAAGAAGAAAAGTGTCTTGCCTACGTCATAGAAAGAACTAGTGACTGTTTCCAGAAATACCCAGGCAGTTGCTCATTTCATTCAACGTTCTTATGCTATCGCTCTGTGTCTCGTGTGGCTGCACTCTTCCTGGTCTTCTCTGAAGCTGTCCCAAGGTGTGCAGTCCAGTCAGTAACCAGTGTTGACTGAGTTCCTATGTGCATTGATTGCTATCTCAACATTTTATTGTTTGATGACAGAAAACAGTGCCAACTGGCTAAAGCTGTACTATCCTCACTAGGGTGTTAGAAGCAAAATGTCCCCTTAAGACCTTGATACATGATAAGAACTTGTCTGAATTATAGTTAGGAGGTCATCAAAGCTGCTCTGTCTTCTTGATCCTGGGACATCTGTCTGCTTCATCAGGAAGATCTAGCCACTAGATGGAAGATGGGCTTTGCTGCTTCCATCAGCATGGTTTTTAAAGGCAGGGCAACTTCTGTTCGTATTCCAGCTCTGCTACTGACTACCTTTGTAACCTTAGGAACATTACCTAACCTTCCAGACCCTTATTATCCTCATTCAGAAAGCCTGAGATAGTAATCCCTACTTCATAGAGTTGCCATGACAGGCAAGTATGGTAGCATGTATACAGCCTTAACAGAGTGCCTGGCACATAAAGGGGCTTGATAAATGACAACCATGATTACTAGCATTATGAGTTCCTCAAGAAATGTTCAGTTCCTTCGTGATTCTTAGATGCTGTCAGGAATAAATGATGGAACAGAGTGAAATCATTTGGTAAACTCTGCATCTAGTAAACCACTTAATGCCAGGCAAATTGGCCTGCTGTTGATGACTGTTTGAAACATGATTCATTTTCAAAACTTTGAACTATTTTGAGAAGTTAACTATATCATGCATTTTTAAGCAATTATAGCAGCATAGTTTTTGCCAAAGAATGACATAATTTGACCTTCCTTGAGTAAAGGATGGGGACATAAAGATAATAAAAAAAGAGAAAAATGGAAAAGCTTTATACCAAAGGGACCAACCCCAAAAAAGTTGAATGAGGATCTTTTAAGAATTTGGTAACTTTCACAAGTCCCAGCTTTTGCTGTTTTGCTAATTCATCTCCATTTCCTCATGCAGATTAGCAATAAAGTCTATAAAATGGCCCCCTCACAGTGATGCAAGTTCCCCCAAAAGAGATGCTGGACCATTTTCTCTTCAGAATGACTGTCATCAAAACCACAAAGGTTCTTTTAACCAAACTCCTTAAGAACTTCACTATCTTTTCCACTCAACACATATCCTTCCCAGAGAGCATTTACCTGTCCCAGGTAAACATCTGATGTATTATCTCACAAAAGAGCACAATGTGCTGGCTGACAGATAAAGGTGTGTGTGGGGGGGTGTTCTTAGGACAAGGCCCCACAGAAAAGGGTAATGCTCCATGAGTCTACGCTCCACAACACGCACCCACACGTCTACACACACGTGCACACGTACATATGCAGGAAGTGTTTCTCATCTAAGACTGGACCTTTTAGAAGAGAGCTTATGTCAAAACAGGGGCTTCTGGGCAAGTGAGTTTTTTCACTCATCAAGGTACATACCTCCATAGATAAGAAATGTCCTCAACCATCACAATCTAAGAACAGCCGAGTCCGTTATAAACTACTACCTTAGACTGCTGTCTTTACAAAGGGTGATACCACTTCTAAAACGCTGAAGATACCAGCATTTTAGGTAACATCAATGCTCTCCATGCCCGTCCCTCCCCAGTCCTCCCTAGGATCATGAGCTTCCTGAGTGTAAAGGCCAGCTCATTTTGGTAGCTCTTATAATGCCTGGATCAAGGTCTACCACAGAGTAAATGCTTGAAAGTGGGAGGAAGGGAAGTCAGTGGAGGTAGTAGCCTGAATGCCTTGATTATAACAGTTGCAAAAATATGACCAGGCACTCCTCCCCAGTAAACTCATCTCTACTGATACCTGCTACAAAGCCTGCTGGTGGCATTTGACTTTTCAAATGCACTGGGCACATGACTTTGCACTGGGCACATCACCCTTTAGTAGGGCTATCTCAAAGGGTGAAAAGCTCTTTTTTACCATGTTCATAGAATCTCAGCTCATTGGAAAACACAATACCAGGCTCCTAGAGTCTGGGCAGCGCAGACCCAGCATTAAGATTCAAAGCCCTGAAATGGAGGGATGATGTTTTATCCTGTTTTATATACGTCACAGCACATAGGTATTGCCAGGCATTTAGTGGATATCCTATAAATACTGGCTGAAGGAGTCACAGAGGTGAAATTAACTCTTAGATTGGAGAAAACTACTGTCATTAAATGTTTTACCTGTGAAGAAACCAAAGTTTGAAGAGGTTACGTATATTCCCCAAGGTGACAGCAAGAATATAGCCAGCAGGGCTCCAAGTGCGGTGTTATTTCTACTACATTCACCTGTCCCATGTGAATGAATGAAAGGCATCACACCTGCAACTGATTTTCCACGAATCAGAGAGCTAGTGGAGAAGAGTTAGTGTTGAGTGGAAGAGCGATGTGTTCTTGCCTACATGCCCTCAAGATCATATATACTTCGCATATTCATAAACTCAGAATAACAGTCATCCCCTAATAAATATAAGTACATGGTGTCAGACCCCAGTGCTCTTATCCCTTCTCCAAACTGTAATTTCCTGTGTGACCTTTACCAGGACACATCGTCTTTTACCCATCTGTAAAATAGGGACAGTGGGAATCAATGACCTCTTCAATCCCTTAGTTCACTTTAAAAGGTTTTGATTCTATGGCATAACTGTGTTTTTGTCTCCTGGGATCACTACTGCCTGAACTGCTGCAGAAATAACCAATCTTGACTCAAGACAAATATCTTATCAGGTTACATGGGGAAGGCAGTAGATAGTGATGTAAGGTGAGTCTCTAAACTTATAAAGCACCCAAGAAGGAGGAGATATTTTGCAAATCTTGTCAGTGTAGTATCTATGCCAGCAAGAACAACCAAACAGAAGTGTTTGAATTCAAGGCAAAAGATTCATAAAGTCAGTGAGGTGGGAGGTGGAAGAAACTGTCTAGGAATCCGAAGTAAAACAAAATGGGCTATAATTTGGGTCTGGAGTTTTTTTTTTTTTTTTTTTTTTTTGCGGTACGCGGGCCTCTCACTGCTGTGGCCTCTCCCGTTGTGGAGCTCCAGACGCGCAGGCTCAGAGGCCATGGCTCACGGGTCCAGCCACTCCGCGGCATGTGGGATCTTCCCGGACCAGGGCATGAACCCGTGTCCCCTGCATCGGCAGGCGTACCCTCAACCACTGTGCCACCAGGGAAGCCCTGGAGTTTTATGTTCTTTTTTCTCTTGGAGTCTCTGCTCTGGTTTGATGCTGTTGTTTTTCCCAAGAGAGAATGCTACTGTCGCTGTATGTCTGGGGGGAAGATACCCATCACTCAGAATGTATCACAAACTATTAATAATCTATCACTGCAAATCTACCTTGTCTCAATAAACACCCTGTCCCCAAGTACAAATAAAAGGTCAAGCAGGCAGACGCTGGAGTTTATCATCCTCACATTTTCCATTTCCCATTTCTCTAAGGATGGTGTCCAGTATCTGAGCTGTCCTATGGAAACTGTAGGAAGAGGAAACTAACATTTACTAAGCAACTTCTGTGTGCCAGATGCTTCTCAGCCCTGAGAAGTAGGTTTTCTCAACCCCATTTTGCAGATGAGGATACTGAGGCTGGGGGCGGAGTGGGGACTTATTTAAGAACATTCAGCTTGCAAGTACCAGAGATGAGATAAACCCTTTCCCAGATGTCTTTCTCCAAAGCTCTTTATCTTCTCCTAACACACTGCCATAAGGCTGTTAGGGAGCTCTGCATTTTTATCTTTCCTACTCTACCTACCATAGCTTTGTATACAGCTGGTGCTCAGGCAAGCCTAGCCAAATTGAAAAGTGAATATGGAAAAAGGCCTGCAGGTCTGCTGTCTAAGAACAGATTCCTACACATGAGCAGGGAAATGAATTTGCAGAGCACAGTGCAATCTCCCTAAGAGGTGGTTGATCCGAAGGCTGCCTCACTATTTCTTTTCCTCATTCTTCATCTCCTTTATAGTGTCTGTGACTGAGTTGATAAAAACGCAGCCCTCTTCTAACCTTTGATTACAGAATATAGCAAGTTGCACTCATCTGTTTCAATCTATGTATGTCCCCGCTGCTTGGTTGAGGAGTGGGTGTTACACGTGTGCCCTTCACCTCATATTTTAGCACTGCATATAAGTGATGGGAAAAACAAACAAACAGACCAATACCTTTAACCCTCTGTGCCCCTCCCCCCTCCCCACATCACATTAGAGCTCCTTTTCAAGAGAGAACAATGGAGTTGCTTGACATTCAATGGGCCATGATTCGCTAGTGGACAGGGTCACACTGTGCTAAAAGCAATGGGCATCTATCTATTATCAGCGCGGTCTCCAGAATGAGGGGCCAGACCAGCCTACCTCACCCATGTAGCGATGGGCTAAGAGGACCCCGCGGGCCCAACCATTGTAGACTCCAAAAGCAAATGAAGATAGCCATGACTTCAATACTATTTCCTAAGAAGTTCTAAGCTGGGAGCTAGAGAGGAATGTATGAGCTAGAAGAGAGTTGACGCTATGTTTCCTCCATAATTATTGCTAATGTGTGTGTGTAGCTCCTTAGGTCTACAAATCCACAACAGAAGAGATCTGGGCACCAAAATTCCATCCCCATCTCCAGCAACTCTAACTAGATTGCATTCCCCTTGAAGGCAGGGGAGTGCCAACATTTGTACCAGAGCTAGGTTAGTGATTCAAACATAGTATACCAGTACTTTTCACTCTCCAATCAGCCCTCTTAACTCACATTTTAATCCCCATTATACAGATGAAGAAACTGAGGCTTGGAATTCAGGGAAGTTACCCAAGTTATATAGCTAATCAAGGGTAAAGTTGGGATTTGACATTGGCTTAGAGAAAAATGCATTGCTTGGAATCGTGTTTCAGCTGTGGCTGTTTAGGAGCAAGCCGCGTATATCCTTAATCCTCAAGGAAATAAAAAGTGAATTCTCAAGAGAATTCAAGAGAACTCAAATTCTCTGGTATCCAGGTGCCCTTGAAGGAAATCACTCGTCTATTGATATTTCCCTTTGAAGCCACTCCCAGAGATAGCCAGAGTGTTGTGCAAGGGAGTTCTTGTAAAAATAGGCATCACTTACCGGGATCCATTTCTGCAACCACAGGAGTATGAAAAACCTTGCGTGGTTATAAGAAAACTGAACAATTTTACTGACAAATTAAAGGTTTGGGAGGCAGCGGGAGAAACTGGTCAGCTGCAACTTCAGAGAAAAGCCGCACTGAACATTTCAAAGCCTCCACTTCAATTATGAAGGGAGAAGCTGAGGTCTGGGAAGTGGTCCCCAATGGGTGTGCGCCCAGCATAAAATGTGCCCTCTGGTTCTCAGCAGGACTTGAGGCCTTTTAAGGAGGGACTGGATAGCAGGAGAGGGAGTGGTAGAGAAGAGCAACAGTGAGCAAAAGTGGGGCGGGGAGAGAGAGAGGGAGAGATGTCTGTCACAGAGAAGTCTGGCTCTGCTCATCAGATTGTAGAGCATAAGAACGGGATTTTAGATACTGCTATATGCCAAGTGAAGACCAGAGTGTGTGAGTAACTGGCCCAAGCTCCTCAGCTTGGCAATGAAAGCTGGAATTGGCTGAAAAAGAATGAGTAAGAAATATTGAGGAAGCACCTATTATAATATACATATGATATGTATAATATATATTATAATATGTGTATATAATCACAGTCCATATTTTATCCACATTTTACAGAAAAAGAGACCAAAGCTCAGAAAGTTTAAGCAAGATAAATCATAAGTGGCAAAGCAATTGCCATCTTTTCCAAAGTCCTGTAAATCCTTTAGGAGGTGCCAAGACGTATTTTCCTCCAGGAAGTCCTCCCTGTTGCCTCAGGTCTGGGTTAACTGCCGTTGTCTCTGAATCTCTACCCCATCCTACTACCTACCACTTGTATTCTAAGGACCACCTTCTCCACTACTAGACCTTATGCTCCCTAACCAGGCACCATGCCAGTCTTGTTTGTTGTTTCACCCAGAGGCCCCAGCACAGTTCATGTTCAGTGTAGAAGTGAGGCTTTGAATGAGCCCTCCTGGACCTTCGCTCTTACCCTTCCAGGGGACCATGAATGCTACTCAGACTTCCCTTCTCACCTGTAGTCTACACTTCGGGTTTTTATCTCCAATCTCTTCCTCTTCATCCTCTTTCCTCTCTAATTCTCCTTAAAACTCTACTGTCAGCTCCAAGTTAAGAGGAAAATTACTCACTATGTGACATCACGACAAGGCAAAAGTAATAGGAAAGAGTACCATTCATCTTCCATCCCAGTGATGTCTGCAGTTTCAATGACTGATTGAAATGTAATGATTGTCATCTACTGGGAGGTAAATGATATTACCAGCAGTGTTGATAAGAGTAGCTGATTTTCACTGAGAATTTCCTATGCCCCCCTCGTTTTCCAAGTATTTCCTCACTTAATTCTCACAACAGTCATGAAATATACAAAGAAACATCATCCCTGTTTTATAAATGAGAGTACTAAGGCCCATCGATGCTAGATCCTTAACCAAGACCATGCAATGATAATGTGAATGTAATTCTATCTAATTCTGAACTCAATAAAGTTTCTTTTATATCAGCTGCCTTTCAAAAAAAAATAGTAAATATAGGAACAATGGAAATGGTCACATATTGAGCATGTATTATGTGCTAGCCACTATTATACACTCCATGTACGTAAGTCATTTAACGAGTTAAGGCACCCAGAAATAAAGTTAATACCCTTTTATGGACTGATATAAAAGTAACTTATGGGGAGTTCCCTGGGGGCGCAGTGGTTAAGAATCCGCCTGCCGGGGCTTCCCTGGTGGCGCAGTGGTTGAGAATCTGCCTGCCAATGCAGGGCACACGGATTCGAGCCCTGGTCTGTGAAGATCTCACATGCCACAGAGCAACTAGGCCCATGCGCCACAACTACTGAGCCTGCGCGTTTGGAGCCTGTGCTCCGCAATGAGAGGCCGCGACAGTAGGAGGCCCGCGCACCGCGATGAAGAGTGGCTCCCGCTCGCCACAACTAGAGAAAGCCCTCGCACAGAAACAAAGAACCAACACAGTCAAAACTAAAATAAATAAATAAAATAAATTTATAAGAATCCGCCTGCCAATGCAGGGGATACAAGTTCGATCCCTGGTCTGGGAAGATCCCACATGCCGCGAAGCAACTAAGCCCGTGCACCACAACTACTGAAGCCCACACACCTAGAGCCCGTGCTCCACAGCAAGAGAAGCCACCGCAAAGAGAAGCCCGCGCACCGCAACGAAGAGTAGCCCCTGCTCGCCACAACTACAGAAAGCCCAGCGCAGCAACGAAGACCCAAAGCAGCCAAAAATAAATTAAAAATATATATATATATATTTTTAAATAAAAGGTTTTTTTAAAAAATAAAAGTAACTTATGGAGGTAAATTGATTTAGAGAGGTTAAGGCAGGCAGTTGGACCTAACGACCTCTTTAGTTCCATTCCAGAATTAACAGACAATATTCTAAAGATATATGAGGCCACATGGCAAACCAGCAAGGAATACATACAGACAGGTCGTTAAGCACCATGCTATCACTAAGTGGAGGCAGGGACTCCTCCATCGTTGCCTGAGGGTTGTCCCCATGGGGCTCTGTAGTGTGGCAACTTGGGCATGTGGCCCATCCCAAAGGAATGACCTGCTCCCTTCGGCTGCTGGGTCGTGTCTCAGCACAATCTCTTTGGATCCATGGTGGAACGTCAATTATTTAAAACCGGATCAGGTCTGCATACTCCACTAGACTCTTTTTTATCCCACTTTAAGTCTTTCCCTTGGGACAGCTTAAACAGCTCTATCTTGTTAATGACAAACTATCCATCGATAGCACTGGAAATGAAATCAAGCTTTTGTTTAGCAACCAGTCTGCTTATTTATTTTCTAAGTTCATGAGTTTATGTATATGCTGCTCTTAATGGGCAGTGCATAAAAATGCCTCTTTTTATTTTCTTTTCCTTTGCATTGTTGCCAATGATGGCTATTAGCAAGCCATTAGAGGCAGGAAAGTACCTTTTTTTTGCCTTCCAAGACGGGCTGCATTTCTGTATGTGTGTTCTATGCAGATTGGCCAATATGTTAAACTTCCTTTTTCACTTCTTCTGATATAGATGGCTTTATGTCAGCCACATAATTTTTCTCACTGATTAATGGGAATATATATATATATATATCGATACATACACATATATATATTTGTATGAACATATATATGTTATGTGTATACACACATATACATTCATATACATATATAAATGCTCACACACATATACGTATAAACATATTCACACATATACGCACACAGAAAATTTGCTTTTTTCAGTCAAAATGAAAAGTCTGTGGCAGGGATGTGAAATGAATTCTACTCCACATCAAAATCTGAAGCATCGTTATGTAAATCTACGACACTGTGGTCTTGTTTTTAACAAAAGACTTGATGGGCTGAGACGGGACTGGACTGTTTTAAACAAAAGATTTTGAGTCCAAACATGGCCCGTTCTGCTTTCATAATCAAACTAAAATTATTGTTAGGTTGTATCTGAGAAGCACAGCCATATGGATAAAAACTAAGGAAAGTCATTCTTTATCCAGATGTTCCCAAATGTCTACTTAACATATACACACAAAATAGTCAAATTTGGGAACTGACTTTTTTAAAGATTTGCTGGATTCTTGAGGGTGGTGTGGGTTATTAGATTCTTTCATGGGAGGCAGAAAGGCAAAGTTCAATTTTGTTTTCTTTATCACAGTAGGTGAGATGGGCAAAGTGAAGTGAACTAGCATTTGTTGAGTATCATCATGTTCTAAGTCCTTTAATAAGTACTATTTGACATTGTCATCTCTAAGGAAGGTCATGCTACAAAATTCGCATTACTTCTATGAAGTGTTTTCTTCATTTTATTGTTGATCGAGGGACAAAGAGTGATTGTTGGCAACTAGGAAAGGTCAGACTGACTGGAACACAAACTGTGAAGGAAGACCCAGTAGCTAAAGAATGTTTAGCTCAGTCCTGCAATTGATACCAAGGCCTGGAGGGACAGAATATATGGAACAGTGGTTCTCAACTGAGGCAAATCTGCACCCCAATGTCTAGAGACATTTTTGGTTGTCACACTGGGAGGGGGGGTGCTACTAGCAAACAGTGAGTGGAGACCAGGGATGCTGCAAAGATCCTACAGCATAGGAAAACCCTCCATAACAAAGAAGTATCCAGCCCAAATTGCAAGAGTGCTTAGGCAAAGACACCCTCCAGCTTCCAGCCGGGACTCCTGGTGCTCGTCTGCATTTTATCAGCCCTGCCACTTTTACATTATCAGCATTCTAACTGAGGTCTGAGAAACAAATAGTGTAACATCAGCATGTGCTCTGGGAAGAAGCATAAGGTAGAGGGGCCAGATGCAAACCCTGACTCTGCTATCTCTAACTTGTGCATCTTGGGGGAGTGTCTTACCCTCTTGATGACTCAGTTTTCTCATCTGCAAATTTAGAAAAATACTACCGCAAACCCCATGAGGTGCTTGTAAGGATTAAATGAGATAAAGCATATCAGGAGTTTAGTGACACACTGGGTGCCAAGTGTGTGTTCAACCACTTAGTTGTTATTTTTATTTTCATTGCTGTTATTACTTCATCTTCTATTTCCATTTTCTGGAGAGCACTCAGTTTTTAATACTATCTTTTCTTTTTTAAGAAAGCTTTTATCTCAAGGTTAGGTAGACCTGCTTTCACTCACGTGTGATTACAGAGTGCATCAGAATCAGAACGCAGGGGAGAGGGCCAGCTGCAGGAAGGAGCTGTGGGCTATTTTTAAGACATGCTCTTCTATGAACAGCTCCACAAATTCTTCAATATGGCATCCTCCACATCTTGCCAACATACCCAGAGCTTCCTGAGAGTTCTGGTTCTCTCCACATAGCTGAGCAGCAGCTCTACAGCTAGGACTCAACAGCAAGTGGGATCAGAACTTTCCCTTCATCCCAGAGCTGTTCTCAGTCAGCCAAAGAGGGTAGCAGGCAGCCCAAGGGAGCTCACTGCAAACATCTCGGGTGACTTAAAATCACTGCTGTCAACGTAAGAAAGACTGGAATGGAGAGAGGAAAGGGGTGAGGACGGAGGAAAGAAGACAAAAAGCAAGGGATCAGTATTCTGGAACTCAAAGGATTCAAGAAATTTGCCAAAGGACGCACTGTAAATATATGAGGATGCCAACATCCAAACTCCAGAGATCCCTTCCTCTCAGGCCCTCTGCTATTATTCCTCAGACTGAAAGGAATCTTCCAATTAGAGAAGCTATAAACAGGTCCCTGAATCCAGGTACTTACAAGAAAGGCAGAGAGAGGCAATCTTGTTATTGATAAAACACTGTAAAGAATGAAATGGAATGTGTTGTTTACTGCCTAGTACAGAAAACAGAAAAATAAGAAATATCCACCAAACTCTCCCACATAGAAAATAAACTTTCTGTTGAAAGACAAGGAGAATTCTTGTGTTGGACATCAAATCCCTGTTAGCTGTCTTCTACCTGTGGGTGGCTGGAACACCCCTGGCAGGAGTGGCCATAGCCTCGTTTGCCAGCTGGGAGATACTACTCTATCATTTAGGGCCTCATGGATAACTGGATAATTCCTTGGGTGAGTTGTCACTCTGACCAGTGCACATCAGTCCCTAAAAAGAAGAAAAGAGTAACTATAGAACTCTGAAGCATGTTTGAAGGTTATCAACGACATCTGTGAAAATGGTACAGTTCATCACTGCCATCATCATCCCACCATTACCAGCAAAATCAATATCCTTATCCTCCTCTTCACCAACGCCACCACGACCATCATCATCACTGTCATCATCAACATCATCATCATCTTCATCATCATCACCACAGTCATCATCATCATTCTCACTACCTCCACCATCACCATTACCACCTCCACCACTATGATCATCTTCATCTCCATCACCATGACCATCATCATCATTATCAACACTGCCTCCACCCTCACCACCATCATCACTATCGGTACCACCAACATCCTTATCTTCATCATCATGATTATCACCACCACCACTACCACTACCACCAGCATCATCCTCCTCATTACTGCTATGCATCAGGGACTAGGTTTGCATTAAATACTTCATTTAGCACTCACAGCATGACACGAGTAGATCTTACTAATTAACCTTTCTTTCTTTATAGCTGAGAAAACTCAGGGTCCAATGGGTGAAACAGCTTATCCAGGGTCATACTTGGCAGGACATTCTCCAGTACATAACCCTCTGTCAACATTGTGCCCATTCTTCTAGGACTGAGGCAAAGGTTCTGTCTTTCACCAAGCTACCCCCAATCCTCACTATTGGTGCAGCTCTTGTGACAGCATATTCTAAGTTGCATTGTGCCTGTTAGTATATAGCTTATCAGACATCACATGTAGCTGAGAAATGAGAGGGTAGAGTCTGGTATCTCCCAGTACATAGTCAACATTTAGTATGTTACCTAGTTGCAGTATCTTTTCCTGGATCCAATATAAAACACTAAAATATGCATTTATCTGCCTAACAACATAGTGGGTGAAACACTCCCACCTTGAAAAACACAAGATTAGGAGAAAAAAATTGTGTTTAACTCCAAGGCTGACCAAGTTAGATGTTTTCTGTAAAAAATACTTTCTAGTAGAGATAGCACTTTTGATTTAGTCTCTGTAGGAGCCTAGGGCCAGGCCGCTCTGGCATACCTCACTATTAGCTGTCAGTGCCCTGCAAGGTTAGAGCTCTCCCCAGGCTGTGGTTAATTCCCTTGTTTACCAGGCAGAGAGCTCCTCAACAGCAAAGACTTTACCCATTTTTCTCTGACTCCCTGTCCTAGCACAAAGCCTACCATACAAAGAGGGGTGCTCTGTACAAATTCTTGGATGAATGAATGAATGCATTGTTCTTTGTTTATCAATTTTCCCAACTGTAAAATGCAAGGAGGGATGCTAGGTGAGCCCCAGGGCATGACTCTAGTGCTCACAGGATAAAAGGGTAAGGGAAGCTACTGCTAGATTCTGGTTCTTTAGAGAAGATAAAAAGGCTTAAGGAGACTGGCAGAGCCATTAATTTGGCATTATCTTTGCATGTGTGGTGCACAACTCCTGGTTAGGAAAGAACTCAGAGAATGGTCCACTCTCTTCTTTTCCCTTTCTTCAATTCAGTGTTAATAGATCAAGGTTAACTGCTTTAGTCACCACTCCAATCCCTCTGCCCCCATTGCATGACCACAGTAGGTGAGGGGTGCGGGGAAGAGGAGGAAGAGCGGGAGGGGGAGGAGGAAGAGAGAAAGAGGAGGAGGTGGAGGAGGAAGGGGAGGAGGGAGAGGAGGGGGAGGGGAGGGGGAGGGGAAGGAGGAGGGGAGGAGGAGGAGGGAGAGGAGGAGGGAGAGGAGGAGGGGAGGAGGGGGAGGGGGAGGAGGAGGAGGGGGAGGGGGAGGGGGAGGACATGAGCCTCCCAGCACATCAGCTCTGCCTGTGAGAGCAGGCAAGACAAACCAGGGAGACAAAGGAGTTGAAGGCAGCCTTGCCCTCTATCTGAGGCACAAACCAAGTGGAGAATTAGGTCTCCACTGGGCTCCAGCCAGTAGCTAAGTCAACTGGCCACTCAGGGTACTACCAGTTGTGGGCCTCTCTAAAATCAGGTCATCACTAGCTTTGTGGAGAACAGGCTCGGGCACAGACAGGGAAATGGGAGATTGTTGGAGAAAGAAATTTTGTAGCATCCAAAGGGCCTTCAACAAACACAGACCCCGAAAAGCCCAGCATACTTTTTTTCCACACTGTATACCTTTAAAGGACAGTTGGGAGGGTGGTGCAGGACCATTAGGGCAACATTCTTTGGAGAGAAATTTTTAATGATTTATGGTCAGCACCAGAAGACTGAACTTTTTCCTTTCTACACAGACAAAAAATAGATGACTCTGGTGATTTACAGAATATTCAGACACGTTGTTATCATCTCTTCCCTGACAGCTTCAGTACCTCATAACTGGCCTCCCAACATCCATCCTTATCTCCTTCCAACTCATTCTCACAACAAGGAGAGAAATTCGAGACTGCCCGTATGACTCTCCAGCTGAAACGTGTCACTGCCGTTAGAGCGCTTTTAGAGCAAAGGACAGAATAACAATTATCTTCCCAGGGTCCTGCGTGTTCTGGCCACTGTTTACGTCTGCAGGGAGCCACACAGCTGGTCCTCTTGATCCCTGGGTTCCAGTGACGTCAGCCCCCCTTTAGTTCCTCAAACATTACATGGGCCCCTAGCCCCTCATCTATCTCCTCTTGACATAAATCTCATCTCTCCTTTAGCTCTCCAATCTGCCTTCACTCCTCCAGGGACGCTCGCTCTGAAGAACCAGCCTAGGTCAAGGCTTTCTATCATCCATTCTCAAAGCATCCTGTACTATTCTTACCACTGAAATTCACATTAGTAAATAAGTATGTTTCTGTAACGCCCACATCTATCACACTGCCTGCAACACGGTAAAAGCACTCAACAAATATTCCTTGAATGAAAGCTGTGGCATGGTGGAATGTTATCTCAAGAAAAGAAATGGGAATTAGGATCACCAGGGAGGCTAGCTGGAGAATTACCAGGTTAGTGGTAAATTACTCTACATTTTTATACATATGTGCGTGCATGCACACATGTACACACATATACACACACACACACACACCCTTCTGATTCTGCCTTGGCAGTCTAGTATAATACCTCCAGAGGCACATAAAAACATTACTAATTCCAGCTTGAATATGTAAGAAGCGGCTGTATATTTGAAGTCAGGAGACAAGGATTTTAGATTATGATTCCAAAGCGACTAGTTGTGTGACCTCTGTTTATTGTACCATCTCTCTGAGTTCCTTATTTCTTATGTATAAATGACGATGCACTGATCACTCAATGACTTTAAGAAGTCCTACTGTGTGCAGAGCAGGCCTAGATATTTAGTGAAAATACAAGGCCAGAGCTCCATCTCGGCACTTGGGAACTTTCCAGGCTAATGGGAAAACAGGCATATAAATAAATGTTTACAGCAACAAGCTAAGTGCCAGTTTCAAGATTTGGACAAAGGGTTGTGGGTGCAAGGGAAGGAAGCACGTTCAGGGGACTGTTTGGAGGGGTCAGAAAAAGCTCTCCTGGAAAGACTGTTCTGAGAATTAAGTTAAAGGATGGGCACACCTACCACATAAAGACCAGTAACGGGCACCAGCCCTGGGGCCAGAAAGTACTTAGTAGAAATCCTACTCCAGATCTCACTTGATGAGAGCAGGATTTCTACTTAACCCCTCTCTATCATTTCTCCTCACCCACAAAATGGCAGCAATAACCTCTCCCTTGCCGTTTTGGGTGAAATTTAGAGATACTATACACAAAGTACTTTTAATCAAAAGATTTGACTCCCAGTAGGTGCTCAATTAACTGCAGCTGGATTTATCATTCTTCCTATGCTCCATTTCAGTGACTGGCAGGCCAGGGCACAGGCTTTTAATGGATTCCTGATGTGTCTGCCAGGTGTGGTTTGCATAACTAAGTGGAGGGGCAAGGTAAAGACAGCTGAGTGTTGTCTTTTGATGCGTTTTTCCCAAGGCATCCTCACAGGCCCTGTCAATATCAGTTACCTTGCAGTATCAGGAAATTACAGAACGCCAAGAGGGTTTTGCAGGGGAAAGCAGCATCTGACAGCAATGGTGAACCTGGGAGAGATTAGATGCCTACAGATTCCTGCCGGGTCTCACACCACGTCCTAAAGAAAAGCAGTGTGGCAGGCCTCGTTTATTACCTTCAATAGCTTGAATGCACCACCTTGACCCTTTGGGGAAAACGGCTGAGGGCTGAATGACGTGGAGAATATGAAATGTTTTCAGGCAGAAAGAGAGGAGGAGAGAATCAAGCAAGGATGACAAGAGTGTGGATATCAAGGGTCCAAGCAAATTTGTAAATTTCTAGGCTCAGATTCCTCAGGAGGTGCACATTTGGGCTCTAGATGCTTCTATGTTAAGAACAATCAGGCCTCAACAGTCTAGCAACTTTCACTTATCAATCAACACTCCCCTCAGACGTTTCTCCAGACAATTTCTCTGATCCCTCAGGTCAGATTACGCCCTGTTCCTACCCCTGTCAATCCACTAATGACTCTGTGTCATATGTAGCCATCACACTGAATGAGGAGGACTCATAGGGGACCTTCATCTTTGCCTCTCATGGTCCCTCCAAATCTGTCCCCCTTAGTGTGGCCTCTTTCCCTGACACTGGGTAAATATGACAAACACCCCAATCTTTCGTGACAGTGTTAGCCCATGCAAACAGTTACCAGGTCAATTCAATTCACACAAACACACAAAGAATCTCATGTTAGCAAGTATAATATCCAGTCCCACGGTATAATCAAACCTCAATGGTTTTTTCGTTTTTTTTTTTTTTTTTTTTTTTGCGGTACGCGGGCCTCTCACCGCTGTGGCCTCTCCCGTTGCGGAGCACAGGCTCCAGACGCGCAGGCTCAGCGGCCATGGCTCACGGGTCCAGCCGCTCCGCGGCATGTGGGATCTTCCCGGACCGGGGCACGAACCCGTGTTCCCTGCATCGGCAGGCGGACTCCCAACCACTGCGCCACCAGGGAAGCCCCTCAATGTTTTTTTATCGTTGGGATTTCTCTCCTTCCCCAGCTGGGACCCAGTGCAGACATGAAGACTAAAGTTTCCGGAGAGCAGGTGGCCAGTCTCTTCTCTCTTGTCCCCCCAGTGTTTGAACTCCTTCTCCCTTAATTTGCCCGCTGAGTATTCTGAGCCTCACCAGGGTAGGATGATGGGAAAGGGCACAACCAAGTTGTTATCTGATTGGTGGTCTTGTAGAGTGGTATGTCATGTGATGTCCTATTTAAAACTGACTTTCTCCAGAAGAATTCTGTGGATTCTTCAAAGACCCTCAGCCTCCTTTGGCGGGGCTCTCTCACCCAGTTTCCCATACCAGACACCACACGCATCTGCTTTGACTGGATACTGATCTTCTCAGCCCTGAGATACCCAGATTCTGTGCTGAGAGCTGTTAAACCCTGTTTAGAAGCAACCTCAGAAGATCCCATGCCAGATCTCTCTCTCTCTCGTATGGGTAATGGGGGGTGTGGTGGGAAAGCAGGATTGCTTTTCTAGATGATGGTAAATACTCATACTGCATCTGCAGCGTCAACTCTAGGGGCACAGGCCATTCAACACACAGCTCTTATCTTTGCTCCACTACTGAAGCAGATAACAAACATTTATTATTGCTGTTGTTGTGTTCAAGGCAGGTGTCAGACACCAGGTTGCTATGCCACCGAAATTTCAAGAGACAGCACTCAAATTTTCAGAGTAGTTCTGCCAAGACCTCCTACTGTGGAGACTTCAAGGAAGGAAATACCCTTCTCCCCTTTCCATTCATGGAAGCTAGAGAGACTTACAGTACACCAACAGCTCTCTCCAAAGCTGCCTCCTTCCCATCACTTTCAGTGTAATGGAATCATTTAGTATCTATCACCCCAGTTTTTCAAGTCTAGAATATCCCTTGTCTAGAGATCTCAGCCAGTTTCCATTCTGGCATTCCACTTTTACCATGATCAGTGAGTGATTAGTAGGAACTGCTCCAGACCACTGGGGTTCCTATTATAAGCAATTCCTTTTATACTATTCCTCTTACAAGGAATCACAGTATATAAAGTTGAACTTTGTAAACTGCTTCCGTATTTCTCGAACTGGAGAATACCAGATTTAATTCCTTTTGAAGATAATCATATTGAAAGTAAAGGAAAAACAGGAGAGTGGGGTTCAAAATGAATAAGACTATGCAAGGGATTTGAGAAATACTCCTAGAAATCTGTTAAATATACATTACAAAGCATTCTAATTACTCCATAATTGGCCAAGACTGTGGTAGTCAACCGTGTTCCCGTACAATCAAAGTGAAATAGATATCTGGCTGATGGACCAGACACACTCTTTAATCCTCTTAAGAAGCGTGCTATCAGCAACAAAGCAACATAAATTTAAAAGCATCTCAGTCGCGTTGTATGGAAGGGATGGTAAATGGAAAATAAATGTCAGTTAAGTACCTGAAATGGGAAAATATCATTGATACCACCTCGATTTAATTTTTTAATCTTAAATATGAGCTTTTGCACATGAAACACTACTAATTAATCCATTAGCATATTTCTCAAGCATGAATCATGGAGGGTTTCAGGGACACGGCATTCATTCTTGGGGCTTGGGAACAGAATTTTAGTCTTCTCTGCCATTTACTTACTTATTTATTTACTTTGGCTGTGTTGGGTCTTTGTTGCTGCGCACAGGATTTCTCTAGTTGCGGTGAGCGGGGGCTACTCTTCGTTGTGGTGTGCGGGCTTCTCACTGCGGTGGCTTCTCTTGTTACGGAGCACGGCCTCTAGGCGCACGGGCTTCAGTAGTTGTGGTGCGTGGGCTCAGTAGTTGTGGTTCGTGGGCTCTTGAGCACAGGCTCAGTAGTTGTGGCGCACAGACTTAGCTGCTCCGCGGCACGTGGGATCTTCCCAGACCAGGGCTTGAATCTGTGTCCCCTGCAATGGCAGGCGGATTCTTAACCACTGTGCCACCAGGGAAGTCCCTTCTCTGCTTTTTTGACTAAACTAGGCACTGTTATCTCTATATCCCCAGTGCCTGGGAAAATTATGCTGGATAAAAGTTGTTGAAGAAATTAACAAGTTAAAGAACGGATGAGTGAGTGGATCTTCATGCTGGCACACAGTAATGTGTATGTAGAGATGTTGAACTCAAGAACCTTAAGTCTAAAGGAGAAGAAAAGTAAATTTTTTAAATGATGCAAAGGCAAGGTATACATAGGTGAGGGCTCCACGCACGGAGCCTGCAGGCTTGTAAAATCTTCTCATTTCTCCTGGAGTTGGTTCTCAGGGTTCAGTTCTTGCCCGAGACCTGGGGCTTCTGTGCAGAAGGAGCCCTGGGGATGTTTGCTGAGGAACTGAATGACAGCTTCCCATAAGGCTTAGGCTGAGGGTGTAGAAGGGGTGATGGAAGGTGGATGACAGCTGCTCTCCCGCTCTCAGCATACCCGAGGGGGAGAAATATAGACACTGGAGCAAGTACCTCAAAGATCAGGACAGATGTAGTCATCATCCAACCATTTGTCCAACAAACATTAATTGAGCATTTTCTATATGCCAAACTCAGTTCTAGACTTGAGGGATATGGAGTAAAGAAAAGCTGACACAATTTTGCACTTAGGGAGTTTTTGGTCTATTGGAGGAGACAGGTATTAAATAAGTACAAAAATAAATGTAAAATTGCAACTGACATAGATGCCCTAAAATCAATTTTCAGAGTCTTAAGAGAATGACTAATTGGGTGGCTTTGAATTAAAGTACAGAAAGTATAGGAAGTAGAGGGAGGTAAGTTTTCTGATGACCAAGTCTGAGCTATTTCTAAGGCACAATTTAGCAAAATTCAAACAGTCTGTTGCATAGCCTTCATTTTTTTTCCCTTCTTTTTTTTTTTCTTTTATACCCTCCCATCCCCCATTCACTTACTATCTTCTGTTTCTAAGTAAACATTTTTAAAATAATTTGTGCCAAATGTTGTGATGGGTATTCTCATTTCACAGGAATGCCATGAGGTAGGGATTAGAAAGATGGTGGAATCAGACGAGCCTTAATCTGAATCCTAGCTCTGTGTTTCACCTCCTGTGTGCCTCTGGGAAAATTGCTGAAACACTCTGAGTCCAGTTCCTTATTTAGAATCACTTTTTTGTGACATGATTTTACTGTGTAAGCCACATAAGAGC
The DNA here is from genome assembly GCF_964270905.1 of Leucopleurus acutus. Classification (NCBI taxonomy): domain Eukaryota; kingdom Metazoa; phylum Chordata; class Mammalia; order Artiodactyla; family Delphinidae; genus Leucopleurus; species Leucopleurus acutus. Next base: position 21,017,587 of record NC_139162.1, read on the forward strand.
AACTTCAAATAGAATTCTGAAAAACAGAAAGGGAATGCACAGTCTCATCTCTCTAATGCCTCTGTTTGTAGTTCTTACCTCTTTGCTTTCCACCTTTGTAGACGTGGAATACACGTGCATAGAGAACTGGAGTATAATCCCAGTGTACTTGGCAGTTTGAATTCTATATTTAACGTTCTCGTCTAATTTGTCCAATTAGCGTGGACCTTAGTCCATGGCAACTTTTGAATCATTCTAATGTTCGCATTTGGGTGGAAGAGAAACAATTCCAGAATCTCAGAGTGAGTCACTGGAATGCCAAGATGGTGACCCGAGTTCTGCCTGAATCATTAAAGGGCGTGAGGGGGACTCAGTGGAGGGGGTTCTGGAGACGTTTCAGTTCTCCAGGAAGGACAGGGATAGAAAAGGAAGGCACAAATTGCGTCAGTTATTTCAGCTCAAAATTGACCTGGGATTCTTCCCTGATGTCCCTGCTCTCTCAACAAGGGGACTTTTCTTTTATAAGGAAGAGAGAGGGAAGAGCAAGCAAAAGAGCAAGAGACACAGAGACTGGAAGACAGAAGGACAGAGATGGACAGTAAAACTGCTAGGATATGGGGAAAAAGAACAGCTTCAGGGAGGAGGGGCCAGGAGTGACGTGACTAGAGCACCCACAGGGCTGACCTCACTCCTGGTATAACTGGGGCCTCAGATGGTTATTTCAGGTCTTTCTCCAGTTGAGAATTGTTTTATTTATTGAAAATGAATTTCATATTTATATTTCTTGATTTAATAATATCACTGGTATATCTGTTTACTAGCGTATAATATGAAAATTGGACACTAGAGTTTAAATTAAATTCTACCTTTTAAAAATAACAATGATTTCCCATTTCAAAAGTAATACATCAGGGCCTCCCTGGTGGTGCAGTGGTTGAGAGTCCACCTGCTGATGCAGGGGACGCGGGTTCGTGCCCCGGTCTGGGAGAATCCCACGTGCCGCGGAGCGGCTGGGCCCCTGAGCCATGGCCGCTGAGCCTGTGCATCCGGAGCCTGTGCTCCGCAACGGGAGAGGCCACAGCAGTGAGAGGTCCATGTACCGCAAAAAAAAAAAAAAAAAAAATTAATACATCAGTATTAGGAACAACATGAAGAAGTCCAAAAAACATTAATAGAAAAATGAATTATATATATACTTATATACACATATATATGAAATTTGCAAATATTCAGTATTTATCATTGTGTTATGAGTACTGACAATTTTACTTCTACATTTGTATACTTTTGATATAGTTATTGTATATAGATATGCTTTTATTTGCAAACTTGGGAAATTCCATATACATATGTACAGTTTCTTTTTCTCCACTTGACATTATATTGAGAGCATTTTCCTCTGACATTAAACATTCTTAGAGTATAATTCATTGATGAATCTGGATGCATTATTCTTTATTGAAACATATATTGAATTTTCCCCTATTGTCAGGGATTTAGGATATTACCAACAGTTGTCTAATATAAGCAACACCATGTTGAACAGTCTTGTACAATGTAACTGCCTGCAATTCACTCTTTGGATAAATTCCAAACAGATTAGTCAATCAAAAAATATGGGCATTTTAAGGCTTTTGTACTTGATGCTAATTTTTTTTGAAAAAATTTATATTTCCATCAGGAGCATATGAGTATCATCATCTCATGGGTCGTTTACCCACCTGGATGTGTATTTCTCTGTGTGTGTGTGTCTGTGTGTAATCATCACCAATTTGATTCTTAAAGTAGCATCTCTTATCAGTAGGCTAATTCTTTTTTTTAATTGTATTTTATTTTCTGATTTGCCGTTATGACGCCAAAAGATGTCTATCCTTGTATTATGATTACTTAATGTTACTCATACACATGCAATCACATACACATATGAAGAGAGCCTATTTTATCTGCCAAATGGATTTTCTGTCACTTTCCTATTCTATCCTCTACTTACTATTGCTGATAAAATGGTGTGATGCATTCAAATGCCTAGTAAAAAAAAAGATGTGCCTTTAAAAGAATGCATTTTTAGGACTTCCCTGGTGGTACAGTGGTTAAGAACCCGCCTGCCAATGCAGGGGACACAGGTTCGAGCCCTGGTCCGGGAAGATCCCACATGCCGCGGAGCAACTAAGCCCGTGCGCCACAACTACTGAGCCTGTGCTCTAGAGCCCGCGAGCCACAACTACTGAGTCCACGTGCTGCAACTACTGAAGCCCGTGTGCCTAGGGCTCATCCTCTGCAACGAGAAGCCACTGCAACGAGAAGCCCGCTCGCTGCACCTAGAGAAAGCCCGCACGCAGCAACGAAGACCCAGCACAGCCGAGGAAAAAAAAAAAAAAGAAATGCGTTTTTAATTCTAAGTGTTTCATTATAAGCAAAAGATAGCTCTAAACTGTATCACATGAACTTCAATGGGAAATACAAAAATACTTTTGTTTTAAAATTGAATATACCAGTGCAAGAAAGAAAATAAACTGTGACACTGCGTTAGTTTCACACATGAAGCTCCCAAACTAATATTTGCTAAAGAAATCAATGTCATGTACCACAAGGCTATTCATTAAATCTTTTCCGCTTTGCCATGGGTTATATGCAATGGAGCCATCAAAGCATGAGGTAAGGGCTGTAGCACCCTAGTGCTGGGCCCTTCAGATTTAGAGAGTACAAATTTTCAGCACAAAAACTTGAACCAAATTTGCTTCTTTTTCAACCTCCTTAATGAGCAATTCTAAAGCCCCATGGTGCAATTGATTTAGAAGACAAAAATCAATAGAAAGCTGACCACCGGGCGTGGGAATCCAAGGATCATCCAGTGGAGAATCATGGCCGAAATTTGGGACCTTGAGGCTCTGACTCATTTCTCTTCACAGTTTACACCTATGGGATGTTACCTACCTCAATCTTAGAAAGTAGCAGGAGCTCTCAAAAGCAACATACCCAAACATTATATGATCTCCAATGGAAAGAAAGTTTATAAGAACTTCAATCCAAATTCCAATTTTTTTACATCTAACTACTGTCAATTTTCCGAAGTATTAAAATGAGAAATAAAAGACCCCAGAGTAAGTGCTGTAGGAAATTTGAGAAGCTGCCCAAAGATAGGAAGCCACCCACTCTTACAGCAAAATAGGAGGCAGCAGAGACCGCCTAGCCAAGTCCCTCCCAGGCACCCTCCACCTGGGGAACTCTTAAGGCTTAGAGTAAACTCTGCTCTTACCCCAGCGGAAGAGCAGACCCAAGACCACCACCCCTTCACTCCACCCAACACCTCCAAGCCGCATGTTGCCAAAAGAATTCTGCAGTGGGCTAATTCTCATTGTTCTTATGTATTTTTACCAGTTGTACATTTTCTTCCTTTTGTGAATTTTCTGTTAATACCACATGCTCATTTGTGAACTATCCTTATCCAGTTTCTTTCTCTACCTACATCATCTATATTCTACCTATTTTCAAAAGGATTGTAAGTAACTTACAGCAAAAAACAAAGATGCAATCAAAACATTAAAATCAGGCCAAAGAAATCACGCCTCACATATGTTGCAGGTACATTGTTGTTTAATGAACACTTTCACCTGCATCCTCCCATTTAGTCTTCACAAGATTTCTGGGAGGTCTGGGTATTTACAACCCTCCTTGTATAGATGTGGAAACTGAGGCTCTTAGAGGGGAGGAGTTGGAGCCGGAACAGATCACCTTCTGTTATTAGCACCGGAATTGTCCCTGTGGTCTGCTTAATCTCAAACCCACAGTGTCATCAAGTCCAGTCCATCCATTCAATAAATATTTATTGAGGGGCTGCTATACACTGGGCAAGGTTCCTGTCACTGGGAATACAGCAGGAAACAAGAGAGAAAGCACTGCCTTAAACTTTTGAGCAGACAGGAGACAGGCAACTAGGAAAGATGTGGATTCTGTTAAGAGGATGAGTTAGGAAGATAAATAGAGGAGGGTGGGTGGATAGAGAGTGAGACGTTCAGAGTGGTGAATGCAGGCATTCCTGCTTAGTATGTGCTCTCATCTGCTCTCATTAGTATGTGCTCTCATCTGCTCCTCTAGTATGTGCACGATCACCAACCATTAAGAATCTCCTGTGCAATCAGCCTAGGGCTCTTTAAAGGCAGAGAGCGACAGATCTCGGTGGCTGCAGACCATTGCCACCCCTCACTCCTCCCTGACTTCCAGGTTACCTGGAGGGGAGCCTAGTACATCTCCACAGGCCGTTAAGTATAGGTGAGCTGGATGTATGATGACAGGGACAGAGATTCTGGGGGAGTTGCGAATGACAGCGGCTGCTTCTACAGGAAACCCAAAGGGAACTCGGCAGAGGAAGAGAAGGAGGGGCAGAGAAGCCACTGCCCTTTCAGAGGGTTCAGTGTCACTTCTTGGCTACAAACCAATACTTTCCTGTTCTTTCATATGAAATGACAGCCCCTCCACTTGCTTTTTCCTTGATAGTGTAACTCTGCTTACAAACACAGCCAAGAGAATCCCAGGGTATAACCGCCAAGCTAAGGAGTCTCTGAAAAACCAGAGTCAGCGCCACAAAAATTCCACTTCATTCCTATAGCTTGAAACTGGAGAGTGAAAGCCAAAGGGGCAAAGGAAAGGCATGTGCATTCATGTTACATAGCTGTGACTGGAGTCCAGAGCTGTGTCTGGAGGTTGCAAGAGCACATTTGGAGATGCTGAGTGGTTTCTTAATGACAGCCCAGGCGTGGAGGGCAGTGAGGCTAATCTCCACAAAGACGATGGTAACCTGGTTACCCCCAGGAAGGGTCCTGAGAGGTCGTCTGGCATTCTCGAAAGACACCAGGTAGCCATCTGGTCCTCACTGGGAAGACCTGGTTTAGTGGCAGGGTTTGACTCACACAAAACAAAAGAGGTTTTCTTTTAATTAAAAGCATATAACATGAGATCTACCCACTTAACAGCTTAACCAAATTTTACACGTACAGTATGGTGTTGTTAACTATAAGCACAACGTTGTATGGCAGATCTCTGGAACCTGTTCATCTTGCATAACTGAGACTTTATACCCATTGAAAAACAACTCCCCATTTCCCTGTCCCCCCAGCCCCTGATACAATTCCATTTATATGAGGCATCCAAAGTTGTCAGTCATCAAACCAGAAAGTGAATTAAACTAAGTTCTGAAGCTTCCAGTTTTTAGTTTCCAAGTCTTCTTTGTGTGCTCTGATATTTTAAGAAGTGGCAAGCATTAACTGAGCACATATTGCATGCCAGACATTGGATAGAACACTGCAGAAATGCACATTACTTGCTGGGGGGGCGGGCAGCTTTAATGAGAGCATTGTTAGAGCTACCACCATCTTCATTATACCTCCAAGTCTGTCTCAGCACACACGCATACACATGCAAAGATCATGAAGAGTCAGGGCCCTGAGTCTGCACACCTCTTATCAAGCTGGAAAGAATACGTAGCACATGGGCCGTTGAATCCCTCAGCCAGTCTTGTCCCATCCAATGGCATTGCTTTCACTGCCACTTTACCACCTGTAACTCTCAAAACTCTATCTGCTAGGGACTCCTATATTCAGTTAGGGTTTCCATACTGGTATATTTACTAATTTTATTCATCTGGACATTAAACTACCGTGTCAGACCTTGTGCTGGGGATACAATGTCAAATAAGTCAGATAAAGCCCTTGTCCTGGTGACATTTTCACCAAGTTGGGAAAGCCAATATTATTCCAGTCATTTTGAAATAAGATCCCTTTTGCATTAGAGAAATACATGGTACTGTGGGAATGGGTAACAAGAGTTCTTGGGATTAGCTGGGGCTGAAGAAAGGATCAGAAAGGAGAGAGAGAGGGAGAGAGAGAGAACATGAACTTGAGTAAAGCCAGAACACAGTCCCTATTTCCAACACAAATTTTCCGGGCTGGGCCCTGCTTAGCTATTTGCTTAGCACAGGGCAGAACCCAAGCCCCTTGGTCCAGGTGTCAGTGACTTCACACTGATCTCCTCCTCAACCTGGCTGGGAGTTTTCTCCAACATAGATGGGGAGCCTGTTGTCTAAATCTCACAGTTAAAAACATTTGTTTGCTCCAGCCAGATGGTTATCAACATCAAAGAGGAAAAGCTGAAAATGGAACCTAGTGGGGTAAAAAGGGCAAATGCGGGTGCTGAACGAACACAGATGGTCAGTGTGGACATTCACTCCAGGCTTCTCTGTTTGTTTGGGAAAAGAGATAGGGGCAGGCCATGACTGCCATCCCCCCAGTCAGCACCAGACAGGTCTGGATTTAATCCCACCTTCTGTCAATAGAGCCCAAATCCCTTTGGGTCTTCTGGGCTTTTGCCTCCCTGACATCGCTTTTTATTTTAATAACAAGACACAATAAACTATAATATTATGCACTGTACTGAATGAGTTACATGCACTTTCTGTTTCAACCCTCACAGCATTCCTGTGTTGGAGACATTATCCCTCTACTTATTTCACACAAGAGGAAAATCAGAGCTAGAGAAGTGAGCATCTTACCCAAGATCCCAAGTCTGTGCATAGCAGAACCCAGATTCAACCCCGAGTCGAAAGCAATGCTCTACACTACACTGAAATGTCAACGTTTATAAAGACAGACATCAAGAAATAACCCAGAGGTTTAACTCTTAACATAGTGATGCATTTCTTTCGAGTCTTTTTCTTTTTGCCTAGTTTTTTTTTTTTTTACCATAGTTCATATCTGTTCGTGCATGGGTATAATTTTGCATCTTGCTATAATATCATGAATATATTCGCATCAGAAACTCTTGGTAACCATAACCATAAATGATTTCATAGTCTGCATAGCACTGATAAATAGTATAGATATGTATATCCTAATTTATTCACACCAATAAAGCTGTGGGTATACGTTTGGGTTATTTCCCTCATTGTATTTATCGCATCAGGACTATAAATAATGCAGGCAATGAGCATCTTTCTATGTGCAACATAGTTCACTTAGAGTTCCAAAGGAATAACAAGTTAAATTTCTTAAAGTGGCTTTCAGGCAAGACCCAATTCCCTCCTTAGTAAAAACCACACCTTAGCAACTGTTTCCTCAAGCAAGGAAGATAACAGTCCCTAGCTTATATGGTTTATAGTTGTTGGGCCATGAATGTGCGTGTGTGTGTCTGCGTGTCTGTGTGTGTCTGTGTGTGTATCTGACTCACTGTAAAACTATATTGTTAGCTGCTGGAGTAACAATGCTGATCATGGTGAAGGAAGTTACACAGAAAGGCTCCAACTCTCCATCCTTCTTCTCCGAGTACTTAAGAGAAAAGGTAGACATTTGTAGTGAGTAAGCACCCTTTGTGCACAGCCTCTGTCCTAGATGTTCTGGGCACATCAACTTTGTGACTTCTCACCATTATCTTGCAAGGAAGATCTTTAGAAGAAGCTAGAGCTCAGCAGGAAGCGACTGCTCCAAGATTATACAGTCAGGAAATGTTAAGCTGGCTTTAAACACACATCTGATAGCAGAAGCCCCCTGTCCCTCTCGCACTCGTAACAAATCTTTCATGTCTGAGTTGCACGTATGAACCTGTACTGTACTGTATGCGATATAAACACATTTTTCACTCTTTTTGCGACATTTCTGATATAATTCTTTCTGTGTGACTTTTCTTAAACATCTTCACCGCATGTCAGGGATGTTTCCTCTTAGCACCCTGCAGTTTGGGGCTTTCCTACACTTCCCATGTCCCCAGTCCCCACTTCACGTTTCCCTCCAGAGATACAGGAAAGGGTCTGCAGCCTGCTGTGCTTGGCTGTGGTTTATGGGCAGGGAGATTAAGCCAGGAGGCGCCAGGCACTGCTTCAATTACACTTCGCCTGTTCCAAGGGCTTTAATCATGACCTCTTTCTCAATGGATCCTTTCAGAAAGGCCAGGGGGAGAACAGGCAATTGGAAACACTGGTAGTAATCAGGGTCCCCAAACTCCAACTCCACTAAGAAACACAGCTAGGATATAAGATTCATCACAGGAAAAAGAAAACTACGAGAGACTAGCCATTCCTGAAGGATCCATGTGTGTTGGGGGCAGGGCGGAGGGGTACCCGGAGATCATAAACAATAAGTGGAAAGAGTAGGTGACAATAATTAGTTTGGGGTTTTAATTAGGAGGTCTCTGAGGCCAGATGTTCTCTGAGAAAGAATGAAAACCCCTCCTGAGATATGTAATGAAACTTAGACCCCATGGCTGGGGAAGTGGGTGGAGATGCTGGGTTTGGATGCATTATAGGCTCGCAGGTCTCTGGCCTGAGGCATCCTGTGAAGGGGGAGAGGAAGAGGAGGGAATGTGTGATCTGGGTGGAGCACCACGCTCCAAGCCCCAGGCTCAGGCATTTGTGTTCCCTCCTGAGCAGCCGGCGCGGCCCAGCCAGCGTGCCTGCTTCTGATTAACATAAATAGGACACAGCTCGGAGACCCGACTCCCTGCCTGGGCTGGGCTGTCTCAGGAATCTGGACCTCTGTGTGCTGTCTGGGTCTCACTGCCATGAGAAAAGAATGGGTAGAAGCATCCCACAAGTCTTCCTTGGCATTTCTAGCCATCAGGCTCCTGCCGCAAGCAGGGTGAAATACATGGCTGGCTTTCACCACGGAAAGACGGGGTGGGCTACACGTAAAGTTCTGCCAACCCTCTCACTTCCCAGACAACTTCCTGTCCTGTAATTTATTTGCTGTCGACCAGATCAATTATTGCACCATGAGCTACCAGCTCTTAAGAGCCAAACTCCTAAATGAAGAAACATGGAGATGGACATTTGCCCAGAGGAATGAATGAAGAAAAGAACAGTCACTGTAACAGTAGCTAACATCCACTGGGCCCTTGCTAAGCAATTTCCATGGAGTATCCCATTCAAGTCCAAGGAGGACACTGCGAGGCAATTCTACCCAATCCCATTTCCCAGAGAAGAAAACCGAACCTTGGATAATTTATGGAACATGCCCAAGCTCACACGGTTAGTGAATGCTAGACCCAGGATCCGATCCTGGGCAGAATACATTCATAGACTGGTCTCTAAGTTCTCGTAAAAGGAACTGAAGAACAATCCCAAAGGAAGGTGAGACCTGGGCAAAAGAGCATGGGTGCTGGAGGCAGAACAAATTCCTTCCCTCTAGGCTAGGGGTGGGCAACCTGGTTTTGTAAAGGGTCAGGTAGGAAACGTTCTAGGCTTCGCAGGTTATACAGTCTCTGTTGGAACTATTCGGCGCCACGGTTCTCACGCCAAAGCAGCCGTGGATGGTACGTAATGGAATGAGTGAGGCTGTGCTCCACTAAGTGTTTACCTACAGAAACAAATGGATTTGACCCATGGGGTGTGGTTTGCCCATCCCGAGTCTAGGCCATCATCAGAAACTGAGACATGGAGGGGTTTTGAGAGAGAATATACGTCAATACCCTCATTTACAGATTTATACACTGAGGTTCCTAGACTCCAGGGCTTGAGATCTCAGAACCAGTATTTTGTTCATTTACTAATAAACGTGCCCAAGATCTCACAGTTGGCAAGAGGCAGATTCTGCACTTGAACCCACATCAGTCTAACTATGAAACTCTTATCATTGCCCACTGGTTTCTACTGACCCTGTTAATACTAAGTGAAATGAATGCCTGGTGGACCCTTCTCCAGCATGTTCCAAAGTCGGGCAGCGTTATCTATGGTGAACAACACTCTTGTCTTCTTCCCACTAACCTTATGACCTTGGACAAGAGACTGGCTTCTTGCAGAGCCAGCGTTATCCTTTACTATCACATGTGTTGGGAAAATCAGTGACTCTATCCAGACAAACCTTGATCTGACTGTCGGCTCTGGGATCTATAGCTGTGAGGTCTTAAGCAACTGTCACACTCTTCTAGAGGTGTTGGCCATTGCCCCCTGCTCACGCCTTTCTAAGGTAACTCCAGCCCTCCCCCCATGCCACGACCCACAACTCGCACATGCCGCAGAACAAGGTACCTCACGGGAATCACTTTGCACACCCCTCATCATAGCTCACTAGACTTGACCCAAGGCAAATCATTCCATTGGATGAACTTAAACCAATCAGTTTCTCTCTCACAAAACCTTGCACTCAGGGGGTGTCCTGAGAGTTGGGCTGAATCCTCTTAATGGGGGACAGAAGTGCAAGGACCTAGTAAGTCTTGATTCTGAGGGCACACCAGCTCCCACCCATGCTAAGGACTTCTGTAGTTCAGTTTTTCATCAGTTTTTTAATCTTTTGCATTTTGGACCAGTCTGGTTCTATTTTTAGGAGTAAATGTGTCCTAATATTATACTTCCATCTGTAGCACAAAGATAACTGATACATACTTAACAAAGTGTGTCCTGATGAGAGCTAATGTAAAGGGGCCAAAAGCACAGATCTGACACACAGTAGGCACAGAAAAAAATGTTAGTTCACTCTTGCTGTTTACGTTCTGAAATGATGATTCAAAGTCAATTATTAAGAAAGGAATTATTTTGAAATCACAGACCCGTGCACATTTAAGAACAGGAACAGGGCATGAAAGCTCTCCTGACCACCTGCAGACTTGATCTAGAAAGCCCCCTGGCAGCCTTATTAAGACTCCCTTCCAGTCCATGCTTGAATAACCCCGGGGGAGAAGAGCTCTTCCCCAGCATGGTGTCTGGCTCCATTGGCAGATGGCTTTGATTGTGAGGACCTCTTAACTGTAACATGCTACACACGTGGACCCTCTTATTAGTAATGTGCTACACGTGGCCTTCCAGCAGTTCTCACCACTGGTCCTCACACTGAGTGTTGGAGCTACAATGAAGGAAGTACATGTGGTTGCAATGAAGCAAACCACATGTACTGGATTACTAAAAGGGAATATGCAAAAGACATAAATAGGCCTCATGTTGGGATGCTGAACCCATAAAGACGCGCCGTGTCTCTTTTCAAACGTTCTCAAACTTGGTCAAAATGTCATGCTTCGTAATGACAGAAATACTTTAAGATGGAAGCATTTGAAGATAGGAGATTTTGCACCCCATCTTTCTTAAGCTGTTTATTTCTCAGTTAAAATATCTCCAAGTCCTGCCATTGTCTCTCATGAGATATAATTTCCGTCTCTGGATTACATCCAGCTTATCACCATCTTTTTAAAACATGGAATTCAGAATGAACACAACAGTAAGCTGGCCAGGGTTATGACTTTATTTATTTTTCTATCTACCTTGCACTAAGTCCAGAGGACATGGGACAGAGTCATTATCCCAACCCAACATCCTCACCCTGCAATTCCAATGGGTTGCACTGGTAGATAAATGACAACCTGTGAAAACAGTACACAGCCTCTGTTTTAACCACCACCCCGGGAACCTTGCCTATGGCACGGCACTAACTTCATCTCTTGTGACTGTGTCCCCACAAGGCCCCACTGTCCTCATGGCACAGCTTCCTGTAGCATCTCCCTATAGCTCAGCCTGCACGGTGACTCCATAACCTTCATTTTCTCATAGGATTTGGTCCTGGCCATTGCTTGGATACCAGCTAGTATCCTGGGACTGCCTGAGCTGTGTTTAACTCAAATTTCTAGTTTCTTAATTTGATGGGTTTTTTTTGGTTTTTGGTTTTTGCAACACTCTGGAAGAGATTTTAAACTTTTAAACAATAAATGTGCCATGTTTGGTTATGTAAACTGCCAGCTTCCATGTCTTAGAGTTGGGTTTTCTTTTTAATTAAATTTATTCATTTATTTTTTGGCCATTGGCTGTGCCACGCGGCTTACGGGATCTTAGTTCCCCGACCAGGGATGGAACCCGGACCCACGACAGTGGAAGCACCGCGTCCTAACCACTGGGCTGCTGGGGAATTCCCTAGAGTTGGGATTTGCATGAAGGGCTGAAACAGGTGTAAGAAAGTAAATAAGTTACTAATCTGAACTGTACTTCCTGGCTTTAGCTGGGCCCATCACAGTGGTAAGAAGGACCCAGACCATTGGTCAATGTGCCTGTTCACTGATTATGGCCCAGGAGGGAGAGCACACATTTAGATGACAAAAGGTTATTGGTGGTTTGGTTTCTTTGAGATCCAAGCCCTAGAGTCATCCTTGGCACCTGCTGAGAAGCCAGCATGTGAGTCCGACTCAGTGGGGAAAGAACTCAGGAAGTCAAGACAGGATGTCAGTTGCCTCAAAGCATTTTGTCAGGTTCCACTCCCTTGCCTCTTTGCATCCCACCACCTGCAGCCACTGAACCAAAGGAAGTCAGACTGAGCCATGCGAAAAATTATTTCACTAGGATTAATTTTCATTAAAGACAGCCAAATCTCACGATGCCTAGTCCAGAAGACTCCTGCAGGGTTGTTTCTCTGTTTCTAAAATCTAGAGCTTTAATTGGAAGGGGATGGAAGAGACTACACAATCTCTAGAGACCAGTATCAGGGGCTCCTTCAAAAAACAGTAGCATGGTCATGTTAGGGCCATGGCTCTCACACTTCAGTGTGCACCCAAATCCCCTGCAGGGCCTGTGAAGCGCCGACTCTGTGTATTTATGCACCTGGAGTGAGGCCTGGGGAGCTGCAATTGTAAAAACTTCTCAGGTGATGCTGATACTGCTGGTCCCAGAGACCATACTGAGAAGCAAGCACTAATGTAAAAGGAAGAAAAGGTTCCGAGTCAAGATTACATAAGCTCAAGCCCTACCAGGTGGCCCTGGCAAACTCACTTCACCTCTTTGAGCTACAGGGCATTACTGTCGCTATTGCTGCTGCTGCTGTGCTGCTGCTTCTGTTTGCAAAATGTTCGACAGTCCCGAGGTCAATATATTGTACCTAGGAATCAATAAGATAACGGGTGCCCAAGCCCAGTGGTAGACATAGTAGAGCTTCAAGCATTGTTAGATTCCTCTAGTTTCTTTGTAGCCCTCCACCCCTGCACGGGTGGGACTCAAGGAAATGATGCTATTACTGCAGTTCACAACCACTTCCCCTGACTTCTGACTTAACAGTACTTCTTAACATGAGTTTCACCCTATGAAGGAAAAAGCCCACATTGTCCACCACAGCCCAGCCAGTGGAGACAGGATGTCCCTGTTGTCTCTACATCTGGCTCTCCAGCACCAGTCTCTAATTTTCTGTGGCTCTCTGCTGGCCTCCCTTCAATGTGGGAGAGTGGTGTGGATAACGAGCCCCATCTGTGAGTCAGCTGAGTTCCGGAGGCCCCCCTTCTCCTGGCCTTTGAAGAGTATGTCCGTGTTCTGCCTGGAGGTCTCCCATCGTGGCCAGCACCTCTGTTCTCTATTAGCAGTGGGGAAAGCATCAATATGTTAAAAGGAGGAAGCATTTGGATGTCCCGTTCTGAGATGTGCTGAAAAATGCCAGTATGGAGGAGGCTGCTGCAGCCACGGGTGTCTTGGACACAGATATTAACTGAGTTCGCATCCAGAATGGCACTCATTTCTCGCCAATCAGTACAGAGCAGGCTGGCGTGATGGATGAAAACCATGTGGTTTCGAATTAAACACTGGGGCTTGAATTCAAGCTCTATTAAATCACAGTGACTCTGAGCCTGAGGCCAGGTGGAGAAGTTACAGAAAGGTCTGCAGAGGAATTCAAGAAAGATCTCTGCCCAAAATTGCCCTATTATTTTTAGAAGCACAAACAAATAATTAAGAAAACTTAACTAGTCCAGTATACTCTAAGATATTAAAACCAACTGACCATTCTAGACATATGGGCTCAAGCACTTCCAAGGTGAAGCACACAGGTTAATGTCTTTTTTTTTTTTTTTTAAATCTTTACATTCATCTGTAAAATGACTGCCTCTAAAATCCCCATGTGGCTCACCTGAACTCCTCTCTGAATCTGTGTCTATGGTATCCATGGGATGGTTCTGGGTGGACGTTGTATGAAATCAAAGCGGTTTCATTCTATGGTTTCTTTGGTTTCATTCTATACCTGCGGCATTTGCTGAACGGGGCAAAAACATAAATGGTGCTGGCCTTTCAGAATGTTTTTGAGCAGTGAGCTTCTGCCACTGACATTTCCACGAGTTTGGGCAAGTTACTTCATCTTGCTGAGCCTCTGTTTCCTTACATGTAAAATGGAGATAACACCTTCCTTTAAAAGCTGTGGCAAGGATTGCTTAAGAAAACATATTCCTATTGGGAGATTGAGACTGACATGTGTGCACTACCATGTGTAAACCAGCTAGTGGGAAGCTGTGTACAGCAGAGGGAGCTCAGCTTGGTGCTCTGTGGTGACCTAGACGGGGGTGGGGTGGGGGGTGGGGGAGGGAGGGAGGTCCAAGAGGGAGCGGGTGTATGTCCACATACAGCTGATTCACTTCGTTGTACAGCAGAAACTAACACACGATTGTAAAGCAACTCTACCCCAACAACAAAAAAAAGAAAACATATTCCTGGTACATAGAAGATGCTGGAAACCTATCCACTAATCCCAGCCCCACCACATATACACCTTCCTTGAATATGAGTTTTGTCCAAGTATTGAGTTTAGCTGAGCTCTTTCCAAGCTGGATGGTCGGACATTTTTTTCTCATGGTCACCTTAACGGAGAGAAGGTTATTTATGCCAAGGCTGTGTTCGTTAGGTGGTCAGAGCAGTGGCGTGCTGGCGACTGTTTGACAACTGACTCTCCTTGGGGGTAATGTGTCACCTTTGCTGAATTCCGTAGTGTAAGTACTCCCACTGTGGCCAATTTCAAGCTACCAAGGAGACGTCACTGATCACAGAGTTGAGAAGAAATGCGCAAAATTGGCTTTTCCAAGCTGGTGAGGACTAGCTTCTGTACACCAAGGGATCCCAGGATGAGGATTTGATCATTTGAAGATAGTTACAGGGGAAGGCAGGAAGTAGGGAAGAGCAGAGACAGGGCACAAATGAACAAACAAAAAGAAATAAAAGAAAGAAGGAAGGAAAGAACAGAAAGGAAAAGAAAAGGGAAAAACACCGATCTTAGATATCAACCCTTCCAATTCTTCCATTTTGCGGAAAGGGAGACTGAGGACTAGAGAGGAGAAATAAAGTTCCAAGGTCACCACTAAAATCAATGGTGAACTTGGGACACCGGGCCAAGAGCTTAACATGTGTGATTAGAGACCGAGCATTACAGAGGGGAACTAGAATTAATGAGTGTAACCAAATAAATAACATGATAGTTTGAACCAAATAAAACATTGCCCCACAGTTAAATCTACAATGTTATAATGACTTCCCTGGGGAAACCCAATCACTCAGTCACTTCAAACTCAACTAGGCAAAAAGACATGAAGACTGGTCCTCAAGAACAGCCCATGTGGGTGGAGAATGGGCAGAATGACCTGGTGGGCATCTCCAGCCCCTAATGTCTGTAATTCTGTGACTGAAGGGCCTGCCATTTGGTATTTAGCTGCCACACAGGAACTAGCGGTACTAACCTACAGCTACAAGCAATTAACATGAACAATCTTATGAGAATTGCTAAGAAATCTGGCGGAGTGACTCTGTGATTTCTCCCTCTAGCATGCATTTTGCAAAGGGAATAATTTCTGTTGTGTTTCAGGTTTTATTCCTTGTGATGTCAACATGCATTTAGACCAGATGTTCCAACCGTCTTAGAAAATTCAGAGCGCAGATCCTTCTTTCCCAAATTGAAAAGCTCAGCATTCCAGTTAATGACACAAGACTCCTGTCTGTCACGATGGTATGCAATTATTTTGAGACTGAAAGAACTTAGTTTTAGGGATCCACATGGGTCAGACCCCCTAGCTGGCCTCAGCTTTCACAGAATTCATGACTCTGTCACTTACTAGCTAGCTAATCTCTTACACCTCTCCTAAATTGTCTAAAATTTCCCCCACTCATTTATAAAATAATGATATCAAACTCATTGTAAAATTGTTTAAAGTAAGAATTTCTGGGCAAGAATATGAGAATTTAAATCCTGGCTCTGCTACATAATAGCACAGTAGTCTTAGGTAACGGACTTAACATCTCTAAGCCTCAGTTTTTCATCTGCAAACAAAACAAAACAACAACAGAAACAAAGGAAGGATAAAGACACTGTAAAAGAAGGTTCTGTGATGATTAAATCAGATAATATCCATAAAAGTACTGAACATCACTCTTGGCACCGAGTAAATGCTTAATAAATGTTGGCTTTTAAATCTTATCGATATATTTAATAATATAATAAAATAAAAACTAAGAATTTGTGACTTCATCATATGGATGAGGATACTGATGCCAGAAAGGAGAAGTGGCTTTTGCCCAACGACACACAGCTAGGGTTCAAGGCCTGGTCTCTCTTAATCCAAGTGCAGTACCTTCCAGGCTAACACATGTTTTGCACTAGTTCTCTCAGAGGAAGTGGGGAGCATGTATTCTTAATAATTACTACAATTGTTCTTCTTCCCATTTCTTTATGATTGGGAATCCCCTGTACCAGATGGTAAGTAGCAAGCAAAAAGAACCTTGCAAGTTCTGAGACAAGTTCCTTAAACATTCTCCAGGCGGTAGAATTGCAGGAAGCTGGGAGCCAGCCAGTTTTATCACTGTTATTTTGTCTTTCTCAAAGGGAAAGGGCAAAAGCCAGGGATTGGGGAGAATTCTCAAGCTTCAACAAATTTCTAGTCGTCAAAGGACTGATATCATGTTACAGACAAGTATAAAAAATGGTAACAAGCACTTCGTGAAACCACATGAAGCTGCGTCTTCCACAGCCTGTGAAGCTCTTGAACTGGTCTACGCCATTTATTTATAGGGGAGAAAAAATATTCTGATGAGAACCGTTTTCTAGTTTGACAATTTTATTTTAGTGTTACTTGATCTACTTGGAAGCCTCCTGGGAAATCAATGCTACATTTGACTTCTCTTCATGTCATCGTGTGAGCTATTAGATGGCTAATTCACTTCACAAGATATGCCAATATGAGAGGTACTCGGCTCCTATTAGGAGTAGAATTTCACCACTCAATGGTCAGATCTTTTACGATTAAGACAGAAGAGCAATCCAAACACAGCAGCCAATGAAAATGCTCTCCAATCACCTGTAATCACTGCTCTTGGGTTTCTAATGGAAGTGGTCTCACTTAGCACCAATAATGCAGCTCCAATTTATCCTAAAAGTAATACTGTGGTTTGGTTTGGAAGTTGACACTACGGGAAGCGCTCTCTCTCTCACTCTGTTTTTTTTTTTTTTTCCTTCTTTTTTCTTCTTCCCTTGATTTTTTCTATATTTTCTTTAAGTAGCATAAGGAAGACATAAAATTAAGGTAGACTGCAAAAACAGCAAAATGTGAAAATGAAAACAGTATTTTCCAAGGAAGCTCAGTGAAGCATGTTAGCTTTGGG